>NW_023416335.1:166445536-167788036 GCF_014108235.1 Myotis myotis | reverse complement strand
GTTTGACCCCTGCTTTAGGGCTGTGCTCCAAGTGCATGCAGACTGAGGACTGAGCGTGGCTCCCTTCTGTGAAATTCCAGGCGTGGGAACTCGAGGCCCATTGTGAACTAAAAGTAGCCTCAAAAAAAAAAATATATGTTTATCATTTAAACAGAAACTCCATCTGTTATCAGAGCAGGAAGAGACCTCTGAGTGTCACACAATCTCCTCTGTTCAGATGGAGACTCTGAGGCTTACAAAGCTAAGAAATATTCTGAAGGAAACCGGTTGGATAAACATCAAAGAGGGATTAAAACTCAGGTCTCTTGATTTATCAGGTGGTCACCCCATGACCTGCCCGAGGTTGTCTTGGCCTTTGTTCTTCTGTTTACAGGAATTCATTTCTTCTTTTCACTTTTAAATCCCTGATTTTATTCGCTGCTGTTTGGTTCCATGATGGTACTCATTTTCAGTATTGAACACCATGCTTGTGTGCTGGGGTCCAACCCCAGCAGGTCCAGGGGTCCCCAAAGGTGTGGACGGAGTCGGCAAAGAAGGAATGACATGGAGGCAGCGTTCAGTTGATCAGCAGCCTAGCCAGGATCTCCAGCCAGGATCTCCAGCCAAGTTCTGGTCTGGATCTCCAGAGAGGTTCTGCTTCAGATCTCCAGCCAGGTTCTGTGTCCATGTTCTCTTGCTAGGTTCTCCAGCCAGGTTCAGTCCAGGTTCTCCAGCCAGGTTCAGTCACCAGGTTCTAGTCAGGTTCTCTTGCCCATTTCTGTAGTCAGGTTCAGTCCAGGATCTTTTGCCATGTTCTCTCCAGCGAAGTTCTTCTGTCTCTAGTTCTGTGTAGGTTCTGTGCCTAGGTTCCGTCTCTCCTGGTTCTGTGTTCTGAGTTCTGTGTTCTAAGTTCTGTGTTCTAAGTTCTGACTCTTGCTGTCTAGTTACAACTGTATTTATACCAGTTGATTCAATCCTATCAATCTCTATTACAAAGGTTAGGGCGTTTCTTATCTCCATTATGTAGCTTAAGCATGATTGTTCATAGTTAAAGTGATTAATTACCCGCCTGGCACTTAGTTAAGAGGTTTTATTCCCTCCCTAACTTCAGGGGAAAATCCCTACCTGGGGAAACAACCTTTCTCAGAGACCTTGGTTAAAACACATAGTGCCAAGAAGGTGAGCAAACATATTAAAAACAGTATGCCATATATGCCAGGTCCCTTGAAACAGCAAGCATGGACTGGCTCCCGGCACTTGTGCTGGCTAATGTCTGTGTCAGCCATCATCAGGTTATGCCAGTGTGTTGCATGCCTATTCCATGTTTGTCCTGAGCCTACTAATTTGTTTGACTTCTGACTGCTCTCTTTATCTTGGCCCCATTGGTGACTGGAAAGTTTCTGTTGACTGTGGCCAAAGTAATCAGTAATGTCTTATTTTGCTTTCTTTGCTCTCTTCTTGTTAGTCCCTTTGGGTAATTTTGTTGGGTTTTGTATTTTTTTAAAATTAATTTTTACAGGTAAGACACCCTCCAGTGATACAGTAAATGTGAAAACCTGGTCCAGGGCCAAAGAGGAAACAGTTTTTAAATAGATCATTGGTGTTGAGAATAGGAATATCAGCATAGATTTCTGATGTATTCATTTCGTGATAGCGGGTAGATAATGGTTAGTTGGTAAAGCTTTACCGTGGATACATGTGACTATCTTTATGTTAACGTGCCTAAACTATTTTTATGTGTAGTCAATCTTCTAAGATCAAATTTACAAAAAGAAAAAAGTTAGCATTGTTTTGTGTTAGACAAAGTGCCATTATCTTCAGTAGAACTTTATGTCTACATAATGACTCTAAATATAGGACCATAGACCCCTGATAATAATTAGAAAAGTAACTTAAAAAGCAGAGCACCAAATTTGGTCTGAGGCTGTCAACCCCAATAGGAAGTGGTTGTTATGCAGTTGAAAAATCCTATAGCTTAGTTTCTATACAATTTCTGATCATCAGAATCTCAAAATAATTCAGATCCTTTCATTTATGAGAGAAAGGAACAATTTCTCATTTATCTTGAGTCTTTTATGTTCATAATTTCATCCTTAATGAAAAAGGCAGTGGCATTTTCATTGTGAAGATAGTTTTCCTGAATTTATACCTGAGTCTGCTATTGCAGTGTTTCAAAACCAATTGGCATTAGCCTGGATAGTTATTTTTATACAAAAGCAACTTAAAATTTGATTTTGGAGTGTCTTAATTTTAAAGATCATTTCAGACATCTGTTCCTCCTGTGTTGGGTCTACTGAATGGAAGTATTAACCAAAGATCTAAGGAATAGATATAGCAAACTCCACTTCCCAGAAAGATGGGTAGCCACTGCCATTCCGTATTCAGAGGACTTGAAAGCCCAAAGAGACACACCCTGGCTATCATCATGACAGTTATGTTTTTTAAGTGCCCAGCAGGCTATGTGTTATGTTCCATTTGGTATTCATAACAGCCTTGTTAAGAGAGGCTAGGGCAGGGGTGGGCAAACTTTTTGACTGGAGGGCCACAATGGGTTCTTAAACTAAACCGGAGGGCCGGAACAAAAGCATGGATGGAGTGTTTGTGTGAACTAATATAAATTCAAAGTAAACATCATTACATTAAAGGGTACGGTCTTTTTTTTCAATAGTTTTATTCATTTCAAACGGGCCGGATCCAGCCCGCGGGCCGTAGTTTGCCCACGGCTGGGTTAGGGTGATGCCCATTTTCCAGATTAGGAAACTGAGATTTTTCTCAACTAATCATCTGGTTAACATCCTGATGCCCCTTGATTGATTGGTTTTTGTCATTCTCATCACCCCTGCTCTATTCTGAACACCACAGCTGGTTCCATCCATGTTCTTTATAACATTATTCTTCTGAAACTCTTTCAAGATTCCACCCTGCGTAGGGATAAAGCCCAAACTTCAGTATATTCAGGTTGGCTCTGTTTCTTTAACCTTATAGCCCTATATCCCACAACCTTCTTCTTTTTTTTTTTTTTTTTTTTAAGTTTGTTCCCTTTTTAGATTTATTGTTTTCTCTTTCTTTTCTTAAGAAAAGATTCTGGAATAATACAAGAACCATCAAAGTTAGAATAATGATTAACTCTGGAGAGAAGGACTAGGAGGTGATGAGGCAGTGAGGGTAGAGGGGACTTGAATGTACTGTGTTTTTTTTTTCTTTTTAAGTTAGGCAGTGGGTATATGGATGCTCATTGTCACATTCTTTATGCCTTTCTATGTCATATATTTCATAATAAACATTTTAGAGAATTACATTTAAAATACTTAATAAATAATTCAGATTAAATTAAATACTAGAATACAATTATTGATATTAAAATTTTTCAGGTTAGGTTAGCAAGCATGTCAAACTTGTGGCCTGCAGGTTGCATGAGGCCCGAAATGAATATTTTTTCAGCCCAGCCAGTATAATCCACAACCTTCTTCTTTTAAAAATGTTTGATCTTATTTTTTAAAAATTTCTTTATTAAGGTATTACATATGTGCTTTTATCCCCCCATTGCCCCCCTACCCCCCAACTCATGCCCTCACCCCCCTGTTGTATGTGTCCATACAACCTTCTTCTAAGAACATGCAGTACATACCTACCCTAAGGTGATTGATACTGTGTACTTTCCAATCTGTTCCTCTGCCCCAGCATACCTTCTTTGCCAAGCACTCTGCTAGAATCTTAGGGAGACAGTTCTTGCCTTCAAAACTTTACGCTTAGTGGCAAGACAAACCTGGGCATAAACCACTTCTCCTTATGTAGTTATTACAGTATTATTGACTGTATTCTCAGTGCTGTACGTTACATCCCATGACTGCTTTTTAACTATCAATCTGTACTTCTCAATCCCTTCACCTTTTCACCCAGTCCCACAACCTCCCTCTCCCTTTCTGGTAATCAACAGCCTGATCTCTGTATTTATGAGTCTGTTTCTGTTTTGTTTGTTCGTTTTAATTATTCATTAGACTCCACATATAAGTGAAATCATATGGTATTTTGTCTATCTCTGACTGACTTATTTCACTTAGCATAATACCTTCTAGGTCCATGCTGTTGCAAAGGGTAAGATTTCATTCTTTCCTTTTTTATTAACCTTGGATTTAATTTTCAACTTAAAAGCCTTCAAATTGTTTTGAAACCAGTGATGACTGACTAAAGCAATGCAATGAAATGCATTTAGGTTTCACCTTTTTCAAGTAAAGGTTTGAGGCAATTTCCAGCCAAAAACATGCATTAATAAAATTAACAGGTTAGAAATTAAAAAACAACAGCAACAGTACCCAAGAAAAAGAAAACAGCAAATATAACTATTCCATGCTTTATGGTTCTCAAGATTGCTGTGAATGAGTTGCCAGCACTGCCTTGGTATTCCTGGCAAAGTATAATTGTTCTCATTATCACACAAAAATAGTAAACCTCTACCTATGAAATGATGTAGAAGAAGCCCACATTTTCTTTCTTTTGTTAATATTAAGATCAAGGCAGTGTCAACATTGATCTCTGCCCTCTTTGGAATCCTGAAGCACTGCGTGTGCTAATCTAAGTGCTACCCAAGACCAGCAGCCATGGTGTCACCTGGCAGCTTCTTAGAAATGGAGACTCTTAGGCCCCACCCCAGACCTGCCAAGTACTACTGCATTGTGTGTATGTACCACCACTTTTTTTATCCATTCGTCAATATTGGTGGGCACTTGGGTTGCTTCCATACAATACCCTATAAAATAAAAGGGTAATATGCAAATTGACCCTCACGGCAGAATGACTGGTTGCTATGTTGCTCACTGACCACCAGGGGGCAGATGCTCAATGCAGGAGCTGCCCCCTGCTGGCCAGTGCGCTCCCACAGGGGGAACTTTGCTCAGCCACAAGCCGGGCTGATGGCTGCAAGCGCAGCGGCGTCAGTGGCGGGAGCTTCTCTTGCCTCCTCAGCAGTGCTAAGGATGTCCTACTGACGGGGAGTGGGCCTAAGCCGCAGTCAGACATCCCCCGAGGGCTCCTGGGCTGCCAGAGGGATGTCTGACTGCCAGCTTAGGCCTGATTCCCTGGGGAATGGGCTTAAGCTGGCAGGTGGACATCCACCGAGGGTTCCCTGACTGCGAGAGAGTGCAGGCCGGGCTGAGGGACCTTCCCCCACCCCGAGTGCACGAATTTTCGTGCACTGGGCGTCTAGTAACTCTACAATGAACATAGAATAGGGATGCATACATCTTTTTTAATTAGTGTTTTGGGTTTTTTTCAGGTAAACCCCCAGAAGTGGAACCATTGGGACATAAGACAATCTTGTTTTTAATTTTTTGAGGAACCTCCATGCTATTTTCCATAGTAGATGCACCAATCTGCATTCCCACCAATAGTGTATGAGGGCTCCCTTTTCTCCACATCTTTGCCAATACTTGTTGTTTGTTGATATATTGATGATAGCCATTCTGTCAGGTGTGAGGTGATATAGTTCATTATGGTTTTAATTTGCATATCTCCAATGATTAGTGACATTGAACATCTTTTAATATGTCTATTGCCCATCTCTTTAGAAGAATTTAGGTTCTTTGCCCATTTTTTAATTGGGTTGTTTGTGTTTTTTGGTGTGGAGTTGTCTGAATTCTTTATGAATTTTGGATATTAACCCCTTATCAGATGTATCATTGGTGAATATGTTTTCCCATTCAGTGGGTTGTCTTTTTATTCTGTTGATTTCTTTTGCTGTGCAGAAGCTTTTTATGGGGAACACTTTGTAAAGTATATAAATGTCTAACCACTGTTCTGTACACCTAAAACTAATACAAAATAATATTTAATAAATAATGGGGAAAAACTTTTTAAATTTTTTAATTAAAATATCGGCAAGTTAAATGAAAATGATGTAAAAGGAAAAGGGGGTTACAATATTTCTATTAAAATAATCTTATTCACATATTTTTTAAAATCACTTCTCCTTTACCTTTATTACAATTCTAGATTGGTGTAGAGCTCTTGCCCTTGGTGGGACTGTCTCTAATTACTCAAGGCAGATCCTGCCTTCCTCTGAAAGCAGCCTGAGCTGGCATCTTCAGGTTTTGATCTTCTTTTCCTGTGATTGGATCTTAACCCACTCTTTGGTTATAGACTGCATAGGCAAAGTTGGGATTTTAATGTATCTTTGATCTTTAAACTCTCATATTTAAAGGGAAGATTGATTAATTTGTAAAAATCCATAAAATTTTGCAAAGAAAATTTTAGCCTTGGACTACCATACTTTTGATGCATTGTATTGTGTTCTGAGACCACATGTGTTAAAGTATAAAATATTAGGCTGGCACACATATATAGCATGTCATTTATTTTTCTGGATGTTTAAACCCTGGTGCCAAGTCTTTTTAAAAAATCAAGTTATTAATATTAATACACCTTCCTTTTCATTAGTTATCAGCATGAGAAGAAAGCCTTTTGAATATAAGCCAAGCCTTAAAATGGCACTAATAAATAAAGTATCCTGGGCTCTAGCCCTTCACGTTGTGGGATTTGTTAAAATGACCATAAAAAATAAATGGTGTGAGCAGAAAGAGTCCTGAATCAGGAAGTAGGAAACCTGTTTTAGTCCTGGCTGCATCCCTTAGCAGGTGACCTGATGTCATCAGAAGCACCATGAGCTCCGAGGAGACCATCTGCATCATTGCGGACACAGTGGGTTTCTGACCCAGCAAAGACTCTTATGGGTGCTTCTCTCCATGACGTTAGGTGACTGTTACCCATGTATTTATATGTTCTGTTAGTTGGCTAGGGCTACTGTAACAAAACACTCACAGACTGGGTGGTTCAAACAGCAGAAATTGATTCTCACACAATTCTTGAGGCTTTACTAGTTGTACTGGTTAATGCGAATTTTGTAATCAAAGAAAACACGGTAATTTCAAGAGAAACATCAAAAGTGCTTTATTCAAAGTAATGTCCATCACTAGCTACACATTTCCCCCATCTTTCAGGCAATTTGTGGATACTGTCCCAATAGAACTTTTCTTGTTTTAAGGCAAATCATTCAGAGACCCAATTTTCCGCTTCATATGTTTTGAAGTGCTGCTCAGAAAGTGTGTGTGCCATCAATCGGAACAAGTGGTAATCTGAAGGAGCAAGGACTGGTGAATACGGCGGGTGGATTAATACTTCCCAGGCAAGATCTTTTAATGTGTCTTTAACTGGTTTTGAAGTGTGTGATGGTGCATCATCATGAAGCAAAATTACTTTGCCGTGTCTTCTGGCATATTCTGGTTGTTTTCATGATCAAAGCATGATTCAAATTGATTATTTGTTGTCGGTAGCGATCAGTATTAATGGTTTCACCTGGTTTTATCAGCTCATAATACACCACACCTTCCTGATCCCACCAAACGCAGAGCATTGTCTTCTTTCTGAAGCAGTTTGGCCTTGTAGTTGATGTTGATGGTTGACCTGGATCAACCCATGATTTTGTGCATTTGGGATTCTCAAAATAAATCCACTTTTCATTGCCAGTCACAATTCGATGCAAAAAAGACTTTCTTTCGTGCCATTGAAGCAACATTTACTGATGACTTTTTGGTTTTCCATTTGTCTTTCGTTCAGTTAATGTGGCATCCATTTTCCTTCCTTTAAAATCTTCCCCATTGTTGTAAACTATCAGAAATTGTTTGCCAAGCAATGTTTAATCTTTCTGCAAGTTGTTTTTGAGTTTGACATGCATCTTCATCCAATGCTTGTAATTGTTGGTCTTCAAACTTTTTTGGTTGACCTGGACGTTCTTTGTCTTTCACATCGAAGTCATCACTTTTAAAGCATTTAAACCAGCGTTCACAAGTATCTTGAGATGGAGCATGTTCACCATAAGCTTCCCAACATATTGAATAACATTTTCTTCAAAATAAAGTAATGAATTAAAACTTCCCACAAGTGCTCTTTTTTTGGCACAAAATTTGACATTTTTAAGCATAAAAATATCTATGATGTTAACACCTTCAGCAAATTTGACATAAGAAGTTTTGAAGCTTGCTGTCAATACAACAAAATAGCATACATATTGTCGGAAGCCAATTCCAGCATGTCAGCAGGGCTGAATCATCTCGAGATGGCTGAGGGCATTGCCCCAAACCTGAAAAGGATGCATCATGATTGCTTGCTGCCAGACAGCTGAGGGCATCTCAATCTACATGTTATTGCCTCCTACTGGCCAAACACCTGAACAGTCATAGGCAGTTCCCCAATCTGACAATGGATTGTGTATACAAAACCCTACCCTTTGATTTGTATATCTCCACCTTGCTTTAGGACAAATTGTGTTAATAAATAGCAAGGGGTCCTGAGGCAAGGAGAACTTAATTCCTTTAGCTAACTCTTCTCTGACTCCCCATGATATCTTTCAAAATTATGTTTCATTTCTGGGCTCTTGATTAATTTATGCATAGCCCTTCTCCAGATTCCTGAACCCTTCTAGATGCTGGATTAAGACCACCGGTGTTAACATATCAAATCGCATATATATCAACATATGTGTAACTCCATCTGTTGAAAAAAAATCCTCGTTATTAACGTACACCTAGTAAGTCCAAGGTCAAGGTGTTGGCACATTTGGTTTCTTCTGAGGCCACTCTCCTTGGCTTGCAGAAGCCACCTTCTTGCTGTTTTCTCATATGGTCTTTCCTGTGCTCATCCCTGGCGTCTTTGCACGCATCCATATTCCATGTTCTTAAAAGGATGCTGATCAGATTGAATTAGGGCCCACCCTAACGGCTTCATTTTAACCTCATGGCCTCTTTAAAGGCCCTGTCTCCATATACAGTTGCATTCTGAGATACTAGCAGTTAGTGTTTCAAGTTATGAATTTGGAGGAGACCCATTTGAGCCTATAACATCTATTTAAAATAGCATTTTTTGTTTTAAATTATACATAAAGAAACTTGTATAAAGGAGAAATTGAAAATAGCCTTCTACCCACTTAATGCCTGTTATTAAAAGGAGGAGGATATAAGTACATGAAAAGATAATTAAAACTGTACTAAAGGGTATAAAAGGCAAAAATAATACTCTCTTGGCCCTCCCTTCTCCACTAAGGCAACTTCTTTCAACACCTTTGCATCGATGTTTGCTATACAGGCAGCAGGCACATTTTTTTCGTGTCTTAATGTATCATACAGAGTACAGATAACTCCGTATTCTGCTCATGCTCTCTGTTGGCCTTCTTTTAAAAGGCTGCACAGTATTACATTGTGTATGTATCAGATTTTAATTTAACTAGATTTAACCAGTCACTTATTCATGGGCATTTAGGTTGTTTCCAGGTTCCCTCCTCTTTGCTCCTCCCCCCTACCCCGCCCAACCGCTGCAATTGCAAGCAATAGAGTTGGAGTCCATGATCAAAAGAATAGTGAGGAGCCACCTAACAGAAATAAGTAGCCCAGTGGTGGCGAACCTTTTGAGCTCGGTGTGTCAGCATTTTGAAAAACCCTAACTTAACTCTGGTGCCGTGTCACATATAGAAATTTTTTGATATTTGCAACCATAGTAAAACAAAGATTTATATTTTTGATATTCATTTTATATATTTAAATGCCATTTAACAAAGAAAAATCAACCAAAAAAAATGAGTTCGCGTGTCACCTCTGACACGCGTGTCATAGGTTCGCCATCACTGGACTAGCCTCCTATTTGGGGGAAGCCAGCCTTTGTTTTTCTCCTTTCTGTGTATTGGTCCTTACCAGAGGTGTTGGGAAAGGTGTGGGCTTTCTTACCTTCCTGGACCTGACCATATGCCAGTGCATACCTCTCCTTCCTGGCTTCCTTTGGCGGCATTAGCTCATCTCTATCGGGCAATCCTTCTTCAGGAGGAAAGGTCAGTTTGAATTATTAACAAGCGTAGACTATTTTTGTTAAGTAGAACAGCTTTTTTTCTAAGAATTGCTGTTTCCACGCCCAGGGCGCGCATGAACCCTCCCTGGCTGCTTCCGCCCTTTGGAGAGGGGCCAGCTTGTTAATGGAATGTGAGCAGTCTTGCTGCTAATGAAGATTTAGAGTTGAGACAGGGATGCCTGGCACTCCTTGGATTTGCAGACCCTCCCAGCTAGCAGTGCAGCTCTGCGATGGTGCAGTGCAGTGCGGAGGTCCCAGTCCTGGGCTCCCAGCCCTCCCTCCCTCCCCAGGCCCTACCGCTTCGCCACAGGTATCATCTGGCATTGTTTTACAAGCTGCAGATGTTCTCTGCTGAAGAATTACTTTCATTTCTGACTCCTTTTAGGAAATGAGGCAGTCTGTCAGAGGTGTTTCTTCATTTCCAGACAACCCCCCCACCCGCCCCAGCGTTCCTTTCCTCCTGGGATTTCTAACCACAGGTGGGCCGTGCTTCATTTACCCAATGTGAGGGACAAGAGGAATGACCAGTCCTCTTCTAAAGCAGCCCTGACTTCCCTGTGGAACCCAGTGTGGAGGCCCCGAATTAGCTTGTGCTCTTATTCATGTAAATATTTCTGAGACTTTGGTTTCATGAGGCCTGTAGACGTGCTGTGTGTACGGGCTTTGGTGCAGAAAAAGTATAATTTAGCAACAGATTGAAAAGGTAGTCTGGAGTGTTTCTAATTACTGTTTGTTTAGTTCACTGTTACCTAATGAGAGGATTTAAGTAACCATGGGGGTAGGGAATGTAATGTTCATATTGTAGTCAACCATGCAAATCAAATTCTAAGTGTTGCAGAGAAGGCACCATGGAGCCAGTTAATAGATGTGTTCCACTGAATGTTAAATTTAGAACCGAGAGCATTTTGGAACAGGCTTCTTCTGCCTGTCATTCATCACCAAGAATTATGCACGTGCCAAAACCGGTTTGGCTCAGTGGATAGAGCGGCAGCCTGCGGACTGAAAGGTCCCAGGTTCGATTCCGGTCAAGGGCATGTACCTGGGTTGCGGGCACATCCCCAGTAGGAGATGTACAAGAGGCAGCTGATTGATGTTTCTCTCTCATTGATGTTTCTAACTCTCTATCTCTCTCCCTTCCTCTCTGTAAAAAATCAATAAAATGTATTAAAAAAAAAAAAAGAATTATGCACGTGTCCAAAACCAGCCCTACTGTGTGGTACAACCCCATTTAAAACGCATCGGTGGCCTCTGGCATTCAGTTCATAAAAATATGAGTTAAATGCTAACTTATTTCCTTTACCATATTGCATCTATAGCTTTAAGCATCCACATTTCGTTAGCACATTGGATTAAATCCTTAGGCTTCTCTGGATTAATGTGTTAAAGTCTTTTCAGTTGGCTAAAAAAACTTAATTTCAGACAAGAATGAGAGAACAAGACCTTAGGAGCTTTCCTGCTCCCTTTATTCCTCCTCCTTCAGGGGCCATAACTGGAAACTGAAGTGCCAAGAGGGCCTGGAAGAGTGGCTCTCAGCCTTGGCCACACCTTGGAATCGGCCTGGGAACATTAGAACATTCTGATGCCTGGGCCCAACCTCAGAGATTCTGGTTTAATTGTCTGGAATGCAGCCTGCACTGGGATATTTAAAAGCTCTGCAGAGGAGGCGATGGTGCACTGTTGTTTGAGAGCCACGGACACAGATGTCTGGGACTTAGGAGGTCACTGCATTCGGTGGTCCTCCGCCTCAGTTGCAGACCGGTGTTACCTGGAAAGGTTCTTAAAGAAACACTGGTGTCCCACTAATTGAAACCATATTTCTAGGGGAGGGAGCTCCTAGGTGATGGTTAGAAAGCTTCTAGATGATTCTTACACACAGCAAGGGATAAGGTCAATGGACATATCTCACCATCCCATCTCGCAGAAAAGGAAAAATGAGAGCAAGAAAGGCCACACGGTTTGCTCAGGTTGTTGTGGAAGCAGGCCTGGGGCTCCAGCTGGTCTTGCTGCTGCTGACACTGCCTCCTTGTATATTGATTAATGCCTCCTCATCCTTCAGGTGATGTTCCCGCCTCCAAGAGGCCTTTTCTGAGAACTCAGACTCACCCGTCCGGTCTGGGTAAGCTGCCCTCTTTCCTTGAACCGCACCCTTCCTTATCTGTCCCGGGTGTCAGTCACCTCCGGGGGGACAGAGCCTGAATCTCTCTTATTCTTTCTGGAACTTGCTGGCCTGTCATTGAGTCCCAGGCACTGTTGCTTGTATTGAAGTTCCCTAACTTTTGTTCATCAATTAGTCCACATGGATTGCTTTAAAAGAAATCTATTCCCATATGCTAGCTTCTGAAAGCAAAAGTTATTTTTTTTTACCTGTCAACAGCCCACTATACTGTGGGTCAAGGTCTCATACCCAAGGACTTCCTACCCCTGCCTTCCAGGAGAGGGCTTTTGATGACAAAATAATGAAAAGAAGATTTCACTCACTTTATGTGTTGCTCAAAGTACTTAAAACAGCCAGGATCTTTTGAGTAACATACAAGTGTGTATGTCATAAACAGAAAGGAACGTGCAGCACTACTTTAGGATGAAAATGTGTCTGAAGAAAAATAATGCAATTTCATGAAAATACGTGTTAAGGACGGAATGACTTCTTTTACCGTATTGCATGTATAACTGAGTAGCCACATCGAGTTCGCATAGTTGAGTTAAATCCTTGGGCTTCTCTGGATTAACATGGTACAGTCTTTTCAACTGAGTTTTAAAAACTATGAATCTGTCGTCCCAGTTTACCGAAGGTTATGCTTAGCCACGGTCTTATTTTTATTTGAAAAATATGTTTTGGATGGTTACTCTTGTAGCTGCAACAGAGTTTTGTCTCAGAAAGCAGATTGCAGCCAGTATTTCTTCACTTTACAGATGGCCAGCAGGCTCCACAGCGGGGTCGGCGGAAGTAGCTGTTTTCTTGTTTGGAGAATTCAGAGTTAAAAGTTTTTGGAGCCAAGATTGCAAGCTGGGCAGTGTTGTAGGGTAGACATTTAAGATGTTGCAGACAGGAGAGAATGATGCCCAGAGTGTGTGAGAACATTATGAAGTCTTTCTAAGATTTTGTAGGTTCGTGCTTTATGATTGGGAGTCTTCATGTCCCAGGTAAATGGCAAGGTGTCAGCGGTTAAGTAAAGCCACCACTTATCAGGGGAAATCTTCCTAAAACAAATATTCTTAAAAGTTGTAGGAGAACGCTAATCCATTGGGCTGGAGGGATGTACACAACATTTTTATATTAAAATAACTTTGAATGTAAGACCTGAAACTGTAAAACTCCTAGAAAAAAATAGGCGGTAAGCACCTCAATAGAGAGGTCTTTTTGAATCTGACACCAAAAGCAAAAGCAATATTAAGTAAGTTGGACTGCGTCATACTACAAAGTTTCTGTGCAGCAAAGGAAACCAATAAAATGAGAAGACAACCTACTGAATGGGAGAAAATATTCACAAATCATATCTGGTAAGGGACTGATCTCCAAAATATGTAAAGAACTCATAAAACTCAATAGTAAAAGAAAAAATAACAATGTCATTAAAAATCTGAATGGACACTTTTCCAAAGAAGACACGCAGGTGGCGGCCAACAGGTACATGGAAAAATGGTCAGCATCACAAATCATCAGGGAAATGCTAATCAGAACTACAGTGATCGCTCACCTCACACCTGATAGAATGGCTGTCATCAAAAAGAAAAGACATAACAAGAGTTGGTACAGATGTGGAGAAAAGCGAACCCTTATGCGCTGGAGGTAGGATTGTAAATTGGTGTAGCCACTATTGAAAACAGCGGCTATTCTTCAGAAAATTAAAAATAGAACTTTCATATGATCCAGCAATTCCATTTGGGTATTTATGGAAGAAAGTGAAAACTAACTAGAAAAGATATATGCACCCCCATGTTCATTGCAGCATTATTTACAGTAGCAAAGATATGAAAAAAAGCTTTTCATTGGTGATTGAATGGTTAAGAAAATGTACATATATAATGGAATATTACTCAGCCATAAAAAAGAATGAAATCCTGCTATTTGTGACAACATGGATGGATTTCCAGGGCATTATACTAAGTGAAATAAGTCAGAGGAAGACAGATATGTAGGATGCCTCTTATATGTGGGATCTGAACTACAACAAACCACACTTACAGATACAGAGACCAAATAAGCAGTTGGCAGAGGTGGGGGGCAGAGTATTGGGAGGAAGGGGTGAAGAAGGCATAAATGGCTTTAAAATATCTGTTACAGATGCATGACATAACACAAAAAATAGCTCTGTGTTGTGGAATAAAGTGCAACGTTTTTGTGACTTTAAAAAAAAATGAGAAAACTGCCTTCCAGTTTCTCCTTCGTTGCTATTTGGATACAAAACTAACAAACCAATAAAAGTTTTTGCTAAGTAATCTACTTCCATTATCCTAATTTCAGCAGCTCAGCAGTATGATCTGGAAGAGGAGAAAGAGGGAGGAGGGTTTACTGACGAAGAAAGGCGTAAGGGTCAGTGGTTTCACCCAGGTTGTGCCATAGGATCTCTATGGCTGCCCTGCACATTAGGCCTATTCACACCAATTTCAGCGTGTGAGGAGGTACATGTGCATTTGTGCACGAGGGAGCAGGTCTGTCTGATTCCAGAGTCTGTGTTTTTTTCACCAAAGGCGGCCTCTTATGTTATGAGAGTAGCAATGTCTCCAGAAGAGATGTTGTTAATTATGAGTATTTACCATGCTGATAGAGGAGGGCTGACGCTTGCTCCTCTTAGGGTTTATTTACCACCAATAAAATCAACATTTATAAATGTCTGTGAAACAGTTAAAAGCCTTTCCCCTTCATATCCTATAAAGTTCTGACTTTAAAAATGACATGTTATTATTGCAATGGTGTCATTGTCGTGCATTAAAAGGAAGGAAGGGGATAGTCAGCAATGGCCACTTTTGTTCAGAAGACATAGAGCATCAGGTAGGATTCTGTGCTCTCTCTCTCAGACATGCATTTGTCTTGGGGGAGGCAGCAAAGCAAAATGCTTGATAATTTGTGCTTTGCCATGCAGTTCCTGGGTGTGAGCATCCTGACTCCGCTACCCACTGCTAGCTGTGTGATCTCCGGCAGGTGACCTGACCTCTGGGTGCCTTAGTTCCTTTTAAGTGAGACGGGAACAATAATAACTGGATGTCATGTTTAGAATGGAATAACCTAAAGTATACAAAGAGCTTAGAACATTGTGTGATGCAAAGCTAGTGCTCAGTGAATGTTTCTCTCTTCTTAGAGGACAAAGGCTAGATGCTACCTGGCCCAGTGATCCCATTCCCAGGTATTGACCCCAGAGAAATGAAAACCTGTGTTCACTGAAGACCTTTTAGCAAAGGTGTATAGGAGTTTATTTGTTTTTTATAATAGCTAAAACCTGGAAACAACTCAAATGTTTATCAGCTGGCAAATGGATAAACTGGGGTACATTCATGCTATAGAATACTATTCAGGAGCAAAAAGGAACAAATTCCTGATCCAGGCAACTCCAGGGCAGATCTCAAAAGCATTTTGCTACGTAAAAGAAGCCAGAAGCATCCCCTGTGGTTCCACTTACACGACATTCCTAAAAACCAAAACTGTAGATACAGAAATCAGATCATTTCTCGCCAAGAACTGGAAGTGGGTGGAGGTTGACTGCGCAGGGGCAAGAGGGAGTATTTGGGGGTGATGGGAATACTCTCTCTTCATTGTGGTGGAGCTCACATGATTGTATATATTTGTCAAAACACATCAAACTTAAAATGAGTAGATTTTCACTGTATGTATATAAGTTAAACCTCAGTAAGTCTGACTTTTTTTAAAGTCAGGTGCTGCAACATGAACAAAGAATGGTGGAAGAAAAGGGGTGAGACACAATGGGTAATCAGAAATTATCCATTTAAGATGGAAGGAGTGGTTGCATTCGTTTTTCTCTCACTGGCTATGAGTTAGAAAAAGGTAGTATCCTGTGAAATAGTTCTGTCCTGCCCTAACATTCCCGATTCTCTGCTGTGAGCATTTGTCTGCGTCCCATTTCTGCAGCCCACCCATGTGGAGCTGTGTCTGTTTTGCAGGCACAGGGCTCCCCTGGGTTGCTTCCTGGGAGAATCCTGAAGGAGGGTTTGCCATGTGGTAAGGCATTTGTGGAAACAGACTGTTGGTGTTCTAGATGAACTGAGGGTTACTTTTCCAGATTACTAAGAAGTCTGGGTACACTTATGAGTAAGGGATGTTATCTCAGAGCATTGTTCATTCATCATGAGTCACAGCGACCCTTGGCACTTCCTCGTGGAGCTCATGTCTATCTCAGCAGCTCCCTCCTTCCCGAAATTCTTTTTTCACTTGGCATCTGCGATGCTACTCCATCTTGATTCTGCTTACAACTCTCTTGTTTTTTCTTAATCTCCCCTGCTGGAACCTCCTCTTCCTATTCCTGGCCTCTAAACTTTGGAGTGTCATGAGTTTTGGTCTCTGACCACTTCCTATCTCAGCTCATTCTTGAGATGATCTCATTCATTTCCAGGTATATGAGGGTATACCATCTGTATGTTGATGACCTACATTTGGTTGCCTAATAAGACATCTCAGATGTAACATGTCCAAAAACAGCTTCTTGAGTTGTTTTCTAAATCTACACTTTCTCCATGGTTCCTCATCTCAGCAGCATGAATGGACACGGGCCAGATAAACTAGGCATGTGGCCTGGAGCCAACTCCACCCAGTTGCTCAGTCCAAAAACCCGAAACCATCCTTGATTCCTGCCTTGCTCCCACACTCATGTTCGATCGATTAGCATCTATCCCCAATCCAAGCACTCCTAACCTCCCCCCTCCACCCCTAAATCTGAGCCCAGGCCACCCCCGAGTCTTTCTAGAACTTCTGCAAAGGCTTTCGAAGCCATCTTCCTGTCTCTGTCTGTGTACCACATGGTGTGAGTTCACACAACCATCACAGTGATTATTCTGTTTTATAGTTTTATACTACTTGCAGTGGCTTCTCTACAATCAATATAAAGTCCAAACTCTTAGCCATGCCCTGTAAGGCCCCTGCTACCTCTCTGCCCAACAACTGAAGGAATAAGTGAACTAGTGCTCTGGTACCGTAACATTAAAAATTAAAGAATCAAACTTCCTCCTGGACCCTCATATACCTCTCTATCTTTCACCCAATTTTAGTGTTCCCTTTTAAGGCAGAATTTCTCAAATGTTATCTGGAGGTACTATAGCTATTTATTATTCATTTACTCTTTACTCTGTTACAATTTGATGTCTTTTCCAAACACAGTTGTGAAATTTCTCAGGGTCATTCAAGATTTATGTGTTGCTGCTACCAATAGATATATTCCTGTCCTGTCTTACCGGGTCTCTGAGTAGCTATAAGAACAGTTTGCCATTACATTTGAAATTCCCTTCTAACTTAGCTTCCCCCTTCCCAAGTAGTCATTCCTTGATCCTTTCCTGCCATTTCCTTCATTTTGGGACCTCAGTTTTGAGAATTCTTCAGGTGTGGGCTCGGCCCTCTTTTCTCTCTACACGCTCATCTGTTCCCAGACCTTTTGATACTATTAATAAGCTGATGGCTTCCCAATGTATATGTACAACACTGACCTCTTCTGAGCTCCAGACCCTGCATCTGACCGCCTCCTTGACATCTCTTTGGATGTCTCATGCCCAAGGAAGAACTCTTAAAAAAAATTATTGTTAATTTTTCCACTACAGTTGATATATATTAGTTTTAGGTGTACAACATAGTAATTAGACATTTACATAACTTATGAAATGATCACCCTGACAGGTCTGGTAGCCATCTGACATCATGCATAATTATTATATTATTGACCACTGCGCTGTACTTTACATCCCCATGACTATTTTTGCAGCTGGCAATTTGTACATGTTAATCGTCAGGAAGGAACTCTTGGTTCACTTCTATGTTCAATCTGCCTGAACCTGGCTTTCCACATCCTGTCTTTGCTATCTCAGTCAGTGCTACCACCCTCCTCCCAGTATCCAATGTCAGAAACCTGGGTACCATTTTTAGTTTCTTCTTCATTGTCCCCCTTTCCCAGCACTTTTAGTTCTACCTTTAAAATATATTTTGGCCCTGGCACCTGTGGCTCAGTTGGCTGGAGTATCATCCCTCCCCCTTCCCCTCCCCTGCCCCTCCCCTCTCCCTCCCCCAAATAAATGAAAATTTCTCTTGGGGCGCGCACACACACACACACACACACACACACACACACACACACATCTTAGGCCAACACTGTTGCCTGGACCTCAGCAGTATCAAGTAACAGGTCAGTTGTCTCTGCTCTGCCATGCTATGGTGCCAGACGCTGCTTACCTGTCAGCAGATGGTGGAATATGGCACCTGTCTCCTCTTCAGCTGGTTTTGTTCCTAGCCTCTTGTCTCTTCATTACTTTCCAATCACACTAACCCAGTCCCCTTTTTTATTTTAGATAGAGAGGGAGGGAGTGAGGGAAAGAGATTGATTTGTTGTTCCACTTATTCATACATTCATTGGTTGATTCTTGTTTGTGCCCTGACATGGGATCAAACCTGCAACCTTGGCATATCCAGACGACACTCTAACCAACTGAGCTAGCCGGCCAGGGACACTGAACTCTTTGGTCATATCCTTGAGCACACCAAGATATCTTCTGCTTCAGAACCGTTGGCTTGCTTCCACCATTTCCTTTCATGTTCTTTCTTTAGCCCTGTGTGGCCAACTCCTCATCTTTCAGGTCTCAACTTAAATATCACCCCTCAGGGAGCCTCCTCTGACCACAGTGACCAGAATACTTCCCTCTCTTATGCTCTATCATAGAAACCTATTTATTTCCTTCAAGTCAGTCATTTAAAAAGTATTTACATTTAGATTTTATTATAGAATACTAGAGGCCTGATGCATGAAATTCATGCAAGAGTAGGCCTTCGCAGCCCTGGCTGCCTCGGCCCTCGCAGCCCCAGCTGCCTTGGCCCTCGCAGCCCCGGCTTCATCTGGAAGGTTGTCCAGACAGTTGTTCTGCTGTTCGGCCATTTGGTCGATTTGCATATTATGCTTTTATTATTATAGATAAGTACCCTGAAAAGGGACTTTCTCTGTTATGTTAGCTGTTCTGTTGTCCGCATCTAGCACAGTGCTTGGCAGTAGTGGGTGCCAGAACAGTGATGCTTATGTTTCCATGTCTTACAGTATGACGTGTTTGATGTGACTCCTCGCCTCCATTTTTTTTTTTTTTAAATAGAGAAAAAACTTAAGTGTTTAGATTTTCAAGGTTTTGTATAATTAGTAAAGTTTACATAATTAGAAAATTAAATAATACTATAAGATTTTTTTATGAAAACAACAGCATCTTTCCTTCCATTTTCTGTTTGCCATGGCAAGTGTTTTCAGCTTTAGCTGATTATCTTACTAATGATGTCTGTATTTGTAATTAACATCCATGGAACGTTATTTACCTACTTTTTAGTTTTAGGAATTGGCTCTTGATGCAAAAATGAGTATTGAGCTCACTTTCATCTACTCCTGCCCCTCTCCCCTTCTCACAAAGATTTTCCCAACCCTCACCCTGCCATTGTAATTGTATTATAATTTCAGTAAGATAAATATGCAATGTTTATTATCCCTATGTAATACTTGCCACAGAAAAGCTCTCAAACACAGATTACTTTCCCTCATAAGACGACTCAGCAGATATTATTTTTCTCTTAATTTTTGGTGTATTTCTAAATATTCAACCCCAGACTCTACCCCAGTTGTAAATCTCCTCTCAATGTAGTCAACTACTTAGAGAACCTATCCAATTCATCCTATTTGGGGAAATTCCTCCCTGAGCATTCTGGTCTTTCTAGGTTGCTTTCTTGGCCCCCCAAAAGCTAGGGCTTCCCCTTCTCACCTGTCCTGAGGACTCCATTTGCCTCTCTTGCATTGGAGCTATCAGTCTCTGGAGCTTTGGGCTTCCTCTCTGTTGGTTTACTACTTCATTTTGGTGGAGCACATTCTCCAGTTTCTTATGGACAAAGGAGGTAAGAGAGGTAATTTTTTGAGACTTGCAGATCTGACAGTGCCTTCTGGCTTTTAACTGCTGGCTTTGATGAAGTTTATAATTCTAAGGTAGAAACCATCTGTTCTCAGAATTTTGAAGCTTCTGCCTTCAAGAGCTGCTCTTGTGAAGTTTCTGCCATCCTGACTTGAAATCTTTTGTATGAAACTATTTTCTCTCTGGAAATTCCATAATGATGTACCTTGGTATGGGTCTGTTAGCACTGAATATGGTGGAAACTTGGCTGGCCTTTTCATGGTGGAAACCTCAGTCTGGGAGATATTTTTTCCTTGACAGTTATTTCCCCTTCATTTTCTTTGATAATGAGCACTATTATTTTGATACTAGAGGCTCAGTGCACGAAATTCATGCAGGGGTGTGTGTGTGTGTCCCTCAGCCCAGCCTGCACCCTCTCCAATCTGGGACCCCTCTCACAATCTAGGACTGCTGGCTCCCAACCACTCACCTGCCTGCCTGCCTGATCACCCCCTAACTACTCCCCTGCCAGCCTGATCAATGCCTAACTGCTCCCCTGCCAGCTTGATTGCCCCTAACTGCCCTCCCCTGCCAGACTGGTCACCCCTAACTGCCCTCCCCTGCCGGCCTGGTCACCCCTAACTGTCCTCCCCTGCTGGCCTGATCGCCCACAACTGCCCTCCCTGCCGGCCAGCTTGTGTGTTGGAGTGATGGTCAATTTGCATATTACCTCTTTATTATATATAGGATTGGCTATTCTCAATTAGCCCCCTAAACTCTCCATATTTCCTGTATTATATCTGTCTTTTTGTTTAACTTTCTTGGACATTTCCTAAGTTGTATCTCATATTGAATTTTTAATCTGCTATTATTTTATTCTAAGCTCTTTTTTATTCTCTGAACATCTCTCTCTCTCTCTCTCTCTCTCTCTCTCTCTCTCTCTCTCACACACACACACACACACACACACACACACACACCATCTTGTTCTTATTTCATGGATGTCCTTTTCTCAGAACTCTAAAGATGCTACAGTTTTTATTTGTTTCTTTAAATTGCTTCTTCAAATTGCTTCTTCCTGTGATTTTTTTTTCTCCTCTAAGTTGCTTTGATGTTTCTGTTAGATGCTTTCCTTAGCATTGGAAAGTCTTGCTGTGTACTCCTGTTTAGAGTAACTATCTAAAAAGACCACTAGAATTTCTTTGAATAGTGGGTAGAGTTTGGCAATTCTGGGCTTCATTCTAGGGTGATCAGGCTGTTTTGTTTGGAAAACCCTGATGTTAGTATTCTTTTTTTTTTTTTTTTTTTAAATATATTTTATTGATTTTTTACAGAGAAGAAGGGAGAGGGATAGAAAGTCAGAAACATCGATGAGAGAGATCGATCAGCTGCCTCCTGCATGCCCCCCAGTGGGGACGTGCCTGCAACCAAGGTACATGCCCTTGACCGGAATCGAACCTGGGACCCTTGAGTCCGCAGGCCGATGCTCTATCCACTGAGCCAAACCGGTTTGGCGATGTTAGTATTCTTAGGTTGTGTTTTATTTTTGTTTTGTTTGTGGTGTGTGTGTGTGTGTGTGTGTGTGTTTGTTTGTTTTAGCTCATGCAGCAGTAATCTTTGTTGTAAACTCTCCTCAGTATGGAATCCTCCATCCAAAGATCCTTTTTTGAGTCTTTTCAGACACTACATTTCCAGTCTCCTAGGTGGGGGCTGGGGCTTTGGAGGCCATCCCTTATCCACGAGGAGTGAGGGACGGATTCTGGGGGTCTAGCTACTTAAACAGACTTTCAGCCAATTTTTCATCCCACATTCACCCCCACTTCCAGAGGAACCTGGTATGCCAGTCCTCAGCCTTTTGGGGGTTTTATGATGTAAAGGAAATTGCTTCTAAGGTGGTCCTAGTTTTGGACCAAACTTTCTCCAGTTTGCTAAGCCAGTTGCCCCTTTTCTATTTGTTCTCCATCTTCCAAAATTGTGTTGCTATCTCTTTTCTACTCTTTTTGTCTTTATTTATGTTTTACTAGTATTTGAGGAGAGAGCAGAACTAAATGCATGTGTTCAGTACTCCATATTCAAATAAAAGTTTCTCTCAACATGGGTTTTTAATTGTTTATGAAGCATTTGATCACATGTGTGAAACGGGTTTCTGTGTACTCTGCGAATCTCAATTTCCCCTACTTCAGTCTTTTCTTACCTACAGTGGGGTGGGGCATTGTGGAAACCCTTGAACTGGGAATTAAGACACTTGGGTTCGATTTCCAGATTTGTTACAAACTGATATGGGCATTCTCTTGTCATTATTTCCTCATCTGTAAGACCAAGGAATTGAAATAGAATAGATGATTTTAAAATCTCTTTATACCCACAGGTTGATTTTATTTCCAAGAAATTAAGATATGCATGTGTAATTTTATTTTATTTTTAGATAAAGTGGAAGGGAGGGAGAGAAGAAGAGAGGGAGAGGGAGGGAGAGAGGGAAGGAGGAAGGGAGAGAGAGAGAGAGAGAGAGAGAGAAGGAGAGAGAGAAACATTGATGTGAGAAAGACACATCGATTTGTTACCTCCCACATGCACCTTGACTGGGGCTGGGATCAAACCTGCAACCCAAGTGTGTGGCCTTGACTGGGAATTGAACCCATGTCCCTTCAGTGTGTGGGCCAATGTTCTAACCACTGAACAATAGCCAGGGCTTCATGTGTAATTGAACACCAGACTAGGAAATAGAGTTGTAGCAACCAGCTGAAGAAATGCAGAATAAGCTTTTCCTGTGTATGTCAGTATGCCTCTGTAACTCTGACATCTTGAAAGTCCCAAGTAAAATTGCAGCCCATATTCTATGAACAAGATATTGTTAAAAAGTTAAAATTTTTAAATTCTTTTCCTCTGGGCTATTTTCAGCTGTTAATAGTTCAGCTCCAAAGCATACTTGGACTCATATTCTCAGTAGTTAGATAAAATGTTCATTTTGAGCCAGAAAAACAGGAGAGAGAATAGAGAATGATGCCTATTTTTCCCCTTTTACCCTCTGGCAGGGGTGGCCATCCTGGTAGCACCCCACCAGGAAATGTGTCCTTCTCATCCCAGCCATGTGTGCGTAGATAATAGTCCCATCTATATTTTTTCTCTCCTCCACGTTGCTGCTTCTGTCGGATGGAAAGGCAGAGTGGACATTGCATGTCACTGTGGTTTTGACTGCTGGCTTTGATCACGAATCCAGTGTGCTCAGTGATGGTTAGTGTAATGACTGAGGAGAACGTGTACTCTGGGAGCCGGTGACCTTGTGCTCAGAGACCGAAGGGAAGTTCCTTAGGATTGTGCGTCACTGAGTGGTACATGAGAGCCGCCCCGCCCCCAGTTACTAGAACAGTCTCCATGCGTTGGGGCGTTGGGGCTTAGGAGTCATTTTGTCACAGTTCCCCAGCTTATTAGGATGCACCTCATTCTTATGCTGACCAGGAACTATTGTCGTAGGGACAGGAGGCCAAAAAGAAAATCTGAGTCCTGAGCATTTGCAGACTCAGGAAAAAAATAGCAGGTCAGAAACTGAACTCAGCACAGCTAGCAGGCTGCCTCTCTGTCAGTCACAGGAACTGTTTCAAATCCTCTGCTTTCCTTTTATCTCTGCTCTACACCCTTTCTCCTCATTCTTAGATCATCTTGCTTCTGAAACCAGAGAGGAAATGGAAACCTTCAGGGGGTACTGCCCCAACTTCTTTTCTCTCCTTCCCTCAAAAAAAAAAAAAAAGTGCGTGTGTGTGTGTGTGTGTGTGTGTGTGTGTGTACGTGTGTACATAAGCCCTGAGTGAACACTCTGAGTCTGAGATGCCTGGGAGTTTTCCAAGTAGAGGTGTCACATAGGCAGTTAGATGTGTGATCCTGGCGTTAAGAAGGGACGTCTGACATAGAGTGATGGATTTGGAACCCTTAGCCTAACGGTGTTAATGTGCCATGGGCTAGGTTACAGAGGAGCGGGCCCTGTGGAGCCCTGACTATCTTCAGAAGTAAAGGTCTAGGCAGGCAGCAGGCACCAACAGGAGGGAAAGGAAAGGACCTCTAAGAGAAGGAAAGCAAGAGAAGAGTCATCAAAAGAAGTCACGTTCAGCTGACCAAAGATTGTTGCAACATCAAATAAGGCAGAAGTGTGAGATGGAGGTTAGGATTAGCAGTGTGCCAGTCATGGATGCCCTTAGCCGGAGCTGGGTGGTGGGGGTAGAGGCTGAACCCCATTGGCAAGGTGCCCACTCACCTGAAACTGTGGCAGCAGTGGGAAGACTTTCAGACTACACAGTGGACAAGGCTGATAAGGTTGCCAATGTTTCCTTTTTATGATAGCCTCTTTATTGTTTTGTTCTGATGATCAAAGCAGTATGTGCTCATTGTAAAAGTTTTAAACATTGAAAAATATGACCGAATAATCCTCATAATCGCACTCCCTCATATGTAATCACTGTTAATCTTTTGAGGCATATCCTTCAAGATTTTTCTGTGCCCATGCTACCACATACACACGCTTTTACAGATTTACTTTTAGAAATCGGGTTGACTGCCCGATAGTCTGTTACAGCTTGTATTTTGGTCTGTAATCTCAGACCTCTCCCTGCCTAAGCAGATGTATTCTGTGGTGCTATAGTATATTCTCTGGGCGTTGGAGTTTTATTTAGGCATTTTTGCTTGTCATATAGTGCTCCCCTGAACATGCTTGTGCATATTATACATTCCTTTCAGATGTGTAAAGGAATTTCTGTGGGACAAGTTCCTAAAGTGGAATTGTGGGGTCAAAGGGCAAGTACATTTGACATTTTGTTAACTGCTACAGTGCCCAAAGAAAAGGGTTTTTTCTTCCTTTTTTTTTTTTTTAAAGAGGGAAGAACTTTGAGCATGAAAAATGTCAATGAGGGGCAAGTGAAGAGTAGGCTGAAGTCACAGGAAAAGTGCCGAATGCTCTACAGTGAGAAGGCCAGTGGGAATGGAAGCCAACGTGTGTGGCGGGGGGGGCGGGGGAGGGGAGCCTTTGGGCTGAGGAGGTGGAGAGGATGAAAGGGGGCAGGGCCTCAGTGCTGGCATGTGGCAGGCACTCAACAAATACTTGTTGGTTGACTGCATAAAGGAATGTCGTTTGATTAAGCCATGGAATTTACTGATGTTTCCATCAGGAAGCATCTAGTTTCCCACTTCCTCTGCGTAATAGAAGGTTAGGATTTCCTACTGAAACTGGTGAAGGAGGAGTTGGAGATTTGGAAGGCTGTTCTTGCTTAGTGAGCGAAGTTGCCACGGTCAGATGGGATGCTGAGTCTAGGTATCTCTTACCTTCCTCTCCAATCACCCTGTAAAGGCCTCTTGGTTCTGAGGCCTTCATATCTCTGGACTCTATCTAATTCTGTTCACCCCCACTATTATGGTCATTGTGTTAGTTCCAGCCTGCACTTAAAAAAAAAATTATTGATTTCAGAGAGGAAGGGAGAGGGAGAGAAAGAAATATCAATGGTGAGAGAGAGTTATTGATCAGCTGCCTCCTGCATGCCCCACACAGGATCTAGCCGGTAACCCAGGCATGTGCCCTGATTGGGAATCGAACCATAACCTCCAGGTTCATAGATTGATGCTCAACCACTGAGCCACACTGGCCGGGCCAGCCTGTACTTTCTTATCAGAGCAGCCTCTCAGACGGTCTCCCATCTCCTCTTGCGCATGACTCAGGACTCTCTTTTTCCACTCCCCAGCCCTGTGCAGGCAGGCACCTATTCCCCCTGCATGGTCACTTCTTATGTTTGTTTACCTACAGCCTTCACAAGTAAACGCCTTAGTGGCCATTTTACATCCCCTAAGACCTACTGTATTGCTTAGCTCATATTGCATGCTAAATAAATGAGAGATATTGTTTTACTAGTATATAGGAAAGTCTGATGCTTATATTAACTTGGTACATGAAAAGGAAGGACAAGGACAAAAACAGGCATGAGATGAACTCACAAAGGTCTGGGAATTTAAGACATTTGATCCTTGAATAAGCTTCAGGATTGTTACTCCCTCCCTAGGGAGAGGCAGTCTGATTTACTTATGTGTCATTTGTATTATTTTTATAATTAGCATGATAAATGCATATTTTGAGAAAATTTAAATGCCTCACATCTCAGGTAATTTGGCTATATTCAGATCATTTGCATATTTAAAAAGATTACAGTGAAAGAACTATGCTTTGTGGTATTTTCTAGAGTAGAAATGCCTCACCCTTCTCAGCTGCATCTGGCCAGCCAGAGGTTAATCACACGATTGAAATCTCTGGTGGGATTCTAAAAGGAACAGCCTTCCAAGCCACTAAATCAAGAGCTCCCAAATTGGGAGGGAATGTTCCCATTTGGATCTTCCTGCTCCCTTGCATCTCCATGCACCACCCCCATCTACTGGGAGAGTAGTAGCAGGTCCTTACCAGCTGGCAACTGAACTAGAATTTCAAGTTACATAATCAAAGTGTAATGAGAGAAAAGACACAAGGAGTTGCTTATGTGTGTGTGTGTGTGTGTGTGTGTGTGTGTGTGTGTAGCAAACAGCAGGGTTCAAAGCTTCTGAAGCATTAGATTCGCAGCTGAGAAATGCTGTGGTCAGAAGACCGTGAGAATCACTGGGACCTTGCAGAGAGGTGCTTGTCTCGAGGATTGCAGTTTTGGAGGAAGAGACCTGTGGCCTGGGATCAGATGCTTCTGCCTGTGGCTCCTCCCTCCCAGCCGGGTCCAAGTTTCCCTTAAACAGCCACCTATTTGTAGCACAGTGGATGTGTCCACAGCAATTAGAATGGCCATCACCCAGCCACTTCTTCAGCAGAAGGAAGTGACTGGGGTCAGATGTGGGTGCCCCACTTCTGAACACTTTCCTGAGGAAGAGGAGGCTTTGCTGCCAGGGTTGCACTTGACGCCCTCCTTGCCTGACTGCTGAGTAGAGCCAGCAGAACGGGTGGTGGTTGGATATAGGCACTTACACTATTTAGCCTCAAATAATAGTCTGACCTACTAAAATCGATTTATTTAGAAGGAATTTTTGTCATTTTAGTCCATTTCTTACCTGGTGGCTTAAGAAAATGTGCCCATACATTCAAAATTTAAAGAATGGGTGTGATTTAGAACTCTATACTAATAAAGGGGTAATATGCTAATTAGACCAGATAAACTGGACATCTTCCGGTTGTCTGGTCCTCCTTCCAGACAAAACCACGGTGGCAGGGGCCGAGGCAGAGGTGGTTAGGGGTGATCAGGCCAGCAGGGGCAGGCAGGCAGAGGGGTTAGGGGTTATCAGGCAGGCAGGTGAGTGGTTAGGAGCCAGCAGTCCCGGATTGTGAGTTGGACATCCCCCGAGGGGTCTCGGATTGGAGAGGGTGCAGGCCTGGCTGAGCCCCCCCACCCCCATTCCATGCACTGGGCCTCTAGTATCTAAATAATAACACAGTAGAAAATGCATAAACATGAGGTCTACATGTTTCTTGAGTTTTCTTAGTTTTCAATATCAGATTGAATTTACATGCACTTTCCTCATTTCTGTTGTTACACAACGTTTAATAAACTGCCATTAGCATCTTTATTACTTGACATATCCCAAAGGCTATATACTATATGCCCCTTTAAAAAAAAACACTTTAGGAAGGTTCAAACATAACACTTTTTCCTCTCATTATGTAACACTTGCAGCTAATATTTACCTAAGGTTTATTATGTGCAGGTTCAATGCTAAACACTTCATATGCCACAACTCATTTCATCTTCAAAACAACCCCACGGGGAAGTGCTATTCTTCAGGTTCAGACAATGAAATATCGAAAGGTAGAATAGGCTGCCCAAGGTCAATAGTTAGGAAGTGGTGTCTGGAGTTTGACTTCAGGTGTGTCTGACCCCCGCAGCCAACCTTACTGACAGAAGGCATTCTTTGAACAGGTAAGTATGGAGTGCCTAACATGGCCCACGCACTGTTCTAGGTGCTTAGGATTCAACTACAAACCAGGTGAAATCTCTGCCCTCATGGAACTCAAAGAATATAGAACAAGTAATTATTAATTATGTGCTAAAGAAAAGTACACAGGGCAAGGTGACAGAGAATGGGGCCCTATTCTGAGGCTGTTAGAATTTCAGGAACGGCCTCTCTTGAGGTAGGGATATTGAACAGTTAGCAAGAGAGCAAGCTTCCTAAGACCAAAAAATAGTTATCAGGTAGTAGTTACAAGCATAGCAGCCTACGGGCTCCTGGGTCAGATCCCAGTCCTCTGGCTTATGAGCTGTGTGATCTTGGGCAAAGTACGTGACTTCTTTGTGCCTCTTCATTGGTGACGTAAAGCTAATGATAGTACTTACCTTTACCCTATAGGGCTATTGTGAGGATAAAGTGGGTTCATATATGAAAAGAACTTAGATATAAAACAGGCACTAGAATTTGATAAGCAGTCTTATCATATTAGTGTTAAGTGCTAGTTATTATCTAAGCCCTATGGGTGGTGAGAAGTCAAGAGCTGGTTTCTGGGTAGATTTTGAAAACTCAGCTGACTGGATTTAGAGGAATTGGGTGTCTGAGGGAAAGGAGTCAGGGATGACTCCAGGAATTTTGGTCTGATTAATCTGGTGGATTTGGGGGTCATTTATCAAAACGGGGAAGTATGGGGTATAGTACAGTTCAGTATCATTAAGACCATTCTCATTGTGCAACCGTCCATCTCCTAAACTTTTTTATCTTGAGGAACTGAAACTCTGCTCCCTTTGAACAACCACTCTCCATTCTTCCCTCCCCCCCCCCACCTTTCGCAACCACCATTCTACTTTCTATATCTTTGAATTTGACTACTCTAAGGACTTCATATTAGTGGAATCACATAATATTTATCCTTCTTTTTTTAATTAAAATTTGTCCTTTTGTGGCTGGTTTATTTCACCTAGCAGAATGCCCTCAGGATTCATCCACGTTGTAACATGTGTCAGAATTCCCTTTTTAAAGCTAAATAATACTCTGTTGTATGTTTTGTTATCTATTCATCGTTGTTGGAAACTTAGATTGCTCCCACCTTCTGGCTGTTGTGAATAATGTTAATGTGAACATGGGTGTGCAAATATTTGTTCAAGTTCCTCTTCATTCTTTTGAGTATATACCATATAGTTTTATCATCTAGTTTTTTCACATTGAAATATATTATTGGAATTTTCCGTGTCATAAATATTATTTTACAAAATGATTTTTAAATGATTACATTATATTCTACCATGTAATATATTTAAGTAAGCATTTATATTTCCTAGAAATAAAATTTGTAAGATTAAAGGATATGACTGATAGTAAAGCTTTTGCTACCTTTGCCAAATTGCCATCCAGAAAGCTCATACTACCTGACACGCTGGATACCTGTGTGTGCTCCCTGTCCCTCTGCTAATTAGACAGCATTAACTCTTTTCTGTCACTTTGATAATTAAAAATGGTATATCAATTCCAGTTTTCCTTTTAGACAAATTGAGGGTTCACTTTCTGGATTAGAGTTGATTACTAGGGGAAATCAATTTGGTAAATACTCAATTTGTGAGAGAATGAGAAAAAATGACTATCTGTGGGGTTCTTCCTTCTGAGTCTGTCATTAGAAGGCAGTTAGGTGCAAGCCTTTTTCTCTGTGTGTATGTGACAGACTGCTGCAATAGGGTTTTGAGTTCTGCTGTTGTGTGCTGAATACATTCTTAGTTACAGTTCCACAATTTCTTAAAATTCAAAAATCGAAAAAGTGCTGGAAAACAGTAGTTTCTGGTAACTCATTTGGTGATAGAACCTGACAAGTCTGAACTCATTGGATGGAAAAACCAGACCTCAAGCATCATGAGACTGTATTTTTTATTTATCCCATTTAGACTGACTGTTCACATTTTTTACTGCAAAATAGGAAGATGTTTGTGTAAGGGGTGCTGCCCCAGAGCCAATTAGGGGTGCATGGTAACATACAAGTAACATGTAAGAGTTTTTTCCTTTATTAAGAATTTTTTATTTTCAACTACAGCTGACATACAATAGTATATTAATTTCAGGTATACAACATAGTGATTACACACTTATATAACTTACTTAGTGATCACCCAATAACCCTAGTACCCATTGGACACCATGCATAGTTATTAAAATATCATTTACTACTAGAGGCCCAGTGCATGGGCTCCCTCCTCTCTGGTTCCGGGTGCGTCACCTGAGAACCACAGCTGCCAAGTCACCGCAGCTCGGCAGCTTCTACATTGAGCGTCTGCCCCCTGGTGGTCAGTGCGCGTCATAGCTATCAGTCGGAGCATCTGCCCCCCGGTGGTCATTGTGTGTCATAGCTGCCAGTTGGACAGTAGGATGGTCGAATGGTCGCAAGGCTTTTATATACATATTTTCTATGCTGTACTTTACATCCCCATGACTATTTTGTAACTACCATTTGTGCTTCTTAATACCTTCACCTTTTTCACCCATGTCTCAATCCCCCTCCCACCTGGCAACCACCAAAATGTTCTCTGTCTTTGAATTGGTTTTTGTTTTGTTTGTTGTTTTTAGGTTCCACATATAAGTGAAATCATCTAGCATTTGTCTTTCTCTGACTTATTTCACTCAGCACAGTGCACTCTAGGTCCATCCATGTTGTTGCAGATGCAAGATTTCATTTTTTTAATGGCTGAGTCATATTCCATTGTTTATATATGCACCACTTCTTTGTCCACTCATCTATTAACATAAACTTTGATTGCTTCCATATTTTGGCTATTGTAAATAATGCTGCAATGAATATGTGGATATGGATGTGTTTTAGAATTAGTGTTTTGGGTTTCTTCAGATAAATACCCAGAGGTGGAATTGCTGGGTCCCTATTTGTCTCTTATTATAGCCTTTGTTTTGAAGACTGTTTTGTTGGTATAAGTATTGCTACCCCAGTTATTTTTTTGTTTTTGTTTTTTTAAATTCTCATCTGAGGATATATTTTATTGATTTTTAGAGAGAAGAAGGGTGAAAAAGTGTGTGAGAGAATGTCTGTGTGTGTGTGTAAGGGAGAGAAACATTGATCAGTTGCCCTCTGTACATGCCCTGACTGGGGGTAGAACCTGAAACCCAGGTATATGCCCTGACTGGGAATTGAACCAGCAATATTTCGGTGCACAGAACAATGATCCACCAACTGAGCTACTTTGGCCAGGTTTGTTTTCAGTTTTGTGAAATATTTTTTTTTATCCTTTTACTTGCAGTCTGTGTGTGTCTTTTGATCTGAAGTGAGTCTCTTCCAGACAGCACATGTAAGGAAGGGTCTTGTTCTGTTATCCCATTCAGTCACTGTATGTCTTTTGATTGGAGCATTTAATCCATTTACATTTAAACTAATTAGTGATATTTATGTAGTTATTGCCTTTTTATTATTCATGTTTTTTTTTTTTTATCTCTCTGTCTTCTACTTAAAGAAGACCCTTTAACATTTCATGTAATACTGGTTTGGTGGTGATTAACTCCTTTAGATTTTTCATACCTGGGAAGCTCTTTATCTGTTCTTTAATTCTAAAGGATAGCTTTGCTGGGTAGAGTAATCTTGGCTTTAGGTCTTTGCTTTTTAACACTTCACATATTTTGTGCCAGTTCCTCTGGCCTACAAAGTTTCTGTTGAGAAATCAGCTGACAGTCTTACGGGAGCTCCCTTATAGGTAATTAACTGCTTTTCTCTCACTACTTTTAAAATTCTCACTTTGTCTGTAACCTTAATTATGATGTCTTGGTGTGGGCCTCTTTGGGTTCCTCTTGTTTGGGACTCTCTGTGCTTCCTAGGCTTGTATGTCTATTTGCTTCACCAGGTTAGGGAAATATTCAGTCATTATTTCTTCAAATAGGTTTTCAATTCCTGGCTCTCTCTCCTCTCCTTTTGGTATCCTTATGATGCAAGGTTTGCATGCTTGATGTTGTCCCAGAGGCCTCTTAAACTATCCTCATTTTTTATTCTCTTTTTCTTTTGGCTGTTCTGATTGGGTATTCTCTGCTACCTCCTGTTCCAAATTGCAGATCCAATCCTTCCTCTGCTTTATCTAATCTGTTGATTTTCTGTAATGTATTTCTTCCTTTTTGACTGGTTCTTTAAATAGTTTCTATGTTCTTTTTTATGCTGTTGAAGTTCTCACTAAGTTCCTTGAGCATCCTTATAACCAGTGTTTTGAACTCTGTATGTGATAGATTGCTTGCCTCCATTTAATTTAGTTTTCTTTCCTGGAGATTTCTCCTGTTGTTTTATTTGGGGCATGTTTCTTTGTCTCCTCATTTTGGCTGCTGACTTCCTATGTGGTTTCTATGTATTAGGTGGAGCTGTTATGTCTCCTAGTCTTGGTAGAGTGGCCCTATTTAGTATGTGTCCTGTGGGACCTTGTGGTACAGTCTCCCTTGTCACCTGACTTGGTGTGTCCCTTGTGTGGGTTGTGTGTGCCCTCCTGTTATAGTTGAGCTTTGATTGCTGGTTGGATGAGCTATTATATAGGGACTGACCATTTGTAGCAGGATTTGCTTTAGCGGGGCTCTGATTCCTCCCTAAATTGCCCTTTGAGTGTGACATTCATGAAGGTGGTTGGGTGGTACTCTGGTGTGGTTTGAAGTTTCCCATGGGGGTATGTTGGTTCTGGGGCTTCTTGGGAGGTTCAGGCCAAGGTCAGCTGCTGCCTGTGCCCTGCTTGGGGCCACCTGGTATGAGCTACAAAGTGATCTACAGATGGTTGCCACTTGTGCTGGGCTTGGAGATGCCTAGGAGAGGCTAAGCTGTGAACTGAGGTTAGCTGCTGTTAGTCCTTAGTTGGGGCTGCTTAGCAGGAAATGCAGGGCATGCCAAGGCTAGATGCTGCTTGTTTGGGGTTTATGAACATTTGAGAGATTTTAGCAGAGTCCCAGTATGAGACAAGATAGGTCGTTTGTATGGAAAAGCATCTGGACAGGCTTTGGGTGGGCCAGCAAGTTGGGTAGGGTAGGGTCTCAGTGAATTACTTGGGCGGGCTAACAGTGTTAGCCAGGTTGATGGAAATGCAGATATGGTGCCAGTCTGGGCCTGCAGGGGGAGGGCTTAGCAATGATCCATGGCTTCCTTAGCACTTCTTTCTGGGAGAAAGCTGCCCCTCCCACCTTTGCCTTGAAGCCAGACAGTTCAGTTCCTCTCAGTAAGTCCCTGAGCTTTTCAAGCTGCTGCTCCAGCACCAGAGCTAAGATCTAGTGACCCCTTCAACAGGTAAGTCCATGTGGGCCCTTTAAGAGGGCACCCAAGACCTAAGCCGCCTTTAGTCTGAGCCACTGTTCCTGCTGGTTTTCAAGCCGAAAGTTATGGGTACTTCTCTTCCTGGCATTGGAATCTTGTGCTAGAGAACCTGGTGTGGGGCTGGGATCCCATCATCTTTAGGGCAGTGGTTCTCAACCTTCCTAATGCCGCGACCCTTTAATACAGTTCTTCATGTTGTGGTGACCCCCCAACCATGAAATTATTTTCGTTGCTACTTCATAACTGTAATTTTGCTACTGTTATGAATCGTAATGTAAATATCTGATATGCAGGATGTATTTTCATTGCTACAAATTGAACATAATTAAAGCATAGTGATTAATCACAAAAACAATATGTAATTATATATGTGTTTTCTGATGGTCTTAGGCGACCTCTGTTCACAGGTTGAGAACCGCTGCCATAGGGGAACCTCTGCAGTTGAGACATCCCTCCTAATTTTTAAACTGCTGAGTGTGTGTGTGTGTGTGTGTGTCCAGCCCATTCCGTGCCTTTGTCACTCCTGCCTGTCTCAAAGTGGCTTCTTCTGTATGTCCTTAGTTATAGGACTTCTGTTCAGCTAGACTTCAGGCAGTTCCCAGTGCTGGTTATTCTCTCGTTTAGTTGTAGTTTTAAAGTGGACATGAGAGGAGGCAAGGGCGGTGCTTACCTATTCTGCAGTCTCCATTGGAAGCCTGTCGAGTTTTTTCTTTCTGAATTCTGAAACACAAAAGTCTTTGCATCAGAGGTGTTGGATGAGGGAATGTGGACTTACAGATTTTTCTTTTCCCTTACGTTTTTATATTCTCATCCCTCCTATCCGTCAAAAATGAATTTTGAAATCAGGCCAGCTCTGGAAGTGAAGCATGGGGTTATGACTCACATGTGTTCTGAGTTTAAAGACAATAGAAATTTAAGAGTGGTGTCTTTCATCCCAGGACATGTATAATCACTGTAATTTGGGAACTGACAGGTCAGTGGCTAGAACCAAGTTTCAGCTGAGCCATACCCCACTGCAAATTTGGGGTGATCTTTAGCTGGGAACCCTGGGAGTCTTGGAAGATCTGAAACAGTTGAACTATGAAGGGATAGTGATAGCTTTCCAAGATGTTGTTGGAACGTATTTCTATAATTAAAACCGTTCGTCCTTTATAGAACATCAGTTGTCTTAGCCAAGTTTTTAAAAAGCAACAATAGCCCTAGCTGGTTTGGTTCAGTGGATAGAGCATCAGCCTGTGGACTGAAGGGTCCCAGGTTCGATTCCAGTCAAGGCAATATGCCTGGGTTTCAGGCTCGATCCCCAGTAAGGGGCATGCAGGAGGCAGCCAATCGATGATTCTCATCATTGATGTTTCTCTCTCTCTCTCTGCCTCGCCCTTCTTCTCTGAAATCAATAAAAATATATTTTTAAAAAAGCAACACCAAATTAGTTAAATGAAATAAAATCAATTACATGATTGCCTATCATTAATATTATTAAATCTAAATAAAAATATTATTAAAATAGTAAATATTGCAGAAGTGGAAAAGTTGACTCAAATTCATGTGGAACTGTAAGAGGTCCTCAGTAGCCAAAACAATTTTAAAAAGGATGAATGAAGTTGGAGGATTCACATTTCCTGATTTCAATATTTTTATAAAACCACAGTAATTAAAACAGTGTAGTACTGGCATACAGATAAACATATAGACCAATAGAATAGAATTGAGAGTTCAGGACTAAATCTACATATCTATGACCAATTGATTTTTGAAAGGGTGTCAAGTATATCTAATGAGAAAATAAGAGTGTTTTTAACAACTGGATTTCCACATGCTAAAAATTGGAATGAAGTTGGACCTCTACCTCATATTGTATTCAAAAATTAACTCAAAATGGATCAACAACCTAAATATAAGAGTTAATGCCATAAAACTCTTAGAAAAAACTTAGAGATAAATCTTCATGACCCTGGATTTAGCAATGCTTCTTAGATACTATACCGAAAGCATGAGCAACAACAATGGATAAATTGGACTTTATCAAAATTAAAAACTTTTGTTCATCAAGGACATTCACAAGAAAATGAAAAGACAGCTAACAGAGAGGGAAACTATTCGGAAATAATATATCTATAAAGCTTTAATACCCAGAATATATAAAGAACTCCTACAACTCAGTGAAAAGACTTCCTAATTGAAAATGGACAAAGGATTTGAGTAGACATTTCTCCAAGGAGATATACAAATGGCCATGAAAAGATACTTTGCATCATTTGTCATTAGGGAAATGCAAATCAAAACCAGAACACCACTTCATACCTGCTAGAATTGCTATAATTTTTTAAAAAAATCTGAAAATAACATGTCAACAAGGATGTTGAGAAGTTGGAATCCTCATACACTGCTGATGGAATGTAAAATGGTACATCAACTGTGGAAAATAATTTGGCGGCTCCTCAAAAAACTAAACATATAATTACTATATGACTCAGCAATTCTACTCCTAGGTTTATACCCAAAAGAATTGAAAGCAGGATCCTGGCCGGTATGGCTCTTAGTTAGAGTGTCAGCCCATGCACCAAAGGGTCTCGGGTTCGATTCCCAGCCAAGGGCATGTGCCTGGGTTGTAGGTTCAATCCAGACACATCAATGTTTCTCTCTCCTTCTCTCCCTTCCTCCTTCCCTCCCACTCTCTCTAAAAATCAGTGGAAAAAAAATGTCCTCAGGTAAGGATTAGCAACAAAAGGAATTGAAAACAGGGACTCAAATAGATATTTTTATGCCATTGTTCATTGCAGTATTATTTGCAGTAGCCAAAGGGTGAAAACAACCAAAGTGTCCATCAGTAGATGAATAGATAAACAAAATGTGATATATGCATGCATACAATGGAATATTAGTCATAAGGAATGATACATGCTACAGCATCAATGAATCTTGACATCATTATCGTAAGTGAAATAAGCCAGAAGCAAAAGGACAAATATATGATTCTCCAAATATCTAGAATAGGCAAATTCATACAGGCAGAAAGTAGAGGCTATCATGGACTGGGAGGCAGGAGAAAACGGGGAGTTATTGCTTAATGGGTTACAGAGTCACTGCGGTGATACAAAAAATTTTGTAAGTAGTAGTGATGGTTGCACAACCTGGGAAATGGAACTGATACCACCAAATTGTACACTTAAAAATAGTTAACAAAAATTTTATCTTTAGTATATGTTAACACAATAAAGAATTTTTTTTTTTAAAGATGGTAAAGGAACCAATGAATTCAGCTGAAATCTGATAGGTTTGTGATAGTCATTGGGCCTTTCTACAAAGGCATTAGCTAATCTGATTGGGGTGTGAGAATGACTCATGTGATGGTTGTTTCAGCTCTTCAGAAGGAGACATGTTTAACTTCCAGGCACATTTTTAGAGCTGAATTTGAAGAAGGGGAGGATTGTGGAAAAAAGAAAAGGCAGTGCATAAGAGGAGCTAAAACAACACCAAACATCACTGGCAATGCAGCAAGATGGAGAAAATTGTGCTTACTGACGATCTTCTCAGGGGCAGTAGAGTTATTTGTGGATGGAAAAAATCCTTAGAATAACCACGTAGGGTAGGGCTGGGAAGGTGAGATGCCCAAGGGACTCACTGAACCCTTCTGCTGCCAGTTCAGCTGTGGAGTCTTGTACTTGGGTAGGAGCATGTGTCAGATGTGTTGCTGGTGCAGTGGGCAGAGTGGAAGAGAGGCTGAGCCCCTCCTTTTCATAAGTATTGTCCAAATATTTGAAGAATATAATCATGAAGGGACACTATATTATTAGCCTGCTTTGTGTGTGGACATTATCTCAGTGTGGCCCAGTGCAATAGGTTTCTGGAAATACAAAAACTCTCATTATTATGTAGGTAATTAAATTGCATTCTGAGGAACTGAAGAGCACTATTAACTTTCGAGAGTGACAAAGAGCACTTTTGTCTTTTTCAAGATGGGGAAAAACGAGAACTCTAATGGAAACCATCAACTTGAACTTGGAATTTGCATTCCAGAAATGATTAGAGGAGAATGCCTCATTTTTTTCATTTAAATATTATGGTCATTGAGTTTATATGCCAGTAGCAAGCTGGTGTCAGATTGAGCCATCCAGATTCAGAAAAAAAGGGAAACATTTCCTGATTTACATTTCTTTTTATTAAAAGTAGTAGCCAAGAGTGCTTAGGACATTGAGGTCGTTCGAAAATATTTGCTAAATTAATGTTATCTTTTTCTATGTTCTAATTTATTTTATTTTTATATTCAAAAGGGAGTGAATGGCAGGGATAGCCAAGGTAAAAAGTAACATAGAAAAATTGGTGCCTAACAATGTTAAGGGTGCCAAAATTTATTAGAGATTAAAGTTAAAAAGTAATAATAGCCAATATTTAAATAGTACTTAACAGTTTTCAAGTCACTTTTATGTGTCCACAATTTATTCTTCACAATGACCTTCTGATGTAGGTATTATAATATACATTTTATTGATGTATTCTCCACAATGACCTTCTGATGTAGGTATGGTAATATACATTATATTGATACATTTTTCACAATGACCTTCTGATATAGGTATTATAATACACATTTTATTTGTGTGTTCTCCACAATGATCTTCTGATCTAGGTACTATAATAAAGCTTATATTGATATATTCTCCACAGTGACCTTCAGATGTAGGTATTATAATATACATTTTATTAATGAGGAAACTGAGTCTTTGGGCTAAGTGATGTGCCTAAAGCCATAGGGTTTTACTGTGTAAAGGTCTTAAAATTCAAGCCCACTGTCCTAGGTGGATACAGCCATCTTAATCTTGAAAGAAAGTCTCCCGTCTTTGTGTTTTATGTTTCATTATTGCCTTTCCTTTCACTAGTACTGACTCTTTGGCTCCATTTTAGAATTTAATATCTCATTTAATATTATAGGACCTGTAATCTGCAGGTTTACAACCTCTCTATAATATGGGAAATTGATTTTTCCCAACCTAATATTCACCAAAATACTGTAGATCCTGCTAAACAGGCCAGAGAAAGAGATACTGGAAACCATATATGACTACCACAGTATGATGTGAGGCCTGAGGGATAGACTCAGCTGTAAGTGATGTGTGGAGTGAGACTGGGCAGGCCTCATAATATTTGGAAAGTATGGAATGATGGGAAATGGTCACTCAGGGGTGTGATTGCTTTAAGAATGGTGGTTGGGGGTTTTGGCATTCAAGTCAAGCATTATATGTATTCTGAGACCAGTTTTCAGAGACTTCTAGTCAATTGGGAGAAGAGTTTTCAGGTACAGGACTGTTTGGCAGATCACTAGACATCCTGCCTAATCTGGATATGTGAACACAACCTCATTCCCAAGGTGATATTGACCATTCCTTTGACATCTCTTTAGTTGTACATTCACTAGATCATAGGATTCAGGAGGACAGTTTCTATACTTTCTTCATCTTAGTATTTGTGCTCATATTATCTAACTTATATCGTTAGCACATGAATGAATGTCTTTAGCTATTTGCCAGAATTTCACTGCTGTGGTTTTCAAAATACGTTAGTCTGTTATTTGTTAATTCTTTTGACTTATACTTACAATACTATCTTAATTCTTTTTTATTTTTTAATTTATGTCAGAGAGGAGGGGAGAGAGGGATAGAAACATCAATGATGAGAGAGAATCATTAATCAGCTGCCTCCCCCACATCCCTTACTGGGGATTGAGCCTACAACCCGGGCATGTTCCTTACCTGGAATTGAACAGTGACCTGGTTCATGGGTTGATGTTCAACCACTGAGCCACACCTGCTGAGCTATCTTAATCTTAATTCTTTATCAACTTCGATTCAGCATTGGTGCCGCCTTGGAATTATTCATAGTAGCTCAAGAGACAAACTATTAAAAAAATTGGAATTGGACAGATTAAGATTCCTATTGTGTCAGTTCTGGGGGGTGACTTCAGGCAACTAGTAACCTTGAATTTTCATCTTTGGTTAAAGAAGATTAGATAAGATCAGACATTTAGAAGTGCCAGGCACCAAAAATAAACACATTCACCAAATTCTGATTACATTTTTTTCATATCTCTGGGTCTGTGTACATGAACTTTATATTTATATAGTGCTTTGTATTTTTACAACATGCTTTTGAATTGCCATTTGTATCTTTACACAACCCTGTAAATAACCAGGGAGAGTAATTTTATTATCAGCTTCAGATAAATAAACTGAGAATAAGTTATTGCCTACAATCATGCAGCAAAGTTGCAAAATCAGGACTTGAACCCAGGCAGTCCCCTGCATCCATGCCCAGTGCCCTTTGCACCAGACCCTGGTTGAGGTCTGTCATATATTCACTACATCTCTGATCATTTCAATGGCAAGTAACCACCATAATAAACATGTCAATTGGACCCAACCACCTCCAAGCGGGTGGTGTAGTTAGATGACGTGTAGATGTATAATTCTGATTACTTTTATTGCTAGGGCACTACTTATCAGGCACTTCCTGAATTTCCTGAAAGGTCATTTTGTGTTTTATGATAGATAATAAATTATCTTTGTTATAAAATTATAGATAATGGCTTTTAAAAAAATTGGCCATTGTATTGTCAAACCTGACTTTGAATTATGCTTTCATTGTGCACCCATACAAAATTCCATTGACATGTCAATGCCAAAGATTTTTTCATCATATTAGAATAACTAGTTTTCAGTTCTCTAGTCAGCTTTTTAAAAAATGATGTGTGTTTTTTAATTGATTTCCAACAGAAGAGGGGAGAAGGAAAAATAGAAACATCAATGATGAGAGAGAATCATTGATCAGCTAGCTACCTCCTGCATGCCCCACACTAGGGATTGAGCACACAATCCAGGGAATCAGTCTAAGACCTCCTGGTTCATAGGTGGACACTCAACCATGAATCCATGCTGGTGGGCTCTCTAGTCAGCTTTTTAATGAGCAGGTAACATAGAGGTCCCAAATATTTTTATATTTCTAGTGCCCAAATTAAATGAACTAATCACAATGCTATTCAAGGTGGTACATTTCAAAATATTACATTTTAAAAAATGATTTATATAAAGAAAGAAAGAAAATGAACGTTTTTTTCCTTTTTGGAATCCTCCTTCACCCCCCACCTTAATTCTGCCCCTATTTTAATGAAAAGCTACAACAGCGTCACCTTGATTTTGTTTATTTTATTTTTGCTGAGAAATGAACTTTTCAGCTGCATTAGATGACCAGAAACAAGAATACCCAATTTTAACTGGAGCCCTTCAGTAGGGGAAGTATAATTATCATATTAGGTTCATAAATTACTTGTTTCTCGGGACTATATTAGGTCCTGAGAGCAACAGCTGCAGCTTTTTTCTACCTAGATGATGTTTCAATAAAGCTGTTTCTGTTTTTATTCACTCAAATTTACAGTTTCTCCTTTGTGTTGACATTAAGCAGTGAATCTATTAGTTCTCATTACCAGCAGAATAACACTATAAATAGTTTTATATTTTCTCTCACAAATCCTTTCCAGTTGCATGTATGCCTTTAATTTAATAGAATGTCTGGGTAATACATCTTGTTTCTCAACCCTGTCTTTAGGCAAAATGGATACTTTAAGTTTGCCCTTTCATTAAAAAAAAAAAAAAAAAAAAAAAAAAAAAAAAAAGGCAGCTTTGTCCCATCTATTGATCCCAGATACTTAATAGATAAATTGGGCATATAATTATAAAATGATATCAAAATAAAATGCCAAAGTCAATTCACTCTATCCGATTTATAATACTGATTAAAAATATCTGCAGTATTGTAGTATTGTTTCACTGACTTGCTAGTTCTGCTCCCCCCCCCCCAAAAAAAAAACAAACAAAAAACAAGGTATCATAGACACCAAAGATATAATTTTTTCAATATCTAAGTGCTATAAAATGGTTAGGTCTTTTCTTCCGAATGTAAACCAAGCTGCAAAACACCAATTTAAAACACATCCTCATAGCCAGTAGTATAAGCACATTTTAGCAAGTTTAAAAGGCGGTCTGCAAGGATGTAATTATGATGTTGGAAATAACCGGTTGGTTACATTGCAGTTCTCGAAGTGTAACAGACTGTGCCGTAATTGCCGTTGCCCTCCTGGAGTTCTCAGAGGCGAGCACCTCAGTTCTGGCTTTGGTTGCAGCTCTGTAAGGCTTGGCCAGCCTCATGTGTTTCCTGTTTCTGCTTTGGTTCACATGTAGGGGTCCTGCGATGAGCTGAGTTTTTTGGAAAGAATTGGAACCATTTGTTTGTGTTGTCAGTGGTATGAGTTTCGTGGACAAGACTCTTTGAGTGAACCCAAAATCGAATCCAGATATTGAGAGGTTTCTTAGTGCTCTGCCAAACCCAGGTATTGGGTAGCTGAACTGTTAGCTGATATATTGGTTTTGTTAAACAATCACTTAGAGGGGTCTTGTGAATCTACCCTATACATGTCCAGCCTTCTTTTTTGGGCCACTGAAGGGAATTTTTCTGGAACCATAGGAACCCATCCTTTTCTTTTACATAACTTTTAATGGATTTTTAAAAATTAGGTTGCAGCCCTACCCTATTTTGATTCCTTCTATTGCAGGCCCAATCCCTGGGCCAGTTGGGCCTCATGTGGGAGGCAAACAATTGATGTGTCTCTCTCATATCCGTGTGTCTCTATCTCTGTCTCTCCCCCTCCCTTCCACTCTCTCTAAAAAATCAATGGGAAAAAAACACCTTTGGGTAAGGATTAACAACAACAAAAAATTAGATTGCATTGAAAAAAATCACTACAAAAGCAAAATAACATCATATTTCATAAAATTAAAAATAATTTCTTAACATAATTTAATTCTGTGCAGCTGAATGCCACATATTGTTAATGACTGTTTTGGTATTGTGATTTATAATAAGAAATACAGAGCCCCTAAAACCCCAGGAGTTTCTTATGGGATAAGAGCAAAGTGATAAATGTGCCTTTTAGGTTAGAGACGTGATGTTTGCAAAGCCCCTAGATCAGCGGTTCTCAACCTGTGGGTCTCGACCCCTTTGGGGGTCGAACGACCCTTTCACAGGGGTCGCCTAAGACCATCGCAAAACACATATATAATTACATATTGTTTTTGTGATTAATCACTAGGCTTTAATTATGTTCAATTTGTAACAATGAAATTGGGGGTCACCACAACATGAGGAACTGTGTTAAAGGGGTCGCGACCAAAAGGTTGAGAACCACTGGGCTAGGTAAACAAATGTGGGGACTGGTTGCCAGAAGAACCCACCAGGTGATTAGAGGGTTGAAATTTTCAGTCCCATGCCCTGACCTAGATGAGGTTAAATCAGTGGCCAGTGGCCAGTGGCCAGTGACAATCACTCTTGCTTATGTAATGAAGCTCCCTAGAAACCCCGAGGATTGGAGGCTTCAGGTTGGTGCGCGTGTGGAGATGAGGAGTGGCACATTGGCGAGGTCATGGAAACTCCCGCTTCCCACACACATGGCTTAGGTTCCACTTTGTCTGGCTGTTTGTCTGTGTCCTTATGTTACCTTGTTGGGGAGAAATAATTTTTCCTCCACCATACAAAGGGTTTCTTTTGTTGGTCTAATAAATCAATATTTAAAAGATTCATAGGGGAAAAACAAATGTTTAATTTTGTGCATACAGGAACCACATATACATGAGAGGCTTGGAAACAGAAAGGGAACAGGAGGCATAAGTGGAACAAGGTAACTTTGGCTGCGAAGGAACATGTTCTTAATGAAATAAACTTAAATACATATTCTTAAATATTTAAATATGTTTAAATAACAGTGACAAACAGTTAAATACATTTAAATAAATATTCTCACTTATCAACAGGTCCAACCTCTTAGACTAATCAATGACGTGAAAAAGGCAGACTGTTAGAAATTTAAAGAGCCCTAGGGAATATAACTCCCACACCACCAAACAATGCACTGAGTTCTGACCCTCTCTGGAGAGAGCACCAGATGCCACAGGTTAAGGCTCGGTGCCACAAGACTTGCCATATTGAGCCAAGGAGTGGGATGGGACAGGCTTCCGAGGGGAGGAGGGTCATTCACGGGACGATCAGAAGAGCAGCTGTTCAGTGATTAGATATTCGCCCTGCCATACAGATGGGTCATAAAAGTTTATTTCTGGCGATAGCTCTTATTATGGGCAAGGCCCCCAATTTCAGTTCTTCAAGGGAGAGAGAAAAGTTTCTCTTGAGCCCTCAGGGTCTCGATTGCCTTCAGCTCGGAGGAATCCACATGCCATAGTGGTACATCTCGGGGAGGCCTGTTCTGAACTCCTTCAAACCCTGTATAGTAAACTGGTAAATGGAAGGAAATGTTTCTATAATTCTGTGCTCTGCTCTCACAAATGAATCAGTCCCAAGGAGAGGGTGGTGGGAACCTCCGGTTTAGAGCCAGTCAGCCAAAAAGCACAGGTGACAACCTGAACTTTCCATTGGCGAAAGCACACTGCTCATGGTTGTTTTGTTCTCTCAGTATCTTTTAATCTGGAACAAAAACCGTTCATTCATGTCAGGAACTTGCCGATGAGAGTCATATTGTGCACAGTGGCCCACCTGGATCTGGTTCCTTCGTCCTCCTGACACTGTGCTGTCCCCTACACTAATCACACGTGGCCACTGAGCTTTTGAAATGTGGTTCGTCCAAATTGAATGTGTTGTGAGTATAACATTCACATTACATTTCTAAGACTTGGTACCGAAAAAAAAAGGTAAAATAGCCTGCTAGTAATTTTTTATATTGAATACAAATTCAAATGGTAATCTGAACATATATTACCCATAGGTCCTAATACTAAAATTATTTTTATTTGTTTCTTTTCATTTTCTTAATGTATCTAATGGAAAATTTTATTTGCCTCCCAGTATATTTCTACCAGATGGTGCTATTCAACAGTGGTATTCAACAGATTTTGAAACAAAATTGCTCCCCCAGAATCACTTCACATCAGTTCTCTGAGATGTCTTGGAAAAAGAACATGGGTAGATTGAAGTGTTTTTTAGCTAGAGTGTGATAGCATAGTTGCTGTGTCCTTCTAGGTAGGAGCTAACAGATTTTCCATGGTAGTTCTAGCCCAGGGGTCCTCAAACTACGGCCCGTGGGCCACATGCAAATATAAATATGGTAGTTGTTCCCATTTTGTTTTTTTACTTCAAAATAAGATATGTGCAGTGTGCATAGGAATTTGTTCATAGTTGTTTTTTTTTAAACTATAGTCCGGCCCTCCAACGGTCTGAGGGACAGTGAACTGGCCCCCTGTTTAAAAAGTTTGAGGACCCCTGGTTTAGCCTAAAGTGTTTTCAGACCTGATTTCCTCCAAGCCTGGCATTGTCCAATAGAGGAGACAGCTACTGAACATTTTGAGTGTCTTTGACAGCTGAAAGTATTAAATCATATAAACCTATAAGTGTGCCACAAATGCTAAATATAGTTGGTAAGCCAGTGCTGCTGATTTAAAAGCAAAAAGTATGTGAGCTGATGCAACTTCATGCTTCATTTGTTCATGTGTTTGTTTATTTTTAGCGTTGGAAAACTTCGATCAGATGGTTGGCTCCAGTTTTGGAACTCGGGAAAATCAGCCTGATTTCCGATCCCCGGAGTTTGTGAGTATTACTGCTCTGTCTGAAATCTGTACTGGTTAGCCAGAGCTTCCTCACCAACCGGAGGGAAAGGTGTGGCTTTTTCCATGGATTCGTGCCTTCAGTGGCTCTTCACCCGGCACAGGTCTCGCTGGCAGTGCTGTGGTTCTTTGGGGAACAGGTGACTATAGAACTGTAGCGTCTTGGCATCATGCTCTGTTGGTTCGTTCTGCTACGTGTCATTGTCAATGGGAACTCATTCTGCAGCACGATAGCATCACGTTCCCCATCATTCGTTCATACCCTGGTATCAGTTTCTGCTGTTAGTAACTCAGGAAACCAGTCTTTACTGAGCACGTACAAGTCCATTAACCAGTCTGATTCCCATTTTATTCCAAAACCTCCAGTCATACAACCTATATAGGCATATCTTGCGGGGCTAGGATTATTGTAGTGGTTATTCCTACCAAGAGGGGAACTACATGCTTCCACTAAATTAGACTCATTAGAGGCTAGCCATGGTTCCTACCCTTAAGAAATTAAAAATCTTATTAGATGCTACTGTGATTTTATTAATGCCTTGTTAAAAGAAAATTAAGCACATAGGACGCTTTATGCAGAATGTCCTCACTGAATAGGTTTTATATTAGATTCACTTGAGGGAGGGAGTGGGAAGAAGTGTTTCTCTGACTCCTGTACCCTGTTATTCACAGACGTGTAGGAAAGCATGCCAGGACCCACCGCCATGGATTGATTTTTGCCCCCTGCCGCAGGCTTGTCTACCACTTTAGCAATGCAAAAATCTTTTTTGATTTATTTTCAAAGTGTAATATGCAGTCGCCACTCCGACAATTGACAGAGCACCAGGGCAGCATTGTATTATTGATAAAGATGCCCCCCCCCCCCAAAAAAAAGAACTCATTATGTGTTTTTCCTCTCTCGTCTCACTCACTCTTTATGGATCGCCCCCTCGATTCAGCCAGGAGGAAGAGCTCTGGACTGAAAAGAGATCGCACATCAAACTGTACCCACAGTGCCATTGTATTTCAAAGTGTGGGCTCCTGTGGTGTACTAGCAGATTGCCTACTGCGAAAATCACTTGGCTGTAATAGAAAGACATAGTGTTCGATGGCTTCCCTGTTATATTCAATGAGATTTTCAGTGAAGGAAAATTGGGAGTGCTCGCCAGTAGTCCTGCATCTTAAAGGAACAGAGCATTTTTGTGGTGGATCTAACTTCTGCACTTAGAGGCCGGAGTGGAATTGACGCAGGTGTTTCACATTTGAGTCTGATATCAGTACAGGCTCGTGGAGGTGGCCCTCTTTGGTTCTGTTATTTTCGAACTGCTTTTTTTCTGATAACCTGTAAGCGACATATCTAATCTAAAAAAGAGCTCTGTGCAGTCAGGTGGTGGTGTGCTTGGTAAACACATCGAGTTCACACCAATGCCCGGTGTGGAAATAGAAGTATTTTTTCTTAAGAACAGATCTTCGTATATTATGGCGTTGGAGATTGGCATGGCTCAGTGTTGTCTTTGCCACAGACAGTCTACCCTGGGAATTACACTGGGAATCTTCTTTTACCTGCCATGTTAACTGCCCCATGTCCCTTTTTCAGGTGGGAGGACTGGCCAGTCCAAGCTAGAATGACCAGGGCTGGAACTTGGAGATCACAGAATAGACTTACCGCGACTTGTCTTAACAATGAGTCCGAGAACCTCCAAACCGAAAGGAGAGATTTAGGCTCTGTCTTCATATTTTTATTTTTCACTCAAGAATATCCATCATTTCTTTTCACCGCAGTAGAAGAGCTGAAGTTGTTAATCACAGTTTCCTTCTATGTACGGTTGATATCGATGTCTATAGCCTTGCTATTATCTTTCTCTAACTGTGTGTTCGCACCCGTGTTCAGGAAGGCATCTGTGATTTTTCTTGTGCTTTATGGATTTTCACGCATCCGATGCTCACTGCATGCCACATCCCTGTGTGGCCTGTGCATAGCCGCTTCTGTTTTCTCCTCAGCATCACTGTAGGCTGCATACTCCCAGTTCCACAGTAAACATGTATTTCCCCGATGCCGTCTCCATGGTAAAAAACAGGAGGTGTGCAAGGTGCCTGGAGAACAAGTCCTCAAGGGAATCGGGCGTAATATTGAAGGGTAGCCTTTTTTGTAGGCAGAATGTTACAGCATCAGTGAAAATGGGTGGCTCACTGGGCCGTGTAGGCAGGCGGATTGGGCAAACGCCAGGACAGAATCAGGTAAGCTGATCCAACCCCAAATTTAAAATCAGAAACAGGTGATACTGTGACCCTGGGAGCAAACAGAACCCAACAGCAAAGCAAAATTGAAAACAGGGAGAAGACAGAAGAGTAAAAGGAGCTGTGAAGTCAGCATTCTGTTCTCCATCTGGCAGTTTGCTGAGCTGAACCGAAATAAAGCAAGGCACAGACTATGTTTACTCAGGCCTTAGCCTCAAATAGTTCAGATTTTAGAAGGATCAAGAGTCTAGTGTTCTCATACAACGGAGTGTATTTATATGGTTTGGCCAACAGGGAGAATGAAAATGCTTATCATTATTCGTTTCCTTCAGAATTTCCGTTTTTCTTTCCTTTTAAACAAGGCCTCAGAGAGCAGTGCTAGTTGAGTAGCCTTGGTTACCGGCATGATAAGCACATTCAAAGTTTCCGTCGCAGCTCAGGTGTCTATGAAGTGACTAGTCAGGCAGAGCCGTGTTGCCAGGTGGTCTATGTAAATGACTGTAAGTGACGGGTAAACAGATGCTGTTGTGAACCCCCGTGTGGCCTGGAGACAGCAGCCCACTGTGCTCACTTCGTTCACTGCAGAGGTTATCCATTTATGCTTTTGTCACCGGCGTCTCTGTGCTGCTCCTCTCCACTTCCCACCCCACTTTTAGACTGAGGCAAGGTTAGCCAAAGCATGCTGAAATGGAAAGGGGTGACAGAGATGTGGACACAAGGTGTGTGTGTGTTTGCTACTCCAAAGCGTGTGAGGTGCTGGGAACATGTTGAAACTAAACATGGACCCTCTCTGAGGTGAGGTGGACGCGGGAGTGAGGTGGAAAAGACCCGGCTAAATGCTGACCTTACAGAGCGTAACTTGGTGATCTTGCTATGCTGGGAAACCATCTCAATCCAGTGCAGGTTTTTATATAAGCACAATGAAAATCCATTTCATAACCTGCTTTATTAACTTAACATTTTATCCTGAATGTTTCCCTTGCTGTTTTTCCCCAGTTTTACTGAGATTTAATGAATATATAATTGACATGTAGCACTGTGTTCATTTAAGGTATACAGTACCATACTGTGTTTTTTTCCCCTCTAATGTTCCTTTGTGTCAATTAACTATAATTAAATTATAATTTTACAACAGTTAGTTCATGGCGACCTAGTCAAGGACAGAGTGGTATGGCCAGATGCTCTGGAATCAGGTGATTGGTGACCACCGTTTTCGGACATGGACCCCAAACATAGACTAGGTACGTGATGACAGGTCTCAGACACTGGGGAAGGGGACTGGCCAGAGTGAGGCTGGGGATCGGATATCCCTGATAACCTTGTAGAGTTCAGACTTTGAAGCAGAGATGGCAGACCTAGGCTGTCTGTTCAGAACTGAGGATGGAAGCCATCCACATGGCTATGGAGCAGACAGAAGTGGTTCTGCAATATGGTAACATGAAGATAGAGGGCACCTAAGCTCCCCCCAGTGCCTTCAGTTTCAGGTTTGGTTAAGAACAAAGGTGACCTGAGGGTGCAGTCATGGCTGACCTCGCAAACCTCAGGTTTATTCCAAGCCTCAAGGAGTGGAGGGGTTCGTAGGGAGAAGGGTTAAGTAGTGGTCAAGTCTGTTTCTAGAAACCCCATCTCTGTTGGTATGGGCCCAGGAACTTACATAGGCCCGATTGCCTGAGCACACCTGGGTGAAGGATGGGGGCGGGAAGAACTCGGATCTAGCAGTGGGGACTCTGCTTGCAGCAAACTGGAGAGAAACCAGGCTGGGTCAGCAGGAAAACACGTGGAAGGAAAGAGAAGGCTAAGGGATTATGTTTTATGATTTGAGTCTCGCTAATAATATCCCTATTTCAAGCCTTTTCAGACTTAAGATTTATACAGTGGGGCCTTGACTTACGAGTGTCCCGAACTAACAAGTTTTTTGAGATACCAGCTGTCTCTCTGCCGATTTTTTGCACTGAGTTGATAGAGTAATTTGAGTTAACGAGCTCGGTCTTGGAACGAATTAAACTCCTAAGTCAAGGCCCCACTGTATTTAAGTCTCCTGGCTTTTTGGAGGCAGGAAGAGTCTTATCACCTTTTATCTCATGCTGTTAGTGATGTTTTCCTTTGTTTAGCTTCTACCAAATTTAGAGTAAATAATGAGTGTGGGTTGGCAAAAGAATATTAGGATTACAATAGGATGAACCAGGGAAGATGATGAGAAACCAGGATTTAGAGAGACTTACCTAGAAAAATAGACTCAGGAAAATGAGGAATAAAGTGAAGTAGGTATACTGTATGTCCCCTTCGTTCAGCACTCACGATTATACAGAGAGAAGGTCTGAAGAGTATCTCATTGTGTAACTGGCTCCCTTTTTGAGGGAAGATACTACTTTCTAGAAAATACTGCTGATTCCCTGAAATTCAAATTTGATTCTCTTTCACTAGATGAAAATATATGTGATCCCCGAGAAAGAGTTAAAATAATAATTCATTTAACAAATAATGTATTTGGAGTCTACTATTTTAGGCACTGTAGTGAACAAACAAAATATCCCTGTACGTGTGGGACTTACATTTTGGTGGGAGAAACAATAAATTAAATTCATAAAATACACAAAATAAGTAAAATACATCACATGCCAAATCGTGGTAAATCCTAAAGGGAAATAAAGTAAGGATTGTGTGTGTACATTGAGGGGGAAGGGTTACAGTTTTAAATAGTGTTCAGGGCACATCCCACTGCAAAGGTGGCAAGTGAAAAGACCTGAAAGTAGGAGCGCATACTATTTGGAAATCTAGAGGAAGCACAGTTCAGGCAGAAGGAAGAGCTTAGACAAAGGTCTTGCGGTGGGAGTTTGTGATGATTGAGGAAATGGGAGGAAGCCAATTTGATTGGAGTAGAGAGAAGGATGATGAGAATAGTAGACAGTGGGGACTTTATAGGCCATTCTAAACACTTTGGCTTTACCCTGACTGTGGTGGGAAGTTACTGGAGGATAACGGGGGCATTCTGAGTAGAGGAGAGAGTTGAACTGAGCTGTGGTTTAAAGGGATCACTTTGACTGTGGTGAGTGTAGACTGTGGAGTAATAAGAGCAGAAGCATGGAGACCTGTTGGACTTTTTAGGAATCCAAGTGAGAGATGATGGTGGCTTGGTCCTGAGTATTAATGATGGCAGTAATGAGACATATGCTCATTCTTGGTGTGTTTTAAAGTTAGAACCAAGAGGATTTGTTGACAGATCTGATGTGAGGTATGCAAGAAAGAGCAGTCAAGGATGACTAAGGTTTTTGACCTGGAAGACTACAGAGGAGCAGTTGGGGGGAAAAGTGTGCAGTGGAAGATTACATTTCCGTTTTGTATCTGTAAAGTTTGAGACATCCAGGTAGAGAAGTTGATATACAATTGGATATATGAGTCAGGAATTAGAGAGGGGTCTAGCTAGAGAGGTGAGGTGTCAGCACACAAATGGTGTTTAAATGTGTGGGGCTGAATGACAGCATCAAAGGAAAGAGGGAGATAAAGTTAAGAAGAGACCCTGGAGTGAGCCCTGGGGTCCAGTGTTTATAGATCAGGGAGATGAGGAAGAATCAGCAGAGGAGACGGAGAAGGAAAAGTCAGTGGGGTAGGAGGCAAGCAAGGAGAGTCCTGGAAGCCAATGAAGAAAGTACAAATAGGAGGGGGTGACCAAATACTGCTGGTGAGGATGAGTGATTGGATGTAGCAACGTGGAGCTGACCTTGACTAGAAGTCTTAGCTGAGTGGTGGGATCCAAAACTCATTAGAGAGAATTAAAAATGGAATGGAGGAAGAGGAATTGGATACAGGGAGTTTAGAGAACACTTTCCACAAGATTTTGCTGAACAAGATGACAGAGAATGGAGGTATTTATCTGGAAGGGGATTAGGATGAAAAGTTTTTTAATTAGTTCGTTTTAAGATGGCAGGAATTACATTTTGTAAAATAATTGAAATAATTCTGTAAGGACAGAAAATCTGGCACTGCAGAGTAAAAGGGAAGAATTCCTGGAATGCCCTCTTGAGAGAGGACAGGAAGGGGATGGAATGTGGTCCATAAGTGGAGGCCTCTCCCCATAGCTAAAGAGATGGTTCATTTTAAAGCCACTATGAGGCCTCAGGTGGGAGGAATCACTTTGTTAGACTGGCTAGTAGGAACTTATTGAACTTTTTCTCTTGATTGCTTTTTATTTACCAGTAAAATGGGAAGCAAGGCATTCGCTAAGATTGAGAAAGGAAAAGAGAAAAGAAAGGAGAAGAGAAAAGAAAGGGGAAGATATGAGATAGAGTGAATACCCTGGGAAATGTGATATAATTGCTGGGTGGTGCTATGAGCCCATTTGAAGTGGGCATGATGATTTGTATGCTTTTTCCATTCCAGTCCAGCTTTGGGGAGCAAGCATGAGATAAGCAAATAGTGTGATTTAACTTATTTTGGGGTTTCACCAGGTCAGTTCAGTGAAGCAAGACAAGACTAAGAGAGTTACCAGATGTTTGCAAGAGAGTATGGGACCAGGGATAAGAGGAGGTGAGGCAATAGGGTCAATAGATTTAGATTTAGATCAATAAATTTAGTGGGGTTTGATCATGTTTGGAGTTGGGGTATTGGGGGAAAAGTGAATTGGAATAATAAAAGGCAATAGTTGGAGAGTCAGATGTTTATAATTGAGGGAGGAGTTACAGTAACAAGTACAGACAAAGTCTGGGGTTTGAATATTGGAACGAATGGCTGAGGCAGGGTGGAGTTGCAAGAACAGGGTGTTGGGAGGATCACATATGTGGAAATGAAAATCCTCAAGAGTTATGCCAGGCGTAATGTATTTAAAAAGTAACAGTGAGCCAAAGCTTAAATTTCCAAGGAATAAGGGGCAGTGACTCGGGTCTGCAGATGGCTGCAAAAGGAAATGACCAGAGAGGAGGAGGAATTTGGGAGAATGACAGGATGGCAGCCAAGAAGCAGATGAAGTGTTGATAGTTTCGGGTGTTGTGTAGGGATTCAGTGATATCACGATTGCTCAGCCTCAGCACCACTGAAACTCTGGGCTGGATTTCTCTTCGTCGTGGGGAGCTCTCCAGTGCATTGTAGGATGTTTAGCAGCATTCCTGGCCTCTGCCCACAAGATGCAAAGGACCCTCTCCTCAGTTGTGACAACCAAATGTTGCCAGACATTGCTAAATGTCCCAGGGAGGTAAAACCATTCCCATTTGAGAACCACTGAGTTAGATAAATGCAGAAAGGGTGTTGAGGTCACTGGTGACCTTATAAAGAGCAATTTCTAGGGAGTGTTGGGGACTCGTGGGACCTCTGAGGATTATGGAATGAGCAGGAGAAAAGAAAATAGAAAATATTGACCTATCGTTCAAGGAGTTTGACTATGAAGGTCTGTGGAATGGTTTGAAGGATGATTATGAAGGATGAGGGAGATATAACTGGAGGAGAATATGAGAGTCAAGGTTGATTTCCTTCTGACAGATGCAGAAACTTGAACAAGTTTTAAAGGATTGAAGAAGGATCCATGCAAGAGGAACAACTGAATCTAGAGAGGAGTAGCTTTGAAAGGGCTGTGGAATGTTTGCAGAGCGCAGTGGAGAAATAAGCACTAGATAGGAGGAGCAGTGTCTCCTAAGGGCCAGGAAGGAGGGAGAAGGTTGATGCTATTTGTCTGCGGATTTGATGGAGAGAAGGTGAGGGAATTCCCATCCTACAGCTTCAATTTTCAGCTGCTGAGAGCGTAGAGAACACTGGGAGGAGAGGGAGGAATTGATGCTCTGAAGTAGTTGTGGAGAGCAGAGACCAGGCTGACCTGGAAAAACCTAGAAAAAGTTCTAGGGCTTCTGGGCTGTGGTGAGGGCCTGTGTGGGGCCAGGGAGCCTGAATTTACAGAGTTACCCAAATGCCCTGCTGTGGTTTCTCCACTATCACTCAGTCGGTGAGGAAGCAAGAGGCTTCAGCCAGAGTTGGAGCTGTGCTAAATGGACATGGTGGCCTGGCTGGTGTGGCTCAGTGGTTGAGCATTGACCCGTGCACCAGGAGGCCGCAGGTTCAGTTCCCCATCAAGTCAGGGTGCATGCCTGGGTTGTGGGCTCAATCCCCAGTGGTGGGGTGTGGAGAAGGCGGCCCATCAATGTTTCTCTCTCATCGATGTTTCTATCTCTTTCTCCTTCTCCCTCCCTCCCTCTCTAAAAGTCAATAAAAAAAAATTCAAAAAATGGATATGGTGGAAAAAGTGTTACTGAGGTGATGAGCTGGGAAATGGAACCTTAAAAAAGGAAGGGAGGGAAGAAAAAGGATTTGCAGATTGATGAGAAAAGATCCCCAGCTCAAGTAGTCACTGAAATGAGAAGCAATGTTAGTTGTGGTCAACAAGAGGGATTCTTGAATAAGTGACTTTGGAAAGAGAATTTTTCAAGTGATGACAAGGTCCACAGTGGGACTCTGGCAGTTCATGAAAGGGAGACGATCATTAATAATAAGAAGTCAATTGACTGAGGTGCCAACGTATATGGGCCATGCCTGTGGATGCGGATGTCCGGGTCTGATGGAAGACTCAGAATGTGAGCCAGGGCCAGATTTCCAGTGAATCAGGAGCAGCCGCTGAGAGGAGATGATAGACTCTAGGGAACTCTAGGAGTATATTCTGTTAGCATGGACCTAAACATTTTTCCCCCAAGAGCATTGGGAGTAATGGTCTGCCAGTGACCCAGGGAATGAGCAACCCTACTTCCTTGGTCTGGTGAGAGAAGAATCAGAACCAGCTGCCCACCGATCTGCAGGTTTTGTTTCAAGATGGTCAGTCAGGTTTGTTTCAAAATGGATTCAATGGAATCTTCTTCTTTTTTTCTCTCTCTAGAAATCCAGACCTCAGTTTGGTTATTTCTAGTCTAAGTAGCCCTGCAGTAAGTAACTCAGTGCTGGGGCTATTGAACGAGATTACAGTTGATTTTATGGTCAGTCCACGGCCTTTCTGGCTAATCCCAGGAACCCATCATAAATCACAAGGTCTGCCTCAAGCTCCCAGATTTTCAGGATCTGGGAGACGGGCTAAAAGGAGGACTCTTCCATTCAGGCACTTCTAACAGAGAAATAGGGCGGTTTGCCTTATAGCTTTTGGCACTAAGTTCAGCAAACTAAAAAAGAAAAGAAACTCTACTGCAAAAGGAAGCCAAACAAAGGAACATTATTTTGGCAAAAAGGACTGTTAGGAGAGAAATGAGGTCAAAGATAAACTAGCTAGTAAGAATGGCTCAATTGGCCCATTTGCTAGGAGAAGACTTCACATGGCATTTCCCCGTTGAGAGCTTTTTGTGCATTCAAGAGCAAAGGTAATGGAATGTGTGCTATTCCTGAGTATGGAGGAAAGGGGACCTACTCATTTGCTTTATGTGGATGATTCAGAAGCTACATTTGTTAGGATTAGGGGGTAGGAGCAAAAGCAGGCAGTCCAACACGCACAGATCTGGGTCAGAAATTTCTTTCTGAGTCACTTCGTTGGAATGCAGAATCATTTTCCCAGAGAAACAGTCATAAATGGTGATTATGCTTTTAGGCCCTGCCAGGAAGACCCACTGAAGCCAATTTTACTCAGAGCTAACACACTATCATTCTGTACTAATGGTTTTTTGGAACACCCCCATCTTTTCCATTTTGACTAACAAAAGTGAGTAAAACTCAAGTCTAGAGTGAGTGAGTGAGTTGAGGTTTGTTTTAAAAAAAATGCTTAACATGGTAGAGATTGATTGATTTTTTTTTTTTACTTTTTTTTTTTATTATTGCTTAAAGTATTACAAAGGGTATTACATATGTGTCCTTTTTTTTTTTTTGATTTTGAGTTATGTTAGACCCTGAAGAGGCAGCAAAGGGTCGAAACTTGAGGAAGACAGTTTAGTGCAGTGGTTCTCAACCTGTGAGTCGCGACCCCTTTGGTGGTCAAACAACCCTTTCACAGGGGTCGCCTAAGACCATCCTGCAGATCAGATATTTATATTACGATTCATAACAGTAGCAACATTACAGTTATGAAGTAGCAACGAAAATAATTTTATGGTTGGGTCACAACATGAGGAACTGTATTTAAAGGGCCAGAAGGTTGAGAACCACTGGTTTAGTGGTACAAAAGGACAGAGAAGAGAGCTCATCTACTCCTGTATTACTTCTGTCTTTTCTGCTAATGAAGGTGAACTTTAGATTGAACGGTACGAGCCCCAGGGAAGGGCTGCAGAAGCCCTTTCTGCGTGAGACTACTTTAGAAAGAAATATAATTTTTCCAATGAGTTTAAATTTCCTGACTAGAAAAATTATCTTTCAACTAGGGTATTAAAAGAGCTTGTAGATTTGCTCATGGAATCACAATTAGTAATCTCAAGGCGATAAGGAGAACAAGACACGTTCTAAGAATAGTAAAGGGACATTTGTGACAGTTTTCACAAGGGGGTGAGGTTAGGGTGGAAGTTGGGCATAAACTATATTCTGATCAATAGAGACATTGAAGCTGGAGCATTAATCCCCAGGAATATTACAGAATGAGATTTTGAAGCACATAGTTGGTGAATGTTAGCATCAGGAACCAACATGAATTCAATGTCATATCAAAGTGAGCACATTGCCCCCCCCTTTTTTTTTAAATGAGGGGGGATTATTAGAGCAAAAGAAAGCCACAGCTATTTTTGTGTGTTTTGATTTTAGCAAGCTGTGTGGAAAAAATTGTACTTAATACAGAACGAAGAAATGCAGGCCTAGTGAGTGTGTGCTTATCTGGGCAATTGTTCTTACCAAGACTGTGGAATAATGGATGGAAATCAATTTCTAGAGGAGACAAAAATCAATATGAATTCAAGTAAGCTCCTGCTCCTAATTCATAAATATCAGCTCCTTAACTAAAGATCACAAAGGCCGAGCCTACTAACTGATCACGTGAAAAGGCTAGGTATTATGCTAACTTAAACTAATTATGAATTGAGAATGTAATAGTACCTCTAGGTTGCATTCATACCTCTATGGCCAGAACAAAGGAAGTACTAGGCTTCTCCCGTTCAGTATTGGTAAATCCACCTCCTAATCTGGGATCTCCATTTTAAAAGGAAGACTATAGAAAGGAGAAGGATCAACGTGGTGGTGGCAATAACTTACTGACAAGTTTAAACATTTGACTATAGTAACGTAAATGTAGAGTTAAGACCCAAGAATAGAAAGTATATATAGGCAGATGGATTTCATTTCAGAAAAACGTTCTCATAAATGAAATACCTTAATTCTTTGGAGTAGTTCAAATACAGACAAACTGGACAGCAATCTAGGAAGGACATGATGAGTGCTTGGACCAGGATGTCAGTGGGGACACATGCTTTATGTGTAGTTGGACTTGGTAGTTGGTGGAAAGTGGGGAATGAGAAAAAGAGAGGATGTTTCTGGGACTGGACCACCCCAGTGAGATGCATGTGGCTCACCAACATATGCGTTGCTTTTTTATTTTTTTCCTTCATTTAACCTATTATCGTCAGCAGCCAAATTATGTAATTAATTAAAACCCTTTCCTCCATATAGCAGTGTTCATTCTACCTGGTTTTATTCCCTGGTTTTCAAAACCCTTGACTGCAAAACTCTTTGTGAATTCCAGCCCCACAAAGCAGCCCAAATGAAATTCAGCAAGCTATTTATTATTATCTGGGGGATGTCAAATTTAATTTGACAAAAACATGCGTGAGGAAGGCAGGGAGCCCTGGGCATTCTGGGGGCATTCTGAACAAAAATGTGATATCATATTTACCATAGGACTCATTTGATTATAAGTCGTCTAAAAGCATATCACAATAATGCCAAAAAGCCCACAGAAGCAAAAGAATTGAGTTAAAGTTGAGAATCTGCTGGTAAATAACCTGACCGTGCCATGACCTAAAAAAACCCTGCATTAAATTAAAATTTAAAGAGAAATTCAGACTTGGTGGAAATGTATATACATATGAATTCACAGGATTCTTAGAAAGTCAAAAGGGAAACCAGTGGGATTTCAACTGCAGTTGTCCATCCCATACTTTGAACTCTTAATTTGGAAGTATTAAGGGTTTTGGAGAGGTGATTTAAAATCCTTTTATTTCTGAAGTTCAACGAGTTAACTGTCGTTTTCTTTATTTCAACAATAAGTATAAATAAAATAAGTATATTTTTATTTATAGGTCTCAAATGTATTCCTTAAGTCTGTTTCTGGTAAAAAAAAAAAAAAAAAAAAAAAAAAAAAGAATGAAAGAAAGAAAGAAAACTATAAATATGCTTTTACCCAGAAAACTCTAATACAGGTTCTCAACCTGTGGGTCACGACCCCTTTGGTCCTGCTAGACCCCTTCCACAGGGGTCGCCTAAGGCCATCCTGCATATCAGATATTTACGATTCATAACAGTAGCAACATTACAGTTATGGAGTAGCAACGAAAATAATTTTATGGTTGGGTCACAACATGAGAACTGTATTTACACTTGATCTTAGCCAAAAGGCCGAGAAGCGATAGGAACTGTATTTAAAGGACCAGAAGGTTGAGAACCACTGATAGCTCCTTCAAAAGGGAAAAATGCATTTATAGTGCCTTCTCACAAGTCATTTTTTGAGATGTAGATTAATGTGAACTGACAGATTGTAGTAACTACCAAAGAGCATTTTCATTAATTATAATGGGCAGGCCAATAATGTGACTCTTTATATGATGTTAGTATGAATTAGAATATATCAGATCAGGACCATCCTTATAGCCGGAGTAAAATTTGACTGCAAAATCCAAATCCCTTAAAATAAAAACACATCATGAAAATTTAGACAGATCATTCAGTGATGCTAATGGTATCCCCACCATTTCATGTACTTTCGTTAGTCTTAAGAGTTTTTAAAAAGCAAATGTACTTTCTTGTAAAATAGGAAGTAATAAGATTGAAGAATAAAGGTTAATGAGGTGAGATATTTCTGAGACTTTGAGAAGTGTTTTTACTTTTTTTAAACACACACACACACACACACACACACACACACAAGCTTTCTTTTTAGTAAGGGAAAGTCATTTTCAAAGTCGTTACTCCCTCCCCTCCTCCCCTCCCTCTCCCCAAGCTGAGTGGAAGATGGAATTTTAGGGAATTAGAAGCCTCTGTTCCCAAGAAGCTCTGCTCTCTGTCCCCTGTGGGCAAATTGCTTTTCCTTTTTGGACCTCAGCCTCCTCCTGTATAAAGAGCCGAATAATCAGCAGTAGATTTCCTAACCGAGGTGTCGTTCTGTGACTGCACAGGGATTGAAAAGCATTTTAGCTATCTTAAAAGCATATTCATAAAATAATAATATAGCGAGAAGTCTTAGTTCACTTTTATGGATGCTTATAGTTGGCAACGCACCTTGCAGGCTCGGGGCTAGCCAGCCTTGAAATGGCCATAGCCTTCCCTTGCTCAGCCCAGCCATGCACCTTCTCATTTCCTTTCAAATGAAATCAGATTGTGTTGGCATCAGGACTTGGTTCTTATGAGCACACAGGAGCATGTGTGACTTCTGCTCCGGAGAAAGTAGTCGGGCCCTTAGGTGTCTCCCAAATTATCAGTGGGTTGAGAATTAATCATAGCCAGCAATATTATAAAACACCCATGGTACAGCCTATCAATAAATAAATACGTTGAGCATTAGTAACACTTGCTAATAGAATTTTCAATAGAACGAGACATATGAGCTATTTAAATTATGCACTATTTTGAATAAACCACTATCAGCTTCACTAAATTTTGAAGTAACTTTTTCATTTATTTGATCATTTAGTATTTATTAATCAATGTATTTCGAGAAATGCCAAGCCGTGTATCTCAATATTTAGGCCAACATTGCCTCTGTCTTATTATCTGACAAATGTTAGTCATGCAGGTAATGCTGGTTGGTTGGTAGGTTGGTTAAATGGAAAATATCCGGCAGTGTGCAGTGTTTGATTAGTCCCAGCGGCACTTTTACAGTAAAAGTGCTAGAGGAGTTTAGTTAGGACTGTAGGGCTCAACCCGGCTCTGTGTCGCAATTACCTGGAGAGCTCTTATGAAAAGTGGAGGCCCAAGCTCCACCTCCATGAGCTAATCTTGCTCTTTGTTAGAACCTGTATATGTTGGTATAAAGTTTACAAAGGTGACTTTATGTGCAGCCAGGTTTAAGAATCATTGTTTTCAACCTAGCCAGTGTTGTTCAGTGGTTAGGCAGGGGTGGGCAAACTTTTTGACTCGAGGGCCACAATGGGTTCTTAAACTGGACCGGAGGGCCGGAACAAAAGCATGGATGGAGTGTTTGTGTGAACTAATATAAATTCAAAGTAAACATCATTACATAAAAGGGTACGGTCTTTTTTTCAATAGTTTTATTCATTTCAAATGGGCCAGATCCAGCCCACGGGCCGTAGTTTGCCCACGGCCGGGCTAGAGTGGTGGCCTGCGAACCAAAGTGTTGAGGGTTAGCTCCCAGACCCTGGTCCAGGCACATGCAGGAGGCAACCAATGGATTTGTCCCTCTCACATCAGTGTTTCTCTTTTTCTCTCCCCTGCCCTTCCTTCCACTCTCTCTCAATGGAAAAATATCCTCTGATGAGGATTAACAAAACAAATCATTGTTTTTGAAAAAACAGGTGTGTAGGTACTGAAATCTGTGCCGAAATCTATACCAATCAAGGTTTTACCAGAAAAGAGAATAGTACAGTATATACTTATATACACATGTGTATGTACATATATGTATATGTGTGTGTGTGTACATATATGTATATGTGTATATATCTATATCATCTATATCTATATCCACACATGGCACAGTGAGAGAGAGAGTTTTTAAAGAATTTCTCTCCAGACTTGGCTTCTGCAGTTGTGGGGTCTGATCCATAGCGCACTCCAGGAGGCCGGGCAGGCTGGAAGCTCTTGGGCTGGCACAGCAATCTATAGATGGAATTTCTTCCAGAGAAGCCTCAGTTTTTCTCTGAAGGTCGTTCATCCGACTGGCTGAGTCCCACCCAGATCACTGAGAATAATCCCCTTTCCTTAAAGTTCATTGACCATAGATGTTAACCACATCTGCAGAATGCCTTCACAGCAACACCTAAATCAGTGTTTGGTTGCATCACTGGGTACTGCAGCCCAGCCAAGATGCCGCAAGCCTGCCTCCACAGTGGATATACTACAGGAGGGTATCCTGACAGTATGGCATGAACAAATGAATAAAAGTGGAAAGGTGTATGCCCAGGTTACAGAGTTGATCTAGGAGAGTGGGAGGAGATGAAGTTAGGAAGATAGCTTAGGGTCGAATGTAGAAGCCTTGAACTCAGGGTTTGGGCTTGTGAGCTGAAAGGACGAAGCAGTGCTATAGCAGCACTGTCCACAGAGCTTTCTCAGATGCAGGAAATGTTCTGACTCCATGCCTTCCACCGCGATTGCCACGTAGCTGCATGTGGCTGTAGAGACCCTTGAAATGTGGCTATTGAGACAGAGGAACTGAATTGTGAATTCTGCCTAATTTTAATTCATGTGAATTAAACAGCCACACATGGAGAGTGCAGCTGTAGAGAGATCGACCTGACAGGAACAGACAGGATTCATTGGAAGGAAAAACAGAAAGCAAGCAGTCCGGTTAGACTCTCTTCACAGTCCCAGTGTAGGGAGGGACAGAGGCAGGGAATGTAGAAAGGAAGAGAGATGAAAAGTGAGGAAGAAGGAAGGGTATCAAAAATAATCTTACGGTTGGCCACTTCTCTACCCAGCCACTTCTCTAGCCTCCCAGCCACTTCTCCACCTTCTTCTCCTTCCACCCAGGCCCTCCCTGAATGTCAGGTTTCCTCAGAGCTCATCGCAGCTGTCTTTTCTCACTGCTCTTCTCACGCTCACTTCTTTAGTTTCAATGACAAGCTCAGTGCTCACAAGTCTCAAGTTCATACTTTCAGTCTTAGATCGTTCCTCTCGACCCCAGACCCCTGATATCTCCACTTAGAAATCTCACAAACTCTTAGTCTTCCCATACTACTCATATTTCTGTTTCCGTTTTCTGAATTTGGGTAAATATAATTGTCATTCTCTCAGCTGCTCAAGCCGGTCCCCTGAGAATTTTCTTGACACCTTGTTTGTGACCTGCTGATGCTCAGTGTGAGTTACAGCTGCAATCTGTTTCTTTCTCCTCATCCTTGTTGCTACCCACCCCTTCCCTGCAGAATAGGTTGCCACCTCTCTCTGGGCTCTCTCAGTCTCTCCAGGACCACTTTAGTTACCCACTATTTATTCTCTAAACAATTCCTTTGAAAAACAGAAATCATACTGTTTCATTTTTTCTGTGAAATGTAATGGAATTTCCTCCCTGTGGCTTTATCTGTCATATTACAAAGCCCCACAGGACAAAGGGTTAATGACTTTCAGTTGATTTATTTAATAATATTTATCCATTTAATAGTTCTATAACCCTATTAAGCAGGGACAGTTGGGAAATACAACAGAAATATCCCTTGGGGCATATGTGCTAGTGAGAAAGACAGGCATTAATCAAATAATTACACAAATAGCTAGGCAATTAAAATCGTGAGACGTGACATTTAAGGAGGAGCCTGTGGTGCTCTGAGAGTATGTCAGTACTAGTATATAGAAGGACGAGACCTAAGCCAGCCAGGAAGATCAGGGAAGGGCTCCATCAGGAGCAGTGAGCCAGGGAAAGGGAGAGAAGATTCTAGGACAGTGATGGCAAACCTATTTTTTCGGTTGATTTTTCTTTGTTAAATGGCATTTAAATAAATAAATATCAAAAATATAAATCTTTGTTTTACTATGGTTACAAATATCAAAAAATTTCTATATGTGACACGGCACCAGAGTTAAGTTAGGGTTTTTCAAAATGCTGACACGCCGAGCTCAAAAGGTTCGCCATCACTGCTCTAGGAAATGGGAACTGCATATGCAAAGATAGGAGGGCAATACTATACTTTGATGGAATACAGTGCAATCATTACAAACCTCCACTGGTATACAGAAACTGACAACAGTGTGGGGATGAATAGAGTCTTAAATTTTCCAAGCCATCTGGAGCAGTTTTTGGAAACCAAGGATACTGAACCTTTATAAAACTTGAATAAGATGTTTCTATTAAACACTTTGACTTGAATCTGTTATCTCAAGTCAGTTCAGAAAGTACCTCTGGTGGCTTACTTTCCTAAAAAAACAAAAAGTAGGGTTTCTTTCCTTTATTGTTAAATATAATAAAAATGATAGTATGTGCACATAAAAATAGATGACATTATACTATGTATGTATTATATCTTGCTATTATAATTTGTATAATGCAAAATTAGGAGCCAAAATGAATGGTGTAGAACAGCAGTTCTAAACGTTATATATTCTTACAGTTTACACTCTTAAAGTACTAGTATTGACACCAAGGAACATTTTTGATGTGGGTGTATCAGTCAAGATTTACTATATTGGGACGTTATAACTAAAATTTTAAATATTTATTAATGCATTTAAACATAACCAATAATAAACTCAGTATACATTAACATAATTAAGGTATTTTATGAAAAATAACTCTTTTGTAAAACAAAATTTAGTTAAGAAAGGTGGCATTATTTTGTATACTTTACAAATCTCTTTAAGAGAAGATAGCTAGAGTCTTTTTTGTTGTTTTTTATTGATGTAAAATTGGTTAATAACATTATATAAATTTTAGGTATACAGCACTATAATTCACTACCTGTATGCACTATCATGTGCTCACCACCAGAAGTCTAGAGTCTGTCCCTACACATTTGACCCCCTTTACCCATTTCACCCTCCCCTATGACTACCTTCCTCTAAAAGCTACCAATCTGCTGTCTGTATCTATGAGTTTGTTTTTGTTTGTTTTATTTTATTTTTTATTACATTTATAATAGGTTTGCCTTAGCTGGTTTGGCTCAGTGGATAGGCTTTGGCCCACGGCCTGAAGGGTCCCAGGTTCGATTCTGGTCAAGGACACCCCCCTCGGTTGCAGGCTTGATCCCCAGCCCTGGTCAGTGTGCTTGCAGGAGGCAACCAATCCATGTATTTCTCTCTCAATGTTTCTCTCTCTGTCTCTCCTCCTCCCTAAAAAAAAATTATATAAGTTTCAAGTGTACATTTCTATGATACATGTCCTGTATACTAGTATTGCATTGTGTTCCTACCACCCAAAGTCAAATCATCTTCTATCACCATATATTTGGCTCTCTTTACCTTTACCCCATCCTTCCTTCCCTCTGATAACCACCATACTGTTGTCTGTGTCTGAGTTTCATTTTTATATACCGCATATCAGTATTTGTTTCTTTTTTGTTTTCTGTTCCACATGAGTGAAATCATATGAATTTTGTCTTTTTCTACCTGACTTATTTCACTTAGCATAATACCTTCAAGTCCATTCATGTTGTCACAAATGACAATATTACATCTTTTTATGGCTGAGTGGTAATCCATTGTATACTAGTATATGTACCACAACTTCTTTATTCATTTATTAGTCAGTAGACCCTTATGTTGTTTCTATATTTTGGCTATTGAAAATAATGCCACAGTGAATATCTGTGTGCATATATCTTTTCAAATTAGTGTTTTCATTTTCTTTGGATAAATACCCAGAAGTAGAATTGCTGAATCATGTGGTAGTTCTGTTTTTATTTTTTTGTGTGTGGAACCTCCATACTGTCTTACATAGTAGCTGCACCAATTTACAATCCCACCAACAGTGCAGAGGGGTTCCCTTTTTTCCACATACCCACAAACACTTGCTATTTGTTGACTTTTTAATAATAGCCTTCCTGGCAGGTGTAAGGTAATATCTCATTGTGGCTTTGATTTGCAGGGTGGTTAGTGATGTTGAGCAACTTTTCACGTGTCTATTGTTCATCAGCATTTCTTTTTTGGACACATGTTTATTGAGGTCCACTACCCACTTAAAAAAAATCTGATTTTTTTTATGTTGAGTTGTATGAGTTATTTTTATATTTTGAATATTAACCCTTTATCAAATACCTCATTTGAAAATATTTTCTTCCATTCAGTGGATTGTATTTTTATTTTGTTGTTGGTTTCCTTTGAACAGATGGATTCTTATATCTGATCTGCATCTGCAGTGAAAAACTTACAATATGTTTTTTGGGGGTTGAAGTATATGAAGTAGATCCAGCCTTACACAGGTAGATAGTCAGAAAAGACTTGTATTTTATTTTATTTTTTAAAATATATTTTTTATTGATTTCAGAGAGGAAGAGAGAAGGAGAGCGAGATAGAAACATAAGTGATGAGAGAGAATCACTGATTGGCTGCCTCCTGCAGGCCCTCTACTGGGAATTGAGCCTGCAACCTGGTCATGTGCCCTTGACCGGAATCAAACCCAGGACTCTTCAGTCCACAGGCCAACGTTCTATCCACTGAGCCAAACTAGCTAGGGCAGAAAAGGCTTGTATTTTAAAGACTTGTTAGGCATTGTGGATATTCTTCTTTGATACACATTAAAAGAATGTGGTAGTTTCATAAAGGTTGGTTGCAATGTGGAATGTAAAACCATATCAGTGAAATTTTTGTTTATTAAAAACCTATGTTACATTTTGAAACCCAAGCATGATTTTTATCACCATGCATAGGGCACCTGGAAAATACAGGTTCACTGAGTTAAGTAGCTCTTCTAAATGTTGACCTATTTTCTTATACAGTATGAAAGAAACTACATTTGTTAGCACATGTCCAGTCTCGTCAGAAAAGCCATGGAATATTGAGAAGCTGTCAAGTTCATTGGTGAATACAGGTTGTCTTAAATTCTAATACTTGCTTGAAAGCTCAAATTTTATCATTAGCAAAAATAGTGTCCGTTGTTTTCCTTGAAATGACAGTTTCATTGTCCGCTTCCTGGAAGAATACCTGCCAAATACCCAAGTTTGTATAACTGCATTTTCTGTCAGTCATCTGTCAAGCGAAAGTAGTGTCTGTGTGAAAATTGGCAACTCAAAAATTGTGCAAACATTTTTCCTCAAGACAACCATTGTACTTGATGTGCAGCAGAAGTGCTTTATGGATATTCTCATTTCTTCACACAGAATGTTACAAAGCCATGTACTCAAGGGTCAAGATTTAATAAAGTGGGCAACTGTTACAGCTTCATCAAGAACATGCTTACATGAATTACTTTTTTTTTACTGTATGTGGTGGTGAAGAATACAGTGACGACCTATACAGTTTGGTACCATTGCTGAACTGTGCTAAGGCATTGGCAGTTTTACCCGCCATTGCTCTTGCACCATCACTGTGGATGTTAACACAATGAGAAAGACAAATAACATCTTAGTATTATTATAAAAATGGTTGTGACCTCATGAGTCCCCTGAAAGGGTCTCAGGAATCTCCGGAAGTTCACAGACCCACACGTCAATTGGCATAAACAGTAGCACAGTGAAGCAGATGGAAACATGCACCCAAGTTGTTAGGAAGGCTTCATGGAAGAAGAATTGAGCTGGACCTTGAGCAATTAAGATTTGGAAAGGAGGGAAGGCGAAGAAAAGGGTTTTTAGGAGAAAGGAATTATGTGAGCAAAGAACTGGAGGTGAGAAGCAACATGACATAGTCACAGCTCTGATTGGAAAGGATGGTTGGATTGGAGGGTTAAGAGTGTTAGTTAATAAAAGGTGGGCTATAATCAGATTATGAAAGACGTTGACTTACCCTTTTGAAAAGTTTGCACTTTCTCCAGAGGTCACTGGGTGTAGCTGAAGGTGTTTGGATCCTATGACTTGAGCATGTTGGCTTAGGAACACACATAGTGTGGCAGTGTGTAAGGTGAACTGGCAAACAGGAGAAGTGGATGCAAGGAGACCGAGTGGGATATTAATTGTAATTTAGGTAGTAAGAGTTAAGATCACAGACTAGAATGATGGCAGTAGATGGGAGAGAGTGAAATATAGACTAACTGCTTCAAAGGTAGAAGAGATAGTAGAACTAAAAACAAAAAGTCAAAGGTTACCAATTTATTGTATTTTATAACCCCAATTTCAGGCCAAGGACAGGCCAAGGGAGTAGATGAAAACGGGGTGTTTCTATATAAGGTCTAACATGAGACTTTTCCCTTCCCCTTCCAAATCTCATGCTTCCCTTTTTTCTGATAACAAGGGTGGTATCATGGGACACATTTCCTTTCTGCCCTGCCACCAGAGGCTTTGCGCCAGATGTCATGTGAAAATCACAACAATTACAGTTGTCCCAGTGGTTAGTACATGTTCTTCCTCCTACTTTCTCTGGCTCTGATTTTCTTTCTCTATTTATAATTCAATAATCTTATCTGTTTTCATTCTGTTTGGTGCCAGATGCCACAAGACCTCTTTTTAAATAGATTGAGGGGATGGGGAAAATATAATGATAATATATTAACCTTTACCATATTTAATTCATTTGTGGAACCGGGCCCTCCCCTTCAGTCACATTCTACTCAGAACCTGAAGAAAGCTAAAAAGCCTCTGATGTCCCAAACCAAAGCACTAAGGCTTAATTTCAAAGAAATTCAACAAATTCAGTTAATTTGGCAGTCCAATTCAAAGCAACAAATAAAAGAGTAGGGGAAGACCTATTAAAAACAGGTAAAATGGCAGCAAAAGAAGTGACCCTCATGCTTTGAGTATGACAGAGAAAGAACAAGATGCAGGTTGAATTTCTGATGGTTATAAAGTATGTGAATGCACCCAACAAAGCTAGAGGTCAATAAGGAACAGTTATGTGTTAAAATGGAGACACCAGCAACCATATTTGGGCTTTTACTACGTTTCAGGATATGTATTATTGCTTTACATGCATCATTTCACTTACTCTTCACTGTAACCCTGCATTTTTTCTAAGGGTCTTATTTTTTATTAATCCATTCAGCCACCCTATGTCTTTTGTCCATTTACATTAAAATAATTAGTGATAGGTATGCCATTGCCATTAATTGTTTTCTGATTGTTATATACTTCTTCCCTTATTCTCTTGTATGTTGATAACTTTCTATAGTGTTGTGTTTAGATTCCTGTCTCTTTACTTCTTGTATCTCTTGTAGATTTTGTTTTGTGTTACCATGAGCTTCATATATACCAAGCTAAGTTTATATCAATTTATTTAAGTTGATGGTTGCATAAGTTCAAGTAGATTCAAATACATTACTACAATTTTACTAACCCCTCCATGTTGGTTCTTTTTTACATTTTGTGTGTGTGTATTCCTTAGTTTATTGTTTTAATTGCATGTAATTTTTGTACTTTTGTCTTTTAACCTTTGTACTAACTTTATAGTTGGTTGATCCTCTGCTTTTACTGTTTGACTTTGTCAGTAAGCATCTTTCTTATATTTCCATTTTTTTATTTTTTATTTTCTACTTAAAGAAGTCCCTTTGACACTTCTTCTAATACTAGTTTAGTGGTGGTGAATTCCTTTAGCTTTTTCTTGTGTGGGAAACTCTTTATAACTCCTCAATTCTAAATGATAGCCTTGATGGGTAGAGTAGTCTTGGTTATAGGTCTTTGCATTTCATGACTGAATATTTAGTGCCAGTCCTTTCTGTTCTGTGAAGTTCCTGTTGAGAAATCAGCTGACAGTCTTATGGAAGCTCACTTGTATGTAACTAACTGCTTTCTTCTTGTTACTTTTAAAATTCACCCTTTGTTTTTAACTTTTGGTGTTTTAATTATGATGTGTCCTGGTGTGTGACTCTTTGGGTTCATCTTGTTTGGGATCGCTGAGTTTCCTGGGCTTGTGTGTCTGTTTCCTTCTCCAGGTTAGGGAAGTTTCTTGTCATTATTTCTTTAAATAGGTTTTCAATCTTTTGCTGTCTTTCTATTTTTTGGTACCCAGTGATGCGAATGTTGGTACACTTGATATTGTCCCAAAGGTCTCTTAAACTATCTTCTTCTTTTTTTAATTCATTTTTTCCCCCAAGTGGGTGATTTTTACTATCTCATCTTTAAGATTTTTGATTGAATTCTCTATTCATCTGTTCTGCTATTGATTTCCTCTAAAGTAGTCCTCATTTTTTGTTTTGTAGTCCTTATTTTTGCCTAGCTTTTTTTTGTTGTTGTTTTTTTTTTTTTTTGCTTTTCCCCCTTTTTTTAAAGTTCTCACTGAGTTTATTTATTCTTTCTCTCAATTTATTGAACATTCTTATAACCAGTATTTTGAACTCTGTATGTGTTAGATTGTGTGTCTCCATTTCATTCATTTTCTCTTTTTGGAGTCTTATCCTGTTCTTTCATTTGTGACATGTTTTTTTGTCTCTTTATTTTGGCTGGCTCCTGTGTTTATTTCTATGTATTAGGTAGATCTGCTGTGTCTTTCAGTCTTGTCTGAGGGGCCTTAATTAGTAGGTGTCCTGTGGGGCCCAGTGGCACAGCCTCCCTGGTCACCTGATCTGGATGCTCCAAGGGTGTCCTTTGTGTGGGTGAGTGCCCTCCTGTTGTAGTTGAGCTTTGATTCCTATTGGCACGTAAGTAGATGAAATTGACCCTCAGACTGACTGGCTGTGACTATAGTGGACAAGCTATAGTGCATGAGCTGATTCCAGAGAGCAGGCATCTCTTTAGCAGGACTCTTATGCCAGCTGCGTCTTCCCTTCAGTTGTGTCATTTGTAGAGCTGTCTGGGTGGTGCTCCGGTGTGTTCTGAAGCTGTCCACCAGGTGTATTGGTTCTACAGCCTCTTAGGAGGGACCCAGGTGCAGGCCAAGGTCAGCTTCTGTTTGTGGCTTGCTTAGGGCCACCTGGTAGGAGCTACAAAATGATCTGCTGCTTGTGCTGTGCTTGGAGATACTTGGTGGAGGCTATGCTGTGAACCAAAGCCAGTTTCCACTAGTGCCAGGCTTGGGACTCTTAGATGGGCACCACAATGTGACCTGAAGCCAGCCACCACTTGTGTCGGGCTTATGGCCACTTAGTGGAAACTACATTCCAAGCCAACACTGGCCGCAGCTTATGCCTGCCTTAGGGCCATATGATGAGAGTTTGCAATGCAAGTTGAGACTAGTCACTGATTGTTCCAGACTTGGGATCACTTAGAAAGATGTACAGGGCTCGCCAAGGCCAGACACTGCTTGTTTGGGATTTGTAGACCTTTGAGAGTTTTTAGGAAAGTTTGCAGCGCAAGGCAAGGCAGGCTACTTGTGTAGAAAAGTTGCTGGAAGTGTGCAAGTTGTATGTGGTGGGTTTCGGGATTCGCCATGTTGGGGCAAATGGTGTTAGGTTAATGGAGACCTCCCCCTCCATTTGGCAACTGCCCATGTCAGGGCGGCTAGATGGGGGAAGGGCTCAACAAAGAACCATTGGTGCCTGCCTGTGCTTCCTTTCCTGGAGAGAGCTGCTCCCGCCCCTCCTCTCGAGCCCTTGCCCTGAAACTAATCATTTCAGCTCCTCTCTATATTTCCCTTTGTTTTTGAAGATGTGGCCCCTGGAAGCTTAGAGCAGGTGACTTTGCGAGTGAGCATGTCCATGTGCATTCCCCTTAAGAGGAATGTCTGGGACTCCAGCAGCCTTCCTTACATATAATCTCCACTGGTTTTCACAGACAAATGTTGTGAAGACTCCTTTTCCCGGCACTGGTGCCGCTGGCTGGTGAGCCTGATGTGGGGTTATGACCCTAGCTCCTCAGGGGGGACCGCCATAGCCTAGTTATCCCTCCTGATTTCTAATTATCTAGAGCAGGGGTCCTCAAACTACGGCCCGCGGGCCACATGCAAATACAAATATTGTATTTGTTCCCGTTTTGTTTTTTTACTTCAAAATAAGATATGTGCAGTGTGCATAGGAATTTGTTCATAGTTTTTTTTTAAACTATGGTCTGGCCCTCCAACGGTCTGAGGGACAGTGAACTGGCCCCCTGTTTAAAAAGTTTGAGGACCCCTGATCTAGAGTGTGGGACCAGCCCATTCCACTTATCCACCCCTCCTACCAATCTCCTCCTGGCTTCTTTATATCATTAGTTACAGCACTTTTGTTCAGGTAGTTATCAATGATGGTTGTTCTGTAATTTAGTTGTAATTTTGGTGTGGCTGTGGGAGGAGGCGAGCACAGTGTTTACCTCTCCTGCCATCTTGACTGAAAGTCAAAACCCATGTTCTTTATTCTTATTTTGGGCTCCCTTCATTTTTACCTCAATAATAATAAGAAGAATAGTGTAATAATAATATCTATGTTTAATATTCCCTCTTTGAGAAATAAAAAAATACTATATACTATATTTGAGAAAAATTTGAGCACAAAAAGCTTACAGGAACCTTTTGAAAATTGGTGTAAAGTTTATCAGAAAACTTACTGCCTTGGAGTACTTTATCTCTTGAAATTTTCTAATAACTGATGGGAGGAGGATTTTTTTATTAAGGATTTTTTTCTACTAGAGCCCTGGTGCATGAAATTCGTGCACTTGGGGCGGGGGTGGGGGCTCCTTCAGCCTGGTCTGTGCTCTCTCGCAGTCTGGGAGCCCTCGGGGGATGTCTGACTGATGGCTTAGCTGTCAGTTGGACATCTTTAGTGCTGCCATGAAGGTGGGAGAGGCTCCTACCACCGCTGCTGTGCTCACCAGCCTTGAGCCCGGCTTCTGGTTGAGCACACTGACCACCAGGGGGGGCAGCTCCTGTGTTGAGCATCCGCCCCCTGGTGGTCAGTGCACATCATAGTGACCGGTTGTTCAGCCATTCGCTCGATTTGCATATTAGCCTTTTATTAGAGAGGATAGTTGTGTCATTGTTTTAAATGAGCCACTTGTTTTTTCTTTATTTTGTTTTGGAAACATGTCTGCATCTTCTTTTTCATACCACAAACAATAGTCATTCTTGTAAACTGCATCTTGAGTTAAAGGAAAGTATCCTATATAATAAGAGAAACATGCAAATTGACCATCCCTCTGCTATGCTCAAGCCACACCCACCAGCCAATCAGGAGCAGTATGCAAATTATCCCGACTAAGATGGCAGCGGCCACGGAGCTGGAGTGAGCAGGAGGCTTGAATTGCCCCGGTGATTGAGGAAGCCAAACTTCCCACCTGCCCTGGCCAGACCTGGGCTCTGCTCAAGGCTACAAAGTTTCAATTACAGAAGATAAATAAATCCCAGGAAAAAGAAAAAAAGGAGAGGCTGGGAGCTTGGGTCGCCAGGGGGCGTGGCCAGTCTGAAAATGGCCATCAGCCCCTCACCCAGGCTAGCCAGGCACCCCAGTGGGGACCCCCACCCTGAAGTGGGTGTGCCAGCCTGAAAATGCCCTCAGCCCCTCACCCAGTCTGGTCACACCCCTATGGGGTGAGGGTCCCCACTGGGGGACTTGACCAGCCTGCAAACAGCCATCAGCCCCTCACCCAGGCTGGCCAGGCACCCCAGGGGGACCCCCACCCTGATCCAGGACACCCTTCAGGGCAAACCAGCCAGCCCCCACCCATGCACCAGGCCTCTATTCTATATAATAAAAGGGTAATATGCAAATTGACCCTAACAGCAGAATGACGGAATGATTGGTCACTATGACACACACTGACCACCAGGGGGGCAGATGCTCAATGCAGGAGCTGCCCCCTAGTGATCAGTGCACTCCCACAGGGGGAGCTCTGCTCAGCCACAAGCCAGGCTGACGGCTGCCAGCACAGCGGTGGTGGTGGGAGCCTCTCCCACCTCCCCAGCAGCACTAAGGATGTCCGACTGCAGCTTAGGCCTGCTCCCTGCTGGCAAGTGGACATCCCCTGAGGGCTCCCAGGCTGCCAGAGGGATGTCTGAGTGCCAGCTTAGGCCTGATCCCCTGGGGAGCAGGCCTAAGCCAGCGGGTAGACATCCCCTGAGGGGTCACAGACTGTGAGAGGGCACAGGCCAGGCTCAGGGACCACCTTAGGTGCACAAATTTTTGTGCACCACGCCTCTAGTTATCTATATAAAACATTAACCAGCTGATAGGAGTTGTCACATCCTTTGCTTTGCTGGGCACAAGATGCTCTGATTTTTTTTTCTTTCTCTTGCGTTGAATGAGGTTGCAGTCATCAATTCCCAGACAAGTGGTCTGAGAAGATTATAGCAAAGGGATACATGTGACATAACAGTTTGACAAGGGAGTTACAGTTAATGACAGGACTCTTGTGCTGTAAACCCTGAGCAGCTGACACACTAAAAATAATTCAGGGTAGTCCTTAGACTGGCAGTGGAAACCTCCTGTGAAAGATGAAGAGCTTTCTGGGAATGACGGATTATAATTTTAAGGGATTCTGCAGAAAAAGAATTTTACAGGAACCTGGTAAAGAGCTTAAGTCTGTTGCCTTACTTACATCTTCAGTTGTACCTTACATATCTTCTTCAGCTCAACAGTCTGAGTAGCTATGGCTTGAAACTCTCTTTTCTGTTCATTCTCAGATTATAGTCACCTATGAGATTGGCTCTTCATTCAAAAGCATAAAATTTTAGGGACTACAGCTATGGATTTGGTGAATGGGAAGTACCAGTAAATATCTCTGAGTCATAATCAGTTACATTTTCAAGAATTGAAAATAGATATATGGAGACATTTGAGATACTATTAAGAGGAATAAGAACATAGGTGGAGTGGAACACGTGGTTTTTAAGTCAAGCTAAAATTATTATTCTTTAAGACTAAAGATCTTAAAGTTGTAGATAGAATATTGTGAAAGTCCTTTAAATCATGAAGGATCTTATTGTAGCAAAATTATTTTGGTTCTAACCATAATATAAGATTGGGAGCTATTTCTTAAAGGTCCAAAAAATGTAATTTCGAACAACCATCTTGTGTAGGTGGAAGACCTACACAGTTTCTTCCTCATCCTGGGTGGTGTGTCTCAGTGGTCCTATACACTGAAGGGTCACAGGTTCGTTTTCTAGTCAAGGCACATACCCAGGTTGCAGGTTTGATCCCTGATTGGAATACATACAAGAGGCAACTGATCGACTTTTCTCTCTCACATTGATGTTTCTCTCTCTCCCTCTCTCCCCTTTTCTCTCTCTGAAATTAATAAAAACATATTGTTGGGTGAGGATTAAAAAACAACAACAACAAAAACCCCAGCCCTAGCTGGTCTGAAGGGTCCCGGTTTCAAGTCCAGTCAAGGGCACACGTAACTCAGGTGCAGCTCAATTCCTGGCCCTGGTTGGGGGCACTTGCAAGAAGCAACCAGTCAATGTGTCTCACATACATGTTTCTCTATCTGTTTTTTGCCCTCCCTCCCTTCCACTCTCTCTACAAATCAGTGGAGAAATATCCTCAGTTGAAGATTTAACAACAACAAGAAAAACATTCTTTCCCCAGGAGATGGTACAACCTGAAAATGATAATAGGTTAAAAATTGTTTTAGGTAAATGGCTGAATGTTAAATAATCATTCTCACAAATTCCTGTTGTACCACTTGTCTTGTTTTAATATAGCTATCACTTTATCGTTCCTAAGATTTTATTGGGCATATCTTATAGCTTAATCTCACCCACAGTTCTTTCACCAGTGTTACCACTGCCAGATGAGAGCAGTGCAAACAGATGATAGCTTCTTCTAGAAAAGGAAAAGTATGAAAATCACCACTAAAGGCATTTTGACATTTTTTTCTTTTCCTTTTCTTTTTTGACTTGACTTTACTTGTTCCCCTTCCTTTCTGCAGATCATCTTTAAAGAAGGATAAACTGAGGTTTTAAAATGGTAAAAAGCCTGTGGGGAAATAGGAAAGCCAAAAAAGTTTGAAATGATGCTCATTGAAAATCCCGGTTCCAACTCTTAACTGTGGGTTTAAGGAAAAGGTTCAGAGTCCCACTTCTATGAGAAGGCTCCAAAGTAAGCATATCACCTACCCTGCTTCCTTACCTCCTTTTCAGCAAGTTTTATTTTAATAGCCATGTCAAAGTTCTATATTCATATTTCCTATGGCCCAGTTCAGAAATTTTAAGAATATAATATTTAAAATCATATGAGAACTCCACTTGATGAAACTACTGCTTCCTCGGCATGGGCCAGAGGGAAATATTTCACAGTAATCACTCGACATCTGAAGTGCAGTGCCCTAATAACAGATCTCTAAAGTTTATGTTAACACAGGCAAAGAGAAATAAAGGCCAAATGCGTATACCAAATGAGGAAGCCGTGGGCCTCGAACATTCCCTCGTGTGTGAACAGAAAAGGAAAAAGCAGCAGCGGCGGCATTTTTATGGGCAATCGAATTATATTATATGAACCACATTTACCCCTGATGAGACATGACTAAAAATAACTAGTTCAGCTATTTGAGAACTGGTTATAGCCATTTCCCAATATAAAATAGCAAGACTATTTTTAAAGAATTTGTACATCAGTTCTTAATTTGTAACAGGAGTCACGTGCACACCAAATAAATAGTAGGTTCTAAATCTAAAGAAATATCTGAGTCAAAAGATATAACTGACATTTGGTAGTTCCACAGGCCACGTACACTCTATTGGGAAGTGCATGCAGGGAGGTGGGAGTAGGGCGGGGACCTTGTAACACCAGCATGGCGCATTCCAGTTAAACCTCAACATTGCTGAAGCCAGGATCGCTGTCAGAGCCCTAGACTATTTCTCACTTTTTCTTTGGGGACTGACTTGGTATTTTTATGGGTCTCTTTTGTATTACCATTTAATCATTTGCCTATATGGTTTTTGGGCTCTCAAGAGAATTTACTGGAAAGTGATTGCATAATAAGATAGTTCAGTTAAGTCAAGAGTCGTAATAGGCACTTCACAAAAGCAGTAATTCAGTTGGGCAGCCCCCATAAAACTGTTAGCGTTCTCTAGTTAAAAAATGCAGATGTAAAAATGGACCATCCTGGGAAGAGTGAAAAGGATTGCTATCTAGTGATGGTGGGTGAAGGCACGTTCATCCTCTGCTGGTGAAAGTGTCCATTTTTATAAATAGTATTTTGAATGACAGATTAGCAACCTACATATCAAAAGTTTCTAAGAAGGCCATGCTAGGTAAAATCTGCCTCTAGAATTCAGCCTAAGGGAATTGTAATTGAACATGTGCACAGATACATATGCACAAAGATGCTCATTGCAGCAGTGTTGATAGAAGCAACAAATTGGAAGCAACTTATGCATTCATCAGTGAAGGCACTGTTTAACTAAATTATATTGCAGCTATTAAACGTGATGATGCAGAGCTTAATATAAAGCTAGAAAATCTCTATGATGGATGTATATGAAACTATAATATATATTGTATGCTACCATCTGGTTAATGTGTGTGTGTGTGTGTGTGTGTGAAACCCTAAAAAGATGTACTCCAAAATAAGTTCTGCTCATCTCTGGGAAATGGGATTACATATGACTTCTATTATTATTTTTTATACTTTTCTCTATCTTCAGAATTTTTTGTATTGAGTATATGTTACTTTTATTGTCAGGCGGGAAAAAGCTATTTTTATTCTGAGACAAAAGTAAGCCAGGCTCCTGCTACATGCAAAGTGTCAGCAGAGAACTCAGGGTGAACAGGACTTGGCTATTGACTTTCAGAATATAGTAGTGTGGTTAACGCACCCTCCTCCTCAAATGGGCCCTTTCCCACCACACTTTCATTCCGGCAACACTGTCCTGAATGCCTGGGTCCCTTTAAAAGCATGCTCACTCATCCCCTGCAGCATGTCATTTACTGCGCTGACTGCCCGTGTGGCGCCCCTGTGTGTGCGTGAGCCTCTCCTTATCCCTGGCTAATATCTAACTTATTTTTCTCCCCCGCTACACTTCTCACAGTATTAGTCTTTCCCCCTTCAGTGTTCAGTTTTTTGTACCTCCAGTTCTTGGTTGTTTTTCTTTGCACTTTGCATTTTCTCACCTTCGGGCGTTCTTCCGGGCTGGGGAGGTGACGTACCAGCGGCCGCCAACCTTTCGGACCGCACGGACCACCAGTGGAACACGGACCACCGGTTGGCGACCGCTGCTCCAAAGGTTTCCTTAAACCAGCGGTCGCCAACCTTTTTGACCTCACGGACCACCGGTTGGCGACCGCTGCTCTAAACATAAGCAATAAAATTCGACCTATTGTCTCTTGTATTTTCAGAAATTTTGCACAATTGTGTAAAGTGGAAAAAAGTTCCACTGTTATGCCTTGAATCTGCCTGAGCTCTGCTGCAGTCAGGGAAAACATTTCAGAATATATCTCTCATTCATAACTGCGTGACATGTACATATAAGACTATATGTAGTATGGCCCATATTGTGTGAGAGCTAAATATTTACATAAAGGCTTTTGCCTCTAAATGTTTGTTTCCCTAAAGCTTGCTATGTGCATGGGTTCAGGATTTAAAAAGAAATTGAAGATCCTCTATTTTCACTGTCGTCCTCTGCTCTGATTTAAGTTTGTTTTTCTTTCTGTTGTGTATTTCTTGGAATTAATTATTTTGTTTTGCTAGTCTTAGAGACGGCAGAGGGCCACATGTTTTTTCCACATTCACCTATCAGTTGCTCTTTAATTGTGCTTTAATATTGTTTTCCACAGCGTAATTCCTTAACTGCTATTGTTAGCCAATAAACCTTCCTTGCATCCTCCTCTGGGTAGAGGTCAAGACCATTAGCCCAAATAGTCTTGGAATGCTCTCTAGTCTCATAGTCAGTGAATAGTTTATTTGGAAATTCTAGAGATACAATTAGATAATATCACTTGCTGCCCAAGGCATATTTCCAACACCCTTACACAGAAACGAGAATTTGAGCCAAGATCCCAGCCTGACTATTTTTTATCCAGATCTGGGACAAACATCAGCATTTTAAACGCTAGGAGTAGGGACCTGTGTTGTGAAATGGGACTCCAGTCTTGATTTGCAGGGTTAGATGAGACACTTGAGAAGTGTTGGGCAGAGGTTAAGCAGCGGGTTATTTCATGAACCCGCCAGGTGCTGACGATGCCTGGGATTTCAGGGCTGCTTACCTGTAACCGACCTCCCTGAGCACTGAGAGGAAGGCCACTCAGGCAGGTTCCCCCAGGTTCTCTCTTACTCCAGCCCTTCTCTCTCTGCCCAGGAAGCATGCATGTGATCTTTCATTTTTTGAAGAATGCCATCCTGTCCAAGGGGAAGTCCAGTGCCATATTTCATTCAGAGACTGCCTATGAGAAGTTTTCCTACCAAGTAATTTCTGGAAAATATTTATCTTTGGACTTGTTTGTCCTCTGGGACAGCGATTTTCAACTGTTGTGCCATAAGAATTTTTAAAATATGCAATACCTGACTGTTTAGTCAGGGGCACTGACCTCTTCTACTTAGATTGTCCAATTAAAAAATGACAACAGCCAACACAACAATAGCTATCCAATGTGAATAAATCATTACTGTATACCCATATATTTTGTAAGATAGGCAAAATATGTATTATTTGGTATGTTGCAGAATTTTAGTAATTGGTTTATGTTGTCCATGAGATGAAAAAAAAAAAGTTGAAAATCGCTGCCCTAGGACATCCTTTCTCAACCACTTGTCCTATAGTACGGAGGTCTCAACCACTCCAGGGACAGGACTGGTACCCGCACATGCTTCCTGGCCAGTTACAGAACAGAAAGAGTTCATCCACAGCCAAACATGGGACACTGAGAACTGCAGTGGGGAAATATTGCCAATTTTATTATAAATGGCTCCACCCAGGAGAACGGGAGGCTACTGCTCAAAATCCCGAACTCCCTGACGGTGTGTAGGTTTCAGATTATGTAGGGCAAAATCAGGAGACATCGGGGGTTGTTCTGGGAGCTGATTGGTCAGAGGCAAGAGGGTGATGAATAATGTCTTCAGGTCTTGAGGACAGCTCTGGGGTCTGTTCCAGGGTTCCTCTGTCTGGTTTTATGGGCAAGTAGCCAGGAGCTCATTCCACCTTAGGGCTCAGGAACTAAAACATAGGTCAAGATGTTATTTTTAGCCTGCCAAAGGAGGAAGAAAGAGAAAGGGGGGGGGCGGTTAGGGGGAGAGATTATTTCTAGAGCTAGAATTTAAAGCCAAATTTAATCAAAGTCATAGGACCCTTGATTTTACCAATAGCAAAAAAATAAAAATAAAAATAAATCATTTTTTTCATGTTCTCAAAGTCATAACTCTAGCTTGAAAGCACTGGGCAGAGTCATTTTACTGCTCGCATTTTTTATCCTGATTTGGTTAAGAAGGATCCTGCCCTTTTCCACTCTTTTGTTGAAGTAGCTGCCCACAAATAAAAGGAGAGAAGCCAGCTGAGAGGAGGGAGGCCTGGAAAACATCACTTGCGTAAATCGCACGTGACCTCCTTCCTAGTCTCTTCACTGTGTGGCTAAGCCCTCATTTCTCAGGTCTCCCCTGGCTCAGACCAAGTGCCTCCTCTTCATCCCCGTGTGAAGTGAAATGTCTCTGCTGACACCAGGGGCAGAAGTGGACAGGCCATGGTTCTGCAGTGGTTGGCAGCATTGCTCTACTTCATTGCATATATCAACAGGTGAACATAGGTAGGCCTTTTAACCAACCACTGTCGCCTTTAACTGTTAGTACAGTGTTAGGTCAGGTCACTACGAATGGGTAAATGAATACTAGATTCATGGAATGTTCTCTCCTTAGTACCCGAGAGGGCAATGGGTGTGAATAGACATAGGGTTTTATAGACCCCAAACTGTAATTAGAAATTTGCTTGATGTTTTTTCCAGTAAGAAAGAAGTATTAACAGATAGTGATTCTGTTGACTTCCTTGGCACTGAAAACATTTGTCTAAGACCCTCAGGGTGATGATTAGTAAGTCACCCAGATGAGGATAAGGATAGATAAATTTTTTAGATGGAAAATCAGTAACCATATGTAAGCTCTGATCTGGAAAGTGATTTTACCTGATAAATGTTAAGCCTTCTCATCAAGTTTTTTAAATTTTTTTTTTTTTTTTAATTTAAGCTGCTGAACAGGAAGAGTCATGTGTCAAGGGTTTTTGTATTTCATCTTGGTGCCATTTGACCTGGTAGAAAAGACTAAAGATAAAATTTTTAGTAGTTCTAAGAGAAGGCATGGAGACCAGGACATGAATAATCAGTCAGTCATTTAAAGAAGATTCTCTGTATTTACCCTGAGAAATTATCAGAATTTTACTTGATATAAAGCAAAAGCTTAGGAGAGGAATTTTTTTTTCCAGTTTTCTTTCATTTCTGTCTGGTTCGGGGAGTTAGGCCTGTAGTAGAACGTATCACTGAAAAATCCAGCTTTTTTTTTTTTTTAACTTTTGTTCATACATCAGCCTTCTTTATTTAGTTCAGTTCCCTTGTTTATTACACATTTGTTCCAGCCCAGCATTTAGTTTCTCTCTTCTTCCCAGTTGCCTAGTAGAATGTCTTCTGCCAAGAGATGGGAAACCTGGATTTCACAGCCATAGAAACTTGGCACCTTTTCCCTGGCTCTGCATTCTAATAACACCGTATCAGAGTTTGACCTAGTTATTTCTCACAGGCGGCTACTGCCAAGTCCATTGGGGTTTCCTTCCAAAGAAATGGCATGGTCTTCTGTCACATAAGAGAGAACTGTGTGCAGACCAGATTGCCTGGGAGCTAGCTGCCAACCTGTGCAGCCATTGGCCATCCAGGAAAGAGTGCCTGGAGTTGTGTGCGAATGTTGTTCTCATTCCAGGCCTGATTCTTCAGAACGTAACTTCATTGAGCTCCTGCTGGACACCACAGCGGCAACATAATGTGGGCAATAGAGAGCAAGCTGCTTTTGTACACTTTACCGACTTCTGCAATGATGATCAGGTCTTTATGACTCTGTTCCACCCTGTCTCACCTACTGTTTTCCTTTCTGAGAACTCCCCTCCCCCTACTTAACATTTTTCCTCTAGCAGCCGCCCTGGTTGTCACCAATGGTAACATCTTCATTGAAAGGAAGAGAAATCAAAGTGGCTTCAAGGACTCTGTAGCTGAAATGAAAAATACAGGGCTTAGTACTTTTGTATAGCTTTAAATACTCTGAAACAGTGGTTCTCAACCTTCCTAACGCCGCGACCCTTTAATACAGTTCCTCATATTGTGGTGACCCCCAACCATAAAATTATTTTCGTTGCTACTTCGTAACTAATTTTGCTACTGTTATGAGTCGTAATGTAAATATCTGATATGCAGGATGTATTTGCATTGTTACAAATTGAACATAATTAAAGCATAGTGATTAATCACAAAAACAATATGTAATTATATATGTGTTTTCCGATGGTCTTAGGCGACACCTGTGAAAGGGTTGTTCGACCCCCAAAGGGGTCGCGACCCACAGGTTGAGAACCACTGCTCTAAGAGAACACTTACTGGTTTTAGATCGGTGAAATTGCAAATAGAAGAATTGGATAGTGGCCTGAGGCATTGATGCGCCTCTTCAGTGCCTTAGCTAGGGGAGACCTCAAGGCACAACCACTGTTTGAGGTTAGAGTCCCTGGTTGAATGAGGCTGAGATGTAGGTGCTTGGAGCTAGGTTACAGCAGCAGCAGCAGGCGTTGCGTTGGTGAATGACCTGTTAAGTGGGAGGAGCTTCGAATACTAATAAACCTTCACAGGCTCCCTGGTGGAAAGAGGAAGGGAATCACAAGCACCTTCCTTTTTGAATATATTTTCTTATTTAATTCTTATGTATGTTTAGCAAAAATATACATCTCAAAGGTGTGAAGAAAAGCAGGAAGTGGTGATAAAATTAGGTGATTTTTGTACTAATTGATGGTGAATGCAGAGGAGAATTAGTCACATTTAATGATTAAGAAGTTCTACCAAATGACTGCAAAATGCAGTCTCCCCAGGAGTTTTTAATTTAAAAAAACTGAAAAATTAAAAAAATATTACTTAGTTAAAAAGCAGTCTGATTCTTAACAACAGAACTAATGTAAGCATCCTGACAAGTTGTGTGAGAACACAAATTCAAGGCTTTTAAAACAATTCTATTCAAGTCCATATGTTGTAGAGATTGTTTTCAATTGTATTAGGTCTGTGTTTTGCCATGATTTGTTTGTTTGTTTTTAACCCATAGGCTTTTAAGATCTAAATTAAAAAGCTCATTTATTTTGTTGCCGTTGCTGGTTTGGCTTGGTTTGGTTGTTTATTTTGTTTTTCCCTGGGAGTGAGAGGGTTTCTTCTGTGGACTTGGGAACAAATAGCCAAAGACCACACAGTAGCTTCTGTGTATATTGAAGCATCTTCTGATATTTGTTTAAGGTTATAAAATGATACCTTCTATAAAGTGGTAAGGTCAAGAGAGGTCAGGAAAAATGATGGAAGAGTTGGAAAATAAGACATAGGAAGGAGGAGATTTTTATCAACAGTGCTTTGTCTTAGATTTTTCTTCTTGTTAAAAAAACTTCTGTCCTTGCCGAAGCCGGTTTGGCTCAGTGGATAGAGCGTCGGCCTGCGGACTGAAGGGTCCCAGGTTCGATTCCGGTCGAGGGCATGTACCTGGGTTGCAGGCACATCCCCAGTGGGGGATGTGCGGGAGGCGGCTGATCGATGTTTCTCTCTCATTGATGTTTCTGACTCTCTATCTCTCTCCCTTCCTCTCTGTAAAAAATCAATAAAATATATTAAAAAAAAAAAACAAAAAACTTCTGTCCTTTGGTTAAGCATCTCTGGCTACTGTATGCATTTCCAAACTTGCTACTTATTTTGCTGTTTGAGGCAGGAATAATTCTGGGATATGTGTGTTACATACACAGTACTGATATTCTTTCATGCACTTGTAGAATAATGCTAAACCGCTCAATTAAAGGACTTAACTATCACCAAGAAGAAAGTATGCTTGCAAAAATCATGGTGACCATGATCTTTGTCAAGTAACTAATAATGGATGTATTTCTCTTTCTCTATAAACATGTTGATGTGCCCATTAAAGCTGGGCAATAAACATTTTTTTCAAAAATGTATATTAAAGTTTGTTTTACATTCTACACAGGAAGAATTTAATGGGAAACCCAACTCACTCTATTTTAATGACGGCCAGCGAAGAATCGACTTTGTTCTAGTGTATGAAGATGAAAGTAGAAAAGAGAACAATAAAAAGGGTGCAAATGAAAAACAAAGGGTAAGTTTTTTATGCTCCTTTCCTTTCTTTTTACGCCTTATAGTATTGTGAACTGACAAAGTGCTATTTTTATGTAAGCAATAAAGTGCAACTGGTGTTTGAAATATCATACACCATCCTTACCTTTGTATTTTCTCTGCCCATCATTCCCTCAGGGCATGTTAACAAATTGTTTATTTTTAATTTGAAATAGAAATTTTGCAGGCTCTTAACGTCAGTTGGTTTCACAACTGAAGGCAGACTTTCTTCCAAGGAATTGTATTTTCTATCTGTAGAAGAGATGTGTATTAAAAGCACACTGGGCTGTTTGCGCTTAGGTGGGGAAAGAAGCTAATGGGTAATAATGACACCAAGTATAATAGTGATTAACATTCGGTGTGTGCTTTCTCACGAATATATGCTTTTTGCATATATTTTCTTATTTAATTCTTATAACAACCTGTAAAAGGCATTCTGTTATCATAAGCATCCTAGATGAAAGAGTTGACCCTTAGAGAGGTTCAATGATTGCCCAAAGTCACGGGCTCTCGTACAAGAAATAGTGGAGCCAAGGTTCAAACTCTTGTCTTGAATCTGGAACTCACCCATTTTCTGTCGCCTCCCGTCCTTCCCTTCCATCCACTGCCCGTGAAGCTGCTCCTTTCTCCCTTCCCTTTGCTTCAGGTCTGTCAGGTGACAGGCCATCTCTATGTTGAGATACGAGACCACTTAGTGGGCTGCGGTTATAACACCTGCCTGGATCTTCTTTACCTGAACCCAAACTGTATCAGACCAAAGCCAGACATAAAAGAGAGAATACATGTTAGTGTCCCTTCTACCCTCTTTTGAAATCACTCCCTCATTCTTCATTTGTTTTTGTTTTTCCTCTAATCTATGCTATCACACATACAACTTTAATTGTCCTTGTCCAGACTTTCTCTGTGAAATATATCATTCTTAAATGTACTTATGTCTGCCCTTCCTTCAAGCCAAGTGATGAAAACTGCTTAAAATGAAGCAATCAGTCCTGTTTTATTTTGGATTTTTTGTTTATTTGTTTTGGAGGTTTCTACTTGCCTGGTGTCACAGGATCAGTTCCAGGCTTTGGAACCTGACATTCACATTCTAATTCTGCCACAACAGTATTGCAGTAATGCTAGTTGATGTCACACACTAGCCCGGTATGACAGTGACTTAACAAAATAAAAGTTTACTTTATTGCTCGTTTTATTTTATTTTTAATGAATTTTATTGATTTCAGTGAGGAAGGGAGAGGGAGAAAGAGAGAAAAACATCAATGATGAGAAAATCATTGATTGGCTGCCTCCTGCACACCCCCCACTAGGGACTGAGCCCGCAACCCGGGCAAGTACCCTGACGGGGAATCAAACTGTGATCTCCTGGTTCCTAGGTCAGTGCTCAACCACTGAGCCACGCCGACCAGGCTGTTGCTCGTTTTAAATTAAATGTGGCATCCCTATTTGGCACCGTGGTTTGGGGGTACAGGCAGGGCTTTCTTCTCTGGAGTCAGTCAGGAACCCGGGCAGACACAGAGGCTCTGCCATGTTCAGCAGGCAGTTTCTCTCATCATCGTGGGCATCAGCATCCTGTAAATGGTAGATCGGGTAAGAGAGGATGGAGACAGTTCCCTCGCTTCTTTGCCTCTTTGGCCTGGAGGTGACTACATTAGTTGTGTTCACAGTCTATTGATCAGGATTCAGGGAGGTGGAAGGTGTAGCTTCTGGCTGGACAGCCATTTCTCAGTAGGAAGGTCACACTGTGGGAGGGGAGCAGGCGTTTTGGTGGATAGCGAGCTTGTCTTTGCCAAGACTACTAACTGGCTGTGTGAATCAGTGATTTTTCTTATCAATATCCTATTTTATTATTTTGGAGATGCCTGTTATTTTTTACATTTTGATAACTCTGATATCAGGGCACATCTTATAAATGGTGTGTCATAATTTCATTGGCTGAATTTTCTCTTATTGGTACATAGAATATTGGCTCCCCATACAACTGCCATCTGAGATTCAGGAAAATGGGAATCTGAATACATAGTCCAGAGGATATGGTTAAAAAGCATTTAAAAATGAAATAAAATAAAATAGTATATAGAGATATCATATAAATTTTCAGCACATATTAGGTCATAGATGTTAATTCCTGTCCCTTCCCTTTTATTTGGGGTTTTCTTTTTATATATATTTTTTTCAATTACAGTTGACATTCAATACCCCTTTATATTAGTTTCAGGTGTACAGCATAGTGGGTTAGACAGTCATATATTTGACAAAGTGTTCCCCCCAATATTCTCAGTACCCACCTGGCACCATCCAGTTATTACAATATTACTGACTGCATTTCTTATGCTGTACTTTACATCCCGGGGACTGTTTTGTAACTACCAGTCTGTACTTCTCAATCCCTTCTTTTTTCTATTTGGGGTTTTCTTAAAACAGTGCATTACTATGAAAGGCATGACTCTCCTTCTGTTACTGCATAATTTTATAACTAGAGTTAAAGAGCTTAGAGTACTTTATCATGTTCCTGTGGACACAAGGGTATCTTCTGTGCAGTCGTAGTCACTGTCATCAAATATTCATTAAGCATCCACATGCCAGTGGGGCTGGGTTGAGTACCACAGACAGTGAGTTAAACAAATCTAATCCATTAAAGCAGGAAGGAAGCAGTTCTGGTTTTAGACGAGAGCGTCACTGCCGTGGAGAAGGAGCCCAGAGCTGCTTACATTATTAACAAGTTCTGCATTTGCGTTACATGGAAACATAGGTCCAGGGAAGCTCTCATAAATCAGGAGAAAAGAAATTATCATGAATTTCGGCAATCCCTGAACTCATGGATTGATATGCTGTGATGTTGGTTTTTATAAGCCGTACTTCGAAGTGTTTTGAGTTTCTATTTGTACACATTACTTAATTTTAGACTCCACCAGAATGCAAAGCTCAGCTTTGGAGGCACATTTTTATTAATTTGAAAAACATCTGTAAGTTCTGACATATACCCTGTCTGGTCTTATTCAAGATTTAAGACAACACCAAGGAAAAGCATTTTCACAGTCCTGTTTTCTTTGAGAGAGAAAAAGAAGTCTAAATCATATTGATTTCCTGAAGCAACGCCAGGTTGACTTTGCCAGGGGCTCATCTAAAGAGTACTTACTGTTACATACTTTTTTAGAGATGATGGAGAAAGTTAGACATAATAAGGCCACAAATGTAAAAAACGCAGAGAAGTAAAAGGCTGTACTTCCCATGGGCAAAAAAGAAATTATTTTTCTATCCAAACCTCCAAATAGCATGTAACTTTGTCCCCTTATATTAGTGAAAACACTCGAGATACCGCACACCTTCCCTTTAAAAGCATAAACCGTTTACATTGAGATTTTGCAAGCGGGTGATTATAAGTAGTTTCGGTAATAAATGCTCATTTAGACAGTACTGTTCTCCGCGAAGAATCAGTTTGAATTTTCTTTTTTACGGTAAGTAACAGGAACATCAAACTCAAAATGGCTTAAATACTAACAGGAAATAATAATTTTCTCATGTAAGAAGTAGCCTGAAGATAAGACCATTTCTGGTTTAGATAATTTATTGGCTTAACGAGGTCATCAGGAATCAGTGCTTCTGAATCATTCCATGCTTCTGTCTTGCCATCCTCAAAGTGTTGGCTGCTCTTAAACTAGCTGCACTTTGTTCTCAGATGACTGCTGCAATTCCAGACATCCAGAGGCAAACACGGGGACTGCCTTTCTCGTGGTCCATTTTTAAGGGGGGAAAAAGGCGCCCTTACAGGGCCCTAAGCAGACTTCCTTTTACAGTTTGTTGTCTATTGCAAATCTGTTCCAAACCAACTACTGGCAAGATGAGTGGAATTACCATCATTAGCATAGACTAAGCAAGACAAGTCTTTCATCTCTTGAATCACCTAATATCTGAAAAAACACTAGACTTTTCTTACTAATGAAGAAAGGGAGAATGGCGTGTTCAGTAGGCAGCAGCAATGTCTGGCACAGTAAATGATTAAATATGTCTAAGCATGCTTATACTGTGAAGAGCAAAAATGTTTTAAATAAAACAAATTTCCATGTATGTACTTTTCCTACTCTTCCTGACTTTTGTTAGTAATGCTGCTTTCTTCCATTTCATTTTCCTAGAACTGCTAACAAGTGGAGGAATTGATCTATTTTTAATTTCATTTTGTCTGACACTTGGCCTCCCTTTAAACCAGGGGTGGGCAAACTTTTTGACTTGAGGGCCACAATGGGTTCTTAAACTGGACCGGAGGGCCGGAACAAAAGCATGGATGGAGTGTTTGTGTGAACTAATATAAATTCAAAGTAAACATCATTACATAAAAGGGTATGGTCTTTTTTCTTTTTAGTTTTATTCATTTCAAACGGGCCGGATCCGGCCGGCGGGCCGTAGTTTGCCCACGGCTGCTTTAAACAGTAGTGTTTATGACCAAGTACTAGTGTAATTCAAATGATGGTAAAGAGGGTGGAGTGGTCTAGGTAGCACAAAAATAATGCAATATATGTTCTATGTATTATCTTTTTTATCAGCAGAATACATTCCTAAAATTTGAAATTTTATTTCTTTAAAGTTGATGAAGACTTTATGTATGGAAGTAAAAATTTGTATTTCATATCTGACCTTAAAAATTCTTTTGTGTAAGGCAGATGGATTTGTCCAATGGAGACCACAGAAAAAGAGATTTTTGAAAACTGAGTGATTAAACTAAGTTATATCTAAACTTTCAAATAATATGAGACAACTAATTGGTTATAGATTCTGTGCGTTTTTGAAACCGTTATACATAGTTTTAGATGAGTTTTGAGGCTGGAATGGTTTGCCTAGAAGCTGGGTGAGATCTCTTTGGATGTTTCAGAGTTCATCATAACAGTTTAGTATGGTGAAAACAGCGCATCACTCTATTTATTGCAGTCTTACATTCTTTAGAAAAGTTTTATCACAGTGTCCATGAAGATCTTGTACATTTTCATTAACTATTACTATTTTAAATTTTTGTTGCTCTTGTCAGAAGGATTTTAAATGGTAGTTTGTGATGTACTGTGTGTTAAAAAGTGATGATGAGTTCTATCGAGGGACCTTGGTAATAAGCACTTTAGTTGTAGTAGTTTCTAATACTTGTGTTAGGTTTCCTCAGAAGACCATATTGTCTAAAAATGACAGTTTTGCTCTATGATTGCCGTCTTTATATATTTTTTTCTTTTCCAAGTGCAATGGCTAAGGCATAGAACCAGTAACACATAGTGATCACAGTTGTGTTGTTCCTGATTTCAATGGAAATGTTTCAACAATTTCACCATTAAATATCACACTTGCTATAAATTAGGGGTATTTTTCTTTTAAAAAGTTAAAAGAGTTCCCTTTTAGTTCTAGATTGCTAAGAGTTTTTATAATTGTGTTTTAAATTTTATCAAATGCTTTTTAATTTTTTCGTGTCTTGAAGTGATCATATGGCTTAATTTCTCATTAAGTTTTATGTGCATTAAATGTATGGTTATTTGAAGCTAATAAGATGATAATTCAAAATCATTTGTTATTGGCCACAACATGCAGTGTATAATTTTTACAGTTTATTAGCTCCCTACTTATACTAATACTGTTAACATAGTTTACTTACATATAATTCATTAAAAATTAATTGAGTTCAGTCACAGAATATATCAGTCACAAGAATATGCCCAGATGGTGTGGCTCAGTGGTTGAGCATTGACTTAGGAGCCAGGAGGTCATGGTTCAATTCCCAGTCAGGGCACATGCCACACCAGCTTGATGCCCAGTGGGGAGCACGCAGGAGGCAGCTGATCGATGATTCTCTCTCATCATTGATATTTCTATCTCTCCCTCCCTCTTCTTCTCTCTCTAAAAAATCAATAAAAATGTATTTTTTTAAAAAAGAAGAAGAGATGAAGGCAACCAGTGTTGGGTGGTTTTACCTTCACAGATAACTTTGGGTAGATGTTCTCTCTTTTGTTTTAGGAAGCGAAATCAGATCTAGTTTAAACTCCTTAACATTTTAGACTAAGGCAGAGACCTCTTCTTTATATTTTTATCTCCTTCATTCACACCCTACTTGCTTTTAAACTAGGATTGTAGGTTAAAAGGAATAAATTAAATTAGTGTCAGCTGTGTCAAATTACAGCTACAAAATGTGTTGCTGGCATAAGCACATTTGGTTTATTTTTCAGTACTTAGCACACGAGCAGTGACTCCAAATCTTGCTTTTTATTTCCAAAATGACAAGTTTTCTTGGACCCAATCCTTAAAAACAAACAAGCAAAGAGGACAGTCATATTCTGAAAAGGGAAGTCCTAGTATCCCATTTCATCTCACAAAGATAAGAGAAGAGGAGACCCTTTCCCTGATTGGTCCTTCTGAGGTCTGCCTTAGATTTGAATGAAGAAGCTGTCCTTTGCCCTGGTTCCCAAAGTCACCTGTGTCTCACTTTTTAAAGAGTCATCTGTAAAAGTAAAGGATTGGGAAAAATCAACTACATACTGAGTGTTCATAAAAACAGGCTTGAGGGGAATAATCAACAAAGAGCTGCCTGGATGCACAGAAAAGGTGTGTCCTGGAAAGCAGTGTTTCTTAAACTCATCTGATGATAAGCGTCATTTCCTTTGCTTATTAAAACTGGATTATTTAAGGCCCGTGCTTTCTCTACTGAGGTAGAATCTCCAGGAGAGGGGCCAGGGACCTGCTGCTTAAGCAGTGCTTCACGTTGTTTGTAGAAGAAGGTAACTTTGGAAAACACTGTCCTAAAACGTTCATAGTAATCTCATTTATGTATTTATTTTTGTAATTATGCCAAACATGTTCATTTAAAGAGAAAAGTTGGACGTGAATATAATCTAAATATCCACGTCCACTTTCTGCTCATCGCTTGGGCTGTTCGTGTCCTCTGGTGAATACACGTTACCCACTTGAGTAGATCCCCCATCAGATCAGTCCACTCACATGTAAGGATTTGTCACCAACACATGCATTTAAATTAAGTCCCAATTAAATACGTTATTCTGCTTACTAAACCTTCTTGAACACATGGTATATATATAACTAATAAATAGCACTTAGGGTAATTAGCAGTAATTTTTGCACAAATTAAATACCTTTGACTTTTTTCTCACCCATCTTTGTAGGCTTAATAGAGATTGGCAAGTTGAAAAGTACAGTGACAGCACCATCAGTACTTTGCCTTAAAAAGCTGTAAGAATATTTGAAATTAATCTATACATAATATTTCATTAATCCCAACTGATTTGTGCTTTATTATCATCACAGTGTATTCAGTAAATTTTACTTATTAGACATTACAACTCCTGCTTTTTATGCTGAAAAAGCTGGGTGACATTTAAAAAAAAAAGGTAGGTTGGTGTTTACAATCAGTGCTATTACTATCTATTCACAGGCAAGGCTTTCCCAACAATGACTTTATTAAGCCAAATGAGATGTGTAATTGAAGGTGCTTGGGGACAGAAGGCTGCCTTAATTAAGCCAGTCTGTCCTTTGTGATTTTGATTGCTTTATTCTGTATTTCTCTGACAGCTTTAATAACCTCTCAAAAGAGGTATGAATAAAATATCAGTTTCTGGAGTGAGATGGGTACTCTTGTCCTCTTTTACTTTGAGCCCCTAGTACAGTCCTCCACCAACAGTGATAGACTCACATGTATCTTTTTGTGATGCATGTAGCTCCTCAAAAATTTTAGTCACTTTGGCTTTACTAGAAGTAGGAGAAGGAAGGGAGGGAGGAGGGAGGGAAGGAAGATAGATTGATGATTGATTGATTGATAGATAGATAGATAGATAGATAGATAGATCAATCCCGGTTGCAATGCCGATAAATTTGCTCCACTAGAGAAAGAAAAATTTACAGCATAATTTAATATACAATAGGGCTTTTCTCAGAGCCAGTGAGTCTAGTTTAATCATTTTGTGCTGCCAAATACAGATCATAGACTGTAGAACATAGTTTAGGTTCTTATAACTAAGGTTTTCCAACAAGGCACACAGATCATTCTTAATGAAAGATTGTGTGGCCTCAGATATTCATTTACTCAACAAATATTCATTGAGCAATGGCTATGTCAGGCAATATACAGTATTAATTTTCTTCATTTTTAACGTGGAAGACAGCTCTAACCTAATTTTTTTTTAATGTCAAGAACACTGTTACTTATCCAAGTGTAAATTGTACAGAGAAGTAAAGATGATGAGTTCACATTCAACAGACCTAATCAGTCTTTTCTTAAGTAAGCACTCTTTTCCTGATATGCGCCTGTTTGACAAATACAGCACATATGCTCATTTACTGTAGCTACCTGACAAACCAAGAAAACTGGTTTGATCAATTTTTTAAATATTCCACTCGTTCTTTGTGAATTGCTTTGCTAAAGGAAAATAAGAGCTGTTGGCCCTTGGAGAAAGAAAACAAAGATACCGGAGGGGACCCTGAGCAGGTGTCTGCTTTCTTTCTCTAAGGCAGCGGTTCTCAACCTGTGGGTCGCGACCCCTTTGGGGGTCGAATGACCCTGTCACAGGGGTCGCCTAAGACCATCGGAAAACACATATGTAATTACATATTGTTTACAGTAGCAAAATCACAGTTATGAAGTAGCAACGAAAATAATTTTATGATTGGGGGTCACCACAACATGAGGAACTGTATTAAAGGGTCGCGGCATTAGTAAGGTTGAGAACCACTGCTCTAAGGGCACTTCTTCTGCCTCCTTAACTTCTTTCCTGAGTCCATGCAGCCCAGCTGGCTCACTTCTTTTGCCTCTGTGACTTTCTAAAGGGCCAAGGCAGCCGCGGCTAGGTTCACTCCTGTTGCTATGACCTTACCTCTTCTATCTTAAGCCCGCCCTTTTGCTTCACTGTCCCCAGCTTTTAACAAACGTACTCTACAAATCACCTGGACTCCTATTGTGAAATCTTCCCTGCACAGAAGTCAAGAATTGGGCCATCAACATGACTATTTTACTAAAGCAACACCAAGGTGATATATTAACATGTTTAAGCAAATTAAAATGTCCTATCCTTGACTCAGCTGTTTAAGTACTCATAGTTGGTGGTAAAAGAGAGGGCATTATCAACCAACTTCAAGATGTGCCAATTATCTTTAGAGAAATCAGGAGTTCTTTGTAAAGAACCACATAAAAACTAAACGTGGTAAATTAGTGCAGCCTTTCTGAAGGGCATTATGGCGCTACATATTAAAGAACTTAAAACGGCATACATTCTTTGATTAATAATTCTGCTTCTAGGGCTTTATCCTGAGGAAGTAATAATGGGTGCACAAGATTATTCTACTAGAATTTTCATAGAAGTGAAAAATTTGAAACAACCTACATATCCAACAATTTGAGATTGGTTAATAAGTAAAAAGTCCATCTATCTGAGTGAATGTCATGCCATTAAAATGAGATGGAAAGGAAGTATATCTAATTTTTCTGCATCTGTGATATTCACATGTGCTATATATCCTTATCAGTATCCCTTAATGGGGCAAAAGAGAGGAGATATAAGGATGTGTTTATGTCCTTTGGAGAATGAAAAGGCTGTACAGCCATCACATAGCAAAGAAGACAGTCCACGAACCAGGTGGTAAGGAAGAGTCAAGAAGAGGGAGGGTTGAGTGAGTCAGCATTAAGATCGGTTTCCTGGAGTTCTAGCGAAGTGGTATCATTGGTGACGATGTCATTGGCTACACAGTATGGAGGCCAGGTGGGAATTAACCTATTTTTGGTCTGGCAGTTAGGTGTGGAGTCTGAGGACACGTGGAAGTTTGGAACAGCTCCCTGGTGGAGGAAAAGAGGCTAGGGAGGAGATGACAGCATCATGGTGGGTTGGTGATGGAATCCGTGGATTTCTCATAAGGCAGTTCACATTGTTATGTGAGGGGTTTTTTTATGAACACTTAATTGTTAACATACCCATTAAGCCACTGAAGAAGCCACTCTGGCTGATTTGTCTAATCTTCTAACTAGAAGGACACTTGTCTGCCAGAGTGAACGTCCTTGGGTCTGCACTTCACACCCTAATTGAAATTATTCCTGACTGATCTCGAGGATACAGAGGACAGTCATGGATCCTGTGCATGACCTGCTAGTGAGGCAGAGTGGGTGTCCCCTTGCACAGGCTCAGGGTGAGTCATCTCAGAAGGAGAGGAAGTCAGAGTGTCTTGTCTGCTCAGAACACCTGCCACCTTCACTGGACAGATTTGGGTTTGAGGCTGACAAGTGTTGTGCAGTCCGTGGCTTCTCTGTCAGGATTCTCACTGGCAGTGACAGAAATGAGCTCAAATTTAAGCAGGCAGGGAGTTTATCAGTGCATGTTAGAGAGCTCACGGGCTCTGAAGGGTGGGGCAGACAAGCCTGGAGACTGGGCAGCCAGAAACAGTGCCCCAAATCCCACTGCAGAGCCAGGATGGGAGAGAGAGCGTGGCCAAGGCCAGAGTGATGGCTGGCACCACTGCCGTCTCTAGAACTGGCATCTGATCTCCCGACCTACCGCCCCACAGTGGTTTCTGCTTGGCCTGACTTCTTTGCATTGCTAGCTTCTGAGGTGGTCTGATCAGCAAGGCCTCGCTCGTGTGTCAGTAACTGAGCTTCTTGGTAGACAAGGACCGGAGTGTCTGGGTTTTCATCCGCTGTCGTGGATGTGGGCTCCGGCAGGAGCTGAAATGTCAGGTGGCCATAGAGAATGACAGCTGTCCGTTGCAGTGGCATGAAACGCATGCATAAATGTTTTAGTCCCTCTGCATTGGGAGACTGGCCACTGGACAGTTTCTCTGTAGTTCCTCTATGGCAGACTACTTTAAATTCTTTGACTCTCTTAGGATGCTCTCAGAAAATGCTTGTAGAATGAATCAATAAGTGTCGTTGAGTATGTTCTTTCAACAAATACGTTTTGGGCATATACTCTGTGCCAACTATGCCGAACATTCTCCGTGGGATCAAAGAATGCGTTTACGCAATAGCAAAGACAGAAACAGGAGCGGGGAGTGGCTCCCATGCAAGAATCAAACTAAGAGAATTAGGATCCAGAGTGAAGAGATACTGCCTCAGCACGAAGCAGGACGAGTCTGAATCCGCTTCTTGAGTTGAGGTTGGGGATATGGCAAATCTGGGGTAGAGGGGGCTGAAAAACTTGGCAGGGAGAATTGCAGAGATGGCGGGGTGGCAGGGAGGCAGAGGGGACAGTCGCTTGCTGGAAAAGCTGCACTCCAAGCTCTCATTCATCTGACAGGGCATTTCTGGGCAAGTTGTTTATTTATGTTTAAGGGAGCTGCAGTACTGACTGGTTTTTCTCTGAGTGACTATTGTATGTTCAAATTGTAACAGGCAATTAAATCTGTTACATTTGCAAAGCTCTGGTACAGTGTCTGGCATGGTGTAGGTATTATATAGCCATTTATTAAATACATAAAAGTAAGGCAATGTTCTGTTTCTGATAATTGCATAAAATGTTAGGGGTTCCCCCTTGGACTCACATTTAGCCAAATGCCAGGTGTGTCCTTTTCACCTTTGACCGTCAGTCTTTTTCCTACAGCATCTGCATTGCATTCATTCAGTGCTGCACATTCGAGGCACTGTCCGGGTGTGCGTGCACACAGCAGCTCCGCCCGTTCACAGCGGCAAACCATGAATGTGCTCCCTGGGCACAGCGGCCTGACTGCCAGCCCCTCGGGGTTACCTCAGCCTGGCTCAGCGATTCTTCTCTATCTTAGCAGCTAAAGTTTTTTGTGTGTTTTCTTTAATTTAATGTAGATATTTCAGTTTCCTCCCGTGGGAGACTTGGTCCAGTTTACCTCCTGTGATTACTAGAGATGGAAATTCTGGTTTAGGTGGTTTAAATCATAGGATCCTCACAAGAACCTCAGAAGGAACTGGTAAGGTGTTCTCCATTCTACAGATGAGAACAATGAGGCAAAGGGAGTTTGTTTCCTGCTGAGAGTCAGAGAGCTGAATTGGAACATTCAAAACAGTCTGTTTTCAGAGCTTGTGTGCTTCACCCCTGTGTCCACTCATTTTTCTCCTTTTCATAACGCAGTATAATGCCTCCTCATCAAAAGTGTTCTCCTGAAAGGTCTCTACCTTCACACACTTCCCTTACAGCTCAGGACACAGTTTGGTAAAACCCTAGCCAGATACGGAATTCAGTGTCAGTAAACACAGTGCTATATTCTGTGTCTTTTCCAATGGCCACATTATATTAACGAATATTACCAATTAATTAGTTCCCTATTTTTGTAGACTTCGATATTTTTATAGCTTCAAAAACATTTCGGTCTTGCAGAAAGAAAAATACCTTTGTTTTGCCAAAGTTTTCTGTGTTTTATTGAATTTGGTCAAGGCATGCAGAGATGAAATACATATGTCTAAAATGGAGCCATTTGAATGTTCGGTATGGAAATAAATTTTAAAAATATTAGAATATCATATCTGGGCTATAACTGGTAAATGACATCAGCGAATAGTACTAAAAAAGAAAAAACAAACTTTATTTTTGTGCAAAACCTCTGATAAGCCAAAAAAAAGTCCTTGGAATTGTGCCCAACTTAGAGATTTTTATGTATATTTAATGGCTGAAAATCCCTGGGGACAGCCAAGGGCTTTCCAGAATGCTGAGAGAATAACCCAAGTGCACTCCACGGCAGACTATCTGGGGAACCCAACCCCCACAGGTCACCACAGCTGGAGCAGCTCCTTTGCTTCTGTGCCATTTTAAGCAAATGTCTCTGCATCAGGTTCAAACTGGTTTGTTGTTCATATTTTCTTTAAATAAAAAACAAACAAAAAAAACCCCAGCACCTTTCTTTCTGGCCTTGGTAAAACTAAAGGCCTAACATATTTTCTGATTTCTTTTGACAGAGAAAAAGACGAGCATATGAATCTAACCTCATTCATGATGGCCTGCAGCTAGAAGCAACCAGATCGGTAAGTGGCAGCCCCTTTCCAACCCGTGGCTGACCCTGGCTCTTGGGAACCTGCATGTCACTTGGAATGCTGGAATGGTGTTTGAAAAAACCCCAGCCACGCCTTACTTGTAGGCTGGGAGGGAAGTCAGTCATAATCTGCAGTATAAAATGTATGGTTCTGATGGAAGCCAGCAATATATGAGTGGAACAATGAATACAGGTATAAGTGATTGTTTTCTTGTTTTAAGAATCGTTTTAAAGATTTTTTTTATTATACAAGTAATAGTATTTTTTTTTAAAAAAAAAAGTATAGGAATAGTGAAAAAAATCATTTGTATCGTAATTATTCATAAATAACCTTGTAGTTCTTCTAAACTTTTTGCTCAAATATATACATTTTTCTCTTCCAAAAAGAAAAATTATATCACAGGGATTTAATTCACTTTTTTTCCCTTTAATATATAGTAAATGCATTTCTATATCAATAAACATCCTTTATAATGACCACATAACATGATATTGAACAGATATATAATAAATTAAGCAGTCCTAGGTTTAAGAAATTTAAAAATTGTTCTTACAATAACATTGCAATGAATATTCTGGTGTTTTTATTTTTATTCACTAACTTGGATGGAGTGATGGGCAAATTAACAAGTTAATTTTTCTTCATTTAAAATATTAGGAATTTTATGAAAGAACTATGATAAGAATTTTAATTACTTTCTCAGTAATTCGAACCAAGAAATTACCTTTAAGGCAAAAAGTTTACAGTGGTTTGCAAATCCACTTTGTAGTGTATCTTCACTTACACTAATGTCTGTGTGTGTATGTTCATGTACACATGTTTTCTATCTATCAGCAACATAAGAAAAATCTATGTGTTTGGTTTTCTAGATTGTGTTTTATTCTTCCAATATAGGTTTTGGACGACAAGCTGGTATTTGTAAAGATCCATGCCCCGTGGGAGGTGTTATGTACATATGCGGAGCTAATGCACATCAAATTGCCTCTGAAGCCCAACGATCTGAAAACCCGCTCTTCAGCCTTCGACAATTTCAATTGGCTTGGCAAAGTCCTCCAAGTGGATGAAAGTATCATCAAGCCAGAGCAAGAATTTTTCACTGCCCCCTTTGAGAGGAGCCGGATGAATGATTTTTATATTCGTGACAAAGATACCTTCTTTAACCCAGCCACCAGAAGCCGCATTGTACGTCTAAGCCAGATTTACTTGCTGTCTTGGGGTGATTTGCATCCTGCTGTTGAATAATTAGTGGTTTGGTTGGTTGGCTTAGTTTTGTGTTTAGAAACTGCTACACACTAAAGAGAAGAGAACTCTGCCTACAGATTCCCATTATGACAGTAAACAATGATTGGTTAGTTACACTATATAAACCACACACTTTGCTTTGAATCTTTTTAGGTTTACTTCATCCTCTCTCGAATCAAGTATCAAGTAAGCGACAACGTTAAAAAGTTTGGAATTAACAAACTTGTGAGCTCTGGGATCTACAAGGCAGCTTTCCCTCTCCATGATGTAAGTCAAATAGCAAAAATGAAATAAAATACCTAATGCATACTTCAGTGTTAGTAGGGAAGGGCTAATCTTCTTGACCTTACTTAAGTTTCTTTCTCAGTAAAATGAAGATAATATATAGAAAGATTACAAGCATATCCAGGGCAGGAACCGGGTTGCATTGTTCACTGCTTAGTCCTAGGTATAGAGAGGGCCCTCAGGTCAAATGAGTGAGCGGATGATGAGTGAAGGAAGGAAGGCATGAACGAACAAGCAAGCAGTAGCTCTCCCATAGTTAATGTGATAAGCATTGTAGGTTAGTAGTTAAGAGCATGGGCTCTGGGGCCAAAATGCCTGCTCCACCATTTTCTAGCTGGATCACCTTGTGCAAGTCATTTAGTCTCTCCTTTCCTCAATTTCTTCATCAATAAAATGGGAATAATAATAGTATCTACCCCAGAGTTGTTTGTGAGGATTAGTCCATGTCAAATGTTAGAACAGTTCCTGGCATGTAATAAGTACTATATGTGTATTAGCTATTTTCATAATAACTGACAGATGTTATCAACCAGAAAAGTATTAGTTCTTTGTAAGCAAAAACACATGTTAGAACTTTTCATTTATCATTTTCTGTAACATGGGTTTTTTTCTCCTCTGACATACCATTCCACGCTGTGCCCTGGAATACCACAGGCTTTTAGAAAGGCCTCTGTCAGGGTTCTTGTCATAATGGCATATGGCAAAGTGTTGACATTTTTTAAGGACTACGTTCTGAGATGATAGCAGCTCCTCAAATCCAATAGCACTTCTCTAGCTGATAGCATCTCACACGAAATGAAATTTTTAAAATGTGACTGCTCAGACGCTTAGCGATTTCATAAATGCAAGGATATTATATCTAAGCTCCTCAAATAACTTATGCTACTGAAATAAATGAAATACTATATTATATGGTACCATTACTTTGTTGCATTCACCATCAAGTTATCTGAATCTCTATGACCAAAGAAAGCAAACACTGAGATTGATCATTGCTGCTGTGCAGTACATGTATTTGTGGATGAGGACAGCATTGAAATGCACCTTATAAGGTAATGAGACTAGGACCCATGCATACATGGAGAACAGAGAGGAGGGCAGAGAAGCAGATGCTGAGCTTCCTGGCTAAGGGACCCAACACAGCAGTCCAAACATGCGTTTTATATTTGTGCCCCAGCAAGATTAGCAATTATAGCTTCGGGGACACTTGCAGAGAGCTCTCATGAATATAACCTGAGATGCCAACGGTCTCTAGTATTCATTTAGCAACTGGCCATGCCCAGGTTTTTTTCCTTTGAAGCTTCTTGACATTGCAAAGGGGCCTTATCCAGGCTCAGGAATGATCTCAGATGGTATTTGGAAGGGAGGAGGGTGGAGGTCAGGGTGATAATTTAGTTACAGGAGGAAGGAAAGCCAGTCAGGTGGAAAGAAGAGTGACTGAATTTGAGCAGAGGCAGAAGTTCTGTTTCTTGAATAAGCTAAGTGTATATAACATGATATCAAGCTTCTTTGTTATTTGCATTCTACATGTCACTGAATAACTGTTGAATTGGGAAAAAAGAAGTCTGGGTTTTAGTAAAGATCCTGCCACTAACCACCCAAGGGCCTGGGTGTCTGAGGAGTGGTCTGGGCTCTCAGGTATCCCCCCAGTGTGGCAGCTTTGGCACTTGAGTGCCCCAGTGACGGGGTCCAACCCCAGCAGGTCCAGGGGTCCCCAAAGGTGTGGACGGAGTCGGTGAAGAAGGAAGGACACGGAGACAGCGTTCAGTTGATCAGCAGCCTAGCCAGGATCTCCAGCCAGGATCTCCAGCCAAGTTCTGGTCTGGATCTCCAGCGAAGTTCTGGTTCGGATCTCCAGCCAGGTTCTGTGTCCATGTTGTCTTGCTAGGTTCTCCAGCCAGGTTCTGTAGCCATGTTCCCTCGCTAGGTTCTCCAGCCAGGTTCTATCCAGGTTCTCCAGCCAGGTTCAGATACCAGGTTCTAGTCAGGTTCTCTTGCCAATTTCTGTAGTCAGGTTCAGTCCAGGATCTTTTGCCATGTTCTCTCCAGCGAAGTTCTTCTGTCTCTAGGTTCTGTGTAGGTTCTGTCTTCTAAGTTCTGTCTTCTAAGTTCTGTGTTCTAAGTTCTGTGTTCTAAGTTCTGTGTCTTGCTGTCTTATTACATCTGTATTTATACCAGTTGATTCAATCCTATCAATCTCTATTACAAAGGTTAGGGCGTTTCTTATCTCCATTCCAGGGAGTAAAGATTATGTAGCTTAAGCATGATTGTTCATAGTTAAAGTGATTAATTACCCGCCTGGCACTTAGTTGAGGGGTTTTATTCCCTCCCTAACTTCAGGGGAAAATCCCTACCTGGGGAAACAACCTTTCTCAGAGACCTTGGTTAAAACACATAGTGCCAAGAAGGTGAGCAAACATATTAAGAACAGTATGCCATATATGCCAGGTCCTTTGAAACAGCAAGGATGGACCGGCTCCCGGCACCCCAGTTTTCAGTTGTTTATGACTCACCCACTTGTAGGACTTTAACATCCCCGAAGTTCCCACCAAGTGCCTGATGTGTCCCCCAGGATGGTAATAACCAAGCATTTCTTGCCACCCACATTGGCAAATGGCCCTCAGGGGGTTAGTAATACCCATGGTTGAGAATCACTCAAAATTACATGGTATTTTCATCCACTTCAGCAAATAAGGGCCCCTTATTCACAAATGACAGGAGTATTGGCACCACATTTAATAAACACATCTGTGAACACATGGTGATTGCGATGCTCACTTACTTGGTTTTGTTTCCCAGTGCAACTTCAGCTATCCGTCCGAGGACTTCACCTGCCCCAATGAACGATACCTTCTGTACAGGGAATGGGCTCATCCTCGAAGCATATACAAAAAACAGCCCTTGGATCTCATCAGGTAAGGCAGTGATTTTCAACCAGTGTGCCGTAACACTTTTTAACATGCATTGCCTGACTGTTTAGCGGGCGGCACTGACCTCTTTTACATTAGATTGTCAAATTAAAAAATAATAATAGCCAACAGAACAATAGCCATCCATTGTGAATGCCCTGTCTTGAACTATAAATATATAGGTCATATAATAGATTTGCTTCTTATTGGTCACATTGCATAATAAGGTTGTGTCTGGTTAGCTAATTCTTGGAACCAGAAATCCTTCTATACAAGTACAGCCTCTGATATTTTTACAAGGTAGATAATCACTATTATCGGAGAAATGTGTGAATTCTCTCTCTGTTGCTAGTGGGAGTGGTGTTCTTGGGGTACCACTGGAATAAGCATTTCTGGAGCCCCCACGGGAGGGTGAGATGTGGTATTACATCCTTGGGTTTTAAAGTCCCATTTCCCTTAATCACGTCCTGAAAAATGTGCAGCTGGGGATTCAGTAGAGCTAAAAGCAAAGCCAGTGTCCAGAGTTGCCATTCCAGCAACAAGCTGGGTCTGGTTTAGCATCAGGCTAGTTGCAGTCCATTAGTCCATTGTGTGTGGGGTCTACATGGCCCATGGCAAATGCAGGGGCTTTCTCTCCCAGGCCCTGTCCTGAGCCTGCTGTTTGCCTGCCATGCCTGTGTGTGTGCCAGACAGCAAAGTCCCACAAGCTAGGAGTTAAGAGCGCAAGAGAGCAAACTTCTTTGTTTAGAGTCTTTTCTCCGCCAAAGGCCATTTGGATATTTATAACTTCATTCTTGGGCCATACAGAATTATCAGCTTAAAAATTAGCCTGCTATATTTGGTCAGACATTTAATTAACTCACCCTTAATGCCTTGGCAGGGCCAGCCCAAATGATTTTGAGGGCCCTGTTTGGACGGCAGGTCAGACGTTCCCCACCCTGGTTACGGAGATTAACTGTCTTAAATCTTCACAGGCTTGCAGTGGCCAAGCCTACTCTGGCCAATGACCTGTTCCCAGGTGTAACTGACAGATACGTACCTTCCCTATGTCACCCAGACTTTACATGCATCTACACTGCAGCTTCCTGCCAAAGCTGCACACCTGGCACGCCTTTGCTCCTTTCCTGTTATTCATAGCCAGATTAAATTACAATGGTATCAGTTACTATTATTATTTTCTTTTTGATCACTGAGCTAACATGCTGTGGACTCAGGGTTGCCCTTATGGCATCAAAGTGTGACAATACTCAGAGCACCACCACTCAGGCAAGTTCACCTGGAACGCTGAGCTTTGTTGCGCAGAGCCTATATTAAGGCTTCATTACAAAGGCATGCTTGGTTGAGTCATCACCACATGACTCAAGCTCCAGCCCCTTTCTCTCCCCAGAGGTTGGACCAATCACGCGGCTCAAAGCCCCAACCCTCTAATCGCAGAGTTGGTGTTTCTGGGATGGCCCGCCCTCTTCCTGAGTCAGATCATTAGCACACACTCTTTAGGGGTTCACCATGAATAGTAAAGACACTCCTTTTTCCAGAAGCTTATGTCGCTTGGAAAGCCTGCTGGAAAGAGATAGATAAAACCAAACAAATAAAAATAAGCAAACAAAAAATAAACAAAATGTGTGGTTGAAATGAAGAAAACAATGATGAGATAGGGAGTGGGGTAGGGAGAAGTGGGCAAGAAAGTTATCTCTAAGTAAGTGGCATGTGAGCTGATACCAGATGGTAAAAAGGAGCCAGGACTTGAAGAATTAGAAGTCTTTCCGGGAATAGGGGCAACTTGTACGGTGGCCCTGAGGCACAAACACATTTGTCCAGTTTGAGGACATATCAAAGACCAGTGTTAATGAGACAGAGAATGATCAGACACCAGTTCAGCAGGGCAGCAGGGGCACGGAAAGGAGTTTAGACCAAGTGCTGTTGTGATATTTTAAGCATTCAAGTCATTTTATCTTGTTCACATTTTGCAAAAAGAGTGAGGGGACTACAAGAGGCACAGGAAGCAGGGAGACCAGAGAGCAGGCTGATGGAGTGGACCAGGTGAGAGATCGTGGGAACAAATTTGGAACGTATTTTAGGAGCAGAGTTAACAGGGCTTGGTTATAGTTGGATATTGAGGGTGAGGAGTCACGATGTCCCCAAGGTGGCCTGGAGCCAACTACCTGTTCTTTCAACACTATATCAAAGCTCCATGCACTTGCCCACCTATTGGGGGGAAAACTCTTAGCCTTACATGTAAGAGTTTTAAATCGGGCATTTTCTAGGATGGATGGTTGATAGGAATATATTATAGAAAACCCAACAGTCAAGAGCCCAAAACATCTCAAAGCCATCCCCAGGCTTTCTCTCCCAGGTGCTGTCCTGAGCCTGCTGTTTGCCTGCCACGTGTGTGTGTGTGCCAGACAGCAAAGCCCCAGTCACTTGAAAATGGATAATCTGTTCTCCTGATTGCACATTGGTCTCACCCTTTCCTTTTCCCCATGGGTGTGACCTACACCTGCCCTATAACTAGCCAGCTGCTCTCACTGTTGCCCTGTGAGCCCCGGTCCAACCCATGGAGGTTCCTGTCTGAAATCTCCCAGATATCCAGGTTCTCAGAGCTAAGTCCCCACTAGGTAAACTCAGGGAGCTCGTGCCAGCTCCATGCTGAGCCAGAAATATCCTAGAGGCCTCAGAGTTAAGTAAATCTTCAGCTTCTACCCACCAATACTGAGACAAGTGAATCAGTCTAGAGAAGTACCAGCAGCAGCAACCATCACCTACATAGTCATTTCGCTATTTTCTCCTTATCCCTAAGCCTTTCTTTCCTGCCTGATTGTATTTGTCTCCCTTTCAGGAACAATCTCCCATTGCCCAGCCTCTCTTCCCATCTTGCCTACCTGGCCTCTTCCATTTTACCCCAGATCACACCACTGATCAGTTTTAAAATCTTAGAAAAAAACTGAAGTGCTAAGTGGAAGAAATACAGGGTGGTGGCTTCCTCAGTCGTATCCATCCTGTCCTCTCCCACTCTCACAATGTGCAATGTGTTTTATAAATGTTTTGATCAGAGGCACATTCCACTACTAACTATTTATAGTATATACAATACATAAATGTAATGTATTAATTGTGGTTTATATTACATTTGCTCCAAGGAAGTTCCCTGGGTAAGTGAAAGCAGGTAACTGTGAGTGGGTTGTTCATGTTCATTTGTTTCATGCAGATTAAGAATCATCTTTCGGAGAATGTGTCAAATGTGCTGCTCTTTACAGAGAATGATGGTGCTATCTCTCCCTGCTCCATACTCAGCGTTTTTCCTTCCTTTGCTCTGTTCTAATTTACTTTGCTTTCACAGGTTAGCCAGGGATCTAGTACTTCCATGAAATGTAAAGTTCTTTTGGGTTTACGGTGGAATTTGGGGTCTGCTATGAGCCTGAGTATGTTTTAAGTGTGAATTGAGTCTGATGTTTAAGCTCAAAGGCTTCTCTTTTTAAAATCGGAAATTAATATTCGGGTAAAGCTGCAGAGTGATTATTTGTATCTTCTAAAAATATTTTCTGTCTTTGTTCAGGAAATATTATGGAGAGAAGATCGGAATCTATTTTGCTTGGCTGGGCTATTACACGCAGATGCTCCTCCTGGCAGCAGTAGTGGGTGTGGCTTGCTTTCTCTACGGATATCTGAATCGAAATAACTGCACTTGGAGGTAACCCTATTTATTCTTTGTTAGCGCGCTGAAGGTTGATGAGACATAAAATTATTTTCAGGGTCTTAGACATTTTTCATAAAAGAGGACTCATCGCAAAAACAGTTACTGCTTTGGATGATACATCTTTTTTTGTTCGAGTCTAATAAGTGGAGTGGAAAATTTTTTCTTAGATCATGCAGCCCAGTCTCTGGCAGGAATATTATCCTCAGGAAACACTTCAATATTTTCAGACAATGCTTTGTTTGCAAAGGAAAAGAGGGATGTAGGGAGGCTCATCCTTGAACTTCTGGCCTCCAGAGGAATGCTTTGCTTAGCCCTCCCTACAGATGTGGCCAAGAGCAGCTCTGATCTCTTTAAAGTCTCAGTGGCGAAACTGGAAAAATTGGTGTTTTTATGCTTTTTAGAAATGATTTCTTATACATAAAAACATAAGTAAACAATACTTTTTTTTTTAACTTTTTAAAAACTAGCCCTTACAAAAGTAGGGGAAAGAATAAGAGATAAAGAATGAGTTTGTGCTGGATGTTGGAATGCAGGTACCAGCTGCACTGTCTGAAAAGAAATAGGCGAGAGCCTGAACACTGCATTGTGCCATCGCTATTCTGAATTGTGTTGTTATGCCTCTGCTTTTGGTGGTCTCAACCTTCAGCAGACATGCAACACTAAACCAAGTATTTTCCTTTGACCTCTGGCCTCTATCCAGATGTGACAGCCAGATCGAAATATCTGAACACCAGCTATGAGCAGACCAAATTTTTCTCGCTTGGGGCATACCAGGCTGGCTCCCCAGGCAGACAGCTTACAGGGCAGCCCTGACGTGTAGGCATCATGATCCGTCCTGTTTAACAGGGTTCTGAGCGTTCTGTACCCATGGGGCTTCTTAGCCAGAAAGCTGCAGGTGGTCTTTGAAGTCCTCACTTCTCATCACTGAAAAAGTTTAGGGCCAAGGGCTGAATGTTGGTTCTTTTTACCTACATTTGTCTTTAGCCTCTCCATTGTTTTGTATATATTTCCAGCCAAGAAAAAAAAAAAAGGCATCTCAAAAATTATACTTTCAAAGTGATGTTACATTTTTATAAAGTTCTTGAATGGTGGTTGTAGACTGTATTCTTACAGAGATTTAGCTGTTTTTCCTTAAATAAACACCCACTAGGTTACTGTAAGTTTTTGTTTAATTTCCAGAGCTCTGCAGAGGTTAATTTTGACTAATTTTCCATTGTTCTCTTACTTACATAGAAAAATAGATTTTCCAAGATTTATTTTATTTTATTTTATTATTTTATTTTTTTATAATCCTCACCCGAGGATATTTTTCCATTGATTTTTAGGGAGAGTGGAAGAGAGAGGGAAAGACAGAGAAACATGAATGTGAGAGAAACAAATCGATTGGTTGCCTCCTACATGAGCCCTGGCCAGGGCCCAAACCAGGGAGGAGCCTGCAACCAAGGTACCTGTCCTTGATCAGAATTGAACCCAGGACCCTTTGGTCCACAAGCCGGTGCTCTATCTACTGTGCCAAACTGGCTAGGGCAACTTTCCAAGATTTTTACTCAGATACTCTATATGATTCTCATATCCATTTGTTTGTAACTGACTTATGTGTAAGACCAACAAGCTACCCAACTCCAGTCCTATTCACATAAAAGTCCCTCTGAATGGTTTCTAGAGGGAGCAGTCTGCATGCTGTTGTTACTTTGTTGTGTTTTTCTAATTAATTTATAGTAGTTCTTTACATACTCTGGTGAATCATCCTTTGCCATTTTTTAAAAAATATTTTTTTATTGATTTCAGGGAGGAAGGGAGAGAGAGAGAATCAATGATGAGAGATAGAATCATTGATTGTCTGCCTCCTGCATGCCCCACTCTGGGGATGGAGACCACAGAGTATGTGCCCTGACTGGGAATCCAACAGTGACCTCTAGTTCACAGGTTGACACTCACCCACTGAGCCACACCAGCCAGGCAATCCTTTGTCATTTTTATGTGTTACAAAACTTCTACCAGTTTGTAGCTAATTCTTTTTTTCTCTCTCTTCCCTTTATTTTGGTGAAGTTCTTGCCTTTGAAAGATTTTGAATTTATCAATATTTTTCTTTCTGATGTATGCCTTTTGGTTTCTTATTTATGGAATCTGTCCTTACCCCCTAGGTCAGTGATGGCGAACCTTTTGAGCTCGGCGTGTCAGCATTTTGAAAAACCCTAGCTTAACTCTGGTGCCGTGTCACATATAGAAATTTTTTGATATTTGCAACCATAGTAAAACAAAGACTTATATTTTTGATATTTACTTTATATATTTAAATGCCATTTAACAAAGAAAAATCAACCAAAAAAATGAGTTTGCGTGTCACCTCTGACACACGCGTGTCATAGGTTCGCCATCACTGCCCTAGGTTATCTAAATATTCTCTTCTTCCTTTTTTTATAGTAAGTTGGTGCTGTTGCATTCTCATTTTCCACCTGGAATTGATTTGTATGAGATAAGATTTGGGAGTTGAATTTCATGGTTTCCCATATGGATATTTCATTGCAGCAGCCCCATTTGTGAAATGTCAGTTCTCACCTTACTGGTTTGATGGGCTCGCCCTCTCCTAGTCAGTTTTTGTATCTGCAGATGTCTCTTGTCTCCTGAACTCTTTCTTTTGTTCTCTAGGTCAGTTTTTCTTAACCTATGCCAACGGCATCTTGTTGTTTTTTAGTGTGTCTTAAATCTTCTGAGCCCTTTGGTCTTGTAATTGAATTTATAGCTCAAATGGGGGAGAAATGACATCTGTAAATATTGATTCTTCCAAATTATGAACATCATCATGTATCCACTTATATATAGGATTCACTGTATGTATTTCACTCTTTCAGGACAGTTTTATAATTTTCTCCATGTAAATCTTATACATCTTGAGTTAGACTTATCCTTTGGTTCTTCATATTTTTTAAGCTATTGAAAGATGCTATTTTAAAAACTAATTTCTAATTGTTACAGGTCTGTGGGGACACAGTTCTTTTTGCGACCCTGGGTATATTTTGTGTATTAATATTGTGTCCCACAAATTTATTAAACGCACTTATTCTCATAATTTGTCTGGGGTTCTGTTAAGTTATTTATATTGACAATCATGTAATCTATTAGCAATAGCAGTTTTTTTTTTCCCTTCCTTACCAATTCTACTATTATTCTTTTTTTACTTACCATGCTGTCATGACCTCCACTGGGAAGAAGTGGTGATGGAAGGACCCATCGCCTTGTTTCAGATCTAAAGAAAATACTTTAAGCATTTTATCATTAAACATAATGTTTGTATAGGCTTTAGGTAGCAAGCCTTTATCAATTAGGTTAATGAAGTTCATTTCCATTCCTAGTTTTATAAGAATTTAGTTTTGTCTTATTTTCTTATATGAATAGATGTTGGATTTTATCATTCTACTAGAAAGGCAGTCCTATTAATTAAATTTTTAAAATTAAATTAAAATTTTTCTCTTTTCTCTAGCAAAGAAGTTTGTGACCCTAATATTGGCGGCACCATCATAATGTGTCCTCAGTGTGATAGGCTTTGTCCATTCTGGAAGCTCAATATTACTTGCGAGTCCTCACAGGTAATTTTTGTTATTCCAAACATTTCCAAGTAATGAATGAAAGATAATTTTTGCCTCTAATAATGTTAGTAAAACATGGAAATTTTTTTATATTTTTTTATATTTTTTTCCTCGGAGGAATTCAGAAAGGTAATTTTGAACTAATTGTTCATTCTGAAAGGCAGATACAAACCATGTGTTTATTCCTCTTTTGCAAATAATAAGTTTATTCTTCTTTTACAAATAATAAGTTGAGATTAAAAGTCTTATTTAAAATCTCCTGGAGGATCAGGGAGGAACTGTGGGGTTGAAACTATTTGAGTATTTCAGATAATCAAAGCAGAAATCTCAGACTTGGCTTATTTCATGAATGCTTTCCATTACAGTTACTATTATAAGTATTTTCCTTAATTCAAGTGAGTGAAAGCTGTGTTTGGATTTTTAAAGACTTTGATGGTCATATTTCAACTATCTGAAAGTATGCATGAAAAAGGTTTTGTGTATAAATGACAACAGATACTCACTCTGTCTCAAAGCATTCCCACAAAACACATCTGGTTCCCTGGCTAACGGCAGATGATCTTGAGCTGTAAGACTCCTCAACTCCAGGAGGTTTAGGGCAACAGTGAGCGTGGAGGGAGCTTATTAAATGGCATGGCCCCCTAAGGGAGAAAGCAGGTCAGCTTGCTTTGGAGAGTTTTCCTGACAACTTGGACATATTACCACTGAAGCGATGCCACTTTATATTTTATATTTTGCAAAGTCTTGTACTTATCACTTATGGCACACCCAACAACCCTATGAGATAGGCAGGACAGGCATTATCTCCACTTTACAGAGTAAAACACAGAGGAACTGAGAGATTAGATAGATTGCTGGAGGTCACCCACCTGTGAACTGACAAAGCCGGAAACTGACAGTGAATCTGCATTTCTTGCCATCAGTGTGTTCCTCCCCAGCTGACAGTAGTACCAGGCACTTCACTCTCAAATTGAGCTCTGTGTTTGAAAAATCGTTCCACCACGTAATTAAGATGATTGCAGGGTATCGTCAACGCATGGATTTTTATGCTTAATTTATGAATTAGAATAGATTTCATTGCCCACCCTGCAAATCAACACACATTCTAGCCCACAAATATCTGCCATAGATGACACAAAGTAAGAGATTTGAAGCTGGTGAAAGTGAAGCTGCCTCCCAGTGAAGTTAACGCATAAAGGTCAGGAGTTAGTGTGTAACCCCAGGCACCGGATTTAAGACAGATGCCAACAGGAATGCCAGAGGCACATTGCAACTGCAAATTCCATTTTCTTGAAGAAATTCTCTTTCACACACTCCACCCCCATTTCTTTTCTCATTTCTTCTGACCCATTTTAAACACATGACTTTCAAATATGTCCCTGTGCACATATTTTTTTCCTTGTTTTAGAAAAAAACGAGTCATTCTACTCCAGTTTCCTGAATGGTCCCTTGAGCCTTGTCAGAGTGATTTACAAAGGGAAGGAAATATATAAAAAAATGGAATGAAAAATAAGTTTAAAAAAGAGTTTTTTTATGCTTTTCCTTTTGTTGGTTAATTCAATTATTTCTTTTTAAATAATTTTTTATTGAATTATTTTAGAGAGAGAGGAGGAGGAGGGGAGAAACAGAAACATCTCTTTGTTGCTCTACTTACTTAGGCATTCATTGGTTGCTTTTTGTATGTGTCCTGACCGGGGATTGAACCCACAACCTTGGCGTATCAGGACAATGCTCTAATCAACTGAGCTACCAAGCCAGGGCCTCTATTCAATTATTTCTTTATACATTTCTTTATATATTTATTTCTACTTTTCTTTTGGAAAGAGATGGAGTATTCACTAACTGACATGTATGCTAAAAGGGTTAACAGACTACAAATATAAATATGCATATAGAATCAGGATCAGGGAAATGAAACAGTTATAAAAATAATCAGGATTAATACTGTTTTTGTGATTGAGCATTGAGTACAGTCCTTAGCTTTTGGCTGGCAAGATAAAAGAGAGACATGGTAAATTATAATATTTCGTTCTAAGAAATACATTAAGCTATAAGATTTTGATTTTATTCTTTTGCAGGAAGAAAGCATAACAGATGGTCATTTTCCTAGATTCTGATGGGTTCCTCTCTTAAAATCGGCATGCCTGCATGCGTAGCTCTCTTCTTTCCTGCTCCATGTGACTAAAGCAGTGTGCTGACGGGGCTGCCCTTCACACAGCTGGCTTTACCCTTCTGTGCCATCCTGCCAAGCAAGCTAAGCCAGGCTTCTAACCAGTAAAGCCCCTTGCTTACCTTCTCTCCTGCTTCCTGCTCCCATGCCACTATGGGCCACCTAGAGAAGAGAGGCCAACCATCTCATTTTCTCTCTTGGGTCCTTGACTTTTACTCATGTGGTAACTTGATCCAAGCCACCTAACTACCTGGCATAGGCATGCAAGGTGCATCCCTTGTCTTGAACCAGGCAACTGGTGCGATCTTGGCATCGGCAATAAACCTGCTTTTTCTTGCTGCTCCTCTTTATTTTCTCTCGCACTGATAGATGTGCTTCCATTGGGTTTTTCAGCATAGTAGGACAAAGAGTTCACAGGATTTTCTTCTTTATAGTGTGGATGGAGCAGAGATGTCAGGGTAAGCAGGGAAGTATCAGATAGAAAGAGGCTTGCACTGATTCCTAAAAGAGAAGACTTAGCATTGGGCAGAATTGTCAATAATGGTGTGATAACTCACAGAATGGTTTTTCATGAGACTTACAATTTTCAGTAAGAGATAAGGGATAACATTCAGAGACAACTTGGAGAAGATGGTTCTGTAAGAGTCAGAGCTAAAATATTTGAAATGTGTGGTGCATGGAACCCCAGACTAGAGGAACAGGTGGAGAGCTTTGTTCCCAGGGCCTTCTCTCACGTGTTCATTGTCTCCCTTGCGTGGGAGTGTTTGAGAGGAATAAATAGATGACAGCAACTTGGGATTGTGCTTTCTGATCAGGGTCTGTATGGATGATTGAAGGGCATCTGCTCTGGGAAATGGATGTCCGAGTAGAGGGTTAGGTGGATAATCTTTTATGAAAATAACATAACTAATGTTTTAACATTGATGAAAGTTGACCTACTTTACATCAATAGAAAGGGCAACCCAACAAGTTACCTAAAGCAAAGATGAGTTTTCCTCAGAAGCAGCTTGGAATGTTCTTCAGCGTTTGAAAATCTTGCTTTTTTAATTTGTTTTGTTTTCTTTTTAACCTAGAACTTCTTTTTCTACACTGTTGTCTTTACTTTTATTTTTATCTATCCTGAAGTTGATATTATATATGTTTGCCACTATTTCCATTAACCTTACAGATATTTTTAGGAGCTGTAAAAAAAGCTCACTCGTGAAAAATGAGTAACTAACGGAACGATTTTCCAGGAATTTATAGAGGGAGATAGGCTATTTATACAGTAGCAAAAAGATGAAGCGTAGCAGAACTTGTGAATAGAGCCTTCTGTGTGCAGGTGTGTCCTTTATTCATTCATGGTCATTGTACCCTTTGTAATGTCAGCAAAAGCCCCTGCGCATCCTATTCTACTGGAAGCCTCTGTCAGTGGTGGTAGAAAGGCCGTCACTGGGTGTGAGGAAGCAGAGCTCTTCAGGGGGAGGGCCATCTCAGAATAGCCCAGCTTTGTACTTCTCTTATCAAGAAAAGCAGGAATTCAGGAACCTATCCTCTGACCAGGGTGGGATGATGATAAAATGCAAATCCTAATCTAAAAGTTGCATGGAGTTCATTGTATTCTTAGGACCATACTACTTCCTCAAATTCTTTTTATGACAGCTCATAGATGAGGCCATTATTCAGAAGTCTGAGAGGCTTTAAACAGAGTGGCGTCTTAGCAGCTATCCTATTTCTTGATCATGAGATGGAAAGATTCCATTGCAAAATACACTTGTAAACACAGCAAGGGCTGTTTGCTTCCAAAAAGAATAAGAAACCCCATCTATAAGGATTTAGTACAGATCATGATTGTTAAACAAGGTGTCAGCTTTAAAACGAAATTCAGACTGTATACACACACACAGCATTGGATATTTGATGAATTGTAATAAGTGGAGAACAGGATTAATGTATATGTCATTGTTGTATTTTCCAGAAATTGTGCATCTTTGACAGTTTTGGAACCCTAGTCTTTGCAGTATTTATGGGGGTCTGGGGTAAGTTTTCTTTTTTGTTTTTTCAGTTTACTTTGCCTCTTAAAAAAAAAAAACCAAAAAAACCTAAGATCACACAAATGCCCGACTTAATAGCATTATGCAGTTTTGTACAGGCTATCAAAGTAACCCACTTTTAGGACCTTGGATGGCCCAAGCTTCAGCTCCCCTACAGCTCCATTTAGAACTCTTTAAGGCCATTGTATCAGTTACTGCATAAGGGACTGCCTCAAAATGTAGTCGCTTAAAACACACTTTTATAATCCTCATCATCCTCTGGGTCAGCTAGGGGGTTCCTAGGCCGTGGGCTGGCTCAGCTGACCACGCTGGCAGGTCCCCTGGGCTAGTCTGGCCGTCACCAAGCCAAGTGGTTCGTGGGGCTCAGCTGGGCCAGCTCATCTGCTCCATGCTGTCCCTCATCCTCCACTGGGCGTGCCCAGGGTCTTCCCATGGTAGTTGTAGGATTCCAAAAAGAGGCAAGAGAGGACAAGCCTTAATGCATATGTATTTTAAGCTTATGGTTGCATCAAGTTTGCAAATGTCCCATCAGCCAAAACAAGTCATGGCCAAGCCAGCAACAATGTGAGGTAGTGGGAGGACTACCCAAGGGCTTGGATGGAGGGAGGCTTAGTTCACTGGGAGCCATCGTGGTCACAGTCCCACAGCTGTCCACCACCCTGACTTTCCTGGGGTTGGGGTTCTGGGGAAGTGCCAGCACAGTGGTTACAGGTAAGCTTTCTTCTTTATACACTTCTATAGAAGTAAGAATTTAATAAGTATGTGCTACTCTCATAATACTTTCACATCCCATTTAATAAATTTAACAAATATCATCCTAAACAATATAATTGTATATAGAAGCTTTAACATTATATTCATATCATTTACGTTGAATAGCATCATTGAGGCAATTATTTTCTTTAAATACAGATTTTACGTGTTTAATTGATGTAAATGTTCTCCCATAGAAGAAAAAATTTTCAAAGATAAACACATTTCCAACTTCATTGTGTAAGAGGAAAATAAAGTTCAGCTTATTAGGTAGGTGGGGGAAGAAACAGAGCTAAGTCTCTTGTTCTTTTTTTTTTTTTAATATATATTTTATTGATTTTTTACAGAGAGGAAGGGAGAGAGATAGAGAGTTAGAAACATCGATCAGCTGCCTCCTGCACATCTCCCACCGGGGATGTGCCAGCAACCCTGGTACATGCCCTTGACCGGAATCGAACCTGGGACCTTTCAGTCCGCAGGCCGACGCTCTATCCACTGAGCCAAACTGGTTTCAGCTAAGTCTGTTGTTCTTAAGACAACATATCAACACACGGGAATCACAGGCACAGTTCTCCACAGGTGTCCTCTGCAGTATTTCTCTTTTGCAATGGCTGTGCCTGTGAAGATCACCAAATGGATCTCAGAACAGGCATTGTTTGAACACTTTTTAGAGATAGTAGTTGCCACTCCTGGATTAACTAGACTGTACTAGTAAGGTGACCAAACTTACCTACAAAGTTACATTGTCATTCAGACACTTAGCATGTTTTGGCTGAAAACCAAATACTGGTTAATATATGACACATGGAAGAATAAAGATCAAATTCATGTATTAAGATCCTCTGTACTGTTCCACTGTTAAATACATTAGTATTTTCCCCCCATAAGAGCACTGGTGCCAAACACATGGGTGGTGGGCACTTTTAACTCGTGTCTATACCTTAGTCTCAACACTGATTCACAACAGATAAAATTCTGACACATCTGTTGAACTCCATATACTAATGGATACTGACAGGCCTAATTTAAAAAGACATCTTAAAAAAATATACAACAGGGTGGGGCAAAAGTAGGTTTACAGTGGTAAGTACGTGAAACATGGAGTTTATTCTTATATTATTATTTATTAACTAGAGGTCCGTTGCATGAAAATTCATGCACTGGAGGGGGAGTCCCTCAGCCCGGCCTGCCCCCTCTCACAGTCCAGGAGCCATCAGGGGCGGGAGGTGACCTGGCGATCAGGGGAAGGTGATGCCCTATCACACCTCTGCTGCTGCCACTGCTGGTAGCACAAGCCTCGACCGACTCTGGTTACCTGAGCCTCGGGCGGCTCTGGGTGGCTGGGCAGCCACCATCCGAGGGTTGTCTGTGCCTCAGGCCAGCCCTGGGCGGCTGAAGGGACTGGGGACTCCAGAGGCAGGCACGTGGCAGGGCTGAGGGGACTAGGCACTGCCATCTTGTGGCTGTGGACACTGCCATCTTTGAGGGTGTGACAGTTAATTAGCATACTCCCTCCTTATTGGCTGTGGGTGCTGCCATCTTTGAGGGTGTGACAGTCAATTAGCATACTCCCGCCTTATTGGCTGTGGGTGTTGCCATCTTTGAGGGTGGGGCAGCAATTAGCATATTCCCTCCTTATTGGCTGTGGGTGCCACCATCCTTGCAACAGTGTGAGGGTCAATTAGCATATTCCCTCTTTTTTTTTTTTAATATATATTTTATTGATTTTTTACAGAGAGGAAGGGAGAGGGATAGAGAGTTAGAAACATCAATGAGAGAGAAACATCGACCAGCTGCCTCTTGCACACCTCCTACTGGGGATGTGTCCGCAACCAAGGTACACGCCCTTGACCGGAATCAAACCTGGAACCTTTCAAGTCCACAGGCCGACACTCTATCCACTGAGCCAAACCGGTTTGGCAGCATATTCGCTCTTTATTAGCTAGGATTATTGTATTCTTTTCCATATTAAAAAATGTAAACCTACTTTTGCCCCACCCTGTATATTAATTTTTGCGCTGCAAGACAACCCTCATATTTCCTAGCTAGCCTTGGTTTCCACGATCATTAACTACACCATGTTTACCGAAAACTGACTGAAGCATAGTGAGCTACTGATTTTGTCACCGATTTTAGAATGCAGAAGACATCTCAGGCCTGCTTGCAGCACCATATGTGTGTCGTTAAGGACATGTATGATGAAGTCTTTATTTTAAGTGCCTGATATAGCTTTTCTTGTTACCACTGCCTTATGGGAACTGCTGCTGTGAGCCTCATTACAGAAAGCCTGAAATTGTAGAGCTGAAGAGGCAGGAGGATCCTGTGACGTTTTTCATATCATCGTCATCACATTCCTGCTGCATCTCTTTTGTACCCAGATATATGGGGCACTTAGTTTTGTTCTCTTCCCTAGGAGTTATACAAGTTGAAAATAAAAAACCTTTTACAAGAAATACAGTACAAATCATATACTTACTTTCACCCTTCTAGCCAGCCATTCATACTGACTCCTAGAGTCCTGCACACCAACCCATGATTGAAGTTAAGGTTCTTAGCATATCACGCCCGCCATCCCCCCTCCCTGTTCCTTGTTGCTTCTTACCTGCCTCTGTCGGATCCTCCCTGGCTCGGACTCTTAGCTGCATGACTGCAATTTTTCATTTTCACCTTTGAGTTCTAGTCTAGGCCTAGTGATTCCCAGAGAAACACTGGCCACCTGGCTTATGAGGACCCAGGGAATCGAGAAGACATTACTCTAGCTAGCGGCTTTTCAGGGGCTCAGGAAATGGGAGTTCCAGACCTGTGCTAATCCTGCTGGTCCACATCAGCAAAATAGCAGCTCGCACAACCACCTTTGCTCTGTTCAGCTCTGCTTCTGATTCAAGTGACTCACAGATGCAGGTGATGGGCATTTTAAAAGTTGAATCTGGAACTCTAACTGCAGGAGAGTCCGTGAGAAATGCAGTTTTCACTTGCACTCTTTCAGTTAGGAAGTTGGAATAAAGGCTAAGCAAGCTCTTCTACCTTATTTACCGTTGTGAGTAAAGAGATCTGAATACTTTCAAGGCCTGTCAAAATATTCCAGCCCTTCAGCAGCAAAAAATTTTTTAAACTTTTTTTAATTAAAAATTTTTTTTAATTACAGTTGATTAAATGATTAAATTATTATATTAGTTTCAGGTGTATAACATATACATTTATTTAAATTATGCAGTGATCACCCCAATAAATCTAGTGGCCATCTGATACCACACATAGTTATTACAATATTATTGACTATATTCCCTTGAGCAGCAAACTCTTATAGCAACTAGAACACACCCATCTACCAAGAGTGTGCCTCTTGTCCTTAGATATAGCTGGACACAACACCACCAGTGCCTTAGTGACCTGAACACCTATTCCCTTTAGCAGCATCTTCTTGATCTGATGTATACTTTATCTAAATGTAATAATACCATGATTAAAAAGACAAGCTGTTCTTGCCTTAGCAGGTTGGCTCAATGGAGAGAGCGTCTGCCTATGGACTGAAGGGTCCCAGGTTCGATTCTGGTCAGGGGCACATGACCTGGTTGCAGGCTCAATAGGGGGCATGCAGGAGGCAGCTGATCAGTGATTCTCTCTCATCATTGATGTTTCTCTCTCCCTCTCCCTTTTTCTCTAAAGCCAATAAAAATATGTGTTGGGTGTTTTTTTTTTTTTTAAAAAAAAAGGACAAGCTGTTCTTGATTCCCAAGGTCCAAGGCAGCCATGCCTCTTCTCTTGTTATAACTGTGTCTCTTTAATCAACCAGAGCTTCATGGTATGTGGTTTGCCAGAGAAATAAGCACAGTGCCTCCCACTGGAGTTCTGCCAGGTGTTTTATTGCAGGGAGAGAGCTAAAGATAGAGAACAGGAAACTCCTGTGTGACATCATGCAGGGTCACCCCAGGTCCTGGTGTTCTCCATCAGGGGTGTACAGCAGTGTGAGTCAGCAGGGACATGGCCCAGGAGTGCTCCAGAACGTTGGGCGGCTATACCAGGTTACCATGTCTTCCAGGAACCCTGCAAATCCTTCGCTGTGTGAAATGAAGAACTAAGAAACTCCCACCCATTCCGGCAATTCCAGGTTTTTGCCTCTAAGGTTCAGGATTTGCTAACGACTCATTATTTTTCGCCAGTCGTTTCTCGCTTGCTTGGCAGTCCTATCACTTCCTAGGCAGAACTGCTCCTCGGGTTCAGCCTTTGGTAAACAGCAGCCTTTTCACTCCTCATGTTCAAGTTCAGGGAGGACAAGGAATAGTACCCACTCTTCTTCCTTTATAGTGCTGATCAGAATTGCTGATACTGCTTTTTGTGAGAAAAATACGTCTTGCTTTCGTAAATCATCTCTTGTTGATACTGTTGCTAGATTGTGAGCAAATGGATGCCTATTATACTCCCATTTTAAAGATGAGGAAAGTGACACTGAGAAAGATTAACCAAATTACTCAGTTCCCCCGAGGCAGAAAGTGACAAGCACAGAATAAGAGCTCTGCAAATATAATTTGGCTGCCATCAGCCTTTAGATCGGAGACAAAATGCAGCGTCTAGTGATAAAGTTGTAGGAAGCTTTTAGAAAGATGCATAAATATTTACTTGATTGAAAGAATAGCACTGTTCTGTCTGGGGCTTGGAATTATAGGAATGGGTTAGAAAACCTTCGTTCCATGACTCTGGTTCCACCTCACCTGACACATAACAGGAAGAAAAAAGCCAGATTTGCAGCCTCATTCTACCAGCCTGATGAGATAAGAGCTTCATGTCATTTATGCCTGCCTCTGGGAGTCACAGTGAGCAGGGCTTTCATGTTTTCAGTCAGTTTTCTTTAAAAATAGAGATGATTAAAGATATAAATTCATGAAAGTAAGCTGCTTTTTTTATTAAAATGAAAAGTAACTTTCTTTACTTTGCAGAGAAGGAAATTGGAGATTTTTATGCATTTTTGAAAAAGGATTTCAAAAACATGTAACAGATTAAAACTGCAAAATTTAGAGGAATTACGGTAACACAAGGAAGATATCTAGCGGGGCTCCCTAGAGGGCTTTCCCCAGCAAGCTGGGTTCCTAAAGAGGCCACGATGGGGCAGACACCGTCTTCCACCCGTAGTTTCTTTCCTCAGGCTGGAGGGGCCAGAGTTTCCGCTGCTGTGATCTTGTGCTTCCAGTGAGTTGTGAGGTAGGACCAAACTCGTGACGATTCCTTCAGTCTGTCTACCCTGACATCCTCCAGGTGGTCAAGGGGCTAGAGCCACCAGGACCTCCCCAATAGACCGGCACATTCTCCATCTTAGCTTATGCAGACCTGTTGCCGAGTGTAGAGAAATTGGGGGCCCATGTGATCTGGTGCAGCAGAGAGTGATAGTGAGCGGGTGGTCATGCACAGAGGGGAGCAGTTGGAGTAGATGGTTCCATCCATCGGGGATCCCAGATGGTGGGGTTCTCCAGGCTCTGATTGGCTTCCTGCAGTTCATTCATTCAGCTGATACTCATTGAGTGCCTGCTGTGTGCTAGTGCTTCAGCGTGAACGAAACAAGATTCCTGCCCTCAAGGTGGCATTGTAGTGGGCGAGATAAACAGTAAATATGGAAGCAAATACAGGTCAGGATCGTGGTTGCTACCTGTCTTGAAAAAAGTTGAGGTCAGCATAAGAAATAAAGTGCGCCATTCTTGAGAGAATGGACACACCACTGGACGGATTTAACAGTTTAGATGGAAGACACAGTTGGAAGAACTTCGGCGGGGGGAGAGTTCATGCAATACTAGCAGAATCTAAGTAAACTAAAAATGTAAGCTCTTCTACTTGACGGGGTGCGTTGGGTGTTTATCCAGGAGATGTGAGCCCAGGGGACTTTAGTCAGTGGATACGCTGTGCTGCTTTGGGTGAAGGCCAGGAGGGTTGGTGCATGGCTGACTCGTTTGCCCACTAGGGGTCTCCTTGGGAGTATCTGCCGCATGAGGCCAGCACGGATGAGGTGGGAGGCGGGACCCGCCATGACAGCTTGATCCAGAGATACGTAGTGCCCTGAAGACTTTCATCCCACTGATGCCTCGTTTCCTCCTGGTTGGGAACAAGGACACACACGGCTGGGCAGTTTCTCGGTCAGCACAAGCTCAGGAGAGATGCCCAGGCCCACGGAGAGGACCTTCCTGAGAGCAGGAGCAGCCACATCCGTCCTGCTCTCCGGGGTCTGACAGGTGCACCAGCTCAGTTTCTCTCACAAGTTACTCCCTTACAGGATTTGGGGCATTTGAGTAACTGAGAGGGGCAGGAAATAATACCCAAGGGCTCTGTGGATTTCGTCCTCCAGTGTTAACTCATCCGCGGTAGCTGTTGTGCAAGGAGATGGAATTTGGGGACTACTGGGCCATTCCCTGTGCTCCCTGATGGGGCCAGTGGATTACAAGGTAAACTAGAACTTGGTGGCAGGGGAAGGGGAAGCATCATTCCTATTTAAAGAGGCTAGGAGGCCTTACATAACTCCTGTCTCAGGTTTCAAAGCTTTATAAGGAAAACTGGCTCCCAACCAAGTAGGAGACAAGGAGTGACCTCCCCTACTAACTGAGCTCTGTGCTTCCATTAACAATAGCACCCACTGCAGGAAGCTGGCCCTCCACCTATATTCCCTTGGAAACATGCTGGCAGCCACAGCAGGGGCCGCCGAGGGTTTATGTTGCCACAGAGGCCCTGAGTGGGAACGGGACAGTTACTAGCAGCGTGCCCGGAGGAGTGCCAGAATCAGAAACTGGAAAAGCAAGCAGCGATGACACCTAAGCAAAGAGTTGTGGTTTACCTTGTGATCCATTGGCCAAAGGAAGGGGATTGGAGAGCAGGAGAATTAGGGGCAGAGCTCGGGCTCCGGAGCCAAGAATGCCTGGGTTTGATTCCTGCCTCAATACTAACCTCAGGCAAGTAGCTGAACCTGCCTGTGCCTCCGTTTCTTGGTGTCTAAAATGGGGATCACAATAACAATGACCTCAGAGGGCTTGGAGGGCCTTGACAGATGCTGTTTCAATAAGTTGGCAATAGCCTGTGGGGTAGGTTCTGTCTCCACATTTTGCAGAGCAACACAAAAAGTCCTGCACTCTCTCCACCAGGCTGCCCCACTCTGTTCATCACCTAGTTTCTGGAAAGTACCTGGCTCTCCTCATCCCCTTGCCTTTGCAGGTGCAGCTCCCTGGGGGGAAATGGCCTTAACATGATCAGTCGAAGTCACCTCAGAACTCACGTAGTCCCCCTCCCCCGCCTCTGGGAGAGCCATGGCTCGGTGTTGGTTACTTGTTCTGGCTCTGTGTGCCCAGAGCCACCTGGGCTGACCTTTATCAAGTCCCTCTTAATAGTCTCCTGTCACTAGCACTTCACTGCAATCTTTGTACACCTAGGAGCCCCTCAAAGTAGACATTGTGTCTTTTTTCTCTTCTCAGCACATAGTAGAAACTCAAGCAGTGTTTCTGGATGGAATAGTGGTAACACAGAATTTCTCTCCAGGAAGGGCTCAGTGGTAGCTGTCTGGAAAAAGGACCTAGAGCCGTGGTCGGCAAACTGCGGCTCGCGAGCCACATGCGGCTTTTTGGCCCCTTGAGTGTGGCTCTTCCTAAGCCTTAGGAGTACCCTAATTAAGTTAATAACAATGTACCTACCTATGTAGTTCAAGTTTAAAAAATTTGGCTCTCAAAAGAAATTTCAATCGTTGTACTGTTGATATTTGGCTCTGTTGACTAATGAGTTTGCCGACCACTGACCTAGAGGATTTACCCTGAAACCACATTTTCAATTAACATTAATGTTCTCTTTATTTCGTATTTTAAGTTATAAACCTTACAAAATAATAAAAATTTCTAAAAGTTACGTTATTTATATTTTACACAAGATAGAGAAAATATCAGTTTTCTATATTTAAGAATATTACATTAATTGGGGGTGGCTTGGGTGGTGGTAAAGAGAGATTTGGGAATTACTAAGGCATTTCTCCGCCACCCCCCACCCCCCACCCCCCACTCGGGCCCTTAGGAAGGACGGGAGGGAGAGGGATGTGGGGAAGAGCAGTCTGAAGGATGGACCGTGAACTGCTTTGAACTATACTGGTTATTTGTGTTGTTTAGGGGGCGATGAAAAGTGCTGGTTGCCCATGCTTCAGCACTCAACACTCACACCCCTTCCAGCCATCACATTGTCACCTTTCCCATAAGCGGTAGGCTCTTCACAAGAGCATTAACTTGTTTTCTGCTCTTTTAAATATTAATGTCACCTGTAAATTAGATGCTGTTGACCATATACAAATGTTATGGATAATTAATGTTATTTAGTATAGATTTATGAAACATCAATCATCATTGAAGGCCCACATGATCCTGTTCTCTCTCTCCGTTAGTTACCTTGTTTCTGGAGTTCTGGAAGAGGCGCCAGGCAGAGCTTGAGTACGAATGGGACACGGTTGAGTTACAGCAGGAAGAACAGCCCCGGCCAGAGTATGAGGCCCGGTGTACTCACGTGGTGATAAATGAGATCACTCAGGTACGGAGGTGTTTTTTAGATGCATCGTAGTCTACTTATTGCAGGGGTTCTCAACCTCGGCTGCACATCGGGATCACCTGGGACCTTAGCAAATGCTGATGCCTGCGTCCAATCACTACTTACTCTGATGGTACTTGGTGGCCTGGGGTGTGTTCTGGGCACAGGGATTTTTTAAAGCTCCTCCAGCAATCCTCGTGTGTACCCAAAGTGAAGAAGCTGTGCTTAGAACAGTGGACAGGGGAGATAAATGTAGTCCCTTCTTTCATAATAACAGTAAAAATGAAAAAAAAAATACAAAAAAAACTTTGACATAAATGTACATTAAGTCCTCACTGGATGTCGTGATAAGTTCTGCAAACTTTTAAGTACAATGGTATATAATGAAACCAATTTTACTGTAGGCCAATTGAGATAAATGAAAGGTAAGTTACTACATCACCTCGTCAGTGTTATAATGAAATGACACTGAATGAAATGATATTATTTGAGAACCTGCTATATAAGAAAAAGATGTATTGGTTTGCATCCTTTTCTTTTTCCTAATTCCAGTAAAATATGCACAAAAAATAGAGTCTTTGACATAAATGTATGGAAAGATGCATAGGTTTTTAGAGTTAATTCTCAACTTTTCACATGCGCCTTCATTATTTCAGCACCTTTCATCCTAGGCTTAGCTGCCCCTTTGTCAAAAGCCTCAGTCACTGCTCCCCCTTCTGGTTGGGATGTGCACAAAATAGTGTGGCTCTTTCTCTAATTTGGGGGGAAGGATGAAAAAGGAAAACATTTTTTGAGGTCCGACTGTGTTCAGTCACTGTGCGAGGCATTTCATATCATTGGAAAGGTAAATTTGCTGCTGCTACTGCTGCTACAAAATTAAAAACAAAACAAAAAACCTATATATCTTTCTGTATAAATATCCCAAAGCCAGCAAAAGATGATTTTTTTAATCATCTGAATTATTGCTTCTTTCCACCAACACAGACAATTTAGAGCTGATTGTACTTGCAGGCATCAGCTTAAGGACAATGGCTTCTGAAAATGAATAACTCTTAGGAAAAAATGCTTTTCCCAAGAGCTGCTGAAAATGTCCTGACTCTAGATTTTACAAATTGAGTCACAGATTTACAGACTGTCAGCACTAAAAGGGACCAGAGGGAGCAGTTCGACTCCTCATTTCATAAGTGGGGGAAAATGAGGTCCAGTTATCAAGAGAAGATGACATTTGGCTTTGTAACTGTAACAAGTTGTACGTAATCCCCATTATGAATAGCTCCCACTGTTGACTATGGAAGACAAAGCCAAAGCATGTGTTATTGAAAGATCGTAGATTCAGAAATGAGAGCCAAAACTTAGACAGAATTGTATGTTCATAAGGTTTTTTGAGTACTGAAAAACAAAAGCTTATATTGGCAACATAAGGAAAATACTGAAGAAAAATCAACTTGGTAATTTAAACCTGCCAATTTTACATTTAAAGTTGCCAACTAATAGGATTAAATTTCCCTTGTCAAAAAGATTAAAGATGAAAGTTTATTTTAACCTTTATTTTATGTCTCAGTTTACTTTTCCTGCTAATACATCCTCCATTGGTGTAGAGAAGCGTATAGTGCGGTGGTCAGGTCTTGAGAACGAGGTTGCCTAAGTTCAAATCCAAACGCAGCAAGTTGGTGGCTGAATGACTCTGGACAAATGATTTAACTTCTCTGTGCCATTGTTTCCTCGGTTATAAAATGGAAACAAATATAGTTGCTTCCTCAGCTGATGGTAGTAAGGTTGAATCGACTTCATGTTTGGGACCTCCTTAGAATAGTACCCGGCACAGAGTAAATAGCACCAAGGTATTTACAGCGATTGCTCTACTATAGCTTCTCTTACTATCCAGGTAAATCCTGAGAGGTATTGATTTCTGCTCTTAAAATTTTAAATATATTCATAGAAAGGGGAAACTTTAAAAATTCAGTTATGACAAAGTAAACGTGTACAGCTCAACCAGGAAACACATACTGGATTCCTAGCATTTGCAAACATCTGTGAGGCGTTTTGTCTGGCACGGGCTCTGGGCTCTCTATCATTGCTCACTTCTAACACCTAAGACAAGCTCAGGAATGCAGCTTCACGGCGTGGCATTGCAGGTACCCGACTCCCGAGCTCAGGTTATGGCAGATGAATTATTGTTCACACTTGCATTTTCAAAAAATATTATTAAAATGAGCACTGCATATGTTTTGTTGTATGTATGTTTGAAATTGTTAACAAAAAAAACCATGCAATTATGAGGAAGGAGGCTATGTTTGAAAACTAATTTTTAGAAAAATTAAAGTCAGCCTAGGATATAGTGACCCACAGGAGAAAAATCATTTCATTGGAGTAATCCCTTGATTGTCTGAACTGCTTTTTTCTTTTTAATCAGGAAGAAGAGCGGGTTCCCTTCACTACCTGGGGGAAGTGCATTCGTGGCGTCCTCTGCGCCAGTGCTGTCTTGTTCTGGGTGAGTCCTTCACAAAACTTACTATCCTGTTTTAAATGCTAAGGAAGATGGAAGCTGAGCTGGAAACTTGTAATCTTACTGGGGTTTAAATCAGATCAGCAGTCCAGTATTTTCCAGTTTCTGGTGAAGAAGCCATAGGGGAGACACTAAGAATTCTAAAATTTTTCATCAGTAGCAACTAAAATAAAATTCAGTTATGACAAATTAATGTGTAAAGCTCTAAGAATAGTCTTAACAAAAAGATAACAGGAACTATCAAAGAAAAGGCATAAAAACTAGTGAAAAATGTAAAAGAAGCCTCAAATGATTCTAGATCAAAAGATAATATTTCTAAAATATCTGAACTTATGAAATTAATTTTGAGTTTATTACTAATAAAATCATGTTGGAAATATAATGATCTGTAATATACAAGAGTTTTGTTGTCTCAAGAAGAGCCAGATTAGAGAATAGAACATGAAGCCCAGAATGGGCTCTGATATCAGTAATAACTTAATATACTAGTAGGAGAAGGGAGATATTCTAAATCTGGCATAAGTAAAGATTATTCAATAAATACACTTGTTAGCTATTGGTGGAAAAGTTGAAGAAAGAAACCACATGCTATAATAAATTCCAGAAATATTAAAGATAAGTAACACTAGAAATAAATATTGATGAATATATGATCTCTAGATATAAAAAGATTTTCTAAATTTAATAGCAATGGGAGAACTTTTGGAAGAAAATACTTTACAATTTTCATACATCAAAAGAATCCTAAGCTTAAACAAAACACCAGAAGTAATAATTATTAACAAATAGGGCAAAGGGTTAATAACTTCGATACATACAAAGTCCAGATCACTCCTAAGCTAATACTCAAGACCTCAGGAGCTTAGAGGCAGAGAACATGAGTACACAGGCACAAAAGAAAACTGTCATGGCAGATGCCAAACCTCAGTAGTGATTAGATTAGTGCACATTAAAATGAGATGTGATTTTTCACCTCTCAAGTGATGACTCAGTGTTGGAGAGGATGAAATGCAGTGATCAGCACTCTCATATCTCAGCTGTTAGAATTTTACACTGCTCTGGCCTTCTTAGAAAGCCATTTGGCAGTATCAAGAGTCAAAAATATTCATATGCTGTAATCTAATTCAGGTTTTAGAAACTTTTAATCAGGAAGCATTTCAGAATAAGTAAAAGTGAGTAAAGCTTATATATATATATAAGTATGTATATATATTTCAGCCAAAATATTCTACTTCCAACTGTTTATACTGTGGGGTATTGTACAGCTGTGAAAAGCTATGTCCATGAAAATATTTTATGACATATAAAAATGTCATGTTTATGATAGGCTTAAGGAAAAGATACAATTAATTATTAAAGTGACTTAATATGCAAACTCCATGGTTCTGAAGGAATTATGCCTACAGATAGATAGTAGATACATTTTTCCTATTTTTGTGTACGTTTTAGCCTTTACTTTTATAGTTAGGAATCTTTCGGTTGTGGGTGACAGAAAAATCAATCTGCTGCAAAGTGGGGGTTGGAGGGTATCGGTTCCTGTAACTGAAAATCTCAGTCTGAGGCCTGGCTCTGGTCCAGGATAGGTACTGCAGCCCCGATGATGTCAAGGGCTGGGTTTGGTTCCATCTTTATTCTGTGTCCTGTGGTCTGGGCACTCTCCCTTATGGTTGCGGAGTGGCTGCAGTGTTCCAGATCTCACATCGCGTGGAAGCCGGGAAAGGTCTCTCTTAGCAGCGTCCTCTAACAGAAGCTTCTCTTTCCCATGGGCACTAGTAGTTATCTCCTCCTATGAGTGGCTCTTACTAGGTTGTCAGTCCTGGAGTCCATTGCTGAGGTCAATAGGATGAGATACCCATCTGTCTCAGTCTAATCAGGATCCCAGGGGAGGAAGGGCAGTCTAGCCCAAACCATGGGACTAAAAGTAGAGAGAATGCCCCCAAAAGCAAAATCTGGGTCCTTTTCTCAGACTGGAAACAGACCCCGGGCAGCAAAAGCAGCTATTGTTCACGACAGAGTACTTTCAAATTTTCTACGATGAGTACATATTGAGAGTTGTGGTAAGAAGAGTATATTAAAGTTAGAGTGAGGAAAGATAGGTAAGAAACTTGAGGAAGGCGAATGCAAAGCTTCTCTGCCTCCTATGGAGAAATATGGAGCCGGTCACGTGCCTGAAGAAGTTTGCAAACATTAAGTTTGCAAAAGCTCTGGAATGAATTAGAATTCACTTCAGAAACCACATGGGAGGCAGCGCCATGTAGAGGTTAGTAGTCTCTGGAGTCCTTGCATATCTCAGTTACTTCACTCACTAGTTGCTAACTTTGGGGCAAATTGTTTTGTCTCTAGTGGCTCTGGTTCCTCATCTGAAAGGAGATCTGATACTGCCTCCCTCCCCGGGCTGTGTGAGGACGTAAAGATACCTGTGTGCTGAGGCGAATAGTGAGCACTGAAAGAATCTTAACTATTATAATTACTTAATAACCTCAAAAATTATATGGACTATATGTGTTGTGCTGAGAGAGAAAGAATTTGATATACCCTCACTAATATATATTTCTCAGCCTTGGAAATTTTCATATATACGCCACATTTTTTTTTAAAATGTTATTCCTTAACAGTGTAGGAAAGGAGATAATGAGAGAGATTAGAGGAGGAAATATAATCCTTCTCTACAAACTGATGGCCTAAAAAGGTAAGGAAAACATCTTAACACTTTAGCTGCCATAATCAGCGCTAATATTTATATAGTTCTTTTCATATGCCTGGGCTAAATGTTCTGTGTCTTTACTGAGAACAGCTCACTGAATCCTCACAAAAATTCTATAAGTTAGTTGCTATTATGATCCCCCCGTATATGGGTGAGGAGATTGAGGCCCCCAAAGGTTCAGTGATTTGTCCACGGTCCCCCAGCCCTTGAACAGGGCAGAGGCGGATTCCCATGCAGGAGGCTGGCCCCAGGGCTGTGCTTGCAGTCACTGCCTTGACTGCTCTCCAAGGTGAGCAGTCGCCTTCCTCTGTTGCTGTAACCATGACACCATTTGCTTGGTCCCGAGACTCACATTCTTTATGGATTTTCTCTCTCATGGTAGTCATCACCTGCAGTCAGACACTTTGAGTTCATGCTCTGGAGTATGTCCAAGAGGAAGATGCAGAGCAAACAGTTTCAAAGCGGGACCTCTGGTGTGCACTGTTCAGTGGCAGAGAAAACCTGCCTGGTGAGGAAGTGAAATCCTAGCAACCACGTGTTTCACACACTCCTGCTGACACGGGGTGTGCAGTCAAAAATGCAGTGGGTTAGGGCAGTGGTCGGCAAACTGCGGCTCGTGAGCCACATGCGGCCCTTTGGCCCCTTGAGTGTGGCCACAAAGTTTCAATCGCACTGTATGTGCGCGCCCTCACGTGGTATTTTGTGGAAGAGCCACACTCAAGGGGCCGCAGTTTGCCAACCACTGGGTTAGGGAAATGAATCTTGTGTAAACGCAGGTTATGAATAACTGCCAGTGTAAGGTCTTACGATGTGAGTATGAAAAGTGTGTGAAGCTTTGATGAGCAGAGACCTGCTGCCATTTCCAGGGGTTACCCTGGTATCTGCACAGCTTCGGAACTCTGGTCCTGGTCAGACCCGCCCTTGGTACTAAACTAAGACGAAAGCTGGCACCTGCTGAGCCTGAACCAGAGATACGTGCTCTGTTGGGAGGACACATATGCCCTTAATGGAGCAAAAAACACTGATTCATAACCTAAATGACTTCATAAGTATAGAGCAGGGGTGGGCAAACTTTTTGACTCGAGGGCCACAATGGGTTCTTAAACTGGACCGGAGGGCCGGAACAAAAGCATGGACGGAGTGTTTGTGTGAACTAATATAAATTCAAAGTAAACATCATTACATAAAAGGGTACGGTACGGTCTTTTTTTTTTTTTTTAGTTTTATTCATTTCAAACGGGCCGGATCCGGCCCGCGGGCTGTAGTTTGCCCACGGCTGGTATAGAGGGATGTTTTCTCTGGTTCTGCTATCACAAAGACCTTTTCCTTCTACCAGAATGTGCTCCCAGTTATTCCATTTTTACTCCATCTGAAGACGCACTCTCCTTTTTTTTTTTTTTTTTTTTTTTTAGAGCAGCATTGCATTTACAGAAAAATTGCTCAGAAAGTACAGATTTCCCATACTCCCTTACTCCCCACACACAGCTTCTCCTACTTTAACGTCTCACTTGAATGGACACATTCTCTTGTGACTTCCTTCATTCCTTTCCCTTTCTTTGACCTTTAACGCACTTGATTTCTGCCTCTCTTGTGGCAGTTCTGTGAGATTTCACATCACTTCACCCATGCACCTTGTCCACTTAAGGCCTGAGGCTGATTTTTCAGTGTAAAATATGATGATTGAGGAGTCTCACGCTGCTGTGTTTATTGTGCTTTCAGATCCTGCTGATCATCGCTTCAGTCATTGGGATCATTGTCTACAGACTCTCAGTGTTCATTGTATTTTCTGCAAAACTTCCCAAGAACCTGAATGGAACAGACCCAATCCAGAAGTATCTGACCCCACAGACAGCCACATCCATCACCGCTTCCGTCATCAGCTTTGTCATCATCATGATTCTGAACACCATCTATGAAAAAGTGGCAATCATGATTACTAATTTTGGTAAGTTCCTACCAGAGTGTCAGTCGTGTCTAGGACATTTTCAGAACCTGGTGGAGATGGAGACCGTATCTTTCTGGCATTTCAATTCCAGCCTCTAAAATTTCAAGTGTAAACCTATTTTCTCTGGCCTGAGTGGGCGATGAAATTAGCTACAGCTTGGCATTAGTGAAAGGGACAAAGCAGAGACAATCATAATGTCCAAGCTTTGTATAAACAGATCAGTGCTGGATAATATTTGCAGTTACATTACATCATGTGCCCTGTTGTTGAAAGTAAATCGTCTCTTTATTGCAAATAAGTGGAGCAGGGTCATGGTTCCAGTGGCAGATACGCGCCTCTGTTGCTGAGAGGACAGGCGATCGTGCTGTTACATGTCTCCCCCCGTTCTGTTCGCATTCATCCAGCTCCATTCTCTTCCGCTCTGGCTTTTGTAATAAGTGATTCTCCTCTCTGGCTTGTGTCCCAGGCAGCTGCTTTGTGGCCAAAGTTAAGTGCTTCCCACTGGCTGCATGTGTCTGCTCAGTGGTCATGTGCTGAGAGTGATGAGCCCAATCTAAACTCTAAACTAGGAGGGGGATCTGGTTTGTCCTCCCCAAATGCTCCTAGCAAGTTTCCCTTGTTTTGTTGGTTTTCTTCAACACCTACCCTAAAAAAGACGAGAGAATATCATTCTTGCCCATTTGATAACATTGTACATTTTAAGGAACAGTTGAATACTTTTGCCTTGTGGGATATATTTATGGGGGAGAAGCTCTTATAACAATGTGTAAACTTGAATTCACACAGTAGTTGTATTAAGGAGCTCAAAACAGCTTAAATGGAAACAGTGTGAATTGTATTTTTAAAACATTTTAACTCCTGTGTCTTTGATTAGGGTCTCATCACTGTTCACAATTTTTAAAACTTAACTTTTCTTTGGTTAACTACAGAACTCCCAAGGACCCAGACTGATTATGAGAACAGCCTAACCATGAAGATGTTCTTATTCCAGTTTGTCAACTACTACTCCTCGTGTTTCTACATCGCCTTCTTCAAGGGCAAATTTGTAGGTTATCCTGGAGATCCAGTGTATTGGCTGGGAAAATACAGGAATGAAGAGGTATGAACGCAGAGTTATATTCCCAAAACAACTGAAGACAGTTTCTTCATTGTACATGCTTAGATGTTTTTCCAGCCTAAAGTGAAGATCGGAAAAATTAAAATGAATGATTCTGTTTCATGTTAGAGCCATCTAAATTCTAAATGAGATTCTTTTTAATATTCCAGTGTGACCCAGGTGGCTGTCTCCTTGAGCTGACAACGCAGCTGCTGATAATCATGGGAGGAAAAGCAATCTGGAATAACATACAAGAGGTGTTACTTCCGTGAGTGTCAAGTCATGTAATCCGGGATGTGGGACAGGGGGTAACAGAGCCCACCCAGCCAAGCCTTTTGCCTACATGTCCATGTAACTGCATGCCTACCTCTAAGGTAGCATAGACGCGATGCTTATTAAAGGTCTCCGACAAGAAGGTCCAACCAACAGTGTAAACATGTCTGTGTTTACACCTTCATTTCCCGTAAGCCCAAGGCTACAGATTATAGGGACCTGACGTTTGCCTTCCGATATTTCTTCTCCTGATCTAAAACAGTGTGTTTTGAATCATCTTTGCTCTTGTTTGAAAACTGGGAATGCTAAGTGTTAGCCAAGTTAGAGAGTGACTCAGGCTCTTCTTGTCACTGCTTCTTCTCTGTATAGATGCAAGTGTCCAATTCTTTCATACAAAATTCTAACATACTAAAGATACGTTACTCTTGCTACCCAGTGCTACCCCCATCCCAAAAATACATAGGAAGGGAGAGAAAAGCCTTTTAAGTCAGCGACTCTTTTCACACTATTTAAGAATATTATGTTAATTTGGGATTCCACCGTAAATGTACCTCTTCCCTCCCCCCCATGCCCCCGCCCCACTCGGGCCCTTGACTAGGACTCTTGGAGTAAGTGAAGCAGCATACCCGGCACTGAGCCCGAGGTTCCGGCGGGGGTCTCATCAGCACCTGGTGTTTAAAAGGCACTCAGCACCTGCTGAGTGAATGAGTGACTCATATGCCTGAAATCCATAACGTTAATAACTTAATTAGTAAGTTAGTAGAATTGTTTGTGGGACTCGGACAACAAGCTCAGAGCTCCTTGGCCTTCCTGTTCTCACTTGGTGTCGGAGGCTTCCCTGGGAATTTTATGCTGGGCATACTTAACAAGCTGGTGCAATCTCTGCATTAAGCAGCTCACTCTGGAGAAATTTTTATGATAAAATGTTAAGGAAAATAATTAAAGTTAAATATACAAAATGCCAACAGCATCATCCTTTGGTCAAAGTTTAGATAATGGATGGCTGTAATTGTCTTCCTTTATGTTTTCTGTACTTTCCTCAATGGGCACGGACTACTTACAAGAAAAGTGAACTGTTCCCTTGAGAAGAGATATTTTATGTGCATTGGCTAGAGGGGGAACCAGAGACCTACAATAAGAGAACCCTGAATACAGGTATCCCTCATTGCTTTTTAAATTCAGGAAAAATATAAACTCAGGCATGAAATAGACTCAGGGAGTAAAGGATGCTTGTGTTCAAAGTTAGGGAGTGGGAATCCTAGAGAACATTCAAAACACAAATGGTGATTTTCTGCCGTATGTGGATTAAATATAATAATGAAGATCAAAGAGAAAATGAGGTACAAAGTACTTCACGCTGTGCTCTACACCTAATAAAGGCTTCGTAGAAGGCAACTTATTACAATGCTGTGATGCTAATATGCCTGGTAAATTCCTAGGAAAATTATTTAGTAACCCCTGCTGGAGGGAGGAAGCCTGCAGCCGTGGCCAGGGGAAGAAGTGTCTGGTGTCTGTCTTTTTAAAAATTGCTCTAGGTGAGTCTCATGTGCAGTCAAGATGGATGTCCCTGCACTAGAATCATGACCCAGTAGAAAACCCAAAGACCAGGGGCGATGATGGACGGACTACAGCCTGAGATTTCCTTCCACAGATGAGTGGCTCATTCAGGAAGACTGAACAGGAGGCTTCGCGTCTGTAGCTCAGGAAGGAAAGCTCTTCAGAGAGACTGAGCTCTGACGTGATTAGTTCTGGGTGAGGGAAGGCAGGACAGTACGTACCAGAGGGAAGCGCCGGAGGAGTCAGTCATGCCAGGACAGAAGTTTCCACCCAAATCCAAACTGTGATGGATTTTAGTAAAAGACCTGCCTCTCTGGGCCCCGGAGAGGATTCAGCAAGAGGCTGAGGCTGGAAGTGTGAGGCAGAGCAACACAGAAGCCAATCGAAACCAGTGATCTCGAGTTTGGGGTCAGGAGGGGTGATGGGCACGTGTGGTCCCTGGTGCCGCCTGCGTCACAAGACTCCTGTAAAACCGCGGATTCCCAGACTTGACGGATTTCAGAGCTTTGTGTTGGAGCCTAGGAAGTAGCACCAGCAACTAGCATTGTTTTTCTTGTAAGGGCTGGAGTGAGATCCGCCGATCCAGACAGCACTGCGTCCCCAAGCCAGTTCTAAATAACTGAGGCCTGGGTGGGTCAAAAACTAATCCTGTGTGGTGGGGTCTGAGGTGTAAGGAAGTGTGCTAATGCTTTACCTGTTCTGAATCATTCAGTCCTGACAGCAACCCTGGGCAGTGGAGGGTTTATCACCCATTTGATTTGAACTTGACCAAAGGTACATGGTGACTAAGCAGTGAAGTGTGGATTCAGACTCAAGGGGTGTCTGCGTGTGTCCACATCCCCTCCACCTGCCACAGCCTCCTGCTTTGTCCCTAATGTCATAGAAGAGAGACAAGTGGGGAAGGATCGTGAAGCCAGGGGCACGTTTATCGTAGAGAAATCTCCCTTAGTAAACCTTATGGAATGGTCAGTGCAAAGTTAATGCTGAGATCAGCAGCAGTGGGAAACCCCACATGGTGAGCTAGTCATATCTTACCGTGTGTGTGTGTGTGTGTGTACACGTTCCCACGTGTGTGCATGCACATGCAATTTATACAGCTGCCTTTACTTAGTGGGAAGCCTTCTCACTGCCCGAATGTGAAATCCATATAAGCATGGTGTTCCTTCAGCCGAAGCTTAGTCGGATGTTTGTGTCTGCATTTGAAGTTTGTTGTTGTGGCTCCTCCCCTGATGAACGCCACGAGGAAACCACAAGCCCCGCTGCTTTAGGGGACAACGGTTCTCTCTGCTGCAGGTGCACTCTCAGGTCGCTGCCAACTTCGAGTTCTTTTCAGGACAAATTGCCATAAAAAGGGGGAGCATTTCTCTGGGCCACTAGGCTTTGAGGAAGAGAAAAACACAACATAGAAAAAGAACAGCGAACGCTCTGCGGGGACAGTGTGCAGCAATGGGCAGAGCTGGGCCACCCACGGCCGTCTCCTCCTCGCTCTGCGTGATGGCTTCCAGGAAGTTTATCGTGTCTCTGGTCCTCGATATGTCCCGCTTAGCATAGGATCTTGAGCTGTTTTATCCCATCTTGAACTATCTCACGTTTTCTCTGTGTCCCTCAGTGGCTCCCCAGTTCCCTCAGAGTAAAAATCACCCAAATCCTCACAATGGTCTCTTTGTCTCCCCTGCTTGCCCCTTTGCCTTCTTTTTTGTTGTTGTTAATCCTCACCCGAGGATATTTTTTCTATTGATTTTCCTTTAGAGTGGAAAAGAGGGAGGGGGTGAGAGAGAAAGGAACATCGATGTGAGAGACATAGATTGGTTGTCTTCTGCACACGCCTTGACCAGGGCCAGAGATCAAACCTGTACGTGCCCTTAACCAGGAATCAAACCCAAGAACCTTCTGTGTGCAGACCAATGCTCTAACCACTGCTCAGTGACACCCTTTTACCTTCTTAGTATCTCTTTTCAAATGTTACTTTTAACAAACCAAGCTGCCACCACCCCACTCCTCCCTACCACAAATGCAAACACTTTTTCTCCACAGCACTTATCACCAGCTCACAATCCATGTCTTTGTTTTTCTCTGGAAAGACAATTTTGTATAACATAGAAATGAGAAAAAAAGAAAGTTAATCAAAAGAGGGAAAGCATCTTTTAAAAACTAAACTGCCCATATAAAAGGAGCTAAGAGAAAATGTAGCAGTTACAGTTTTGATACCCTGAAGTACATAGTCAAAGCACCAGATGAATTTTTTGGGAAGATAATGCATTCAGCTCGAGATATCACTAAATACTTTTATGACCTGGTCTGATAACATTCTAACTCATCATGTGGTCCTTTTGGCAGCTGGATCAAGAATCTAATTGGACGCTACCGCACAGTTTCAGGTTCAGAAATGGTAACCCCGCGATGGGAGCAGGACTACCACCTGCAGCTCATGGGAAGACTGGGATTATTTTACGAGTATCTTGAAATGAGTAAGTCACAAGTGATATTTTAGATGACATAAGTTATAATGGAGCATCAGTGATATTTTAAGTGATATAAATTATATTGGAGCATGTTTTGGATCCCAAAAGTCAGGGTTATCAAGCCAAATAATGATCTAGCATATTAAAATGGGATATGTTTTCCTCCATTTGAAAGCCTGATAATATAAAACTATAGAATCAGGCTTTCACATAAGGTGACTGTGTATCTTCGTTGTACAGAGTTAAAGATGTACCATCGATGATACGGAGTAGTCATTGAGGTTCATCTTCACCGTTCGTTCTCGGAGCATTCTAACCATGTTGTCTGAGACTGAACTTGAAACTATTATTAGATGTGATTCGGCCCGGCTGGAGTCCATGCGGGCACGGCTGTTGGCAGATGCACTTCCAAACCAAGTCCTGTAAGCAAGGCTGTGCAGGAGGCCAGGAGGAGGGACATGTTGCTGCTTGTCCCAGGGGTGATTCAGGGCCCCCCCTCCCCCCCGCCTGCTTTCACACCTGCCTCTAGCAGCGTATCTATTCCTTCTGGCTGGTGGTTCCTGCCTGGTTCCTTGAGTGACCTCATGACTCATCACTGGCCTGAATTTAGAACCATGTGGCTGGTCTGGAATTAAGATTTAGCACAGGCCTTCTGCTTCTTGATGGCCTTTGTCCATTAGTGGAGTGTTTGCTTCGGCTCTGTTTCTCTCCCGTTGAACTGGATTTTGAGCTCTCAGTTGCCTTTAAATGGATGCACCTCAAAATAGATTTCCAACTTCTTTTCTATTATGCACGGCACGATTATATCTGTCAGAAGGCTAACAAGGTGTATGTTTTGTATCTGCGCCCTTTCAGCTAACCATTGCAATGAATTACAGTTTCTTAAGCTCAGGAGAATAGAACAGGAGGCACAACATTTTGGGTGACAGACCTTGCATTTATGCAAAGGGGGTCTGTGTGTTTGCAGACACCCTTTGTGGTTCCTGTTTACAAGTCGGCAGAGAGAAAGGGCGGCTTTTATTAAGTCACATTCTATATATAAAATAATTGCTTGTAAAAATACATGTGATCCATGGAAACACAGCTGCTTCCTTCAGTGAGTGAAAGGTTCATCTCGGAGCTTCTACAGTCAGCAACGCTTTGCACCCTGAAGTCTGATTTGAATTTCCTTTTTGCTCGTGTTATGTTTTGTGACCAGGTTCAATTAAGGGTGTAGCTGCCATACATAATGCAGAAGCTATATTTATTCTGTTTCCAAAAGGACTTTCAAGACACTTACCTGTTATTCTAAAATGAGTCATAATTATAAATATTTCATGTGGAGCCATTATCAGCATTAATAACAACATGCTGGGGCAGAATGTCATTTGTTATTTTAGCACCAATAAAAGTTGGGAAAAAAAGAGTTATTTTCCTGGAGTTGATTAGTCAAACCAGTGACATTGAGAGGAAAAGTTGCAGGGTTGTGGCTTGGGGAGAAGTTGATATGACCTTTAGGGTTTCCTACTCTCATTAAAATAATTTCCAACTAAATAATTTGGCCTCACCCTATCTTAAAAGATGAAATAACAACTGTTATAGTTTTTTTATATTTATTAAATTGTTTTCCTATTATCTAAATAATACCTAATGAATTAGAAAAATTAATCAATTTATAAGAGTAGGCAGTCTGTTATTCCATCTTCAACTCCATAGTGAAATCGATTATTTTGTGGGCGATAGAATTCCTAAGTGCTTTCTGAACTATTTTTGTTTTTCTAAAGAGAGTGCCTTTGGTGGTGGTCTCATCACCACACAGTTTCTCCTTCCTTCCTGTTTCCCATATCATGATGATACCACCATGTGCTTTTCAGTTATGAAGGGGAACACCTTCCGACAAACAACCCTGGAGCCCTCCGGCCTTGCGCCGGCACGGAACACCTGCCTTCTGTTCTGTCTGAGGAATTCCTGCCAGGCCCCCGCAGCGACCCTCCACTTCCCCCACACACTAGCTGTCCTATTCTCAGGCCTTAGCTTGATCCCTGTGCGGCGGTAGGGACCAGCTTGCTTCTGTAGGAGGGAGCTGCCAGGCCTCCGCTTCTTCCATTCGCAGCTGGAACACCCCCGCCTGGCCCTAGTCCTCATAGTCACGTAAGTGACTTGAGCTTGGAGTTTCAACACACACATCCCACTGTGAGTGGAATTTACATTAAGATTGCTCCAGCCACCCCCACCAAGTTCTGTAGGGCATAGGTTTTGGGGGGGACTTTTTTTTTAATATATTTTTATTTCAGAGAGGGAGAAAGAGATGGAAACATCAATGATGAGAGAGAATCATTGATCAGCTGCCTCCTGCTCCCCCCTACTGGGGATAGAGCCCACAACCCAGACGTGTGCCCCGACTGGGAATCAAACCAGGACCTCCTAATTCTGTGGTCGGCAAACTGCGGCTCGTGAGCCACATGCGGCTCTTTGGCCCCTTGAGTGTGGCTCTTCCTAAGCCTTAGGAGTACCCTAATTAAGTTAATAACAATGTACCTACCTATATAATTTAAGTTTAAAAAAATTGTCTCTCAAAAGAAATTTCAGTCGTTGTACTGTTGATATTTGGCTCTGTTGACTAATGAGTTTGCCAACCACTGTCTAGTTCATAGGTTGGTGCTTAACCACTGAGCAACACCGGCCGACGAGAGAGGGAGGGTGCTTTTTGAGTGAAATTTCTTTTTATTTAGCAAATTCTCCACTATCCTTTGAGATTATTGGAGTAATCTGGGGTGTTAACCAAAATTGCCTCCCTGAGTGTATGGTTGTGACTTCTGAAATCTTGGGCATGGGACATAAGAGAAATGGTCTGTCGGTCTATAGTCCGGAGGCCGTAAGCTAGCATTTCGTACATAGAGCACGACACAGCACAGGCACCAGTGTCTCCAGAACTTGGCAATGCCTTCCCAGTGGGCACGAGCCATAAATGGACTGTAATAAAGTGATGACATGGGCCCTGTTTGACCTCACCTTCCTCCATCCATAATTTTTAAAAATTAAAACAATGTATTAATTTCTCCATTTAATTTACTGTAATTAATACCAGCTGTCTTCACCTGCTCCTTGCACCACCCCTTTCCTCTCCTCTTGCTCCAGGTCTACAGCACTCCAACCCCTCTCTCTAGGATGCAGGCCTGTCTCCCCCACCTCCTCGCCTCTGCTCTGTTTCCATCCACCACCTGCATTGATGTTTCCTTGTCTTGGCAGGATGAGCTTTCCAAAATGGAAGAAGCATGATAGCTAGGTAGCCTTTAAAAAAAAATGTGTGTGTACACATATATACTTTTATATATGTGTACATACACATATACCCCATGGCTTTTTAAAATTTAAGGAAAACAATAACGAAGAGGAAACACTTGTCACAGAGAGGGAAATGTTTGGCCATATCAAAGTCAGCCTAGTGTGCACATCACTAAAGACTGAAATGTGAGTGCCGCGGGCAGATGCAACAGGCGTCTCGGTGCAAGGGTGAGGGCTGCGGCAGGGGTGGAGAAAGACTCAGCATAGGTACTTCAAGAAACTTGACTTTAAAGTGATCAAGAAAGCATGGAAAGTATTAGCATGTACAGGGGTGGGCAAACTTTTTGACTCGAGGGCCACAATGGGTTCTTAAACTGGACCGGAGGGCCGGAACAAAAGCATGGATGGAGTCTTTGTGTGAACTAATATAAATTCAAAGTAAACATCATTACATAAAAGGGTACGGTCTTTTTTTTTTTTAGTTTTATTCATTTCAAACGGGCCGGATCCGGCCCACGGGCCGTAGTTTGCCCACGGCTGAGCATGTAGGTCATGAAGAAGTGCCAGGTGAGGGTTATCTTTGTTTTCCCGATGGGTGTTTTTGCCCTGCTGAATTGAATTGATAGGCTGTTACTTTCTCTTGCTTGCTTGCTTTCAAAAGTTGTTCTCACTTTAATATCAGAACAGACTATACCAACTGGAATTGATTTTGGTGTCAAAAGTGAGGACTCTATGCCAGTTTTTCCAGTGTGGAGCTAATCTCTCCATGCTCGAATCTACTGATTTGAAGTATCATATTTATAATACATTAAAATCCCATGAGTATCTGCATCTATTCTTGAAATCTATTCTGTATAATTCATACTATCTACTAGTGCACCTTTATAAACTGTTTCCATTATCATAGCACCGTAATATGTATTAATATCTCGTAGAGCTAGTCCCGTTTCGTTGTTTTTCAGGATGTCCCTAATACTGTCAGTTCACACATTCTTCCTACTGTTTTATTTGTGTATATTTCTTAAAAATTTTCAGCATCACCTTTCAGCTTTCTTTATTCATTTGGGATTGTTAACTAAATTTGCATTCAAATTCTAATTTATATTTTAGAGGGAAAAAATGTGATATGTCCCCAAAGTTGAGTCTGCATCATTTATTCATTCATTTGTTTTACCTTATTTTTTAAAGGCATTGTAAGAGTCTTAACATTTCTCACTAATTTATTTCTAAATCGTCTGTACTTTTGTTGTCATTATAAATGGTATCTTTTCTTTTTTGGGTTTTTAGCTGAGCTTACTGCCAGTCTAGTCCGAATTTCTGGCTTCCCTTGAATCATGAGCTCTGACAGCTGTGAGTGGTCCCTTCGTTAGGACACATGCACTTGCCAGTTCACATCTGTAGGAAGTTGAGTTCATTTAGGGTTAGATGAGTCACAGACACAGACATTGACATCACTGCTTGATGCTGCGCTGCTGACTCCATGACATCACCAGCTCTAGTCCTTGCTTATCTGATTTCCCTGGACATGACCACACCTGTTTGTACCACAGCCTGGCCGCTGAGACCGGAAGCCATTGCCAGCTGCTCCTGCCCAGCCACTCTCCACAGCCTGGCCCTTCCTGGCCAGAGTGGTCCCTGCCCCTTGTCTAAGCAGTAGCCCTAAAGGGGCTGACATTCTCCTCTCCTCCACAGTCTTACTTGCATTTGTAAGTCTGCCAGTTAGGAGGGAAGGGTCTAAAACGGAACATAATATCGTAGAGTATTTATAGTGTACGCCACGTAAATTACAGGCAAGAAGAGAACTTCTAAGTCACCACTTGCATCTTGACTTATGGTGACCACATAGACTGCAGCAACTTCAAGATAAAACTTCCTAAGGAAGGATTGTATTTTAACTTAAGACACGTTTGTCACGTACATTTCTGTGATGTGTGGTAATCCCTCAACTTCTCTGACTGCTGCCCTGGCAGACTCAGGGGAGCTTGCTCATTTGCCTGTTTTCAGCATATTTCCTCCACCGTTCTCTAAGCGGAGTCTTCCCAAAGGTGCATGTCTTATTACTTTTTAGCTTGTTAGATATTGCCACAGTTTTTTCTTTTTTTCAGTCCTAACTCACAAATCATCTTCCAGTGTTCTATTATTTCAACATTGAGAATGAATTATATGCTTAGAGTGTCCCAAGTTCATTTAGCAGCAAATAACTTTGGTTGATTAAAGATGTTTAAATATATTATTCCTATTAAGTATATAAATGTGAAAGAAACAGGCTATAATTCATCTTTTTCCTTAGAGTTCTCATATTTGTGTTTTAATTATTTCACTGTTGAATATTATTAGTGCCACAAATGTCTGTTCTCTTTGGGGGTTAGTTTGTTGTTTGCTGTTGTCTTTCCATCCCTCCACCATCCATGATGTGTGTCCATTTCATTGACAGTTATTCAGTTTGGCTTTGTCACCTTATTTGTGGCCTCTTTTCCACTGGCCCCTCTGTTGGCTCTGGTGAACAATATATTGGAAATACGAGTGGACGCGTGGAAAATGACTACCCAGTACCGTCGCATGGTGCCAGAAAAAGCCCAGGACATCGGAGCATGGCAGCCCATCATGCAAGGAATCGCAATTCTGGCTGTGGTAACCAACGTGAGTAAAACCGAGGTCACGGGGTCAAGTCGTTGAAAAGGGCAAAAATACATTAGCATTGCTACCTGAGGAATCAGATGTTTGGTATTTCTTAAAATGGGAGAAAGATGCAAGACTATCATCCATATCAACAACATAGTTGTAATTGTTCATATTTTTAATATTTTTAATGTATTTTATTTGTAATTATCACTCATGACTTACAAAGTCAAGATCTCTTACTGAGGCAGTTGCTAAGAAGACTAACCATTATATTATTGTTGCACATGTGCTAAAGTTTTTATTCCCTAGAAACATGGTAATAGTAATAACAAGTACTGACTTTTAATCCTCACATGACTGTAAAAGGAAATACCCAAAAGTGCCTTTATAATGGAGATAAAAATCGATCCATTTAAATATGAGGACCCTAAAATAGCGGCTATCATTCCACCATATTTTACCATTTATTCCAATTTATCAATGTAAAATATTAACTATTTGGTGATGAAATATAAACACTTTGTGCATTCCCAATTGGTGTCACCTTCCTTGTCTCCGAAGACAGAGGTTCTTTAAGGAGGCAGGTCCCATCTCTCCTCCCCACCCCACCCCTTAGTCACGGCGAGTCACTCTCTGGTTATCGGCTAAGCCACTGCATACCCTGCATGTATCCCAGCTGTGAGGGAACAGAATTCATTTGTTTACAAGCTGTACTGATTATGGACCTGTCTGAACAATCTCTCTCTCTCTCTCTTTTTCCCAACAAGCCAACAGGAAGCTCTCAGGCAGACTTCCTGCCCCAGAAGTATTCTTACAACCAGGCTATTTCTTCCCTTATTTCACAGCCAAGTTCACTCCCAGGTTGCAGTCTCCAGCAACATGATATCCCAGTTTTAATTTATTAATCAAGCCACACTTGCCCTGAGTCCCTAGCCTTTTCCCACAAGCACTTACAGAAACAGAACCGAATTCGGCAGCGCCCGTGGGCCAGGCTCCTGGATGGGGGGCGTAGCCGAGCACTGCAGGCTCTGGGGTCAGACCCGAGCTCCAGCTCCCAGCTCTGCAGCATCCCAGCCGCACCACCTCGGGCCAGGCCTTAACACTCCGAGCTCTTTTCCTCATTTGTAAATTGAATAATTCCCAAGCACACACTTTAAGAATATCGTATACCACAACGGGCGGTTAGGGAATTCAGAGAGTTAATGTGTGGAATGCTCAGGGCCTGGGCCTCCTGGAATGTTAGTTGCCGCTGTTTATCCTCTGCATTCCTCTTCATCATTCACAGTGACTCCGTGGAGACTTGGACAGGTGTCTAAGCTAGAGGCACAAGAATTTAACAATGTGCTACTGTCTGGACCAGGCTTAGTTATAGTTCTCTGGGATCCAGCTGTCACCCCCCAGAATTCTCAGTTGATCTGAACTGCATGCCATCCCTCCTTTTTGGAGAAAGTTGCAAATCTCACACACACACAAAAGCAACTAATAGGTTCCATGAGCGTCCATTCCCCCAGAGAGCCCACACTTTGCACATCCACGGCGCTGCGAAATGCAGACTGATGTTGGGAAATGCGACAGTGAGGCTTCAAGTTCCACCGCCATAAGAGAATGAATCTGTCACATTCAATACGCTGCCCAGCACTAAGCGGGGCGGGAACGTGGACTTGTGTGCTTTAGCCACGTTTTCAGCAACAAGGTTTGAAACCAAAAGCGTTTTTGTTTGACCTTCAGCTAACCAGAAAATTCAATTGAGTCCTACTCCCCATTCCTCAAGCGTCTGGTTTGATTGTATCAGGCACCTTGTCCTCGTATCCCCAGCCTGGCTCCACTCCCTCAGCGCAGATGGAGTACTGGCTGTGTTTCCAGGGCCACCCTCTGTGTATGTACGCGTGTGTGCACACACAGGCACACGCGCGCATGCTCATGGTGCTGCTGGGTCTTACCCAGGTAGGCGTCGTTTCTTGCGCATGTATATCATCACCTCGGCTACCGAATGTGGGCCTCCCCAGACTAACATGCACAAGAAAGGCTAACTTTCCAAAATAGGGGAACTTTTAACTGTAGGAAGAAGAGAATAGCGATAGCAGAGATGAAAATGGACATTAAGCAGGAGTTTGGTTTACAATCATTTTAAAGCTGCTCACTCAGTAAATAAGATGAATTGACATTGTTGTATTGTGCCAGAGCATCTGCTATTGAAGACCAATTTTAATTTATTTTTACATAAAGGGAGAATTGTGTTAGGAACAGCATGTGAAATGAAGCACTGCATTTATTTATACTCAAAGCAGCTCAATTCAGGAGGAGAAAGTATCTTGTCTGAAGATAATAGAATTAACTTCCTTGTCGGAATTTTTGTAGCTCCCTAAAGCACATCTGCAGGTGGTTCTCTAAAAAGCTATAGTTGAGTAAAATAGCAAATATTCTTGCCTTATACCACCACCACCACCACCACCACCACAGAAATATTTCACTTTGGGGGAAATCTTGCAATACAAAAGCCCCTTATTTGTTTTCCTAGTTTGCCTGAGATCTTGTTTGTTGACTTGTGGCCTCACTGTATCTAAACCATATGTTCCTATGAATGCTCTTACAAATCATAGCGTGCCAGAAACAGGACTGTTCTTCTGCTTCAATAAATACCCAAATCAGTGAGCTTTGTTTAGTCACATAGATTTTGGATTGAAATATTCTTTCTCCTTCCTTCAAACCAATTTTACACATTGGAAAGCTTAAAGCCCAAATTAAAAACTTTTGGAGAAAATCCATGTAATAGTACTTGCCTTCTGAGTAGATGTCTGCCTATCTGCCTAGTTTAGACCCACGTTTAACTTTGACCCATACTTATTCCTTTAATCTGGAAACACACTAGACTTTGTTATTTAATAATTTATAATGTTCACAACTTTATCCATTTAATATTTTAGATGTTTAGAGGCTTAGATACTATATCTAACAAAACAGACATCATTGCTTGACTGTGTGAATGGAGCAACCCAAAGGGGGGTGGGGGTGGTTCTGTTGTTGTTTTCTACATTTTAATAACATTAATTTAAAAATAGTTGCTCTCTAATGAAGCAACATCCATAAGTATATACTGACAGTTTAAAATAAATCAGATTATGGACTGACTTGTCTAAACAAGTCTAGATACTATAGAATAAAAGTTTGAATCTAAAGGCCATTAACTTAGATCAAGGAAAATGTATTTTATGCAGCTTACATTCCATTTTTAAGAGACAAACTATTTTAAAATCAGTTTTGTATTAATTATTTACACTACAAAAGAATTATATAGAGCCAAATTATTTTTAGAATATTACACCTTCTCCATCTAAATCATAAAAGATTTAAATTATATTGAATAGAGCTCCAAGGTTGATTGAATTTTGTTATATTCTAATTTTTGAAAAAATAATTCACATGCATTATATATGCAAGCAGCTCTTAAGTCATCCACAATTATTTTTACCTTACTTAAGAAACATCTCAGGCAACTATAGGCCTTGCTTTTGAACTGTAGATAAGATTTCTGGACATTTTTTAGAATTGAAGATGAAAAGGAAAGGAACTATTCTACTTTAACACTAGATTGCCCAAGGAAGTCATTTTGACTGCTTTTTAATTTCAATTAGAAAAACAATTATGTATATAAGGACACAATGTCTTAGAATTTTGTGACTTTTTGTACAACATATAAATGCGTTTATTAATAATTGTAGTTACCTCCCCCTCCATTTCTGGTATATATATATGTGTTATACCTATATTGCCCAAAAGCAGTCATTTTGACTGCTTGGGAAATTTTAAATAATCAAATGACTATTATTATTGAATTGAGTAAATTTCTTATATGACCAGTTTGGCTCTGTATTGAAATAACAGTTTTCTTTTTTTTTTCCGATTACCGTCACATGATAACATACAAGTACATGATAAATTGTCGATACTTGATAAGTTGCAGTTGCTCAATAAGCTAAACTAGTACTTGTTATTCGAATCTTTATGCAGTGATACTTGTTCTAATAAGTTGTTTATTGTATTTCTTTTGCGCCCTAAATTCATGAAAGAAATGTCGAATAGAAGTGAGTTATTGGAAAAGCTAAGGAACATAAGTGAAGAGTGCTCCGATATTATTCTTTCACAATGCAGTCATTTCGACTGCTTTTGGGCAATATAGGTATACACTAAATTTCAGTCTTTCTAGTGTTAAAGCAACTGCTCAAAGATTTTAGGATATTTACTCTCTATATCCATTTGTTACAGATTTAGTTAGGAAAGAATTAAGGTTCCCGAATCTTTAATTTTAAAAACAATCAACTGATAAAAATGTAATTCTGGCATCTTTGTTAACCATCCCTAAAAGGGCTCTAAATTAATGCCCCCCTCTTGTTTTCCTCCCAACACAGGCCATGATTATTGCTTTCACATCAGACATGATCCCCCGCCTGGTGTATTACTGGTCCTTTTCTGTCCCTCCCTATGGGGACCACCCCCACTACACCATGGATGGATACATCAACAATACTCTCTCCATCTTCAACATCGCGGACTTCAAAAACAGAAGCAAGGGAAATCCATACACTGGACTTGGCAACTACACCACATGCAGGCAAGTTTTGCTTATGTGTTTAAAAATGTATTTCATCTTTAGGACTTTGATTGTAAGGCAATTCTATTTGGTATAATTTAAATAAAATAGCTAGAGATATCTTTTCCTAGCTATCTTTTTCTATCAAACTTAAAGGATAATACATAAAAGTTAATACAAACTAGGATTAGAGCTTCCAATCATAAAGCAAGATTTAAAGGTGAGAATTTCAAATGATTACAGGGAGACTGATTCCAAAGAAAAGACTTATATTTTAGAAAAAAGAAACTTAAGAGTTCCAAAAAGCAAGATAATTCATTTGTCATGACTAATGTGTTATTAAGCACAACCTGACAACATTGAATGATGACAAACTAGCTCTCTCATTTAACAAAGAAATGCAAAGACAAGAAATGCAAATACCTCCACCCCGCCAGCAATATTCTCTAAAGGTATTCCAAAGTGCTCTGCATTTATTTTAATGGCCGGTGGGATCAACTGTGGACAGTATATGTGAACTAAATTACCCCTTGATAAAGTTTGTTGAGTACATACAGGTCATTGATTAACTTTTTTTTTCCAATCAGTGACTTAAACCTAAAGGAGGATTTAAAATGTATTTAGTTCTACTCCTCAAAGCCTTCTTCAATTCAGATTCTCAACAACACAACCAAGAAACCAAAAATAAGCCTCAAATAAAAGTTTCAAATTTACACACAGTAGAGCTTCTTCAGAATTCCACATTGAATCTGCTTTATATAATTCCAGAGAGTAATTAAACTCTCCTAGGATTAATAGGTTACAGGAAGAAAATTAGAGGTGTGCTGCTTAAGGGAGAGACATCAACAGCAGTAGCACATGATATCTGACCACAAGGAAACGAGCAAGAAACTTGTAACAAGCAGACAGTACTCCCAATAGAGGAGAGAACCCCATAGCTGAGTGAACGCCGATGGCACCATGAGATAAACAAATTTATAACTATATTTCAGAAATACACTCAATTGTTTTAGTTATATAGTCTTAAGAAAGCAAGGATAAAACGCTAGGAAAAAAATGTAAGACACCTTTGTTCTCTTTTTACAAAGATGGAATCTGTCATTACCATCATTTCCCCATTGTATGTGAAATATCACTGGAAGAAATATCACTGGAAGAGTATTTCAGGGTTTTGTTACCAAATTAAACTCTTAGAGAATATTTATATGATGTCCAACTTTAAAAAAGCGTTGTTTAAAATAGGACCTCTTTTTAAATGGGCCCTTTGTTTACAGTATTTGATCAAAAAGAATGACCTTCTGATCTGCCCCCACTGTGTTTCCAGGTATCGTGATTTCCGGTACCCTCCTGGACACCCTCAAGAGTATAAACACAACATCTACTACTGGCACGTGATCGCGGCCAAGCTGGCTTTTATCATTGTCATGGAGGTAGGAGAAGCAGTCAGACTTTGAAATAATTTATACGGCAATATATTTGCATACCTTTCATCAGCTTTAAGTGTTTCCGACTCCGTCTTAAAATGTACAATACATTCTTATCTCTTGCTAACAATTATTTTAGGACATGTGTTAATCAAATTTGACCTGAGAATACCCATAAAGCTCACATGAATTAAATGAAGTTGCTTATCTGCTTTAAAAGTTAAAAGCACGTTGTGTGCTAAGGGGATTCAATTCTTTTCAGTTCAGTATGGAGTGTCTTCAGTAGGGGGTGGGGCACTGGGCTACATGTTAGGCTGAGAAGGGGCTTACTCAAAATGAGTAAGATCTGATCTCTGCCTTTGAGAAACTTATTGCTGTTAATAGTTTTACTTGTATTATTATGTCTATTAGTTTTACTTGTGTTATTATATTTATTAATTTTCATAAAATACCTTCTTATAATATTTTTATAATATTTTGTATTCTTAAAGTTAACCAGCTTTGAAAAATGAATAAGGCAGCTATCAATTTGAAATTGATCTAGTCAACTTTACTTTTTACACTGAGTGAATAGCTCCCACCAAATTCCAGAGCCTCAGAAATTGCTTGCTGTGGTCAGTTAGGATTACATTTAGCTGCAAGAAACAGAAAATCCATCTGTAGTGGTTTAAACAAATAAGGGTTGTTTTTTCTCACATAAACTTCACTGGAAGTAGGTGAACGCTCCTGAGTCGATAACAGCTTGCTGACACAAGGAGCATGTCTCTGATTTTCTAGGTTTTCTCTCATTCAGTGCCACTTTATGATTGCAGCATGATGGCTGCAATTCCAGATAACAGGCTATGTCCTCGTCAGAAGGAGAAGGACAATGCTAGCCATATCTGTTCCTTTTTGTCAGGAAAGAAAATATTTTGCCAGAACGCCCCAGGGAAGACTTCCATGTATATCTCAGTTACCAAATACTAATAAAAGAAGAAAATAATTCATCATTGGCTCACCATAATAAGTGGGTTCTAGAAGTACTGTATCTGGTATACAGCAAGAGTTACTAGTTTATATTCAAGTATGTCATTACCAAAGTGTTTAGATTTCTACTTTTGATCTCATGGTATACTAGTTACTGTGGGGCCATCTCACTACAAAACATTTGGAATCATCTTAAAACATAGTTTCCTTTGCTTTTGAGCTCACAAGGGAGGAGAATCTACAAGAGGGAGCAGCATCTCTTCCAAGACCCAGAGATTTAACAGCTCTACATAAAACATAGACAGAAACACAGGGAGTCAGCCAAAATGGGGAGACAAAGAACATGCCGCAAATAAAAGAACAAGAGAAAATCTCCAGAAAAATAACTAAATGAAATGGAGGCAGGCATTCTATCTGATACAGAGTTCAAAACAATGGTTACAAAGATGTCAAGGAACTTAGAACTTTAACAGCATAAAAGAGGACATAGAAACCACACACACAAAAAAACACACACAACAGAAATGAATATATATATTTTTTTATTTATTGCTTAAAGTATTACAAAGGGTATTACATATGTGTCCATTTTATCCCCCCGCCCTAGACAGTCCCCTAGCCTCCCCTATCCCCCAGTGTCTTATGTCCATTGGTTATGCTTATATGCATGCATACAAGTCCTTTAGTTGATCTCTTACCCCCCTATCTCCTGCCCCCCAACCCTCCCCGGCCTTCCCACTGCAGTTTGACAATCTGTTTGAGGCAGCTCTGCCTCTGTATCTATTATTGTTCAAAAGTTTATAATGGTCTCTATTATCCATGAATGAGTGAGATCATGTGGTATTTTTCCTTCATTGACTGGCTTATTTCACTTAGCATAATGCTAGAAATGAATATATTAAGAGCAGTGGTTCCCAACCTGTTTTGTTTTTTTTTTTTTGGCCATGCCCCCACCCTCGCCATGACATATCTTTCTTATTCAAAAAGTGAACTCCTGTTAATGTGGAAGATGCCTAAAAGGCCATTAACTTGATCTAAACAGGCTTTCAAGAACATGGCATCCATAAAAGAGAAAAATAAAAGAACAAAAGGATAGTTGAAGTACTGAGGAAGAAATCACTAAGAAATTGTTAAAAAAATAATATGAAATTATATGAAAAAATAGCAAAGAAAGTTTCAAAACATAGGGAACTGAAATGCATAAATATGTCACAATATATACTTATATACTATACTAGAGGCCTGGTGCATGAAATGTGTGCACTGGAGGGGCGGGGGTGGGATTCCCCTCAGCCCAGCCTGCACCCTCTCCAATCCGGGACCCCTCGGGGGATGTCCGACTGCCGGTTTAGGCCTGACCCCCGAGATCGGGCCTAAACCAGCAGTCAGACATCCCTCTCAATACTGGACCGCTGGCTCCTAATCGCTCACCTGTCTGCCGGCCTGGTCGTCCCCAACTCCCCCCCTCCCCCCACGCTGGCTTGGCCGCTCCATGCAGCCTGCTGTTCAGTCGTTTGGTTGTCCCTCACTAATCCCCCTGCTGGCCTGGTCGCCCCCAACTTCCCCTCCCCGCCTCACACTGGCTTGGTCACCCCATGCAGCCTGCTGTTCAGTCGTTTGGTCGTCCCTCACTAACCCCCCTGCTGGCCTGGTCGCCCCACGCAACCTGCTTGTTCAGTTGTTTGTTCGTCCCTCCCTGACCCCCCTGCCAGCCTGATCATAGGCAACCATCTTGTGAGGGTGTAGGGTCAATTTGCATATTATCTCTTTATTAGATAGGATATGAGGACCCTAGAACCATAAGAAATGCAAAAAACTCACTGTTAATAGCTCATTCTCAAATTGCCCCCCTTAAAAATCAAATTGTTCTGCCCCATGTTGGGAGCCACTGTATTAGAGGGAATCAAAAGTAGATTCCATAAAGCAGAGGATTGAATCAGCAGTTTGGCAGATAAGGTTGCAGAAAACACCCAATCAGAACAGCTAAAAGAATCCAAAAAAAAATGAGGATAGTTTAAAGAGCCTCTGGAACAACATCAAGCATGCCAGCATTCACATAACGGGGGTACCAGAAGGAGAGAGATAGAGCAAGAAATTAAAAACTTACTTGAAGCAATAATGACAGAAAACGTCCCTAGCTTGGCAAAGGAAATAGGAAATGTCCTGGACATACCTATCCAGGAAGCACAGAGAGTCCCCAGTGAGGTGAACTCAAAGAGGCCCACACCAAGACACATCATAATTAAAATCACAAAGGTTAAAGACAAAGAGAGTAGCTTAAAAGCAGCAAGAGATAAGCAGTTAGTTACCCAGAAGGAAGCTGCCATAAGACTGTCAGCTGATTTTGCAACAGAAACTTTGCAGGCCATAGAGATGGCATGAAATATTCAAAGTGATGAAAAGCAAAGGCCTACAACCAACATTATTCTACCCTGCAAAGCTATCATTTAAAGCAATTTTAAAACACTGTATACAATATCTATTACGAGTTTTATAAAGCTCAAATCAAGCAAGACCAAACAATGTATTATTTTGGGATGTATACATATTTTGTTAAACTTTTTTTAAGTAAAAAAATATAGAGAGTTTACTTTTGAGGAAGAGGCTTGGGACAAGATAGAAAAGGCCCACACACTAGAAATGTACAGAATGATCAGTGTTGTGGTGAGTACTGTAGATACTAGAGCTGTTCTTTCCTATCAAATAGTATTCCTGAAATAAGTAACATGGAGCTCCTTGGCACAGCCTGGACGGACATGTGCAGCGCCCACCCCCTTGTCCAGATGCACTGCCATGATGACCAGCAAGAATAAAGGAGAGGACTGTTCCCTCCATGTCTTGTGGTTGACTTGTTTCTTTTTCTCTCCTTCAGCATGTCATCTACTCTGTGAAATTCTTCCTGTCATATGCAATTCCGGACGTATCGAAAAGGACGAGGAGCAAGATCAAGAGAGAAAAGTACCTAACCCAGAAGCTTCTTCATGAGAATCACCTCAAAGACATGACCAAAAATATGGGGGTCATCGCTGAGACCATAATGGGAGCAGCAGATAACCATTTACGACCCAAATTAGAATAAGAGCTTTAGGTTCTGAGAAGCACTTTAAAGAATTTTACTCTTGTCAAAAAATACTATGAACCTCTGATGAAAATGCTTCAAAAGCACCCCTTCTGCAGCAGGACGGACTTGTGTTTTCCTGTTTGTTTTTAGGGAGTGTTTTGCCGCTTCACTTTGCCAGACCTGCGCCAGTGACCTTCCCCTCACAGTGCCATCCTTAGAGACGAGACACGCCTGCTTCTGCGTGACTGAAAATCGCTGGCTCAGAGTCCCGCCTGAACGCTGTATGAAGTGGCAAATAGACTCAAGGATTCCTGACATTTGGGCGAATTATCACTGCCCTACAGACAAGGAAACCTCAGTGAACAGGAAACAGTTTCAGTCTTCATGGTGGCTACCTGTCCATCTCACAGAACGCTCTTCATGCACGGGGATGAGGACAGCGAGGTCCTGCAGCGTGCTTGTGCTAACCCACAGCGATGCCTCTTACTCCCAGGAGCCGTCCCAGAATGTTCTGTGCCTAATCAGTGTTGACTGCTTTGCAGCTCAAAGGGAATAAGATGACAAAAGCAGGGAAAGTTACAGATTCAAACAGAATTTAATTCCTATTGATCAGGATAATTAATTTACCTCTCCTACTAAAGATGTATAGTTTCTTGGGGGGGGGGGGAAATCAAGGAATTAAAATTATCTCTTCTAAAGATGTGTAGTTTCTTGGGAAAACAAAGAAATCAAGGAATTAAAATTACATTTCTATCAACGTAATAGTCTGGGAAAGATACGCCCATCAATTTCCCACAGTTGCCCTTTATCCACTAGCTGCAGGGCGCACAGTATTCCAGATCACGAGCGCCATCGCGAATGGCGCCCTACACAGCCACTGTGACATGATGATGCCGAGTGCGCTTACCAGAACACAAGTGCCCTGATGGTGAGCCACACTGTGTCTCTGTGTGGGGAGCACCTTTTGGCAAGGATTCCGCATGTCCATGGGATCAACATACCAAAGCCTCTGCCCCAAGTAGCTCCCTGCACCCTCCATTCTCCTATTCCCAACCCAGGAACTTGTTTGTAATTGCATGTTTGCACCAGAGGGGCATTTGTGGGGAGGGAGGAAGACGGGAGTAAACCCAGATTATTCCCAACCCAGAAAAGACTCTGGGTTTGATTTGTACTTCCAGCATCCTTAAAGCCAATCGGGCATTTAGGCTCTGACAAGAAAATGGTTTGGTCACAAACCCTGCCCTCAGCCGGAGGTCACTTCCTGCTGAATGCCTACACCGTGCCTGTCTTGCCCGAGATGTGTTCAGCTGAGCAGTCTTTACAGCGCCTTACTGCCTTTCAGGTGCTAGGCCCTCTGGGGAACTCGAGAAGATACGGAGCCCGCACTCCTCACTACTGACTGGTCACGGGAGTGATGGGTGCGGGAGAAGGTGTCTAGCACCGGGTCCTTGCTAGATGGGCTGCCACCCACTGGGGTGCTGCTAAACACCCAGGTGCCATGGGAGCCAAGCTGCTCAGAATTCCAGCAGCAAAGGAAAAGGAAACATGTTTTCGTGTTTAGAGGCTTGTTACCATAGGGTAGTCGAACTCCAGATCACAATTCTAAATACCTGCCATAAATGTTTTTTTTAAAAAAAAGCAGTATTTACGTAGGATTCCTCAAAGCAGTCTCTGGACTTTTGAATTGTCCCTATGGACCAGGGACAGCATTTCACTAACTGTCTGGATAAGGCTGCCGAGGTGATCAGAACGTGGCCATGAGGGGCCGACTGCACCGGGAGTGAGAAACGAATTTCTTTCCCGGGCCAGCTTTCTCATCCCACACAGCCTAGTGCCACTGCTCCTGCCCCACTCCCTGTGATGCTCTCCCGGAAGCGGTGCGCTTCCTCCGATTACCTCCTCTCCTCTCTGAACTGTATCCCCGTGTTGGATTTGGCAGTTCCTCATTGTGGATGGAAGCATGGAAAAGAAATGCTCTTGCCTTATCTCCTCGTATATACAACGCTAAAAGAATTATGCATTTTCTTTCATACGTTGTCTTCACGGTCTAAAACGTGCTTCCTTGGACAGGAGGGCATAAAACCTCTACACTTTTTAAGGCAGCAGATGTGACATACGACACTGCCAACATTTCCCAAACGGCTCCGTTGTAGTGGGCGCCCAGGGTCACCCAGGACACCAACACTGGTGATGTAAGTCTAGCGCGGGCTTGTCAGTGGTGAAGAAAAGTGTGGGGCTCTGCCTGCAGCCATCATGGCTGGGTCTAAGCGTGTGCAGAGGCAGCGCCCCGGGGAAGATGAATGGGTGTGGCCGTGGGCCTGTGAAGGGAAATCCAGCCCTAGAGCTGCCCAGCGTTAACCACTAGAGAAGTGTTCATGTCCTGTCCTTTTGTAATGCCTGTGAATTGTAATAGAGCAGAGCATTAGACCAAAATACTCAGGGGAGTTTCCTTTATCCCTCCAGTGTCCTAGTTATGTCAGTAGATAGAAGGGGAAAGCTACCATTTGTGTTGGAAGACTAAACAAGGCCATCTTATAAACTGTCACCAAAGTCTTCCCTTTGAATTGCGCACACATCTTGAATTTCAGAAAACACGAATTCATAATAGGGGGGCAGAATGTGCTCTGTTGTTGAAACACTTCTTGTAACATTTGTCATGTTTGTATTTTAAGATGTTTGAAAAATTAAACTGTATGAGTAGCCTAACTAAATTAGAACTGAAATATTCATATAATGCTCTTCATACACCATGGCATAAGATGGAAAGTTTGTAATGTTTTGTGATTTCTGTGCATTTTAATATCCTTTTATAATTTTGAGCATTTTAATAAAATCACTGTAAAAACAGTACTGTGGTCTACTCATTTAATTGTCTTAATTGGTACACAGCAGGTATATTTGCCCTTTCTGAAAAAACATTATCACTCAGATAACAAATGTGCACTTTTATGTAGATTACTAGAGGCCCAGTGCAGGAATTTGTACATGGGTGGAGTCTGGCCAGCCTGCCCCAATGAGTGCCGATTGGGGGCAGGGCCAGCCATGGGGAGGGGCTGCAGGAAGTTGTGGGGGGCCAATCGGGCCCCAATCAGGCCAGTTGGCCGCTGCAGTGTGTGTCATAGCGACTGGTCATTCTGGTTCCATTCTGTCCTTCTGGTCACTTGGCTTTTATATATAGAGATATCTAAAATTATATTTTTTCACAGCCTGCACTTACTTTGAAGTATGGTTTTTCTGGGATAAATTGTGGGTGGAGACTCAGGCAAGGCTGCTGCAGACAGTTGTTGAGTTGGAACCCTGCACAGGGCACCAAGCCTGGAGACCAAATGGGAGCTGCAAACCAGCCTACCTCACCTTGCCAGGTGCACCAGTGTCCCACTGCACCAGCAGGAGGAGGATGTGCTTGCTCTAAATGCATAATGACAGCTTCTGGTCATGATCGTAGTGGCAATATCGCCCACGTAGGGCAAGTGTCCATGAGTCTCAGTAGGTTCTGTTTAAATGTAAAATGTCCCTGGGTGCAGAAAGGGGAAATTATGGTGAATATCCTATCTAATAATAGACAAACACGGTAATTGACCATACCTTTGCTATGCCTCCCATTGGCTAATCAGCATGATATGAAAATTAACCACCAACAAAGGTGGCGGCTAATTTGCATACTGCAGGCAGGGCGGGCCAGCGGGAGCAGCCATCTGGGCCTCTGTGTGCCGCCTAAGCCCCGCCCCCGGCCGGGACCCCCCATGTGTGGCCCTGGGCTGCTGGGACCCCCATGTGCGGTCCTGGGTGGCAGGGCTTGGTGGCCCGATCTGCCCGAGGAAGCCCTATTTTTTCAGGGGCTGCTGGGGGCCTGATCAGAGACACAAACATGTAGGCCCAGCACCCAGCAGCCCCAAGCTCCGGGCTGCTGGGGGGATCAGAGACACAAACCTGCAGGCCCAGCACCCAGCAGCCCCAAGGCCCACCACCTTGGTGCTGGGGCCTGATCGAAGACAGATCCGCAGCCCCAGCTCCCAGCAGCCCCAAGCCCTGCCATCAAGGTGCTGGGGCTGCTGGGGGTATCAGAGACACAAACCCGCAGGGGTGGGGGGCTGGCACCCAGCAGCCCCAAAGCCCACCACCTCGGCGCTGGGGCTGCTGCAGGCAGGATCAGAGACACAAACCCTGTGAGCCCTGCACAGGACGGGTGCTCTGCTCCAGGCGAAGTGCTTTCCCTCCAACCCAGCTCTCCCTGGGAGTCCGGCGTGGAGGGCGCTCTCCCTGGGAACCTGGAAATTCGCCTCTGGGGCGACTGTGCAGCAGCCACGCCTGGCGAGCCACGGAGAGGGTGACCTAACCATGTGGATGTGCACACTGTCGGAGGCCATGCAGCTGCCATAGTTGAAGTTGTCCTTGATGTAGGAAACGGGGGTAGTGGGGATCAGAGTGGGCCAGGTTGGCAATGGAACCCCAGCTCCCCACCGAATGACTAGGGCACACAATCCTCAGTCACTTCCTGAGCAGCAGTCAGCCCCAACCGGGGATCAAACCCGAAACCTAAGTAGGTGCCCTGACAGAATGGAACCCAAACCTTTGCAGTAGAAGAGGAGCTCCGACCCACAGCAGGGGCCAGGGCAGCTGGCGAGTGCAGCTGCGGTGGCGGGAGCCTTTGCGGCAGCACCAAGGAGCAGCAAGCCGAGCGGTATGAAGCAGCAAGCAGGTGGGCGGTAAGGAGGGAGAGGTCCCGGACTGCGAGAGGGCACAGACTGGGCTAAGGGACCCCCCCACCCATCCCCAGTGCACGAATTTCATGCACTGGGCCTCTAGTAGGATATAAAAGTTAATCTCATTACAAAAATCAATTTTTTAAAAAATCCTGCACTTCCGGTTTCTACTTCTGCCTCTGGACAATATAAAATCCAGATTTTAACTCATTTCACCCTTTAATATTTTTTACCAGCTTAATTTTCATTAGGCTTCCAATCAAAGTAAGTAAAATATAGGCCATAACTGAATAAACAGGAAGAAGCTTTTTCTGATTCCTAAATAATGCCTATGGGACTGGTACTAATAATGCTTGAATAGCCCTAACTGGTTTGGCTCAGTGGATAGAGCATCAGCCTGCAGACTGAAGGGTCCCAGGTTCGATTCCAGTCAAGGGCATGTACCTTGGTTGCGGGTACATCCCCATTAGAGGGTGTGCAGGAGGCAACTGATCGATGTTTCTCTCTCATCAATGTTTCTAACACTCTATCCCTCTCCCTTCCTCTCTGTAAAAAATCAATAAAATATATTTAAAAAACAAATAATGCTTGAAGGGAAGAATAACATTTTAAGTCCGGCAGAGGGCAACTAGAAGTTCATTTCTTAATCACAGTACCCCCTTTTCATTTGGGGGTGGCAGGGAATGAGTAGTTCCCCCTTATTCACAGTTTTACTTCCCATCAATTTTTTTTTTTTTTTACTGTCACCTGGGGTCCAAAAATGTTAAATGGAAAATTTCCCAAATAAAGAATTTGTAATATTTAAATTGTGTGCCGTTCTGAGTATCATGATGAAATCTTACCCTACCTGGGGCATGAATCATTCCTTTGTCCAGCATATCCACACTGTGTATGCCATCTGCCCATTAGTCACAAAGCAGTTAGATGGACTTTGAGGTGTCACAGGGCTTGTGTTCAAGTGACCTTTATTTTACGTAATAATGGCCCCAAAGCCCAAGAGTAGTGATGCTGATAATTCAGATATGCCAAACCTTAAAGTGCTTCCTTTAACACATTAAGCACCAAGCCTGTTTTGTCTTCCTTTCTGTTTAGCCCGCAATATCCGATTTCACCGATACACTGACTGCACCAGTGACTGACAAGGTCCAGATGGAAAGTATAGTGTCAGTCACCTGTGAATGACATGGCACTTAACATGTTAAGTGAAAGATGAAAGGCCTCAATATGGAAAGAAAATGTCATATGCTGAGGTTGCTAAGATCTATGGTAAGAACACCATGAAATTGTGGAAAGGAAAAAGAAATCCATGCTAGTTTGCTGAGAAACCACATTCACATAACTTTGATTACAATATCCTATCTAATAATAGGCAAACATGGTAATTGACCGTATGTTCGCTATGCCTCCCATTGGCTAATCAGCATGATATGCAAATTAGATGCCAACAGAGACGGCAGCTAATTTGCATACTGCAGGCAGATCCCGCTGTGCCACCCCACCTGGGCTGGTGGCAGCACAATCCCCAGCCACTGGCTGCCCCCAGCGTGGGATCCAGGCCTGCCATGGGCGGGGCGAGGCGGGTGGGGCGGGCGGCAGCACAATCCCAGTGGCCACCTGCCCAGTGCAGGATCCGGGCCTGCCTTTGCAGGGTGGGTTAGGCGGGGCAGGCAGCAGCACAATCCGAGCGGCTGCCCTAACCCAGTGCGGGCTCCGGGCCTGCCATCTGCGACAGGGGAGATGGGGCAGACACCACGGGATCGGGCCTGCCATCTGCCACCAGGGGAGCAGGCCTAAGCCAGAAGGTGGTTATCTCCCGAGAGGTCCCAGACAGTGAGAGGGCACAGGTTGGGCTGAAGGACCCCCTCCCCCCAGCCAGTGCACAAATTATTGTGCACCGGGCTTCTAGTCTATATATATAAAAGCCTACGTGACTGTTACAACCACTCAGCTGGTTGCTATGACACGCACTGACCAGCAGGGGGCAGATGCTCAATGCAGGAGCTGCCCCCTGGTGGTCAGTGCACTCCCACAGTGGGAGCACTGCTCAGCCAGAAGCCGGGCTCACAGCTGGAAAGCGCAGCTATGGCAGAGGCGGGAGCCTCTCCCACCTCCACAGCAGTGCTACTGAGTGGTGATGGCAGCAGCTGCAGCAGGACTGGGATAAGCAGGAGCAGTGCGGTGCCGGCCCCGACTCAGACCCCTCCCCAGCCACCTGCCACTTCACACACTGCTACCTCTCTTGGGGGATGTCGGACTACTGATTTTGGCCCGACATCCGACATCCCCGAGGGATCCCAGATTGCGAGAGGGTGCAGGCCAGGCTGAGGGACCCCACCTATGCACAAATCTGTGCACCAGGCCTTTAATATTGTTATAATTGTTCTATTTGATTATTTGTTATTGTTGTTCATCTCTTACTGTGCCTAATTCATAAATTAAACCTTACCATAGATATATATGTATAGGAGAAAAACATATATAGGGTTTGGTACTGAAATCATAGTATATGTGTGTATAGAATTCAGTACTAATCCAAGGTTTCAGGTACTCACTGGGGGGTCTTGGCACCTATCCCCCAAGGAGAAGGGGAGACTACTGTAATTGGTATTTATCTGCCCGCCCCCTCGGTACCATGTTTGATGTTTATTTACACATTATCTCACAGCTAACATGATTTTTTACAGACAAGTTTTAAGTAGCTTTTAAAAAAATGATTATAAAAGAAGTACATGATTATAAAAGAAATGCAGCATGTTAGAAAAACAACAACAACCCCAAGCTGTACAGAAAGGCTGTGCCGGAAACCGGAGTCCTGCCCTCACCCCAGCCCACTCCACTCCCAGAGGCCCTAGGAGTGTGAATTGGGGGCATCAAGGGCACTCCAGAGATTTGCTTTGGTTTTAAAAATTATATTCTGTGTGTTAAAGTTGCAGATCAGAAAAGCTAGTTCTTTCCTTCAGCTCTTCAGCCCAAATCCTATTCTTTTCATAAATGTAGCAAATGATCACTTTTTCAGGAAACTTTTTGTCTACTTGCAAAATTAATGAAATGGTTTAAAATATCAGAAATGACCATTGTAAGTTTAGTCTGTTCTATTTCCTTTAAGTACTCCAGTTTCCCGACCAATTGTGGCCAAGAGGCCATAAGTAAGGAGAATGCAGACTTCTTTCTCCTGCTCTTCTCCTTAGGGGACACTTTCACAAAGCCATTTAGCCCATGTTCTCCTGTCACCCTGTGTTACTGGGAGACTGAATATGCAAGGGGGCAATGGCCAGACCATATATAGAAATAACACCCACAACCTGTAACCACCAGTCCAGGAAATCAACCTCTTATCTTCAATAATCAGAACAGGAAGCCAGCCAAACTGACAGGAAGTCAGACTGTTTTATCTGTAGTTACAGTCCAAGAAACCAAACAACCCCTGAAACAATCATCCCCTAATGGCCAGGACTTGACTAATACTAACAGCTTTCCTAACTTTTATCCCAATTCCCAATTTTAACTGAGGAGCAACCAGGGAAAGCCAACTATGTACCCCTAAACAATTACATAGGACACCCCACTTCTAGTTAGCCTGCCCACAGCTTCCGTGTCAACACCCTCCTATCAGGACACACCTAAAACCTTCCCCTGTTACCCCTATAAAGCCTTCCTGTTTCTATTTCTGCCTCTTAAGTCTGTCAAAATGCAATAGATGGTGGCTGACTCCCATTGCTATAGGGAGCTCAGAATAAATAGCCTTTGGTTCTCATTCAGTTGATCTTCATTTATTTCACATTACTGTCTGATAAAGGTGAAGAGGGGTTGCTGTGCTGGGCGGGTAGGACAAACACTGGGAATCTTACTTGGGCCAGCTTCTGTCCCTGAGTCATAATTGAGGTTGAAGGGGAGGGAGGACTGGTAATTACAGCAGAAGAACCTTCTGGAAGTGTAGATTGGACCACCAGGCATGAAACTACGAACTTAAGCTTTGCCTATGAAGACGTCAGAAGGGAAAACTGGCAGCAAGAATCTCATCTTTGTCCCTGGTGAAGACTCATTGCCCTTCGGTCTAAACCAGTGATGGCGAACCTTTTGAGCTCGGCGTGTCAGCATTTTGAAAAACCCTAACTTAACTCTGGTGCCGTGTCACATATAGAAATTTTTTGATATTTGCAACCATAGTAAAACAAAGATTTATATTTTTGATATTTATTTTATACTAGAGGCCCAGTGCACAAAAATTTGTGCACTCGGGGGGAGGGGGGGTCCCTCAGCCTGGCCTGTGCCCTCTCGCAATCTGGGACCCCTCAGGAGATAACGACCTGCTGGCTTAGGCCTGCTCCTGGGTGGCAGAGGGCAGGCCTAATCCCTAGGTGCAGCCCCTGGTCAGGCTCAGAGCAGGGCCGATTGGGGAATTGGGGTACCGCCCCTGTCATGCACAGAGCAGGGCGGATTGGGAGGTTACGATGCCACCCTCAGTCACGCACAGAGCAGGGCCAATCAGGGGGTTGGGGAGCTCCCCCCTGTCATGCACAGAGCAGGGCCCATCAGGGGGTTGGGGAGCACCCCCTTGTCACGCACAGAGCAGGGCCCATCAGGGGGTTGGGGAGCACCCCCTTGTCATGCACAGAGCAGGGCCCATCAGGGGATTGGGGAGCACCCCCTTGTCACGCACAGAGCAGGGCCGATCAGGGGGTTGGGGCACCTTCCCCTGTCAGGAACAGGGCAGGGCCGATAGGGAGGTTGTGGCCCCACCCCCTGTCACACACAGAGCCTCAGGGTGATCAGGGGGTTTGGGCGCTGCCCCCTGTCATGCTGATCCCGGTGCCGGGAGACCTCGCGGCTCTGCTGATCCTGGTGCTGGGAGGCATATTACCCTTTTACTATATAGAATAGAGGCCTGGTGCATGGGTGGGGGCTGGCTGGTTTGCCCTGAAGGGTGTCCTGGATCAGGGTGGGGGTCCCCACTGGGGTGCCTGGCCAGCCTGAATGAGGGGATGATGGCTGTTTGCAGCTGGTCACACACCCTTCAGGGTGGGGGTCCCCACTGGGGTGCCTGGCCAGTCTGGGTGAGGGGCTGAGGGGTGTTTTCAGGCCGACTGAAGCTCCCAACTGCTCCTTTTTTTCTTTTTTTTTTTTTATTCTGAGCCAGCTTTAGCTCTGAGGCTCCAGCTCTTAGGCCTCTGCTCCTGAAAGCAGGTATCTGGTTTGTTTAGGTTCTTTTTTTTTTTTAATTTATTGCTTAAAGTATTACAAAGGGTATTACATATGTGTCCATTTTATCCCCCCGCCCTAGACAGTCCCCTAGCCTCCCCTATCCCCCAGTGTCTTATGTCCATTGGTTATGCTTATATGCATGCATACAAATCCTTTAGTTGATCTCTTACCCCCCTATCTCCTGCCCCCCAACCCTCCCCGGCCTTCCCTCTGCAGTTTGACAATCTGTTTGAGGCAGCTCTGCCTCTGTATCTATTATTGTTCAAAAGTTTATAATGGTCTCTATTATCCATGAATGAGTGAGATCATGTGGTATTTTTCCTTCATTGACTGGCTTATTTCACTTAGCATAATGCTCTCCAGTTCCATCCATGACGTTGCAAATGGTAAGAGTTCCTTCCTTTTTAGAGCAGCATAGTATTCCATCGTGTAGATGTACCACAGTTTTCTAATCCATTCATCTACTGATGGGCACTCAGGCTGTTTCCAGATCTTAGCTATGGTGAATTGTGCTGCTATGAACATAGGGGTGCATATATCCTTTCTGATTGGTGTTTCTGGTTTCTTGGGATATATTCCTAGAAATGGGATCACAGGGTCAAATGGGAGTTCCCTTTTCAGTTTTTTAAGGAAACTCCATACTGTCTTCCATAGTGGCTGCAACAGTCTGCATTCCCACCAGCAGTGCACAAGTGTTCCTTTTTCTCCACATCCTCTCCAGCACTTGTCGTTTGTTGATTTGTTGATGATAGCCAGTCTGACAGGTGTGAGATGGTACCTCATTGTTGTTTTGATTTGCATCTCTCGGATGATTAGTGACTTTGAGCATGTTTTCATATGTCTCTTGGCTTTCTGAATGTCCTCTTTTGAAAGGTGTCTATTTAGGTCCTTTGCCCATTTTTTGATTGGATTGTTTATATTCCTTTTGTTAAGTTGTATGAGTTCCCTATAAATTTTGGAGATTAGGCCCTTATCAGATATGACATTGGCAAATATGTTTTCCCACACAGTGGGTTTTCTCGTTGTTTTGTTGATGGTTTCTTTTGCTGTGCAGAAGCTTTTTATTTTGATGTAGTCCCATTTGTTCATTTTCTCTTTAGTTTCAAGTGCCCTAGGAGCTGTATCAGTGAAGAAATTGCTTCAGCATATGTCTGAGATTTTGTTGCCTTTGGATTCTTCTAGAATTTTTATGGTTTCCTGTCGTACATTTAAGTCCTTTATCCATTTTGAGTTTATTTTTGTGTATGGTGTAAGTTGGTGGTCTAGTTTCATTTTCTTGCATATATCTGTCCAATTTTCCCAACACCATTTATTGAAGAGACTATCTTGGCTCCATTGTATGTTCTTGCCTCCTTTGTCAAATATTAATTGAGCATATTGGTTCGGGCCGATTTCTGGGCTCTCTATTCTATTCCATTGATCTATATGCCTATTCTTGTGCCAGTACCAGGCAGTTTTGAGAACAGTGGCTTTGTAATACAACTTGATATCTGGTATTGAGATCCCACCTACTTTGGTCTTTTTCAGGATTGCTGCAGCTATTCGGGGTCTTTTTTTATTCCAGATGAATTTTTGGAGAGTTCGTTCTAGATCTCTGAAGTATGCCATTGGTATTTTAATGGAAAGTGCATTGAATTTATAGATTGCTTGGGTAGTATGGACATTTTAATGATGTTGATTCTACCAATCCATGAACACGGTATGTTCTTCCATCTGTTTATGTCTTCCTCTATATCTTTTTTCAACATCCTGTAGTTTTCTGAGTAGAGGTCTTTTACCTCTTTAGTTAAGTTTATTCCTAGGTAGCTTAATTTTTTTGGTGCGATGGTAAACGGGATTGTTTTTATAATCTCTCTTTCTGAAAGTTCACTATTGGTGTATAGAAATGCCTCAGATTTCTTGGGGTTAATTTTGTATCCTGCTACATTGCCAAATTCATGTATTAAGTCTAGTAGCTTTTTGATGGAGTCTCTAGGGTTTTGTATGTATAATATCATGTCGTCTGCAAATAAGGACAGTTTTACTTCCTCTTTTCCAATTTGGATGCCTTTTATTTCTTCTTCTTGCCGAATTGCAATGGCTAACACTTCCAGTACTATGTTGAACAGGAGTGGTGAAAGGGGACATCCCTGTGTTGTTCCTGTTCTTAGGGGAAATGGTGTTAGTTTTTGTCCATTGAGTATGATGTTGGCTGTGGGCCTGTCATATATGGCTTTTATTATGTTGAGGTGTGATCCTTCTACTCCCACCTTGCTGAGAGTTTTTATCAAAAATGGGTGTTGAATTTTGTCAAATGCTTTTTCTGCATCAATTGATATGACCATGAGGTTTTTTTCTTTCAATTTGTTTATGTGATGTATCACATTTATTGATTTGCGGATATTGTACCATCCTTGCATCCCTGGGATAAATCCTACTTGGTCATGGTGTATGATCTTTCTGATGTACTGCTGGATCCGATTTGCTAAGATTTTGTTGAGGATTTTGGCATCTATGTTCATGAGGGATATTGGCCTGTAATTCTCTTTCATTGTGTTGTCTTTACCTGGTTTTGGTATTAGGGTGATGCTGGCTTCATAGAATGAGCTTGGAAGTGTTCCTTCCTCTTGAATTTTTTGTAGTAGTCTGAGGAGGATAGGTTTTAGTTCTTCCTTGAATGTTTGGTAAAACTCCCCTGTGAAGCCATCTGGTCCTGGGCTTTTGTTTGCTGGAAGCTTTTTGATGACTGCTTCAATTTCTTCCATAGTTATTGGCCTGTTGAGATTATTAGATTCTTCCTGATTGAGTTTTGGAATGTTGTATTTTTCTAGGAATTTGTCCATTTCCTCCAGGTTGTCTAGTTTGTTGGAGTAGAGCTGTCCATCGTATTTTTTAACAATCATTTGTATTTCTGTGGGGTCTGTTGTTATTTCGCCCCTATCGTTTCTGATTTTGTTTATTTGGGTCCTCTCTCTTTGCTTCTTGGTGAGCATGGCTAGAGGTTTGTCAATCTTGTTTATCCTTTCGAAGAACCAGCTCTTGGTTTCATTGATTTTCTGTATTATTTTTTTGGTCTCTATGTCATTTATTTCTGCTTTAATCTTTATTATCTCCTTCCTTCTGCTCACTCTGGGGTTTCTTTGTTGCTCTCTTTCTAATTCTTTGAGTTGTAGAGTTAGATGATTTACTACCATTTTTTCTTGTTTTTTGAGATAGGCCTGTAGAGCTATAAACTTCCCTCTCAGGACTGCTTTCATTGTGTCCCATAGGTTTTGGATTGTTGTGTTTTCATTGTCATTAGTTTCCAGGATGTTTTTAATTTCTTCTTTGATCTCATTGGTAACCCAATCAATATTTAATAACATGCTTTTCAGCTTCCAAGTGTTTGAGTATTTTGGGTTGTTTTTATTGTAGTTTATTTCTAATATTATGCCATCGTGGTCTGAGAAGATGCTTGGTATGATTTCAATCTTCTTGAATTTGGGGAGACTTTGTTTGTGACCCAATATGTGGTTATTTTTGAATCTGTCCTATGAGCACTTGAGAAGAATGTATATTCCGTGGCTGTGGGGTGAAGTGTTCTGAAGATGTCAATTAAGTCCATCTGATCTAGTGAGTCATTTAGGATTGCTGTTTCTTTGCTGATTGTTTGTCTAGAGGATTTATCCAGTGATGACAGTGGTGTATTAAAGTCCCCTACTATGATTGTATTGTTGTCGATCTCTCCTTTGATATCTTCCAGGAGATTTTTTATGTATTTGGGTGCTCCTGCATTGGGTGCATATATGTTTATCAGGGTTATATCTTCTTGTTGTATTGATCCCTTTAGTATTATGAAGTGGCCTTCCATATCTCTTGTTATGGCCTTCACTTTGAGGTCTATTTTGTCCAATATAAGTATTGCTACCCCAGCTTTCTTTTCCTTTCCATTTGCCTGAAAGATATTTTTCCATCCTTTCACTTTCAGTCTGTGTGAGTCCCTTCTAATGAGGTGGGTTTCTTGTAGACAGCAGATGTATGGGTCATGTTTTTTTATCCATTCAGCCACTCGATGTCTTTTGTTTGGAGCATTTAGTCCGTTTATGTTTAAAGTTATTATTGAAAGGTACTTGTTTGTAGCCATTTCTGTTTTTGTGTGGCTGTTTTCTTTCTGAGCTTTTTATTTCTTATTTTTATACCAGTCCCTTTAGCATTCCTTGCATTGCTGGCTTGGTGGTGATAAACTCCCTTAGCCTTTTTTTTGTCTGTGAAGCTTCTTATTTCCCCTTCAAGTTTGAATGATAGCCTTGCTGGATAGAGTATTCTTGGATTCAGTCCTTTGCTTTGCATCACTTTGTAAATTTCTGTCCATTCTTTTCTGGCCTGATGTGTTTCTGTTGAGAAATCATTTGACAATCTAATGGGAGATCCCTTGTATGTAACTTTCCGTCTCTCTCTTGCTGCCTGTAAGATTCTCTCTTTGTCCTGAACATTTGCCATGGTAATTATGATGTGTCTTGGTGTGGGTCTTTTCGGGTTCACCTTGTTTGGGACTCTCTGGGCTTGTGTGACTTTTTTCTTCCCCACCTCAGGGAAGTTTTCTGATATTATTTCTTCTAATAGGTCTTCTAATCCTTGTTCATCCTTCTGTTGTTCTGGTACCCCTATTATTCGTATGTTGTTTCGTTTCATGTTGTCCCAAAGCTCTGTTAGGTTCTCCTCCTGTCTTTTAATTTTTTTCTCCAATTGCAGTACATTTTGCGTGTGTTTTGCTTCCTTGTCTTCTAATTCACTAATTCGGTCCTCCGCTTCTCCTAGTCTACTGTTGATACTTTCAATGGAGTTTTTCATTGCAGCTATATCACTCTTCATTTCTTCTTGGGTCTTACTTAAGTTGTTGATTTTTTCATCTGTTTCTTCTAGCTTCTTCCATATGTTATCGATTTTTTCATCTGTTTCTTCTTGCTTCTTGCAGAGGTTGTCGATTTTTTCCTCCATCCGGTTTATGCACTCTAGGACCCTTATTCTGAATTCTTTTTCTGTCATGTTGCATGCCTCTGTATTACTTAGCTGCTTTTCTGGAGAGTCCTCCTTCTCTTTCCTTTGGGGGTTTCTTTGTCTACCCATGTTTGATCTCACTGACATATCTAGACGTTGAGTCGTTCAGTGGTTGCTCCCTTGGTGGCAGTGACTCCTTGGTCTGTGGTTGCTCTTCGGGCGGTTGCGGTAGCAGCTGCTCTTCAGTTGGAAGCAGCTCCTCTGGTGGGTGCTGTTCACAGCTGTGGTGGCTCTTCTGGCTGGTGGGGCAAGGTTTCACATACAGCTGCTGTTCCTCAGCAGAGGGTGTGGTGCTCAGGAGGTTGCTGTTGCTTGGATCTGCTGCGTTGATTTAAAGGCACAAAATACAACACAACAAGGCACCACGTACCAGGCACTATACACAAATATATTCACGATATTAATAACCCCAAATAAAGGTGACCACCTGAATTAAGAGAATTAGGGGATAAGGAAGAAGGAAGAGAAAAAGATAAAAGAGAATAAAGAAAAGAAAAGTAGGGACCAAGAAAAGGAGTGCAAAAATGAAATTGGGAAAAAGGAGGGGGGAAAATAAAAGCGAGAAAAGAAAAGAAAAGAAAAAAAAAGAGCGAAAATGGAGAATGAAGTGGAAGAGGGGAAGAGACTTTTTTATATGAGGAGAATACTCCTATAGAACAGCCATTAATCCCAACAAATTCCAGCAACAGCTCCCTGGAGATGAATGCAAACTAGAAACAACCAATAATATAACGATGAAAATAGAATGGAGAACACTAATCCCAAAATAAAATAAAGAGAAAATAAAATGGCACTTTAAAAAAAATGGTAAAATGGTAGCAGTAATAATACTGGTTAAAAATAAGAAGGTAGTAATTAAAAGAGTAAAATCAGGTGATGGAAAAAGAAGAAAAAAAAAGAAAAATAAAAAAAAGAAAAAAAAATTGGTTTCTTAGTTAAAAGGTGAAAAAAGAGAAAAAAAAAATTGCAGTAGTGAAGGTCCTTCGGTTCTTCTATTCTTCAGTGTGGCTTGCCTTAGACCTGCCAGGTGTTCAGGAGAGTGTTGAGTTTCCCTGCGATACACTGTTCCTCTCTGTTGTAAACCACAGTCTTTATTTTAAAGCAAGCCGCATTTGTTTCCCAGACTGCCTTATTTTGTGTTTAGCAAAGAGTCAGTTTGTGGGTCAGCCTCTGGGTGGCAGTGTTCTGGGGTTGGCCTCTGAGGCTATTGGGCCTCTCTGTCCAGTGGAAGTTCACTGCCCAGAGCTGGCTGCATAATAGTTAGTTACCGGCGCTGTGTTGTTACTGGGATTGAAAATCCCTCTATAGGCCAGACCCTGTTAACTCCCAGGGACTGATCAGGTTATTTTAATCCTTGATCTCCTACAGGGTGGAATCTGGGTGTGGCTGTGCTCCTTGCCTGGGGGCTGGGGGGAGGAGTCTCACTCTCCGGAGAGAATGGCTGCCCCAGTCCTGGGCTCAGGGGTGTCTCAGCACTCAATTCGCTGCCACCTCTCCCGGCCCCCCTTCTCTCCTCAGTCTCTCCCCAGATTCCACTCCCCCGCACACTCTCCCTTACTTCAGCACAGGTGAGTGTCTGTATCCGAAATGTCCCATGAACAGGATTCAGTGAAAACAAACAAACAAACGTCGGCCGCGGAAACTGGAAAGGCTTGGTTTCTGTAAGCTTCTTCTCTTACCGGGACTGCATGGTCTGGTCAGCTCTTCAGGCTGCCCCCTTTAGGCTCAGTCCTCTGTGATCACAGAACCCAGCTCTCAATTCCCCCGGTGGCGCCAGGAATCCCGCGGTTCTCCTTTCCCCTGTCAGGGGCTGTGCCTATCCCAAGGGACGCGGCTGTCTGCCACGGGGTCTCCCTCCGACTCTCTGGGCTCAGAGGTCTGGCAAACTTTCCTGCCCAAATCCCTGGTCTTTTTACCTTTCCAGGGGAGTTCTGCTCTTCCCGGCTGCAAACCGTCTCACCAGCTGAGCAATTTCGCCAATTCGGGGTGGATGTTACTAGTTTCAGCTGCTCACTCCATTTGCTCCGGGACAGGACCTGGGACACGTCTGCCTATACCGCCGCCATCTTCCGTCTCCTGTTTAGGTTCTATAATCGAAACTCTGTGTAACTCCAGGTCTGAGATCCCGGCTAGCTGAAAGCAGGTTTCTGGTGTTTTGTTTAGCTTCTATTTTTGTAACTATGTTTCAAACTGCCAGCTCAGAGGCCTGCAGCAGCAGGCGGGGAACGTTGGAGTCCTCCGTCCCTGAGGCAAGCAAGCCTCATGTTAGTTTCAAGCTGCCTGGCTGCCGGCTGCTATCTTGGCTGACAGTTAATTTGCATATTGCCCTGATTAGCCAATGGGAAGAGTAGCGGTCGTACGCCAATTACCATATTTCTCTTTTATTAGATAGGATATTTAAATGCCATTTAACAAAGAAAAATCAACCAAAAAAATGAGTTCGCGTGTCACGTGTGTCATAGGTTCACCATCACTGGTCTAAACTTACTCCTCTGAGATGTTCAAAAGGTTCCTGGGCGCCTGCAGAGCCAAGGAGGAGTTTGATACCAGTTTTCAGAAGGGAAGCTGCTTGGCAACATTCCTGAGACAAGGGAAACCCACCTTGGAGCCTTCACATCCCAAGGGAAATCAAAGCAAAGGGAAAGCAATCCTGGGATAACCACCTGTTGCCGTGACTATTTGGGGAGATGTTTTCCTTTGCTTATGAAGCAGATGATTTTGCAAATGTCCTTTAAAAGACCAGCATTTCCGTTTCCTACCAGAAAACAAAGTAGATGGCCCTTTAAACCCTTGCCTCGTTTCCTTAAACTGTTTAGCACCTGGGATCTTTTGCAATGCCAAAGTGATATTATTTTTGTCATTTAACCTGTTGGAAGGGACCCCCAAGATCCCTGGCCCTACCCTTCATTTCTCATTCACTCATCTGGCACTTTGCCATGATCACACCTTGTTCTTGCAATTAAGAACCAACCCACATGAGAACTCTAATGTCAGTAGACTATCCATTCTGAACAGCGTTAGGGATCATAATCACATTAATGGTTACAAAATACCCTGCCACCACCTTCTCTCTCCAGTGTACTCTGTGCTGACTCAGAGTGATGAGCCTCTATTACCAATGAGAAAACCACAGAGAAGTTTGCTGCTCTGGGATCCAGGATGAGCTGCAAGCATCGATGGCACTAAAATTCAAGGGCTGACCTCACCACTGGACCTCTTCTCTACTTTGTTTCTGAATAGACACATCAAATTTTACCTTCAAGTATTGTGGGTCCTTTGGAGCAAGCATTGTCCACTAACCCAGTGCTGTAGGTTCAAAATCAAAATTGTAGATCAACCCTTTCTAAAGGACTGGCTAGAACAGGAAGGTGGGAGGCAGCCCAAGGAGTCCAGGGAAACAGACAATCAAGAAAAAGCGCAAATCTCTCAGGAGATTCAGCAAGTAGTGGGAGTTTCCAGGTCCCTCCTTTTTGCTATGAACTGTAACTACCAACATACTCCACTTGGGTGTACCCCAAAGTACTTAAAAGCAAACATCTGTACGGAGCAGTTCCCAGGAAGTTGACTTGATTGCCTTTTTCACTGGTGGTGACGATGGGTCAGATACAACCCCAGGAGCCTCACTAGGGCCCAGAGAAAACCATCGTGTTACGGCTCACCCTTAAATAATGAGGTGGGTAATCTGTTTGCGGGACTTCCTTTGCAAGGTTAAATCACTTCCTTACCTTCCTTGTTTTAATTTGGAGATTGCATTGAAAGCCTCGAATAAAACTTTTCCCAGATAACATCCTTTTGCATTACTGTTTGAAGCTCTATCGCCCAGTCAATGTGAACTGTGCAATCCCAAACCCTCCAACCCTTTGCAGTCGTCAACCCTGATAATACCACAGTATCATTTCCCAAACCTTGTCCTGCTTAACATCCCAGTTCATTCATGGCCCCTAAATACTTAATATTTGTTCCTCTGCATTCTGCCAGCTGCCACACCTAAAGGTAAGAAGGACAGCACTGCCCGGTCAGTGCGGCTTAGAGGCTGAGCATTGACCTATGAACCAGGAGGTCAGAGTTCGAAGCCCAGTCAGGGCACATGCCCAGGTTTGGGGCTCAATCCCCAGTCAGGGGCATAAAGGAGACAGCTGATGAATGATTCTCTGTCATCATTGTTTTTTTAAATCTCTTCCTCTACCTTCCTCTCTGAAATCAATAAAACCTTTAAAAATAATAAAGAGCCCTGGCCCGTTTGGCTCAGTGGATAGAGCATTGGCCTGCGGACTGAAGGGTCCCGGGTTCGATTCCAGTCAAGGGCATGTGCCTTGGTGGTGGGCACATCCCCAGTGGGGGGGGAGGGAGGGGTGCAGGAGGCAGCTGATCGATGTTTCTCTCTCATCGATGTTTCTGACTCTCCCTCTCCCTTCCTCTCTGTAAAAAATCAATAAAATATGTTTTAAAAAAATAATAATGGAGGGGGGGAGAACGGAGGGAGGGAGGAAGGAAGGAAGCAAATAAGGAAGGAAAGGAAGGGAGGGAGGGAGGGAGGGAGGGCATACCAGCATCCTGCTTACAAACCACTGCTGGATGCTGTAGCCCACGGACGCAGCCTGGATGACTAGTCTGTCAAACATCTCTTTTCTTCAGCCCTTCATTTTCTTATGAACTACCTAGCCAGTTGCACCACGCCAAGAATTCAAATCTTTATATTCTGTGAGCCATGGCCTGGGGCAAATGTATTCCCACCCTCCCCACCATCCTGCATATTGTAAGTGCGGAGAAACGGGAACAGAAACTTTGCCTGTGTACAGAATGAGGATTTTAATCCATTTATCTAAGGATCCCAAGAATATAGTTGGCCTCGCCAACAGTGTATCCTGTTTTAATTAGAGTCAAGGAGTACATGTAGAATATAGCAGAAAATCGCTGAAAAAAGATGAGGGCAATATTTGGGTGGAAGACAGTGCTGATGATTATTTTACTGGGGTTCCAGGCAGCCTGTCTGGAGTAGAGGAAATCAAATAAGATTTAGAAACAGAGGACCTTGGTTCAAGTCCTGAATCTGCCACTGACTGGCCTCATAACCTTTAGCAAGCTGAGACACTGAATATACCAACAGACAATGTCCAGACCATATATAAAAATAGAACTCTGACCCACGACCTATAGCAACCTGCTCAGGAAACCAACCCTTTACAATAATCAGACCAGGAAGCTAGCCTGCTGTAAGTCACACTTGTAGGAAATCATATTCCTATCTCTGGTGACAGTGTAGGAAACCAAACAATAACCCCTGAAACAATCAGCTGCAAATGGCCAGGACTTGATTAACAATGGATTTAATGTCCCTAATTTTTGTCCCTGCTTCCAACTTAGGACCAACCAGAGAAAACCAAATATGCATCCCTAACCAGTCAGATAGGACACCCCACTTCTAGTTAGCCCACGTCCAGCTTCCCCATGCCAACACGCTCCAATCAGGGTAAACATGAAGCCTTTCCCTGTTCACCTGTAAAGCTTTCTCACTCCTGTGCCTGCCTTTGAGTCTCCGCCAAAATGCATGAGATGATGGCTGACTTTTTGCTACACCTAGCTCAGAATATACAGCCTCTGCTTGTTCTCACTTGGGTGATCTTTGCTTACTTCCACAAAGTTATTAACGTCTCTAGGCTCTAGCTTTCTAATCCATAAAGTGGGGCTAAATAGTTCCCACCACTCCATGTCATTTTGAGGTCCTTAATGTCTCACAGGGGATTCAGCGTGTCACGAAGTACGAGAAACCACAGGGTGAACACGAGGTGTCCTCTTGGAGGGGAGTGTTTCAATTATTAGGGAAGAAACAGCCAAATTAAAATAAATACATACATATTATGGAATTGCATGTAAAATGTAAGTGAATTTTTAATATGAAATAATTGATATTTACAGAGCCTTTCATCCCACAATATCAGATTATACATTCTTCTCCAGTGCTCGCGGAACATTCTCAAGGATAGACCATATGTTGGGTCACAACATTAGCCTCAACAAATTCAAGAAGACTGAAATTATACCAAGCATATTCTCTGACCACAGTGCCTTGAAATTAGAAATCAACTTCATAAAGGAAGTAAAGGAACCCACAAATATATGGAGATTAAATAACATACTACTAAAAATGACTGGGTCAAAGAAGAAATAAAAGATGAGATCAAAATATATATAGAAACAAATGAGAATGACAATACAACATATCAAAACTTCAGGGATGCAACAAAAGCAGTAATAAGAGGGAAATTTACATCATTACAGGCCTATTTCAAGAAATAAGAGAAACCTGAAATAAACAACATTACATCTTAAAAACTAGAAAAAGAAGAATAAAAGCAACCCAAAGTCAGCAGGAGAAAGGAAATAATAAAAATTATAGAATTGAATGAAGTAGAGAACAAAAAGACTATACAAAGAAATTAATACAACAAAGATCTGGTCCTTTGAACAGATTAATAAAATTGACAAACTCCTGGCAAGACTCACTAAGAATAAAAGAGAAAGACTCAAACAAAATCAGAAATGAAAGAGAAGTTACCATAGACATCACAGCTATACAAAGAAACAAGCTAGAATAATATGAAAGACTATATGCCACCAAATTCAATAACTTAAAAGAAATGAATAAGTACTTAGAAATATATAATCTTCATAGACTGAATCAGGAAGAACTGGGAAATCTAAATAGACCAATCAGCAGTGAGAAAATTGAAACCACCATCAAAATGAAAGTCCAGGACCAAACCAGATGGCTTCACCAGTTAATTCTGTCAGATAATTCAAAGATTTGAAACCTTTCTCAAACTCTTCAAAAAAAGTGAAGAAAAGTAACCCTGATACCAAAATCTGACAAGGATAACACAAAAATAGAAAACTACAGACCAATTATCTCTGATGAACACAGATGCAATAATCCTAAACAAAATACTAGCATATCGAATACAATTGGACATCAAAAAATAATATATTGCAATCAAGTGGTGTTAATTCCAGGGGCACAAGGATGGTTCAACATTCACAAATCAATTAATGTAATACACCACATTAAGAAAAGAGAGGATAAAAAATCATATGATCTTATCACTAGATGCAGAAAAAGCATTTGATAAGATACAACATCCGTTTATGATTAAAACACTCAATAAAATAGGTATAGAAGGAAAGTATCTCAACATAATAAAGGCCATATGTGACAAACCCTCAGCCAATCTTATACTCAGCCAATATTGAGTATGATATTGCTTTTCTCTAAAATCAAGAACAAGACCCACTGCTCTTATTCAACATAGTTCTAGATATCCTAGTCAGAGCAATCAGACGAGAGACATAAATAAAAGGCATCCAAATTGGGAAGAAAGAAGTAAATGAAAGTATCAGTATTTGCAGAGGACATGATTCTGTACATAGAAAACCCTAAAGACTCCATACCAAAAACAAAAACTATTAGAAATGATAAACAAATACAATAAAGTTACAGGATACAAAATCAATGTACAAAAATCCACTGCTTTCCTATATACGAACAACAAAACTTTGGAAAAAGAAATTTTAAAAATTTCTTTTGCAATTGCAACCAAAAGAATGAAATACCTAGGAATAAAGTTAACAAAGAATGTGAAAGAACAATATACTGAAAACTACAAAGCATTATTGAAAGAGATTGAAAAAGACACAACAAAATGGAAATATATTCCACGTTCATGGATTGGAAGAATCAACATAGTTAAAATGGCCATATTATCCAAAACAATACACAGATTCAATACAATCCCCATCAAAATCTCAATGTCATTTTTAAAAGAAATAGGACAAAAAATCATAAGATTTATATGGAACCACAAAAGACCCTGCATGGCCAAAGCAATCTTGATAAGAAAAGAATGAAGCCAGAGGTATCACACTACCTGACTTCAAATTACAATACAGAGCTATGATAATCAAAACAGCATAGTATTGGCAGAAAAATACACATACCGGTCAATGGAACAGAATTGAGAGTTCAGAAATAAAACCACATGGATACGGGCAGATAATTTTTGACAAAAGAGCCAGAAACACACAATGGAGAAAAGAAAGCCTCTTCAGTAAATGGTGCTGAGAAAACTGGAAAGCCACTTGCAAAAGAATGAAACTAGATTACATTTTGTCCCCGTGTACAAAAATTAATTCAAAATGGATCAAAGACCTAAATATAAGATCTGAAACAATAAACTACATAGAAGAAACCATTGCTACTAAACTCATGGACCTTGGTCACAGAGGACATTTTTTTAAAATATATTTTTTTATTGGTTTCAGAGAGGGAAAGGAGAGGAAGAGAGAGATAGAAACATTAATGATGAGAGAGAATCATCGATGGGCTGCCTCCTGCACTCCCCACACGGGGATCAAGCCCACAACCCAGGCATGTGCCCTTGACCAGAGTTGAACCCAGGACCCTTTAGTCCGCAGGCCGATGTTCCATCCACTGAACCAAACAGGCTAGGCTAGGGCAACACAGAGGACATTTTATTAATTTAACCCCAAAGGCAAGGGAAGGCAAAAATAAATGAATTGGACTATATCAACTAAAAAGCTTCTGCACAGCAAAAGACACCAACAACAAAAAGGCAACCAATTGAATGGGAGATGATATTTGCAAACAACAGCTCTGACAGGTTTAATATCAAAATATATAAAGAACTCATAAAACTCAACACCAAACAATCTAACTTAAAAATGGGCCAAGGGCCTAAACAGATACTTCTCCAAAGTGGACATACAGATGGCCAAGAGACATATGAGAAAATGTTCAGAAACACACAATGATGCTCAGAGTCAGCAATCAACAGAGAGATGCAAATTAAAATGACAATGAGGTATTCCCTCACACCTGTCAGAATGGCTACCATCAACAAATCAACAAATGACAAGTGCTGGTGAGGATGCGGAGAAAAGGGAACCCTAGTACACTGTTGGTGGGAATGCAGACTGGTGCAGCTACTATGGAAAACAGTATGGAGTTTCCTCAAAAAATTAAATATGGAATTGCCATTTGACCCAGTGATCCCACTGCTCAGAATGTATCCTAAGAATCCCAAAAAACCAATCAGAAAGAATATATGCACCTCTATGTTCATAGCAGCACTATTGCAATAGCTAAGATCTAGAAATAGCCCAAGTGCCCATCAGTAGATGAGTGGTTAAAAACTGTAGTACATATACACAATGAAATACTATGCAGCTTTAACAAAGAAGGAACTCTTACCCTTTGATACAGCATGGAGAGAACTGGAAGTATTATGCTAAGTGAAATATGCCAGTCAGAGAAAGAGAAGTATCACATGATCTCACTCATATGTGGAATCTAATGAACAAAATAAACTGATGAACAAAATAGACATAGAAGCATGGAACAGACTGTGGAATCTCAAAGGGAAGGCAGGGGTGAGGGATGGGTGTGGAGAGATTAACCAAAGAACTTATATGCATACTAGAGGCCTGGTGCACAAAAATTTGTGCACTGGGTGGGGGGGGTGGTCCCTCAGCCCGGCCTGTGCCCTCTCGCAGTCTGGGACCCCTCGGGGGATGACCACCTGCTGGCTTAGGCCTGCTCCCTGGGGGATTGGGCCTAAACTGACAATCAGACATCCCTCTGGCAGCCCGGCAGCCCTCGGGGGATGTCCACTTGCCAGCGGAGAGCAGGCCTAAACTGCAGTCGGACATCCTTAGCGCTGCTGAGGAGGCAGGAGAGGCTCCCACCACCACCGCTGTACTGGCAGCCATCAGCCTGGCTTGTGGCTGAGCAGAGCTCCCCCATGTGGGAGCGCACTGACCACCAGAGGGCAGCTCCTGTATTGAGCATCTGCCCCCTCGTGGTCAGTGTGTGTCACAGTAACCAGTCATTCCCAGTCTTTCTGCTGTTATGGTCAGTTTGCATATTACCCTTTTACTATATAGGATAGAGGCCTGGTGCACGGGTGGGGGCCGTCTGGTTTGCCCTGAAGGGTGTCCCAGATCAGGGTGGGGGTCCCGCTAGGGTGCCTGGCCAGCCTGGGTGAGGGGCTGATGGCTGTTTTCAGGCTAGCCACACCCCCTTCAGGGTGGAGGTCCCCACTGGGGTGCCTGGCCAGCCTGGATGAGGGGCCTGAGGGCCGTTTTCAGGCTGGCTGGCGACGGAAGCTCCCAGCCTCTCCTTTTTTTCTTTTCTTTTTTTATTCTGGGATTTATTTACCTTCTATAATTGAAACTTTGTTGCTGTTGCTGTAGCTGAGAGCCGCTCACTACAGCTCTGAGGCCACAGCCTGCTGAAAGCAGGTATCTGGGGTTTGTTTAGCTTCTATAATTGAAACTTTGTTGCTTTCAGAGCTCAGAGCTGGGCCATGGCAGGCAGGGAACCTTGGCTTCCTCCATCACTGGTGCAAGCAAGCCTCCTGCTCGCTTCAGCTGTGTGGCTGCCAGCTGCCATCTTTGTTGGAGGTTAATTTGCATTATCATCCTGATTAGCCAATGGGAAGTGTAGCGAAGGTACTATCAATTACCCTTTTTGTCTTTTATTAGATAGGATATGCATAACCCATAGACATAGCCAATAGTGTGGTTAAGGCCTAGGGACATCTATAATACTTTCAACAATAAAGATAAAATTTTTAAAAATGGGCAGAGCCCTACCAGTTTGGCTCAGTGGATAGAGCGTCAGCCTGCAGACTGAAGGGTCCCGAGTTTGATTCTGGTCAAGGGCATGTACCTTGGTTGTGGGCACATCCCCAGTAGGGGGCGTGCAGGAGGCAGCTGATTGATGTTTCTCTCTCATCGATGTTTCTAACTCTATCCCTCTCCCTTTCTCTCTATAAAAAAATCATTAAAATATATTTTTTAAAAAAATGGGCAGAGGGCCTGAACAAATACCTCTCCCAAGAAGACATACAAACAGCCAACAGTTATATGAAAAGATGCTCAACTTCACTAGCTATTAGGAAATGCAAATCAAAACTACAATGAGATATCACCTCATACCTGTTAGAATGGCTATTATCAGCCACTATGGAAAACAGTTGGACAATTCCTCAAAAAATTAAGAATAGGGTTACCATTTGACTCAGCAATCCCTTTCCTGCGTATCTATACAAAAAACAAAAAACAAAAAACAAAACCCTTGAAAACATGTATACACAAAAATAAATGTGCCCCTATGTCCATTCCAGCACTATTCACAGTGACCATGGAAACAACTGAAGTGTCCTTCAATAGATGGTTGGATAAAGAAGATGTGGTACATATCTATAATAATAAAAGCATAATATGCTAATTGGACTGGCCATCCTTCTGGACGACCTTCTGGATGAAGCCGGAAGTCCAAATCCCGGGTGCCAAAGGGAAGCCAGTGCCAGCAGCTGGGGGAAGAAAGGCAGACTTTTGCATGAATTTCGTGCATTGGGCCTCTAGTATGCAATGAATACTACTCAGCCATAAGATGAAATACTGCCATCTGTGACAGCATGGATGGACCTTGAGAATTTTATGCTAAGTGAAATAAGTCAGCCAGAAAAACTAAGAACCACATGACTTCACTCATGTGTAATAGAAAACAGAAATTTTATAAATTTTTAAAAAGTAAAATAATATTAAAAGAAATTGAATGCTATGGTGACCTGCTTCACCTGGACCCCTACTTTTGGAACTTGGGTGGAAAATTCTAAGACATATTGACGTGTATTGAAAACACTTAGCGATGAAATTCTAGAACAGCTGTTGTCAAAGTGTGATCTAGGTTCTGAGGGTCTGAGACCCTTTCAGGATGTCCACAAAAGCAAAAGTATTTTCATAATAATATGAAGACATTATTTGCCCTTTTCACTTGCTTTCCCTTGCAAGTGTACAGTGAAGTTTCCAGAAGCTACATAACATTGAATAGGCCACAGATTGAACACAGGAGCAGTTATCAGCACCCAGCTGTTTTGTATTAAGCCAGACATTTAAACACACACACACACACACACACACACCCCAAACAAACAAAAAATGCACTCTTCTAAAATTTTGAAAAGGACAGTTTTTTTTTCTTTAAAACATTTTGTTTCACTTGCAATAGATTTATTGTTGTTATGTTAAATTAATAAGTAAATTTTTAGTGTCTCAGTTTTAGTTTCTATTAAACTAAATGTTAATAGATATTATTCACACAAATGAAAGTGATTTTTGAGTTCTCAATACTTTAAGAGTATAAAGGGAGGACTGGTAACCAAACACTATGAGAACCACTGCTTCGTAATAATAAATACTTTAACCAGAGCCAACTTTGGCATTCACATTTGATTTAGACAATGAAACTTCAAGTGTGAAGATATCAGAAAAGACAAATACACCCTTTCCACTCTCAATTCACATGAAATCTGTCTTCTGGTTAGTGTCAGTGACCTCGGCTGAAGCTCAGGCTCCAACACAAGGGGGCTGGCTGCACTGGTGCTTCTGCTCAGACAAGCCCGTCATCCTGCCTGATGTTCCCCATTTCCCAGCTGTCTGTCCTGGGCTGCACAGTTTGATGAGCTCTGCTGCAGTTTACTCTGTTTCCTGCCATACTTGGCACACATTTGTGTATATATTTTGGATTCCAGGTTCTGTTTTGCTTGGAAATCTTAGGGCGCCAAGGGAGGGAATGTGACCAGCAATATTAGTCAACTAGCATGCAAAAACAGTGGTCAGAACTACAAATCCAGGTATCACTTAAAAGCCCAGCGCAAGAATATGGCTGCACATTGATCATGCAAGTCAGAGGCAGGAAGCAACTTCATTAAAGATATTTCTTTCAAACAAGGAAAGTGGTGTGTTTATTACATCCATAGCGGATCTGGCAGAGAGCAGATGTGCAATAAATACTTGTTGAATGACTGAATATTACTAGGGGATTTAGAAAGCATACCCAGGAAAGTAGAATAGGTTAGAATGGAAATGACAACTGATTGTTCAAGATATGAAATCATGATGAGTAAAGCTAGAGGTATTGGTTTGGTACAATACTGAGCAGTCAGAAGTCCTGATTGTGAGCTGTAAGGAAGTGTGTCCCATGTCTTTACTATATATAGTGCTGGCCACCAATCACCAGCCAACCACTAAAGTGAGTATCAGTCCAATACGCAGCTACAGTAGCCTTCTGAGGTGGGTTGACAACAATGATTTTGTTACAGGACATATAGAGGTCAATGTAAAAGACCAACAAAATGGATCTGGGACTAAGAAGTTCTCAATCCCCGTCTCCAAATGCTGCACTGAGCAAACTCCTGGATGCATCTATGTGTGGTTCTCATGACTGATTCCCACTTGGTCTCTCCTATTGGAGACAGACCCATCTGGGAGGCAGTCCCAGCAAGGCTAACATGGTATTGGAATCCTACTACTCCTCCTCCATAGGAGAATGGTAAACAGGAGCTTTTCTGAGCACACAAGCATTTGAATTCGGGTCTTTAAACAAACACTCAAAGGTAAATGCTGGCTCTCATTTTCATTCAGCCTCGCTGCAAACAATGGGCACCAGGATATGCAATATATAATTTGACTACCACATTTCACATAGGTTTGTCTATGAAATTAGACTTTTGAAAGAACCAACTTTTGACTATGTTGACTCACTCTATTGTAGCTTTATTTTCTATTCAATATATTTATTTTATTCTTTTTTTTAATTTTCTTCAGGTTTATTCCGTATTCTTTTCTAATTTTTTAAGTTAAATTCATTCAACAACTATTTGTGTGGCTATTGTGTAATAGGCATTGTTTAACATATTGGAGATAGTGTTTCTTGGCACATTAATTTTCTAATATTGGCATTTAAGACCATTAGTTTCCCTCTAAATCCCATTTTAGCTATAATCCAGAGCTTTTATATGCAGAGTCCTTTGTTGTGGTGGTGGGTGATTAAATTCTAAGTACTTTAAATTTTTATCTCTTTTGTTTTGCTTTTTAATTGAAATGCCTTTATGCCACTTTCATTCTTAAAGTTAATTTGAGTTTAATTCTTTTTTTGCCTAAGATATATGGTTGTGAGATTTGAAATTTGTAACAGCTTCTTCATATGATCAAGTCTGACCTTTATTGAATTATAGCAAGAAAAGTCTCTGTATACTATAATACTTTTTTTTAACATTTGTTGAAACCTAATTTTTGAACTGGTATAAAACCTATTTTTATAAATATCTTTTGTGTGCTCAAGAATTTATTTCTCGAATGATGTCAGCAAGATCATCATTCAGAATAGGAAGCTCCAAACCCTGGTTGCCCAGAGGAAACGCCAAGTAAACAAGCACAGGTGATTACAATGGATTTGGAGTGGCTCTGGATGGTTAAGGATCCGCAGCACCAAGTGAACATCAAATCAAGAAAAAGCCACATGCAAAATGGCAGGAATTTAGGGGTGTTTTTATTCCACCTTGTCTCCCCGCTTCTCTGATGTGGTATATGGCAAGGTTGAAAAGAGGCTCCCAATTCCAGGCCCCCTCCCACTGGATGGAAGGAAACGGAAACGTGTTAACAACACTCTAGACCAGCGGTTCTCAACCTGTGGGTCGCGACCTCTTTGGCAGTCGAACGACCCTTTAACAGGGGTTGCCTAAGACCATCCTGCATATCAGATATTTACATTATGATTCATCACAGTAGCAACATTACAGTTATGAAGTAGCAATGAAAATAATTTTATGGTTGGGTCACAACATGAGGAACTGTATTTAAAGGGCCAGAAGGTTGAGAACCACTGCGAGTCTAGCCTATCTGTTGGCTGCCAGGGGACTAGTTTCTGTCTTACCTGACCCAGTGCTCTGGCGTGAATGGCAGCATAGTTTGGACATTAGGTTGAAAGCCATGGGTGGCAGTGGTAGGTATCTGGGCATGTGAACAACCACAAGGGACTGCAGACCATGAGCCCCTGGGGGAAAGAGAGAGCAGGCAAAAGAATATACTAGAGCACCTAGGCCCCCAGAAGCAGCAGGAATGAGACTCAGGGAAATTAAGATATTTGAGAACAGCTGTGTATACAAGGCTCTTGGGATAACCCTTCTCACTGCCTGGTTAGGGGCTATCTTCCCCCTCCTGGAGCTAGTCAGCAAAGCCTGGAAGCAGGGGCTGTTTTTTGGTGGTTGTTTTTTTAATGCTCAATTTTCAATAAAAGGTCACAAGGCATACAAAGAAATAGGGGGGTGACATCACCAAAATGGTGACAGAAGAGAGCCCAGCCTCCCTCCATCCCTGCAACAAAGATCATAATTAGGCAGCTATCCATGGACAGCACCAGCTCCAGGAGAGCTCTGGAGTCCATTAGGAAACTTCAGTAACACTGTAGAACAAAAAGCCAAAGATAATGCACAAAAGCAGAAAGAATACAGCTTCCTTTTGCCTGCATCGTCTCATCCTCCTAGCCGGCATAGCTCAGAGCAAAAGGGAACGCCACAGCTAGAAAGCTTCCCTCGCTGGGGAAGAGTGGGGAGGGTGACCAGCTTTTGCAGCCTTTTGAGGCACCACATGAAGGACCTACCAACTGCAGCAGCAACTCACACAGACTGGCAAGGCTGGAACACAGAGCCAGGAGGAAAAGCAGGGGCTACCTGTAACAGCCACACAAGAGCAATCTCAGCTCACAGTGACCTGCTCCACAGATAAACCCAACAGCTTCCACCCAGGACAGAACCAAGAGCCAGCACAGCTCTGGGAACCCCTGCAGATCTCCCAGCTTTCACCGGACATGGATTTACATTCACTGATGCCGACCAACCGAATCCCTCCCTTCCTGCTTCTTACCCACCAACCCCCACCAGCCAGAGCCCGGGAACAGCACTGGCAGCCAGTCCAGGCCTCTGTGGCCCTTGAGTACCAGACACCAGCATGGACTACCTGGCTGGCCCCCACTGCCAGGCGCACACTGTGCACTTGCAGGCTTCCTGCCTGATGCACATCGCTGGGCTCCACTGCTGTGAACACGCCTAGGCAGCAACTGTGCAGCCAGGGGAGAGACACACGGACAGCCAGGGTCACGCAGCTGTAATGAGCCTGTCATTGGCCCTGGCCCTTGCTGCCTGCTCTGACTGCCACCACAACGTTGTGTGTCTGCAACCTGCCCCTGACACCACACAGACACCTGCAGCTGGTCCCCACAGCCAAGCACATGCACGCCACTGGCTCCAGCCACCACCACTTCCTGCCCTGGTTCCCAGCCACTGGGCATAAAAGGCACCGCTGGGGACACCAACAGCCCTTGCAGCCATGCAGACAACGCACAGTGCTCACCAAAGACGACACAGGTGTTGATGCTACGGACCCAGCAGCTTGAGCCAGACAGACATGGGGACCCAGCTTAATACTTGATTAGTAACATGAAAATACACAACACATTGGTAAGTATATATTTGGATTCAGAATTCTAATACTGTCATACCGTGGATGTTAACCACTTAACTCTAGTATAAAACAAGAGCACTAAAAATAACTATCGCCACAATAATTTGTTAACAGAAATATCTATAGCTATAATAATAAAAGCATAATATGCTAATTAGGCCAGATGACCTTCTACGAAGCCAGGGCTGAGAGGGAAGCCCAGGTCCTAGGTGCCTGCCAGGTGCCAGAGGGAAGCCAGTGCCGGCAGCCAGGGGAAGGAAGACCTACTCTTGCATGAATTTCATGCATTAGGCCTCTAGTAATAAAGAAAGGTAAATTGTGACATCAAGTCATAAAAGAAGGGGAAGTAAAAGGAAGATATGTGTATGCGATTGAAGTTAAGTTGTTAATGTAAAATGAACTGTTAAATCAATAAGATGTTTTATGCAAGCTATGTATAACCACAAAGCAAAAACCTACAGTAGCTTCACAAAAGACTTCTTAAAGGGGAATAAAATCATCAATTCAAAAAGGAAGGCAGCAAGAGAAGAAGAAAAGAATACAAACTAGAAAACAACCAGAAAACAATTAGTAAGATGGGATTAGCAAGTCCTTACCCATCAATAATTACTCTGTATATAAATGGATTGAATTCTTCAATCAAAAAACAGAGGCTGGATGGATTTAAAAAAAAAACAAAAAAAAAACTCAAGACCCAAACACATGCTGCCTACAAGAGATTCACTTCAGGTTTTTTAAATTGAATTTATTGGGGTGACACTGCTTAACAAAACCATACAGGTTTCAAGTGCACTCTGTCACACATCATCTGCACACTGCATCCAGGGCTCACCAGCCAGTCAAGTCTCTTTCCACCATTTATCCCCCGCTTCGCCCCACTGACGGCCCCCCCCCCCCTTTCCCTCTGGCAACCATACTGTTGTCTGTGTTTGGTTTGTTTATTTTTGTTTCCCCAATTCTCACCCCAGGATGTTTTTTCCATTGGTTTTAGAGAAAGTGGAAGGAGGAAAGGAGGGAGGGAGAGAGGCAGGGAGGGAGAGATCAATTGGTTGCCTCCAAACAGGCCCTAGGGTGCAGGGGATCAAACCTGCAACCCAGGTACATGGCCTTGACCAGGAATTGAACCCACAGTCCTTCTGTGCATAAGCCAATGCTCTAACCACACCGGCCAGGGTTGTATCGGTTTGTTTTAATCCCTTCATCTTTTTCACCCAGCCCCCCAGATCCCCTCCCACTTCAGTTTTAAAGACACACATAGGCTAAAAGGGATGAAAAAAGGTATTTCATACAAGTGGAAACCTAAAGAGAGCATGTTATATAACTATAGTTATATCAGACAAAATAGACTTTAAGCCAAAAAAACAGTAACAAGAGACAAAGAAGATCATTATAACATGATTAAGGGGCCAATTCATAAAGACATTATAATGATTGTCTCTCTCTCTCTCTCTCTCTCTCTCTCTCTCTCTCTCTCTCTCTCTATATATATATATATATATATATATATATATATATAAAACCTTGGAACACCTAAATATATTAAACAAATACTGACAGATCTGAAGGGAGAAATAGACAACAATACAAAAATAGTAGAAGACTTCAACACCCTACTGTCAATAATAGATCATCCAGACAGAAAATCAAGAAACACTGGACTTGAACCATACTTTAGATAGAACAGACAAAACAGAACATTCCATCCAGTAGCAGCAAGATACACATGCTTCTCAAGGGCACATAAACCATTATCAGCGTATATCGTATGGTGGGTCACAAAAAAGTCTTAGTACATTTAATAAGACTGAAGTCCTACCTAGCATCATTTTCCACTGAATGGGATGAAGCTAGCAATAAAAAGTGAGAAGAAAGCTGGAAAATTCAATATGTGGAAATAAAACACACTCTTGAACAACCAATGGGCCAAAGAAGAAATACAAAAGAAAATACAAAATTGTTTTGAAACAGACAAAAATGGAAACACCACATACCAAAACCTATTGCATGGTGCAAAGCAAGTCAAAGAGGGAAGTTTATAGCAATAAACACCTACATTAGGAAAAAACAAAGAAAGATCTCAAGTAACCTAACTTTACATCTTAAAAACTAGAAACAGAAGAACAAACTAAGCATTCAGTTAGCACAGGGGCTCATACGTTGAAAAGACATAAATATCAGGCAGCAGGGAGAATTCTTCAGCACCTCTAACTCAGGCTACTCTGACCCTGTCTATTTATCAAGTACATTTACCCAGGTCACCTCCAAAGTTTCATATGGACTACATCCTTAGGTCACTATGATTTGTTTTATAATCTCATCAGGAAAGAAAACAACTCAGGGAGAACTGAAATCACTGGCATCAAAACCACACGCTTGTCCATCCCTCAGCCAGGAGGAAAACTCAGGATTGACAGGCTTTGTACCCTGTCCCTTTCCTCTCTCCCCCACCCCACAGCTCTCCTGCACCATCACTGGGGAAACAGTTCACCCTGTGACAGAGGTGTCAAAGAATTTCCCAGGTAAGAGAATGTTCTGGAGGGCGTTTGTGAACTTCCTCGGGTTTTGAATGGTTTAGTACAACCCTCTCTAACAGAGGGAAGTAGGTGCTGTGCATCTCTAAGACAGCAGGTCAACACAGGTTTTTAAAATTCATAGAATTAATTTACTTTTAGGAAAACTAAAGGAAAGAAAATCGAAGTGAAAATTTCCTTAAACAAGGCTTTAACAAACTATGGCCCTTAGGCCAAATCTGGGTAGCCACTGGCTTTTATCAATAAAGTTTTATTGGAAAACAACCACAGTCATTTATTTTACTATCTATGGTTCCTTCATACTGCAATGGCAGAGTAGAGTGGTGACAGAAACCATGTGACCAGGCAGCCTATAAGAAGTACTTCACAGAAACAAGTTTGCTGACCCCTGTCTAAACTCTGTTTCAGTCTTCTTGTCTAATTATGATCCAATGTGACCAAAGATAATAAAGGATGTTTTCCTCACTATTTTGCTGGGGACATTCCAGCCTTTATTTTCTTCCTTGCCTCCACTCTACTGTTATACTACTCACTATACCAGAATTTCTAGCTCTGGTTTTCTCATTTCTTTTTTTTTTTTTTTTAAATATATTTTATTGATTTTTTACAGAGAGGAAGGGAGAGAGATAGAGAGTCAGAAACATCGATGAGAGAGAAACATCGATCAGCTGCCTCCTGCACATCTCCTACTGGGGATGTGCCCGCAACCCAGGTACATGCCCTTGACTGGAATTGAACCTGGGACCCTTCAGTCCGCAGGCCGACGCTCTATCCACTGAGCCAAACCGGTTTCGGCAAGGTTTTCTCATTTCTAAAAGAGAATATATGTAGTATTATGGTGAGAATTAAGGAGACAGGATAAAGCGCTTCCTGTAGCCTTTGGCACATTGTAAATATTCAGTAAATGGTGGCCATGATGAAAATCCATCCATTCATTTAGCACATGTTGATTGAGTTTGTTATGGGTGGAATTTTGCCCTCTTCACAAATTCATATGTTGAATTAGTAGCCCCCGGTACCTGAGAACATAATCTAATTTGGAGAGAGGCTCTTCATAGAGGTAATCAAGTTAAAATGAGCTCATTAGGCTGAAATTTAGATGCGAAACTTACAAAACTAAAGATGAGTGATGATGACCACCTACAAGCCGAGGAGAGAGACCTGACCATCTCCTTCCTTCCCAGCCCTCAGAAGGTACCAGCCCCGCCAACACCTTGATTTCAGACTCCAGAAATATAACATTACATGTCTGCTGCTTAAATGCTATGGATTGAATATGCCCCCACCTCCCAGTTCATATGTTGAAACCCTAGTCCAGCCGTGGGCAAACTACGGCCCGCAGGCCGGATCCGGCCCGTTTGAAATGAATAAAACTAAAAAAAAAAAAAAAAAAAAAAAGACCGTACCCTTTTATGTAATGATGTTTACTTTGAATTTATATTAGTTCACACAAACACTCCATCCATGCTTTTGTTCCGGCCCTCCGGTCCAGTTTAAGAACCCACTGTGGCCCTCGAGTCAAAAAGTTTGCCCACCCCTGGTCTAGTCCCAGCGTGATGGTGTTTGGAGATGGGCCTTTAGGAGGTGTTTCAGTCATGAGAGTAGAGCTTCTGTGAAGGGACTAGTGTCCTTACAAAAAGGGATACAGGAGAGTTTGCTTCCTCTTTCTCTGTGTCATGTGAGGACATAGCAAAAAGGTGACCATCTGCAAACCAGGAGGAGGGTTCTCAACAGGAATTGAAACAGCAACACTGAGATCTTGGACTTCTCAGCCTCCAGAACAGTGAGAACAGATTTCTGTTTAGCCATCTAGTCTATGGTATTTTTGTTATAGCATCATGAACTGACTAAGGCATTAAGCTGCCCAGTCTGTGATACGTTGTTGAGCATCCATGGCAAAATGATACAGATTTCTAGAAGAAAACTAAAACATTCAGCTATGGTGAACAACTAGGAGGTGTAATTCATCTCTCGGAGATGACATTTGTGCTGTGGCCTAAATAGTTACAAGGAGCAAACCATATGAAAATCTAAGGAAAATTCATTACTAGAAGAAATGATAAGCACAAAGGCCTTGGAGCAGGAATAAGTTTACTTTTACTGCTCTTACCTCTTCTCCCATTTTCTTACCTTGAACATGGTTAGTGTAGATGTGATGGTGTTGAACATGGATGGTATAGATGTGATGCCTGTCGCTGTAAGAGCCATCTCGGGCCCATGAGGCAACAGGGATAAGGTCACAGTCCAACATGCTAAGGATGGCAGAGAAAAGGGACAGAGAAATAGACACTTTATGGAATCATTAAAAAATTGCACCAAATACCACCAATTGCTACTCAGGATTTCTTGTTCCGTGGGAAAAATTAATACCGTTTTGTCTAAGACACTATTAGTTTTTCCATTACTTGGTGCCAAAAAGACACTTAACAGACATAACATTGTACAATGTGGTAAGAATTACTAGACTTTGAAGGGTTTTAATCTGAGGGATGACAAAACCTGATTTAAGTTTTTAACAGAACATTCCGTAAAATTAAGAATTGTAGAAAATGTGGTCATAGAATTCAGGAATAGATCTTTTAAGGATTTGTAGGTCATGATAAGTTCAATTTTTTTCTAAATGTATGAGGAAGCAACTATAGGACGTGTCAAATCTGATTTGGTTGCAAAGTTCGGACATCAGTTCAAATACAAATGTAGGAAGTAGCCAGGAAACACATGATGGTGGATTGACGAGGTAATATCAATAAAGATAGGGGAAGCTGGAGGAAAGAATGTTCTAGCTACTACTAGGAAAGAACCTGTTAGACAGCTGTCATAGTCATCAAGGTGGAGGATAATGGTAGTTGGCACTTGATAGATTTGGGAAATACTTGGGGTTGAATGTAGAATGAATAGAGAGGAAGACAGGAGTTTATAATAACTTTTTCTTTTTTTTTTTTTGCCTGAGCTACTAGGTAGGTGGAGATGATATTGTTTAGAAGAGTTCTGTATAAAATTAAGAGATCTCTTTTCACCATGTTAAGCTTCAAATATTTTTTAAAAAATATATTTTTATTGATTTCAGAGAAGAAGGGAGAGGGAGAGAGATAGAAATGTCAGTGATGAGAGAGGATCATTGATGGGCTGCCTCCTGCACACTCCCTTCTGGGAACTAAGCCCGCAATCTAGGTATGTGCCCTGACAGGGAATTGAACTGTGACCTCCTGGTTCATAGGTTGACACTCAACCACTGAGCCATGCCGGCTGGGCATAAGCTTCAGATCTTAATAAGACTTCCAAGTCAGACTCTCAAGTAAGCATTGAGTACATAAATGTGGAGTTCAGGGATGCCTTTAGACCTGGATATATAAGTTTGGATTCATCTGCATGTATGTTTAAAATTGGATATGATCCCCTACAGAGAGAAAAGGTGATGGTCCCAAACCAGGCTCTGGCATTTGTCAACTATTGAAACATTGAACAGGGAAGGAGGAGGAGGCGGAGACTCAGAAGACATTGTCCTAAGGAAGGAGGAAAAGTGAAACACTGTGTTACTGTGGAAGGCAAGAGAAGGCGTTTCAGATAGGAGACGGGGTGGGAGGGAGGACTGTCCATTTCAAATGCTGGTAGGTCAAGAAAGGTCAGAAGGAAGACACATGTGGATTTGGCACGATGATAATACTGCAGACAATTCAGTGGATTGATGGGGTCAGAATCCCCATTCACGTGGGCTGTGTAGACATCATTAGCCATAGAAAAATAAAATAAAAAGAAGAGACAGGAACCATGATGGCAGAGTTGGGAGGAACACCTGTACTTCCTTGGAGGGCTCTATTCCTTGCACTTGCCTTTTCTTTTTTCTTTTTGCTGTTTTTCCCTTTGTGCTACATGGTCCTCGGCACTAGTGCCCAACGCCCAGTGAGAAGTAAGCGCAGGTGTGGTCCAGGACACTCCCCTTCCTCTTGCTGCTTTTCTAACTCCACCCCGGCCCTGGAAGTTACTTACTCGCATCAAAGACAAAATTCTAAATTCTCTGACTCCATTGTATGGCACCTCGTCAGCCGAGTAGCACCTTCATTTCGTTCTTTCATTTAATTTACCTGGTTTCTCAGAAGCAGCTGAGAACGAGCTGTGTTTGTGTCAGTTTATTTTAATGTATAATGAGGGATTCAAATGATTGCCCATCACGCATTCAAATTCTGTTGAATGTGTAATCACTTAAATGAACACAGGTGCCACGCGCCCACGTGCGCCTGGCAAAACCACCCTCTGTGCTCCGTGTGGAAAGAAGAGGATGCGCTTGGCGGTACAAAGCTCATCTCTTAATTTCTTTTTAATTTCATTCTTCCTCAACTGCTTTGCTTTCCACCCAGCACAAAACGCTGAACCCTGGGTGCTATAATAAGAGAGATAGTTGGCCCAGCAGCAAACCTAAAACTGTTCTTAAACACACATGAAATAGCACCCTTGCAAGTGTGGAGTGTATTTTTAACTTTGGGGATGAAGAATTATAAATCTGTGCTCTTTAAAATTCGCATTTTCAGGAAGATGTGAAACCCTGGAAACAAGGATGAAAGAAATTAAATGATCCTCCCTAGCGATGCGCCTGTGAGGTGGGGATAATGGCACTGCAACTTCTTTCACGTCACTCCCGACAGCTTAGTTACCAGTCCTCCCAGGCAAGCTGACATAGCCAGCCTGGCATGTTCCTATGCAGCACTGACTGGTAGGGCGTTATTAATACAACCAGGTTATTTCAGAATCAATGTATCTTTTATTTTTCACACAGAAACTACATCTGCAGTAATAGGAAAGCACATGCGGTTTCTCTGCATGGGCCCCTGAACTGTTTAATACACGCACTCACAAGGCCCCGTCGAAACTTAAATGTAGGACACAATTGATTCTCACTACCTAACCTGTTCCCCACACCGTAGGGGGGGGGGGGGTCAGCAGCCCCTACGTACTGCCATAGCTAAGTGTCACCAGAGAAATTCTTCACTGTGTACTTGTTATACCTGAAACACGCATTAAGAACCGGCAGAGAAACCAGGGCTTCTCAAAATGTGGACCACTCTCATCAGACTCCCAGGCAGGGCTTATGAGAAAGTAACTGGTCCCTGTTCGCCACCACTCAGTCAGGGTCTGGGAAGGGAGCCCTGGCATCTGCATTTTCAATAAGTCCTTGAAGACTTAGGCGCCACTGAATTAAAGTATTTTATGTGAGCCGTCTTTCACAGATGATACCACTTGCCTGTCATTAAGCTATTTTGAGAGAGAGAGAGAGAGAGAGAGAGAGAGAGAGAGAGAGAGAGAGTGTGTGTGTGTGTGTGTGTGTGTAGGTATCATTTTGGATCTGATTAGATCACAATTGGGATGGGTGCCCGGACAACACCCTCTTCTTTAGCAATACTGCTCTCATAGACTCTGCAAAAGTAAGTCATGATCTAGTGTTCATGGTGCCTCACGCCCATGAACACTGATGGGCTGGCCATGGACCCATGCTGATCAAAATTAGAGCCTCTCTCAAGACTTGAAACTGAGATAGCAGCACTGTAGCAAGGGTGGTTGTCACTGGAACCGGAGAACTGTATAGACCAGTGGCTCCCAACGCGGGCACATGCCCCACAGGGGGGCAATTTTAGAATGAGTTATTAACAGTGACTTTTTTGCATTTCTTGTGATTCTAGGGGCCTCATATACAGTATATAAACATATATTGTGACATATTTATGCATTTCAGTTCTGTTTTGAAACTCTATTTGCTATTTTTTCATATCACTTCATATTTTATTTATTTTTACAATTTCTTCCTCATTACTTCAACTGTCCTTTTGTTCTTTTATTTTTCTTTCATGGATGCCATGTTCTTTGGAAGCTTGTTTAGACCAAGTTAATGGCCTTTTAGGCTTCCTCCACATGAATAGGAGTTCACTTTTTGAATAAGAATTATGTGTCATGGGGGAGGGGGACATCAGGACTTTAGAGATGCTCAGGTGGGACCTGGCCAAAACAAAGGTTGGGAACCACTGCTTTAGACCCTCCTGGTGGGGAGTTTGGTGACTGTGCGGATGGATGAGCAGGAGAAAGAACCAGACCACGGCTGAAGGCAGATGTCCTAAAAGAGGTAGAAATGAAGTACACGGTGAAGAGAAAGAGCAGCTAAATGTGAGCATGAGAGAGAAACTAAAAGGACGGGAATCTTGGTCTCTGAAGAATTCCCAGTTTACAATTCCAGATTTTCATTAGGTTCAGCTACACTTCCAGTTCTTAACTGCCACTTACTTAAACTGGTGTTTGTTGGTTTCTGCTCCTTCCAACCAATAGCCCTGAATTCTGCAGGGATGTTTTGCTTTTAAATGTTCAAGATGAGCTAAAAAAAAGTCCCTAGTCTACTACCAGGACCTTCCTGGTAAACGAGTAAAACAACAAAAATAGGTAAACTCCCCTGGCTTTTTCTTTGGAAAACTGCTCTTTCACGCTCGCAGGCTGAGTTCAATTAAACTCACAAAGCAGAAATGTTGTATGCATGGGTTGCAAGGCCAGGAGCCAGAGTAGCTGTCTTCTGTTTCCCGCCCTCCCTTTGGACAAGTCCAGGGACAAGCTGGCAGGAAAAAGTCCAATTGCCTTCAAGGGTCATCCATCTGCTTCTTAGCCAACAAATACATCCTTGAAAACCCGCATCTGGAATCTACTAAAAACAAACTCCAAAGCCCTGAAATCTTTGCTTAGAAAATAGCAAAGGAAAAAAGCTGCCCGTGTTGACGACAGCCAACGTCTGGCTGGCTGGCTAATGGAGAGGGGGGAGCATGGGGCTCCGTCCACTTACTGTGTTCATTAGGCAGGAAAGAATGTTCAGTTCCCCTCCAGACCCGTTCCAGAGCTTGGTGGGAAAACTCTGGGAAAGGGATGGCGTTCCACCCTCCCCCATCCATCCTCCTTCTACCTCCCCTTCTTCCACTCCTCACTCCACTTCCCTGGCAGCCGGTCCAGAAAAAGGAGCCGGGAGCTGGAGGCGGGCCCCAGGCTGGTCTGTGTAAGAACAGCCTGTGCCAGGTTTTCAACTGCAATTAATTTTCCAGATAAGCCCGAAACTCTGAAACGCATTTGAAATTGAAATGCTGATACAGTCATCAACCACCGCAGTACCCAACCATAAATCTTGAGTACAGCTAGTTGTTTGTTGGTAATAATGAAGTACAATATACATTTAATTAGTGGGAGATTTAGAAAGTGTGCAGAGTAATAAAGTGATATTCTCAGTAGGATTGGGGAAACCTTTTTGAATGCAATGTGTGCAGTACTGCCAAAGGGGTTCTCACAAAATACACAGAAATCTGCTTTTACCAAGAAAAACAATGTAAACAGAAGAGGAGGGGCCTTGATGCCACTGACTGTTCGTCCCAGAGACAGCACCACAGTCAAAGCAAACGCTTGGTGGGAGTGGAGGGGTCCACGCAGGGGACAAGACAGAATCCCTGTGCGAAAGCCCTTGATTGTTAGTAAAATTCAGGCTGTCCTCATACCTTGGTTTCTTTTCTTGTAAATTTATACTCTAAGCTCCCTAACGTCCTATTCAAAACCCATCGAGCTTTACCTGGGAATGCCACCTGTGTCCACGTTCAAGGACGCGGTGACAACTAATGATGCATCTCCTGAGAGTCCCCAAGTCCTGCAGAGGAAACGGCCATCTCAGCTGACTCTGGGAGAGAACCACAGCCAAATGGAGGAAAAGCATCCGGGTCAGGGAATTTAAGATTCTAATCCAGCCTTGATTGCAATTCTCTGTGTGACCTTGAGAACGTCAGTTAACACTCCTGGGCTTTAATCTCCTTATCTGAAAACTGAGGATAGGGTTTCACCTGAACAAGTCTTTCATAGACCTCAGATAATCCTTATATAATAATGAATATGAGTAAAAAGTGATGGGAGAAAATAAGATTGTAGTAAACTCCTCCTCTCTGTCACATATACATGCACACACGTACATGTACACACATGCACAGGTGATAACAGTTGGGATTAAAAGTTGTTTCTTGCTCATTGAATTGGTTTTTGTTTATCTTTTAAAGGCAAGATATAAAGACCTTTTAAAGTCAGGGCACTTAGTATTTAGAAATAGTTCATTTTCATTGTAAATCAGAAAATTTCTTTTGGATCTAGCAATCCACTTTAAAGTGGTAAGATAATTGTGTTATCTGCCTAAAGTAAAAGCTAGATATAGGTATTTTTTTGAAGCTGTTCTTTTTTTTGGGGGGGGAGAGGGGAGTGAATAGATCGACATATAGTTTAAAGTTCTGGATTCAAAAGATCAAGTGTAAAGTTTTTGTGTGATTTGGGGCAAGTTAACCTTTATATAGGGCTGTTTCCTCATTTGCAAAAACATTGCCTTGCTGAGAAAGTGGTGAGGAATAAGTCAGCCAAACTCACCTTATTTTTTTTCTCTTCATTTGGGGATGTTATTATACACTAGAGGCCCAATGCACGAAATTCATGCAAGGGGCCCAACCCCCACCGCAGCAGCGGCTGCCTCTGCCTCAGCCCCCTCGGCACTGCAACTTAGTTCAGAAGGTCTTCCGGTCTAATTAGCATATTACACTTTTATTATTATAGAAATGCAAATAATATAGTAGAATTTCGTAGTTGGTAATGTTCCTTAAAAAACATCTAATCTAACCCCTTCCTTTTGTAGGTAAACTGAGGCTCAGAAAGATTAAATGAGTTGTCCCAGGCCACACAGGTGGCCAGGGCTTGCCTGTCCCTTCGCAATGCGTCTCTGCCACCCCACGGCTGCCTCCTAGGTTTGAAGTGGTTCCTGAGCCCCCAAACAATAAACAGGGGGACTGTTTATAGCCAGCTGGTACAATTTAAGGCAGTTCTGCAGTGCTGCAGATTGTGAAGATGTTACCAGTCTTTTTTTAATACTGAAAATGTAGCAGGTGATGTTACCATGATTTTGACAGTCAGCTAGAAATCCCAGAAAGAGGAATTAGCAGCTTCACATTTTAGAATACCTCATAACCCTATTAGGAAGAGTGGTTTTGACATTTTTATATGATTAGGTGTGGTTTATTATAAACACTGCATTTGCTTAGCTGACATCTATTTTATCCACCCCTGGTTTCTACAGAGCAGCCCCATAACCTAAGATGAAGTTAAAAAAAAACAAAAAACCTGGTGGAAAAATATGGCCCTAAGGTATATATAGCACCGATTAGTATGGGCTTATTATGGCATATGTGCTTGTCCTATCAGCCACTGGGAAAGAGCCTTGACTAATGGCTGCTTTAGTCCTCGGCTAATATTCTTCTAAGTTTGATTTCTTCACATGGAGTGAAGTTAGTAGGTTCGAAAATTGGTTTTCTAGCTTTGGGTGTATATATCATGCATACTCTGAACCCCACCAAAATTAGGAGCATACATAAGATTTCTAACTTTCAATTTCCAACGTTTTATTTTGCTAAGAAAAAAACATAGCTAACCAGTTATCATAAAACAAATCATTTAAACAAAAAGAAAATATCCCATTCTCAAAATAAAGTATTTAAATTGAATCTTTGACTTTATGAAATACTATCCATTCTGTCCTTAATTTCCAATTAAACAGTGACAACTCAATCACAGAAATAATCATATGAGGCATATTTTAGATATTTAACTGATTGTGAGAAATTAAATGTTTAGGACCAAATGCATGTACATTTTACTTTCTAGTCCCTTCAACCAGAAGGCCAGCGAATTACCTGTGTTTAATATGGATAAATGCAGATGTCTGAACTGCAGCCCAGATCTTTTGTGGGTAAGTCAGAACCTCTTCTATCCTTGGTGTTATTTTTAAAAATTTATCTTTATTGTTCAAAGTCTGCAAGATGTCCCCTTTTTTCTCCCATTGACCCCTTTCACCCCGTCCCAATCCCCTCAGGCCTTCCCCACACTAATGTCTGTGTCCATGGGTTATGCATATATACATATAGGTTCTTTGGTTAATCTCTCTCCACCCACCTTCCCACCCCACCTTCCCTCTGAGATCTGTCCGTCTGTTCCATGCTCCTTGGTGTGAGCTCACTGAGGAATGGCAGCAGTGACGAGCAAAACCACTCAAGAACATTCAATGTCTCTGCGTTGTGACATCCCATTGACCCAGCCCGACACGAATGAGACAAGGAAATACGCTCTCCCTGCTCTTGTGGGAGACACTGAAAAGTCACAAGTCACAAAGCAAGGGCAGGGACGTCTCCTAATTCCATAGCGAGGGAGGGAATAACGAATTGGAACGGAATCCAAGATGCTACAGCTTAATAATATCTGCAAATGCGCCATACCACACCAATAATGATCCTCTAGGCAGGCAGGCAACATTTCTGTTCTTCCAAATAATTTCCTTTGGAGTGTTTCTAGAGAAAGGAGCGCATTTTAGCAACCCTACTCTGTGGTTCCCATCGTAAGCAGTAAGCAGTCTGCCATATTTTATATCAACAACAAGGCTTGCCTTTTATTTTTTCCTTTTAATAATTTTAATGCTAACTCCTAATTAATATGCGTTGTATCATCTTACCACTTAAACGAAAAACTTCTCAAGGGCAGAAATTTCATAGGCCTGCTCTGTAGAACACAACAGCAATTTATGCACCTGTTTCACTTCATTGCCTAGGGCTGTGGTTCATTAAATCCAACTCTCGGAGAGGAGAGCCTAAGCACTGGTATTTTTTAAAAGCATCTCCAGGTGACTCAAAAGCGCAGCCAGGGCTGAGAACTACTGGCCAGGGCCTTTGACTCATGCATGAATAAAAATACCGCAGGGAAGATGTACCCCACACTAAGTCTCCCTGTGCCAAAAGAAGCTACAGAGCCGGTTAGCAAGAAGATAGGTCGTCTGCAAAACTTTCTCTGGGGACCACTAAGCCCAGCAGCAGCAGCACCACCTGGGAGCTCATGCAATATGCAGACGTGTGGGTCTCTCTAAAGATCTACTGACTCAGGAGTCTACAGTTTAAAAAGATTCCCGGTGATTCATATTCACGGTGCAGTCTGAGAAGCACTGCTGAAAATCCTAAATCCAGTCTCCCCCTAAAACACATTCCTCTTATAGGGCTCCCGAGATTTGAGTCCAGGAGCTATTATTGAGAATGGTGCAGGTAAATTAATTGCTATAGTGAAATATACATAATAAGTTATAACTTATCTTCCTTTCCAAATACACTTATTTGTAGACGAGGAAACCTTAAATTGTGCTAGGAATGAAAGGAGTAGCATCAACTACCCAAAACTATCCAGTATTTATTTCACTGTGGTGGAAATACAATAGGTAAGATCGGGTTCTTTTTTTAAAAAATATATTTTTATTGATTTCAGATAGGAAAGGAGAGGGAGAGAGAAACATCAATGATGAGAGAGAATCATTGACTGGCTGCTTCCCGCACGCCCCCTGCTGGACATCAAGCCCAAAACCTGGGCATGTGCTCTCAACTGGAATGAAACCTGGGATCCTTCAGTCCACAGGCCAGTGCTCTAATCCACTCAGCCAAACCGGACAGGGCTAAGATTGGGTTCAAGCTGCTTATATTCTAACTAGAGGCCCGGTGCACAAATTCGTGCACAGGTGGGGTCTGGCCAGCCTGCCCCAATTGGGGTTGATTGGGGTGGGCCGGCTGGGGAGAGGAGCAAGGCATGGTTTGCCAGTTTGGCCCACCCCCTTGTTGAACTGGTTGAACTCCCGGTCGGACTCCTGATCGAGGGGACAATTTGCATATTAGCCTTTTATTATATAGCAGTGGTTCTCAACCTTGGCTGCATATTAGAATCACCTGGGAATCATTTTAAAATCCTGATTTCTGGGCCTCATCCTCCGGAAATTGTTTCTTTGTTACTAATGTTGTGGCCCCACCTCATAACAAAGAAAGAGAATTTCCGGAGGATGAGGTCCAGAAATCAGGATTTTAAAAAGATTCCCAGGTGATTCTAATGTGCAGCCAAGGTTGAGAACCACTGGGATAAGGGATACTGAGAAATAAGCAATTAACCCAAACTTAATGAGCTCTAAGATGAACTTAAACATCCTAGACTAGAAATACAGCAATGTGCTAGGCTGGGGAAGTGACTCAAATGTTAATGTGTGTTAGAATCACCTGGAAGCCTTGTTCAACCACAGATTGTCCCACCCCCAGTTTTTCAGTAAGTCAGTGGTAAGACCTGGGAGTTTTCAAGTCTAACAAGTTTGCTGCTGGTCAAGGACCACACCTTGAGAACCACTGGTCTATGGAAACAGAGTAAAAATAACAGAATGCTGGGATCCAGGTGGGTGGCAAAGGATGAGCTAAATGTGAAGAGGCAGAGAAGAGAGAGAGAAGAGCATTCCTGCTTGGCACAACCACCAGAGTGGGGCATGTCTGAGCATCTGAGATCTTGGGGAGGACTGCTAGATTGGACTTAGGATATGTGGAATGAGGAATGGATGAGCCTGGAAAGGTAGGTCAGGGCCAATTCACGAAGAGTCTAGGACGGCAACAAAGGAGTTTGAATTTTATTCTGTGCCACTGGGGTTTCCCGGAAACAGAGCTGGACCTCTTTCCATTGCTTCCAGCCTCAGGCGCTTTGTACATGCCTCTCCTTGGCTTTGACTTCTCTTATTTCCCTTTCTCTGACAATTATTACTCATCCTGTGAGGTTCACATTAAATGTTACTTCCACAAAGGTTTCCCTGTGTCCCCAAGAGTAGATCAATACTCTCTGAAATCTTCCTGTTTTCCAGCTTCCTACCACTTATCACAATAGTAATTAACTCATTATCTGAGGATTGTTTGTTTAATGCCAGTACCCCTGTTGGAATATAAAGTCTGTGGGACAGATTCTGTCTTCTCCATACCTGTATTCTGTGCTCTTAACACCGTAACATAATAAGTACTCAGCATTTCATTTTGTAAATGAAAACTGAGAACTAAAGAATACAATGGAATAGTTAGGCAAAGGGTTGGGCAAGGCAAGAAATAGCAGGCATGGAGACCTTGAGCTAGAACAGAGCGCTACTCAATAGAGGGACCGAAGAGAGACCAATGAGGTTGTGTCCTAGGCAGAGAGAGGAGATGGGCCTGAAGAGGCAGTCAATGGGAAGACCCTGGAAGATTGGAAGTCATGGAATCTCTCATCAGATCTGTGTTTGTAACAACCTACTCTGGCTGTTCTATGGGGAGTGGTTTGAGGGGAGCCAGAGTGAATGATGTCACTGGAGGCTTTCCGAGGAGTCCAGGTGCCAGGAACATTGGGTAGGGTGTTGGCAATGGAAAGTGAAAGATAAGGACATTTGAGCAACACATGTAGGAGACAGAGCGGATGGAGTTTGGTGATGGATTGAACGTGGGGATGAAGGAGAAAAAAGACTTACAGTTGCATGCAGGTTTTTGATTTATAGGGACAATCAGAACCGTTGACTAAGGTGAGGACAATGAGCCTCCTCTGTCAAGTAGAGCTCCTGCTGGCGATGCAACAGAGTCCGTCCAACTAAGAGCACAGGTGCATAGACTGCAAGGGGCTGAGGCTGCCGAGGCAAACCTAGAGCCTCACCACTTTAGACACCACGAGGGGGGATTAGAGACCAAGCCCAAATATGTGTACACACATTATGTTTCTATCATAGCTATGTATATCGATAGCTATGTCTATATCGATCGATCTGGATCCACATTGAATAAATAAATGAAAATTATTTGAAAAAAGAACTCTGCTGCTGAAATGCCTGATCACCCGTGTGCTGCACCACAGGCCAATGCCCCTGCCCCTCGGAAGACTGACGTGGGATATGCACCCCAATCTGGTTAGCGCCGTGTATCACTGTGATGATAGATTTCCTTTATCCATAGGTGGACATTTCTTTCTAATTCAGAGGTTGGCAGAGTTTTCTGAAAGAGGCCAGTGAGCAAATGCTTTAGGCTTTGCAGGTGACGGATACCGTCCCTGTTGCACCTGTTCCACTCTGCTGCGGTAGCTCAAAGCGGCCACAGACAGCGTGTACACGAACGAGCCTGGCTCTGTTTCCATTCCAGTTCATTTGTGGACACTGAACTTTGAATTTCATATAATTTTCACACGTCACCCAAAAATCCTCCTTTTGAGTTTTTCAACCAATTAAAAGTGTAAAAAACCATTCTTAGGTCGCCGACTACACGACCACAGTATTTGGTCCATGGGCTGGAGTTTGAGGGACTTTTGCATGGAGACACCAAGTCACAAAGCAGGTAAAGAAAAGCGAGCTGTAATGCCATGTCCTGGTCTCTTGTAATCCACTAGGGGAGAAAGGGAGAAGATTCCTAGCCAAGGAGAGGAATTAAAGTTTCTCCTGATTCCAGGCTGTATGAGCTGCTGACCGCAGAGCCGTGAAGGGGGAATCATTCCATGTCATCTGGTTGAGAGCAGTGGATCTCAGTAGCCCTGAAACAAGGCTGCTCAGTGCCTCAGGCTGCCTGGTTCAGCTCTGATTCACATTCTTATTCCTACCCAGGGCCCAGTACATCAAGTGAATCAGACATAGTAAGGCACCAATCCTATCCAGATATAAAGCTAACTGCCGATCCCAGTCTTGGTTTTCAAGCAAAGCATGGGTACCTAAATTCAGACCCCTGTGTGATCATCAAGCTCAGTAAGCTAGCCTTACATAAAAGACCTACAGGCTTCCACGACTTCAGGGACAATATAAAGATTAAATAACGTTAGCGGCATTACAAAGGGACATTTGCTTAGGAAACTTCGAAGTATCTCTATACCAATCTTCTTGGATCTCCTCGCAAGACCAACAAACTCAAAAGATCATCCACAAAGAATATGTGTATCACTAGAGCTGGATGTACACATCACCATATATGGCTCACCAGTGATATTTTTTTAAAATTTTAAATTGATTTTTAAAGAGAGAGGTCAGGAGAGAGAGACAGAGAGAGAGATAAACACTGATGTGAGGGCAGTACATCAACTGGCTGCCTCTTGTACAGCCCCTTCCAGAAATGGAGCCCACAACCAGGCATGTGCCCTGGAATCAAACCAGCAACCTTCTGGTGTACTAGACAATGTCCAACCAATTGAGCCACACCAGCCAGAGTCCAGTGCTCTTTTTATAAATACATCATAATTATATGTTTATAATTGTTCACACCAAAGTGTTTAACTTTTAGACTATGAACTACTTGAGGTTAGGGATGTAATCTTTATCCATCTATGAATGACCAGAATCCTATATAATAAAAGCCTAATATGCTAAGTGTCCGGTTGTCCATTCAACCAATCAAAGCGTAATATGCTAATGATATGCTAAGGCTGCTCAACCATTCACTGTGATGTGCACTGACCACCAGGGGGCAGACAGTCGACTGGTCAACCAGTCACTATGACATGCACTGACCACCAGGGGGCAGACGCTCCAACCAGTAGGTTAGCTTGCTGCTGGGGTCTGGCCGATCAGGACTGAGCAAGATGGGCCTGACACACCCTGGAGCCCTCCCACAGTCCCTCACTGACTGGCCAACCTCCCGCATCCCTCCCCGGCCCCGATCGTGCACCAGTGGGGTCCCTCAGCCTGGCCTGAGCCCTCTCGCAATCCAGGACCCCTCAGGTGATGTTGGAGAGCCGGTTTTGGCCCGATCCCGCAGGCCATACGGAGGGACCGCACTGGTGCACGAATTCGTGCACTGGGCTTCTAGTCTACTATAATTACTATCACATAGATGATGCCTAATAAATGGTGGCTGAATGAGTTAATAAAAGAATATTTTTAAAACTGTTAATGGGGGAGGGGGGGAGTAATGTGTGCTTTTGTTCCAAAATATAAAACCTCATCTTAAAATAGATACTGAGGAATAATACACTTTGTGTATGCACCTCTCTATCTAGAGACTGAGAAAGTTTGTGATAAAATAAAGGCATAGCACTTCTTGCATACTTACTTGAGGAGCAAATGGGATTTTGCTCATTAAATGCCCCTGAGAAACACAGCTGGATCTGCTCACCCAACAGCCATTCCACCCCCTTCTCTCTTGCCACCTTCCATGGCACATGCTGAAACATGTAGACTGGGTTTCCCAGCTCTTCTGCAGCAAAGAAGGCCATGGGACCATGTTCTGGCCCCTGAGCTGTAACCTGAAGTTTCCCAGTGGTTCCTGGGAAATATGTGCTTTCCTGATAATGTCTGATCATTGGCACCAACTTTCCCTCTTCCTCCTGTTTTGAATGTGGGGCAGCAGAACCAATTTGCAACCGTGGGTGTAAGGCCAGAAGGTTGCTGATACCCACCTGAGCTGTTGAACCAAGGCATGAATCTTTCTATCTCCAGACTTCCCATATGAGGAAAAGTAACCAAATGTGTTAAACCACGGATAACTGATATTCTTCTTGCAAATGAGCATATGCCAAGCTGATGATGCAAAATCTATTTTGCAAAACAAAAACTTTTAAACACTAATTCACTTTAATATCCTAATGTTACAACACAGTCACTAAGTATTATTTTATTACTTTCTTTTAACTAAAGGTTACTTGATGGTCCTTTTTAAACTTTTGGTCTCCCAGGTCTTTAGCTAGTTAAACCACTGCCATTCACTGCTTTTTAAATACCTCTTTGCACTTAGTCTGAGCACTACTCTCTTAAGAAAAGCTTAGTTTCTTCTAGTCACTCCTCTGAAGCACAGATGTTAATATTCTATGCTTTGTTTCTCTCTTAAATGATGTGAATACATTGTATTAAGTATTATAAGTAACCTAGAGATGATTTAAAGTATATAGGAAGATGTGCATAGGTTATATGCAAATACCATGCCACTTTATATAAGAGACTTAAGCATCCTTGGATTTTGGTTTCCTCCAGGGATCCTGGAACCAATCCCCACAGATACTGAGAGATGACTATAAAATTGGGGAAACTGGAACACAAGGTAGCTGATGTTATTTAGAGTTATTTATTTAGAAAATTGGGGGTGCGGCGATGGCTTTTAAAAGTTCTTCTCTTTTAGAGATAAGTACTAAAATATTTACTAATGAAATGTTACTATGTCTTAGATTTGCTTACAAATAGTCCAGTGAGGATGGAGGAGAGTGGGAGGGAGTATGGATGGAACAAGATTGACTATAAATTGGTGATGGTTGAAGGTGGGCATATATTAGCAGTATTATAATATTGTACTTCTTCAAGTTTGAAATTTTCATAATAAAAATTAAAGTAAATAAGAATATATTTACATATATGTTTTGACATTCATTGGAAAACAAAATCTGAACAAATACACATCAAACTGATAACCATGGGTATCTCCGGAGTATACAAAGAGTGAAAGGAAGGGACATTTCTATTTTTTTTACGTTATACACATTGAGATTTTTATAATGAATACTAGAGGCCTGGTGTATGAAATTCATGCATGGGTAGGGTCCCCTAGGCCTGGCCTGCAATCAGGGCCGATCTGTGGTGTGACCAGCAGGGCAATTGGGGGCCCCTGCTCACACCTGCCTTGGCTGGTGTCGCCTGCTCACCTGCTCCACCATCCCACCGTGGTCCTGCTCGCGTCAGGGCCCATTGGGGATGGCAGGGGCCTCCACTGCCACCCATTGCCAGTGCCGCATTGATGATGACCACCATGTTCCCTGGTGGTCAGTGCACGTCTAACTCCCGGTCGGTCCAACTCCTGCCTGTGGAGACAATTTGCATATTAGCCTTTTAATGTATAGGATATGTATTTTTAATTAGAAAGAACAATAAAAATTAAATGTATAAGATTGCTATTCTACAATTAATTCTTTTAATGAGTTGATAACATATTATAGAGAATTTTCAAATGTGTAAAACTTGAAGGAGTCGTATATTACAAGAAACTTACAGAAGGAGAAGCATGTAAAAAGTATTGTGAAGCTAAACTTGAGAAACTTCTTATACACAACTTGATCCAGATCTTATGGCTTTTTAAGTAAATAAAATAATCCAATTGCACGGGCTCATCTACTAGATTCACATTTATTTTCTTTGAGGCATCAGAATAGAGTTGGGAAAATTACCTATTGGAAATACTAAACAGGATCAAGAGGAGTAAGTTTATTTCAGGCTCAGGTCTTGATGTTCGTCTTTGAAAAATACACTTAATTCTATTCGTAACCATTAGGGCTCAGTGTCTTCTTTACAATGTGAAATTAATGCATTTTAGAAAACAAAATAATCACAAAACTTATTCTAAGTTGATGCTGAATAGAAAAGAGACTGTCTTTGTGATCATCTGATTGAAAACAAAACTCCAGGGAATTATGTGAAAGATGGGGGTGGAAACTCATTAAGACACTTTGTTTATTTCCCTGTCTCCTGAGATGATTGAGGAGAACCTTGTTTGTATATTTAAAAGAAAACTATATTGCCCTCATGACAGATTTCCATTTTTAGTCATAATTTGAATTTTTTCTTCTAGAGTGTTTTTCTACATGGCGATGGGCAAACTCATTGAGGAGAACTGTGCAGAAGTGAGCCCTCATTGTATGACTGTGGGTAAACTGAGGCATGGAGTTTGGGGCTCCGGATTTGCATGGCTGGCACCCTCTGTTCTTTACTGATAGGAAGCCTTTCAACATTTTAGATTTCCAAGGGGCGTCGAGATAAACACAACTATTAGAATGTGGTTTATGGGGCCTTCGAACAAATCTGCTGCTCAGTGGGGACCTTCCAGTTTTCCCCGTGACTCTCTCCTGTTAGCGGGTTTGAAGGTTGCTCACATCTACCATTAGTACTGACAACCCTGCCCCATAAACACCCACTTCCCCTGCAGCAGCATTTTAGGGAGAAGTAATTATGTTCCGCTTTTCATACGCCTTCCTTGACCCAAAGAAAAGGGAACATCCACAGACACTTGTGATGAGGAAGTGCTAGAGAAAGTGTCCACCCCCCCCGACCCCCGACTCCCCGTCCCCTAGGAAGAGTGCTGGTTGCTCAGAATGGACGTTCTTGGGCCACGCTCTCTGCTGAGTGGACCTGGCAAGCTAACAGCCACTGCACTCAGGATGCATGGCCTCTCACTCTCATGGCACAGGTAACTCATCTGGTCTCTGTATCAGCACGGCGAGCGGGGCCTGCCCCTGCCAGGGCCGCTGGGTCTCCATTCTCCCTCTCAGCATGGACCAACTGGGGAGGGGGTCTGCAGGCCTGTGTCTTCTATTGGGTGGGTGGTAAGAGCCCCCAATCTCCAAGCTGACCATGACCAAAAAGTTCAGGTGATACTTTGTTCCCTCTGGAGGTAGGCGGTGAGTAAAAGGATGCATGTGCAAAATCTCATCACAAAACCTCCCCAAAAGCACTCTCTACAGGGAATAAAAACATATCCTAGATGCACAGTGAGCCTTCACATAGGTAAATGGTCCCACCATGTAGAAGAGATCCATGCCCAGTTCTGGCATCACACGCACTGATACACGTGAAACCATCAGGGCAGGTGCCTTCCTTCCCTGGGTGATGTGTCAATAAGCACATCTTTAGTTGTCCTTCAACGAGGGAAGGACAAGCTGACAGATGTGTGTACAGTTCTAAGATTTTGAAGAATAATTACATGAGAAAAGATTTTAAAAGAATTTTTCTTTTTTGTAGTTTCTCCCCTCATCTCCTGATGGAATAATCTCTGTTTATGACAGAGAACTGTAGTGTTCTACAATTACAATCTACAGATTTGTAAAACAAAACAAAGCAAGATGCCCAGCTAAATTTGAATTTTGAATTTGTATAATGAATAATTTTCAATAGAAGTATATTCTATGCAATATTTAGTGTGACATACTTATTACATGGGACATACTTAAACTAAAAATTATTTGTTTATCTGAAATTCATATGTAAGAGAGAGGCCGGCCATCTTGTGGCCACATGGGGGCGGCCATCTTGTGTGTTGTAGTGATGGTAAATTTGCATACTGGTCACAACTAATTAGCATATTCAGCTGTGACTAATTAGCATATATGGGCTAATTAGCATATCGCTCTCTTATTATATAGGATTGATTTCAGAGAGGAAGGAAGAGGAAAAGAGAGATAGAAACATCAATGATGAGAGAGAGTCATTGACTGGCTGCCTCCTGCATGCCCCCTACTGGGAATCGGCGTACACAACCCCAGGCATGTGCCCTTGACCGGAATTGAACCCGGGTCCCTTCAGTCCATAGGTCTACGCTCTATCCACTGAGCCAAGTCAGCTAGGGCAAAAATAAAGTCTTTGATGTGATAAAGAATGTCTGACTGGAGCTGGCTACCTTAGCTCCAAAACTCTTTGATTGAGTTTTAAGGAACAAGAAAGAGGCAGATATAAAAAGGTCTCACAGAAATAAGCCGCAAGCAGAAGCAACCATAAAAGCCTTGTAATATAATAATTTCCTATGGCTGCCATAATAAATTACCACAAACTTGGTGGTTTCAAACAACAGAAATGCATCCTCTCACAGTGCTGGAGGCCAGAGGTCTGAAAGCAAGGTGTTTGCGGGGCAGGCTCGCTCTGGAGATGCTGGGGGAGAAACCATTTCTGCCTCTCCCAGGTCCCGGCAGCTGCCAGCATTTCTTGGCTTTTGTCCGAATCATTTCAGTCTTCAAGGCCAGCCTCTTCAGACCCTCTCCTCATTGTGTGTCTGAATAATCTCCCCCGGCCTCTCTCTTATAAAGACACTTCTGATGACATTTGGGATCCAGAATAATCAATCCCCCTATCTCATGACACATAATTTAATCTTATCTGCAAAAATAATAAATAATCACCCCCTTTTATTTTGTGGTTGTTTTTGTTTGTTTGTTTTTTGCCAGATAAGATAATATCCACAGTTTCCAGGGGTTGGACATGGATATATTTCCAGGGGGCAATTTTCAGCCTACTACAGACAGGGAGGGGTATGGCATGTTCTAACAGTTCTCCTAGGTTTGTGGCATGCTCTAACAGTGAGTGGCCGGGGCAGCAAGGGAGCATGGGAGGAGGGCTGCATGTCTGCATGTTCTAACAGTGAGTGGCCGTGCAGCAAGGGAGCATGGGAGGAGGGTTGCATGCTCTAACAGTGAGTGGCCGGGGCAGCAAGGGAGCATGGGAGGAGGGTTGCATGCTCTAACAGTGAGTGGCCGGGGCAGCAAGGGAGCATGGGAGGAGGGTTGCATGTTCTAACAGTGAGTGGCCAGGGCAGCATGGGAGGAGGGTTGCATGCTCTAACAGTGAGTGGCCGGGGCAGCAAGGGAGGAGGGTTGCATGCTCTAACAGAGTGTGGCCGGGGCAGCATGGGAGGAGGGTTGCATGCTCTAACAGTGAGTGGCCGGGGCAGCATGGGAGGAGGGTTGCATGCTCTAACAGTGAGTGGCCGGGGCAGCATGGGAGGAGGGTTGCATGCTCTAACAGTGAGTGGCCGGGGCAGCATGGGAGGAGGGTTGCATGCTCTAACAGAGTGTGGCTGGAGCAGCACGCACAAAGGGAGGAGTGGAGGCGTTGAGAGTTGAGAGGTAGAGAGGGCCTGTGAGACAGGGTAAGGGATTCAGGTTTTTACTTAATTAATGGAAAGCCAGTGAAAGATTTTAAACAGCAAGAAGATTTTAAAGGCATTTTTCTGGTCACTTTGTGGAGGCTGGACAGTAACGGGGCAAGAGTGAAAGGACTGGAATTGTTAGAGCTGTGGATCCTACCGAGAAGGGCGGGCTGCGTATTGGTGGTTGGATTCAGGGAGAGGCCGCGGGGAAGAAGAGACCAGGTTGGACAGAGGGGATAGACTTTGGAGATAGAGCCATGGGGACTTACTGATGGATTAGAGAGTGTCATGGAGTTCTCCTAGGTTTGGGGGCAAATGTTAATAAGAAACCAGATGTTGATGTTTGATGGAATTGGGTAAGAACCTCCAGTCTGCTCTAGAGAGAGGATTTTACACAGTGTAAAAGAAGGAGGTTTTGTCTTGTCCTAAAATAAAGTAAGTATGCTCTTCAGAAGAGAAATATTCTTTTTCTTCCATCCAAGATCAAGTCTTAACAAAGGCATCACACTTCAGAGCAAGATTAAGAAGAGCGAGCAGTGTTGTTACAATGACTGATGACGACTTGATGTGCACCTGTTAATGCCATAAACCTCTCGCCTCCTGGGTCAGGGTCACTTGGCAGGCAACATCTTTCACATCCAGGGTGAAGAGTGGCTCAGCAACCAGGAAATCCTGTGTACAATCATGTTTCCCACCACATCATGTTCATCAATAAAGAGTGGGTGGCAACAAATCAATGGCTGTGTTGCAAGTTGGGCAGAGGTAAGAGTGATGGTGAGAACTCTGATCAGAAGGTGAGGGAGTTCGTTTTAACTTATGTTCTGTCAACAAAGACCAGCACCAATGACCAGCACAAGTCACTCCACCCCTGTTGGTATCAGTTTCCTCAACTGTAAGGGGTAAGAGTTGTTGAGAAGAGCAAATGAGACAATGAATGTGCCAGTATTTTGGAAATAATGAAGAACTAAAAACAATTTGTCTCTATTATATTATATTATATTATATTATATTATATTATATTATATTAATTACACTAGAGGCCCAGTGCATGAAATTTGTGCACTGAGGGGTGGGGAGGGTCCCTCAACCCGGTCTGCGCCCTCTCGCAGTCCAGGACCCCTTGGGGGATGTCCGCCTGCCGGCTTGTGGCTGGATGGGCTCCTGTTGCTGCACAGCCTGCTGCTTGAGCTTCAGCAGCTGCTGCACGTGCACAGGCTGAGCCACCATGGTCTGTCCTGCAAACACCATCCAGTGAGTGAGTCAAGCATGGAGGCAGGCTCACCCTGAGTTCCCTGCACTTCCCTGAGTCACTGAGTTGTTCAGACTGACTGCCTTCTACAGAGAACGACACTGGGATCAGGCCTAAGCTAGCAGGCAGACACCCCTCTCGCAGTCTGGGACCCCTTGGGGGATGTAGCAGTGTGCCAAGTGTCAGACGGCCAGGGAGGAGCCCGAATCGGGGCCAGGCGCTGCACTGCTCATGCTCATCCTGGCCCGCTGCGCCTACTGCTGCCCCTCAGTGGTGCTGCCACAGAGTCAGGAGAGGCTCCCACCATGGCAGCTGTGCTCACCAACTGTGAGCCCGGCTTCTGGCTGAGCGGTACTCCCCCCGTGGGAGCATACTGACCACCAGGGGGCAGCTCCTGCATTGAGCGTCTTCCCCCTGGTGGTCAGTGAGCATCATAGCGACCGGTCATTCCCGTCGCTCTGCTGTAACAGTTGCTTAGGTTTTCATTATATAGATTTTATTTCTCCACAGTGCATTGCCCTTAGTGTAGCCTTAATGTTTTTTGTTTGTTTGTGTGTGTGTGTTTTTGTCAAATAAAGTAACAACCGCCCTAACCAGATTGTCTCAGTGGATAGAGCATCAGCCTGCGGACTCAAGGGTCCCAGGTTCGATTCCGGTCAAGGGCATGTACCTTGGTTGCCGGCACATACCCAGTGGGGAGTGTGCAGGAGGCAGCTAATCGATGTTTTTCTCTCATTGATGTTTCTAACTCTCTATCCCTCTCCCTTCCTCTCTGTAAAAAATCAATAAAATATATTTTAAAAAATAAAGTAAGTACAACCAATATGGTCATAAACCAGGTAGACTTGTTTGATGATCATTAGACATTGGTTACTATGGTTCCCTGATGCATAGTCAGTCGTCTTTTATCAGGAAAAGAAAAGGGCCAGCTCCAGCTGTCCTCAGTTTTATACAAAAGATTCCAGCCAAGTACATGATACATCAGGGTCATACAATCTCAAACATGTTGCAAAAAATTTCCACAAAATATCAAATTATTAACGGAGCCCATTCACAGCCCAGCATTAGGGCTTGAAATAGTAGTCATTATTTCCAAAGGCAAGTCTTTTGGGCAGGCTTGTCTGACTAAAAGGATAAAAAAGTTTTCCATGTTTCTTGAAGATTTAAAATAATAATTTGTTTTATTAAAATAGTATTTAAAATAATACTATTTCAGGTAGAGATAACTGTGACCTGCTGGACCAGCCATTAGCCACGTCTGTGGCTACCCTTAAGTCCCATCAGTCTTATGCTGGAGAGAAAGTAATGGAATTCTATGTCCTCTCACACACAACATTAAGGACAGTAAAACACAAATGAAAAATCATAAATTCAATTTGATTTTCTTCATAACCTGTCTCATCAGCTAAGACTGTTCACAAAATAAAGAAGTTACATTTATAAGCTAGTTTTCTAAACTATGCCATCTAAATTTACTAATTCATGAATGGGTTACCTTTTAAATATCAACCAGTTTTATCTAAGAGCTACTGTCACATCTTTTTTCATTTCTTTTCAAAAAATCCAACCTCTATATCCCTTTTTGTTTTCATATAGTCTTCTGTTTTGATAGAAAAGATTAAATGTCATACTTAATTTAAAATCAATATTTTCTGAGGCCATGCTGCAGACAGATCTGGGCCTGGACTTATAGTACAGTATTTAATAAGAGCATCCCTCCAAATATGCATCTTCAAAAATAATTTATCATAACCATGGCTATCATAACAGTTCTGTTAGTGTCTGTGAATATTACATGTCAAAGTCCATCAATTTTATTAGGCAAGCCATTATAGAATGTTATTAAAGAACTGATGAAGATATTTATAATAATTGTAACTGGTAGAAATGGCAAAAGCTCTGATTCAGTTTGATCTTCATGTAATCATACAAAGTAGGAAGTCTGGGTCATATTGTCTATTTCCATGGTTGCAAGGGTAACTGGACATTATCTGGTGTTTTGTTTTGTTGTGTGTTTTTTTATATTTATTTAGGACTAAGGTAGATCAGGAAATACAAGAACAGAATAGCAGACCAAGAAGCTTTTTAAAAAATTCTGTCTAGTAGCCTGGACTTAAAGGAAAGTACCCAGCCAGGTTGATGGACATCCTCACATTCTACTTGATAAACCAGTACAGGTATTTTTTTTATCAACTTTGAAAATGGTTACATTTGTAATAGTGTCAAGAATAAAACATACAGTTTAAAAATTCTACTTTGGATGTGAAACAATTCTTTACATATTCTCAGGCCTTCAGAGAAAATCAGAAAGGTCTTCATGATAATCCTCTACTATAAAATGAAAGGTAGCCTTAATTTCTACAGCTTTTATAAGAATCCATGCTGAGGAGGAACTCTTGAACGTTTGCTACATCTGGCAAACCTGCCCCGGGCCCCCACAGAACACTAGCTCAGTGGTCGGCAAACTCATTAGTCAACAGAGCCAAATATTAACAGTACAACGATTGAAATTTCTTTCGAGAGCCAAATTTTTTAAACTTAAACTATATAGGTAGGTACACTGTTATTAATTTAATTAGGGTACTCCTAAGCTGGCCTTTACTAAAAACGTCCTCAATCTGAGGGGTCGACCTCAGCGAACGTACCCCCCACTTCTTTTAACGCCACTTCTTCAAAATAGACTCGCCCAGGCCGAAAACCGACTTCTGCGCATGGGCCACGAAGTTTCAATCGCACTGTACATGCGCACCCACACGTGGTATTTTGTGGAAGAGCCACACTCAAGGGGCCAAAGAGCCGCATGTGGCTTGCACGCCGCCGTTTGCCGACCACTGCACTAGCTGATAAGTGTGGGATCCATGATGTCGTGTCTAGATGTCTAAGGGTCTAGAGAGTCATGTCCTTGCTTCCACACATAGGTGGGCATGACTGGAGGACATCATTATCTATGACTTCCATGTAGTGTCCAATCAGGTAGGAAAGACTGTCTTCTAAGCCGGTGCTTCTTGAACTTCAGTGTGCACCCAAGTCACCTGACAAATCAGGACCTCACCACCAGAGATTCTGATGCATTAGGTCCAGCTTCAGGTCTGAGAATGTGCATTTCCATCAAGCTCACAAACCATACTTTTGGTAGCACCGCTTTAAGTCACAAGAAGAGCATTTGAATTGCCGATCTTCAAAGTTCCATCCTCTCAGTCACCATTTACTCTGGTACAACAGATGAGCCTTTTCTCCAAACATGATGATTCTTTTTTTTTTTTTTTTATCCTCACTCAAGGATATGTTTTTATTGATTTTAGAGAGAAAGGAAGGGAGAGAAAGAGAGAAAAACTCGATCGGCTGCTTTCCATATGCACCCTGACGGCATTGAACCCACAACCTATTTATGGGCCCTGACCAGGAATCAAACCCACAACATTTTTATGTATGGGACAATGCTCCAACTAAATGAGCCACCTGGCAGGGTCATCCATAATGATTCCTATCTCTTCTGAGGGCTAATGTTCTGATTTGCCTCATTGCTTCCATTATTCATCACTGCCATTGAATATTATAGCACCACTAGTGAATCAAATCATGGTCCAAACTTTGGTAGTTGGGTGCCTGAATTGCCATTGCTCTTCAAGCCCCACACAGGGCTATATTAATGGTGTTCTTCATCAGTGGTATCCTTGGAGAGGCACATGGCCTTTGGCTGAAAGTAGACTCAGAGTGGACACCTTGCTCAAGCTTCCACCTACACCACTCACTATGGTCTGAATATTTGTGTCCCCCCAAATTCATATGCTGAAACCTAACCCCCAAGGTGATGGTTTAGGACAGTGGTCGGCAAAATTATTAGTCAACAGAGCCAAATATCAACAGTACAACTATTGAAATTTCTTTTGAGAGCCAAATTTTTTAAACTTAAACTATATAGGTAGGTACATTGTTATTAACTTAACTAGGGTACTCCTAAGGCTTAGGAAGAGCCACACTCAAGGGGCCAAAGAACCACGCTCCCAAGCCGCAGTTTGCCGACCACAGGTTTAGGAGATGAGACCTTTTGGAAGTGATTAAGTCATGAGGGCACAACCTTTATGAATGGGATTAATGCTCTTATAAGACAGCTCTCCGGAGTGAATCCAGAGACATGGGGGAGAGAGAAAGAGAGAGAGAGAGAGAGAGAGAGAGAGAGAGAGAGAGAGAGAGAGAGAGAAAGAGAGAGAGAGAGAGATCCCTACCCCCTTCTGCCATGTGAGGATACAACAAGAAGTCTGCAATCTAGAACAGGGTCCTCATTCGACCATGCTGGGACCCTTGATCTCAGACTTCTGGCCTCTGGAACTGTGAGAAATAAATTTCTGTTGATTATAAGCCACCCAGTCTCTGATATTTTGCTATAGCAATTGGAACATAATAAGACACTATTATATCCTTCTTTACCCATACCTCCTGCTAAATGGGCAGTGGGCCTCATTACTCTTCCCACCACAGTTAATCGGGTAAGAAGTGAACATTTGACCTAAAGAAAGAGACATCTACAGAGAACCCTGAGCCAATCAGATCCCTTCTTTTTTTTATTGTTTAAAAAGATTTTAGTTTTTAGAACAGTTTTAGGTTAACAGCAAAATTGAAAGAAAGGTAGAGACTTGCCATATATCTCAGTCCCCACACATGTATAGCTTCCACATTATCAATGAGCCCCACTACAGTGGTACATTTATTACAATTGGTGAACCTTCAGTGGCACATTAATCACCCAAAGTCCATAGTTTATTTTAGGGTCCACTCTTGGTGTTGTACATTCTATGGGTTTTCATAAGCTTATAATGACATAAACCCATCATTAATTATCATTTAGACTATTTTCACAGCTATGAAAATTATGTGTGCTCCTACTCATACCTCTCCACAACCCAACTCTTGGCATCCACTAATCCAGCGGTTCTCAACCTGTGGGTCGCGACACCTTTGGCGGTCGAACGACCCTTTCACAGGCGTCGCCTAAGAAAATCCTGCATATCAGGTATTTACATTATGATTCATAACAGCAGCAACATTACAGTTATGAAGTAGCAACGAAAATAATTTTATGGTTGGGTCACAACATGAGGAACTGTATTAAAGGGCCAGAAGTTTGAGAACCACTGCACTAATCCTTTCATGTCTCAATAGATTTGCCTTTTCCAGAATTTCATAGAGTTGGAATCACACAGAATGTAGCCTTTTAAGATTAACTTATTTCGCTTAGTAATATGTATTTTCATGGCTTGATACCCCATTTCTTTTTAGCGCTGAATACTAGCCCATTGTGTGGATGTGCCACAGCTTATTTATCAATTCCCCTACTGAAGAACAACTTGGTTTCTTCCAAGTTTTGGCAATTATAAACAAAACTGCTATAAACATTCATATACCGGCCTTGTGGACATACGTGTTCAACTCCTTTGGGTAAATGGCAAGGGGCGTGATGGTGGATCACTCTTACCACAGGGTAAGAATGTGTTTCATTTTGTAAGAACCTGCCAAAATTCTTCCAAAGTGACTGTACTATTTTGCATTCTCATAAGCAATGAATGAGAGTTCTTGTTGCTCCACGTCCTCACCAACATTTGGTGTCAATGTTCCAAATTGATCATTCTAATAGATGTACAGTGATATCTTATTGTTGTTTTAATTTGCATTTTCCTGATGTGGAACATATTTTCATATACTTACTTTCCATCTGTATATCTTCCTGATGAGGCATCTGTTAAGGTCTTTGGCTTATTTTTGTCATTGGATTGTTTGTTTTCTTATAGTTGACTTCGTATGTTTTAGATACCAATTCTTTAACAGGTGTGTCTTTTGCAAATACTTTCTCCCAGTTTGCATCCTGTCTCTCATTCTCTGACATTGACACTGCACTACTTCAAGAATTACTATAAAGCTACAGTACTCAAATAATGTGGTATTGACAAAACAACAACAAAAAGAAAAAACAAATAGATCAATGGAACAGAACAAAGAGCCCAGGAATAGACCCACATACATATAGTCAACTGGTCTTCGAGAAAAAAGCAAGGCAATACAATGGAGCAAATATAGTTTTGTTAACAGATAATTCTGGAACAACTGGATATCCAATGCAAAATAAATAAATAAATCTAGACACAGTCCTTACACCCTTCACAAAAATAACTCAAAATTAATCATAGAAGATAATGTAGGAGAAAACCAACATGACCTTGGGTATGGTATAACTTTGTAGATATACCAAAGGCATGATATATGAAATAAATTACTGATAGGCTAGACTTCATTAAAATTAAAATTTGCTTTATAAAAGACAATATCAAGAGAATGAGAGAGAAGATATAGACTGGGAGAAAATATTTGCAAAAAAACATATGTGATAAAGGACTGTTACTCAAAGAATTCTTAAAACAACTATAAGAAAACAAACCCATCTGGACAGGTGCTTTCTGTTTTGGAAAGTTGTTAATTATTTATTTTACTTCTTTCATGTATATAGGCCTATATTTTGTCTATTTTCTTCTGTGGGTTTCCACAGATATTATCTTTCAAAGAATTGCCCCATTTTACCTAGTTTGTCAAGTTTGTGGGCATAGTGTTGTTCATAGTATTCATTTATAATTGTTTTATTGTCCATGGGCTCTGTAGTGATGTCCTCTCCTTCATTTAGGATATTACTACTTTATGTTCTCTCTCTCTCTCTCTCTCTCTCTCTCTCTCTCTCTCTCTCTCTCTCTCGTCATTAGCCTGGCTAAAGGCTTACAATTTCATTTATCTTTTCAAAAAAACAGCTTTTGGTTTCATTGATGTTCTCTATTGATTTCCTGTTCTCAATGTCATTGATTTCTCCTCTTGTTCTTATGATTTATTTTCTTCACTTACTTTGGATTTAATTTGCTCTTCTATTTCTAGTTTCCTAATGTGGAAACTTAGATAATTTATTTTAGATCTTTCTTCTTTTTGAATATATACATTCACTGCTATTAATTTTCCTCCAACCACTGCTTTTGCTGCATCCAACAAAGTTTGGTAAGTTTGTTTTCATTTTCATTTAGTCTAATATATTTTTAAATTTATTTTGAGGTTTCTTCTTTTACCCCTGTGTTATTTAGAAGTGTATTGTTTAAACTCTACTTAATTAGAGATTTTCTATTTATCTTTCCATTATTGGTTTCTACACTGATTCCATTTTGATCTGAAAGCAGACATTGTATAATTTCTATTCTTTTACATTTTTTATGATGTATTTTATCTCCCAGAACATGGTCTAGCTTGGTGAATGTTCCATGTGAGCTTGACAATAATGTATATTCTGCTGTTGTTGGATGAAATATAGATGTCAATTATATCCAGACGATTGAAGGTATTGTTGAGTTAAACTATGTCTTTACTGATTTTCGGCCTGGTTTATCTTCCCATTTCTAATGAAAGGTATTGAAGTCTCCAACATGATAGTAAATTCATGTGTTTCTCCTGGCAGTTTTTTTTTCTTTCAGTTTTTTTCCTCATGTAGTTTGACATACATGTTAAGGATTGTATTCTTGGAGAACTAACCCTTTTATCTCTTATAACTTTCCCTTCAAAGTCTACTCGGTTTGAAGTTAAGATAGCTATTCTTGCTTCGTTTTGATTAATTTTAGAATAGCATATTTTTCTCCATCTATTTACTTTTAATATATATGTGTCTTTATATTAAAAGTAGTTTATTGTAGACAATATAAGTTTTTTATGCACTCTGACAATCGTTGTCTTTTAATTGGTACATTTAAAAGATGTACAAAGTGATTCCTGATATAGTTGGATTAATATTAACCAATTGCAGGTTTTGCTACCCTAGCAGTGGTTTCTGTGGCAGTTTCTGCTTATGAATCTCTGTTCCAGTAAGCCACGCCTCCCTATATTCGCCCATCTGTCTCTCCGACCTTGGGGGCAGTAGTTCCCCTGTGTCCTCTCTTTTCTTGTGGATCCTAGAAGAGCTGTTGATGCTTCAGTCTGTTATTTCAATCTACTTTTTACTTGTTGCTAGAACGGAGCAGTGACTTCCAAGTTCCTTACATGTAAAAACAGAAACCAGAAGTCTTTGTTCTGTTTTTGAACAAAGAAACACAGAAGTCTAGTCTGTGTTAGAAACTTGAGGAAATACGTTATAGAAATAGGCTGAGGCAGCCATGCTGGTCAACATGCAAAATACTAACAATAGTCACTTTTAATTTATTTTTTAATTTAAAAATTATTTTGTAAATTAAAAGTCACTTTTAGCCCTAACCTGTTTGGCTCAGTGGATAGAGCATCGGCCTGCGGACTCAGGGGTCCCAGGTTCGATTCCGGTCAAGGGCATGTACCTTGGTTGCAGGCACATCCCCAGTGGGGAGTGTGCAGGAGGCAGCTGATCGATGTTTCTCTCGCATCGATGTTTCTAACTCTATCCTTCTCCCTTCCTCTCTGTAAAAAGTCAATAAAATATATTTTTAAAAAGTCACTTTCAATTTGTTTTTCTATTTTATTGAGTGACTATTATTTGTTAGTTTCTGTTCTCTATGCTAAAGATTCAGTGGAAAATAACCTAATTTCCAATTTTGTGAATTCAAATTTTCATCACCATATAAATAAGTAAGAACATTAGGGACACATTAACATTAGATATATTTTAGCCTATAGGATACAAGCAGCAAATATGGTATTTCTTAATTTATGTATTTATACATTTTTCTCCTGGTCTATATTTTGGTTCCATTTCCTTTTTCTCTTATGTTACCTAGTTATTCTAATTTTATGTCAGCTATTTGAGAGTGAAGTAGAAGTGAAAAGTAAAGCAAATAATCACAAACTAGCTCCTAAGGTAATTCATGCCCATTTGTAATTTTTCTTAAAACAACAGTAGGATATTCACAAGCTAAGGTATTTAGGCTATTCCAGAAATAAAATAATGGCCCAGTGACATTTATAAATAGCATGCCATCTTTTACATCTTAGGAATCAAGTAGCCCAGTAACTTTTCTTCTTTTGCCACCACAGTAAAGAGAAACACCTGAGAATTTTGTAAGGAGTGTTTTAAATCTTTAAGAAAACAAAGTCTAAGGGAATTACATACGTATAGCTTCACAGAGAGGTGACCCACAAAATACGGCATCGCACACTGATCACTGTGAACTGTGCTAGTCCTGTGGATCTTAGGAAGGGGCTCTTGGTGTGGATTACACTGCAAAATACTCTCTTTACAGTCGGAACAAATGGAGAATTAATGTAATTGTTTAAATCATATATTTTAAGATCACAAAGTCCAGTGCCTGCAGGAGCCAGGCAGATAATGTCAAAGTGTGACAAGGGGCCACACAGGGACTCTGACACACCGGTGAGCAAGTGCCCTCAAACGGGCTCCTCTCAGCAAGAGCCCCAGGGCCGAGTAGGGACAGGTCTCCCAGAGCGTCCCAGTTTTCTACTAAAGATATGGATCCTAACGTGCAGTGTCTTAATTTTAAGTGTTACAGATTATTCGTGGAACTGTAAACCCTTTGCAGGACAAATCAAAAGTATTCTGCAGATCAAACATTCGCCACAGCACGGTAATCATCCAGTTGCGACATCTGATCTGGCTTATTACAGCAAGTCTCTGCCTCACCTGGTCCAACTTTTGTATTGCTTCCTCTATGCAAAGAGACGAAGAGCTCTAGAGAGGAAGAAGGAGAGAAGCGGGGAAGTGGAGAGTCATACTGTAAGAAAGATTTTAAAAATCCACTGTGCCTTCAGGGATTCTATAAACGGAACCACTATGACGTCTGTTGGGACAGTGGAAACTTTTAGACAGGCAATTGTCTGCTCTGTCCTGTGACACTTCAGTTATGCTAAAGGGGGTTACTCACTTGATATCCTCTATCTGCTTTTGAAATTTGAAACCCAAGTGCTCTTTCCAGACTACTCCCGAGCTCAAATCTAATCCAGTGTATAGATGCTTGGTTTTGGGGGTGGATTTTTTGGGGGATTCTTTCCTCATAATAAACATCTGTGGAAATGTTAATATTGTGTCATGTTTTTATAATTACATTTTTGTAAAGCGTGATTTTTAAAAAAGCAAGTCCAAGTTTCCCTTTCTATATGCAATCTAAAAAGAGCTTCCTACAGACCACCTTTTCTCATTTTTCCTGAAGAGTCAACCAAAAATGTGCCATTGGCCTCAGAACAATGTTCAGATGACCCTCATGAAAAGGGGGGGAAATTCCATATACTTATGACTTTTCATAATCTATTTCCTTCATGTTCCAAATCACGTCAGGTGTCTTATTGCCGTGACACACAGTGCCCAGTCGAGACAGTTCGATATGGCTCCCATCACTTCCCATAACATATCACTCAGAGCAATTATGCATCAGCTTGGAGTGGTTTTTTAAAAGCAGTCTCAGGAAAACCATTTTGCTTCTCCAACTCAGTCTTTCATCTGAAAATATTGTCTATAGCCTAAACCAGGACTGGCATTTGTTCACTCATTCAACATATATTTCTTTAAGACTTCCTTACTTATTGGGGCACTCTGCTAGGAATTAGGTGAATAATGTAAGTCAAACTGACACAGTCCTGCCCTCCTGGGCCCCAGGCAGCAGAAGCTAATCTCACAAATAAGCATATAATCACAAGCTTTGATAAATACACTGAAGGAGGGTCATGAAATGCGATGGGAGTTTAAAACGGGGGACATGACCTGGTCTGGGGATGAGGAAGGCTTCGCTGAGGAAGTGATGCTGCCGCTGATATCTCTGGAGTGGTTAGGCACCAACATGGGGAACAGGAAGTGGGGAAGAATGTTCCACTCACAGATGACTGCACATGTAAAGGTCCAGGGAGGAAACATGCCCCTTTGAAGAGCTGGGAGCAAGCTAGTATGGCTGCGGTTCATAAAGGGAAGAGGGTGCAAAATGAGGTAGGCTCAATAGGTAGGGAGGGACCAGCTCATGCAGGGCCTTCGAGGAGAGCAATGGAAAGCTAAGGATGGATTTGGAACTGAGGAGTGATGTGTTCATATTTATGCTTTTAAAGTTTCTTTTTTTAAATTAAATTTATTGGGGTGACAATGGTTGAAAAGATTACGTAGGCTCTAGTGTACAATTCCATGAGACATCATATTTTTTTAAAGGATCTTACTCTGGTGGGGAGAGTGGGTACAAGGTGCATTACCTAGGTGTTTCTGAGGTTTGAGCATTTGGGGACTTGCTGACTTTGGAGAGACTGCCTCTCCCAGAGCAATCCAATTTGTAGACATAGTAAAGGACCTGCCTACAAGGGCTCCTTTCACATGCAACCCAACAAATCCAAAGCTCAAATCTCCAACCACCCCCTTTCTCCAGGTCACCATGCACCTGCCCTGATCACCTCATGGTTAGGTACCAGACAGCTAGCGACAGCACTCATGCCCCGGAGACCAACAAAAGTATTCAAACTAGCCAATGCTAAGCCTGCTTACACTGCATCACCCATTTCTTCCATAATAAAGGCTCTTGCTCACATTTCCACTCACTCCTTCTGCCTCCAGACCAATCCTGGTGTTCCCCCATGTGGGCCCCTTGAGTGGCCTGCCATGCCTCCTGTTTCTAGAGATCTGGGACTATCAACTTCTTCCTTCATGATGAGGCAGGAGAGTTAGATGTTATGGGAATTTTTGACAAGTGGGAAAAGGGAAACTGAGATAGATGGTTAGACAAATGGAGTCAAACAATTTGAGCAATTTGCAGCCGGCTAGTATATCAGAAGATCTTATCTTCCCTAAGCAACGACACTTGAGAGCAAATGGTTTACACCTCTCTTCCCTAACCAGAGAGTAAGTAGCTTAAATCTCTGTAGTCAGGGAGGTAGATAACAACCCAATTAGTGCCATTAGTGCCAGCCAAACCCAAGGACGGATGAAGTCAGGGGAATAAATTAAAAAAAAAATAGATCCCAGCCAGTTGCTCAGTGGTTGAGCGTCAACCCATGAACCAGGAGGTCATGTTTCAATTCTTGGTCTGGGCACATGCCCAGGTTTTGGGCTCGATCCCCAGTAGGGGGCGTGCAGGAGACAGAAAATCAATGATTCCCTCTCATCATTGATGTTTCTCTCTCTCCCTTCCTCTCTGAAACCGATAAAAATAAAATAAAAACTATTCAGTGCCATCCAATAGCACTTTCAATTAAAAAACAAAAACACAGAGCCAAACAAATCAGGTAAAGCTGACCAGAAAATGACTCTGGTATCTCTATGCACTCAATTAGCACATCACCATATTAAAGAATATACCTGGAAAGTTGATGAATATTCTGCTGAGACCCTTTCCTGTAGCCTCCCCTAAAATTCCCTCAATCCCTCTCCCCCGCCCCCCGCTGCCTGAGAAGAGATAAAAACACTCAAGACAAAGGAGGCCAGTGTGCTCTCTCTCTGGAGCATGCCCATGCCTTTCTTACCCCTTTTTCAGGTATGAACTTTCTTTCTCCTAAACTCTAAGGGTCCCCAAGGATTTGCAACCAGGGGAGCAGTGAGCAGAGGTTGCTTGTCCTGGACTAACCCCCTGAACCTCTCTCCAAGGCCCCCTTTTCTCTGACTTTACAGTGAACTAACAGCAGTCCCACCTTGGCTCACTTCTATCACTGTGACTTTTACTTCTCAATGAGTCCATGCAGCCCCGCATGGCTCACTTTTTTCTTACACTCTTTCTAGAGAGCCAAAGCAGCCTCACTTAGGCTCTCTTGTGTTGCTTCTTCTATCCATGTAAGCCCTTCCATGTTTCACTGTCCCTAGCTTTAATAAACATACTCTCAAAATCACCTGGCCTCATGTTGTGAAATCTTTCCTCACAAAATCAAGAATCTACACACTACAGGATGGCCCAAGACAGATCCAGTCTGGGCCTGGTCCCTTTCTGATGACAATGACAGTCATTTCCACAACAGCAGGCCTCACCATACCAGATTAAAATAAATTACGGGTACATTTAAAATGCAAGGCCATGGTGGTAAGACAGGTGACTTCTGATGGTCTCAGTGGAGAGGAAGTGAACAGTTACAGAAGAGGTGGGATGGATTAGATAAGGGGGTGAGAAAAAGGAGGTGTCTAGGATGATTTCCGGGTTTATGTTTTGTTCAATTAGATGGATGTTGGTGCCATATACAAAGAGGAAATGCAGGAAGACCTCCTGTTTGGGAGAGAGGGTGGTGAGTAAAATGTGCTTTCAAGACAACCAAATAGAAATGTTGTGTAGACAGTTGAACGTAAGCTCATATTCATGGAAAGGAATTCCCACCACATTTGTCCATCTACCCACAGATGAAGACTCCAGGGCAGTACTATTTAAAGACTGTGATTTTCTCCCTAATATATCACATTTCTGGTTGATGTAAATGACACTTAAATGAGAAACATTACTATATTTATATCACTGGTTGTGAAAAATTAATTTTCATATGTTATAGATGCTATTTGATACACATCTGTCTGCCTACTGTCCTTGTCAATCTAAAGTCCATGCTCATAGTGAACTATTCTCCCAAGTTGAGCAAATTACCTTAAAGTACCCTTCATTCTATGAACCATAAGGATAGTACTTCGTTTAATGTGACAAGAAATCACATTGTCAAGTCCTCCTGACTCACCCTAATAATCACACCTACTTGACTCAAACTGCAACACAGATTGTTCTGAGATTGATCTTTAAATTTATGGGATGAAGAAAATAACAGTTACCGGGGAAAAATCCAAGTTACCTGTTATTCTTGTAATTGGCCAGTCTTTCATAGCTTCGGGATGAAAATAGGGAGACCAACAGGGTGACAAGATATTTACCCACTCCCTTGAAACACTAACTACAGAGGTGCTAAAATAATGGCTCTGCTACTATGTTATGACCAAGGGGGTTAAGGGTTGTTTTCTCTTTCTCTGTGTTTTGAGACATTTTTACAAAAGTGACTTCTGCAGCTGGTATCTAGCTCAATTTTGCTTAAGGGGCTAAATTGGTTGAAAGAGAGAAGTCTACATCCTTTCATAAGGAGGCAGGACTGTTCCATGCAACTGATCATGGTCACAGGACCCTGATCTTGGATCCTATAAGATGTCTAAACTGCCTACAAACGGCAGCTGTTTTCTTTGGGAAATACAGCTGCCTGAATGCGGCAAGATGAGGAAGGATGCAATCTGCTTTTGTAGTGTCCTAATAGGGCGCAAGCAGAAGGCTGTGACTGGTGGTCACGTTCATGATGCATTATGCACCCCAGCGAAATCTTCTGACAGCTCTGAGGAAGGCTGCAGAGTCAAAACAACCTGGCATCCAATCCACAATTGGAGAAAGAAGAAAAGAATTCCAAGCCCATGTTATCTTGTTCCTTACTTATGATGGAGCAAGAAGGTGGCATCAATAACATACTGTTACATTGCTTAGTAATAATAACATTAATAATAATAATAATAATAATAATAATAATAATAAGCCTTTTAGAGATCTTACCAGGTATTGGCATTATACCAATGAACTTTCTGAAATGATCTCATTTAATCTTCAATATAACTCAAAGGGTAATTACTGCCATTATTCCCATAAAAAATAAATTCCATGTATGTCCAAATATATATTTTTCCAAAATTATCAGAAAAAAAATGTTGCTTCATATTCAATTCGATAGAACATCTTTCCATATTATATATAGGACACTGCTTTAGTTACTAATTTTGAACATCAGAATAGTATGAGAAAGACATATTTACCTGGAGTGATCATAATTGATGCTAGGTTTGGATGCTCATGAAAGTATTCTGGTAGACTTTATTTATGTAAGAAAAAAACAGAACAGAAGACTCGCTGGAGAGAACCCTGAAAACCGAGGACCAAAAGTGGAGACCACATAGAGACTGGCATAGAACAGGCCGGAAGAAGATTCATGAAGATAAGAACACGTTTTGATGCAGATTATGGACAACTGATTTTTTTCTTACTTTATTTTAATTTACAAGGAACAAGACTGTTGATGTAATAAAAATAAAGTTTAAATAATTCAAAAACAAAGAAAAGAAAAAAACAGACAAGACATTTTGGGGAGGGCAACTAATAAAGCTTATGACTCAAGTCTCTTTAAATCACTCTAAGAGGTCATGTTGTAAACATAATGACTGTTCACCTAATGGATTTAAAAATCTACTTCCTAGCCGTGGCAGGTATGCTCAGTGGATCGAGTGTCGGCCCACACACCAAAGGGTCTTGATAGAGCGTCAGCCTGCGGACTGGAAGAGCATGTATCTTGGTTGCGGGCACATCCTCAGTAGGAGGTATGCAGGAGGCAGCTGACCGATGTTTCTCTCTCATCGTTGCTTCTGGCTCTCTATCCCTCTCCCTTCCTCTCTGTAAAAAATCAATAAAATATATTTTTTAAAGGCTCCACTCTTCATCTTGTGTGGGGACTTCATGGTGGTGCTAAGAAAAGGAAGAAGTCTTACTCCTAAGAAGAATAAGCATAAGAGAAAGAAGGTTAAGCTGGCTGTCCTTAAATACGACAAAGTAGATGAGAATGGCAAAATCACTTGCCTTTGTCAGGAGTGCCCTTCAGGCGAATGTGGTGCTGGAGTTTTATGCCTGCACTTTGATAGACATTATTATGGCAAATGTTGTCTGACCTATTGCTTCAACAAACCGGATGACAAGTAATTGTATATGAGTTAATAAAAGACATGAACTAATATATGTATGTCAGAACTTGGGCTTTCAAGTCAGGAAGCTGCCGCTTCCTAACATTGTGGCAATAAGAAAGTTAAATTCATGCAGTTTCTATTTCGTCACCTACAAAAGAATGCTAACAGTAACTACTTTAAAAGGCAAGAGCCAGGTCTATTTGGTTCACTGCTGCATCCCCAATATCTTAGTCAGCCAGCAGTCACTTAATAAATAACCTGTTGACTGTGTAAAGCATCTAGATTAGAACAATGCCTGTTACATAATAGTAGCTCAATAAATGCATTATTTTTAATGTTATTACTATTACTATTATTGTTCAGATTTATACAATATGATCTGGATTTTTTAACTATTAGTGAGATCTATTTATGTGTAAACCATTGTACTGGCCATCGAGAAAGAACCAGAATGTGAAGCTACCTCCAATTCTACTTACTCATAAAATGAATGATTATCATTGTTACAAAGATGACTCACTGTGTGACAGGCAGTGTTCTAAGCTCTTAATTAACTTACTTATTTCCCTCAACAACCATTTGGATTAAGTACTAATATTATCCCATTTTAAGATTAGAAAACTGAGGCCCAAAAGGATAAGTAACTTGCTATATAGCTAGTAGGTGGTGGAGCCAGGGTTCACACAATATGGGATCAAAGGTGTTCTTCTATCCACTACATTCTGCTAAAAAAATAAAAAATAAAAATAAAGCAGCTTTTAAAAATGAGCTAAATAAAAGCAGAAGACGTTCTTTGAACAGGACAGTGTGCATATAATTGTATGACAGAGCACAGGACATGTATTTGAAGAAGGACACACTTTACTGGCATAGGACTGACCATGAAGATGTCAGGTTCTTGTCCTAAGGCGACTAGCATCACAACTTGTTTTTAAAAAGATCACATTTTGCAAGATTCTGAGACCATTCCCAGAACCTAAGGAACTAAAGGCAATTTAAGCCTTGGAAAATTAGAAGTCGATGCCAGCTCTTATCTTCATCTGGTGGTTTATGGCAGCCGTTCTGTGATATACACTGTTATGTCTGAATAACCCACCAGATGGTCCAGCTGTGAGAATGTTATTGTTTTCCACCAATTTGTATTATTCCCATGGTTTCACAAGTTCTAGTACTTGAACCATTAAAGGATACTACAGCTTTTTCCTTAAGCTATGACAAAATAATAGGTTTCCCAAATCCATCACAAAACTTTCATCAGATCTGTAGTTGAACGCACAGACAAGTCTCAGTGCTTTTTAGAATCACTTTAAAAGAGAATGCATGATTAGTTTATAGGCCCTTTTCCTTACAAGAGGGACTAAAGTTTTAATAGAAAGTTTTTGTCTGAGCAGGCCCGGTGCCATTGCGACCACTGTCAGTTATTTAATGCACTTTGTGAAAAACAATCCTTGTCTCTCAAAGGCCATTTTGTTATGTCTCTTTACACTCTTACCTTTTTCAGTTTATGCGGAATTGCTTGCCTGATGCTATCTGAGTGAGCATACTGGTCATTCACGGGCACTATAGGTTCCTAGCTATCTGTTTCCTACAAGAAAGATAAGCAATGTGAACTCACACAGTGTGAATTATAGTCTACTAATTAGTATCTTGTGCATTAGGAGGTGCAGGGCTGAGGGCTATGCAGCCATTCACAGTTAAGCATGAATTACCTCACCATAATTCAGGGCCTGAAGCCTCTTCTACACACGGAAGCAGATGTCTCTTTTACTAGAAGAGGGAAACCAGTAGTGATCTGGAGGGGGGATGTTTAAACAATGCCAGAGTGGTCCCGTTATTTTTATTGGTCCCAGAACTAAGGCATCTAATATCAATCTGAATCCCCCTGAAGCAGCCCTTACATTGACCCCAGCCGTCACCAGCCTCCCTGTGGTATGTGCAGGACCAGCAATGGATTCCTGCATTTATCCAACTCTTGTAATTTTCCCTTGTAACAGTGCAAAGGAGTCCTTCTGATAATGAAAAAATACAACTAAGACAACAATGTCCCCACAAAAAACTCTACGGGAGGCTACATTTGAGGTATGCTCCTGTATGTGTGTCCAACAATAAGTTCCCCATGGCATTTCAGGGAAGGAGACACTGTAGAAACTTCTTATCACAGCCTGCAAAGTCCTATAGCATCTGCTTCAACCTGTGTTTCAGACCTGATCAGCCTGCACTCTCCTCTAACGCATTGCTCCAGCCACACTTGCCACACTGCTATTTCTCACACAAGCCAAGTAGTCACACATGTACCACGTATACACATCAGGGTATATGTCCTTCCTTCTGCCTGGAAGACTCTTCCATCAGACACCTGCATGGCTGGCTATCTTACTTCATTCAGCTCTCTGCTCAAATGTCAACCCCTCAGCCCGGGCCAGTGTGGCTCAGTTGATTGAATGACACCCTGTGCACCAAGAGGTCACCAGTTTGATTCCCAGTCAGGGCACATGTCCAGGTTTCGGGGCTTGATCCCCAGTAGGGGGCGTGCAGGAGGCAGCTAACTGATGATTCTAACTCTCCCTCTCCCTTTCTCTTTCTAGAAAAAAAAATCAATTAAAAAGTATCAACTCCTCAAAGATGAAATAAAGACACAGAATAAGGAATAGAGTAAGGTCAGAAAAAGAAGGCCCCAGGGAGTCTTTTCTAGACCATCACTCATAATAACAGCCCATGCCATTTTTGTTTGTTTGTTTCTTCTTCTTCTTCCAAGCACTTATCACTATTTGGTGTTAAATTATATATTGATGTGCTTGGGTCTGTCTCTCTCACTACAATTTAAGCGCCATGAAGCCAGTTCCTTTATTGTTTCGTTCACTGCTTTTTTTAGCTTCATATCTGTAGGGCGCAGCTATAGGGTTAAGCCTGGGACTGACCTGTTGGCAAAGCCACAAACAAGTCCCAGCTTAGAGGGTACAGTCCTTTTAGCATAATTAGGCTTGACCTTATGACACTCCCTAGATCTTATCTGGATAGCTAATGGGCTGTGGGAGGTGCAGCAAGTGCTACCAAAACAAGTGAAACTCACAAGAACATTGTAACTATGGTGACCACTACCTTGTTTACCTCTGGCTATAAAATAAAGGCTCAGCTTGCCTCTGGATCTCTCTCTGTGGCCTCAGCCAGGCACAGGAAGATCCACATAGACCCAGCTTATTCTCTTTGTCATTTCTCCATCTCTCACCACCCTCACTCAGGCTTGTGGAACCCTTGGCTGAGCTGGCTCGGCACAATATCCTTAGCCCTTAGAAAAGTGGCTGATGCATAGTAAGCCCTAAAGTATTTGTCAAGTGGAAGAATGATTTAATACACTCCCAGTTTCAGGAATGGGAGAACTGGTATTTCCTTTTTTTAAATTTTCTTTTAAAGAAGTATGACACAAGCCCTTCAACTCGGCCTTTTGAGTGCTTTCCTCACATCTAGCCCCTTTCCACTTGAATAACCAACTGATTTGCAATGTAATGGTGGGGTCATGCCTCCCCAGATTTGCTCTGGAAGTAGTGGTCCCTTCCACTTACAGAGACTACAGGCTGGCTGAGAAGCAAAAGTTCTCTAACCTGAGCCCTTTTTCTACAATGTGATCTTGAATTTTTAAAGTATTAAAGAAAAGCTGTCATTTCAAAGCTTCTACTGGGTTTTTTTTGGTGTGTGTGTTTTTGAGGTGTGTTTTTATGTTCCAGAGTATAGTCTATCTCAGTGAGTGTTCCATGGGCAACTGAAAAGACTGAGTCTTCTGCTGCTGTCGGGTTTAGTGGACTGTCACTGTCAATTACACATTTACACCGAAGACAGAGTTCTTCAAGTCTTCTGTGTCCTTAATGATTTTCTGCCATCGTGTTCTCTCAATTATTGAGAGTGGAGTTCTGAAGCCTCCGACTGTGACTGTGAGTGTCTCTAATTCTCCTTCCAGTCCTACCAGTTTTTGAGGCCCTATTGTTAGATGCAACTACATTTAGGATTGCTATGTCTTCCTGGTGAACTGACCCCTTATCACCATGTAATGTCCTTCTTTATCCCTAGTAATAGTCCTTGTTCTGAATTTCACTTAGTATGATACTCACAGACCACTCCAACGCTCATTTGGTTGGTGTTTGCATGGTATGTCTTGTTCTATTCTTTCACTTTCAACCAACCTATGTCGTTATTGAAATGAGTTTCTTATATACAGGTCATTTTTCCCCCTTCTGGCAGTCCCTGTTTTTTGAATTGGTATATTCAGATCATTTACATTTAATGTAATTAATGGTATGACTGGGCTATAATCGACACTCTCACTAGCTGTTTTCTATTTATTCCATCTGTTCTTTGTTCTTTGGCCTACTTTTTTTCTTCTTGCTTTATATTTCCACAATTCGCTGTGGGTTTTTTTAGAAAAAAAAATCTCTTTTTTTAAGTTTTTAGCGGTTACCCTAGTGTTTATATCATGCTACTTTAAATAATACTATTTCATGTTTAGTAAAAGAACTTAACATTATAACTATATATTTCCAACTTCATCCTCCCACCTTTTGTGCTATTGTTTGCATATATCTTTCTTCTATACGTGCTTTAAACCAAACTACATTGCTACTTCTTTACAAAATGTCACTTACTTTTAGAGCAATTAAAAATTACTTATGTGGAGGCTGGCTTGGCAAGGGGATTTTCTCAACATTCCTACTCCATCTTCAGCTTTGTGTTTTATCTGTACACCTGTGCCTTAGAAAGAACTTGTCCTTCCTCTAGAAGACTGCTGTTGCTTGTTACTCAGTGCTTCCCAGCTTGGTAGGAGTGGAGGCTGGGAGAAGGGGTAGGGGAATGTCTGTTGTTTTAGTCCAGCCTAAGCCTTAGACAGGCTCTGGATCTCTGGATCTCAGAGGTAAGACTTTCTATATATATAAAATTTTTATTAATTCCAGAGAGAGGAAGGGAAAGAGAGAGAGAGAAACATCAATGATGAGAGAGAATTATCAATAGGCTGCCTCCAGCAGGCCCTCCACTGGGGATGAAAACCGCAACCAAGACATGTGCCCTAACTGGAAATCAAATTGTGATCTCCTGGTTCATGGGTCAATGCTCAACCATTGAGCTACACCGGCTGGGCTCAGAGGTAAGACTTCCTTAATGATCTTACCCCCCACCTAGGTATAAGAGGCATAAGAGACCTCAAATGTCCTGGGTCCTAAGTGGTTTCTTGCCCTATCTCTTTAAATATAAGACTTTTTTCTTTTTCCTTTTACCCACCCCTCAGCCACATAGGTCTTCACAATGCCTTAGGGGTTTCAGGGTTTGCTGCTCTCCCCTAGTGTCTTAAGACCTTTGTTCTTTGCCTGGTCAGTGTGGCTCAGTTGTTGAGCATTGACCTATGAACCAGTAAGTCACAATTTGATTCCCAGTCAAGGCACATACCCAAGTTGTGGACTCGATCCCCAGTGTGGGGCATGCAGGAGGCAACTGATCAATGATTCTTTCTCATCATTGATGTTTCTATTTCTCTTCTCCCCCTCCCTTCCTCTCTGTATATATATATATATATATATATATATATATATATATATATATATTCCTTTGTTCTTCAAAGAGAAAATAATTAAGGCAAAGTTTTATGGCTTTTCCAGAGAAGTACCTACTTCCCTCCTCTAAGCCTGCATCACTGAGGTAGGATCTCACCCTCTCCCTTCTCTTCCTTGTGAACATTGGTGAAGAAGGGTCTATGAGTAGATGTGGATTTTTCTTGCTTGGGTGGCACCTAGTCTTTAGGAAGTCATTAACAAATTTAACCCAACTCTTCTTATCAGGTGGCTCCTGAGTTCTGCCGGGTTGACAACCTCCCTCTCCTTAGGAATCCTTAACTTTCCTTAGACTTTAGTCCGGTTGTTTTCCCCATGAACTCAATTTTCTGAGAGCTTTAAGAAAAGTTATGATTTTCTCAACTATTTAAGTTTTTCTTGTTGGTAGGGTGGTAACAACACTTCAACTTTCTACATCCTAGTTGGAAACCAAAATTCGTTTTTAGTTGCTTCCTGTTCTATGATGTAATTTCCCACTGAGTCCCTAACTTCCATTAAAAGTCCATCCCATTCCATAATATTGTTAGAGAGTCTTTTGCAAAGAAGGAAAGAAAAGCATCCTTGGGCTGAAGCAGCAGAGAGATCAGTAGCTGGCAGACAACCAAGAGGAGATCAAGAATTGTGTTGACAGAAGATATTTGCAATCAAGGGTGGAAGGCAACCACCAGGAAAACACAATTAAGTCTTCCCACACTGGGGAGTATTTGGGAAGGCTCTTTCACTTTCCACAGTTGTGTATAAAGAAGTGTTCAACTTTTTCACATGACTGTGAAAGGAAAGTGTTTAGGTGGTGCTATTGGACTTAGGCCACTCAAATTACAGGATATAGCCATATCATTACAAACCTAAGGAAGGTGGCTGTGATCTAAAGATGGGACATTAAGCCCTTTGCTTAGAGAAAGTTAACAGTAAACTCATGACTTATCTGAATGTCACCACAAGAGAGAAAAACAGGCTCAGAACATTCGGGTGCCTTCTTTCATTGGAAGAAATGATACCGTTTGCTTCCTGTGTTATCTTACTTATTAAGTATTCCAGAGAGGGAACTCGAGGTTTAATTTTTGTCATAAAGGGGAAAGGCCATCTCAGCACCTGAGTAATTTTTTTCAATCCAGCAAGATCAGACGGTCTGATTTCCTTGCTTGGTGTTTCTGGTAGAAAAGGCAATTTTCAAGACTGAAATAGCAATTTCTTAGCCATCAGTGAGGCTCTTAAAAGCCATTTTTAAAACTCCCATAGACTTCCATGTGTAAATGAAAGAAGACTCCTGGAAATATACATTTTTCTATTTTGAGAGATAACTCACTGAAGCATAAAGTTAATACAATTTATTACACCAAAAGTAAAGTTGCATTAGAGTGAGCTCATAACAGATGAGTAAACGCACTTCACAGGAACGGGGTTGGCATGTCTGCTTTCCCGAGTGTGGCTCCTTCAACTTCAATGCCTCCTTCAATATCTCATTCCTACGCTGGCCCTGCTGCCATCAGACAGGCCTGTCCTTAAAACACCATCAGACCCTTGAAACTTCAGAGCTAACCCTTAGATGGGTAACTAGCCTCTGATTATGCTTAGTCAGACAACACAGTCAATCAGTCCTTTCAAATGAAAGCAACAAAATCAAGTTTAAGGGCTCCTGAGCCAGGCCGCTCAGGTTCACACACTAGGTTTAATAAAAACTTACCAGCTGTATGACCTCAGTCGAGGGGGTCCATTTCTCTGAGCCTCAACTGCTTCACATTGGAATGAAAATGATCATAATAATGCCTGACTCATAGGGTTGTTGTGAGGAGAATTATACACAAAGCACTTAGCACAGTGTCTAGCACACAGCAGACATGTGGTAAGGGTTGAATATTTATTGTTCTCATCATCATTGTTACTACTTCTCCATACATCAACCACCAGGCCAACTTGCTACCCGACCTACCACCTCAGTTTTATTCTTTGGAGAAGTTACTGAGCATTAGCTGTGTGCCAGGCTCTGCTCTAAGAGCTTGCGGAAAGTAAAGCAAGAATACGGGCACTGTCTCCTCTGCCACCTGCAGCAAGATACTTCATCTCCCTGAGCCTGTGTTTCCTTGTCAATAACATGGGGTAATCAGGACCAGGACTTGCACAAACCTGAGAGTGCCTCCTTAAATGTTGTACCCCTGCCACCTTGCTTGCCTCACCATTATCCAAGCCTCTGGGAATAATAGTAACTACTTCACATGGTTATTATATGAATCATGGAGGTGAAGAAGCAGAGAGAGAGAGTAGATACTACTTGCCCGGCATGGGAGTGGGGTTTGGGAAGCCTTGGCGGCCAGCCAGGTGCCGCCGTCCGGGGGGATCAATGGATGTCCGCCCAGTCCCTGGACGAGGTTTACTAAGATGAGGTTTACAAGGCAGGGATTGGGTTGTTCCCTGTAAAGAAAAGAGTCAATGATGGGATGGATTACCCTTGGAAATGACAATACGGTTGGGAAGAAAATGATGATGAGAGCTCAGAGCTATTATTTATTCAGCACCTACTATGGTTAAGCATTTTACAAATAGTTTTTTAAACCTCACAATAGCTGGTGTAGCTTCAAAGAAGCTAAATCCAAAGAGGAAAGAGAAAAGTTGCACAGTGTATGAATTTTCTATCACTGGAGGCTCGAGGCTTGCTCTAGAATCCATTTCCTTGCCTTTCAGCTTCTAGAATCTAGAAGCTGCTAGCATCGTTGCTTGTGGCCTCCTTCCTCCATCTTCAAAGCTAGCTAGTCAAGTCCTTCTCACATTGCATCACTGTGACCTTCATCTGTAGTCATGTTTTCCCCTGAATCTTTCTTCCACTTTTTAAGAACCCTTTGTGACATATTAGGCCTACCTATATACCAACATTAATCTCCTTATTTTTAGTTCAATTGACTAACAACAATAATTCCATCTGTAATCTAACATAGTCACAGGTTCTCAGGATTATGACATGGAGATCTGTGTGTGTTGGGTGTGTATGTGTAATTATTCTGTCTAACTCACAGGGTTTGTTAGTGGCAGAGCTGTTAGGGTTTCGTCCTGGGTTGACAGTGAGGCACTGAGGTTTTTAAGGGTTGAAGTGGCTTAAACAAATTGGTATTTTACATAAATAACCCTTGAATCAGAATGTAGCAAGGAACTGTAGGAGAAGGGAAAAAATATGGTTGGATATGCAGAGGAAAGAGGAAAGAAGATTCAAAGATGAATCCTAGATTTCCTAGTTAGGTGACGAGGGATGGTGATTTATCTTTGCATTTCAATTTATTTGCAACTGCTTTGCAGTTCATGCATTCATTTTAACCATTCACTTGTTCACCAAACATTTGTTCAGGACCTATTGTTCTAAGCACTTGGGATGCATCAATGAACCCCAAACACAAAAATCCCTACCCTGTAGGAACTTACCTCTGGTTGGGGGAGAAATACATAAACAAAAATCATAATAAAGAAGTAAATATTAGTATATCCGAAAGTGGTGAGAGCTATTGAAATGAATAAAAAAGCAGGGCACGTGGTATCCGGAATAGTGACAGGGAGAGGGTGGGTGCGGTTGTGACAGGGCGGTGGGAGTAAGCCTCAAGTAGGTGATATTTGAGGAAGAACCTGGAGGAGGTAAGGAAGTAGCCCAGGGGTGTGTGGGCAATGCATCCCTGGCAGAGGAAACAGCTAGTGCAGGGACCTCACTGGGAGCCCACCTGGTGTGTCTGAGGAAAAGAAGAAGCAATTGAGCAAGGGAACAGGTAGGAGCAGGGGAAGCTTCCCCTATCCCTCAGGGAGACAATGACCTGACAGGTAACTGGGCTCTCACGAGGATGGGAGGACGAGAAGGGAAGAGGGGACAGTGCTCCCTCCTCCCCCCACCGCTCACTCTCTCAGGAACCTGAGTCATCTGCACGCTTCTTGTGAGGCACATGTAACTGAAGAGCCGCTGGGGTTTGTGGGGCTCTAACTATGCAGCAGGCTCCACCAAATTCATCCATTTCAGCCTCAAAACAGCTCTAGGAGGCAGAGCGGATGGTTAGCCCCAGTTCACAGCAGAGGAAAACGCTGACGATGGCACAGCTAGAAACTGGCCGACTGGGACTCCATCCCAGACTGACCAGCTCCACAGGAAGCTACATAGCCGCTCCTCCCCACACCCAGGCTGCAAAGGGAGCTGCAGAGTACCTGAGCAAGTCCTTAAATCTAAAACATCTCCTCACTGTTCCCTAAAATCGCATCATTAACCCCCCCAACCTGCCACAAGCATTTCCCGAAACTTACAGGTGACATGATGAGCCCCGTATACCTTATGGTGAATGAGCCCATCAGCAGTCAATGAGAGGTATCGACACTTTTCTCCATGGCAGGAAGGACCCGGCAGCGGGAAAGTGTGTGCCAAGAGGAAGAGTGGGGCCAAAAGGACAATTTTCATTCATTTGAAATTTCGCCTCGGGAGATGTCCCCATTCATCACTTAGTAACCATTAAGTCACCACCCGGTATGATGATGCTCATCCTTTCTGCCGGATGACTCTCCCTCCACAGCTAATTGCCTTACATCTATAGTCTAGTTCTTGTCAGTTTTGTCACACTGTTATTACATACAGTAATGGTGTGTAAGATATTAGCCTGTCATTATATATGAATGTGTCTAAGGAAAACTCATTTCCAAGAATCATTTTTGAAAATGAATCCAGAAGAGGGGTAAGAGCATATTTTCTGTCTCCAAGGACAACAAAAGGTAACCCTGAGGCTTGTCTGAGAATGATTTCAGGTGGGCTTTATAGCCCCCGGGAATACCAAGGCCACACATGCATTTTGGGGTGGGATGTACAGTCCAGGAAAGAGTTAAGCTGGAAAGACACAGCCGCTTTCTTCGCCTGCCACCTGTGCCAGGCTTTGAGGGTAGGAACAACCCAGTCCTTTCCCCCTCACCATTCCTCTATTAATTTCATTATGGTTAATAACACGTGACCAGAAAATCATTTTTACTATTTTCCCTCTGGTGCCATTAAGTTTAATTTTCTTGCTTTAATAATGCAGCATCAGCGACTTGTCTGGCATTAGAACTTTTCCCTCCGTTACCTATTAAAGTAACTATTACAGAATAAACATTTCAGACAACTGTTGAAATGGCAGTTTGTGATATCCTTAAGGGTCAAGCGCTATCAGTGTTCCCGGTGTATTCCCAGTTTACAACTTTCACCACTGAGATGTCAGCTCCGTGAAACCCAAGACGTTGTGTCTTATTGTGTCCCCAACACACTGCCTGCATGTGACAGGCATTCAAGAATGCACATTGATGCCTGGCTGGCATAGCTCAGTGGTTGAACGTCGACCTATGAACCAGGAGGTCACGGTTGGATTCCTGGTCAGGGCACATGCCTAAGTTTCGGGCTCGATCCCCAGTAGGGGCATGCAGGAAGCAGCCAATCACTTATTCTCTCTCATCATTGATGTTTCTCTCTTTCCCCCTCTCCCTTCTCTGAAATCAATAAAAAAAAATATTTTTTTAAAAAAAGAATTCACATTGATGACTAACAAAATGCACACCTCTAACCTCTTACCATACACAGAACAGTCAAACCCTCTTCCACATGAAGAGCTTGTCTACGACAAGGAATAAAAGTGGATTCTAACCACACTAAGAAAATGAATTCATCTCATATTACTTTAAATACAACAAGTATGTGTCAAATACCTGCTGTCTATAAGCGGGGGACTCGATTCTGGATGCTGAGGGGAAAATGTGCCCCAGATACTGTGTTTGTCCCACAGGGGCTCAGAGTCTGGAAGGAACCTGGTTATTACCTGCAGAGAGAACCCGGCATGACCTGAAGTTTATACATCCCTTCCCCTCCAAAGGCCCCTAGTGCTCCCTGAGGCCATCCATCTGCCACTTGCAGATGAAGATTCAGCTTATGGGCTCTGAGGCCAGATTGCCTGAGTTCAAGTTTTGACTCAACCAAATACTAGTTCTGTGACTTTGGGCAACTTATTCACCTTTTCTCTGACTCCGTTTCCTCATTTGTAAAATAAGGATGCATATTGGACTAATCTCAAAGAGCTGTGATAAGTAAATGAGTTCATGTGTGCAAAATGCTTGGAACCACAACAGGTACAGAGTAAGCATTCGACTAATATTAGCTATTATTTAGTTTATTATTTCCTCTTTGTGGTAAATTATATTTTGCATGGCTATCTTGAGCTACTATTAATTTACACTGCTGTATATTTTAAATAAGAATATCTTTGTTGCTCTTTAAAATGATACATGATCATTATAAAACATTTAAATTACATAGACAAAGAGAATATGTCTCTGAAACCTCACTTCACAATTTGGCAAAACTTCCTCCACATGACAATTTGCCTATTTAAGAAGGCATAAATGATATATGTTCAACATATAAGTATTATGCTATACATACTGCTCCACAAATAGCTTATTTATTAAATTCACCGTGTTGAGGTCATCTATCTATCCTATATAATAAAATCCTAATATGCAAATTGTCCCCTCGGGCAGGAATTTGACCAACCAGGAGCTCCATTGCTCACTATGACGTGCATTGACCACCAGGGGGCAGCACAGACCATGGTGGGCATTGGCAGCGTGGCACTGGCAGCAGGCAGCAGTGGAAGTACTGCCAGCCCTGATGGGCCCGAGGAGAACGGGACCATGGCGGATGGTGGTACAGGTGAGCAGGCGGTGCCAGGCCAAGTGTGAGCGGGGGCCCAATTGCCCTGCCAATCACCCCACAGACCATGACCAACGGTGGTGGAAGGGGGTGGGCTGGCGAGTGGGAGGCACCAGGACAAGGTAGGGTGTCAGGCAGAGCTGCGGGGCTGGGGGCACAAGCTAGGGCCCGATCTCCGCAGGCCACCCTGAGGGACCCCACCCATGCATGAATCACCGGGCCTCTAGAAAATATATAAAGATCTATTCAAACATTTAAATAACCATTACCTTACTAGCAAACATGTAGATCATTAGCTGGTTATACTGTATTTATAAAGACTTGTACTATAGTGTTCAAGCTAAAGCTCATGTTTCTTGAAGGAAATATTATTGCATTCTCTAAAAGCTCTGCAGATAGGAACTTCTGAGTAAAATATTTCTTTATTGACCATTTTAGGAGAATTGAACAAGCAGTAGCGCGAGCTTCAATCACAGAAAGTTCTATTTCTAAACCGTTTCCAAAGGTTCTAAAAAAGATTTTGACTCGTATGATATGCCTACAGATTTTTCAGAGCTGTTGTGGAGACAAAATAAGGTCATGTGTGTAAAGTGCCCACACCCTATCAATGCTGAATACATGCTATCGTTGCTATTAGGATGGCAATTAACGGGGGGAACAGATTAGACACCATCTGTCTTCGATGACTTAGTCACTGACCTAAGGAAGGTGAAACAAATATCTCTAGCAACCACCCTGGATTCTAGGATTCTACTCTTTAATGATTAGGTATTGCATTAAAGATAAAATAGAGCTTGGAAATAAAAACATAGACTAACTGCTCATCCCGATTCTTCCAGCAGCTAAAAATTGTCTACATGTTTGTTAATTAATAAGAAAAGTTAAAAATAGTGTTTATCAAATTTGCTTCCTCTGTCTAATGACCTGTAGAAGGAGTGGCACTTTCAATTCGCATTTCGTTACCTCGTTCAGCCTGCCCACAGGAGAGATTAGTTAGCAGAGCGTCTAGAAGCAGTTAGACATGGGAGAAGAGCTGGGGAGAGGATGATTATTGAACAAACTCAATTTCTGCTTTTTATATCATACACAGGGTTTCTCAACCTTGGCATATTGACATGTGGGGCCAGATAATTCTTTGTTGTGGGGACTGTTCTATTACAGGATATTTAGCAGCATCCATGGACTCTACCTACTCGATACCAATCTTCCCCCACCAAGTTTTGACCCCCAGAATGTCTCCAGACATTGCTAATGTCCCCTGGGGGAGGCAAAAGCACCCCCAAATGAGACCCACTCTTAAATGTACATGTATATATGTTTTGTATAGTGTTTTATACTTGGAAAATGCATTTAATATTCACAATAACTGTGAGCAGGCTGGGTAGATAGTCTCCAATTTATAGATTGAGAAAACATGACTCTATAATACTAAGTGTTGTAAAATCAAAATTTAAATTATGAATCATTGAGGTGACATTGTGGATCAGACAGGAAGAAATTCGTCTGCGGTTTTGTTTTTAATATTTTAGTAAAAAATCAGAGCTTTTCCTCCTTACTTGAGGACCACAAAAGGGATGCTTATGCAGCCAGCCTCAAAGAGGAACCTCTAAACAAAAAACAAGTGTGAGCAGCAGCCATGTATTTCACGGTTAATTTTAGGCTCAATTCATTAGCTGTAGAGATAATGGTTTTAAGAAAAATTTGCCTGCTCCTACAGAGATGGAAAATGGGATAGTGTGTGAATAAATGAGTCTAATAGGTGTGATGATATATCTTTAGGAGGTATGAGCATTCCATCTATAAAGTCTGCCCATTACTTAAAATTGTTATGGAGAAATGCAAAGAAGATTAAAATAGATCAAAGTTATAGCACCAACAGGTCTAAAAATCAATATCTTGGAAAATAAAGAAATAGCTTAAAGACAGGGATTTATAATCTACAGACATTAAAAGAAGAGAGGTTTCTAGATGCTGGGGAGAACTGGAATCCCAAGGAGATGGGGAATAGATGAGGAACTAGAAGAAATTCACCAAGGTCATCAACACTCAAGCTGAACCCCTCAGTGATGCAAGGAGACATCTATTAATTTGCACATGTCATTTCCCTGATTGTGTGGATATCAACCCAGCTGCTTATTTCTGCTTATATATGCTGAGGGTTTTTTTTACTATATCAGAACTCAGGTTTGTAGACAGTGGAAATGTCATCACATTAAAAACAATCTGCTTCACATGTGTGAGATAATAGGCTTTGGGGTTAATGCGCTCATGTCTGGGATATTGATCCAAATGTGAATAACTTATAATTGGCCATCACTCATTGCCAGCTTTTAACCCTCCGGGCTCCATGAGTGGCACCCTTTGTTCACTAAAATAACTATAGAACCACAAAACCCAAAACTTCCTCACAGAACTGGCCAATTGCCAAACAATATCGCCCTTCCTCCTTCTTCCCTCACCCTCCCATTTCCAGTTAAATACTCAATTGCTAGAAAAATATAACTAGAGGCCCAGTGCATGGCTTCATGCACTGGTGGGGGGTCCCTCGGCCTGGCCTGTGGGAATCGAGCCAAAACCAGCTCTCCAACATCCCCCAAGGGATCCCAGATTGCGAGAGGGCACAGGCCAGGCTGAGGGACCTCACCGGTGCACGACCGGGGCTGGGGAGAGACTGCTGGAGGGCTCCAGGGTGTGTCCGGCCCATCTCACCCAGTCCTGATCGGCTGAACCCAGCAGCAAGCTCATCTAACAGTCAGAGCATCTGCCCCTTGGTGGTCAGTGTTTATCATAGTAACTGGTCGAACCGTCAAACAAATGGTCAGCCAATTAGCATACTAGGCTTTTATTATATAGGATACATAGGCCCATCATAAATTACTGTCATGACAGGCCCCATGTGTAGAATGAAAAAGCTGTAATTTAAGATCTAACAAAAGGCCTACCTTTTCACCAACAAGCATCATTTCTATTATTTGGCCATCACAACCCCAGGTTTTAAAAGATCATCAAGTACTAAGGTTGTTTAAATAATGTCCCATCCAGCTCTAATTTCCTACAATTCTATCTAAGGTACCAACCACCCTTTTGAGAAAAGATACTTTCTAAGACTATTAGCCATAAACTAACATATTTTCCATGAATAATAACATTGGCAATTTATCAGGCCAACTATCAAAGTATAGAGGCCAAAAACTATGGGTACTAGGACTGATAAGTTAATTGTAGGAAAGAATTCAGAAAAATATGAGATGTCAGCCTCTACTCAGTGGTGGCTGAAACTGCTGAGTCACCCTCATGATCCCCCAGGGAAGCCAAGGGCAGCAGGTTGAGCAGCGAAGTGTAAAGAACAGAGCATGGGCCTTGGAGTTGAGTTTGAAGACTACATTTATCATGTACTCAATGTGTAATCATTGGGTAAGCCCCTAAAGCTCTCTGAGCCTCAGTCCTCATCACTATGGAAGACTAATGCCAGCCTTAAAAGTTATTAGGTGAACTGAAAAGAGGATGGTTGTTAAGCACCTTGTGACTTAGTAGGTACGTAATGAAAACTAGCTTCTTTTCTTTACTTACTCTGGTGTTGTTCAAGTCAACCTTGTACTGGATTGTCGAGCTACTACTACTAATCCTGCACTGATAAAGAGTTAAGTATCTTAAAACTAAATGATTTTTCTAAATGGGCAGGACATCTGTAAATATATAAGTATTTAACAGTGTGTGGCTGCATCATCCATAGTTTATATAAAACACTTCGTATGCTAGATAAATCCCCATTTCTGCTGCTGCAGAACCGGGACTCCAAACTCTGGATCAAAGTAACCCCAAAGGCCCCGTTTAGAGCCTGATGGGGTTCAGATCCTTCTGCACAAAGACCAACACTAGGGGGAGACTCTCTCCCTCTCAGCAGAGAAGGATCTCCTTGCTCCCTCACCGCCCTGATGCTCTTTGAACATTTCCTGAACAGCATCAGGTTCAATAACTGATGAACAGAGTTGGGCAGGCAGCAAATGCCACTTATGCGATGGGGGATGAAACTCAACTATGTGACAAGGAATTATTTTCCCAAAGTCATTCAGAAAATCTTTTTAAAAATGTTAAGTTTAAAAAACAACATTTTTAATCCACTAATATTACTAATATTACTAATTCAGCAATATGTTCTTATAATCATACTTTTTCTTGTTTAAAAAGTGATTTAATGGTTAACAATATCAGTGACAACATATTAATGGTATTAATGATAAAAATAAAAGTAATAATTTCCAATGTGTACAAAGCTTTATGTGTACTTTTGTTTTTAATTCTTCCAACAATCCAATGAATACATATTTTAATCAATTTTTCTGTTAAAAAAAAAAGATATATAGCGGTCAAATGACTTTTTTTTTTAAGTGTGAAATAATGGTTAAGAGCACAGGTAGCAGAATCAGACTGACTAGATTTAAATCTCAACCTTTACCACTCACTAGCTTGTGTGACCTGACAAGTTAATTAATCTAACTGTCCTTTATCACCTTCATGTATAAAAGAAGAATAGTAACAGTACCTACATGGCCCAAAGTCACATACTTATTTATTAATTTATAAAACAACTGCTTAAATATCACTGTGTCAGGTATGTCTTAGGCATTTGGGAAAAGTGATGAAAAGGGTCTTGTAATGTATTGGGAAAGATAGACCTATGTAATTCTATTTAAAATGTGATGACTATTATAGCAGAAGAGGTAGGTGCTATTGCAGCACACAGGGGAGAGAGGTTAGGGGCTAGGTAAGTATGGGTAATGCCAGAGTCCGGACTGGGTACCGGCTGCATTTAAAACATCAGCAGCAGCAAAAAAAAGGAATGCCCATCAACAGCTCTCAAGCTATTTTCAATATCGATGAGGAAGACTAAGAAATTTAATATCTAATCCTAATTCTGAAACTTTCTGGGCAAATCATTTGACCCTTCAGTTTCCATTTTTAGACACATAAAATGTGAATCTCCTAGGGTTGCTCTGAGAAAGAATTAAATTTACTGTGTGGATTCCATGATTTGTAAAGAATCCATGCCAATAAAGGCACAAAAACCTGGCAGTGAGATCAGTAGGTAGCTGTCAGATCAACTATGTACCTTTCCTTAGAAGATTAGAAGACCTCGTGTCAGAATGGTACACTTAGGGGAATACCAGTTGCTTTCTCCATAGAATCATGGGGTGAGAAAATATCTTTGGGTTCTTACTAGTGGCTTTCAAACATTTCACTACTAAGGATACCTTTTATTAGCTGTCTATCATGAACTCCATGGTTTTAAAGATTTGAGCTACCATGTTGACTATATTAAGTAATAAGTATTAAATTCCTCGCTTTGATTCATTAGAGAGCATTCCAAGCATGTAGGATTGCTACAGTACAACAGAATAAAAGTTTCCCATTACACATTGATTGGGAAAAGTTAGGAAAATACAGAAAAGAGTAAAGGAGTAGAAACACACCCATAATTCCATCACCACTATCAAGATTTGGACATATGTCCTTTCAATCTTTATTTTAGGCACTGTTGTTTTAAAAAAGAGTTGAGACCATATTGCAAATCCCTAAGGCAATGAAAATGGACATTTCTATAGGTGGGGTGGAGAGCTATTGAGTACTATTTATCCTTAACTCTGCTTCCTTGTCACATTTTGAGACCCCATACAACCATGCAATACCCTTATCATAGAACTTCCCACATGGTACTAAGTTAATCTGTTATTAGAGGTGATTCTCCCTCTTTGTGGTCTAAATATTTGAGTCCACACAAAATTCACGTTAAAACCTAATTTCCAGTGTGATGGTGTTTGGAGGTGGGGCCTTTGGGAGGCAATTAGGTCATGAGGATGGGGCCCTCTTTAATCAGATTAGTGCCCTTATAAAACAGACCCCAGAGAGATCCCTTACCCCTTCCACCATAAGAAGTTGTAGAAAAAAGACAGCTCTCTATGAACCAGGAAGTGGGTCTGCACCAGACACTGAATCTGCCAGCACCCTGATCTTGGACTTCCAGCCTCCAGAACTGTGAGAAATAAATGTATGTTGTTTACAAGCCACCCAGTTTATGGTATTTTTGCTATAACAGCCTGAATGGACTAAGATACCCTACTGTCTTAGTCATCTCTATACTCCAACACTCTGTAATCTACCTGGCACACAGTACACATTAAATACTTTTTTTGCTCTACTGAATTAAACTCGAAATTAAACTAAATTATTGAAACCCTATTATTGCCTTTGCACATCACAGGAGCCTTGGTTCGGTTCTCTTATTTCACAGATGAAAACACTGAAAAACAGAGTGGATAAGGGACAGAGGTTTTCATGTATAAAACTGAGTGGTTGCCAAAAAGCAACAGATGATGATAGAAGTTGGCAATGAAATCCCACCACTTTGAGGTAACAACTATTAGTGTTTAGTGACCACCTTTAGAGCAATTTGTACAAATGGGATATCATATTCTTTTTCATCATGGACAGTTTTTTAAAAATGTAGTCTTTTTCTTTTAAACCTCCTCCTACCTCTTTTCTCCTCTTCTCTATAAGAAATCCCTTTTCCCCCTGACCGCTTTGGCTCAGTGGATAGAGCGTCGGCCTGTAGACTGAAGGGTCCCAGGCTCAATTCCGGTCAAGGGCATGTACCTTGGTTGCGGGCACATCCCCAGTGGGGGGAGTGCAGGAGGCAGCTGATTGATGTTTCTAACTCTCTATCCCTCTCCCTTCCTCTCTGGAAAAAAATCAATAAAATATATTTTTTTAAAAAAAGAAAAAGAAATCCCTCTGCCCCATTAATTATCTGTATGTATCATTTCATGACATTTCCATGCTGCTAGAATCATAAACAAACAAATACACATATATGGTGGGGTTGTCATTGTTCCTTTTTTAAAAATGGAATCATACTATATATACACTTCTCTAGATCTTGCTTTTTGCACTTAACAATACATTTCAGAAATATGTCCAAGTGACATATGTGTTAACCTACCTCCTGTGAAGTAGGGACCATGATCGGTTGACATGCTATATTGGATTCCACGACTGTGGGTCAGGCATTCTGTAAGCTCCTACATAAGTTTTGGCTGCAGCTTTGCAGATAGAAAAGGCCAACCCAAACCAAGAATGAACACGTATCTATCCCTGTAAGAACAAACCACCAGTCCTTTCAGGATGGACGGGACCCAATGAGGTTGAGCTGTCACCAAGGTGCTGGTGGTCTCCTTGAGGAATGGTGCCCATCCTTTTCCTCCCAGGCCCCTACCAGCCATCTGAACCACTGGCCACGGCCCCAGTTTCTAAAGCCACACTAAGCATCAAGTTTGCCCCATCTTCTGGGGTCTTTTGCCAGCATTAAATCCCATGTCCTGAGAAAGTTCCCTGAAGTCAATGAATTATTTCTTATCCAGTTTTTTGTTCTGCCTCCTTGATCAAGCCCCACCAAACTTTATTCACAGGCTCACTTCCCTGGCTCTCACCAATATGTGCTAGTTGGTCTTTGCAGTCGCTTTGAGGTACAATCTCTTCTCTCCCTTCTCGGGCCTAGCACATCCCCGCTGGGTCCTGTGGAGAGTTAATCCTGGTTAGCAGGCTGGCATTCAAGAGAGGCAGCAGGGCTGAAACTGGTTTGGCTCAGTGGATAGAGCGTCGGCCTGCGGACTGAAAGGTCCCAGGTTCGATTCCGGTCTAGGGCATGTACTTGGGTTGCGGGCACATCCCCAGTAGGAGATGTGCAAGAGGCAGCTGATCGATGTTTCTAACTCTCTATCTCTCTCCCTTCCTCTCTGTAAAAAATCAATAAAAATGTATTTTTTAAAAAAAAAAAAAAAGAGAGGCAGCAGGGGAACTGCTTAGAGGGCCACCTGTTCCTTACGGAGCCGAGGCCTCTGCAGTGTCGTCTCAATGAGGGAAGTGCTCACTCTTTGCAGACGGGGGTGGGTGGAAAGTTGTGTGGGTTCAGGGGAGTCTACAGAGCCACAATCCTTGTGAGCATCCACCTACGTGTCCTCATCCCACATATCAGGAACCCATGCTTTCCCAACCAGGACCTTGTCCCTAGCACTACAAACCCAGTTTGTTGAGCATCTAAAGGTCTCTGGAGCTCCTTAATTCTGGCTACTAAGTCCCGCACTTGCTCCTCAACTACATCCATGCTGCCACTGAAGAGACAAGGCCTCTTTGTAAACTCCCAAAGAGCCTCTAAGAGAGGCCTTCTACCTCTCACACTTAGCCTTTAGAGGTTTATTAACAGCCCTCGGCTTCTCATTATCTCTCTGTAGAGCAGTAATACAACCTCTAATCACCAACCAACATCAACACTCTTATATGCATTTGTTCCCTTCGTTGTATTTCAAATATTTGAATCATCAAGGGTGTTTTCATCCACCCAGGTCACCAACAGTGAAGGTTTTAGCAATTGGGCTGCCTTGTACCTGGGACTATATGTGTCCTACAAATTACACAGTGTGGTAGGTGGAATAGAACAATGCCCCACCCCAAAGATGTCCACATTCTAATCACCAGAATCTGTAAATATGTTTTCTTACATGACAAAAGGAACTTTGCAGATGTGATTAAGCTAAGAATCTTGAGGTGGGGAGTTTATCTGGATTATACATTGGTGAATCCAATGTAATCACAAGAGTTCTTTTAAGTGAAAGAGGGAGATAGGAGAGTCAGGGTCAGAAAGAGATTTGAAGATGTTATGCTACTTGCTTTGAAGATGGAGGAAGAGACCACAAGCCAAGGAATACTGGTGGCCTATAGAGGATGGAAAAGGCAAGGGAACGGATTCTCTCCTAGAGCCTCCAGAAGGTACAGAGCCCTGCCAACATCTTGATTTTAGCCCAGTGAAACCCATTTTGGACTTCAAGCTTCCAAAACTTTAAGATAATAAATTTGTGTGTGTGTTTAAATACATTTTTATTGATTTCAGAAAAGAAGGGAAAGAGAGAGAGAGAGAGAAACATCAATGATGAGAGAGAATCATTGATTGGTTGCCTCCTGCATGCTCCCTACTCAGGATGGAGCCCACAACCCAGGCATGTGCCCTTGACTAGAATCAAACCTGGAGTTAAAAAAAAAAACAAAACAGTATTCATAACAGGGGGGAAATCACCAGGTGGAAGGATCAGAAAATCCTAACATACTAGCAACTGGGTGAAGGCACAACAGGGTAACAACGCCAGTTGCCTAATACCATCAACACCTACACACCAAGAAGCCACCTCCACACTCTTGGAAAGAGACAGACATAAATCAATATTCATTCCATTTTAGGATTTTACTAGAATTTCAAGACACACAAAAAAATGAGTAGTAAATTCAGAAAGCCAAGAGACATATGAAAACATGCTCAAAGTCACTAATCATCCGAGAGATGCAAATCAAAACAACAATGAGGTACCATCTCACACCTGTCAGACTGGCTATCATCAACAAATCAACAAACGACAGGTGCTGGAGAGGATGTGGAGAAAAAGGAACACTTGTGCACTGCTGGTGGGAATGCAGACTGGTGCAGCCACTATGGAAGACAGTATGGAGTTTCCTCAAAAAACTGAAAAGGGAACTCCCATTTGACCCTGTGATCCCTCTTCTAGGAATATATCCCAAGAAACCAGAAACACCAATCAGAAAGGATATATGCACCACTATGTTCATAGCAGCACAATTCACCATAGCTAAGATCTGGAAACAGCCCAAGTGCCCATCAGTAGATGAATGGATTAGAAAACTGTGGTACATCTACACGATGGAATACTATGCTGTTCTAAAAAGGAAGGAACTCTTACCATTTGCAATGGCATGGATGGAACTGGAGAGCATTATGCTAAGTGAAATAAGCCAGTCAATGAAGGAAAAATACCACATGTTCTCACTCATTCATGGCTAATAGAGACCATTATAAACTTTTGAACAATAATAGATACAGAGGCAGAGCTGCCTCAAACAGATTGTCAAACTGCAGTGGGAAGGCCGGGGAGGGTTGGGGGACAGGAGGTAGGGGGGTAAGAGATCAACCAAAGGACTTGTATGCATGCATATAAGCATAACCAATGGACACAAGACACTGGGGGATAGGGGAGGCTAGGGGACTGTCTAGGGCGGGGGGGGGGGGGGGAATGGACACATATGTAATACCCTTTGTATTACTTTAAGCAATAAAAAAAAAATGAGTAGTAAAAATTTAGAGTGGAATTTTTTTAAAAAAATGAACACAGAGCATATTTTAAATAAATATAATTTTAAAATAAATCTGAATATTTGAAAAATATTCTGAGTGGAGCAAAAGTGTGTACATTAATCTATTATCAACATATTTCTACTTAGCTTTGAATTCATTATGATTTGGAAATTTCTCTGTCACTGCTCCATTCCATGACTAACTATATCACAAACAAGAAAAAATATTGAACTGTAGACAATAAACCAGGGAATGTGATGTTAGAAGGGAGTTTACAGCTCAGGTACTCTGGCCCCAATATTTACCATCGGGGAAGTTGAGGTCCCAAATAAAGAAAGTAACTTGCTAAAGAACAGATAGCTAGTCAACTGCTAAGCCAGGAGTGGAAATGCAGATCTCCTTCCTTTTAACACAAAGCTCCCGCCACTGGCATCACAAATCAGGCAATGCCGTCATACTTGTTCTGGTATCTATAGACATGAGTCATGCGTCAAATCAGGAAGGCAGCAAGAAGAAATCGACATATAAATGTGTAATCACAATTATTTGCCCACTGATATCAGTCCTCTAGCTGTTCTATGCCTTTAATGTTCATATGGGAAGCTTTCTGAAAAGGAGCCACCAGGCATAAGTCAAGCCTAGATATCTGACTTATGTATCAGGTATGCAGGTACCTGATATATAAGGTACCTGGAGCCGCCCCCACAGCACAGTCCAACGTTGAATGGGATGGGCCCGATGTGATTGTCTCTGTTCAGTGTATGGTTCCCCAAGGTAAAACCCTTCAACACTTCCTCTGAGAAAATTTGATAGTTAAGAGCCAAGTAGAGCTTTGACCAGGTAGCTCAGTTGGTTAGAGAGCCCTCTCCATACACCAAGGTTGCATGTTCAATCCCCAGTCAGGGCACATACAAGAATCAACCAACAAATGCATAAATAGGTAGAACAACAAATCGATGTTTCTCTCTCTCTCTCTCTCTCTCTCTCTCTCTCTCTCTCTCTCTCTCTCTCCCCCTTCCTTTCCTTCTCTCAAATCAATAATTAAAATTAAAAAATAGCCAAGTGGAAAATGTTCAAAATGATGGGATCTAACACTACCTAGTAGAAAATTATAAATACATAACATTACAAAGAACATTTTTGGTCATTTTTTTTAAGTTTAAGGTTAAAGAAAATTAGAAAGGTATAGCCTCAAGCAAAAATTCTTGACTTTTTTCCAACACAACATATGTCCCATCTGTAACAGTAAGTTGTAACCAGCCAGGAGTTTCTGCACAGAATATGGTTTGTTGAATATAGTTCAACCCTGTTCACTACTACCAATAAAACACCACAATTGGGATAATATTTGGATATTTTAAAATAAAATCTGACCCAGGAGTCAGGCTCCTCTTTAATCCAAAAGCTGAAGTTGTTTTGACTATGTGTATCATATGTCTTTATTGCTACTAGGAATAAAAAGGACCAGAATGGCCAAAATTATTCTAGTTAGGAATTAATTGTATGTAACCATAGTTATTTTAATAATAAGAACTACAATAATGAGTTACTTGGAGGAAATCTTTTTTAAATGCTTACTATGAGGCCTGGCACACAGAATACTCAATATATTTTAGGTGATATTATCATTGTTGAAAACAACTAGCAACTACCAATTACATGTAACTATTTTATAATCAGGATACTCTGGTACCCCTAAAAGCAGAACTTCCTTGTAGCCTCTGGTATCTTTGTTATATGTTCTCTGCCCACCTCTGATGTCAGCTATAGCAGCAATGGACAGTTACATGTGAGCTCTCCATCTCACCAGTAGCCCACCTCAAATGGAATACTGCACTCAGCATTCTGCACACCTTGAAACTTACTCACCTGGGCGTGAAGTGCACAGGCTGGAAGTGCAGGGGAGGTGAAATAGGTGGAGAAACCCTCCACTGATGGGGAGTAGGAGCCATTGTCTTTTAGAAGGACAATTCTGAGTGTTCTATAAACTGCTCAGTAATCTCAGCAAAATGGCCCTCCCCACAGGGCTCCCAGCAGATTACTCATCCCCGTCCAATCCCCTGGTTCCGTCACTCACCTCCCAAAATAACCACCTGCACCCAACTCCTTGTCTCAGGCTCTGCTTTCAAAGGAACCTAAACTAAGTAATTCCATTCCCTAAATCCGCGGTCAGCAAACTGCGGCTCGCGAGCCACATGCGGCTCTTTGGCTCCTTGAGTGTGGTTCTTCCTAAGCCTTAGGAGTACCTTATTTAAGATAATAACAATGTACCTACCTATATAGTTTAAGTTTAAAAAATTTGGCTCTCCAAAGAAATTTCAATCATGGTACTGTTGATATTTGGCTCTGTTGACTAAGTTTGCCGACCACTGCCCTAAATCTAAGTGATTCCCAGCAATATAAACTAGAAATAAGTCAGATGGATGCTCCCCAACACAAGGCAATATCAGGTTATTTTTGTTTTACATTAAAATATTTTAAATGGAAAAGAGAATATTATCAGTCATGACCTTTTGTAAACTAAGTTCCTAGTATCATGGGAACAATACTGTGATGATAATTCCCATGCTCTGCATTGAGGAGCCAGGAGATCATTGGCCCAGTTCAGTTCTTTCTGCTGCGTGCTCTCGAGAGCATTTACTGTGTAACTACTTGGTTGTCTGGTTAATTCAAGCTTGAGCTCTTTGGCTGAATGGGGCCTTGGCAACATTCCAGAGGCTAATGGATAATTTGGAGGGACCATATCATGGGTATTTGGCTGGATGTCCAATGATGTGGATAATAGTCAGCATTCATTAGAACATTTTAAGGCCCTTAACAATTGTTGTGAGTGACAAAACCAAATTAGAATATCATAAAACTCTAAGGAGATCAAGTGACCAGGAGAAACACTCAAGTCTTTTCATGTAATTGCCTTGAGAGTACTGACCATATAAAATTTAATGCAATAGGTACATTTAGAGCACTTACTATGACACAACAATTAACAGTTACAGAGCAGTTTCACATCTATTATCTCATTTGAGCCCAACATAACCTGTAAGAGAGATATTGTTTATTCTCTCCACTTCACAGATGATACAACTAAGATTCAAAGAAGTGACGAGCACCAGGAAGGTGCTCCATGAATGTTGGTGAACTGAATAACTTACCTGAGGTTACACCTCAAACATGAATCCAGATCTAATTCCCAATTCTTTGCTCTTTCCCCTACTTTCTGCTGCCTCATTGGACAGTATTAAGTATCGCCTCTAACACAACATGTTAAGGAATAGTCCTTGTTCTCTGCCTTAAGGACTCTTACTATTGGAGAGTGAGAACAGCGCTATATTTGATTAAGTGAATTGACCCTGTATCATATAAATTTACAAAAGAGAGAGACGAGTGCTGGCTTGCAAGGTTAGGGAAACCTCTCTAAAGAGAAATATGAGTAGAGCTGGGCCCTGAAGGATGGTCAGAATTTTCATGGGGCAAAAGGAGAAACTGAACGCATTGAATCCAGTTAGGAGAACGCTGAGGAGATGACAGCTTTGGGTTTTGAAAATCTCACAGGTCTTGGTGACTTATTAATTATTTAACATTCTTTAATTTCCTCAAAGTAAAGTTTTTATGGACTACAATTTTCTTAAGTTTTGTACCTAAATCACTTCTCATTACGGACTAATATTAAGGACTAATTAGCTCATTTTGGTGATTTTCCAACATTTTTGAAAACGTGGACTCAGAATCCACTGCTGGGTGATGCTCGTGGTAGCCCCAAATAACCAGGAAGAATCAAGTCCCCCTTCCCTCCTTCTGTCTTCCAGTCTCCCTTTAGCATCTCCCATTGGTAGGACTCAATGGAAGCCAGCTGGCTCCGAAAAAGGTGAAATGCAGAGTCCCAGCCTCGACATCACAGAGCAGGTTGTCAAGATAGAGCTGAGAAGCATTTGCTTCATAATCAAATGGTGCCTCAGACCACAAGAAGGAGCAGACTAGAGAATAAGAATAAGAGAATAATCCTGCCTGAATTTTCATGATTGTTGAGAAAATAACTCAGAGCTTAGGGTCTCACAGATAGCAGATCAGTTGTCCTATCTTTATCTCTGAAGGGCAAGATGCTGGCATATTAAATGGAGCATGAACTACAAGTTAGTACATACAACTTACTGACAGGAACAGCCCAGGGCAATTGGATGAAGAAACAAAGTAGATCCTCAAATTCTGAGATATCTCATTTTGCCATAATTCCTGGTTCAGAATTTATTATTAAATAATGATTTATTCTTTTCAGACAGATTAATTTTCTTTTCTGCAACTTACTTGGATAAAGTCCATACATCAGAATGAATAAGTCAAGTGATACAGCCACAATCTTCAAGTACATTAAATGTAGGTCTGTGAGATGGTGGTGATTAAGAGATTATATGCAGAAATGAGGATTCTCTTGACAGTGATTATCATTCATTCATTCATTCAAAAAATATATTTAATGTCTACTATATGCCAGGCAATGTTTTAAGGGCAGGGGTAAAACATTGGATAAAATAGACAAAGCACCCATATCAGTTATGAACCCCTATGGCTCAAATTAGTGGAAAATCCCATGCCAATGGCTTTACCATTCAGGGATTCATGATTTTCACGTAACAAGAAATCATAAAGGAGGCAGCCAGGGCTGTGGGGCTATGCTGTGATGTCATCAGGGGCCCAGTTTCTCACTACCTGCTTTAATGGGCTACCTTTCATTCTCATACTTGTCATTTCATGGTCACAAGTCACCTATTCCACTACCAGGAATCATATCTGCATTCCAAACAAGCAGAAGGAGAAAAGAGTAGAAGAAAGAGGCAATGCCCATCTTAGAAAAGCAAAGACTTCCCAGAAATCCCCAACAGACTTCTGCTCAGGTCATTGACCAGAGCTATAGCACATAGCTACCCCTAACTGCAAACCAGAATGTGAGGACCTATTTCCACCCCAAATAAAACTGAGAATGTACTAGTAAAGAAGAAAGGGCTCTGGGTGGTTCCCTACTAGTCTCTGCCACAGCCCCTGCGTCATGGAGCTCATAATTTAGTCGAGTGGGTTGTATCCCTAGGGCTCTATGGTTGCAGCAACTAGAACCAACAGAAAAGGAATTTGTTGGAAGGATGTAAACCAGCTCTCATATCAAAGGAAAGTTGGAGAGTCAGGCTGTGGAAGGATGGGAACCAGGCAGCCTCTGAAGGCTCTCATTAGTTAAACAAAGCCCAGCCACAGAAGAGGTGGTGCAAAGTCTTAGAGAGGAGTCCAACTACTGGCTTGGGTTCTAGCAATCCAACCGACTCTTTACTTATTGTGAGAGGTGTCTCCCCAAAGGAAGTCAGAGAGTACTGACCAAGAAAAGAGACCAGGTCACTGAGAAGTCCAGCAGGTCCCTGGCATGGTCCCAGGGGCCAATATTTGTCAACTGATTTAAGTTTCCCAGATGACAAGGTCTCAAGTGCTATTATGCCCCATGACCTTAATATTATACCCAAGTCTTAAAAACATGCCTTTGCTCCAATTCCTTAATACCTCAGAAAAATCCAATTTTCACTTTGCTAAACTGAATCAGAACTGGAAGAAAAAAGTTCACACTAAAAGAAAAGCAGACAGACGAACATTAGATGGTTTTGTTATTAAGACTGTCTTCTGGTTACATTTTATATAGAACTTCTTCTGAATATAGCTTAGGGAACTATTAAAATATTAAATAAGAGTAGAGCATCGCTTCTGCCATTTGACTTGAAGATGGTCACAGCGGGGCAACATAAAATCAGATCTTTAATAGTGTTGCTTGAAAATAATAGCATATACTGAACTAGAAGCACAGAGGAAGATCGGGCTGTTGAGGACTATTACCCATGTTATTACTACTAAAATATTTATATATTATAATTTTGTAATAAGGTATTTCCAAAGAAAATAATGTTGGTTTAAGCTGCACGTATTAGTAAAGCTATTCCAGGATAGAATTGTTTGAAAATCTCTGCAGGAGCAAAAGCCAAAAACACCGAACAGTTATTGTAAGTTTGGATTTTGCCCCCTCTTAATGCCTTTTTCCTGCTCCTTGAAAACAGTTACAGCAAATGAAGACCAATAAAATCAAGCACAAGAGTAAAATTTATTAAAAATAAAAAAGAAATTGATATAGGTCCAGGTGCCATTGTTATTCACATTCTTTTTCTGCAGAATTATTTAAACTTTGAATCAGTTTTGAGGTCATTTGCTTATTCAAAAACTATTTATTGAATCTGTCTAGTAGGGCAGGCATTATACTTGTCTATTCATAGTCATTTTCCTTACTAATATAATCCCATATTTTTCAAGATGTCAATGTGTCCTGCTGAAACAGTAACTTCCCAGATATACTTGCAGTTAGGGGATGGCATGTGACCTAGTTTGGACATAGATATATTAAGGGAAGAGTTGTTTGTTTTAAAGGGGAGAGACTCGTTTTGCAGTATCTTTGACTTTTCTATCTAGAATGAAGATGCAATTCCTAGAACTGTGGCAGCCATTTCACAATCATGAGAATATAGGACAGAAGAAGAGGTGGATCATAGAAATTTGATGACATTATGGAGATTCTGTACCAGCCCTAGATGGCCTATCTTCAGCCTTTCACCTGTGTGATAAAAGTAAAGCTCTAGCCGAAACCGGTTTGGCTCAGTGGATAGAGCGTCGGCCTGCGGACTGAAAGGTCCCGGGTTCGATTCCGGTCAAGGGCATGTACCTGGGTTGCGGGCACATCCCCAGTGGGAGATGTGCAGGGGGCAGCTGATCGATGTTTCTCTCTCATCGATGTTTCTAACTCTCTATCTCTCTCCCTTCCTCTCTGTAAAAAATCAATAAAATATATTTAAAAAAAAAAAAAGTAAAGCTCTATTTGGTTTAGCTATTGCAATCAAGTTCTGTTATCTGCAGCCAGAAGTATTACTGACTGATATATGTACTGTGTGTCAGGAGATATAGCAGTGAACAAGATGTGGTCCTTAGCCTCAAGAAGCTTGTTATTTAATGAGAGAAACATAAAACAAATAATTAAAGAATTAACTATTTAATTACAACTGCTACAAAGGGTAAGTAGTGGGGTATCTAAACTAGTCTGGAGGAAGGTGGTGGTCAGAAAAGACCTTTTAAAGTAAGTGACATATAAACCGAGACTTGACCTAGTCAGTGTTGCTCGGTGATTGAGCGTCAACCTATAAACCAGGAGGTTCAATTCCTGATCAGGTTACATGCCTGGGTTTCTGGCTCTATCCCCAATAGGGGGCGTGCAGGAGGCAGCTAATCCATGATTCTCATCATTGACATTTCTATCTTTCCCTCTTCCTTCCTCTCTGATATACACACACACACACACATACACACATACATACACACTAGAGGCCCGGTGCACAGAATTCGTGCATGGGTAGGGTCCCTAGGCCTGGCTGGCAATCAGGGCCCATCTGTGTGGTGACTGGCAGGGTGATTGGGGCCCCCCAGTCGCACCTGCCTTGGCTGGCCTGGTGCTGCCCACTCACCGGCCCCACCCCCCACCACCGCCACCAGTTGCCTCCCTCTGCAGGGTGACCGGGAGGGCGATAGGGGGGCCCCCACTGGCACCTGCCTCAGCTGGCCTGGGGCCTGTGGGCTGGAGGCAGCTCCTGCATTGATCATCTGCCCACCACCTCCCCCCACCCCCCCGTGGTCAGTGCATGTCATATCGACCCATCGTTCCACCAGCTGTTCCACCATTTGGTCAATTTGCATATTAGGCTTTTATTATATAGTGTGTGTGTGTGTGTGTGTGTGAGAGAGAGAGAGAGAGAGAGAGAGAGAGAGAGAGAGAGAGAGAACTGAGACTTGGATAATTAGAAATTAACTGGGCAGTAGCAGTTAGAGAGAGCATTCCAGGAGGAAAGAATGGAATGAAATATGGAGACTGAGGGAAATGATACTTCATCAAGCTGGAGCAGTAGTCAGATGAGAAAATGCAGGGCTTTTTGGCCATGATAAGAATTTGAGACTTTTAGAGCAATGGGAAGTCATTGGTACATGTGAAATGGTCAGGTTTCAGTGTGAAGAGATCATTCTGGTTGGGTATAAAGGAGTGGGAAGGGAGCAGCAGGGGATGGGGGAGTAAGAAGCTTTTGAAGTAGTCCAGATCAGGGCTCAGCAAACTGCTTCCAAGGGTCTGTTTTCATAAATAGAACTGTAATGGAATTCAGCTATACCCATTTGCTTACATACTGTCTATGGCTGCTTTTGTGCTGCAATGGCAGAGTTGAGCAGTTGCCGCAGAGACTGCATGGCCCACATAGGCACAAATATTTACCATCGGCCAAGTGTGCCAACTGCTGCTCTAGACAAGAGAAGATGGTGGCTTGGACTAGTTCAACAGGGGTGTAGAAAAGTGGAAAGATTTGAGTTATATTTGAGATGTGCTGATGTGTTAAATTTGGGAGCTGAAGGAAAGAGAACAATATGAACAAATACTTAAACATAGCACTCAAGAAGATGAAAAGGCAAGTTTTGGACGGTAAAGTTCAAGTGTTCTGTCTAACCAATATTGAGTTTAGGTATCTTAGAGAGAGAGAGAATATTATGGTCCCTCTCCTGTTAGAATATGGAAATCCTTGCATTCCACATTGTAATCAGTCCTGCTTGGTAAGCATCACACTTTGGCATACTGATTTTTACACACAGAAAGTCCTCACAAATAGAATTCAGTTCAGTCTAGTTCAATTATAAAATTGAGCAAAAGTTAAAAGAAACAGAGGCAAACAGATTATAATAAAAGTCTGATGGTCTGAGAAAAGACATCAGTTCCCTAGTTGAGCAGTAAGTCTCTCCAGCAATTATTATGTATACATTTTCAAGATTTACTATTCATACAACCACATTTCCCCTAGTATTTTCATGCCATGAAATACTGTCCAATTGATCTCATTAAAATAACAAATGAATGGGCCTGTTGTGGGTAAGGTATACTTTGTTAAGAACTGTATCCTTCTAAATAAAATGACTGTATTTCTCTGTCAGAATCTAGGACACAAGGCTTGATAACTGGAAAAAAATGTTTGGGATTGTGGAAGTCCAAGAAAATACCAGAAATATGGTTGTCCCATATTTCTATGCCAGATCCTAAGGCATGAAACATTAGAATCTCCACTCGTCCCCCTGTGAACGGTCAGGCCTCAAGCAAGCACAGAAGGGGAAGTAATCAACTGCCATGGGAAATGGTGTGGCCCAACATTTGAAATAAGACACCTTGGTGCTGTTCTTTGAATTTTCAGAAGTGTTTGGCAACATGGATATACAATCCGTTTGATGAGACCTCCTACTGAGACTGTTTGGGGGGAAAAAGCAAATCTTCCAAAATGTAATAATATTCAGGATAATATTTGCCCTGCACTCTTTTGCTCAGAATTTCTTCACAGCTGTGAAACTAGTTTGGAGAGCTGCAGGAATCTTTTGAGTGCTGCCTCCCAACTCTTCAGTGTTGTGTTATTGCTCCCTATCACAATGAAAGTTGTGGGTTGTTTTGGTTTTGTTCTTGTTTTTTTGGCAAAACACCCTGGAAATTTTCCTTGTATCTTAAATATGAGACTATTTCTTTTGAGATGCACACGTTGAGATGTGGGAAGGAAATATCTGAGGCAGAGCATGCAGAATGTAATGAAACGTGAACACTGGAAAAGACAAACCTCCCTTCTGAAGATGACTCTAACTCACCTGCACACGGGGTTAATGAAAAAGTATTCGAGTCAGAGAGGCCCCTTTAAATTTGATAAAGTTTTTTAATTACTATGTTCCAGCGGGGCTGTTTTGTTTTGCTTTTGCTTTTGGTGCTGTCTTCCCTGGATGAAGCAAGGCATACCCAGCCAAGCAGTGCTGAACAAATGCTCAGAAAGTGGCGTTTCCTCCTTCCCTCCTGAATCCACCTGCTCGTGACCACAGGCCCAGCTCCAGGTCGGGATAGTGTTTAGAGCAGCAGCCGGAGCAGAAGAGATGTTGGAACAGCCACAGTGAGCTGATGTTGATCCTCATTATTTATTCACACCTACTTTCTTTATGAGGCCTGAAAGTGTTGCTCTTAAACTGAGGTATAATTGACAAGCAGTAAATTCATCTTCTAAAATGTATAGCTCCATGTATTTTGAGGAGTTTATACAGGCATACCTCTTTTTGTTGTGCTTCACTTTATTGCATTTCACAGATGTTTCAGGTTTGTTTGTTTGTTTTTTAAACACTGATTCTTTTTAAAATATATATATATATTTTATTGATTTTTTACAGAGAGGAAGGGAGAGAGAAAGAGAGTTAGAAACATCAATCAGCTGCCTCCTGAACACTCCCTACTGGGGATGTGCCTGCAACCAAGGTACATGCCCTTGACCGGAATCGAACCTGGGACCCCTCAGTCCGCAGGCCGACGCTCTATCCACTGAGCCAAACCAGTCAGGGCAGATGTTTTATTTTTACAAATGGAAGGCAAGACCCTCCGCCAGTAAAAAGATGACAACTCACTTTATTGCCGTGGAACCAAACCCACATCACTCTGAGGCATGCCTGAGTCATGTAACCACCCCGACGTGAAGGTAGAGATATTTTTGTATCCTTAAAACTATCCTTCATGCCGTTTTGTAGTCAATCCTACACCCCTACCTCAGCCCTTGGTATCTGGCAACTACAGGTCTGATTTCTATTTCTGCCTTTTCCAGAATGTCATCTAAGTGGAATTATACAGTATATAACCTTTTCAACCTGACTTCTTCCACTTAGCAAAATGCTTTTAAACTCAGCAATGTTGTACATGTATTTCTTTTCTTTTTATTGCTGAATAGTATTTCATTATGAATATGTGGATATACCACAATTTATTTATCCAGTCAGTATTTGGTTGGTTGGTTGTTCCTAGTTTTGGATAATTATGAATAAAGCTGCTATAAATATTCATCACAGGTTTTTTGGACTTACAAGAAATGGTCAAACTTTTTCCCTAAGTGGCTGTGCCACTTTCCATTCCCACCTGTGAAAGTATGAGAGTTCTAGTTGCTCAGCACCCTCACCAGCATTTTGTATTGTCGGTTTGTTGCTGTTTTTGCGCTATTGCAACAGGTGTGTAGTGGTAGCCCAGTGTCCTTTTAGTTTACACTTCTCTACTGACTAGTGATACTGAGCATCATTTTATGTGCTTACTTGCCATGTGGTTTTCATTTTTGAGGAAGTATTTGTTCAGTTTTTTTGCCCACTTTAATGGATTGTTGCTTTTCTCATTGAGTTTTGAAAGTTCTGAGAGTATATACTGATTACCAGCCCTTAATCAGATGAGTATTTTGTAAATACTTTCTCCTGTCTGTGGCCTGCCTTTTCATTCTCTTTACAATGTCACTTGAAGAGCAAAAGTTTTCAATTTTAATGCAATCTAATTTTATCAACATTTTTATTTTATGGATCATGTTTTTTGTGTCTTAATAAATGTTTGCCTGACCCAATGTTGCAAAGATATTTTTCTATATTTTCTTCCAGACATTTTATAGTTTTAAATTTCAATTTAGGCCTTTTATCCATTTATAGTTAACTTTGAAAACAGTGTGAGGCATGAATTGATTTTTACATATGGATGTCACTTTTTACATATGTATATTCAAATTATCCAGCACCATTCATTGAAAAGGCTATGCTTTCTATATTGTATTGCCTTTACACCTTTGCTAAAAATCAGTTAATGTTTGTGGCCTATATATATGCTCTCTACTCTGTTCAATTGATCTATGTATCTATTGTTTTGCCAGTTCTTTGCTGTCTTGATTACTGTAGCTTAAAGCAAGTCTGAAATCAGGTAGGGTTAGTCCTCCTATTCTGTTCTTCAAAAAATTGTTTAGGCTATTCTATATCTTTTCGTTTTTCATATAGTTTTTTATAATCAGTTTGTCAATTTCTGCAAAAAGCCTCCCAGAATTTTCACTGAAATTATAATTAGTTTATGAATCAATTTGAGGGAAATTGATTTCTTGACAGTATTGAGTCTTGATCCATAAGAATAGTATGTTCACCATTCATTTAGGTCAGGGGTGGGCAAACTTTTTGACTCGCGGGCCACAATGGATTCTTAAACTGGACCGGAGGGCCGGAACAAAAGCATGGATGGAGTGTTTGTGTGAACTAATATAAATTCAAAGTAAACATCATTACATAAAAGGGTACGGTCTTTTTTCTTTTTTAGTTTTATTCATTTCAAACGCGGGCCGTAGTTTGCCCACGGCTGATTTAGGTCTTCTGTTATTTCTGTCATCAATGTTTTTTAATCTTTAGCATACAAATTTTGCAGATATTCTGTTAGGTTTATTCATGTTTTGGATCCTATTTAAAATGGTACTTTCAAAAACTTTCTGTTTCCAATTATCCCTTGCTAGTATCTAGAAATACAATTGATTTCTTTGTGTGTTGTACTTGTATCCTGAAACTTGGCTAAACTGACTTATAAGATCAAGCAGCTTTTTGACAGTTCTTTGGGATCATCTATGTAGATAATCATATCATCTGAAAATGTAAAACATGGAAAAATTTTTCTGGCCAAAATATATGCCTTTTATTTGTTTTCTCTTGCCTTATTGTACTTGCTGAGACCTCCAGTATAAAGAAAAACCCTTCTTGTTTCTGCTCTTGGTGGTAAGATCTAAGAGTCAATCTCCATTAAAGTATTCTTATAGATTTCTTTTTGGTAGATGCACTCTACCAAGTTAAGGGAATGCCTTTCTATTCCTAGTTTCTAGATGAATGAATCTTTTTTTTTTTTTCCATTCTCACCTGAGGAAATGTTTATTGATGTTAGAGAAAGAGAAAGGGAGAGAGGGAAACACTGATGTAAGAGAGAAACAGTGAGTGGTATGTGCCCCGACCGGGAATCAAACCCACAACCTAGGTATATGCCCTGACTGGGAATCAAACCTGCAGCCTTTTTGTGTACAGGATGACGCTCCAATCAACTGAATCACTCGGCTGGGGCTGATTTTGTCAAATTTTGTCAAAGTCTTTTTTTGCATCTATTGAGACGATCACATGGTTTTTCTTTTTTAGACTGCCCATATAGTGAATTAAATTGATTTTAAAATGTTGAACCAACCTTCCATTCCTGAGATAAATCTTACTTCATCATATTTTATTAGTCTTTTTATATATTGCTGGATTCAATTGCGATTACTTTGTTAAGGTCTCTTACATCTGAGTTACAATGAGGAATATTGGATAGCTCTCAAGATTATGTTGATCTAACAAATGAGTTGGAAGTATTCCCTCCTCTTCAATTTCCTGGAAGACTTTTGAGTATAACTGATACTATTTTTATGTAATATTTGGTAGAATTCACTAGTGAAGACATCTAAGACATCTGGACCTAGAACCGTGGTCGGCAAACCGCGGCTCACGAGCCACATGCGGCTCTTTGGCCCCTTGAGTGTGGCCATGAAGTTTCAATCGCACTGTACGTGTGTGCCTGCACGTGGTATTTTGTGGAAGAGCCACACTCAAAGGGCCGCAGTTTGCCAACCACTGACCTAGAAGGTTTTTGGTTTTTTTGAAGTGTTGTGTGTATGTGGGGGGTGGGGGGTGGGGGGGGGGAGTTAACTATGGATTTAATTTATTTAATAGATATAGCACTTTTCTATTTATTTTTTTCTCTATTGAGGTTTCTTAGTTTGTAGTTTTCTTGGTTTTTTTTAGCTATTAGTTTGTATTTTCAAGGGTTTATGGCATACTTAGTTTTAACAGCTAGACTAAGAAAATTTGATTCTTCTATCTCACTGAAATAATTTATTTGAGAAAGCTGAGCTATTTAATTATGCAAACTGCATGGAAAGTGTGAGAAGCTATGAATCTAAAGTAAAAAAAAATTATATGGTTAAAGCATATTTATATTCTGCAAATCATTTCCTCTGGAGATGGGTTTCCTTCTAAGCATGGGTCTAGATTGGACCTTGCAATCCAAAGAAGAAACTGCTCATGTTATGGTTATACGTGGGCTTCTGATTGAGTAGCTGCTACAGGGATATTAGGAGCGGAGACAATAAGAATATGCAGGCACAATTTTCACTTCATACTTGGAAAATGCATAAAGAAAAGCTGGACCAGATTTGGGAAAATGCAACATACCTGATGTCATTTAAAACTTTTAAACCCAAACTTTGAGAACTTAGAAAAGGAGGCATCATTTTTTCTTTTGTAATTTGGAAGGAAGAAATGTAAGAAATGACCCTCCTGCATCTGTTTACCCATTGTCTGAAGCTGATGGTTGGGTGCTGTTATGATTTCTTGATAGCAAGGCCTCAACTGTGGATAGGAAATTAGGTTTCTCCTAATGGCAGAGGACTTTGCCACTCCCCATCCTCTGGGAAGAGGCAAATGTAAGAACTGAGAGAGACAATTGGGAAGGCAGACCTTAAACTGGACATGAGGAGGGAATTCCTTTTTCTCAGGGCTTTACTCTCTTATTCTGAGAGCCCCAAATATCAGGCTGCTTGGATAGTGGTAAGTGTAGCTGGCATCCTCAGAAGGGCAGCGGTTTGGCAGATAGTTGGATAGAAAACTCTATGGCTGGGGTTTCAAAAGCCTCCATATTTAAAAACCAGTTTAAATTCTATTGCTGAAATTTCCTCTGTGTTCCTCACCTTTCAGTAGAGTTTTGGTTAACATCAAAGCTTGGACTCAGTAGGACTGGGAAGACTTAAGGAAAGGGTCTGTGTGTGCTCAGCTTGGTAATAAAGAAGTAACTCCCCTTGAAGTCAGCGTGGCAGAGCTAGCATCTATCCTTGGCCAGCACAGGGATCAACAGGCTGGAATGTAGGCATGTGCAGAGGGCTGGGAGCCTGTGTAAAACAGTCCTGGAGACCCCCTAAAAGAAATAACTAGAAGCACCCTGAGAAGGGCATCCTTCTCTTATGCAGGTAGAGACTATTGATCAGGATAGGTTAAACTGTGACTCTATTTGCACTATCGAGGCCAGAGGGGTGTGGGTGACAAATACGATCCAGAGTGTGTCTTCCTTGGGACTGTGATGCTTGTGGGAGTCTGTCTGCCAAGTGGAAATCATTAGGACATGTGTTGGGCAAAAAAAAAGTTGAGACATTCTCTTCTAGGCAATGGGGAGCCTCTGTGGGCTTTCAGATAGGGAAGTGAGGAGATGAAACAAGAATATTTTGAATTTTTACAATTTTCTAATATCATTACAGTGAACAAAGTCCTTTTTTTCTATAAATACCCTATCAAGAAAGCTATAAACATTGTCAGGGAAATGTGTTTTCAGTTGAAACGAGACAGTAAATCAAGCTTTAAGCTTTTGGGTTTAGTTAAGTGGAATGTAGGTTAAACAAAATCTCAATAAATCAAGACAGCCAACCTTAATGTAAGCCGTTCATTAATTAAAACTCACAGCCAAGTATAAGATTTACACAATTCTGAAGTGACAGCACTGAAATAGCATCTGTTTCTAAGCAACTTTGTTCTTGCTGAACAATGGGATAAATCACAATCCTCCCAGAATCCTTTTAGGATTGGCGGTGTTTCCCATGGAGTTTTCAAATGGGCTGGGCATGCTTATTTCCCTGCAGTAACAAATCTGCGCCTACAATTTGCTCCGTTTACAACTTTGAAGTATCAACCACGAAAAGCTCCCATTGTAGATGTTGGAGAAGGAAGATTAAAACTGATTTCACCACGGAACAACACATGCACTTGGTCCAGGACTTAGAGAAGCTAAAGGAGGAAATCTGGCAGCAGCTGAAGGAGCCACCAGCCTAGCTGCAGCACAGCCAACAGGTAAGGCAGTAGGTGAGCAATAATGTGCACAGCAACGGCAACAGGGGCCTCAGACCAACCTTAGAAGCATGACTGTCCCTTCCCTTCTGCCTTCCAGATCACATGCAAGCTTTGCTTGTAGCCAGCCCTAATCCAGAACCAGACACAGAAAGGAATCCTGGGAAAATAATTCCAATCTTGCTAAGTTGACACACTACAAAAAGACACTGTAGTCTCCAACATCAGGCTTCTCTCTAAGGATATCCATGGATAGTGTGGCTGAAATGTTTACCTATGTACTGTATTTAGAACTCAACCCTTGGGAAGGATGCAACTCCAGTGTTTCTATTGACATGTACTAACATTCTAAGTGGGAAAATTGCCTCTCACTTCTGGTACCAACATTCTGGCTGGTATATTCTTCCCTCTTCCATCATTCAGGCAATTATGGTCTGCCTGCTGAGACCAAGGCAATTGAGTCTACAATATGATGTTATCAGCATTCTTTCCAGACATCCTCTGTGCTGAGAAAGTTATTACTGAATACAAACTTTTCCTATATGTGTTATGATTTTTTTATTCTTACCCAAGAATATGTTTATTGATTTGAGAGAGGGAGGTGGCGGGAGAGAGAGAAACATCATTTTGTTGTTCCATTTATTTATGCATTCATTGGTTGATTCTTGTCTGTGCCTGCAACCTTGGCATATCAGGTTGATACGCTAACTAACTGAGCTGCCCAGCCAGGGCTATGTGTTGTGATTTTTTAAAAAAAATACTTGAAAAGCCCCTATTTGTTGCCACTGAATGAAAACCTGACATTTAATCTTAAAACAAAACATTTCTTTTTAAGCTTAGGTAGCACTAAAACTATACATTTCCTACTTCTTTCTGTTTACTAAAGTGTTTGTATTGGTGTAACTTTCAACATTCATAACTCTGGACTTGATATTTTTTTGTGAAAACAATTCCATTATGGGAAAAGGCTATGGCACCTTATTCCCTTTAAGTAATGGTTTACACAAGTATACGATCCATCCCAGTAATTTCTCAGAGTGCCCAAGAGCTTAGTGATAGCTGAATTCTGAGTAAAGCTATTAGCTTAGATGACCATTAACTAATAACTGCTCTATGTGCTATTTAATGGCACAGTGAGCTCATTGAGGTCAGGGCCGTGTCTCATTCATATTTCTATTCAAGGCACCTGACACATACTAAACACTCAATAAATATTTATCAAAAGACTGGATGATTTTTTGTGTGACTTTAAAAGTTTAGCTTTAAAAGCCTGACTCTGGATGAGAGACTCAGGCACAGAACTGCAAAGACGAGGTGAGTACAGAAAACACAAATCAGGTTAGTGGACAAAGACAGGGAGTCATTTTCAATCTAGTTGCCCTTGTTGATTATATACTGTATAGCAACCATTGCATCAGGCAATAGAAATATAAAAATAAACACGACAGAGGTCTCGCCCTCAAGTATTTCACAGCCTTACCCGGCCTCAAGACATGGAAGCAAATAACTAACTGCAAGGTAAGTGCTTTTAGTAGACATGTGTATACAGAGCAAGAAGTAAGCAAATATATTCTCTGATTAGAATCTTAAATTACCCAAAGAGATGGCTAAAGTTCTAGGACTGAGAATGGTATGGTTGCAATTTTTTTGCTACCTAAATTTAAATGCCCATTCAGGGTTAGGAGAGGGGAGTTTACTAGGTTCCACCTCACTTATATTCCAGGTCCACCCACAGTTTAAGGAAATTATTGCTTATTAACATACCTGAGCCTGTAAAACTGGAAAAGTCACTTAGATATGGTTTTCCCAACCCTACTCAGGAGGCATCCATTCACTCCAGTAACGTATTACTCAGATGCACAGAGGACTGTATAAGTATACTGAACCTTTGAGAACTGAGTTTGAGACTATAGTGTTATTCACTTATTTGACTGATCCTTACAGAGCACCTGGAAGGGCTTGATTGCTTCTTGGTTGGTTGCCACGCATGAAACCAAGGACCAGTAATTGCTAATATCAAGTTGAACATCAAGGAGCTTGAGTCAGATTACATATAATTTCAAAACAGTATAATATCTAAGCAGGTAGTTATGGCACCCTGTATATCAGGAGCCACAGAATGTTGTTGGGACACTGTGGAGGAGCCACTAACTTTGCTAGTGTAAGAGTTTGGCAGAACTTCAGAAAAGAGATATTTCCACTGAATCTTGAAGAATAACTAGGGGTCCACCAGGTACAGAAAAGCAAAGGCTCCCACGAATACTTAGTGAAATTTAACCAAGCATATTTTAGGCAACAATTTTTTAATCTTAGAGAGAGTAAGGGGAGGGAGAGAGAGAGAGAGAGAGAGAGAGAGAGAGAGAGAGAGAGAGAGACATCAATTAGTTGCCTCCTACACGTGCCTGACCGGGGATCCAACCTGCAACCTGGGTATGTGCCTTGACAGGGAATCAAACCTGCAAACTTTTGGTATACGGGACGACACTCCAACCAACTGGGCCATACCAGCCAGGGCAGGCCACACTTTTAATGACTTCCTGATCATCCTCTTTCGGTACTGACTGTCCCTAAAGGTACCCATTGAAGCAAATTATCCAGCATTGCTCTGAAGCTTCTTCGGAATGTTGTGTGGCTCCTAAAGAATTGGGGACAAGTGAGACATCCAAAGGCACATATCGAATCGCTCTGTTAACTGACTAAGCGTATGAAAAGTGAAACTATAGCTCAGGGCACATGAGCAGGTCAAGTCTGATCTACCTTCAAACACCCTTCTTCCTTCACTAGTAGTGAGAGATCAGCCTCCCCAAGAATGCACTTGGGTCCATCAGACAACAAATACGTACTTGATGGCTAGTCTGTGCAAAGCACTTTTCTGGGTTTTCATCAGTGTGGAGCTTGATAAAAGAAAGGAATTTTCAAATGACAAATGTATCCATACTTCTAGGGGGCACAGTGAGGCCTTCCATTTGGTCTTTATAGGGCCAAAAAAAAGGATGGTTCCGTTCCCAATTATGTTTCCCACCTAACACCACTCATTCACTTATTACCCTATATATCTTGTTCCTGACTTTGTGCTCTATAATGCTTTCTTGTTGATTTTTGAAAAATTCACCGAGCTTAAATCAAATAGTGAATAGCTTTCATTTGCTATAATTATGTTTATGATTTTTCCCCCTAACCTTTGGTTTTAGAATTTCAGAAGCTCAGGAAGTACAATCTTGGGAGCATTAGCTCCTCAGGAGCCCATTACTGTTATTTACTATTTTGTTTTCATTAAAATTCCCATTAACCTTTTCTCTATCAGCAGATGAATTATAAATTGCAATCCACTGTTGTTGAATAAAAGGAAATCTTGCTTGTAACTGGTTAAACAACTAAATAAATTATCCTGCCCCCATTTTTATCCTGTTAGTACTTGAGAGCTACCTACTAATAATTTTACAAATAGGTTAGTAACTTTTTACCAATGGTTATCAAAAGTAAGTTTTGTAAAAGTAAAACTGCATATAAAAATGTTAGGTCTTCAAATATGTAGAGCAAGCCCCACATATAGTCAAACCCAAATAGTATAGTCAACTCCCAGTTATTTATATCCAGGCACAGATCTTGACACACTAGCACACAAAACTGAAAGAGCAGCTGAGTTAGGCAATGCTTCAAAGACTTGTTTAAAGTTCCATTTGAGATACATACATGAGGAAGTGACAGAAGCTATTACTTGCATAGCATATCGAAAGTTGAATAGCACAGTAGAGACTATTTCAGCTCCAGGAACTCTTCCATTAACAAAGGACATATATTTCAACTATTTCACCTTGTGGTCAGAGATGTCATTACCAGGTAGAAGTTCTAGAAGTCTTAGGAATGTATTCCAGAACATTCTTGCTCTGTAGCAGAGTACTCCCTCCTACCCTATATTTTACACAAAGCAAGAGAGAACACCTGAGCCCTCTTGGCCTTTCAGAAAGTTAGGAAATTTCTGTCTTAGGAAATTTACTTAAATTGTGACAATAATAAAAATGAAGAGCTAAAATGTATTGAGCTATGATGATGTTTTAGGAACTTAATGCGTATTGTCATATTTAATCCTAGTAATAGCTCTCTAACAAAGATAATATTAATGATTCCCATTTTACAGGTGATATAATTAAGTTTCCAAGGAGCTTAAGTAATTTGTCAAAGAGCCATAACTATAACATGTCCGCGTCAAAACTCAAACACGGTGTGATTCAGAAGCCCAAGTTCTCGACACTTCTCCAAGCCACAGCGACCGACATTTTACAGCCCTGTCATTACTAATCTCCGAGTCACGCCTCCCATGGCACTCTGGTTACAATCCCAATGTGCTAGTCCCAGAGCCTGCTCTGATCTGATGGGGTTGTACTCCCCAGCCTCACCACAGACCATCATCCTCTCTTGGACTCTCTGCTCTGCTCACATCCTTCAAGGGCCAGGTTCCCTTCTGCCTCAGAGTCTATATAAATGCTGGAATCCAAGCCCTATCCCCTTTCCACTTAGCTAGTGCCTGCTGATTTCAAACACCCCTTTCTCAGGAAATTCCTTCCACCCTCTCTCCAACATCCCATCAACGTTCCCTCCATTCGCTCCACCCCCAACTAGATTAGGCACACTTTTATATGCTCTCTGAGCATCCTATGATTTCCTTCTAGGCTCTTACACATTTTAAAATTATATGATCTGTGATTTTTTTTAAGTGTCTATTTCCCTTTCTGATCATAAGCTCCATGTGGGCAAAATCTGGAACTGAAATGATCACCATGTCATCTTCCATGCTTCATCCAGTCCAGACACAACACTCAGTAGATACCTGCTGAATGCACAAATGATCTCAAGTTCACATCAGTCTTGGCTGATAGAACGGGCAGTAGGGAAAGCACAGGACCCCAGGTCAGAACGCCTGAATTCATAAGCTTGGGCCCTGTCCCTGACTACTCGAGTACAAGGGCCCAGTTATCCCCTACAATGCATCACATATATAATAATAAAAGCATAATATGCTAACTAGACTGGACATCCTTCCAGACGACCTTCCAGACAAAGCCAGGGCTGCGAGAGAAGCCCAGGTCCTGGGTGCCAGAGGGAAGCCAGTGCTGGCAGCCGGGGGAAGGAAGGCCTACTCTTGCATGAATTTCGTGCATTGGGCCCCTAGTTTAAAATAATACCTGCTTCACAGGGCCGTTGTCTTGTGAGCCCACTGTCCAGGCACAAGTGCCTTGTAAGCTGTAAAGTGCATGTCATTGTTATGATCCCAGTTCCCCAAAGAGAAGCTATTGATCACATGAGTCCAAAGGGACAGACAAGCTACTAGGCTTGTTCCCAGGAGGGGAGGATGAGTGGTTTGAGGGAGGGCCGGACTTCCTGGGGTGTTGGTGAAACCAGGTGAATTTAGTCCAGAAAGATTCCATGGAGAATATGATGCAGCAGAGATTTGAACAAAGATGAGGTGGCGATTATGTTCTGAGAAAAGAGAGGTTATTGTCTGAGAGTGGAGAGGTGAGCAGTTTAACCTGCCCAGAACTACTGAGTCAAAGTGTTTCCTCTCCAGGAGTAAACATGTGTCCGGGCAATAGGATGCTGGCATTTGCCTTCGATAAATTCAACTCTGAAACAGGGGAGGGGGAAGGATATAATTTTTAAAAGAAAACTCTGAGTCAATGTTTTGAGATTTTTAGTGTGATTCCTCCTATTACCAACTCATTTTGTATTCTAGTACCCCTTGCTATTTTTCGCATGTTTGGTAAGCATCATTGATTCCCTCTGGAATAAGAAGACTCAACTAAAAGCCATAGCTTTTGAGTTTCTGATGCTTTGTTTTTTTTGGATTGTATAAATCTAAGCCCTGAGTAAACTCAGGGTGTAAGATAAAAGCTTTGGAAGAATGCATAGGGATCTACAAGTAGGGGGGTTGGAGGGAGCTTTGAAGAGGGGAACCTTAGGGAAGTAAAAAATATTCTGTTCTCAGAAAGAGGCCTGAGCCCTGAGCTCTGAGCCCAGATACTGGATGAGGAGGGGAAGACTGGAGACACGTGGCAACGGCAAGGGCTCCAGAGACTGCGTGCACCCCTTGCCCAGGTGCAGCCCAGCTTTCTCTATGCCAGCCCAAGAGGCAGCAGAAGGTCTGCACCAGGGGGCTGAGCAGGAGCCCCCAAGGCAGTCTGAGGACGTCTGTTCAGTGCCCAAGAGCTGTCACGGTGACCTGCATGGACCTCATTGGGAACAAGCCTCATTGGGAACAGGGATGCCAGCCTGGATGCCCGAGGGGATGCTGACAAGGCGGAGACGAAGCAACCCTCAGCAGCCAGCACAGAGGGGCAGTCTCTGAGATTACACTGTAGCTGGCTTTCAGAAAAATGACGGTTGGCTTATCCCTTATACACCTGAGCAAGTGGACTGAAACTCTAACCCACCTCAGAAGCAGTAACCAGACGGAACATGCATTAAAGGGTCAATGAGGTGGAGAAGTGTGGCTCGGAGAAGCACGGGGCCCCGCCTCCCTCTCACACACTTACTCGCGGAGCATCTTCCTTTGCCTCGTATTGATTTCATCTCCTCGTTTAAACAAACGCGCACAAGCGGGACCTCACTGTATCTCTTTCTGAGCACAATCCCGTCGTTCAGCATCCCTGAATGGCTCAGCCTGTAAATTATGAAGGTTTATTCCAACGTCCCTGAGAGCCTCCACAGGTAGGCTTGCCTGTCAGACATTTTTTTCACGGTGATACAAAAACAACTCTAGGTGTGTTTAACACAGCGGCCGCGGCGTACCCAAGGGGTGTAATTAGCTCTTGCTGCGTTAGAAAGAAAAGGCAAGCTTAATGCAGCACCGCTTTCCTGAAAGAAAACAGGAAGGTACAAGGGGGAAAGACCTGCTTCACACTCGGCTTTCTTCCTGAGGTACTCAGAAGTGAGATTTACGGTGGTTCTGTTCGTTAGGGAGTCCAACAGGGGGCTGCTTAGCATAAGCCAGGCAGCCACTCTCTCACGGAGGGAGTAAATCGGGCTGCCTGTGGATTGATTGCTCGTGTTGATTACAGGAAAGACACCACTGAGGTTTCCAGGCTCCTAGTTGGGTGCAGGGCACAGATGACAACTGATACTATTAACAGCACTTACCTTTTTTCTTTTTTTTTTCTTTTACATAAATGTGTGTGTGTGTGGAGACATAATATGGACTTCTGGGCTTTGTTTCAGTTTCAACCACACCTTCTGCAGGAGGGGCTGAATAACTGGCTCTTTGCCTTTATAGTAAAGGATCCCAAACTCTGTGTGTGTGTTGTTTTGTCTTGTGTCCCTTCTTCAGATTATGTTTTTAAAAGCACTGTGACTCATATTCAGAATGTTTCTAATTTTGCCTGCCTGGTAGCACCTTCCTATCGCTTGCCCGCTGTTCTTGGATTGAAGTGATCATTCCCAAATAGGAGGCTGTTTTCAGACTTAATTTTCTATCGGGTGAAAGAATAGTTTTGTGGACCAGGAGTTTTAAAATGCCACCCAAATGATATGTCACGGGTGATTTTGAATTCCAAAGCTCAGATATTTTTTAATCTCACACATATTTTAATAATTTTATTGAAATCAAAGGCATGGGAGAATGTGAAGTGAATTTCAGGACCAAACTGATTTCATTTGATTTAAATTACTTATTAATTTGATGCAGCTGGGTAAAGGACAGGGCATTTTCTTTGCATCTTAAGAAATAAAATGAAAGCATTAAATAGGATGGGTTAGTACTTAATGCTCTAAATATTAAGACATGCCATTTGGGTTTAAATCACTTCAAAGTTTGAGATGGTTCTAGTGATAGAAGCCAGATTTCTGCCTTGGCTTTTAAGAGGTCTCAGAAATTGAAGGTGGAACCACAGGGGGCCTCGATAAAGTTTCAAAAGCAAGGTTAGATAAATGTAAGAGTTTCTTTTGAACTGCCTTGAGCCAAAAGCTACAGGCTTATTGAACTTTAAAGATGATGCTACCACAAACTCACAAGGAAAATAATTTATCATCACTTAGTTCTGAAGTTAGCTGCATTCTGTATTAACCACACCGCATACTCTGGCACTTAGACAAGATGTATGATGTGCTAAAAGAAAGAGCAAAAGTTAGTGAATATGTGTTGGGGAGAATTAAGTAAAATAATAATAATAATAGGTGCCAACATACCTAGCCCTGCCCATAATATTAATATACACGTGTCATTTCTTGATCATTTTAGGAAAAACCTATTAATGTTGTGGGTGTTATTTCAATTCCTACAGCCAGATATTTTACCTTAAAATTAAGCCAAAGCCCTAGCTGGTTTGGCTTAGTGGATAGAGCAATGGCCTGTGGACTGAAGGGTCCTGGGTTCGATTATGATCAAGGGCACATACCTGGGTTGTAGGCTCAATTCCTGGTCCTGGTCAGGCGTGTGAAGGAAGCAATCAATTGATATGTATCTCTCAAGTCAATGTTTCTCTCTCTATCTTTCCCTCTCCCTTCCACTCTCCCCAAAAATCAATAAAAAAATATCCTCAAGTGAGGATTAACGCCAAAAAAATTAATTTTTGAAAATTAGGCTAAAGTAGAAATGATACTATCCATTATTAACTCTCTATGATAATAGTGACCTAAATCATACTAGAGGTTAATAGAAAAAAGGTTGACATTTGAAATTTATCCAGGAAATTTTCTGGAAATCACCAAAATAACCAAGGTACCATTTTTCATTAACTTGAAGATTAATTTTTCCCAACATTTAAAAATCTCTAAAATTGGGATGTGTCTGGCACATAATAGTGTCTTTCAATTACAAATGACATTCTACATTCTACATAATATGGTATTTTGGGGTCATGGATATTTTTACAAAGTGAGGGAATAAAAAAACCTTCCATGACTTCCTCAGAGTTGTGGATAGTCTTCACCTAGGGCAGTGGTCGGCAAACTCATTAGTCAACAGAGCCAAATATCAACAGTACAACGACTGAAATTTCTTTTGAGAGCCAAATTTTTTAAACTTAAACTATATAGGTAGGTACATTGTTATTAACTTAACTAGGGTACTCCTAAGGCTTAGGAAGAGCCACACTCAAGGGGCCAAAGAGCTGCGTGTGGCTCGCGAGCCGCCGTTTGCCGACCATGGACCTAGGTTACGTAGAGTTATTTGGTTTTCTAGAGCTGCACTGCTAGTTATGATAGGCACTAGCCATATGTAGTCATTTAAAATTAAATTGATTAAAACCAATAAAAATCAGTTCCTTAGTGGTACCAGCCAAATTTCAAGTGCTGAATATAGCCACATGTAGTTATTGGCTACCATATCGGACAATGTGGATTTATAAGGCATCTTCAACCTCACAGAAAGTTCTATTGGTCAGCACCAATGTATGTAGAGTACTGACTTTACCTGAAAAATTCTTCAGATCTGAGCAATAGTCCAGAAAGGCCCTCAAAATTTTAGTATCTGTCTCAGGGGCAGCAGTTTGGACTCAAGACAAGCAGACCGAGGTTTGCACCTTGAGTGTTGACCTGGCTATTGACCTCTCTAAGACTCAGTTTTTTGCCTGACCTGTGTGGCTCAATGGTTGAGTGTTGACCTATGAACCAGGTTGTCATGGTTCCAGTCAGGGCACTTGCCAGGATTGTGTGCTCAATCACCAGTGGGGAGTGTGCAGGAGGTAGCTGATCAATGATTCTCTCTCATCACTAATGTTTTTATTTTCCCCTTCTCTCTTCCTCTCTGAAATCAATAAAAATATTTTTTTAAGAAGACTCAGTTTTTCATAGATAAGGGATAATTGTTGTAAATACTTCGTAGGGTTATTTAAAAAGAGAACATCATCCACAATTAATATAGTAAGCATTCAATCAATACTAGCTTTCATGATTAGTTTTTTATAATTTTAGTGACTGCATTTTGCCTTGCCTTTGCCCTGCCTTGCCTTGCCTTCCACATATCCTTTTCTCCTATTCCCCCAACTCCACCTATTCTCAAAACAACGAAGTGGTCCTATTTTGGCATAAATCAGGTCACTCCATTCGAAATCCTTCAATGATTTTCCATTTCCAAGTAAAAGTCAGAGGCATTAAAATTACCCACATGTCCCAATACAATCTGCGCATCCCTTCCTTCTCTGACATCTCCTTCTTCTTCTCTTGCTCACTCTACTCCAGCTACAGGGACCTCCTTTCCATTTCTTGAACATGACTGGCCCTCTTCCACCTCAGAGCCTTTGCACTTGCTGTTCTCACTGCTAAGATATCCTTCCCACCCCCTCACCTCAGCTCCACGCCACCATCTGCATGGCTTACTTCCATACCTGCCCTAGGTGTTTAGTCAAATGCCATTTTCTCAGTGAAGCCTTCCCTGAGCTCCCTATTTTACATCGAACGCCACCTCTCAACACACTCCCTATGCCTTTACCTGCTTAATTTTCCCTATAGCATTTATCACTATGAAATACTATATAGTTTACTCATTTGCTTTTTATTATCTGTCCTCTAGCTAGAGTATAAACTGCACAAGGCCAGGGAGTTTTGTCTGCTTTTGTTCACTGCTGTCTCCCCCAGAGCTTACTATAGATCCTGGCACATAAGTGCTCAGTAAATAGTTGTTGAACAAATTAATGCACATCTTTGCTTCTTTGTGGGGGCTGAGGTTAATGGGGGAGGTGAGAAGTCAGTCATATATTTATTCTATAACATTTAGCGAGCATCTCCTATAGCCAAGTACTGTGCTAGAAGCTAAATTGCAGGAGATTCCAACAGTTGGGTGTGTGGTGATGCCAGCAACCAAGACAATGACTCTAGAGAAGGAAGAGGAGTACCGGGGACACTTGTTGAATTGGGGGGCTTATAGGACACACAGGTGTAGATACTAATCACAATCTGGAATCGATTCCAAAATCTACATCTCTGCACCATGCAGGAGCCAGACTGAGAGGCAAGATTACAGGCCCTCCCTGGAGCTCTAAGCCACGTGAACACCTGGGCAGTAACACTATCCTCCCTGCTGTCGTTGACTACAAAGAACAAAGTAAACATTCATAATACTTGGCTCTTAGCATTATTTGACCTCATATGTGGAAAGCCCTCAGCGTCCCAGATGAAAGGTGCTACAGAACCTCAAAGTTCCTCTTGCTGACTCGGGGAGGCTGGCACCCTGAATCACCAGTGCCCTGAATTACCATGACCCATACCAGGGTGTTCTGGCTGTCTCATGTTCTTCTCCAAGAGTTCACCCAGCCGCTCCCTAGGCTCCCATTGAGATCAAAAATGTCCTCAGAAAGCCCTGACCAGTGTTGCTAAGTGGTTATAGCATCTGTCCACATACCGAAGGGTCTCAGGTTTGATTCCCAGTCAAGGGCATGTACCTGGGTTGTAGGTTCGATCCCGGAGCACATACGGGAGGCAACCAATCAATGTGTCTCTCTCACATCAATGTTTCTCTCTCTCTCTCTCCCTCCCTCCATCCCTTTCCTCTCTCTCTAAAAATCAATGGAAAAAAAATGTCTTCAGGTGAGGATTAACAAGAAAAAATAAAATGTCCTCAGAAAGTAAATCAAGAATACTTAATAAAGAGTAAAAATTTGTTATAATTATGTTCCTCAGGGGGAAAAAATCACTTCAAATAGATTAGTCAAGACAGAGAGTTCTTTTGCAAAGAAAATTTTTTAATTAAAAAATATGTTGGGATGATTTCCAGTAGTGCAAGACTTCCAACACAGCATGAGGAGGAGTTCACGGAAGCTTGTCGTCTCCCACTCCAGTGGCTAAGGAGGTGGATAGTTCGCACAGAGGACTAAGGATCACATGTCAGCAGGTGGCTTACCTGTGCTAAGAAAGAATTAACTGCAAGGAGCAAATATAAAAGAAGTAAATGGGTTGGATCCTCCATCCTGACAGAGAAAGAATGTGACTGTGAGGGTCTGTTTCCCAGAACTTGAAGGAATTCGCCCCAAGAAAGCTTAGTTTGGAGAAACAAGGGTTTATTGAGAGTAGATGGGGAAAGAAGAAGGTGTTTGAATTCTGGAGCTTTTATGAAAGTTTGTTTTCCTCGTCTGGATCTTTTGGTTCCTGTGCCTATGGCAGTATTCATAACTCAGCCCCAGTGTGCCAACAAACCCCATATGTTTTGGTTCTCTTCTTATCGTTTAAGCCAAGATAAAGTTGAAATTAGTGTATTGCTAGAGATCCGTGATAGCCTACACACACAAACACACACACAGTGGCAGGGGGCGGGGACGGGGCTTACTCATCTTTGTTTTCTTCAACACAACACAAGACTTACACAAAGAAGGCACTCCATGAAGGCTTCTTAAATGTGCACACCCTTCAAACACAAAAGCAGAAAGTCCTCCGTGAGGAATGTGTTTATTTACAGATGGAGTGGAAGTAGCTGTGAGTCAGATAACAGGACTCTGAGCAGAGAAACTATCTCTCGTCATATTGAGAGAACAAGCATTGTCTTCTCTCCCCACTCTACTTCTCATTCACCTACTCATCTGACAGGCTTTCAATCACTATAGAAATTTGCGTGGCTGCCTTCTGCCAAGCACCGCTTTGGATGCTGGGGACATAAAGAGGAATAGGACAAAGTCCTGATGTAAAACTGATAGAGCAGTGTGAGGTTAATAGCAATGATACTGAATATCAGGTACTATGATAAGCTCTTTTCCAAACTTTTTTTTTTTCATTTAATCTAATTCTTCTCAGATTTTAACACATCTATGAATAATCATCTGGGAATTTTGTTAAGATGCAGACCTGATTCAGTAAGTCTGGGATGGGGTCTGGGATTCTGCATTCCTAACACGCTTCTAGGTGATGGCTAGTCTAATGATTCTGGAATCACAGTTTGAGAATTAAGAATTTAAACATTCCAGTAACACTTTGTGGAAGGAACTATCATTATCTCCATTAAAGATGAGGAAACTAGGATTTGGTGAGATTACATAATTCCTTGGTGGTCCTATAGCTAGTCAACTCCAGATACAGGTGCAAATCCAAATTTATTAACCATTCCCTGCAACAGTCTCTCTTAAGACAACTCCTAGAGCTATGGGACCAAAAGGGCTACACAGGGGTAAAATGGTATGAGATTCAGAGAAGACCTCCCTAGGGAGGGAATATAACCATCACTGGGACCTACCAATGTAATGTGGAGTGTAGAGCAGTATTTCTGAACCTATTTTTCAGCTCTAGTCATTGACTCCCTCCATCCAGCTTTTTTAGACGTTTTCCTCCTAATCCCCACCTGCCATAAACTTTTAACACCACAGATATATTGTAATCTGCGTATGCAATATGGCCCTTTGGAGACCACAAACCCATTGTAATAGCGAAGACTTTTTTTCACACATTTCCCTCTCCCCACAAATTTCTGTCCTATTGGGGGCAATACTGCCCCCATTGAGAATGCATGATCTAGCACAACACTTCGCTCACCTTGTGAGACATATCATTGATTTCACAGAACTGCAAAATCTCAGGATTGAAAATAAAGGCATTTACCCTTCTGTAAGAGCCTTGACCACTGATCATCTACATTGTGCTTGGACACTTACAGTGATGGTGAAATCACTACCTTACCCAGCAGCCCATCCATCTTGGGATGTAAAACTTTTACTAGCAAGCTCTTTTCTATTTTGAGCCTAGAACTGGCATGACTTGTTTTTCATTCACTAGTTGGAGTTCTACCCTTTGTTGCTGAACAGAAGGAGCAAAGCTAGGTGAAATGGAAGGTAGAAATATATAGAATATTTGTTTCCTGTTTCTAGGGACCAGACAGTCACCGTGTGTGTTTGGGAGTGTTATGAAAATTCTCTTGTGAACCACCTATTTCAAACTTTATGCATATTGACTTTATATCTCTAATAACAGTGTAAAGTTTCTCTAGCTCCTAGAAGAAGCCACATCACACTTTAATTCATCTTACTGTCAACTAAAACTTTTCAGTATTGTTGTTTTTAGAGGTACTGTAAGTGGTTCAAAAGAAAAATCAATGGTTAGGGGGTGATAAGAAATAGAGGACTACATTTTGGACCTTGAGAGCTTGTTTGGAGGTTCTAGCAGGGGAGCGCAGCTACTCGTATACCCTTGACCGAAGACCGGTCCTCTCCTCGGGGGGGGGGGGGGGGGGGGGGAGGTCGTCCTCTTCGACCGAGCGGGCAGCTTCGGGAGGGACGCACATGGATCGGTGAGGGAGGAGGGGGACACCCGCCTAGCCAGCCAGATCAGCCGAATCAACCCTGGCGATCAATGGGGTGACAGATGTCGCAGCCAGATCGCCCTCACATCCGAGGACTACATTTTTTACTTAAAATAACATAGGTAATTAATTATAGAACTAAAAATAATAGTATAAATAGAAAACAGGTGGAGGGAGAGGAGAGGAGGAGATGGGTGACAGTAAAAGGGAGCTAAGCCCTCACCCTTCGTTGAGGGAAGTCAATAGGGTTGTCTAAAATGAATAAATTAAGGAGAGTCAAGCGTGATATCTTGAATTATGAAAATAGCTATGAATGTCTAAAAACTGAAGCAGACAGGGGGACTCTGAAAGGGGGGGTCTTGATTGTCCTCACAATTTCTTCTAAACCATCTGACATTTTACGAACTACATATGTATATTAATTAAAATTAAAAACAGAAGAATGATGGAATAAAAAGCAATCAGAGTAGTGCTCCATCACCAACTACTGGCCTGACTTGAATAAGTCACTGAATCTTGGATTTAAATGTCTCACTTGTAAAACGGGTTAAGTCAGTGATTTCAATGTGTTTAAAATATTATACAGAATACCAATACATTTTTAAAAAATTTAATGGAGCCCCTCTGATGGCAGATGGGGATGGTACCAGGAGTAGAACCCACTACAACTCCCCTTTATCCTTGTCCTCATCCTCACTCTATCCCCACTGCAGGCAGCCCTGGGACACCTCTCAAAGAATTGCAAGAATTTACTTTGAAAACCATTAGCCATGACTGCTTTTCAAATTATGGTCAGAACCCATTAACTTAGAGGTTTTTAATTAGAAGAATAGAATAGAATAGAATAGAATAGAATAGAATAGAATAGAATAGAATAGAATAGAATAGAATAGAATAGAAAGATTAAGATGCAATCCATTATATTGTTTTGTACAACTCTTAATTCCATTCTATGTGTATTCACTACCTTCCTGGCCAGCTGGGTGGAAAGAAGTTCCCAGGAGGGTTTGTCCTGTTAAGGTCCTCAACAGCAGGGCAGGGCGGATGTCTGATGTTGGGAGACCTGACCTGAGCTTGTTGATTAAAATGGGGCGAGAGTGCATCTCAGAGCCGGAGCACTAGCCCAGTCGACTCCCACCCACTAATCTCCTAGATTAGTGAATGTTTATGGTGTAGAGTCCTAAACTGATAAGGAAGATCTCAGATAGATGTCATTTGTGGATGCCAAAATGCCAAACTCCAAAAGGCACTATGTCCTCATACATAAAAGAAAACTAGAATAGATACAGGAGAGAGAGGGGTTACTTTGAGTCCTCATAACCCTAGGGCTTTCATGAACCAACCCTTTGAAAATACACAATATTTTGTATGGATGTGCGTTTATTTTCCTAGGGTAAAAGGTCAATCACTTTCGTCAGCTTCTCAGAGAAATATGGAATCTAAGAAAGGTTAAAGCACAGGGTTAGAGGATAATGTTCATTACAAGCGCAGTATAAACCGTCTGCAGGTGAAACAAATTTTGGCTTAATCAGTACGAGGCTTTGTTTCTCCTCTTTTGGAAAGGCCTTTCAAAACCCTGCACATCTGCCGTCACCAATTCAGAGCAGACAGCCTTCGACCACATGCACCTGGGCAGCAGGGCCTCCGCGTCAGTTACACCTGCCACACTGGCAGCCAGCCCCGCACCAGCACCCACGAGAACACCCTCCACAGATCATTGAGAGACTCAACAGGGGGCGGCAGGGCACAGTGGGAAAACAAGAAGGCCACCCTTATGATTGAAGATTTGCTGAGCACTTCACAAGAGAAGGCTATTAAAAATAATGAACGGTAAATACCGTTCATCCTTATATTTATTTAAATTTCTAGTTATTTCCTTACGTGAGACTCCAGAATTTATGGACCAACGGGAATGAATATACTCAAAGCTGTTGTTACATTTGGTCCAATCACTGTGTTTCAATAATAGCCTATTCCACTCCCTCCGGGAGTAGCCAGGGCCTACTTCAACACACCCTGGCCAGCATTAGGTATTCTCTTCCTTCTTATTCTTTGATCATTTATACCAGAAACTGATATCTCATTGTTTGTGTGCATCTCGTTTGCTTATGTGTGAGTCGGAACATTTTTGCATGTTTACCTAATAGTTGTGTTTCCCCTTTGTGACTTGTCTGCGCATGAAGGACATCCATTCTTTTCCAAACCTCGTTATGCTTGAAGAGATTAAATGCACACTATTCATTTATTTCAACAGTAACCTAAAGACTCTTTCTCTCTTCCTGCTCCGCTTGAAGGTTCTCCGCCCTTATCAGGTCCTCCATGGATAGCTGCTGCCAGTTTTTCTCGAAACAGGCTTTCCTCACCAGCTCCCAGCTGCTCTGTGGGTTTCTGACCGTGTTTCCTCACGGCGGCTCAGTTGTCAGGTCCAGCCTTCAGCTGGCACACCTTCCCACAGATCCAGACTCCTTTGCCCTGCCTGCTGCCTTTCCACTCTGACTTCATTTCCCTGTATTCCTTCTAGCACCTCCCTCCTACTCACTCTAGTTCCATTTCTTGAGAGAAAGAGCCTTCCATCTCCAGTCAGGGTAGGGAAGGGGTAGCAGCCTGCTGTGACTGGTAGGAGAACCGAGGTCTAATTACTTCTCGTGTAAACATTCCCCAGTCCTCCTGGTTCAGCTGCACCCTCCGCCTCTGCTTCCACAGCTCCACGTGTGTCAGGGTCTAAGACTTGTCCGGGTTCTACAGTTTCTTTGGGTTGCCTCCCTCTGTAAAAATTTCCATTTCAGTGGTCCCTCTTCTGCTCAATTAATCACATTTCCACTGACTTTTAAGTGTGTTTGTTTTCAATCTTTACCTGAAGATACATCTTTATTGATTTTGAGGGGGGTGGGGGGCGAAGGGAGAGAGAGAGAAACATCCATCCGTGTGAGAAAGAAACATGGACCGGCTGCCTCCCATACTCTCCCCCACCCCACCCCCCACCCTTACCTAGGATTGAACCTGATGCTCCAACCAACTGAGCCACCTGGCAGAGCTTCACTTACTTTTCATCTCCTAAAATTTCAGTGGTATCTCTCACCTACTCTTGTCTCTCTATTCTCTTAGTTCTTATAGGTTTATATAATTTTAAATTCCTGTACTGACATTTTGACAGTGTTTGGGGAGCAAATGTTCAGTCCATCTTGTTTTTCTTCTTTAATCTCTGGCTTGGAGAACATGGTCTTTTTCTCCTCTAATTGTCCTTAAAAATGCTTCTTTACTTCTCTTTTTTGCCCTCCAAAGCAATCCTTCTCTCTTCTCTTCATCCAATGTATCTCCCTCAATTCCTTAAATAATATTAGGCTTTTACAAAAGAAGAGAAGTGCCATGATATATATCTCCCACATTTTATGCACAATAAAATCTACAGAGCACATGGCTGGACTGCAGGGCCAAGCCCCGTCCAGGTTCCTAATGCCAGCATTCCAAAAGGTCTCCCTGCATTTTCCGCACCCTGACGGAGAATGGTGACTTTTATGTGCCACAGATAGGGCATGGCATCAGAAGAACACCCCCCAGTTATAACTCACAGGCAATTTGTTCAGATCACAGTCAGGAAACTTCAAAGATACCCAAATGCCATTTAAAAGGCATCCCAGGCTCACAACTGTGCTGGCCTCTATTATAAACTATCACTGTTTTCCAAATCACTTATCTTGACTATGAAGTCATTGTGTTCAAAGGTTAGAGGTGATGGAAGTAGGTGCGAAGAAACAAGATTACAACATGTATCTTGACATCTTAGATCATTTAATCTCAAGAAAAGGGTTCTTAAACTGGTTTTCCTGTTTCCAAATTGAAAGGGCGAGGGCTATGCCCTCCATCTTACCCTGGGTCCTCCATTTTTGGGCAGAGCCATGTGCTCAGCAAGGCTTCTTCCCGGAAGCCCAAGCCTCTGCTAGCCACACCCAGGATTTCTCTGGACTAATCAATGACAATCAAGGGAAGTGCACGCCATCAATATGACCACATCCTGTGTAACAAGACACCGACTTGCGCCTGGCCAATTGGCGGGACCCACAGTCCCCTCTCCTGCCCTTACTCCACCCCCCTATAAAACTCCTCTTCCCATCGGGCTAGGTCTCTCTCTGCCACCTGCTGCTGTGTCAGTAAGGAGGGTAGGGGAGCCAGACCTGGGTTTGAATAAAAGACTCTTTGCTTTTGCATCGGACTCGCTGGCTCCCTGGTGGGCTCTTGGGAATCTTGAAATCTGGGCATAACACAAATTAACTGTGGACATAACATCAGAGACATCTCAACTTTCCTAGAGGCTCCTAGTCCCAGTGTTAACACGAACAGCAATAATGCTTCTCTGCTTGCAGAGACGAAAATCATCTCAGCAAAGTTTTCATTCTAAACATTACAAGCCACCTGCGATACATTGAGTATAATCCAAGAATGTGCCAAAATAGCTCCCAAATATCCCAAAAATTCACCTTAAAGAACAGTAAACATTTGGAGTTGAGATCATATATCAGCTTTAAAAATAATCAAAACTCTCAAACCCTGTAAGTCAATAATTGCAAAAGAAAAACAAACCAAAAAACAACAACAACAAAAACACAACAAGATAAATGGCTCTATAGGCAAGAATCATATTAACAAGGGAAGGAAATTCTAAATCCCTGTACATGTTAGAGAATCACAGTAGGAGGTACATGAGAATATATGGTTACCTTCCACATTAGTCCCAAGCACAAAATATAAATTAGACTCTTCCTTGTTCTTGTAACTTGATGCTTTTTAAATCTATTCAGTTCCTGCCTTTGGGTCAATTTTCAAAATTTAAGAGAAAGCATTCCAGAGGAAAACACAAAAGGTTCATTACTGTTACCAGTACAGTCAACATGGACAACTTCATATCGTTGTCATAATTTCTAAACAGAACCTTAATGCTGCTCATAACTGCTTACTTTTTAAAAAGTCCGACTGAGTTTTAAAATACCCGCCTCGCAATTCCATTAATAAGTAGTAAAAAGAAACCTCCCCAGCATCTGAGTATCTCACCGTGGCGCCACCTATTTCCCCAAACATAGACCTATCTTCTCCCCACTGAACCTCAGAAGCTGATCCCCAAACCACATCTTGCAGAATGGGATACAGGTTCTAAAAAACTGTTATTTCTGCATTCTATTTCTTATAAGACCTATAAAATATGTATGCTAAGGCTGGTGGTAAACCCCTGGACCTGAGTATCAAACTGTCCTTTCAACTTCATTTTATTGGAGTTATGTAAAACTGGGCGGCTCAGTTGGTTGGAGCACCTCCCCATGCACTAAAAGGTTTCAGGTTCAATCTCTGTAGGGAGTGTACTGAAGGCAATTGATTGGTGTTTCCCTCCCTTCCTCTCTCTCAAAAAAAATCAATTTTTTAAAAAAACCATATATCCTCTGGTGAGTATTTAAAAAAAAAAACACCTGTGTGATCTCTAGAGTTCTTCTAGACTGAGAAATAGAATGTGTCTATGCGATCCCTTACCACAAATAGATTTAAGTAGAGTTGATATGTATGTATTTCCTAGCCATCGAAATTATCTGACACCTCACCTTAGTGGTAGACACCTTAACATTATTTGGTCTTTATAAAGCATGGTGACTGCTTAGGTGCAGGGCTCAGAGCTGAGTTTACCAGTGGCCCTTTATCACAGTATATAGCTCAGTGGAAAGATATTAGCTCCATTATTAATGATGATTGTTAAAGTGTCCCTTGAAAAAAGCAAACTACTGGTCAGGTCTATACAACCAGCAGTAGAACCCTCTGCTCTCAGGTTTGTCGATCAGCAATATGGTAGGTGTGCCTACCTACCCCCTCCCAAAACACACTTCGGCGGAAGAAAGGCAGAGACAGAAGAAGATTTCCATGTTGCGTTTACTTCTAAAGGCACTGTAAGCCTTGAAGGGAGGTGATGGCAGTTGCTGGAAGAGCCCCTTGTGCACTAGGCACGCCTCATCTCAAAGCAATACCAGGGATAGTGCCCTTGCCTCCAAGTAGGAAAAAGTTCATGCATGCGTGCCTACATGCACACACGTGTACATGCACACACTACTTCACAATGGAGGGAAAAATCTTCTCTAAGGTGAGGAGGGAGCAGATCATTTTTTCATAGCCAATTTCTATTTTGGAATTTCCAGTGACAGCAACTGAATTTATTGTCTTGATAATTAATTCATTAAATAAGTATTTGTTAGTGCCATTGTGTGCTAATGATCCTTACATTCCTGTGATGTTTGATGGCCCTGTGAAATGTTTTCTTCCTTGGAAAATAATACCTTCAGGAGAAATGTCTCCCACTCAACAACAAACATACTCAGCACTAATGAAGTATCTTATTTCAGTAAACAAGCTTATGACTCAGAAATGGCCAGTGGATAGAAGATGGTGTGCTTTAAGCCACAAGATGATTTTATAATGCAAACTAGTTTTGCCTTTTGGGATTATGATGACTATTGTAAAAACATGGAAATTTCTACAATATCTCAGGTGACGGCCAAGTCCTGAAACAATCCATTAAAACTTCCTATATAGTTCTAACTGAAATTTCTTCCTTTTCTATATCAAAATAGCTACTGTTTCCCATATTTAAACACATTGTTCCTACATAAACTAGTCCAGTCTTCTACAGCTGGAATCATAATTACGGCTGGCATTTACTGGGCGTTTACTATGTATAGCACCGTGTGCTACATTCTTTATAGACATTATAATGTTATCCGTCTCTATAAACTCAGACCCACACCATCCCTTTTCCAGGCAAAATAAACCAAGATCTTACAGCTTTTTTTCATATGATTGTTTCTAGACTTTCCAACATTTTAATTACCTTCCTCTGGTCAGCTCTACTTTGCCAATGTGGCACCCTATCTAATCATAAGCTTGCAGATTTAAGTTAACCAAATACAGAGGATTATTATTTCTTTGGTGTGGAAAAGCTATTTCTTTTAGTCTGGCCTAAAAATATAGGGGTGTTTGTTTGTTTGTTTGTTTGTGGGTGGGGTTTTTGTTTTGTTGTTTTGTTTTGTTGGCAAATCCCATGGCCTGTCTCATGTTGACTGCCACCAATAAAACCCTGAAACCTTTCTGCAGATAGACTGCATCTAAACCACATCTCTGCCAGCCTGGCAGTTGATTTCTAACGTAAGGAAAATTTTACGTGGCACGTGTTTATCCCACTTAAATTTATCATCTTCAACTCACCGTACCTGCCAAGCTATCAAGATCTTTTTAAATTTTATTTGATCACCCAACACATTTATTTCCTTAATAGCATCTGAAAATGAAGTAAGCATGTCTTCTCTATCTTCCTCTAAGTTGATCATTTCACAAGTTTAATGGCTCCACAAACCATCCCACTTTTTCTTGTGGATAACAGTTCATTAGCAGGATACCCTGCAGGCCTTCAACCAGTTGTGAACCTACCTAATTATTTTTACCTCCTAGACCCTTTTCTTCTTTCCGTCCTCAGTGATACGCAGTAACGTTGTCAGCTGCTTGCTGGAATCATGGTGCATTCTTCCAATCTGAGAGCCTGGAAACATATGAACGAAAAGAATAGCTATTGTAAGTTGTTCTTGGTGAAACCATATTTCTGATAATTGCAATTTCTTTCTTAACCTAATAAATAATCTACCTCAAAATCCACTACAGAATCTTGCCAAAGATCAATATAATTTAAGTTTTTGTTTCTGGAATTCATGTTCTTCCCTGCTTCCATCTATACACACTTTATAAAAATTGGGACATTTGCTATCTTCATTCTTAATACCTTTTACTCTCTAAGATTATTGACACTGGTGTTGGATTCTTATCTGCAGTCAGTGCACTGGAATGAAATCCAACTTGAGTCCCTGACTATCTGAGTCCTTGGCTCAGATAAAGCAGGCAGGTACTTTTTTCTATTCTCTTATCTCTCTAGAAACTTGAATATTTAATAATATCGTTTTATCTATTATTTCCAACTAGAGGCCCAGTGCACAAATTTGTGCATGGGTGGGGTCCAGCCACCTGCCCCCAATTAGGGTGTGGGGGGCCGATCCGAGGTGGGACCGGCCAGGGGGAGTTCCTAGTGTCAAAGATCTTTGCAGGGTGCATACACATTTGCTGTTGGCTTTCGGATGAGTTGAAACTTCAAAGGTGCTTTAGTGTCAGGGACACTGACAGCTTCCGTTTCTAAGCCTCTCCCTAGGCAGGTAATGCGGTTTAGTTCCCTGCTGACAAACCCTCTAGAGAGAGGCCGTGGTGTGATGGGGCTGCCCTCTTTGGTAGGAAGCAGAGGAGAGAGAACATGGGAGGTTCTGGGCACCTCTCCTGGACCCCTGACTGACGGTCCAGACCGTGAGTAGTTTTCCTCCTGATCACTCTTCATTCAGGTTCCTGGTCTCTGAAGGCTGGAGAGTGTTTTCTTACTTGGAATCACTGAAGGTCACGCTTCAGTGATCAGGGGGTGTGTGGGAGGTAACCGGGGGTGGGGCCGGCAGCGGGGAGGGGCTGTGGGCGGTTGGCTGGCCCACCCCCAATCGGACCGGTTGGCTGCCGCAGTGGCATCATAGCCACTGGTCATTCTGTCCTTCGGTTTCGTGGCTTTTATATATATAGTTTGAATGTGAGTCTCTTCACAATAACTCTAGGAGGTAGGTAGGTGAATTCTTTTTATTCTTCTTTCTTTATAAGTCATTAGGGCTTTAAGTTGAGCAAAGTTAGAACTATTATCTTACACCCAAATTCTGTGCTTTTTATACTACTTTTGGTGTCTCATCTTCTTAACTTCCAGGAAAAATGTAGATCTATATGTTTTATGTTTCAGAAAAAATTAAAGATCAAAGCTCTGTAACCTTAAGCTTATCCTTCCCCTTGGTTTTTATGCCAGAATACTTGGCTCCAAATTTACAGTCTGGTCAGAGCCAGGAAATTATTTACTGTTTATGTTTCTTTTCTGTTATGTTTTACTTTTAAATGTCTTACTATATATGTGTTTCTTTTGTGTGTGTGTCAGGGGGGTTGCAGAGGGCATAGTCCATACATAAATCTTAAATAATTTATTTAGACTGGCTATTTTCCTTAGAAAACCCCACCAGGGGTAGTAAAACAACCCATTGTCAGCTTCTTCCTTCCTATAATCTTTGAGATAAATTTTATTTTCTACTAGTTAGGAATTATGGAATTGCTAATTTTATCCTCAAACAGAAGAAAAAAATTTACCATCTCTCAATAAAGACAAAAAAAAATATTTATACACAATCAAAGACTGTGTAGACAGATCAGATACAAAATCACAAAAGAAAACAAGCTTTCAAATAATGGCAATGGCTGAAAATTTAACAAAGATTTGAATGTATGTAATCCATGTAAAAGATTTATGTTTTTAAGAATATATTATCTTTGATTTTCATTGGTTATTCTTTGTTGTGCCTAGATTAAACTTTTTTTGTATTATATTGCTTGTGGTTCCTAGATTTCTTAAATCTGTTGCTTGATTTCTTTCATTATTTTTCAAAGTTCTCAGCAATTATCAGTCCGAATATTATTTCTGGTCCATTCACTCTCTTATCTCTTCAATCCTTCTGGACTTGCATAATATGGATGTTACCTCTTCTCACAATATCCTCTATATCTTTAGCATCCTTATTTTTCTCTGTTTATTCTAGATATTTTCTTCTGAACTTTCTTCCGATTTTCTATTTCTCTCTTCATCTACATCTAATGTACAAACACATTTATTAGAGTCTTAATCTTTATTTTTGTGTTGCTTATTGTATTGTATCATATGGTTCCCAGTTTTATTCTTAATTTGTCAATCTTGTCTTTGCTCCTTGAACATAGTAAGCATATTTACTTTAAAGTCTGTGTCTGATAACTATAATATCTATACCCTTTGTCGGCCTTTTCCTGTTATCTGTTGTTTCTGCTAGATTTTGTTCATAAAGTTTTATCACTTTGTGTGCTTTTTATTTTGTGCTACACACTATAGTTACAGAACTGTTCCTAGAACTAATTTGTAGCCAAGGATGTTGTCTCCTTTCTCCAAAGAGGTTTAATGCATCCATGTATCAGGCCACCGAAGGCATGAGCAATTTGAGATAACCTCAATCCAATTTCAGGGACTGAGATAATTTTAAATTAAGCTGAACTCTCAAAGGGTTTCTGTCTACTTTAGGTTTACCCTTATATTTTGAGTATGAACCTTCAAAAACACCCTAATTGAGGCAGCTTCGCCAGTAGTACCTCAAACAACTTGGCAAGTCCTTGACCTTATTTTCCATGAAGCTATCAAAGTCTCATCACAAAGAAAACATACACTTTTCCTTTTTTTTTTTTTGGTATCTATATAACATGATGGATATTAACTAAACTTATTTTAGTAATCATTTCACCATATATGTAGGTCAAGTCATTATGCTGCGCACCCTAAACTTATACAGAGTTGTATGTCAATTCTGTCTCAACAAAACTGGGAAAATCAATGAACAAAAAAATTCCAATCAACCTCTTGGGCTGTCAACATCACCTCCAGATTTGGCAAGTGCCCCCAAAGGAAAAATGGCCCCAAGTTCTGGGCTCATCTCCCTATGCCTCTATTGCCTCTATATCCTCGACAATAATGCTGTTATATCATGTTAGCTGTCTCATGTTGTCAAACAGATTTTTAAAAATTTTGTCCAGTATTTCTGTCCTTAGTAGAAAGTTTATTTTAATAACCTAGTCTGCCATTGTTGGAAACACAATTCACTAGGATTTTTGTTTATTCATGGATCATGTTAGTCATTTCTGCAGCCGAACATCAGCCATCAGGCTCACCTTGAAATTGATGGCTTTTCCCGTGTCAATGCAACTAAAGTGATAACAGGATTCTGAAGGTGCACTAATTTCAACATAATTGGTTTATGCCTATCTTCAGCCCACCTTGTTTCAGATAGAGTCCCTACATTTCATTTCCATTGGCTTTACTTAATAAAACCACTGACTACTGCCACAGAAAATGCTTTTAAAGGCAGAATGATGTAATAGGAAAAACACTAGAATTAAAGTTAGAATACTCAGATTTGACGCCATTTTAACCATAGTGTTTACTGCCTTTGTTCCAGTTTCTCTAACTGTGCACCAAGTCCCCTGTGAGCATGCAGACTACAAAGGTAAGTGAAATTCAGTCTTTGGCTTCTACTTAGTTTGTGTAAGCCTTAACATGTTTGTCTATTAGGAATTACATCTATCTCACAAGGTTGTTATAAGGGTTAACTGAAGTTATAGCATTTAGTTCACAACCACTGACACATAAGAGGTACTAAATTACTATTTGTTAAGTGATTTCAATTTAGACACAGTTATTTTTGGCAACAGATTTGTTTCTAAAAGTTATTGTAAACTAGAGGCCCGGTGCACGACATTTGTGCATTGGGCGGGTGGGGTCCCCTCAGCCCAACATGTGCCCTCTCGCAGTCCAGGACCCTTTGGGGGATGTCAGCCTGCCGTGTAAGCGGGAGAGGCTCCCACCACCGCTGCTGCGCTCGCCAGCCATAAGCCTAGCTTCAGGCTGAGTGGTGCTCCCCCTGTGGAAGCGCACTGACCACCAGAGGGCAGCTCCTGCATTGAGCGTCTGCCCCCTGGTGGTCAGTGCACATCATAGTGACCGGTTGTTCCACCATTTGGTCAATTTGCATATTAGCCTTTTATTACATAGGATTAAATCATGCTTTATATGCACTAACGGAGCTAAGTTTTTTTGTTTGGTTGGTTGTTGTTTTTTAATTTATTGATTTTTTACAGAGAGGAAGGGAGAGGGAGGGTTAGAAATATTGATGCGAGAGAAACATTGATCAGCTGCCTCCTGCACATCCCCAGTGGGGGATGTGCCCACAACTAAGGTACAGGCCCTAGACTGGAATCGAACCTGGGACCCTTGAGTCCACAGGCTGATGCTCTATCCACTGAGCCAAATCAGTCAGGGCCAGAGTTAAGTTTTGAAAAAAAATTTATTAAAGATGTGGGGGAAATTCTCCTTCTACAGAATATTAAATCCATTTCATTTAATCTTATAATATTTATTTTTATAAAATTAATTTGATCAGAGTAAGTTATATCTGCAATAAAGACACAAGCACTTCCTATAATCAGACGGTCTTGGAAGCCACATCCGGTTGATGGCACCCCTTCGTGGGACTATAAATAGTGATATGGTTCCATGTGTCTCTAACAGCAAAGCAGTGACCTGGGCAGGCATGAATGATCTAAGTTAAATGTTGAGTATATCCCACAAGAATATCATATGAGGCCATGAGGTTATTAAGCTCTAGGAAAAGGGCCTTACAGTCAATTTCTCAAGGCCATAATCCCAGATATTAATTCAAACATGATTGTTTGGTTTTGCAGGGTGAAATGTTTTATTTTATGACATTATTACATTTCAGAAGATTTCATCATTTATTATGTTGACTGGAATTTTATTATTGTTTTAAGTAGCACTCTTTATGAGATCATTTTTGTCCCTTTAGAATCTAAATCTGGGTAATGACTTTAATGTTTTCAGTTTCCAGTTGTTTGTAGGTTTCATTTTTTGAATTTAAAAAAAAAAAAAAATACCCTTTGATTCTAATGGAAATGTAAACACCCTGAGTTCATTTTGATAATGTGCTCATTCTGAGTATAAATGATAATAAACAAATGTGAATTCATTACCATAAACACAGGAAGCCAACATTACCTTAGAAATTCTAGATAATCTTTTGGGGGTGGATGTAGACTTGAAACATTGTATAAACTCACTACCAAAAAAGTTCCAATAATATTTAGCTTCTTAGTAATGCAGGGACTTTTTTTTCTTTATTGATTTCAGAGAGGAAGGGAGAAGGAGAGAGAGATGGAAACATCAATGATGATAGAGAATCATTGATCAGCTGCCTCCTGCACGTCCCCCACTGGGGATCAAGCCTGCAACCCAGGCATGTGCCCTTGGCCAGAATCGAACCTGGGACCCTTCAGTCCGCAGGCTGACGCTCTATCTACTGAGCCTAGTCGGCCAGGGCAGGGATTTTTTTAGAACAAGGATTCTATATAAATGTTAATATAAAGGAGATATTTCCATGAAGCTGTACTTGAATGTGTCAATCACTTTTAAAATTCTTTAAAAGGGCAATATTTTATGATGCCCAGTTTTGCATATTTCTGTCATTTCATTTCAAAATTGGTTCAAAACTACTTTCTTCTTACTGTGGATCCTTGCAATTATGGTAACTCATTTCTAATAGGTTTCAAAAATTAACAGTGATTTATTGGTAGCACAGGACATGGAGTTGGACTGCCAGGGCCCAAGTCTCTGCTTTACCACTTAGTAGCTATATTGAGGCAAATAAACTGACTTTCCTTAAGACTCGATTTTGTCATCTGTAAAATGGGAATTATAGTAGTAGCACCTACCTCACAGAATTTAGTGAAGATTAAATGAGATCAACCATATAAAGTGATTTGCATAAGGGGGGGTACATATACTAAGTATTCCTTACATAGTAGCTATAGGTAGTATATCCTAAAACATATATTAAATACATAGTTCATGTCAGGAAGGAGCAATAAAAGTAAGGGTAGATAAGAGTTATATATTCAGCCATAATGCTCAATAGTTCTGAGGGTCACTTAGCAAATCCATTATATCATCCCTGCAGCCTCAGCTCTACCACTCAGCAGGAAAATAGGACATTCGTAAATAGACTTACATAGAAAAATGAGACAAGATTTTTTAAAAGGGTCAAATTTTCTCATCAATGTAATTTTATATGTGAAAACAGACCTGACCCTCATAGAACATAAAACAGAAATTGAGTTATACCTCTTCACATGTTTCCAACTGCTTCCATATTTAAGCATCTCTTAGGGATAAAAAAAAGACATCCTTAATATGATTATTTTTAAAACATTACACAATGCCAACATCAATAGCGACCAGAGACATTCCTAGTAAAACCAGGAAGAAAACAAAGGTGCCTTATTAGGCTACCATTATTCAAAATTGCTCTGAAAGTTCTGGACAATGTAATAAGACATGAAACAGACATGAGATAGCAACTGGAAGAGTAAATGTATTTATCACATTGTAGATTACCATGTTAGACAATATGAGAATGTACAGGGAAAACTAGAATTAACTAATTTTAGTGAAGTGCATGGATGCACTCCATATCCAAAAATCAGTAGGTTTTCTGCATATTTTATTGTATATACACACCTATACTAATAGTTATTATTTATTCTCCCACTCAGTTAAACTATCCTATCCCAGTGACTCATTGCCTTAATTATTTATGCAATTTATGTTAATTGAGTTAGGCTTTTATTTACTAGTATTTGCTTAAATGCCAAAACACTAATAAGAGTAGTCTAGGAGATTCTTGGTGGGCTTTAGGCTATGATATGTCCTCCTAGGGAATCTATTTCACCTTCTTCTGAGAGCTGAAAGAGAACCAGGCTGAGGTGAGGCTTTTGTTTATTCAACAAATACTCCCAGAGAGCCACGCCAGACACTGTGCTGACACTGGGAACACAATAACAACGTGGCCCCTGCCCTCCTGGAGCTTGCAGGCTAATGAGCAGAAATTTTAAAAATTAACCCAAGAGCCCTAACTGGTTTGGCTCAGTGGATAGAGCATTGGCCTGCAGACTGAAGGGTCCTGGGTTCGATTCGGTCAAGGACACATGCCCGGGGTTGTGGGCTTGATCCCCATTAGGGGCCGTGCAGGAGGCAGCCGATCAATGATTCTCTCTCATCATTGATGTTTCTATCTCTCTCTCTCCCTCTCCCTTCCTCTCTGAAATAAAAAATTAAAATTAAAAAATTAACCCAAGAAAACATTTATTAAGTGTAATTGGTGGTAAGGTCTGTGAAGAAATAACAGAAAAATAGAAAGTGGCAGGGGTGAGGGAGGAGGGGGAACGGGGGTTAAGCAAGTCTGTCCGAAGAAATTGCATTCATGCTCAGACCTGAAGAACCAGGAAGGAGCTGGCCATACAAAGGGGGGAGAAGGGGAGTAACAAATGGCAACGAGTTAGAAACAAAAATAAGTCAATGGCAAAGAGCTACAAACAAAAGGCCAGGGAGCTAAGGGAAGAATGGTGGGAGATGGCATTAGAAAGATAGACAAAATCCATATGAGGCTGTCTGTATAAGTCCAAATGCTGTCTGTTGTTATTAATAGAAGGACTAATTAAGAGGAGCTCAAACAGTAAGTTTATTGTCTAACAGACCAAGAGGCCAGTGGCATGCGGTTCCAAGAGTGGGTAGGTCAGCTGCTCAACTACATCGTCAAGGATGAAGCCTCTTCCCATGTTGCCCCCTGCCACCTCTTGGGAATCATATCTGCTTAGACTGGACCCTCCTGTGGTCCTTCGACCCCTGCTGTAACTAGTCAGGTGCTTCCTTTAACTGCACCCTTCGGACCCAAAGCTAGAGTCTTGTCAGCTAGTCATATAAGTCCCTTATATGGCAAGTCGCCCTTCACTGCTTTATTTTTCTGGATATCCCTCTCTGGACTATCAGATCCTGAAAGCTGTGTTTTATGACGCCTTCCCACCCTCGTCCATGTGACCTTCTGGGACTTCACTCTGAGCCTTCACTCTCCCTAAAAGTTACCATTCTCCCCCACTAACTTGCCTTTAAATTTCCTATGGTCTAAATATTATGTCATATTTGTTCAAACAGACCAGAGTCTCAGAGAACGTAAAACAGACATTCAGTTATACCTCTTCACAAGTTTCCAAATGCTGCCGTATTTAAGCATCTCTTATGGATTTAAAAAAAAAAGAGAGATCCTTAATATGATTGTGTATATAAACATTGTATTTTAGATAACATGTACATTTTAAATGTCTACTAAGTGCATATAATAATATATACACAAAATTTTATTTCCTGTTTATGTCCCAGATCAGATTTATTTAATATTGTTTGGGTACTCAGGCCTACACCTAGGGAAATTTCTATTTTCTTTTTTCTACCCACTACTTTTACCGCTTTCCCTTGCCTACACTTAATCTTCATTTCACGTCCTTTCTCCCCTACCGCTCCCCATCCCATTTTATAACCCTTACTCTTCATCTTCAAGTAAAAAAAAAGAAAGTGCAAATGGAATATTACGCTGCTGTAAAAAAGAAGGAATTCTTACCATTTGAAGCAGCATGGATGGCACTGGAGAGCATTATGCTAAGCGAAATAAGCCAGTCAGAGAAAGATAAATATCACATGATCTCACTCATTTGTGGAATATAATGAACAACATAGACTGATGAACAAAAATAGAACCAGAGTCACAGAAGCATCAAAAGACTATCCAACCTATGAGGGAAGGCGGGGAGTGAGGGGATAAGAGATCAACCAAAGGACTTGTATGCATGCATATGAGCATAACCAATGGACACAGATGGGGTGGGGGAGGGGGACAGTAAGGGCATGTGCTGGGGGGTGGAGGCAGCTGGGGAGAGGTCAATGGAGGAAAAAGGAGACTAATGTACTACTTTAAACAATAAAGAATTTAAATTAAAAAAAAGAAGTAAAAAAAGTGTAGAACGCAAAAGAAAAAACAAAAGCAAAGAACACAAAACTTTCTACTCTACTCTCCCTCTCTCTTCCCTTTCCTTCCCTCCCTTCCATTCTTTCTCATTATAGCACCAGAGTAGGTAACCACTCAGGACTTGGTCTCTGGGTTTGAAAGCAGGTTCAACCCCTTTCAAGTAGTGGCCTTGGACAAGTGACAGACCTTTTGAGCCTTCATTTACCCATGAGTAAAATGAAGGCAATCATAATCATATCAGCATCACAGATGAATAAATGCATGAGAAGTGTTTATATAGTGTCTGACACATAGTAACTGACTAATGGATGTCTGTTATTACTAATAGCATGTGAGAAAATTATCCTGTGACTAAGTACAGGATGTGGTCTCCTCTTGATTACATACACCACATGTACGTATCCAGTTATAAAGAGGGTTTTTTCCCACTCTGTTGCCCACTAAGAAAATTTAGTCATGTATTCAACAAATACCTATTAAGCACGTACTAGGTTTTCAGTAGGGGCGTGGCTAAATAAACTCCTGTATAAACACACTATAGAATATGGTGCTGCAACTAAAGAGATCTAAATATACTTATGTAGCCCTGACCGGTTTGGCTCAGTGGATAGAGCGTCGGCCTGTGGACTGAGAGGTCCCAGGTTCGATTCCGGTCAAGGGCATGTACCTTGGTTGCGGTCACATCCCCAGTTGGGGATGTGCAGGGGGCAGCTGATCAATGTTTCTCTCTCATCGATGTTTCTAACTCTCTATCCCTTTCCCTTCTTCTCTGTGAAAAATCAATAAAATATATTTTAAAAAATAAATAAATAAATAAATAAATATACTTATGTATTATCATGGCATGATCTCCAAAGATGGGAGATCTTTGGAATCTGGTGGGAGAAAAACGTTGAACAGTTTATCCAGAGTGACACCGACCCTATAAAATTGCATGCACACATGCATGCGCGCACACACACACACACACACACACAAACCCAGCATATTTTGTATGGACCAATATATGCCATATAAATGTCTAAAGGACGTTCTAAGCTGGCAGACACCAAACTGGGAAGGAAATTCAAGTGGGGAAATGCAGAGTGGTTTAAAGGAATATTAGCCTTATTTGTGATGTTCAAATTTTTACAGGGAGAAGGAATTCATAGAATATCTAAATAATTTTTTAAAATTAAAACAAGTAATGATGAGGCCTCTACCAGGTTTCCTGAAGTCAACTGCCACAGCCTCCGGAACTATTGACTTTGAGCAAGGATTCATTGATACATTTACAAAAGCCGACCCCCACACATAAGATCCACCTGGCTCCCAGACTTGTCACTGTCTCCTTCAATGCCTTGAAAAACAGGCAGAGGCATATTTAGATAGGCACACCAACATGAAGTTCTAACTGGACCTGGATAGGAACGCCCATGCAACCACACGCGCCTTCCAGGAGCCTCCCGGTCTGGGGCTGGTGCTGCGGTCGGTGACCAGCCGCTCAGCTGCCTGACTTCCTCCTGCCAGCCCTACCTCGCTTCAGTGGACAGCACCTTCCACTTTTTCACCAGCTTGAGCCTCAACAACATCCACCTGGAGGAAGCCACAAAAAGAAGCCCTGGGTGACAGTTTTCACTTCCAATATGTGGGACGCTGAAGACCTAAGTTCTAACCTTTTGGGGCTTGCTTTGTGGTCCTGGCAAATCAGATTACCGTATTTTTCCGTGTATAAGACGCCCCCATGTATAAGAGACCCCCTACTTTTCCAACCCACAATTAAGAAATCAATATTTTAAACATAAAACAGAACACATTTTTATTTAGTAATCACCGCAGGTAATGTTTATGTAAATAAACATTATGATATTATGATAATATCCAGTCCTATGATATTATGCAGCATATCACGTTACTCAGCTTCTGTTGCATACTGCTCTCTTCTTCATCACTATTAGTTCCAGACATATCAATTTCTCCAACTTCTCTTGTATCACTGCTGTCTTCTGAGTCACTGTCTATATACGTGAGATCAGCCTCATAAACTGGTGGCATTTTCTGAGCTAACTTTGTTCATGTTCTCATGGCCAACCCTTTTCTCCTCATGAAACTGAAGCACCATTTTGCCTTTCCTGTAAAATCAACAGTGTTCATTTCACTTGCAAACATTCTTGCCTGACATTGAATAAGCTTGGGTGACATACATAAGCCACTCTGGCACTACTCCGTAATCCAAGTCTTAAACCTCTGCTCCAAGTTTGCCCATTTTGCTGGTTTTCCTCTTAAGGCCTTCTTCTTTTTTGGCATCTTAAGGAGTTGTTCCTACTGTTTTCTCCATGTCTGGTCATACACTCAGTGGGAGGAGGTCCACATTGTCTCTCTGCAGCTCTATTTCCATGCTCTTTTGCATAGCTGATTACGTTCAGTTTGAATTTTATAGAGTAAGGCAATCGCTTACCAGTACTTATCTTATGCTCCGGTCCCTGTTGCATCTGCGCACTCTCCACTTCCACCTCCAATTAGGGCATCAGCTGACATCAGTAACAATAAGACTCGTGATTGGAGGAAGCCTGTTAGACAAGATATGGGCAGCTAAGCACCCACACGGCTCGCTCCTCAGCTGACTTCCATGTATAAAACTAAATTCTTACGGGTGTCCATAATTAAGACATAATAGCTATCAGCAGAGCATACAGGTGTAAACTGCATAATTCATAACTATCCAGTTGTGAGATATTTCTAATACAGGATTAGTAAAGTATAATTTAAAAATCAAGGCCGGGACTGGGGTGAAGCCAATGAGGTGTTTAGGGTGAAAAATCTGAGGCGCTCACTCTCAGGTTCCTGCAAATGTCACATGCCTCACCCTAATTGCATCCCTGATAAAACGCCTCTGCTTCTCCTACCGTCCGGGCACTGTTTGATTCACTCTGCATATGTTAACCTATCTAAAGAAATCTTGTGACTACAAATAACATGATGTCCAAGTGAATTACAAGAAATTGGATCTAATAAGGAAAAGTTTTGTTTTGCTTTTTAATCTTCACTGGAGGATCATGCTGAGATGGGAAGAGGGAGGAATGAAGAGAGAGAGAGAGAGAGAGAGAGAGAGAGAGAGAGAGAGAGAGAGAGAGAGAGAGAGAGAGAGAAACATCGATTGGTTGCCTTCCCTACGTGCCCCAAACCCACAACCCAGGTATGTGCCCTGACCAGAATGGAACTGGCAACCTTTCAGTGCACAGGTTGATGCTCAACCAAATGAGCCACTATGGCCAGGTGGGAAACGTTTTTGAAAATCATAAATGTAAAGCCCCAGCTATACACGACCTCTGATGAGGCCTTAGCAGTCAAGCGATGAGTCCAGATCTCCCAGGAAGTTGTAGCACCCGCATTAAAATCCAGCGCTCTTTCCTCTACATTAAGCATGGTGACGTTTTTCTTTGAAGATACACTGCATCAGGTGTCCTTTACTGATCTCTCTCCTTGTTGGGACAGTTTGACAGGCAGTAGGCTCCAAATCTACAAGTGTATCTGCCTATGTATAATATAATTGACAAATTTCAAAAGGAAGAAGAATACATATTTCCACTTCCTGTATCACTACTCCTACTCTAAAACTTGAAGTAGATAATGGAGCTTATGATAGCCTAACTGTATCTCAACAAGATAATACGTTTCTATTTAAACTCGGACATACACCAAGGAAGGGGGATTTACACAACACATTATCTAGTATCTTGCTACAGGTGATTTACTGCTGTGCACTGAAAGGTGGTTGAAGTACAAGATGGATAGTAATATTATATTGTGGTATATATCCTGTTCACATCAGGTCTTCATAATAAAAGCCGAACAGCAATCTACAGAACCTGTCTTAAATCTGCCATCTAAGATACTGATTGTAAAATAAAATGATCAAAGTGCAGGTTGTCTCTATACTGCCTTCCCCCTGAGAAGGTGGTATGCAAAGAACTTCCTACTCGTTATTTATTTACATTCAGTCAACAGAAACATAAATTAAATTAAAAACCTTGGTGTTATGTGGACTAAATAAAGCACACCGAATATGTCACTAACTAGATTTTTTTCCCATATTACAGACTACAGTCTGTATTGTACTTTTATCCACTGCACCTTTTACTACTGACTGACAACAAATATATGCTTATAAAAATAATAGACTAAAATGAATTTTGCAAACTAGCAATTTTACCTGCTACAATCTTGCTGAGAGTAAACAATTTTTAGTGGGTCTTTTTATTTGACACATGAAATCAAGCATTCCTGCCAATTGATTTCATTTTAAATAATTTCTGCAGGATGCAATGGAAACAGACCAACACAAACAAGTTAACACTGTATAAAGAAATCACAAATGAGTTTTAAGCAAACCTTTTTATCTTTGCAGGTAAGTCATTGTAAGAGCATGAAAGGCCGAACTTCCCTATGAAAAGGAAATGTCCTTGTGTGTTGTAGCCTGCAGAAGGCAGAAAAGTGTGAGGTCTGGGGTAAACCAGCCTTTTTTCTAAATGTGTGTACATACATGCTCAGGTTAAAGTGAAGGTCAAGAGAAATCCTTGGATGGGCTTTGATCATATTTCAGTTCTACCCAGGAGTTAGACACTGTCTTCTTGGTGCTTCCCTGGCTCCTGACACAAACCCTTACTGTGACATTCATCCCAATAAATTATAATGATTTTTGTCACGTATTTTTGTTATATATCTAGAAAACCATAGTAGTATCTGTATATTAATATGTATAATATATATTGCATGTCATATTTGGACATATAAAACATTTATATAATTATATTAAATGTTAGAGAAATTACTTACTTGTTGTCTTCCCAAACAGACTGCAAAGTCCTTGAGAAGAGATATTGCCTTATTCATCCCAAGGTGTCCCCAGCACCTTGCCCAGAACTTAGCACTGAGTAGGTGCTCTGCAAATGCCTGGTGACATTGATATTGAAAATGATACATATCACTTGAAAGAATGAGAAAGCAACATGGAAGGAACAATAGTCCCATTGGATTGACCTTGTGGAAATGAGAACTGTAGGTAGATTTGACACATGGAACTTTTTAAGGTCAACTATTGAACCGCTTCCTTCTCCCACTTGGGCCAGTCATTTCCCTCATTCATTCATTCATTCATTCGTTCAAAAAATATCTACTGAGTACCAGCTGTGTGCTAGACAACCACTACCTCCTACAGTAGCCTGATATAAAGAAACCATAGGATGACTATAATTTGTTATGATTTCATTAGAGATATTACAGAATCAGAGCTGGGTTTTAAGTTTAAGCTCAAGTTAAACCTCAGAACATTTAAATATATCTTGCCATTAACTAAGTAGTTTCATTCTCCTTAACACTCAGTCGTTTACTCTACTATACATTTGACAACATAGCCAGATCTTCTTAAGATTCTAGCTTAATGGTCTAACTTTGCCAGTAATATGCTAAGTGCCACTTATAATTATCCTGAAGTGGCCTCCTTTTCCCTAAGTGTTTCACATCAGACTGGAGACCTGTGGGTAGAGTACTTGTCTTTTTCTGTACTTGATGCTATGTGGAATGTCTTAATTTTCCTTCAACAAATAATACCTACCTCTAATATGGGAAAGAGAAAAGAGGGCACAAAATTAGGTTATCTTGCATTCTCAGTCTTAAAAGATCATTTAAAATGACCACTCATGTAGTTTATAAAAAAAAACAACACACACATTTGTCTTTTCAATCAATAACAGAAAATCCCAATAAGTGTCAAAAAAAATCGGTCCACTCAAATGAAGACAGATATCTTTTAAAACTGTATAGTCTTTGACATCTTTCTTTTTCTTTTTCATGTTATTTATGGGTTGGGGTAGTTCCTTCAGTAAAATGTGAGTGTAGAAAATAATACTACAAATGCATGCTACTACACTTATACAAATTTACTGCAGAATATCATATTTTTTTCCTGGTGACATTGCTATTATTTCCTTGTTTCTTGCTATTATGATTCTCTCCCAGTAATATGGTTAATAATAAAATGGTTGCGATTCCAAAAAAAGAAAAGAAAAGAAAATGATACTACAGTTTGCTTACGATAGGAATAAAGGGCTGTTTTTTCTTGCTATTTCCCCTTATTACACTGACAAAAACATCTCTTAGAATTCTGTGAAAAGCAAGCTTGTTTACTTAAAGGTCAAAGAAGAGAAACAGCAAAATTAGAAGTAAAAGAGATCCATCCATATTATTGCCAGGGTGATATTATTTCTTTCCGTGGTCTTTCTGGTTATAAATGTCATACTGACCCTGGATTCAGCATTTATGTTTAAAAATGATTTGTAATTGAGCAGTACTCGATCAAAATAGGTAACGGTCTTAGCATTTGTTCAATCGGCACTGTTAAAAATGTATTCTTACCTTGCTAATTAATTCTACCCTGTTTTATTCCTCTGTCTATAGATTTTTTTCCCCTCTACATCACACCTAAATGTAAAGGTAAGTATTGTCCTCATTTTGAGACTGCACCATGCTGTCTTTTTGGCCATTGCTTTAACCACACAATATATTCCACGAACAGATCTTTCTTCATAACTCAATGCCCTCCTTTCATTAATCGTTTTTGTTATTTATCTCTGGGTTCCTTCCAAAGCTGTCAACATCATGTGTTTGTTTAGGTGCTCAAAACTGAGTACAGTGTCCCAGAGTCATTTCAGCCGCACTGGGCTGAGAGATCCCAACCTTCCTGCCCCTGGCGCCACGCCACCGCCTCCGACAGTCCTGCTCTCTCTGTTGTAACATTTACTGCAAACCTGTCCCCGTGTCTCCCAGCGCTTCCTCCCTTTTAGGTTGCTACTAGCAATCCACATCTCCAGACCCTCTGCTCTTCTCCGGCAAACGCTTCTGCTGTGATTTTGGTCGGATATGTTTGTATCTTTCCGGGAGCAATTTCTTTTCTGCTCCTCCCCTATTTCTGACTTGTTTTGGTCTTTTGGAACCAAGCTGCTGTTCATATCCTGGCCATTTCTCAAAGCTTGTAACACCTCCCAATGCAGTCTTTTCAGCAACTGTCGTTAGCATTCTGCTCATTCCCTCTGTCCGATGATTAACACATACACAAAGCACAAACTGCGGTGACCCACTGAAAGACAAGCCCTCAGAACTTCACACAAGGCCGCTGCTGTTATCTTTTACAGGTGGCCTACCAGCCGTCTCCAGTCTGCGCGGCGGTGGTGACATCAAGGCCGCACGGAACTAACGCACCTAGGAAAATTGTACAGCGTGCCAAATTAAACGTTTTGCTCAAGTCTGAATATAACATAAATGTCCTGCTGAGTTCCCATCACAGCCCTTCTCTCCTCCATGGATGAAAATCTGTAAAATCTGACCTTGCTTCACAGGGATTTGGGGCGTGTGAATTGGTTTTATTTTATAGTTTTGTTTAGATTAGTTTGAAGTTTGTTTTGGTTAGACTTGTGAGCATCCCTGCCCCAGAGGATGTTATTATTTCATGTGATGCATTTTGGTTGTGTCAAATTCATCTTCAGGGGAGCTTGAGAGAGAACCAGAAATTGCTCAAAAAAGTATGGCAAAAGGCTCATATTCTGAATGCTCTGGTGGTGTCCATAGAGGTTGGCATCTCCTTCCATGGGCAGGTCAGAAAGCTCCCTGCACAGCTGCTGGTTCCCCTTGTGGTTGTTCTTAATGCTTCTCTCCTACCAAATCTACCCCCAGGGTTTACTTTAAGACTATACCTGGCTGGTGTGGCTCAGTCCACCTATGAACCAGGAGGTCACTGTTCGATTCCGGGTTAGGGCACATTCCCCGGGTTGCAGGCTTAATCCCCAATAGGGGATATGCAGGAGGTAGCCAGTCAATGATTTCCTCCCATCATTAATGTTTCTATCTCTCTCCCTCCCTCGCCCTTCCTCTCTGAAATCAATAACCAATAAAAATTTAAAAAAGACTAACTCACTGACTATATCTCCACCCTGTCACAAAACTGGCCAACTTCATGGAGGAAGAAGTTTTGTAGTGATTGCCAATGGCCATGTGCCCATCTCCAGTGGACATTATTCGCACTGTACTTTGTGACTGGTGTTCTCACTCCCAGCACACCGTGAATCGTGACTCTGGGGTTATGCAACCTGGGGGCGCTCTAAATCTTTAGCTGTTAAATTGATCAACCTGATTAGATTATTAATTATTAAGATAAGTATTTATTAGATTCTTATTATTAAGAGCTCTGAGCAACTGAAGTAGATATTACAGAGCACATTCATGAAAATGCATATAGGCTCTTCAAAGGGGAGGCCCAAGCTCAGGGCCCCTTAGCACCTTGCATATAGTTCTGAAAGACATTGTTAGCTGTTTTCTAAGTCTATTAGGCCTGTGAATTTGAAATGAAGCAGAGTTTCTTTCTCTAGGTCATCATTCTGAGAGGTGTCAACAATGTATTCCAGAAGTACCCAGAAAAACAAAAGACTAAACACTACTGCAAAGTCACTACACTTAGGACAAATAGCCCCATGCAACTCAGATGACTCTGACGATCCTACTGTGACCTACCACCACCCTCTAGTTATTCATTGCAGCTCATAATAATGTTATGTCCATTGTATTTAATGGTTTCCTCATGAGGCAAAGAATAAAATAATCTGTTTTAAATGAACTTCCATCTAGAATAGTTTTTCAATTTTTGTTGTTTAAAATAGCTATTATTTTAAAAGGCTATCTAGAACAACTGGATCTGCAAAAGATAACTAAGCTTTTCTATAAATGGCACAATATTTCTCATGTCCTCCTTGGTATATGTATCTATATATATATATATACCAATGCCCAAACTTTTGAGAATATAAAATCCTCACTAGCAAGGACTGGTTTTGTTCTATTTGCTTTGGATATAGAATAGCTATCTGAGTGCACAATAAGAGTTTAGAATCTTGGCCTTTAGAATTAAAGAAATCTCAAAGAGCATTCTATTCCAATCCATTTTTCCATGGAAGTATGCATAAACATTGCATTACAGTTAATATGGCATTTTCCTCCAAAACGATATAAAAATGTACACAGCAACAGTAAGTCCTCTTTCCAAACAGAATACCAGTGCCCTAGTTTTTCTAGTTACCAGTTTCTTTTATAAAGAAAAAAAAACAAAAACAAAACAAAATTCTATGTAAATATAAGAACATACTTAGAGTTTTAGAAAATATAAACAATAGTTTAAGATAAATACTGCTTTACAGCTTGCATTTTTTACTTAAGATACTTGATATATCTTTTAAAATAATGAATCTGTATGCAGTGAAAAGTACAACATAGACACTAAAATTAAGCTCTCTCATAATATCACTTAAGTTTATTACTAATAAGTCATTAATAAATACAGTATACCCTCCAACTTTACTTCAGGCTATATAAGTGCTTTATTTCAATGTTGGAATGTAATAATCTCTCCAGAAGTAAGTGAAGAATATATAAAGAGTAAATGCTTTTCCCTATAAGAATACCCCCTACACATATGGCCTTTCAACACTTTAAGATAAAGGGGGGGGGGGGGACAGAGACTTTCCAGGTTATATTCTTAATATTCTTGTTATTAAAGGTTATTATAGTGTCAGAACTAAGGAAGATACCCCAAGATCCATTTACTATGCTATTTGCAAACTGCAGATAACAAATGATAAGTGGGCCCTAAGGGCCATTTAGTGGATTACAATCAGTATTTTTTTATATATAAAATAAAAAAAGAGAGTATCAAAATGCATTCCATTTAGTGAGGGTAAAAATAGGTTTATAGAAATTCACTTTGTGTGCCTGTGGGTGTACACTAGTTTGTGACAGAGGTATTCCTTACCGCGGATCACGGACACAAAAGGCTGAAAGTCTCTGATCTGATTCAGCCTCTGGCTTCCGATGAGGTGTAAGTGTTCTCAGAGAGGGAGGTGTCTGCACATTCTTTGCTGTGAACCAAGCCTCTCCCAGAGAACCATCTTCACTTTGGCTCATTGAAGTGCAATGTCAAGTTCTCTTTCCATCAAGGCTACTGGAGGCTTACTTCCAAATCTACTCTCTTTGCAAAATAACTTTACCTAGCTAAGTAATTGAACAAAACCCAGTAGAGAGTCATGTCATCATTACTTATCTTTACTACTTCAATTATGGGAGCACAGCAATAACAGGAAGAGCTTAGCTATATCTACACATGGATCTCACATTCCCTGGCAAAGTTCCATTTTCCCTCACAATTAGCGAGGCAGAGCCTGCTGACCCATCCACAAACCTGGAGGCATGTGCAAAGCACCGGCAGTCTCAATTTGGTTAAACAAAAAAAAAAAACAGTGTTTATACTTCCAGTCTCTATTTTTAAATATACTTTTATTTATTTCAGAGAGGAAAGGAGAAGGAGAGAGAGATAGAAACATCAATGATGAGAGAATCATCCATGGGCTGCCTCCTGCACTCCCCATACTGGGGATCGAGCCTGCAACCCAGGCACATACCCTGGCTGGGAATCGAACCATGACCTCCTGATTTGTAGGTTGATGCTCAACCACTGACCCACACTGGCCAGACTGTACTTACAGTCTTAATGAAAAATACAACTTTCTTTGCCACAATCCTTCTTTCGGATACAGTGCAGAAATAGTAATGGGGATAAAAAAGAAATGTCTGGACACTTCTGTGATTTACTGGCTTCTTGTTCAAGTAAGGAAGAAATGGAGTAGCCACTACTCCACCCACTACTCAGTAGAGGGTGGGTGTGAGGGTGAAGGCCTGTGCATTCTGGGTTGAAGCTGAGTTTGGTTATAATTTGAACCAAGTCTTAGGATCACTCCAAGCCTTCCATGTCTTCATTTCTAAAAGTAGGGACCGTGCCATAGCAGTTTAGCCGGGAATAATAACGAGAGGTGCATTTAACATGGCATTTACTATGACTGATTTGTGGACAAGCATTTTTACATAACTGACTGATTTAACCTTCACAACACTAATAGGCAAAAAAAATTTCCCTTAGTTTCCAAGTGGATATGGATGAATGAGTGGCAAAGGGGTTAAGTAACTTGTCCAAAGTTAAACACAGGATGGAGCAGAGATGGGATTCAAACTTGGGCACTTTCCAGATGCTGTGCCCTTAACATCATGCAATATTGCCTCAGCCAAGACCTCCTCAATCACTTATTCTGTCCCAACAAACCTTTAAAGCCCGTGTTGCTAAAGATATTTTCTACTAAATAAGTAAAGTTACTAAATAGTATTTAATTCACTTTCTATTTTCATTAACCAAGATATACTGACTGGTCAGGCACAATTTCTACTTAGCATAAAACAGAATGACTATACACATTAACAGAATTCCTGCCCAAAGTGAAAATGGAATGTTTTGGTTAACCTTACAGTTAAATCGTGTATGATTTCGGTTAGCTCAGAGACCCGTTACCACTGCGGCCCTCCTTCTGTCTGGGGACATCAGATTACCCCCAAATAATTTCATAAGTTCATAGAGATAAAGTAACTATTTTACTTACTATTCCAGGATGTCCACAACTTACATGCTGCAACAGATGCACATTATATAATTCTGCTTTCATTTTTTTAGTTCCTCTAATAGACAAGGGCAGGGAAGTTACAACCACCCTGGAGGGTGTTTAGAAATTGGGTGGGGAGAACCAAGATGGCGGCATAGGTTAACGCCGGAGTTTGCTGCTTTGAACAACTACTTCAAAAGTGAAACCAAAAAACGGAAGGGACATCACCCAGAACCACAGGAACGCCGGCTGAGTGGAAGTCCTACAACTAGGAGGAAAGAGAAACGCATACGGACACTCAGAGGAGGCGCAGTGCTGAAGTCAAATTCTGAGGTGCGGAGTGCGCGAGCGGGCTGGCAGCTGAGGGCGCGGTTGGCGTTTTCAATCGGGAGGGAGTCGCAGACTCTGAGCTCCAGATACGGGCAAGTCTCTAGCGACCCAGACTCAAACGGGAGAAGCGGGACTGTCTGGCTTCGGTCAGAGCGAGTGCAGCTTTCTCTCCGAGCTTTGCAGCTGGTGCTGGGACTCAGAGAGGCAGAGCCCCTGGGGACAGGACTGAGAGCCGCCATAACTGCTCTCTCCGGCCCACCCTGTTGATCCTGTGCGACCCGCCCCGCCCAAGCCCTGCACAGAGGCATTTGCCGGATAGCCTCAGGCAAAGGCTAGATTAACACCTCCCTAGAGGACAGAAGTTCTCTCACTGCTGACACAGCTGATTCTCATAGCCACTTGGCCTGAAGGTCAAACCCTCCCTGGAATTAGCTACAACAATCAAGATTTAACTATAAGACTGAGAACAAAGACCACTAGGGGGTGCACCAAGGAAGCATAACAAAATGCGGAGACAAAGAAACAGGACAAAATTGTCAATGGAAGATATAGAGTTCAGAACCATACTTTTAAGGTCTCTCAAGAACTGTTTAGAAGCCGCCGATAAACTTAATGAGATCTACAAGAAAACTAATGAGACCCTCGATCTTATATTGGGGAACCAACTAGAAATTAAGCATACACGGACTGAAATAACGAATATTATACAGACTCCCGACAGCAGACCAGAGGAGCGCAAGAATCAAGTCAATGATTTGAAATGCGAGGAAGCAAAAAACACCCAACCGGAAAAGCAAAATGAAAAAAGAATCCAAAAATGCGAGCATAGTGTAAGGAGCCTCTGGGACAGCTTCAAGCGTACCAACATCAGAATTATAGGGGTGCCAGAAGATGAGAGAGAGCAAGATATTGAAAACCTATTTGAAGAAATAATGACAGAAAACTTCCCCCACCTGGTGAAAGAAATGGACTTACAGGTCCAAGAAGCGCGGAGAACCCCAAACAAAAGGAATCCAAAGAGGACCACACCAAGACACATCATAATTAAAATGCCAAGAGCAAAAGATAAAGAGAGAATCTTAAAAACAGCAAGAGAAAGAAACTCAGTTACCTACAAGGGAATACCCATACGACTGTCAGCTGATTTCTCAACAGAAACTTTGCAGGCCAGAAGGGAGTGGCAAGAAATATTCAAAGTGATGAATACCAAGAACCTACAACCAAGATTACTTTATCCAGCAAAGCTATCATTCAGAATTGAAGGTCAGATAAAGAGCTTCACAGATAAGGAAAAGCTAAAGGAGTTCATCACCACCAAACCAGGATTATATGAAATGCTGAAAGGCATCCTTTAAGAAGAGGAAGAGGAAGAAAAAGGTAAAGATACAAATTATGAACAACAAATATGCATCTATCAACAAGTGAATCTAAGAATCAAGTGAATAAATAATCTGATGAACAGAATGAACTGTTGATTATAATAGAATCAGGGACATAGAAAGGGAATGGACTGACTATTCCTGGGGGGGGAAAGGGGTGTGGGAGATGCGGGAAGAGACTGGACAAAAATCGTGCACCTATGGATGAGGACAGTGGGTGGGGAGTGAGGGCGGAGGGTGGGGCGGGAACTGGGAGGAGGGGAGTTATGGGGGGAAAAAAAAGAGGAACAAATGTAATAATCTGAACAATAAAGATTTAATTAAAAAAAAAAAAAGAAATTGGGTGGGGACAGTTTGAGTTGTCACAATGACTAGATGCTGCATGGGAGTTGGATACCTGGCATTTAATGGGCAGAGGCCAGGGACAATAAAAGCCCCCTGCTTTGCCATGGGACAGTTCCACCCAAGGACGAACTTCCCAACCAAAGGCTAAGAGTACCCTTGCTAAGGACCCCACCCCAAGGGCTGGCTGCTGGAGATGGCAGAGCTAAAGGAGAGATGTGGCACCTTTATTGCTATCATTACCCCTCACCTCTGCCTTCACTTCACTGGGAGAACCTCACCTCCTCTGGTCTCTTGTGAGGTCCAGGACAGACCCTCTTATACTCTTCCCTTAATGTTTTCAGCCTTTTCTCTGTTTTATGCTGATCCTGCACATATAGCAAGACACCATTTGAGAAAATGCACTACCTTCATGCACTGATGGTGTCTGTTCTTCACAGTTACAGCTTAGAAAAGGCTTCTGTGCCCAGGCCGAACTCCTCGCCAGCCCACTAGCTTGCCATGGATTAGTTTTTATTTTCCAGTTGTTCTGGGGATGCTCAGAGGAGCAATCTCACAGGGTAACCAGAGAGCGGCAGAGAAAAACACATGTCAAGTGAGGTTCTTGACCCAGATTGATTGGCACTTTAAAAAATAGGTATCGAAAGCTTCAGTGAAATACTGCTTTATACCCACTAGGATAGCTACAACTACAAAGATAGTAACAAGTGTCAATGGGGATGTGGAGAAATTTCCCACTGCTGTTGGGAATGTACAAGGATGTACAAGGATGCAAGCACTTTGGAAAACCGGTTAGCAATTCCTCAAAAGTTAAACATAGAGCTACCACATGATCCAGCAATTTCACTCCCAGATACCAAAGAGAATTAAAAACATGTCCATATGAAAACCTATAGAGAAGTTTTCATAATAGCCCCAAATTGAAAATAACCCAAATGACTCATACAACTTAACAAACCCCAGGCTGACCGGCAGGAACCTGGGCTGCAATCATCGCCTCCTCGCCCCAGGCTCCTCCTCCTCAGTCTGCCGCCTCCTCCAGACACCCACAGGCAGTGCAGTGCTGCCACAGGCTCACAGAGCTGACCCTGGAGACTGGGAGGCAGGTTCGTGGCTGCCAGGGGACTGAGGCCTACTCCGCCACCTCTCAGTGCTATTGTCCCTGGGCCCAGTCCCAACTGGGACCCCTGGAGAGGTGAGTGCTCCCACTGCACGGAAGATGCCAGACCAGGGAGCAGCCGCTCAGAGAGCGGGTCCACAGCCGCTCCACTGAATGGGATGAGCGGTGCTCCCACAGTGGGCCGATCCCCGCAGGCCATGCCCCCCACCAGTGCATGAATCCTGTGTACTGGGTCTCTAGTTTTAGAATATAATAGAAGTTATCCTGTTATTTGCAGAATTTTAATATTTCCTACCACTTTTGTGATATCGTACTATGTTAGTACAGTTTTGGTAATATTATTATACTTAAAATCCTTTTTTTCTTGAAATATTAATATTTATTGCATGTAACATTATATTTAAAATCGTTTTTCTTGAGATTAAAAAAAACCACAAACCTAAATGTCTATCAACTGATAAATGGGAGACCAAATGTGGTATATTCATGCAGTGGAATACTACTGAGCCACAAAGAGGAACAAAATACTGATACATGCCGAAACTGGTTTGGCTCAGTGGATAAAGCATCGGCCTGCGGACTGAAAGGTCCTGGGTTCGATTCCGGTCAGGGGCATGTGCCTAGGTTGCGGGCACATCCCCAGTGGGGGATGTGCAAGAGGCGGCTGATCGATGTTTCTCTCTCATCGATGTTTCTAGCTCTCTCTCTCCCTTCCTCTCTGTAAAAAATCAATAAAATATATTTTAAAAAAAATACTGATACATGCTACAGCGTGGATAAAACTTGAAAACATCATGATAAATAAAAAATGTCCGTCACAAAAGGCCATCTCCATATTATTCCACTTATACAGAATGTCAAGAATACATGAATCCACATAAACAGAAAGTAAATTAGTGGTTGTCAGGGGCTAGGAATAGGAAAGATTAGGGAGTCAATGCTAATGGGGAAGGGATTTCTTTTTGGGGGTGATAAAAATATTCGGGAATTAGACAGTGGTGAGGGTTGTACAACTTTATGAATATATTAAAACCCACTAAGAGAGTGAATTTTAAGGTGTGTGGAATATATTTTAATTTTTTAAATTCAGACTTGATATTGTAGAGAAGAAAAAAGTTTTCCTCAACCCTCTTAAAGTCCGTCCCTAGCTGGGTCTGAAATTTAAAGTGGTAAAAACCTATTTACAGGGGAAAAGCATACAAATTTATTTAAGATAAGTTTTACGTAACACAAAAGCCTTCATAAGGAAATGAAGACCCAATGAAACAGTCAGACCTGAGTACTTTCATGCTGGGCTGATGAAGAGTGGACAGTCACTGAGGGACATGGCAGGTTAAGGAGTATGAAGTAAGTGGAGTAAACTGGGGGAAACTGAGCAAGGCCTGTTTGTTAGGAGTGTTCTTGGTGTCCCTTCATCTTCAGAGATAAGGATGCTCCTTTCCTTAAAAAAAAAGTTACAGTTTCCAGGAGCTGGTGGACAGGGGAAATGGGGAATGACTGCTAATGGGTTTCTTTTTGGTGTGATGGAAGTGTTTTAAAATTCGATAGTGATGATAGTTGCACAACTCTGAATATACTAAAATCCATTGAGCTGTACCATTTGAAAGGGGTAAATTTTATGGGACATGAATTATACTGCAATAAAGCTGTTATTAAAAAATAAAAAATATGTACCTTCCTTCTGGCAGACACTCTTCTAGAGATTGAGGGAATTCAGCAACGAATAAAGTAGACCAAGTACTTAATCTCACAGAATTTGCAATTCTAGTAAATTAATAAACAAATAAAAGTTAACTTCGTGCTCCTGCAGAATGAACCCTGGAGCAAGCCTGGGGCACAGCCAGTGTTGAGTTCCCACCCCTGTGGGCTCCTGACAAGCACTCTTGCCCAATCAGCTCCGGGTGCTCAAACGGGGCCTTCTTGGTGCTCCTCTCACGGCCATGTACACAGCAGCGTCTGGGCCAGGCCCCAGTCCAGGAATCCACTCTAGGCTCCAGGCATCACAGTTCTCGACCGACCAACCTTTCCACTCTCCTCCCAGCCTCCCTGGCTTTCTTCCCACTCACTTTTACCCTTATTCATTCATTTAACACATTATTTAATAAATATTTACCTAGGGCTTTATTGGTTAGAATGCTTTAGGATAAAAGATACAGGAAACTGACTCGCAACATTTGAAACAATGAGGAAAATTATTATTTCCTGTAACAGGATGTCCAAACTCCAGGCAAAGGGCCCTGGCTCTGCTTCTCTGGTATTCACTTGGCTCTGCCCTCATCAGTGTGCTGTCCTTGTCCTCGGGCAGACAGGAGGGCTGCCTGCAACAATGGGCCAACGCGCTCTTTTGGTTACATCTAGCAAGGAAGAAAGAGGGGGAGAAACTACCCAACCATGAAATAAAAGTTTCCTTTCAGTCCATCAGAGCCCACGTAGATCAAGTACCCACAGTGGGCAGTGGCGTGCCCTGTGATGACTGCCTTCAGCTGTGCTCCTCCCAAACCAGTCAACTATGAGGGGGTTTGGAATTCCCAGGACGGATTGAGGACTCAGCCCTGGGGCTAGAGAAGGGATTGGCCTCCCCAGGATCCTGTGGACTGCTGAGGAAGGAGGAAGGGTTCAGTCTGATTTACCATCCTATATAATAAAAGCCTAATATGCAAATTGACCAACAGCGGAACATCCAGCAGAATGACTGGTCACTATGATGGACACTGACCACCGGGGGTCAGACGCTCAATGCAGGAGCTGCTCCCAGCTTGCAGGCCCCAGGCCAGCCAAGGCAGGTGCAAGCGGGGGCCCCCCCGATAACCACACCGGTCACCTGGCAGAGGGAGGCGACCAGCGGCAGTGGCAGGGGATGGGGTCAGTGAGCGGGCAGCACCAGGCCAGCCAAGGCAGATGCCAGTGGCCCCCCTGGCCCCCGATTGCCCCATCAGTCATCCCGCAGAGGGAGGTGATCAGCGGCGGCGGCAGCAAGCAGGGCTAGTGAGCAGGCGGCACCAGGACGGCCAATGCGGGTGCGAGCGGGGGCCCCCAATCACCCCGCCGGTCACCCCACAGATGGGCCCTGATAGCCGGCCAGGTCTAGGAACCCTACCCATGCACGAATTTCATGCACTGGGCCTCTAGTTTATTATAAACTATTTAACATTTGTTGGGTTTTACCCAGTTCCAGGCACTCTGCACATATTACCTGGTTTAACCCTCATCATTATCTTAATCCCAATCCAGATACTAAGTGCTTCTCTGTGTGCTAAGGGTAGTATGCCTTTTATTAAAGAGGGTCTGTTTTTACAATTATAGTTGTTTCTAAATCCCCTCCCTCCCCTCCCTCAGGGAACCATGTGTTATCTCTCCAAGTGGTGGCATTTCAAGATCTATAGATCTATTACACTTGGGGGGGCAGGGGGGAAGCTATTTGAGAGCAAGAACCTGACAGTCCCAATATCAAGCACATTCTGTAAGCAGCCACTCACTCGTTCTGCTATGCTTACAGTCAACCCTGCACATATTCCACAAGATCCTCACAAGCGCAGGTGTGCCCCCTAGGAGAAAGTTCTTTCACTTCTGTCCCGTCATGCAATGTGCTAGAAAATGTGAAAGCCAAGTTTTCTGCTAGAGAGCTCTATACGTCATTCCCAGAAAGCTGAGTCAAGCATTAGTCAAGTTATCAGCGTATGTTTAAAAAGTTCTTTGGACTTTTTGGACACCTCCCAGAAATATTTTATTTTTTTTATTTTTTTATTTTTTTTAAATATATTTTATTGATTTTTTACAGAGAGGAAGGGAGGGAGATAGAGAGTTAGAAACATCGATGAGAGAGAAACATCGATCAGCTGCCTCCTGCACATCTCCTACTGGGGATATGCCCGCAACCCAGGTACATGCCCTTGACCGGAATCGAACCTGGGACCTTTCAGTCCGCAGGCCGACGCTCTATCCACTGAGCCAAACCGGTTTTGGCTCCCAGAAATATTTTAGAAACAAGATTGCAGATTATTCATGTCACTAGAAATAAAATATAAAAATACACTTTAGGAAAGTCCTGAGGCAATTGACATTTTTTGTGTCTTAATTCCTACACAAAGGGGAATTTAAGAGGGTTTTCAAAGTATAAGGCTACTCCGCCGCCACATACATGCATGCCAAAATTTCCTCACCTACTAAAAATGTAATTTCCAGTGGCATCAAGGATGAATAAGAGCATTAATTCTAATCCATTTGTGCTTAATCAGAATCACAATCCTGTCTATACAATCTTATAAGTGCAAGGCAAAGAGACTTGCCAATGTAGCAGGGAGGAGAAAGGCAAACTGGTTGGCAGAAACACATAATCAATGGATTAAATTTATAAGCAGCAAAGGCAGAAATGCTGGTCTGGTCTCTAAGGGGAAAAAAAAGCTTTCAAAATAATACTGAGACCTAAATCCAACTGATATTATTAGTAACAATACTAATTATTTTTGCCTTATTATTTATAAAATTCTTTTATCTGCATTAAGTCCTTTGGACATCATAACAATCCTATTAGAAGGAGAGGAGGTATTTTCATTTTATGGAAGAAGAAACAGACAAGGCAAAGTGTAAGGTTACGTCCTGAGCCCCAAAGGTAGCAAGTTCAGGAGGTGACACTCACTCCCAGGTTTGATGTCCCTGAATTGCACTGGCTCTCTGACACCCATTCTCCTGTGGGGAGGGTTGATGGTTCATCATGCCCAGTGCAAAGGATAAGCTCAAATGATCTAATGGCTGGACTAGATGAATGGATGGAAGGAAGAAACAGATGCATAACCTGGAACAAGTTACAGTGAAATCTAGAATTGCCATTAAGGAAATTTTTAGGAACAGGGAGAAGTAAGTAATGTAAGTCATGTAAACTGTCTTCAAGTATATATGGAAAATTGAATGAAGGCAAAGTTGAGGAATTCTGTTCACTGATTTAACACTTACCATTTTAAAAATGTAAACCATAAACCTCGACTGTGGCTGTGAACTAAAAAGATATTTAATGTCTCTATTCTTTTCTTTGAGTAGTTAATATTTGTTGCGCTTACCCAGTTCCAGGCACTCTGCACATATTACCTGGTTTAACCCTCACCATCGCCCTGCAAATGGGAGTTATTAATTGCATTTCGTAGATAAGGAAGCTGCAGTTGGAAGGGTGGTTAAATATGCCTCAGCTCACATGGGAGAAAGGAACATTATTATAACTCAGTGCTTTTCTTCTGGGTCAGGCTCTCTTTTTGGAAGACAGGTTCCTTAATCAATTCCTTGGAAAGGGCTGATGCAAAAATTATAGTTCTTAGTAGCAATAGCATTGACCAATATTGTTAGAAATATCTGAAATTTATTTAGCAAAATACAAACCTCAATTGCAACTTGTAAATTCAAAGTGAAAAATGGACTAAAATAAGGTACAACTGGGCAATTGCATTTTTTTCCTTATAATTTTAAGTGATCAAATATATGGGGGTTTAGTTCACATTCTTGTAATTAATGTTAAAAGGTATCAGGATTTTAATTACATGTTCCCAGAATACCAAGAAGTGCTGTAAATATTTTATTATAAAAATGCATGCATCTTCCCTGCTAACTAATGATGTGCTTTTCCTCCACCCCCTGATGTGTAAAACTTAGGGAACCATCTATATTTTTAATGCTAAATTTCTAGTATTGGCAAACCTTTAAAAGCTATTGTTTATATTATTAGTGCCCTTCTAGAAAGACACCCAGAGAATGATTTTGGTATCAGAGGGAATTATCAATGTTCAGTGAAATTGTTCGAGACTAATCCAGCCTGGCAGGTGTGGCTCACTGGTTGAGCATCAATCTATGAACCTGGAGGTCACAGTTCAATTGCCAGTCAGGGCACATGCCCAGGTTGCAGGCTCAATCCCCAGTAGGGGGCATGTAGGAGGTAGTCAATCAATGATGTCTCTCTCTCATCATTGGTGTTTCTCTCTCTCCCGTTCCCTTCCTCTCTGAAATCAATAAAAAATAAAAGACTAATCCAGCAGCAGCATCTGTAATATTGCCTAAGATTGAGCAAAAAAGTATTCCAGGTGTTCTGCAGCCACAAAACACACACACACACACACACACACAGACACACACACGTGGTAGTCCTGCCCTCCAGTAGTTTAAATCATAATGAAAGTGGATAAGGAAAGCAGAGCCAGCCATATGTTTTGTAGATCATTAGCCAGGCTCTAGAGGACGAGATGGCATCAGGAAGACAAACAGGTTACTGTGAAAACATTGAAATCCAGATTCCTTGAGAGGTAAATGCTGCCCTGTCCCTATAGCCTGGGTAGCGAGCTCTTCAGCAGATGGCTGATTTACTTTTCTTATTTCACTCTTACAGTTAACCTCAAAGAGGGAGAATTCTCAATTTCCAAACCAGATGCGCATAACTATTTAACTCCAGGAAAATACACAGAGAAATAGCTGGTGACTTTCTCATTACTAGGCAATGTTACGGAGATGAGGACCGGGATTTCTTTTTGCAGCCAATGCGATGTGACTGTTATTCCTGTGAAAAGCACTAAAGATTCCTAACTTTGCCAAGGGAAAGAAGACTAAATAAAGAATTCACCCACTCATGGGAAATTCTGCCGGAACAGTTTCCTCCCCAATTCACCCTTACCTCTTGTTACTAGAAAGAGCTGTGATTTGGGGACAACTCAGAGCATGGTGCTTTTTCCTTATGAACACGATCTGCCTCCGTTAATTTGCATAGGCTTTCCTTTGAAGAAAGAAGATGAATAATAAATTTAATTAGCCAGTGGTTTCATTGAAATGATCTGAAAGCAGATGACAGATCTCCATAATCAAACCATCACCCACACTTGATATTTACACTATTTTCTCAAAAGGAACATGTACTAGTTTGTAACTGTCATTGCTTATAAACATATGCAGTTATGTTTATCTTGTTTTCTATAGTGGATGTGGCTTTTGCCTATATATAAATGCATGAGAAAGAGCTGCCTTTGCAAGGGAAAATTTATAATTTATAATTCACTGCTGATGTGCCCTACTAATTGCATTGAATAAATGTGTGTACTATCAACACTGAGAACAGCTTCCACTGGCCCAGTGCATATAACATTTTCAGTTTTTGCTTCAATTAACAGATTTTTGTGTGTAATTATTTGGAAATAATGGCTAATTCATCTGACTGCAAAATTTTAGAAATATTTTAAGGATGGTTTAAATCTAGCATCCCACCACTTAAAATGTAATGCTATACACATATTTCAACTGTGTGGTATCATAATAAAAGTTATCTCCATTCATTCTGCTTACTGTTTACAATGGCTGACTTCCCCTCACAGAACCTCATTAAGATTACACATTCATGAAGCATTTACTGAGTAGCTACTATGAGGCAGCTACCAGGGATACAAAAGGAGAGCAAAGTCTAGTCTGGGAGACAGACTAAACAAGTAACTATAAAGTGCTCTGAGATCCCAGAGGACAAGTAAAGTATTCTTCTAGGGAGCTGTGTGTGTGGGGTGGAGGGGGAGGGCGGGGAGCCTTCATGGAAACTGATATTCAAGCCCGGTCCAGAAGACAAAGCAAAAATTCAACAAGTGAAAGGTAGAAAGAAAGGCATGACTGGAGATTTTCCAGGATTGCTGTGTTTTCTGAGGCCCAATAAAAGGTGAAGATAGGTGCTTATTAATGCCACAATGGATACATTTATTAAAATACAATTGTCACCTACCAGTTTTGCTCAGTGGTTTAGACTCGACCTATGAACCAGGAGGTGAGGTTTGATTCCCTGTTGGAGCACGTGCCTAGGTTGCAGGCTCAGGCCCCAATAGGGGGTGTGCAGGAGGCAGCCAATTAATGAATTTCTCTCATCATTGATGTTTCTCTCTCTCCCTCTCCCTTCCACTCTGAAATCAATTAAAAATATATATTTTTTTAAACTCAGACTTATAAGTAGTAATAAGAAAAATTCCTTTAAAAAAGCAATTGTCATAATCTACTAAATGTTAGTTACTGGTAAGTTGTTGACTATGCCTTCATTTTCTAAAGAGATTTTAATAATGCAGTGCTACACATAAAATAAGAACTATAACATTGTTAATGACAAAAGATAGGGAAGAATAAAACCAAGAAATAAGCACTTACTTCAACAGTGGGCTGTTAGTATTTGCATTAGTTTGTATATAATAATTTTATATATTTGTATACATGTACATATATGATATTTAAATATATAAACATGTGTTTAATATATTTTATATATGTATAATATATGATAAAGAAAAAGATATAATAATATATATAGCAACATAATAAAAATACATAATAAATATAATCTGGGCCTTCCCTACTTGGTACCTATTATCTTCCAGGCTATGTTCTAGTTGTCAAGAAGACAGAGTAAACAAGGAGAGGGAGGCCCCTGCCCTCACAAGACTCACATTACAGGCAAATGAGGGCAACAAATAAATGCTAAGGGGCTTGGCGAGGCATGAAGCATTAATGACAATAAGAAGTAGGTATGCTGTGTCTCCTGATGCTAGCTTGCCCTCTAAAACCAGCCTAATCATTATCTGCTTTAAAAATAGTGTGTTTGTGATAGATTTATCATTTCTAAAGTTTTCAGAGTAAAGACATTTTTCTGTATTTATCCTGTAAAATGTGAAGTTGAAAGGCAGTATTAATGGTTTTCTTAAAGAGAGGCAGTGAACTGCATGGTGAGGAAGAGCAAAGGTTCTAGAACGAAAGTGCCTGGGCTCCCACAGCTGGATGGCCTTGGGCACGTTAATTAGCTTCTCTGCACTTTCGGTCCCTCGACTGTAAATAACAACAATAACAATACCCACCTCATAGAGTTGCTCCAGTAGTGAATGATTTAATACACGCCAATCACTTAGAACAGTACTAAGCACATGGCAAGCACTCAGTGAACACCACCTCCTATTATTAAAACATGAACATACAGTGTTTGAAATAAGTTCAAGTCTCAAAAGAAGTCATAAAAAAATTATGTTGTACAAGACTTTCTCTTGGAGCATAGTATATACTATGAATGGTCATAACGTTAAAAATAAAACAAAGGAAACACAGACACACACACACACACACACACACACACATTCAGAAGAAAGTGTCCTCTTGTCCCAGCTGAGATTTAGAGGTTAGCTGACCTAGAATTTGGGAGTTCTTCCCGCAACTACAACATGCCACTTCTCCTGGGCAGATGAGTAAAATCATTCATCTCTATGCTAACAGGCAAAGCAAACTATTTCCTACTGTCATTGATGCTGCAGCTTTTCAAATGAATTTAAACTAGCCTTCTGCAATTAGCAACTGTTCCTCTAGTGGTTTCAAAGCCACCTGATCCTCTTACAGCACTTCATTTCCACATGTTATTCATACATATGTTGAGAAACCAACATAATAATATGATTGCTCCATTAAACTTTCACTTAGTCAACTTTACTTATTCAAGTCAATGATTTCTTAGTTTCTTCTCTGCCTGGGAGAGTTGGAAAAGCTTCACAGAGGAGATGATATGTGAGTTGAATCTTGAGAGAGGTAGGATATAGGAATATATCTTGTAGAGAAGGGCAGAATATGCAAGTTCTGGAAGTGGTAAAAAGCTTGGGGTATAACATCTACAAGGCTTACAAATCATATTCCACTTAAAAACGAACAATATTAATATAATGGGTCATCTTTTGCTGGCTGTTGCCAATAGAGATACTTTTCTTCTCTTGCCACTGTCTCCCCTTCCCCCAAAACAGACTCTGCAAATAGATATTTACACATATTCAGAAGCACGGGAGATGTTTTACATTTGAAAAGAGAAAGGATGTGTTTGGTGAGTAAGGGACAAAAAGTGAAGAGAAAAGCATGTGAGAGAATCTAATCCTTTCAAAACTAGTTTTGTGCCCTCCATAGAGAGAGGGGAGTGAAGTAATAATCTGATGAATCTACTCAAAGCGGCTTGTGATATTCTGAATCCATAGACTCAGCCAACAAGGCTTGGCAGGGTGGCTACAGACATACCTTCCCCACCCGTATCCCTACTATTAAGACTCCAGTAGCAACTGGTGCCCAAGGATTGGAAGCTTCAGGAGCTTCCAGTCACTCCAAATAAACGAGACATCTCAGTAGTAAAACGCAGGGGTCTTGCTGTATAGACATAGCTCAAGACCATCCCCTAGCCCTGTCTTCCATTCAGACTGCTACTTCTCTAAAGAAAGTCTGGGAAAGAAACAGCCCAGGAAGTGCCTGCCATAGACAGAACATTGCTCTTCTCCAAGGTGAGGCCTCTCCAGGTGGTGTCATCTGAGCAAGGACCAGGGGGACAAACAGGCCAGATGCTAAGTGTTGACCACCGCTAGCAAACCAGCCTGCATGGCGAGGCACTGATGAGCCATCGCGATGGAAACTCCCAGAGATAAAGGCGTGTGCACTTTTGCACGTTTTCAGCTATCCTGGCTAATGAAGAGCTTGTACTGACAAGGGAAGAGTGTTGGTCCTGCAGTTTTTCACCATTATCCAACACATCTACATGCTCTGCCATGTTGTAGGCACTAGTCTAAGCACTGGCAGTACAGCAGCAAAGAAAATATCCCTGTCCTCCTGAAGCTTACATCAGAGCAGATAATAGGATAATAAATAAGTAAATTATAAGCTATATTAGAGGATGATAAGTGCTAGAGTAAAAAAAACAATAATAAAGCAAGATGAAGGGAATGAGTCATACGGGGGTGGGTGTTGCAATTTTAAGTGATGGCCAGGTGACATGTGAGTAAAGACTAGGTGGAGGTAAGGGAGTAAGCCCTGCCAATAGCTGAGGGAAGAGCATGTCAGGCAGAGGGACAAGCCAGAACAAGCGCCCTGAGGTGGGATGTGGCCAGTGTGTCTGAAGAACAGCAAAGAGACCAGTGTGTCTGGAGAAGAGTATGTAGGGGGATGGGTCTTACTACTCTTGTGCTTACATTATTAGTATAACCTTCAATATTTTGTCATTTAGATATTTTATAAAGTTTGCTTTAACTGAATGTAGACAACACAACCTATATAACTTACTTACCCAGGCATGCATAAATTGTGTATTTTGCAATAAGCTGAAAATAAAGAATGAGGATGCCATTGTCATCCCCTTCTGCAGTGTGGAACTGTCATTCTTCCTACAGAATAGGTCACATAATCCTATCTAATAATAGAGAAACATGGTAATTAGCCATAACTTCACTACCCTTCCCATTGGCTAATCAGCAAGATATGCAAATTAACTGCCAACCAAGATGGCAACCGGCAACCAGGCAGCTGAAGCGAACAGGAGGATTGCTTGCTCCAGTGATGGAGGAAGCCAAGGTTCCCCGCCTGCCACTGCCGGCCTCCGAGCTTGCACTCTAAGCAACTATGTTGCAATGATAGAACCTAAACAAACTCCAGAAACCTGCTTTCAGCCAGCCGGGCTTCAGCCAGCAGGATCGCAACAGTGTTACAATTATAGAACCCAAACAAACCCAGATCCCTGCTTTCAGCAGCCGAGGTCTGAGCTGGAGCTGAGCCTCAGAGCTAAAGCCGGCTCTCAGCTCCAGTGACAGCCATAGAAGGTAAATAAATCCCAGAATAAAAAGAGAAAAGAAAAAAAGGAGAGGTTGGGAGCTTCAGTCACCGCCAGCCTGAAAACGGCCCTCAGCCCCTCACCCAGACTGGCCAGTCACCCCAGTGGGGACCCCCACCCTAAAGGGTGTGTGACCAGCTGCAAACAGCCATCATCCCCTCATCCAGGCTGGCCAGGAATCCCAGTGGGGATGCCCACCCTGAAGGCGGTGTGACCAGCTGCAAACAGCCGTCATCCCTTCATTCAGGCTGGCCAGGCACCCAAGCGGGACCCCCAGTCTGAAGGGGGTGTGACCAGCTGCAAACAGCCATCATCCCCTCATCCAGGCTGGCCAGGCACTCAACTGGGACCCCCACCCTGATCTCAGACACCCTTCAGGGCAAACCAGCCGGCCCGCACCCGTGCACCAGGCCTCTATCCTATATAGTAAAAGGGTAATATGAAAACTGACCCTAACCGCAGAAAGACTGGGAATGACTGGTCACTGTGACACACACTGACCACCAGGGGGCAGTTGCTCAATGCAGGAGCTGCCCCCTGGTGGTCAGTGCGCTCCCAAAGGGGGAGCTCTGCTCAGCCACAAGCCAGGCTGATGGCTGCCAGTACAGCAGTGGTGATGGGAGCCTCTCCTGCCGCCTCAGCAGCGCTAAGGATGTCCGACTGCAGTTTAGGCCTGCTCCCCACTGGCAAGTGGACATCCCCCGAGGGCTGCCAGGCTGCCAGAGGGATGTCTGATTGCCATCTTAGGCCCAATCCCCCGGGGAGCGGGCCTAAGCCAGCAGGTAGTCATCCCCTGAGGAGTCCCAGACTGCGAGAGGGCACAGGCCAGGCTAAGGGACCCTCCCTCCCCCCCCAAGTGCACAAATTTTTGTGCACCGGGCCTCTAGTATATAATAAAAGCCTATATAATAAAAGCCTAATATGTTAAGTGTTCAGTCGTCTGGTTGTCTGTTCAACCAATCAAAGCATAATATGCTAATGATATGCTAAGGCCACTCAACCCCTCGCTATGACACGCACTGACCACCAGGGGGAAGATGTTCTGACCAGTAGATTAGCTTGCTGCTGGGATCTGGCCTATCGGGACAGAACAAGATGGGCCGGACATGCCCTGGAGCCCTCCTGAGGACCCTCCCTGGCTGGCCAACCTCCCACGTCCCTCCCTGGCCCCGATCATGCACAGTGGGGTCCCTCAGCCTGGCCTGCACTCTCTTGCAATCCAGGACCCCTTGGGGAATGTCAGAGAGCCAGTTTCGGCCCAATCCCGCAGACATAAAAGGCTAATATGCAAATTGACCAAACAGCAGAACGACCAGTCACTATGATGCAGACTGACCAGCAGGGGCAGACACTTAACACAGGAGCTGTCCCCTGGTGGTCAATGCGCTCCCACAGGGGGAGCACCGCTCAGCCAGAAGCCGGGCTCACGGCTGGCGAGTGCAGCAGTGATAGTGGGAGCCTCTCCTGCCTCCATGGCAGTGCTAAGGATGTCCGACTGCCAGCTTAGCCGGCAGTCGGACATCCCCCGAGGGCTCCCAGACTGTGAGAGGGTGCAGGCCAGACTGAGGGACCACCCCCTCCCCCAGTGCACGAATTTCGTGCACTGGGCCTCTAGTATTGTACATATTCTGTGACCATCTGACATCACATTGAGTGTGGGTGTTGGTGTCAGCTCATCAGTTGATATTAAAAACAGGTAATTTCTGCCCTGGCTGGTATTTCTCTGTGATTAGAGTATCAGCCTGCACACCAGAGCGTCACAGGTTCGATTCCTGGTCAAGGATACGTACCTGGGTTGCAGGTTCGATCCCCAGCCCTGGTTGGGGTGGGTGCAGGAGGCAACCAATCAATGTGTCTCTCTCACATTGATGCACTGATGTTTCTCTCCTCTCTCTCCCTCTTTACCTCTCTCTCTCTCCCTGTCTTTCTCTCCCCCTTCCCCTTTCTCCTTTCCCCCTCCCTTCCACTCTCTCTAACAACAACAAAAAAGAGATCAATGGAAAAAATATCTTGGGGTGGGGATTAACAACAACAAAAATATGTAATTTCTTATTTTTCATTAGGCTAAAATATAAATATCAATGTAACTTTTATCTTCCATCCTGCCCCTAACCCCTGCCTGCCCCAATGACCTTGCACACCTCTGAGAAAGATGCACTAGCGATGGCCCCTCTGCTCTAGAGAAGTAAGGAAAGGTGGTCCCCAGATCAGGCTGGGGTGAGTCCTGGGACCGCTCCTGGGGGCTGCTCCATTGAAGAAGGGACTTGTCTATGAATTACAGGGGATGGAGGCCAGAAAAGTGACACAAAGGGCATTACTATCTATAATAATAAAAGCGTAACGTGCTAATTAGACCAGACGTCCTTCCAGACACAGCTGGTGCTGTGAGGGAAGCTTGGGTCCGGGTGCCAGAGGGAAACTGGTGTCAGCAGCCGGGGGAAGGAAGGCCTACTCTTGCACGAATTTCGTGCATCAAGCCTCTAGTCCAAGAAAGAAATTAAAACACAAAATGGGACAATGTGTCCCCAAAAAGCTACCAGTTCAAAGGAGCAGGGAAAAACAGAAAAAGCCAGAAAGGGGTAATGAAACAGAAAGTGTGAAAATAGGAGTCAATTCTTTACTGTGCATTTCAAAAAGTATTCAATACCTGAAAGATTTAGAGCAAAAAGTTTATGCCAGAAACAAAAGGTTTTGAAGAATTCTTGATCATTCAGAGCCAGGTTCCCCTTCATCACTCATTCCGCTCCCATAAAAGGTGATCCATATGTGCCTTTTTGCCCCAACCTTTCCTAGGTTTCGCAATGAAAGTCCCACGTTCTGAGAACCCTCTTGATCTCAGAAAATAATGATAGTTGGTCACCCTACTCCCGGATTAAATAAATGATTCACAGGCTTGGGATAGGGGGAGCATTAGAAGGGAAGCAAAAGATTTCGCTGCAGCTGTGGGTCTTGAGGAGCCAATCTCTGCAGAGGAAGAATAATGGAAACCTAAAATACTAGTAGATTTGGGAAATGCAAGAGCCAAGGGAACTTATGCCCTCACTCTAAGACAGTGGTTCTCAACCTTCTGGCCCTTTAAATACAGTTCCTCATGTTGTGACCCAACCATAAAATTATTTCCGTTGCTACTTCATAACTGTAATGTTGCTACTGTTATGGATTGTAATGTAAATATCTGATATGCAGGATGGTCTTAGGCAACCCCTGTGAAAGGGTCGTTCAACCGCCAGAGGGGTCATGACCCACAGGTTGAGAACCGCTGCTCTAAGGTAAAATCTAAAGAAAGTGACAAGCCTGCTAATGCAAGGCAACGTGGTACAGACTATAAGAGAGAGGGGTCTGTGGTGAGTCTAGGCTAAGAGAGCCTGAGACCACCTGAAATAGTTTCCTAATTCCTGCATATGTAGGATCTGAAATGTGATGCTTGCCACTTCCGTATTTCTTCCCTACACCCTAGTCTTAATGTTTAACCTTGAATGCTATTTCCTCAAATCGCCAGTGAGAAATTAGAAGATGAGCTATCCATGAAGCTGGCCTGACATAAAAGTAGGTAATATGTACGTGTTCTGATAATAAGGTTCTAATAGTGTGTTCTGATAATCTTGTTCCAATGGTTGTGTATGCCAAAGCCTCTTCCAACATTGTCTTGTATTCCTTATCAGATTGTAACCTAGAAGTTTGGAATATTACTATTTCTCAGCATACATGAAATATATTCCTTAACTCCAATTACAAATAAACTTTTGCTCTTAGGGAAAGTGCTATGTGTTTTCCGTATGCCCAAGAGGAGCTTAAAGAGTCAAATGCAAGAAGGTTTGAAAATGAGCATAAGAAGGACACAGCAGTGCCCTGCATGGACCGGATGAGCAGGGGTGACTAAACAACCTGAATGGATAACCACGGACCAGCTGGTTAGACGGATGACCCGGGACTACCTCAGCCCCCTCCCCAACCTCCACAACCTTGACACCTTCTAAGCCCCTGGAAGTTAGATACAGCCTGAGTGAAGGGGGTAGGGGGGGAGAGAGAACAACTAGGGCAACTCTGATTAACTGTGATTTCTTTCCCCACATAAAGGAACTTAAAATACAAATTAAATTCAATTATAAAAGAATAAATTTATATTTTCTACATGCCTGAGTCTGTGGCCTGAAATTTAGAGTTTTTTTTCTTTATCTAAAACACACACACACACACACACACACACACACACACACACAGTTCTGGAAGAATACACACCAAATGGTAAGCAATAGTCAGCTCTGGAAAGGGGAGTTGGTTGATTTTTAAGGACAATATAACTTTTTACTCTTTATGGTTCTTAATTGTCTAAATTTTTAATAAGATGAATTTATCATTTGTAAAATTAAAAAATCAACAAAAGAAAGAAAATACGGATTTTTCCTGCAAGAGTGGCATATACTTATTTTATTCCTGTTGTGCTGCTAATGAACAGATCAGCAAAAGATAGAGGAGGCGGCCATGCAAAAGGCTCAATTTGAGAAAAGGAGGACACCCAGAGAAGAGTGATGATTCGAATGTGATAGAGGTGAAGAAAAGCTGAATTTTTGTTTTGTTTTGTTTTGTTGTGTTGTATCTTAGGAAAAGTTTCTGTAGGTTAATAGAAAACATAAGCAACTTCTATAGTAGAGAAACGAAGCAAGTTTTTAAAAGCTGAAAATGCTCTGAGTCAAAACAACATTCAACGGTCCTTGATCAGCTTCATCCTCAGCAGCTTTGGAACAGCATTCAACACGGACCGTCCTGCCTCCCTGGGCTGCTCCTCTCCTGGCTTGGAGTGTCTCTCTCTCTCTCTCTCTCCCTCTCTCTGCCTCTCTCTGCCTCTCCTGGGGCAGCCTCCAATCTGCCCCAAGGGTTTAATTAGCACTTTCTGCAGACAATTCCCAAAGCTATATCTGGAGATGACCTCTCTCCTGGGTCACATTCTTCATATCTAATTCCCTGCTAGCTTCCCATCCTAATATAGAGAAACAGATCCATAATCCCTCTCATCCTCCTGGTTCCATTCCAGTTAACGATACTACTATCACTCCCCAGTCATTTCATTTGGAGTCAGAATCTCTCTCTCTTCCCTCTCTCTCTATATTAATAATATCCATATTAAAACTAACAACATGATGATCACTAAGTGTAGTTTAGGATACCTTTGTTCTTTCCGTCCTTAGGATATATCTCACAAAGAATGCATTTTCAAATTATATGTGTGTGTGTTTGTTTCTTTTTAGGTGAGAAGAGCAAACTTTTTAACGCTTCATGAGGTGGACAGACTCCTTTCTCAGAACTGCAAATGGGGTGGAAGGCAGGAGGCTCTTATAGGAGAAAAAAAAGAAGAACAAAGAACAAGGAGGAGAAAAAAATAGAAAACATCTAATTGGCTCGGACCTTGCTTAAAGTGAGAAGACCCAGAGTTTGATTGGCATTCGGGGGATTGGCTGACTGGATATACTGTGTTTCTGGTTAAGCAGAGTATTTACAGAGTCATGAAAGTTACCGGTTTCGGGTAGAAGCAACCACATCTTGGGCCTAGAAAGTTATTACCACAAACAGGCACATGACCCTTCCCTTAGTATTCTTGGAGCATCTCTTTGCTAGAGTGAATGTTTATACATGACTTTACTAAAGGAAATAGGTGGAGGGTATAGCATGAAACTCGATTTTCCAGTTTAACAAGACATAATTTCTCTTCCACAGCTTGTTGTCCACCACAGGGATCCCTTTTAAATTCCTAGTCCAGTGAACCTATGACACACGTGCCAGAGGTGACACGCAAACTCATTTCTTTGGTTGATTTTTCTTTGTTAAATGGCATTTAAATATATAAAATAAATATCAAAAATATAAATCTTTGTTTTACTATGGTTGCAAATATCAAAAACATTTCTATATGTGACACGGCACCAGAGTTAAGTTAGGGTTTTTCAAAATGCTGACACGCCGAGCTCAAAAGGTTCGCCATCACTGCCCTAGTCTGTCCCCAGGAGGCAGGGATGGTGGGGATACTGGGAGTCACTATTATCTTAGCACACCCACTACCCAAATATCCACCCCGTGACCTCATTGACTCCAACTACTCTGCTGCCCAAATTTCCCTCTTTTTCTTGGGCAGGGTCTCCTCTTCCCTGGATGTTGGTGCTGGGGATGAGGGCCCCCTTTCCAGAGGACCGTGCTCTCTGCCACTCTGAGTCATACACAGTCTATACCTATACACCTGCTCTGGCAGGACGGGGTGGGTCCTTTCCTACTTTAGCCTTTGGCATCTCAAATCATTCTCCCTTAAAGGCTTTCTCTCTATAGACACCTACTCTAGTGGTTAAGAGCTCCGATTCTGGGCAAAGACTTCTAGTTTTCAAATCAGCCCTGCTGCTTCCTAAATGAGTGCATTTCAGCATTTACTAAACCTCTGAGTCTCTGTTCTTCATGTGTGAAACACAGGAAATAATCCTCTATGTTACCAAGACACAAACCTATAAATTTAAAATACATATGCTTTACTTTGTTCCATTTTGTTTCCAGTTGCTATGGATTGCCTTATTGGTGGTTCTTTTCTTTATTTTTATCTCATTGTGTTTTAAAATATTTACATGGCCCCAATGTCTAACTATCAAACAAACTACATTTAGAGAAGTTTAACACTCATCCTTATCCCCCACCACCCTGTTAATACCCTCCTCACTTCTTACCAGAAAACCATTTACAGTTTTTTGTTTATCCTTCCAAAGTTTTATTATTATCATATATACTCATATCCTACCCCCTCTTAAATAAAAGGTAGCATATTATAAACACTGTCCTGCCCTTGGCGCATATATATATATGTGTGTATATATATATATATATATATATATATATATATATATATATATATATACATATATATATATAATTTCGGAGAGGAAGGGAGAGGGAGAGAGAGATAGAAACATCAATGATGAGAATCATAGAATGGCTGCCTTCTGCATGCCCCCTACTGGGGATCAAGCCTGAAACCCAGGCATGTGCTTTTGACCAACAAATCTGGGACCCTTTGTTCCACAGGCCGACACCCCATCCACTGATCCAAACCGGCTAGGGCTGCCCTTGGCTTTTTTCAACTAATTATATCCATAGAAGAATATAGAGATCATCTATATTTCTGGATTTTCATTTCCTTCAACCACTTCATGGTCCTCCTTTGTATGAATGTACTATAGTTTATTTCAACTAATCTCATATTGTTGGACATCTGGGTTATTTTCTATTTTGCAATTACACATAGAGTGACTGTGAATTGCCTTATACATATGTCATTGAATACTTTCCCAAGTAAATATTTAGGAAAGACCCTTGAAGTGGATTGGCAGGCCAAATGCATATGTAATACTAGAGGCCTGATGCATAAAATTAGTGCAAGAGGAGGCCTTCCTTCCCCCGGCTGCCAGCACCAGCTTCCCTCTGGCACCCAGGACCCAGGCTTCCCTCACAGCCCTGGCTTCATCCGGTAGGTCATCTGGAAGGACATCCAGAAGGACGTCCGGTCTAATTAGCATATTACACTTTTATTATTATAGACTAGGGGCCAGTGCACAAATTCATGCACCTTGAAAGGAACTGTGAGTCATGAGGCTACAGTGGACACAGGGGTGGGTCTTGGCCCATCCTGTCTGCTGGCAGCTGCCACTCATACCCACTGATGGCGCCGAGCGATCAGGACCAGCGCCGGGTGCCAGCAGTGGGTGCGAGTGGTGGCTCCAGCACTGGCAGCAGGTACAAGCACCCGGCAGGACCACAGCACACAGGAGCAAAAAATTTTCAGTAATGACCCGATGACAGCGACCAGCACCCAGCCTTGGTCTGGCACCCCCGTTCACCTGCTCCACCATCCCACTGTGCCATGTTCCACACTCTGCCACCTGCTGCAGACACCCACCATGTTCCGCGCATGTCCCTTGTGGTCAGCACATGTCATAGTGACTGGTTGTTAGGTTGTTCAGACGTTTGGTCTATTTGCATATTAGGATTTTATATATATAGATTGCTAGATATGGATAAGTTCCTCCACCAGGACTGTACTCCCACCAGCAAAGTATTTCTCCTCAGCCTTGCCCACAGAATCCAATTGTTGCACTCTGGGATTTTTAGCAATTTGATAGGTAAGAGATGGTGTTTTAATTTATATCTCTTGTTATGAGCAAGGTTGAGTATCTTTTCATATCTTAAATGCTATATGCATTTCTTTTCTTGTGAATTATATATATATATTTCTTGTCCAGTTTTATAAGGTTTTGTCTTCTCAACTTGTAGAAAAATTTTAGATATTAGAGATATTAACTCTTTTTCTGTGAAAGGAAGTGCAAATATTTTTCATAGGTATCACCTGTATTTTTTCATGTTTAATGGCATTTTGCCATGCAGAATTTGAAAAAAAAAAAAAGCATATCCAAAGTTATCAACATTTTCCCTTAATTTGGAAAATTTTTCACCCACATGTTATGATTCACCCATGTTTTCTCCTATTATTTGTACAGTTTCATTTTTTACACTCAGATCTTTTACTCATTTTGAATTTATATTAGTATATGATATGCAGATTAGTTTTTTTAAATCTAGTTCATATGGCTATCCAGTTGTTCCGACGTCACTTTTTTGTAAAGCCTTTATTTTCCACTAATTTCAGATGCTGCTTTTATCATGGCTTGAATTTCCATGTGCAATTAGGTTTATTTCTGGATTTTCTACTTGGTTCCATTATTTTGTCTGTTTATTCACTTGCCAATATAATTTTCTTTTAATTATAGAGACTTAGTAATATGTTTTAACATCTGGTCTAAGATCTAGCCTCCACCATTGTTTTTCTTTTTTAAGGTTTTCCAGGCTATTTATGTTTAATTACTTTTCCAAATTAAATATAATCAATTTGTTCAATGTCAAGAAAAAAAACCTGATAATATGTGTTATCAGAATAAATATCATTACAATATTGAGTCTTTCCTATCTATATCCATGGTATGGCTTACTATTTGCTCATGCTTACATTTTTGTCATTCAGGTATATTTTATAGTTTCTTCATAACTATGTTTGTCATTTCTTATTAGATTTATGTCTAGGTACTTTTGTTATGTTTGTTACAATTATAAAAGGAATTTTTTATGTCTTTCAACCAGTTATTTTCTATATATGAAAGCCATTGCTTCCTATATATTGATTTTAGAGCCTGGTGCCTAACTAAAGTATCTTAAAGTGTTTTGGTATTTTTTCAATGATTTCCTCCCCAGATATATATTAATATCTGTAAGTGGAGATGATTTTACCTCTTCCTCTCTAATTCGTATGCCTCTCTCTAGCAGCATTAGATGATCATTTTTTTAAAAGGTTTTAAATAATAATGATGATATTGGCCATCTTTGTGTTATTCCTGACTTTGGCAGGTGTTTCCTCATTAAATAAGAGGCTGCCTTTGGGGATAAGATACATATAAATATCGGATGCATTTTTAATTCCTAGTAAATCTGTCCCCTTCTCTGCATTGCGGCTGAGAGGATACTTCAGAAATACAGCGGAAGTTACCAAGAATGGTTGCTTTTAAAATTTTAATGTACATACCAATCACCAGGGGATCCTGTTGAAGTGCGATTGTGATTCAACAGGGATAGGAAGGGGGCTGAGTGTCTGTATTCTTAACCAGCACTCAGGGCAGGCTGGGAGGCTACTGCTCAGAGGGGACCACACTCTAAGCAGCAACGATCTAAAACAAATAAGTCATTCTCTAGCTTTGATTTTCAAACTACACTTAAAAATAATTCAGTGGAAAGGAAATAAGCATGAAAATTCTGGTTTTCAATGTTAAGAGCCAGACACTTGCGAGAGAGCAAAGGACTTGTTTGCTTCTTTGCTTTTATTTTTTGTTTGTTTGTTTTAGGAAATCTCCCAGTGCTGGTATTTTAACTCTCTGTGAGCCAAGCCTGGTGGTCTAGGGCAGATGTTTTCTCAGAGAATGGGAAGATGCAGGATGTGACAAAAGGCGGCTTCCTGCCACATAGGAAGAGGAAGCCAGCCCTTTCTGCAGCTGCAGGGAGGAGCCTGGGGAGGTGGACTTGAGAGGTAGCTTCTGCAGCCCCAGTGAGAACGCATGCTGGGGCTGGGCACAGGGAAGGAAAGGCAGGGAGCCGACAGTTAGTAATATTGTACTATACGCCTAACATTTTCCTGAGGGTAGATTCATGTTGTGTCCTTATCACAAAATCATCATCATCATCATCACAATGAATAAGAGCACAGGGTGATGGATAGGTTTGGGGCCTGCATTGTGGCGATCTTTTTGTATGTGTGGTGATTTTTTTTTTTTAATTGAGAGATGTCTTAAGTAGAAAATACACCCTGGGTTTTGAGAGCTTAGTATGAAAAAGTGTAGCCTATCTCTGATAATTTTAAAATATTGATTAAATGTTCAAATGTTAATATTTAGATATATGTGGTTAAATAAAATATTTAAAGCATATATATTTTTAAAAGATACTGGGTGTGAAAGCATCTAGGACAATATTTAACATATAACAGCCACTCAAAATTTTCTTGTTTCTTCCCTGGCATTGCCACTTTGGCTAGTCCATTAACCTCTTTGAGCATTAGCCTCCTCACCTCAAACACTGAAATACTTTCCAAGTTTTGCTACGGATCAAGTGAAAAATGTTCCGAGGCACTCTGCAAAGCATTATGTAAATCTTAGTTATTGATATGGTAAGGGCCGGTTAGCACTTTTGACTGCTCAGCATATAACTTCCCATTCTACTTCAGGAAAATCCCACAACAGGTGGGGAGCAGGGCCCACACCTCACTATGAAAGTCAAAGAAGGGTAAGTATTCCCTGACTCCTGGCAGGGAGAGCAGATCCTCACAGAGGCTCCTGCCTGAACGTTGAAACTCCACAGAGCAGCCAAAGGCGGGGGGTCAGAGCTGCCTCGCAGCAGCTGCAGGGCCTTGGAGCACAGTCTCTTGATGGCACACATGCAGGCGGTGCTGCCAGCTGCGGCCGGGGCAGTGCCCAGTGGCATCATCCTAAACAAAGGCAGCCCCTGGCAGGAGCTTGGCTGGGCCTCATCTTACTTGGAACCTGCTCAGGGCTGGCTCCACCACCTTCCATTGGAATCTGTTGCACTTAGAATAGGCAGAGGCCATTTCTATCTTCATAATTTAAAAATCTTGATTAGTACACATACCATCACATGAAAGAGTCAATCCCTAAGCTCAAGGAGTTGGTATAGAGTCTGGGTTTAATATTCAAATTGCCAATGATAGAATAATTTATAGATAGCTATTTAATATATGTCAGATCTTTTTAGTATCAGATGAAAGAAAAAAAATTGGTCACCTTCTTTTCCTATTCTACAAACTTCTCAACTCACTTAATCATGCCCTTTGGCTTTCACCCCAAATTGCTAATCACCCCAAATCTCTTTCACTAACTCACATTCCTTTTCTTACCTCCAGATCCACTTATCCAATCTGCAATAAATATGTATACTCATATTTCCTCTAAGCATATTCAACTCAGTGAGTCATTCCAAACTGAATTTGTCCTTTTGCTTTCATTTTCTATTAACTAGATTAATGAATGCCAATCAATTTCCCAAGCCATAAATCTGAGGGTCATTCTAGATTTTTCTTCTTTTTTGCTTTCCCTGTACAAACTCCAGTTCCTACTCATTTTACCTCGTAAGCCTCTCTACAAGCCCTACAGAACCTCTCCCAAGAATACTGTTAGTGGGACGCCCTAACACAGCAGTCAGCCTTCCTCTTCACTCTGGTGCTTAGTTCAGACGGTTGGGATGCCTTCCCTTTGGACTTCGCACCTCCAGGATAGACTTCTTGCTCACCTTCCTCCATCTCCACCACGCCAATCCATTACGGGGAACCAGCACCCCTTTGAGTTCCCTCTTATGGAATCTTAACCGCCTCAAACTCACTGCCAACATCAAACCCAAATGGCTCATTTTCTACTGCAGTACAGCCTCGCCCCAATATGAAAATGAGTCTGTCTGGCCTGAGAATGGCACTTTCAACTGACTTAAACAACTATTGCCAAAGACCAGGAAATGGTCAGAGATCCCCTATGTCCAGGCCTTCTCCCTTCTCCGCAGTCGCCCTTCTCTCTGTCAGGACTGCACCGCTTACCAAATTCTTCTTCATTCCAAACCTTCCTGGACATAGTCTCTTCCTGATGAACCTCTCTTTGACTGAGGTGATCATTTGGTCCCAAAACCTACTGCTTCTCTCTTACCTATAGCACATTCTCTCCTATAATCTCCTCTTTTCTCTTTCAAATACAAACCACAAAATTTGTCTTTTAAATAATTAGGAAAATCTGACCCTTAAACTTTAAAAAGAGAGACTGATTTTCTTCCCCGATAGCAACTCCAGGACAGGGAAGTCTCTGGCCTGTAAACGAATCTTTAAATTGTAGTACTGTTCTCCCATTAAATTTATTTTGCTAATGCTTATAGGCCTTTTACCAAGATGGGGATTTAAGGAAAACTTTCCTCAGAGCCCCCCCCCCCCCCAACTGCCTGCCTCTCACAAAGGCAGAACAGCCTGCTCCCTCACCCCCTACCCCTGTCCCAGGGAGCAGCAGCTGTTTAATCCTGTCTTTGCTATAAGACTGCAGACACTTGTTTACAGAAATACAGGCACTTGCCTAACAGTCCTGCCACTACCAGGAGCGGAGCTCATTATCACCCAAACCTTAGCATGCTATTTCTAAGGAAAGTAATACATAAAAAAAACACATATTAAAAAATTATTTGGGTCTGTTACGGGCCGAGAATTTTTGGAATACATTTTATCCAATAGACAGCTTCAGGCATTTAAAAAAATTACCAAAATGTTAGGTCCATGTGGAAAGGAGCCAGGCCAAGAGATGTTATGAGACTTTAAGAAATTTTATTGCATTCTCTCACAGCAGGCTGAGACCATTGTGTCAGTGTACTACCATAAACCCCTAAGAAAGTTTCAGTCATGCCTCCTTTGACTCCTTCAGACTTCACACTAAATGCTCTCCTTATAATGAAAATGGAAACCACACCCCAATTCCAAACTTGCCAATGAACATCACCTACATCTTTCCCCTTGGTCTCATGGTTAGGAGACTTTGCCACAGTAATATACATGTTCTCTTTCACGTTGCCTATCACCCTCAACTCACACTTTCCCATGGGAGCCTGAGAGATTTCCCTGCTATACTGACTTAGCCTTTTAGAGAGTCAGCCAAACCGTAGACACACCCCATTTGCTGCTCATCTACAGGGTAATTAAAATAATCTTTTATTACAATACTAGAGGCCTGGTGCACGAATTCATACACAGGTGGGGTCCAGCTGGCTCGCCCCAATCAGGGCCGAAAGGGCCGGGCAGGCGGGGGGGAGGGGTCACGGGCAGTTGGCCAGCCGTCCTGCCCCCCCATTCAGGGTGGGAGGGCCAAGGCCAGCTGGAGGTAGAGGCCACAGGTGGTTGGCCAGCTGGCCTGCCCCAACTAGGGTTAGGGGGAGGGGCTGCAGGTGGTTGGCTAGCCAGGCCCAACACTTGGTCGAACTTCCGGTCAAGGGGACAATTTGCATATTAGCCTTTTATTATATAGGATAGTTGGCAGACAACATTATATTAGCTTCAGGTGCACAACAGTGATTCAACATTTGTATACCTTAGGATATGATCACCATAAGTCTAGTAACCACCTGTCACCATGCAAAGTTATTACAATATTATTGACTATATTCCTTGTGCTGTACACTACATCCCCATGGTAGGATAATTTTTTTAGGGGCAGGCTCTGACCCTTTGAGGAAGGGGTGGGGCAGTGTAGGCAGCAAATATAATTCAGGAACAAGTATTGAGAAGCGTAGTATGACTACATCTAAGTCAGCAATTTTCAACCAGTGTGCCGTGGCAGCAGGCGCAGTGGGGCCAGGATAAGTGGGAGCGGTGCAGTGCCCAGCCCGCCCTTGGGCTCCTCCCCGGCCACCTGCCACTTCCCACCCTACTGGGGTGCCACAAGAATTTTTAAAACGTGCAATACCTGACTCTTCAGTCAGGAGGACTGACCTCTTTTCTCTTAGATTGCCAAGTTAAAAAAAAAAAAAAAATGACGACAGCCAATGCAACAATAGCCGTTCAGTGTGAATGAAATCAAAATTATACCTATTTTTTGGTCTGATCAGCAAAAATAAATAAGTATATTGTTTGGTGTGCTGCAGAATTTTAGTAATCAGTTTGTGTTCCATGAGATGAAAAAGATGAAAGATTGCTTATCTAAGCTATATCATCTAATCTAGTTTTTATCTGTAATAAAAGCTAATTTCCTTTTTTTTCTCTTTTTACAGAATATACCAAGCACTCATATTTCCTTCCTTTGCACCTATTATTCCCTCTGCTTCTTTTGCATTTGGAAAACTCTTCTCATCCTTCAAACCTCAGCTAACATATTACACCGAGACAGGCTGAAAGGCTCTTATCCTGTGTTCACTGAAGGTTGTCTGTGTATCCACATAGGAATTATCATATTGCACTGTAATTACTTATTTGAATATTTGTTTTTAGCCTATAAATTCCTCTAGATCAAGAAACGTACCTTAATTCAACTTGAATTACTAGATCTTAGCACCAAGTGGCATAGTAGGCCATTAGTAAAAAATCTATATATATAAAAGCCTAAGTGACTAGATGACCGGACGACTGGAAGGTAGCTATGACGTGCACTGACCACCAGGGGGCAGATGCTCAACACAGGAGCTGCTCCCTGGTGGTTAGTGCACTCCCACAGCGGGAGCATTTCCTCAGCTGACAGATGAGCGCCAGGCACTAGGCCAGCGTGGGCAAACTATGGCCCGAGGGCCGGATCCGGCCCGCGGAGCCGAAAGAGCAGAGGGTTCTCTTGCTCTCCCCTCCGCTCCTTCACCAGCAACAGTGTTAACATGTATTAGTTCACACAAACACTCCATCCATGCTTTTGTTCCGGCCCTCCGGTCCAGTTTAAGAACCCATTGTGGCCCTCGAGTCAAAAAGTTTGCCCACCCCTGCACTAGGCTCAAGGCTGGTGAGCACAGCTGCAGGGGCATGAGCCTCTCCTCTCCCATGCACATTCCCCCTGAGTGCCTGAGTGGCAGTGGCAGCAGGCGCAGTGGGGCCAGGATGAGTGGGAGCGGTGCTGTGCCCAGCCCCGGCTCAGGCTCCTCCCCGGCCACCTGCCACTTCCCACACTACTTCATGCTATGCAGGATCGACACAGACAGCAGGCTGGAGCCTGAGGAGCTGGCAGGTTAGGCCAGGCAACGGCAGCACAGAGGTCCACTGATTCCCGCAGGCCAGGCCAAGGGACCCCACCAGTCCTCTAGTTATTCAATAAATAGATAAATGAATAAGCTCACCATATACTCTCATCCCTCAAGAAAAAGAGTTTGAATTTTTAAAAAATGTTGGCAGTATAATTACATGAATACTAAAACTGAGCTAAGAAGTCCTTTTTAAAATGTACGCCAACTTCAGTGAATAGAGAATTATTACTTCTTAGATGTATCTTAACAGGATACCAGTCTGAAAATAAAATCAGTTCTATTTATAACCCGCTATTCTATAAACTCCCCAAGTAAGAAATTACATGTCAGATACCTAAAAAAGGAATGCAGTTGTTCTAGATAAAAATCAGTCTTACAGAAAATTGTACACAATTGATTTTCAAGCTTACATTACTTGCAATTTATGGTCTACAAAAATGCTGATCACACCATTTTATAAGACACAATCACAGAAAACTGTATTTTGGACAGAGCATGGCACCAGTATAATTCCATAGTATAGTATTATAGAACAAGGGTATAGGTATGTGTTAACATAGAATAGTAATCCTCTCAGAACCATTCGAAAATAAGAACTGAGCTATTTTAGAACAAATGAATACTAAAACATATTTATACATCATCTCCTTGCAAACTTATTGAGGATGGGCTGCACTTACAACGGGAATGTAATTAAGTAAAGGAAAAGAAAAAAATAAGTATCAGAAAAACAAGGCGAGTATAGGTATGTGTTAACATTGAATGGTAACCCATAGTCTGCAGCCCTTCGTCTCATGCTACTCTTCATCTCCTAATGTCCCCTGGTCTAATCATGAATACAGACAGACTCTGAGGTAAAAACAATGAGGTAGAAATAATCACTTTCCATACAATCTAAAATAGTCACGGTAGTTAAGATATAGAAACAATAACTAATCTAACCTATGATACTAGTTTCTAAAAGAAGTACAGTGGGGCCTTGACTTTCGAGTTTAATTCGTTTTGAGACCGAGCTCGTTAAGGAGCTCGTTAACTCAAATTACTCTATCAACTCGATGCAAAAAAATCGGCTGAGAGACAACTGGTATCTCAAAAAACTCGTTAGTCAGGACACTTGTAAATCAAGGCCCCACTGTATGGAGAAGTTTCTCCAGATTGATCCCAGGTTCTTCCTCTTAAATCCATCAGATTAAGTTACCAAATAAGTATGGAGAGAAATATTCTGTAGAAAAATGTATCTGTCTTTTTAAAATGCTTCCAGGAGGAGCTCTCCCATCCCCCAACAGAAGCAATTCAACCAATTGGAAGGTATGTAGAATAAATAACAGTTGAAAGCCTATAAAAAGATGGCATATAGCCAATTAAGCATTGTATCCCTTGATACAGAATTAAGTGTGAAGGCAAATTGCATTCATCTTGCCAAGATATTAAATCAGAACCAAAGAAAGAAATTCCCGGTGTATAAATTGGGGAGCTTATCCATACTCCCCTGAGGTTAACTAGGAAAAGGCATCCAATCTACTCTCTCGCCAAAGATTTTTCTCTGATAGCTATAGATAAAAGTTCAAAATACATGAGAATATTAGAAAATGAATATTCTGAAATCCAGGGTCTGTTTTGAGCATATAATTAAAAAACCAACAGAAAACCCAATGCATAAGGAACTTTACTTTTAGAACAGCAACAAGCTAAGGCCTAGCAGAGTCTACTGTGAAGGGACTCAGTCTACTGTTAAGTCATGTGAAAGACACGCAGGTGTGCTGATCCTGGTGGCTTTCATTACTGAGATTCGCTGGCTCAGAGCCCAGTGGCTGCCTTCCTCCTCTGGCCTTGCTCCTGGCTCCCAAGCCATTCTAATTAGAAGAAGTTACAGTATTTTGCTCACACTCAGAGCTGGAATGTTAAAGACTGACTGACCACTGTTAAGGGAAATGGTCCAGACACCAAAATATAAAAGGAGTGCATAAATTGTCGGGACAAATGGTGCCCATCTGAAAAAAAATGAAGTTGGATTAAAATCTCACACTTAACATGAAGCCAAACCCAACATGGTCAAAATGTTTAATGTAAAAAAGTAAAACTGAAAGCTGATGAACTTAAAAAACTTTTACTTAGAATATTTAAAATACTGTCTATATTAATCCAAATTAGGTAAAACTATCATCTATAGCTAGACTCAGCTAAAATAATATGAAGACTGATTAGTTTGATGTACTTGATATTTTTTCTTACTGTAAAAAATATGATGATGCCTCATATTTGAAATATTTGACAATGGTTAAATATAAAGATATGGTTTAAACTGTATAGTGATCATTGTTTCACTTGTATTATTTATTTTTTATTCATTATGTTAATAGTTTATTTCCTTTCTAAATATTCTTTAATGTTCTTCCCAATCATGAGATTCTGTAATTTAGTAGATTTAGGATCACTGGCAATCTATCAAGGAATTTGTAGTTTCACCTACATTATAATACTCATTCAACAAGAGCCTGGCATTTTCCCAAAACTTGATATTTTATTAACTTGTTGGGGAAAGAAACAAATTATGGCTCAGTCAGTGTGGCTCAGTGGTTAGGTGTCAACCTATGAACCAGGAGGTCACGGTTCAATTCCTATTAGGGCGCATGCCCAGGTTGCAGGCTCAATCCCCAGTTGGGGTGTGCAGGAGGCAGCTGATTGATGATTCCCTCTCATCATTGATGTTTCTATCTCTCTCTCCCTTTCTCTCCCCACCTCTCTCTGAGATCAATAAAAACATTTTTTTAAAAGAAACAAATTATGTATTGTTGGGTGTATTTAAATTTTTATATGTTTTTATTGATTTTTAGAGAGAGAGGAAGGGAGTGGGAGACAGAGAGAGAGAGAGAGGAGACATTGATGTGAGAGAGAAACATCTATTGGTTGCCTCCTGCACAAACTCCAACTGGGGATTGAATCCACAACCTTGGGATGTGCCCTGACCCAGAATCAAACCAGTGGCCTATCGGAGCATGGGATGATGCTCAACAAACTGAGCCTCATTGGCCAGGACAGCGTATTTAAATTTTAAATAACATACTTTGTTCTGTTATTTTAAAAAGTAAAACTACAGGACTAGAAGCAAACATAGGATTTTTTTTAATAACCTCAGAGTAGGGATGGCCTTTAACTATACACAGAACCCAGAAGCCATTTAATTAAGGTGAATTTAAGCACATCAAAATAAAAAACAACTGCATAGCAAAAACACATCTGACTTAGTCTGTTTGGGCTGCTATAACAAGTACCACAAACTGAGCAGCTTATAAACAGAAATTTATTTCTCACAGTTCTGGAGGCTGTGAAGTCCAAGATCAAGGAACCAGCAGATCTGGAGTCTGGTGAGGGTAATAACCTTCCTGTTTTGCTCACAAATAGGAAGAGAGTTTTCTCAGGCCTCTTTTATAGCACTAGTCCCATTCAGGAGCTCGCCACCCTCATCACCTGGTTACCTTCTAAAGACCCAAGTTTCTAATGCCATTACCATGGCGGTTAGGTTTCAACATATGACGCAAACATTCAGACCATAGCAACACTGTAAGCAGAATATAAAAGCAAAGCAAAAATGTATTGGTAACTCATATCACAGGCAACATATAAAAAAAACTTGATTAAGAAAATGATTTTAAAACTAATTAGAAAAATGGGCAAAAGATTTGTAAAGACAATTTCTAGAAAAGGAAGTAAAATGGCTCTTAAATGTTTTAAACCATGTTTAACCTCACTCACAACAAGAAACATGCAAATGAAAACTATGTTGATACTAGTTTTCACATCATAGTAAAAAGTATCCCAAAGTTTGATAATATACTGTATTAGGGGTTTGTGGGGATGGGAAGGTGAAAGACATTCTCAAACATTGCAGGTTGGGACAACCCCTATGGAGGTCCATTTGGCAATATCTAGCAAAATATAAAATTCATTACCCTTTGCCCCAATAGTTGTGTTTATTTAAATTTATCCTATAGTATACTTGCACAATGCAAAATACCATATGTACAGTGTTATTCACTGAGGCATTGTTGTAAGAATCTGATTAAGTAAATTATAGCATATTTCCAAAACTGAATCCTACATGTTTGTAAAAAAAACAAAAAACAAACAAAAACCCACAAGGAAGCTTTTTATTACAAAAAGAAAAAATATATATAGGATACATTATTAAGAAAAAAGAAAACAAAATATAGAACAGTGTGTATAGTATGTTATATTTGAGCTAAATAAAGATACAGATTCTCATTTGCTTGGTAATGTCAGCTTTTCGGTAATCAGACCTATACAACTCTACTCAGATCAATACAAACCCAGGCCACCTAGTTATATTAATCAAGATGGTCCTTTATTCTTAAATATAAACAGGAAACCAAACATTTGAGAAACTTAAAGCACAAAAGAAAAAGATTAATAAGCAACAAACACCAATTGATCAAGAAGAAAGAGAGATAACACATGGAACAAAAAAAGAACTTTCATAAATTATAGTATTCCCAAGGAGATTTAAGAGGATATTGCAAAAATAGAACAAGAACAGGCTGCTATAAAAACAGATCATTAAAAATATAAGAAAGAAGCCTTAAAATATGACTGTTAAAAGAAAAAGTAGGAAAACTAGGTAATAGAATAGAATAAACAAGGTTAAAGACCAAATTAGTGATTTTAAAAATAAAGTTTCAGAAATGGTAGATATTACCAAAGAAGTGAACAGAGATAATGCAAGGAAGAAACATTAATAATGTTAATTAGAATAAAACGGCACTGGGAGAAAACAGAATCCTCAGAATAAAAGAGCTCACTGAATATTAATGAATATGAAAGAAAAACACTATATCTAGACAGATCCTGGTGAAATTTTAAAATTTCAAGTATAAAGAGAAAATACAAAAAGATCCCAGAATAGTTATAAGATGAAAATAGAAAAGCAGGTCATTTACAAAGGAAATAGAAGCTAGCATCTCAACAGTAACACAAGTTCTTGCAGAACTTTAAGAGAATATAACTTTGAATTTAGAACTCTATACTCAGATTAACTGTTAGTCAAGAGTGAGGGGAAATAATGACATTTTCAGGCTGATAGTAATGGCTAATATTTATTGAACTCTTATTATGAACCAAGTAAAGCTCCAAGCTCTTTGCAATTATTAACTTATTTATTTAGTCCTCAGAACAATCCAATTAATTTAGTACCAGTGTTATCCCTGGTTTTACAGATGAGAAAACAGAAGCATTAAGAGGTTGGGAAACTTGCCAAAGATCATGCCGCTCAGGAGGCAGATCTGGGCTTTCCACCCAGGACGCTGGGCCTTACTTACTACACAATAGTGCCAATCTGTGGTTTAGGCACTCAGAAAATGTATGCACCATGTTGTCTTCTCGAAGAAAAAAAAAGTTACCTGACAATATACTACAGTAACATGAAATAGAAATTCAAGGACTAGTGCCACTGGCCTGGGCGTCCAGAGGTTTCAGGATGCCAGCTCTGCAGCATGGTGAGGTTCTAGCATACAAGTTGTATAATCCAAGTTCAGAAGCTCTGACTTGTCAAATAATGACATATCTCTCTCCTGTCAAGAATTTTTAAGTGTTAAAAATAAATAAAATACTGGGTGAAAAAAGGTGTGGGGTTTAGCAACAATAACAAAAAAACACACAAACAAACAAACAAAAAAACCCTCATAGACACAGACAACAGTATGGTGATTACCAGAAGGAAGGAAAGGGTGGGGGAAGGAGGTAGAAGAAGCTATAGGAGCTTGGTGATGGTGATAGAAGAAGACTTGACTTGGGGTGGTAAACACACAATACAATATACAGATGATGTGCTATAGAATTGTACACCTAAAACCTAATAATTTTATTAACCGATGTTCCACTCCAATAAATTCAATAAAAAATAAATAAAATATATGTTATGCTAGGGACCTGCATATAATAAAATATAAGCTATGCATAAGATGTGCATATGCACAGTTAAAAAGTTAAAACATTAAAGTGATAAAAATATAAATAAAAATCAGAAAATAATAAAATATCATGAGTATAATATAAACTTTAAAGTCTAGAAATGAGGACATATGGCAAAGTAAGGCAAGTGAAAACAGGAAAACAAAAGATTAAATAGGTAGCAAGAAATTGTTACATAAAGCCAGGATGCTGAGCTCATCAACAGAGTATGTCTTTAATAAAACAAGTAGGAATAAAAGAGAAAGAAATGAGTCACATAGTAAAGAAATCCAACTGTAGACCAGCAAGTGGCCTTAGTCCTCAGTAACATTGTCTGGCTGCACACGCCTTCCTGAGAAATCCCCTCCACTCGTGCTCTTTATCCACTCAAACCTCAGAGAAGGAGCCACAAGATACCTTCCTCTCTCCCCTTTTGCCCACAGCTGAGTTTTTACCATGGAGTTGGTAATTACAACAACGTGAGATGCATCGTGTGTTAGAAATACCAACCTGGCACTGTGTGAAGCACAGAGGAGAATGTGCTTGTGGGGTTCAAAGAAGCCGCCTCAGGGAGACTGTACCTGAGCTGAATCCTCACGTATGCCAAGCAAGTTTCTGAATAAAGAATAGAGGAAAAACACTCCAGAAGATGATAGGTAAAGATGAAGACAGGTGCATTTGAAGGATCCTGAGTCATCCAACATGGCTGCAGGACAAGGTGCCGCAGGGTGACAACAGATGAGGCTGGAGCCAGGACAAAGGCCAGACTGTGCTGAAAGTTTTAGCTTTGTCCGAAGTGATGACAAGGCTTGGGATGACAAGCATGAGAATGACATGATCACATTCACATTTTAGAAAGGTCACTCCGGCCAAAGCATAGCTAATAAGGTGGGAGGGCAAAGAGGTGTGGATGACAGTTGGAATTCATGTGAGAAATAATGAGGGCTTGAATGTGGCAATGGCAGTAAAAAATAAATAAGTAAATAAATAAATAAAAATAAATTCAGGGGATATTTAAACATTAGAATAGGCAGATAGTTACCAATAGGACGTGGAGACTGATGGAGAGAGGTGTCTTGTCTTTTGAATGATTCATAGGTTTCTGGCTTGAGCATAGATGAACTATAATGCCATTAACCAAAAATTCAAAAATTAGGATGGAAAAGAAGAGAACATTTGGGGATATATTGCCTGTTATGTTCCCCAAACGAGAATGACACAGTGACTGAAAAGATAAGTCTGTAACACAAGACAGCAGTCAGAGGTGAAGGTGATGTTTGGCAATGATCAGTCCATGGAAGGTAGTTACAGATGTGGGTAGAGAATTGCCCAGGGAAACAGAGATGGGAGAAGGAAAGGGGACTAAGTGGAATATGTACGATTCATTTCAATATCAAATCATGGCTTATTTGGTGTCGATTTCTCCCATTGACTTAATTTTAATAACTTAGTTATTTACTCTGTTAGAGAATTCCATAATTTAACTTTAGTAATGAGTATGCAGTGTTGACACTGCTGCTATTTACAATAACTCAAGGCTAATATTCTAAAATGTTTTAATTATTTGTTTGTATAACTAAAACCTAACATACTGCACAAATCATGGCCACTTTACATCTTTCGTTTAATTAAAAATAAACATGTAGACACAGATGAACCTTGAAATGACTTCCTCCTTGCCTCTTCCTTCCTCTGCTTATCTACTGTGGTTTTTATTACTCAAATATTACAAGTGTGCCCTGCTTTTGAGAGAGAGAAAGTCGCCTGGCAATTTGCCATTTCAAAGTTCTTAAAAAGCTGCTGGAACAAAAATTTACAAAACGGAGCAAGTTCATTGGTATTAGCACATTAATAAAATGAGACATAAGGTCAAACTCCTTATTTTCATTCCAACAGTCACCTACTTATGCCACTGCTGCTTTTTGTTCTTTAGCCAATAGATTAATGTTTATGTGATTCTCAGAGGCATTTATGCTTTAAAAATAAGAACATCCAGAAGAAAGATTGTTTTTAGTAGTTAAAGATACTTGTTAAATTAAAATACTGCAGAAGTATAGGCAGCTCTGTAAATCACTTCAGAACAATATGATATCTTTTAACAGCCTTGTAATCTCACAAGGACAACTTCCTCCCATTCACTGATACTTGTAATAAAAACGGTGACAGCATCATGCTAACGTAATTTCCCAGCTAATATAATGGAATTAAAATGTTCAAATCATCATTGTCTCCTGTACCCAAGAAGCATCAAAATTGGGAGAATTTCTTTAGCAGGATACTCAGCAAGAGGCACAAAACACCTCAGTGTTAATCTGGAGAGGAAAACGTATGCGAAAATACAGGGAGCATTTAAAACTCTCTTGGCCATTAAAAATCACCATGACATGTACACAAAAATCAGAAGGCAGGGGTATTTTGTATATACCATGTGGTACCTCCAAAGTTGGCCCAAAATTTAGGCAAAGAGGTAGCCACTTAAAGATTTGAGAGTCTCAGGCTGTGCCCGCATGGGCGAAATGGTGTGGCAGGCTGTGGATGGCCCACTCTACTTGTTGCAGCAGCCTGTCCGAGGCATGCTCTTAAAAATAAAATATGATTGGAGAAAGAAGTTATGAGAATGAGACAGCCCTTCTACTGGTTCATTTCTTGAATTCTACTCCCCGCCGCCCCTCAAGTCAGCAGTGGTGGGTGGAAGAACGTCTTTTTCTCCTCCACCCTGGCCCCCCAGTAATGCCTAGCCCAAAAAGATCCTTTGTGCCTTCATAAATATAAACTGTTCCTCCCCTGTCCTTTTATGCTATTATCTTCAATAAAACAATTTGTCCCCTTAGCAAAATATCAAGGCACAGTTATTTTTTAAAAATGGCTTTCACTCCCAGACACATTCCCCAGACATACCAAGTATATTCAGCTCTACAACTTGCATATCTGTTTTCCGTGGTCTGTTTCTCCAGCATCCAGCAGCTATCCATCCCCAACACTCACTCTCATAATTTAGGGCCAGCTTGAATGCCCTCCCTCTGTGCAGCCTTCCCTGGTCCCTTTGCCCAAACCCACCTCAAATCAATTGCTTTTTTGTAGGATATTGCTTCCTTAGAATGGGGTTGAAGATTAGGTGCATTATTCCATATAAAGTGCATAGAACACCACCTGGAATATAATGTTTTTTTAGGAGTGTTGGCTGCATCACCATCATCTGTAGGAAGCTCTTTCTGAAGCACCTCCTACAGATGACCTTCACTATAGCATGACTTTCATCCTATTACTTACCCTTTCTCCTTTTTCTTTTAAATTAATTTTTAGAGCAAGAGAAGGGTAAGAGAGAGGGAGAAACATTTATATGAGAAAGAAACATCACTGGGTTGCCTCTCGTATGCGCCCTGACCGGGATCAAACCTACAACCTTTTGGTGTAGGGAACAACGCTCCAACTAACTGAGCCATCCAGCCAAGGCTCTGCTGACTTCTTTACTCAAAATTCACTTTCTCATTGAGAGCTTCCAGCCTATCCATATAAAAATTAAAAACCACCCCCTTTAAAACTCCTTTTCTGATTTTTAAGTCCTTATTACTTCCTACTACACACCATACATTTAGTTCATTATTTTATTACCTTGTTTATTAAATGTCTCCCTCATCAGAACGTAAGCTCCATGAGGGCAGTAAAAAGTTGTTCAATAAAAGAATGAGTTTGCACATGGCTTCCCCTTATCCCCAAAGAACCTAACAGCATTTGGTACCCTGGCACTCAGGGGGTAACAGAAAGGTCTGGAATTCTGAGACCATTCCAGAGAATGGCACATTCAGTTACATCCTGAATGAACTCAGTGTTAGGAGGAGAGGAAGAATTCTTGACATGGACATCTTTTTTTTTAACAAATTTTTATTGGTTTTGAGAGGAAGGGAGAGGGAGAAATAGAAACATCAATGATGAGAGAGAATCATTGATCAGCTGCCTCCTGCACAACCCACATGGGGATCAAGCCCACAACCCGGGCATGTGTCCTGACCAGGAATCAAACCTGACCTCCTGGTCCGTAGGTTGATACTCAACCACTGAACCACACCATCCAGGCATCAACATGGCCATCTTTTTTTTTTGTAGTGGTTACTAGGAAGGTTCTGAGTTCCAAGCACACTGTTTATAAATGATCTATCCTATATAATAAAAGCCTAATATGCTAAGTGTCCAGTCGGCTAGTCTGCTGTTCAACCAAAATGTAATATGCTAATGATATGCTAAGGCCACTCAACTGCTCACTATGATGTGCACTGACCACCAGGGGGCAGACAGTCAACCGGTCGACCAGTCGCTATGATGGGCATTGACCACCAGGGAGCAGATGCTCCAACTGGTAGGTTAGCTTGTTGCTGGGGTCTGGCTGATCAGGACTGAGCGAAACAGGCCAGAGACACCCTGGAGCCCTCCTGCGATCCCTCCCCAGCTGGCCAACCTCCTGTGTCCCTCCCCGGCCCTGATCATGCACCGGTGGGGTCCCTGTGCCCTCTCGCAATCTGGGACCCCTCAGAGGATGTCGGAGAGCCGGTTTCAGCCTGATCCTGCAGGCCAGGCTGAGGGACCCCACTGGTGCACGAATTCGTGCACCAGGCCTCTAGGTCAGTGATGGCGAACCTATGACACATGTGTCAGAGGTGACACGCGAACTCATTTTTTTGGTTGATTTTACTTTGTTAAATGGCATTTAAATATATAAAATAAATATCAAAAATATAAATCTTTGTTTTACTATGGTTGCAAATATCAAAAAATTTCTATATGTGACACGGCACCAGAGTTAAATTAGGGTTTTTCAAAATGCTAACACACTGAGCTCAAAAGGTTCACCATCACTGCTCTAGGTATTAAATATAAAGATTACTGAGGCATAGTATTTGGCAAAGAAAGATAAAGCTGACATATATAGTGTTTACTTCAAAAGATAAATTTAAGGTTAGATGAAAACCCTTATATTACAATAATATATGATGTAGTGTATACTTTTTTAAATAGTGTCAACAATTTTTTTAAAAGCATAATCCAGAGGCCATTTTTCTCATTATACCAAATGGTGTTTCTGTATTGAAATTATCACCAAAATAAAATATTGTGAAAATGCAAGGTAGTTCTTTTTTTAAAAAAGTATATTTCTTTATTGATTTCAGAGAGGAAGGGAGAAGGAGAGAGAGATAGAAACATCAATGATGAGAGAGAATCATTGATCAGCTGCCTCCCCCCCCCCCACACACACACACACACACACTGGGGATGGAGCCCGCAACCCAGGCAGGTGCCCTTGGCCGGAATCGAACCTGGGACCCCTCAGTTCACAGGCTGACGCTCTAGCCACTGAGCCAAGTCAGCTAGGGCGCAAGGTAGTTCTTAAACAGGGAGTCATTTTTGAATGCCTATGTAATTTGACATTTTCTTATTGATTATAATCAAAAGATTTCAGGGCAATTCTGAAAGTGTCAAAAAATAGCTGCTAAGCAGGAATAGTATAGAAAAAAGCAGGGTTCCTTAACTGGAATAAAGTAAGCCTACTTGGAACGTGGAACTCAAAAATCCTAGCTCACTTACAGGCTGCCTGCCTTGCCCTGTTCACATAGGGTACATTCCTGGCCAGGAATGTTAAGTCCTAAATAATTCTATCCAGAATGAGACGGAAACTGATAAAAATAACCCAACAGCTATGGCAGACCGAATGTCTTACCACACAGAGCAGAAAGAAGTTTTGAAGCTCATCCCATTTAGTGGCTATGTGATCTCAAACAAGAAACTTAACCCCTCTGAGCTTTCCTTGCCTCATCTCAAAATGATAACACATTGGGTGCCGCCTTACCCAATCCTTGTAAGGATCAATAAAATAGTGCATGGGAAAACATTTGTAAACTCTGAAGTGCTATATAAATGTATAATTTTTTGTTTGTTTTGGAGGTCTGTGGCACCTAATCCTTGCCTCAACAAATGATCTCTTTGTTCTCAAGCTTGCTTTTGTCTTGTCTTACATTGGCTCCATATTTAATTTCTTACCCATGGAAGTTATTTCTTTAGATCTTGCTTCTGCCCAGCTCTTCCTTGGACTACTGGAACTTAATTACTTTTCTGACTTCCATTTGACTTAGCATTTACTAGTAATTTTAGGCCTAGGTTGACCCTGCCACCATAAGAACTGTGAGTGAAAACTAAGGGCACACTCCCCTGCCAACTGTAATTTATCTCAGTAACATGCACTATTTGAAAAAAAAGAGGGTGGAACACAAGATAGCATGGAATTGCACTTCTTTTTCAGATAACTAAACCAATTCCTCATCTTTAAGACCTACTTGAAAGGACTTCCAATTTTTCCTCATGACATAATGTAGAAACCATTATTCTTTTTGTTTGTCTCTCACTTAAGCACTGAGCCAAATGCATTTACAAACCAGAACTAGAAGACATTCTTGTCTGTAAAGCACTTTGATATAAAACCAGAGCTGATGGCTAATGGTAGCGGTAACAAGGTCTATGTACTAGTCTCGTCTTCATAAAAGAACTAGAGACCCGATGCATGAATTTGTGCACAGGTGGGGTCTGGCTGGCCAGGGGGAGGGGCTGCAGGCGGTTGGCCAGCCAGCCCCACCCCACCCCATGGGGGAGGCGGGGCGATCAGAGGTGGAGCCAGCCGGAGGGAGGGGCCATGGGCAGTTGGCCGGCCAGCCCTGCCCCCTGGTCAAACTCTGGTTCCAACTCCTGGTCGAGGGGACAATCTGCACCTTAGCCTTTCATTCTATAGGATATCCAGTAGATATAGCGCTTATTACATGTCAGGGTCTTTACATGTATTATCTATCTCATTGGCTCTTCACAACTATTAAGGCCATCTTACAGGAAACTGAGGCCCAGAGAGATTAAGTGGTTTACACAGGTCAGATAGTGACAGAACTGGGATTCAAACTCCAGAGTCAGGCTATAGAGTCTATTGTTTTAACTCTATTTTACTACTGATAATCATAATATTAATAGAAATTATATTATCTATTGTCACATACTAAATTACACCAAAACTTGGGGGCTTAAAACAGCTTCACAGGTGTCTCTGGGTCAGGCATCTGGGTATAGTTTAGTGGGGTCCTCAGTTTCAGGATCTTTCACAAGCGGTAATCAAGGTGTCACCTGGGGCTGCAGCCATTTCAGGGCTTAGCTGGGAGAGAATCCACTTCCAAGTTCACTCACCTGGTTGTTGACGGGACTTAGATTTTTGCAGCCTTTTGGACAGAAGCTACCCTAATTCTGCGCCAAACTGCCAAACTGTGGCAGTTTGCAAAAGTGTGCAAGCTGGGAAGGCAATAGAGAGTTCAACAAAATGGAAGTCGCTGTGTATTTTAGTGTAATCACAGAAGTGCCTTCTATCACTTTTGCCATATCCTACTCAATAGCAGCAAGTCGGTGAGGATCACCGGGAGTCATGTCAGCAGCTGCTTAACCTGTAATAACTAACAGCAGCTAATGTTTACGGAGGGCTTACTATGTGTCAGGTAATGATCCAAATATTTTACATATATCAATTCATTTAATCCACACCACAAACCCCAATCAACAGATGCGTTAATAACAGGGAGCGCCATGCTTACACTTAAGGGTAGAAATAATGAAGAATGCCACTTTCCTGTATGCCAGCAGAGATAGTGTGTGTTAGAAAGCTTCAAAACTATGGTCACAAAGGGACTTTACCATAACCACAATTCCCTTTAAGAATCTTTTGGCTTATTCACAGAATGGGCCTTCTTTAGCTAACGGCAAACAGCACTTCTTCAACGTAACTCCCCCTCTAGCTCTACTCGTCCTGGAGGTGAAGAAAAATAATAATCCTAAACAACTAACTAATATTTTAAAATCACTATTTCTCATTAACATAATTTATAAAAATGAATACATCTTTATACTAATAGTTTAGTTTTAAAAACGGAATAAGAATCATCTTAAGTTTTTTTTTTCTGTGAAAAGCTAGCAAGGATTCAAGATGTCCAAATGAATTACAGTTTTAATTTAATTCTATATTTGTGTAGATCCTGTTTCTCTTCAAAAAGCTGAGAGGTGCTGGCTCCCCGTTGGCCAACCTTAAAGAAAGATGAGAAAAGAAGCACTTCCTCTCAGAGATTGCAGGCTCCATGGGCACTGGGTGGAGGCGGGCATGGATGCACTGATTGGCATGGATGTTTCTCTGGGTCCTGCCCTCCAAATTAGAGGCCTGGGGAAGAGGTGCAATCATTTAGGACAGGAGGAGCTGGAAGTTCTCTTTCCTATTTTTAATGGGGACTATAGCAGTTGCTTATTATGAGAGCTATATGGAAGACATCCCAGATTCCTAGGCCACCGGGTGTGTGTCTATTTTCAAGCCTCTGATATTTGCAGTGACACATCCTTTAAACATCTAGAAGCCAGTTCCTGGTCAAGTTAAAAATATCCACAAACGAATATAGATTCAAAACCCCAAATAAAGTATGAACAAATGAAATTCAATAGTTTGTTATTAAAAGAATAATAAGAATAAGAATTATTTACCAAGAAAGATAAATCCAGTAATGCAGGAAAGATTATCTATTAATAAATTAAGGATTTATCACAATAACAAATCAAAGAATACATCTCATTAGACATCAAAAGGTAAACTTTGCTAAACTTTGCTAACTATTTATAATTTAAGAAAAGTATCTCAGTCAGCTGGCATAGGAGAAGCTTATTTTACCATGACAAAGAACATCTAAATTGATATTATATTTAACAATGAAACCCTAGAAGAATTCCCAATAAAGTCAGAATTAGGGCAAGAATGCTCTTTATTGCATTATTTTTAAAGCACAGAAATTAAAATTTAAATGTTCAGCAACTGAGTATTGAATACACTTATAATGTGGATTACTATGCTGCCATTATGATCATATTGTATATGTATGTATACATTTGTATGCATGAGATCCATATACACAATACATATAAATCTATACATATGAAAAAAATCTATACATATGTATAGATGTTTCTAAATAGAAAATATGTGTGAATATAATTGTGCACCTAACTTGTCACAGTCTCACCTCCATCCCTATGGGCTTGACGTTGCTCCCTGCAATAGTATCTAAGCTCCACACTTTCTTCCCAACTGACTCTGTCTCCACCAGGGTCTGTTCTTCCTCTTCATTCCTTTATATATCCAATCCCTCATTTAGGACATATTTATTAACCATGTACTGTATACCAGGCATTGGACTAAGCACAGGGATTACTGACTAATTTTCCAAATTAGTGACTGGACCACAAAGAGTTATGAAACTCTACTGACTGGATGAAACTCTACTGACTGGACCACAGAGAGTGATGAAACTCAAGTTCGCAACATTATCTGCTTCAACCATATCTTATCATGTCCTCCAACAGCCATAGAGTTCTCCAAGAGCCCCTCATCTCTCTGCTTCCCTCTAACTCTATTCTCAAATCATTCTTGTATTCAACAATTTGTACTTGCCTTATATATACACGAGGCCATATGCTAAATGCTAGGAGTGGAAAGGTGAATAAAACCTGCTTTTTACTTATTGAGAGCTAATTGGGGAAGATAGACAGGAAAAGAAATGTAATAGTGAGTAAAAGGTACTCAACATAAGTGCACAGAGGAACAAGAGAGTGTGTTTAATTCTACCTGGTAAGAATAAGAAAGCCTTCACGTATGAGGTAATGCTTGAGCTGATGGCAGGTAGAAAAGATGAGGAAGTATTTCAAGTAGTGCAAACAGTATTGCAAAGGTACAGAGCATTAAATGGCACATAGTGTCAGAAAACCGCAGGTACTTGAGTATGACAGAAGCACAGGGAGGCTAGAGAGCTGGGCTGGAGCCAGATCTTATTTTGCCTTGCTTTCATTAGAGGGAGTGAGTAAACACTAAGGAATTTTGAGCAATGAAGTAACATGATTAGATTTGTGTTTTGAAAAGTACCTCTGGTGGCTAGGTGGAAAATAGCTGGGGAAGGGTGGCCAACAGGGCCCAGGGTAGACAGAAAGTCACCAAGAGGTTCCTATAGTCTAGGAAGGTAATGAGAGCCAGGCAAGTAATGAAGTAGAGTGGTGGTGGGGGATGGAGAGAGGGAAATGGTTTGGAGAGATATCAAAGAGGGGAAATCAGCAGGATTTATCTATGGTTTGGTATTAGAGAATGAGTAAGAGGAGAGATTAAACAGTGACTTCTGAGTTTCTGACTTGAGTTATCTAGATTCTAAGCAGAAAACAAGAGGAGGAGGAGGGTAATGCAGTAAGTTAGAGTGGCCTGTTAGGTATTGAGGTAGAAGGTCACGGAGGCTGTTGCATATACACAGGGGTGGGCAAAAGTGAGGTTAATAATAATAAATACTGAACCACGTCCAGCATGGCCAGGGGAACCTGTGGAGGGGCAGTGTGGGATTAAAGACAAGAGAATACAGGTGGGATCACTGTGCCTGGATGAGGAAACAGTGACACAGCCTATAAGCCGAAGCTTTATTTTATAGTCAGAGCATACAAAGCAAAACAAGGAGAGTGGTCAACATGTTTACAATGTCCTTGTGAGTTTCAAATCTATTTCGTTACTCAAGCCTTGTTTTGGCAGCACTTGATGCACCTCCCACAGCCCATTAGCTACCTAGGAACAAGGGAGGACTATAAGGTCAAGTTTAATTGTGCTAGGAGGGCTCTGCCCTCCCAGCTGGGACTTGTATGTGGCTCTGCCACAGGTCAGTCCGAGGCTTGACCCTATAGCCGCTCCCTACAAAATACAATAATAAATAAATAAATAATAATGCAAGAATAAACTCTTTTACATATTCACAATTATAAATCTACTTTTGCCAACCCCCTATATATCCCGAGACTGGCTCGACTTCAGGATTTCGTTTGGATTAGAATTAGAGATTTGAAAGTTAGAGTATAAATAGTGGTCAAAATCATGAGAATGGGTAATGCTACCCCGAGGAAATGTATACGATGAGAACTGGTATTAAGGACAAAGCTCTGGGGAACACAACCTATGAGGGAATCAGAGTAAGAGGAACCAGGACAGGGCCAGGGGAAGAAATGGTCAGAGAAGTAGGAGGGCAGCCGGAATAGGCGATTGTAGGAGTTTCCTATTATTCTGTAACAAATTACAACTTTACTATTAAAACAACACAAAGTTATTACCTTAACCATTCTGTAGGTTAGAAGCCCAACATGTGTGTCACTAGTCTGAGGTGCAGGTGTCAGCAGAGCGGCATTCCCTTCTCGAGACTCTAAGGAAGAGTCCTTTCCCAGGTCCTGGAGGCCACCTGCATTTTTTGGCCTCTGCATACATCTTCAAAGCCAGCAAAAGCAGCGCCAGCCTCTCACCTCACTTTTATCTTTTGCCTTCTCTGACTTCCTCCTTCTGCCTCCATCTTCTACCTTTAAGGACGCTTGTGATTAGATTGGGCTCACCTGAATAATCTAGGCTACTCTCCCTATCAGCTGATTAGTCATCTTAATTCCACCTGCAACTTTAATTCCTCTTTGCCACCATCTTCATAGGTTCCAGCTGTCATCTCAGAAACCAATCAACCAAAGGAATTAAAGACATAGAGGAGGATGTTGATCATCTTAGATAAATGATTCAATCTCTCTGCCTCTGTTTATCTACAAAATGGAGATAATAATGGTACCTACTTTATAGGGTTGTTATAGGATTACTTGAGCTAGTATTTATGAAGCACATATAACTGTGTCTGGCTTCTAATGTTTTTTAAAAAGCAATTACTAGTAGAGCCATAGTGGGTTTGGCTCAGTGGATAGAGTGTCGGCCCAAGGACTGAAGGGTCCCAAGTTTGATTTTGGTCAAGGATATGCACCTTGGTTGCAGGCTCGATCCCTGCAGGGCTTGGAAGGCAAACAATCGATGTGTCTCTCTCATATCAATGTTTTTCTCTCTCTGTCCTCCTCCTCCTTCCATTCTCTGAAAATCAATGGACAAATATCCTCAGGTGAGGATTAACAACAACAACAAAAAGCAATTAGAAAGATTAAATAAGGCAAGGGTTAAAACTGGCCATTGGATTTGTTAATTAGGCAATTAGTGGTCTTCATTGCAATTTCAGGGATATGGTGATTGTAGTCTAATTACAGTCAGATAAAGGTGAGAAATTGAAGAGCAGGAGTAAATACAATTATTTTTAAGAACTGTTTAGGAATGGAAGGAATGGGGGTTGGAACAGTCTTAGCTAGATGGGGATGGGTAGTTATAAGAGATTTGAACACATTTCCATGCTGTGAGGAAGGGGCTAGTACAGTGATTCTCAACCTTGGCTGCACATTAGAATCACCTGGGAATCTTTTTAAAATCCTCAGTAGGCCCAGAAATCAGGATTTTAAAAAGATTCCCAGGTGATTTTAATGTGCAACCAAGGTTGAGAACTACTGGTCTAGAGGGAAAATTATGAGGGTGAATCCCAGGAATTAAATATAGTTCCTTTCCTTGGTTGCTATCAGTAGGAATTACTCACAGGCCTCCACCTGAGGCTGAGACACTGAAGCCAGAGCTTTTCCTTCATCATCCAATAGCAGATGCCACACATGAAGAGAGTTCACCTCCTTCCACAGAAGTTTCCATTGGGTCTGTGAGTGTTCAAGTTATAATTAGCAAGCAAAAATCCCAGTTCTTTCAGCGGGGTTAATTTCACAAACAATACCTGTCCCTTTCAAAAGATGTCTCTGACTTGATGAATGACAGAGGGGAGGGGAACTGAGGGGCTGGGTGGAAAACGTGAAGGGATTAAGAAATACAAATTGGTAGTTACAGAATAGTCACTGAGATGTAAATTATGGCATAGGTTATATAGTCAATAATATCATAGTAACTATCTATGGGGCCAGGTGGGTACTTGAAATATAGGGGGTACTACTCTGTAAAGCCCATGAGTTGTCTAACCACTGTGCTGTACATATGAAACTAATAAAGAATAATAAATATTTTTAAAAAAGATGCCCCGGACCAAGGCATGTATGTTACACTGCTCCTCACCACTTTTTTGTCCCTATTTTTCTGATAGAAAAATGAAGACAAAGGACACCAGTCCAATTACGTATAACTTCATGCTAACAGAGCAAGCCTTCTTTATTTGTTTTTAACTTTTTATCATGGAAATTTTCACACACACTAAAATCAAGAGACTAATGTAAAACGTCCATCCCATGTACCTATCACTTCAATAATTACAACCGACGGCCAATTTTGTTTCATCTATACTCCCCCCTCAACCCTACCCCCACCCCCTCATATTTTAAAGCAAATAAGCTTCCTAAAAAAAAGAACTTTTATACTTAGTAATTGCATACTTCATATACCTGTCTCTCCTCCATCACATCACCAAGGCACAAAATATAGTATGGCACCACTTTATACAAATTGAAATAGCACAAAAGAAACACTTAAAAAGTCTTATTTTACATGCTAATTTAAAAAGTAATTTAATTTTTTTAAGAATTGTGTAATTATTTAAAACTGCACAATTGCTGGTAAGCAAGTAAACATGTTTCATGTTTTTGTCACCACAACTGCTCAACAGAAGTGCCTATCTTGATACACTATGAACATTTCAGTTCTATGATTTGGAATTGAATAATTTGGTGACTATTTTGCTGCTTAACATTCCTCATTACATTAATGTAAACTTGTTTTTAATTGCCCATACAATGTCATCTGATGCTGGTGCTTGAAAACTTACTCCCACATCAATAACTTTGGAATAGAAGTTAAATGTGATAAATTGCTCTGAAGAAGGCCAAACTCTACAACAGCTAATATTGTTCATTTGGAAGAAGGCACACTGCAAACTATTAGAAATGCTGCTGAGACACGCAAATGGAGCAGATACATCTTTAATCTTTAAAAATCCTCGAGTATCTGGGCAAGGATAATGGGGGGAAAAATAGTGGTGACTCAGCTACAAGATCAATATCACTGTAATAGATTTATAAGCTCTGAAAAAGTATTCCTCCCTACCACCATCACCACCATTTATTTTCCATTTATTCCTATTGGGATAGGAGATCTTCAAGAATATATCACTGCATAAAATGCAAGTGTCCTGCTCTCAAAATTAATGCAGAAACTTGAGTACATCATTATTCAACACTATATTATAGTATCTTCAAGGTAATCAAAATAAGAGAAGGAAAAGATTAAAAATTTTATTTTTAATTAAAATAGTTTGTACCAACTTCACAGGCCAACCTTCCTAACAGCTCAGTGTAACCCTGTGACTAAGTTCTGGCCAACAGGATGTAAATAAAAGTGTTACATGCAGTTTATAGGACCCTTTCTATAAAAGATAGTTAGTGTCTTTAAACAAGTGGTATTGAGAAAACTAGGTATCTAAAAAGTACAATCAACAAAAGACAAAATAGATAAATTTCATTATACCAAAATTAAAAACTTCTATGCATGAAAGGACACTATCAACAATGTGAAACAGCCACCCATAGAATGGGGAAAATATTTGCAAATCATATATATAATTAGGAGTTATACCCAGAATTTATAAAGAATTCTTAAAATTCAACAACAAAATCCAATTAAAAAATAGACAAAGGAGTTAAACAGATGTTTTCCAAAGAAAATATACAAATAGCCAATAATTGCATGAAAAGATACTCAACATCACTAATAATTAGGGAAATATAAATCAAAACCAAATAAAATACTACCACATGACCATTAAAATGGCTATTCTGAAAAAAAAAAACAAAAAAAAAAACAAAACAGAAAATAATAAATGTCAGTGAAGATGTGGAGGAATAAGAATCCTTGTACATGGCTGATGAGAATGTAAAATGATACAACCTCTAAGAAAACTGAATTGCCATTCCTCAAAAAGTTGAAAAATAGAATTACCAGATAATTCACCAATCCCACTTGTAGCTATATGCCTAAAAGAATTAAAAGCAAGGACCCAAAAACATATTGGGACACCCGTGTTTCATAGCAGCATTATTGACAAGAGCCAAAAGGTGAAAGCAACCCAAGTGTCTATCTCTGAGTAAATGGAAAAACAAAATGTAGTAGCTTATTCATCCTTTAAAAGTAAGGAAATTCTGACACATACTTTGATAAGAACCTTGAAAGCATTATGCTAAGTGAAATAAGCTAGTCACAAAATAACAAATATTGTTTGATTCCATTCATATGAGATATGTAGAGTAGCAAATTCATAGAGATAGAAAGTAGAATAGTGCTTGCCAGGAAGTGGGGGGAGTAGGAAATGGGGAGTTATTGTTTAATGGGCACAAAGTTCCTGTTTCAGAAGATGGAAAAGTAATTCTGGAGATGGATGATAGTGATAGTTGCACAAAAATGTGAATGTACTTGATGTCGCTAAAGTAACCATACATTTAAAAGTTGTTAAAATGATGAATTTTATGTTATGTGTATTGTATCACAGACATTAAAAAATGTTGGTAAACCCTTTGTTCTCTCTTCTTTGTTCATTTCTTCTTCCCGCTGGCTAGAATACAGAAGTGATGGCTGGATCCGGAACTGTCTCCTTGAACCTCACAAGCTGTGTCTTGTGCAAGTCTAAGGGTACCATTTACATAGAATGTATAGATATTTACATAAATAAGAAATATTCTGTCTTATTGGAACCACTGTTCTTTTAGATTTGTTACTTGTAAACAAACCTAGTTCTAACTGATATACCATAATAGGTTATATATATATATATATATATATATATATATATATATATCTTATAACCCAAGTATTCATAAGCAATAACCGTCTGAGTCCAGAGGTATATGGACTATAAAAAAAAAAGTGAACAAATTCCAAATGTATGCTCAATGCTGAACATCAGATAATTAGGCAGGAGAAAGAGGAGTGTTTTTTAAATCAAAATTTTTAATTTATTTAGGTATCACAATAATTACCTTATAGTAATAAATATTTTAAAAAATATGGAATGATTCATTAATAGAGGCCTGGAACACTGTTAGAAAAGAACAAGGCAAATGTATATAAAAACAACTGTCAGAACTGCCTATATTGTATGGTCCCATTTATATATATAAAAAAATAAAGCTGACATATGTGCTTGCACGTGTGGGAAAGAGACATAACAATAGCTAACATTTATTAAACATGCCTCTGTCCTAAGAGCTAATTACCTCCATAACTTCTCAGAACATTTCTGGGAGGTATGGAACTTCATTATCCTTGTTTTACAGCGGAGGAAATTGAGCACAGATTTCATAGGATTCCTTGTCCACACAAAAATTAAATGTTGGAGCCAGAATACTCAGCACTGCCACCCCTGAGGGGTGATGGTAATGGGGAATTATAGTGAGGGTATTGGTTACACTCTTTAATTCAGTCTCTTTTTTTTTTTTATTATGAGCATGTATAACATTTAAAATAAATATTTGGGGATATGAAGAGAGATGCCAGAGAAATGTAAGTTAATGAAACCATGGTTATACCCTAGAGAATGAAACAGGGTTGAATTCAGCACACATATTTAAGATTTCTGCAAAGGAAATAAAAAGGGAGCAATAGAAGCTTAAAAAATTTGGTCTATGTCAAAACTCTGGGTGATAACTCTTAATACATTTAGTCCAAGCAGATAGCACTGTATAATGCAACATTTGTCAAACAGTACTTGGACACTGAACACTGCCTGGCCACCATAAAAAAAAAAAAAATACAATATTTTATACCTTGCCCAGAGACACAAAAGAATAAAAAGTAAAAATTAGATTAGTGATGGAAATCAGATTAGTGTAAAATATCAGATTACACCTGCTGTTGTAGGGGCTGAATCGCCCAACTCTGGGGAATTGTAGCACACTTCGGGATGCCCATGCCTTTTGTTGTGCTCTGCCTTCCACTCTCCGTGTCTGGATCTTTGCCCCTGAAAGTTCCTTCCCTCTACCCCATCCCAGAACCACCAAAATCCCCAGCCCTTACTTCCAGCAGGCCAGGGTGCCAAGAAATCAGCTCTCCCACGCCCACCCTAGCAGCTCTCATCCAGGAGTTGTTATATAAACACTACAGTTTCCTCCCCAACTTCGGTTGGGATCATTCTGAGGCATGTATTTTGAACTATTTCCCAGTTTCCCCATGGATTAAGCTCCAGCCACTCCTTAGAGTAGCTAACATAATAATGCACCCCTTATTAGCCCTCTTCCTTCCTGGTATCACTTCCTCACTTTCCCGCCCTATTGTTTTCTCCACTTTGCAAATAAACTGCTCACTCTTGATCCTTAGCTTGGAGTCTGCTTCTGGGAGAACCCAATTTATGATTGGGAGGGGAGGGGGCGGGATCTTCATTTATATTGCAATCTATGCGAATAACACCCCCTGGAGTGATGCATTGCTCAACCTGTAAATATATTAGCCTTCATTTCCACAGTAGCCAGAACAAGACAGAAGATGAAAAGATGCCATGCTCTCATCATGATTATGATAAATGCAACCTACAAGTCACTGTTTTTCAAAGAAACAAAGCAAGTAAGAGGGCTTTAAAAGAGTAAGGAAGCGCAGCCGGCATGACTCAGTGGTTGAGTGTTGACCTATAAACGAGGAAGTCACAGTGCAATTCCTGATCAGGGCACATGCGTGGGTTGTAGCCTCGGATTCCCAGTGTGGGGCATACATCAATGATCAATGATTCTCTCTAATCATTGATGTTTCTATCTCTCTTCCTCTCTGAAATCAATAAAAATATGTATTTTTTTTAAAGTAAGGAATTATAACAAACAAGCAGCCCAGTTCACCCATTTTTGCACTGGTGGGGTCCCTTGGCCTGGCCTGTGGGGATCAGTGGACCTCTGGGCCGTTAAAGTCTGGCCTTACTCACCAGCTCATGGGGTTCCAGTCCCCTGTCCACGTTGATCCCACACAACACAAAGTAGTGCAGGAAGCAGCAGGTGGCCGGGGAGGAGCCCAAGCCAGGGCTAGGTGCTGCACCGCTCCTACTCATCCGGACTCCACTGGACCTGCTGCCAGCGATGCTGAGACATGCAGGGAGAGTGTCTGCGGGGAAGGCTCACACCGCCTCAGCTGCACTCACCAGCCGGCGAGCCCGGCATCTGGTGCCTTTATGTCAGCTGAGCAGCACTCCCGCTGTGGGAGTGCACTGACCACCAGGGGTCCACTCCTGTGTTGAGTGTCTGCCCCCTGGTGGTCAGTGCGCATCATAGCTACCGGCCAGTTGTCCTGTCGTTTAGGCTTTTATATATATAGACTAGAGACCCAGTGCACAAAATCAGTGCGCGGGTACGGTCCTTAGGCCTGGCCCACAGCCGGTCCCGCCCCCGCACCACCACCAACCCCTGGTTCCCCGTTCACCATCGGGTGATCGGTGCCTGATGGCCAGGGGAAGGAACCGAGAGGTTGACTGTTCTCGCCCACTCTCCGGCCCCACTCCTGCCATGGGTGGCCATCAGGCTATAGGAGCCTGCCGGCTAGGAAAAGGGACCAAGAGGTGGTCAGTGCACCTCATAGTGACTGGTCCAGCGATCATTCTGGTCATTCTGCTATTAGGGTCAATTTGCATATTACCCTTTTATTATGTAGAATAGAGGCCTAGTACGCAGGTGGGGGGCCAGCTGGCCTGCCCTGGAGGGGGCCCCTGATTGGAGTGGAGGGTCCTTGCTGGGGGTGGGGCTGGCCTGCGCGATGGGCCGTGGGTGGTTTGCAGGCCGGCCACGCCCCTGATCAGGGTGAGGGTCCCTGCTGGGGGGCAGGGCCAACTTGGGTGAGGGGCCTTGAGAGGTTTGCAGACCATCCACACCCCCATCAGGCTGGGGGTTCCCGCTGGGGGCGGGGCCAGCCTGGGCAAGGGGCCACAGGTGGTTTGCAGGCCAGCCTCTCCCCCGGCTTTGTCAGGAAGGACATCCAGTCTATCTGGTATAATTAGCATATTACCCATTTATTAGTATAGATAGAGAAAAACAATCCATTGGAAACCCAGCAGGAAGATCAATCGTAGCATTGTTATCTAATGCAGTATTTATTAAGCACCTATTTACAACTGTACAACTGGCATTATAATTTGAATATTTACTATGTTTAAATTCTTGAATCCTGGTCAGTGCTGCTCGGTGGTTAGAGTGTCAACATGCACATGGAAGGGTTGTGTGTTTGATTACCGTCAAGGACACATACCTGGGGTGCAGTTTCAACCCGGCCCAGCTGGGCACACATGGAGTACAACCAATACATGTGTCTCTTTCACATCGATGTTTCTCTCTCTCTTTTTCCTCCCTCCCTTCCACTCTCTCAAAAATCAATGGAAAAGCCCTAACCAGTTTGGCTCAGTGGATAGAGTGTCGGCCTGTGGACTTAAGGGTCCCAGGTTCAATTCCGGTCAAGGGCATATATCTTGGTTGCGGGCACATCCCCAGTGGAGGGTGGGCAGGAGGCGGCTGATCAATGTTTCTCTCTCATCGATATTTCTAACTCTCTATCCCTCTCCCTTCCTCTCTGTAAAAAATCAATAAAATATATTTTTTTAAATCAATGGAAAAAAGTACCCTTGGGTGAAGATTAATAAACAAAAAATTCTTGAGTTTAGGACAAAAAGAAACAAACAAAAAGCATTTAAACAGTTAAATCTTATCTAAATCTTAACTTTGCAAAAGCTATTTTGTTCATCAGGATGAAGGTCAGTGATGGATTTTCACAGTGGCTGGCCCTGCGTACTACACTCTACAAAATGCAGAAAGATTTTAAATTCAAATGTCTTATAGGATCATAATGAGGACTCTAATGTTTTCAATGTAATGTTTTGGAAGAATTCTTTCAAACACAGAAAATAAAGTCAATTGATATACAAATGAAAGAATCCCACCAGATAGCAGAATCTATTAGATATCTGCTGATTTATGTATTTAATAAATACTAGGCACCTATTCCTAGCCACCTACTCCAGGTGCAGCATTGTGCTGGGGTGCTGTGAAGAATATAAACTTCTTAAAATTATTCAGAATTGGTGGTGTTTTTGTTAGGAATAATAACACTGTAGAACCTCTTTCTTAGAAATTATTCAAGCCAGATCAGCAGGCCAGGTCCTTACTTTTAAGAGAAATCAATTGCTCTTTATATTCCTATAAAATTTAATGTATAAATCATATCAAATACTGTATTTATATATTTTTTCTAGGTCTCTATAGATTGAAAAAAAAATTGTTTTCTATCATATACCTTTTGTACATCTACTCCATTTCAAATCCCACAGGTCTAACATGATGATGTGTTCCATACTTGACATCATCAGGGGTGATGATGAGGGTAGGAGGAGCAGATTTAGTGTTATTGGTTTGTGAGATTGGGCACCAACTGGCCATTTTCAATGACTTTTCCTCCAACTTCTTTTGAGTCTGTGAGAAAAGGAGAAAAATTTCCTTCATTGCAGCCAGCTTGGGGGCTGTGTAGTAGTGCATGCTCTCCTGTAAAATATCACGTTGCTACTTTGATGGAATCCTTCAAATGTCAAACCACTGGTAAGGAAAGAACCAGAGAAATAATTAAAAGATCATAATAAGTTCCATTCAACATGGTGGCATAGGTAAAAACAGCACTTGCCGCCTCCTACAATCACATCAAAATTAGAACTAAAATTCAGACCAACCATCATTCAGAAACACCTGAAATCTGGTTGAAAGAAGTCCTACAACTAGGGAATTAAATAAGAAGTACCTTGAGACTGGTAGGAGGGGCAGAGACACGGGTTGGAATTGCAAAGCTGCCTGGTCCCACAGGCATGTGTGGCAGTTTAAATCAGGAGAGATATCTTGGCAGTGGAGGTTTTTCTGAGGAGCAAGGGGTTCCAGCCCCACACCAGGAAGAGAAGTCCCCACAACTTCTGGCTGTAAAAAGCAGTGGGAATTGTGGCTGGGTGACAGGGAGGTTGCTGGAGCCCCAGGCAGCTCCTCTTAAAGGGCCCACACATGGACTCACTCCCTTTGAGCTCCAGTGCTGGGGCAGCAGCTAGAAAGGAACTTGGGACATTCAGGAAGAAATTAATTTGTCTGGAACCAGGGCAAGAGTTGGACAGGCAGCTTTCTCCCAGACAGAAGTGCTGGCAGATGCCATTGTTCTTTTGCTGAGCCCTCCCTGCTACAGAGTTAACAGGCAGTTGCCTTATATATCTGAATCTCCATCAACCTGGTTCACACTTTTCACTCCACCCTAATGATTTCCTGAAACCCCATCCCTCCCTTCTTGAAGGCGTAACTAAGCCATTTCCAATGGCTTTTCCATACAAGTGGCCTCTCTTACCTCATGCTTTGAACCTTCCTAAAATCTCTCAAACAAGCAGCAGCTGGCATCAGCGTACCCTATACCTCTCAATAAGTGGGCCCAGGACTGGCACTAGCAGCAGCCCAACTTGGTTTATAGCTTAGCCTCTCCTGGGCACCTCCAAGCCCACCACAAGTAGCAGCCATCTTCAGATTGCTTTGTAGCTCATGGGTGGTGGCCCTGGGGCAGGGCACAGGGAGTGGCTGACTTTGCACTTCCTGGGAGCATCCAGAGCCACTGCATGCAGTGGTCAGCTTCAACCACACCGACTTACAACCCTACCATCTCCACAAGTGACACACTCCAGGGGTGGGTCTAGTGAGAACCAAAGATCCACTGAAGCAAGTCCTGGGGTTAACTCCTCCATAGCAGCTCTTCTGCTGTAGTCACAGACAATCTTCACAACTGACTGGCCTGTGGGTCAATCCCTTCCAAGGATGCCAACATCAATCAAGGCTCAACTGCAGCCCTGACCGGTTTGGCTCAGTGGATAGAGCGACGGCCTGTGGACTCAAGGGTCCCGGGTTCGATTCCAGTCAAGGGCATGTACCTTGGTTGCGGGATGTGCAGGAGGCAGCGGATTGATGTTTCTTTCTCACTGATGTTTCTAACTCTCTATCCCTCTTCCTTCTTCTCTGTAAAAAAAATCAATAATATATATATATATATATATATATATATATATATTTTTTTTTTTTTTTTTTTTTTTTTAAAGGCTCAACTGCAATAGGACAATGCACACAGCTCACACAGGGGTGCACCTGGAGAGTCCAGCTCAGGTGACTGGGGAGGTTGAGCCACTGGGCCCTACAAGACACCTACTACACAAGGCCACTCTACCAAGTCTAGGAGACATAACAGATCTACCTAATACATAGAAACAATCACAGGGAAGCAGCCAAAATGTGGAAACAAAGAAACATGTCACAAATGAAAGAACAGGATAAATCTCCAGAAAAAGAACTAAATGAAACGGAAGCAAGAAAACTACCAGGCACAGAGTTCAAAACAATGGTTATAAAGATGCTCAAAGAACTTACTGAGTATTTCAAGGAACTTAGTAAGAACTTCAAGGACCTTGAGAACATCAACATAAAAAAGGACCAGTCAGAAATGCAAGATACCCTAACTGAAATAAAGAATAATTTATAGGGGCCCTAGCTGGTTTGGCTGAGTAGATAGAGCATCAACCTGCAGACTGATAGGTCCCCGGTTCAATTCTGGTCAAGTGCACGTACCTCGGTTGCAGGTGCCTCTCCAACCCAGGCCCTGGTCAGGGTGTGTGCAGGAGGCAACCGATCAATGTATCTCTCTCACATTGATGTTTCTCTCTGTCTTTCCCTTTCTCTTCCACTCTCTAAAACTCAATGGAAAAATATCTATTGGGTGAGGATTTTTTTTAAAGCATAATTTATAAGAAATCAACAGTAGAGGACAACGAGGAGAATCAAATCAGCAATTTTGAATATGAGGAAGCAAAAAACACCCAATCAGAAGAGCAAAAGAAAAAATAATACAAAAGTATGAAGATACTGTAAGGAGCCTCTGGGACAACTTCAAGTGTACCAACATTTGCATTATAAGTATGCCGTGAGGAGAAAAGAGAGAATGAGAAATTGAAAACCTATTTGAAGAAATAATGACAAAAGATTTCCCTTACCTGGTGGAAGAAATAGATGTACAAGTTCAGGAAGCACAAAGAGTCCTAAACAAGAGGAACCCAAAGAGGCCCACACCAAGACACATCATTAAAATGCCAAGGGTTAAAGACAAAGAGAGAATCTTAAAAGCAGCAAGAGAAAAGCAGTTAATTACCTACGAGGGAGTGCCCATACAACTGTTAGCTGATTTCTCAACAGAAACTTTGCAGGCCAGAAGGGAGTGGCAAGAAATACACAAAGTGTTGAAAAAGAAGGACCTACAACCAAGATTACTCTACCCAGCAAAGTTATCATTTAGTATTGAAGGCTGGATAAAGAGCTTCCCAGACAAGAAAAGGCTAAAGGAGTTCATCACCATCAAACCAGTATTAATGTTAAAGGGCCTTCTTTAAGAAGAAGAAGAAAAAAAGATAAAAAAAATATGAACAATAAAATGTCAAATACATATCTATCATAAATTGAATCTAAAAATCAAAACAAATGAACAAACAGAAAATAAACAGACTCACAGATACAGAGAACATTTTGATGGTTGCCAATGGGAGGGGATTTGGAGGTATGGGTGAAAAAGGAGAAGGGATTTAGAAGTACAAATTAGTTATAGCCCATGGACACAGACAATTGATAGGTGAAGGCCTGGGTTGGGGTGGAAAGGGGTGAAGGGGGGCAAAGATGAGAAAATGAAGGACACCTGTAATACTCTAAACAATAAAATAGAATTTTTTAAAAAATCATAATAATGGTGTAGGTTTTATTATAATACCTTACAGGTTTGAGAGAGAGAGACTGTGTGTGTGCGCGTGTGTGTGCATGCGCACGCGCAGATGTATTGAAACATTTTTAAACTCTCTTGGATAGACATTAAGTTAGTTTTTATTAAAACAGTGTGTATCAGAACTTGACTATATGAGTATATTCTTTGAGGGGTGTTATTTTGTTGTTTTATAAAAAATGGTATCTTTATTCAGGGAGGCAAGACATATAATATAAGCTCTAAAAAATTAATATTTAGTGAGCATTGCCTTAGTTTCATGTGTAAAGATCTATATATTAAAATTCTGTTTCAACTAAAACAATAGTACTGAATTGTGAGCTTGTGATATCTGTAGACCTAAATAATATATGTTTAATATGCATATAAGAAAAAACATGTTCAACAATAATATACAAGTCTGGAGGGGAGAAATGAAAGTATACTATTTTGAGGTTCTCAATTTATTATTCCCCAAAGGAATAATAGGAAATAACTTTATTGATATTATACTGACTCTAGAAAAATCTTAATTTTGGAGAAACTCTACTTGCCATTGACTTTAAAGTCAGGAAGAAGGACATTTATGGTAATCCTGAAATAGAATTGAAATCTAGCCTATTAAAATGACATTGTGTAACACTTCAACTTCAAATACTGGCCCACATTTTATTAACAACTGCACACACTAAAATATGAGGAAATAGCAAGGAATTTGCCTTGCACATTTAGCTCACACAAAGAGGCTTAAGCAAAGTAAGGTATAAAAACCTGCTTGTTCCCAAAAGTTCCTCCTTGCCAGTTGAAAGTATGACACTGCCTTTGTTAAAATAGAAGCAGCGGAAGACAGCTCCTTGCCATTTCATGCTTCCACTTTAAATGAAAGGACCTGAAGTGCTTGGCAGTGTTGGCTGCAAATCCCAGTTTCATTTTATGGGAATGACATTACGCAAAATACTTAACCATCTCTTAGGCCTATCTCCTCATCTGTAAAATGGGGGAAAATATACAGTATCTCCTTTATAGGGTTGTTGTCAGAATTCAATGAGGAGATTAATGTAAAGTACACAGCACAGTGCCTTGGCATATAGTAAGTGTGAAATAAATATCAACTTTGCTTACTCTGTTTTTTTTGTATAGGTGTCCAGATTTGATGGAGAGACAAAAAAATCTCTGATGTAGAAAAAAAAGTTTGGTATAAAAATATTACAAAAAATGTACAGGATCAATGGTGACAAAACTTTTAGTCACAGTTTTCAAAGTTGACTATATTACGTCCTGCTAATAAACCCTTCAACCAAAAACTCAAATATAAAGAAAGAGAAGTAAGGCATAGCAAAGTTATCTCTTCATGCTGCTTTTACAATTATACTCTACTAGAGGCCCGGTGCACAAAATTCGTACACGGGGGCGGGGGGGTGTCCTTCAGCCCAACCTTCACCCTCTCCAATCTGGGACCCCTCAGGATTGGGCCTAAACTGGAAGTCAGACATCCCTCTCACAATCCGGGACTGCTGGCTCCCAACCGCTCACTCGCCTGCCTGCCTGATTGCCCCTAACCACTCTCCTGCCAGCCTGATCGATGCCTAACTGCTCCCCTGCCAGCCCGGTAGCCCCCAACTGCCCTCCCCTGATGACCCAGTTGCCCCTAACTGCCCTCCCCTGCTGGCCTGGTCCTCCCCAACTTCGCTCCCTCCCCTGCCGGCCTGGTCACCCCCAACAGCCCTCCCCTGCTTGCCTGGTTGCCCCCAACTGCCCTCTTCTGCTGGTCTGGTTGCCCCTAACTGCCCTCTCCTGCTGGCCTGATCGCCCACAACTGCCCTCCCCTGCCAGCCATCTTGTGGTGGCCATCTTGTGCCCACATGGGGCAGCCATCTTGTGCAAGTGTGTGATGGTCAATTTGGATATCACCTCTTTATTATATAGGATAGGGAAAAGCAAAGAACTTTATACCAGGGTTCGGCAAAAGTAGGTTTACAGTTGTTCATATAGAAAATAACACAATAATTAATAAATAATAATACAAGAATAAACTCTGTGTTCTGCATACTCAAAACTATAAACCTACCTTTGCCCCACCCTTTTTGTCGTCATCATCACTGTTGTTGTTAATCCTCACCAGAGGACATTTTTCCATTGATTTTTTTAGAAAGAGTGGAAGGAAAGGGGAGAGATGGGGAGAGAGAAACATTGATGTGAGAGAGACACATCAATTGGTTGCCTCCCACTGAACGGAATTGAACTGAACCTGGGACCCTTCAGTCTGCAGGCCAAAGCTCTATCCACTGAGTCAAACTGGGTAGGGCCCCACCTGGTATTTTTTTAGGCAACCCATTTATCATTGAATTGTTACATTTGTCTCATTCAACAAACATTTATTGAGAATTACTAAGTGCAAAGCAAAATTCTAGGTGCTGAGAAAATCCAGGCAAAATTTTGACTTTGGGTGTGGACATACAATGCATATACAGGTCATGTATCATGGAAGTTTACACTTGAAACCTATATGATCCTATTAACCAATGTCACCCCAATAAATCTAATTTAACAAAATCTAGAGGAATTTGCCTTTACTGGAATAGGAATATATACTATAAAGTTAAAATACTTCACATTTACATTATGTATATACAATAGAAATAGGTCTGGTATGTTTAGGATCTAATCTGTGGCCATTGTAATTCAAATTCTCAAAAATGCAAAATTAACACACTGTATTGATCAGTCCAATACTGTTATCAGTGCCTTATTTGGTCCAAAAATAGAATTTTAAAAAGTTAAGCTAGCAACCAAATAAAAAATTGCCATGTAGAGCCAATTCAGCTGGGAGAAAAGGCATCTCTTTACCCTTAATATTTGATGTTGTAGAAATAAGACATAAATCTAAAAAATATATCCAACACTAAAAGTGTTACTAAAGGATATGAAAGGAGTGCTGATAACAATTAGGCTTAGGGGAGTTGTTTGACCTGAATATAGTATTCTAATACTCTGTATTTTAACCAACAAATTTTGAGGGTATAAATCCTCATATGAGTCAAATGAAAACTATGGTTCCTCTCTACAGAAAATGTACATAAAGCATGCACCAAAATGTTCACATACCATTAATTTTATTACGATGAACATGGATTTTCCTTACATAACGAACATTTAAAAAATCTTTACTAAGATTTACGTCTTCCTTGTTTCTTCACACAAAAACTAAAGCTTCCTTCTGAAAATAAAACAAAAAATCTTAAATTGTTTGGAGAAAACAAAAAGTTAGCTTTAATCCTGCTAAAAAAAATTTCATAAAGGTTCTGTTTGTCTTGATTGTGAAGCTGACATTGAGGGTTGGTGGTCTTTGCCATAGCAACACAGGTCATTCATAACATTTGTAACAATTTTTAAGATTATTGGAGTATGTAGATTTCAAAAGATATTTTTATAGTGTTTCTTTTTCCTTTCTTTTCTTTTTCTTTCTTTTTTTTTTTTGTAGATTACAGTCTACAGAAAAAATGCTAAAGTGTTATTAAACCACCCTAACCCCCCCTCTATCACCATCCCCAAACTTCTGTTGTGGAAGTGCTACCTCCATCACTGGATGGTTTACATAGTTATTTCTCTCAAATCTCCTAACAATCTTAAACAACATTTAAAAATTTACCTCAGTAACTTACCAAAGAGGACATGTTTTGCTCTGAAATACTGTTCTTAGAATGACCTTTGTTTTCTTTCTAAAAGCAATAACAAAAGTAAAATGTCTGTCTGAAATTCAATCAAGCTCTTCAAAATTGTTCTTGGGGAAAGTCAGCCAATCTCTGTGTGGTAAAGAAGAGTGTCACAGCCCTAACTGGTTTGGCTCAGTGGATAGAGCGTCAGCCTGCGGACTGGAAGGTCCCAGGTTCGATTCCGTTCAAGGGCATGTACCTTGGTTGCGGGCACATCCCCAATAGGAGGTGTGCAGGAGGCAGCTGATGAATGTTTCTCTCCCATAGATGTTTCTGACTCTCTATTCCTCTCTGTAAAAAATCAATAAAATATACTTTTTTTTTAAAAAAAGAAGAGTGTCACATTTCTTGACAAAATTATTTTCATGGGCTCACTGGCTTTCCTAGCATCAGGCAAGACTTTTTACAGGACTGAGGCTTTGATGACAAAGCATCAAAAATGAGATTCACTGATGCGTGAAGTGGTGTTTTGTTTTTTTTTCACCAAGCACCACATATATTCTAGAGAATATCCTGGCCTAAATGAGTTAGAGGTGTTACAGCACATCGATCCTCTCTGTCTTTGGAGCAACTGGATGGGGACAGTCTACTCTGTGAGCAATCAGCTATGTAGGACCATTTTACCATACAATGATTACAATTTTCAGCACCTGCCATGGACATAATGGAAAGGGTTAAGAAGCATAGCTGAAGTTTTACTTGTCAAGTTTTTCACCATTTCAAAGACATTCATGGCTTTTAAAGATTCTAAAAAGGATTCTTAAAATAGACTTTTTTTTTATGAAATGGTAGGTACATAATGGATGGAAACCGGGAACCGTCTGCCCTCAGACCTGTCAGTAGTTTCATTCAGTGGCATGCTAAAGAAACTGCAGTAGCTGAAAATGCCTCCATGACCTGCTTTAAAGTAGAAAAAATAACCATACCAAAAACAGTAATTCTAGAGTGGGTGACATCATTCAACAGAGATATTACTTCAATTTTCTTCCTGTGCCTCAAATAACAAACTAGATTTACCATTTCCAGGGTGCATGACTTCTCCAAAGTTTCCGCAATTCTGTGGCTTCTTTTGTTTCAAATCTTGTTGATCCTTCAGAGAAAGTCTGTTTTGTTAAGGGTACAATCCAAATTTGATGTCTTTCCTCACTCCTTTTAGTTTCTCTCTTTAAAACACACACGCACACACATAGTTCTTTTTTTAAAATACATTTTTATTTATTTCAGAGAGGAATGGAGAGGGAGAGAGAGATAGAAACATCAACTAAGAGAGAAAATCATTGATTGCCTGCCTCCTGTACGCCCCCTACTGGGGATCGAGCCCACAACCCCGGCATATGCCTCTGACTGGAATTGAACCTGGGACCCTTCAGTCCATAGGCTGATGCTCTATCCACAGAGCCAAACCAGCTAGGGCCACACATAGTTCTTTATACTTTTGTGGGGGCTCTGATAAGAACCACTTTCAAACAGTAACATGCTAACAATTGATGCTTAGCTAATTAGAAAATGGTGGAACTTATTATTTTGATTTAAGAGAGGAAAGCTGAGGCATAAAAAGGTAATGGTGATTTGTCCAAAGTAATAGTTATTGGCAAATATTTATGGAGAATCTCTGTTTTAGCATTGTGTTTGGTACCAAACTGATGTTTTCTGCTTTCTTAGCCAGGCCTTTATTTAGAGACTAACCTCTCTCTCTCTTTTTCAAATTAAGAATCTATATCTATCTATATATATAAAAGGCTAATATGCTAAGTGTCCCTCCAACCGTCTGACTGGTCCCTATGACATGCACTGATGACCAGGGAGCAGACGCTCAACACAGGAGCTGTCGAGCTGCAGTGACTTAGCAGTGGTTGTTCTCAAGTGATGCACCCTGAAACCAGAGAGGAGGGAGCCCAATTCCTCGCAGGGCCATGCGATTCCACCTTGGCCGTGGGTTATGTTGTTGCTGGGGCACTGTCAGCCCCGAATCTGGTTTCCTGCACACTTGCATTTGCGTTCCACACCCTGTATGACAGCAACTTTGCAGAGTGCCCTCTTACACTCCGGGACCCCTCGGGGGATGTCAGAATGCAGGTTTCGGCAGGATCCCTGCAGGCCAGGACGAGGGACCCACTTGCCAGAGGGACCCTGCTCACTCTGCTGTGGCACCGCCCCAGGTGCAGCCAGCCAGGGAGGGACCGTGGGAGGTTGGCTCCAGGGCGTGTCTGGCCCATCTGGCCCAGACCTGCCCAGCCAGCCACCTTCTCATTAATTTCCTTTCAATGTGCACGAATCCGTGCACTGGGTCACTAGTCTACACGAATAAAAGAGAAACATGCAGATTGACTATCCCTCTGCTACGCCCACCAGCCAATCAGAGCGACTATGCAAATTAACCCAACAAAGATGGTGGTTAATTTGCATACACATGCATGGCATGAAGACTGAAGACAGCGTAGAAGGAAGCCAAGTGCTGCAGAAGGGAGTGAAGCAGTGGAGAAGGGAGGGAGCGAGGCAGCGGAGAAGGGAATGAAGCCTGCCAAGGCAGGGCCTCGCTCCCTTCTCTGCTTCACTCCAGTTGCAGGAAGCCCTATTCTTGCAGGAATCTTCCTGCAAGGGGCCTCTAGTATCTTTATAAAATGAGATGCTATATTATTTTAACTTACTGAGTGTCAGTATTTTTTTATTTTTCCAGCTTTATTGAGATATAGTTGATAAAAATCAGATACCCAAGGATATTTTTTCCTTTTTTTCTTTCTTTCTTTCTTTTTTTTTTTTTTTTTTTTTTTTAGAGAGAGAGAGAGTGAGAGAAACATCAACTGCACATGCCCTGACTGGGGCCAGTGATCAAGCCTGCAACTGAGGTATGTGCCCTTGACCAGGAATCAAACAGGCAACCCTTCGAGCAGCTATGCTCTAGCTGGCCAGGGCCAACTTGATGCTTTGATATACATATACATTGTGAAGTAATCACCATAATCAACCTAATTAACATGTTAATCACCTCATTAGTTACCATTTCCTCTTTTTAAACATTTTTATAGGAGTTTATTTGAGCTAAACTGATGACATATGCCAGAGGGCAAGCTCCCAAATGCTCCAGTTGCCATTCTCTTTGGAAAAAAATTTTGTGGTGAGAACACTCAAGGTCTAACCACTTAGCAAATTTCAAGTATACAGTACAGTATAGTTAACTATAGTCATATTACTGTACATTATATCTTCAGAACTTATTCATCTTGCATAACTGAAATTTTGACCAACATCTCTCCTTTCCCCCACACCCCAGCCCCCAGCAACAATCATTCTACTCTCTGCTTCTATGAGATTGTCTTTCTGTGTCTGGTCTATTTCACTTAGCATAATGCCCTTTGGATTACTGCAAGTGGCTGGATTCCCTTTTTTAAAAAGCTGAATAATGTTCCATTCTGTGTTGTATATATAATTTTCTTTTTTTCAGTTCCATTGAAATCTAATTACATACAGCACAATTTATGTTGAACATACAATTTTAAGGTACACAGAGTATAATGTGTAGCATGATGACTTTATTTATGAAATGATTATCACAATAAGTTTAATTAGCATTTATCACCTCATATAGTTACAAAAAAGTTTTTTTCCTTATGATGAGAACTTTGAGTATCACGCAATATACATGATGGGGCACAAGTAGGTTTATAGTTGTTCGTATGGAAAATATTACAATAATTAATAAACAATAATACAAGAGTAAACTGTGTTTCCAATACTCACTAAATCTACTTTTGCCACACCTTATAGTATCACAGATCTGAAATTCAGAAGGCTCAAAGGAGTTTCTTTTGAAGAATTATCCAGATGCCCAAATAATAGCTGCAGCCAGGGTCAGGGTCTGGAATTTGAAAGAGTATCCACTTCATTTCTTGAATACCTCTGTCCTACACCCATCTTTTTTTTTTTTTCTGTCTACTATCAATGTCCTGCTTGTTAAATTATCTAGCCTCTTACTGTTACTACTAGAGCATTGGAAGCTTAACCTAGACTCTTTTATTGAAAATGCTAGAATAAAACACTGTCCCGTAATATATCAGATGTCCTGTGTAGGCACCTGTCACCATAAAATATCTCCAGGTATCATATTCAAATGAACAAATAATTTTATATGAGATAAAAATTATTTTTGTGTATTTGTATTTCCCCCTTCTATTGAGCTATGCATGTAACTTTAGTGATAAAAACCCAGAGGCACATGTTTGAATTCTTCCTCACATTTTACAAGCCTTTAAAAAAGGTACCCAGCAGAAAATTCTAGCAAGTCTCCAATTTAAGTTCCTGCTGAGTAAGCAAAACAGTTTTCACTACCACAAAGAATGATCTAAACATATTAAGAAGAGATAAATAGCTAAGTGTTTTTGCTAATACTAAAACCACTGCTTATTGCAAATGGAGTATCTATCACATTTTTCAAATGAAATCTTGAATGTAACTATCCTGAATCTATTATGACAAGTTTGAAATAATTGTCCTGAGTTACTGCGGTGTGTATCATTATGGATTACTTTTGGAACCAGATTATACATTTTGCTTAGTGTTCTACAAAATTAATGTCCTACATTTTTTTACATTTGAAAAAATGTAAAAATGTATCAGACCATTTTAATGGTCTAATATACAAGCAGAGATATTTAAGAGTGAACAAACACCAAAGTCTCCAAAAAGAAGCATGTGCTAGAAAAACTGTTGTAGGGAACACATATCCTGCATAAATTTCCTCTTCTTTTCTAGTTCACCATGGTTTTTACCAGTAGAAACCAGAATAGTTCTGAACTTCCTAACTGGTATCATTACAACTGAATTATCACTTCCTTAAAACAAGGACTCTCAAATACATACCTATCAGCAATTGAATCTAAAAATAAAAATAAACGAATAAGAAATCTAATGAACAGAATAAACTGGTGAATAAAATAGAATCAGAGGCATGGAAATGTGTGCCACACCAGCATGGCCAGGTTTGGTGAGCCTGAGGAGGGGCGGTGAAGGATTAAAGAAGACAGACAAGAGAATACAGCTGGGGCTAGGTCGGATCACTGTGCCTGGATGAGGAAACAGTGACCCAGCCTGTAAGCCAAAGCTTTATTTTACAGTCAGAGTACACAAAGCAAAACAAGGGAAGTGGTCAACATGTTTATAATGTTCTTGTGAGTTTCACCTTGTTTTGGCAGCACTTGCTGCACCTCTCATAGTCCATTAGCTACCTAGAAAGGAACTAGGGAGGACTATAAGGTCAAGCTTAATTATGCTAGGAGGGCTCTGCCCTCCAAGCTGGGACTTGTTTGTGACCCTGCCACAGGTCAGTCTGAGGCTTACCCCTATAGCTGCTCCCTACAGAAATGGAACAGATGATGAATCTCAGAGGGAAGGGGGTGAAGGAGGTGGGAGGAGATTAAACAAAGATCTTATATGCATATAGGTATTACCCAGGGACACAGACAATAGGGTGGCGAAGGCCTGGGGCACAGGGGGATCCTTGTTGAGGGGGACAATGGGGGAAAAAAGAGGGACATCTGTAATAATCTCAACAATAAAGATTAAAAATAACCCACAAGGATTCATGAATTTGAACCTTCAGTTATTTAAAAAGGACAGTTTCTTTTTTAAAAAATTTTAATTATTTTCGTCATACATAGAGGAGACATGCAGAAACATATGTGTTTTATTTTTGTATATTTTATGCTTAGAACTTTAAAATTATAGTATCAAACTTAGAAAGCCTATAGAAGGAAACACCAAACTAACTTGTGGCCCCTATTTTTAGTTGGTTCATTTTGTTATTTTACATTCAATGCTTAAATTTGTGTACATGCATACCAATTTCTCTAGATGTCTTTCCTACATGCAATTTGGACTTTCTTCCTGAAATGCATCCTTTTATCATACTTACTAGGATTTTTTGATAATAAGTCTATGCCTGCCTGATCGCCCCTAACTGCTCCCTTGCTGGTCTGATCGCCCCTAACCTCCTCTGCCTTGCCCTGCACCCAGGGCCCAGGATTCCCTCCTCCGGCTGGTCGCAGGCACCCAGGACTCGGGCTTCTCTCCCTTTGGCTGGCTGTAGGCACCCAGGACCCGGGCCAGCTTTGCCCGAGGTCGGCTGCAGCCACAGGGAACCATGGGCAGGTGGCTTCACCCAGGTCGCAGCTGCAGGCGCCCGGGACCACGGGGCATGCAGCTTGTCCCTCTCCCGGGCCACAGGTGCAGGTGCAGCCGCTGGCACCCGGGACCATGGGGTGGGTGGCTTGTCCCTCTCCCAGGCCGCAGCTTGGCTGGTCCCCATTCCTCTCTCACAAACTCATTTGTGCCTGGCTGGTTTTCATTCTTCTCTCCCCAGTGTTGAGTGTCTGAGCCGTTATGGCATGATGGCATGAGGGTGTGACAACCATTTGCATATTTGCTCTTTATTATACAGGATATTCCATCTGCTTAAAATTCTGTGATTCATTCTGGGTAAAGCCTTCTGATTTACCTTCCAATTTACTAATTCTCTCTTCTAGTATGCCTAATCAACTGGTTAGCCTATGTATTGCTTTTTAAAACTGCAATGGTTATATTTTTCTTCCTAGAAGTTGTATTTGGTTACTTTAAAATTTTCCTGGTTGTATATTGATAGTCCCTTTTTTGTCTTACTCATGTTTTCAATTCTGTCTCTTACCTAAACATTTCACATTTAGTTATTTTATATTCTGCATCCCATAATGATAATATCTGAAGTCCTTACTGGTCTAAATTTCTTGTTTATTGTTATCCCTTGTGCATTTAAAAAAAAATTTTTTTTTTACAGTGAACTCATATTTGGCTGCATTTATTTTGAGGAAATCTTAAGGGGCTTAAAGAATGCTTTTCTGCAGAAACGATTTCTGATTATTTCTGCTGGGTTGTCAGGAGGTGCTGCCATTCTGGGATCATTTTAATTTCTTGGCTCTGGCCATAGATGTGTATAAATTCCACCTCCCCCCAGACCCATGTGGTAATAGATAATACATTCTGTTATGTTTATTATTTCCTCTTGAAGCTATGACAATGATAAACACATTTTCTTATTTACTCATTGCTGCAGGTGATTTTTTTCCAGGTCACCCATTCACTTGGGGCTGTAGCCTCTTCAAGTTGTCTGTTTATTCAGTGTGTGTGTCTCAGAATTAGCCCTGTTCCCAATTTGTATGGGCCTTGAGACATAGTTTCTTGGACTTCTGCATTCTATATAACACCCAAACTCTAGGTAAGTCCCCAAAGTAAGCGCAGTTCCTCATTTAATCACCTCATTTAATCACCTGCTCAGTGTTTGATTTTATTGGGGGTGAGTGGGATTCATGGAGACTTTCCTTCAAGCTCCCCAATACATTTAAAAGTATATTTGTTTATTGCGCTTTATTCAGTGCTTAGGTGTTTAGATGTGGGAGAGCCTTTTCAAAAACATCTAGCTTGTTATGCTGCCAGTAGAAAAGTCATAACTAGTTTAATTTTCAAACTTTTTTGTTGTTTGAAATAAAATATAGATCTTACCAAGTGCAAAATTTTCAGTGTTAGTGATTTGTAAATTACAATAACTACAATAATGGTAGGTAAAATTTACTGTGTATCTAACTATATGTCAGGCATTTTATGTATGTTGGCTCATTTACTCTAAGGATGAAGTAATATTATCTCTAAGCTATAGGTCAGTGATGGCGAACCTATGACACGCGTCAGAGGTGACATGCAAACTCATTTTTTTTTGGCTGATTTTTCTTTGTTAAATGGCATTTAAATATATAAAATAAGTATCAAAAATATAAGTCTTTGTTGTACTATGGTTGCAAATACCAAAAAATTTCTATATGTGACACGGCACCAGAGTTAAGTTAGGGTTTTTCAAAATGCTGACATGCCGAGCTCAAAAGGTTCGCCATCACTGCTATAGGCGAAAGACTTCAGACTTTCCAAAAGTTACATAATAAATGGCAGACAAATAAATTTGTCTGATTAAAAATTTTTGTGTGCTCCCTCCCCCACCACTATTGAGCTGAAATGCCTCTCTATTCAAGCTCTGCAATCATAGAAGTTACAACAATTTGAAAAAAAATATACTATCAGCTATATTTTGTTTAAAGATGGCAGACTGACCACAGATCAACATGGATGTATAATATCTTCTTCTCTTTATAATGTAACAAATTTGGTCAAAATATGACAATCTCTTCCAAATTTATCATGGGATCAAAGAAATAGACAAAAATGGGAAACATGAGTCAAGCAGAAAAAGAGTTGTCATACAAGAACATCAGATAAGTTCTAAGAACAATATATTTGTTTTTGTGTTTCAAAGCTATTCTCTGCTTTGTCTAAAGAAATTTAAGATAGCTAGTAAGGATGCATACAATTCTAGATATAAATTAGAAATGGGTGAGAAAAAAAGGAACAAGATTTAAAAACAAAGAAGTGAGATTAAAATAAAAATGTATAGCATTGAGCTTGTCATACATTTATTTTTACAGGTGACAAATTTGGCCCTAAGTTTTCTGAGGTCAACTTACAAAGGGATACATGAGTAGTTGTAAGTCACCGTGTGTGTGTGTGTGTGTGTGTGTGTGTGTGTGTGTGTACTCAATTGCTCAAAATAGCCACAGATATGACTAATCCCTATGAACAGGGATTAGTTTGTCAAAAAGTCTGTCAAAAAGCAGCTCATAAAGAGAACATTGCATAAAGAATAGAACAATATCCTGATTTGTGGCATTGTTTTGAGAGTGAAAGGGGAACTATTAAACATTATGCTGGGACAACAGTAAACTGGGACTGGCCCCAAATATAAATGTATGCTCTCACCGTACTTATACTAATCACAACTCACAACAAATGACATAGTTTATGAAGACATTTTATTATTGCATTCTGCAATACAAGCTGATGATTACACACAAAATAGCAATTCAGTAAAAGCAGTTCTACTTGAGGTTGGTAAAACGGTTGGTTATAACTTTCATCCGACGTAGTTGAATGGTAGATTTTAGAGCATAGTGGAGCAGGAGATCAAACTCATGGCTTTAGTGGTGAGGAAATTAACATAAGAGTGTTTAATGGCTAGTTGCAGGATAAACAGAGAATAGTGAATGAATAAAACATTTTAAAACAATGTCCTGGAAAACAAAATCCATCTATAGTTCAATTTCGTTTCCAACTAAGTCACCGAGAGTTGAAAATAATAGCATATCCATATAGAATGCTTATTGGATTTCTATGTAAACTGCATTTAACATTCAATAGACTTTTAAAACATTAAACCAGGCCTTCATATTTTCAACTAATTCTTGCTTGTGTTTGTCTCTGTATTGAAAATGTTTAGGGAGTTTTCCAACTTAATTTGAACAACAATTTCTGAATTAATTCCCAACTTTCATAACTGGCTCATTGTTTTGAACAGTAATAATTACTCAAATTTTCCTCTGACCCTCGCTTCTGGAGAAATGCTTTTTCTTGGTCTTTCAGTATGAAAGAGCTGTTAAAAAAGTAGCTTATCCAATCAGAGGCTCTATTAGTAAAAGTGTAAGATTTTAAACAAGGGAACTAACAGTTGAAAGGTGACTAGCACTTTATATTGTGCTAGTCAGACCCCATTTACTGCAGCTCAGTGTGGGTGTCTTCATTACTAAAGGGAGACATTGACAAAGCATAGGGCCCCCAATGGCAATGCTGCCACTTCCCATGTTTTCCTGGTTTCTCCTCTTTTTTTAAGAGACCGGTTCAGGTTCCTGTACCTTAGTCCCTCCTCCATTTTCCTTATCACCTCTCAAAAGTTGACTTGGCTTCAGAGACATCAGTAAACAATTCAAGTCTTCTCTCCCCTTTAGATGTGCCTCTGTCCACATAGCTCTAGTTAATGGAAGAGGTGCCCCTTCTTCCTGTTCAGGACATACTCCTCCACAAAATGTCGCCTTTTCTGTCTTCTCAGGAATCCTCTTTTATTATTTAATTTTATCTATTCTATATCTTCAACTTTCCCTTCCTCCACGCTCTTTTCTGTGGACAATGAAAAAGGGCAACTCTCCTTGATCCAGCCTTCCCACTCTAGCTTCTACACTATCTTTCCTCTACTCTTCAGTTTCTGAAGAGGGAGCCTCCAGGCATGTCTTCTTCACCCACTTCCTATCTCAACTCCACAATCTCTGGCAATCTAGATTCTGGTCCCTTCACTACTCTGAAACAGCTCTTGCCCAGTGACTTCCAAGTTGCTTAATCCAAAGAACAATTTTCTCTTATCACTGGAGCATTTGTGACTGTTGACTTACTTTAAAAATCTCTTCTCTCTTTGTTTCTGGGATAGTGCTATTTCTCAGTTTTCCTCTAACATGCCCGGACATTCACTCTCAATCAACATTATGAGGTCTTCGATCACCCCTTAATGTTGGCCCTCCTCTACACATTTACATGGAGGCTTCAATTCACACCTGTCCACAAATCCCAAATCTGCAGCCCTAGACCAATTTCAAACTCCTGATATGAATGAATGGTCAAGTGCCTAGTCTTTCTCAAACTCAACATGTCTATAGTTGAGTTTACTTGCCCTCCTCCATGCTCACTATGAACCATTTCACTCATTCAGGATAACCTTTTAAGAATTATCTTTAACACCTCCTCTTCCTTTCCTTCTACATCTACATTTAATTGGTTATTAGGCTCTTATTCGTTCTTGAATCAGTGTTCTTCTCCCCTACATCACTGCCTTATTTAAGACATTTCTCAATAGTAACACAGAAATAGCATCCTAACTGGTTTTCCTGCCTTCTCTTGCCCACTTTATATTCTACTGCCAGAGAGATTTTACCAAATTGAAAGTTTAATTGTGCAGCATGCTTTCACTAGTTCCCCATTACCTTCATGACACATCTTTAGTTACTTGGCATGGCATCCAAGCCCATTCATATTTTAGCTTTCCTGAAAGTAGCCAGTCTGAACAACTGAAGTGCCTTGAATGCTCCTGGCTCTGACCTCTTTCCCTGAGTTAGGTGTACCCTTTCCAACCCAACTATTTAGTCCTGCACCACTGAGTTCAGATGCTTCTTCCTGTAGGGTGTTCCCCTAGACTCTTTAGCTAAGATTAGGTGTTTCTCTGGTATACTCCCATAGCACTCTGTGTTTACTTCTTTTAGGGCATTCATATCAACCCTGCAACTGCTAATTTATGAACCAGGATTCCTCTTTAAACACAGGGATATAATAATAGCTAGAATTTGTTGAAAGCTGTATATCAGGCCTTTAATAAATGCTTTGCACATATCATTCACTTAATCCTCAAAACAATTCTAGGAAGTAGGTACTAAATACTATCCCTGACTCCTAGGGGAGGAAACTGAATTTAGAGAGGTTAAACAACTTCCTCAATGTTGCAGAATCATATCCTAACCTTTCCGAGGGCAAGGATCATGTCCTATTTGTCTATGAAGAGAGCTTGATGATGTATGGTACATGGTAGTACCCCAATTGATGTTTATGGGTTAAGTAAATGGAGGACAAAACTGGGACCAACAAATAGAAATTAAATAAAGACAGATTACAGTTTATCCCAAAAAAAGGACTTTAAATTAGCTAGGGCTGTCCAATGGAATGGATCATTCAAAAGAGAGTTACATGTAGCACTTAACCATACTGAAGAGTATTTGTACAATTGCATTTTCCCCCCTATTGAGTAAAGGCTATATCTTATCTGCTTTCATTCCTCAGATATAGCCAAGGGCTAGAGATGCTCAGCCGATGTTTGTTGACTGAACAGATTGGAATTTAAAGGCCCTGAAAACTAAAAGTGGTTATTTACCCTTAATATAGTCTATTGGAAGTTTAACTCACATTGTTCTTTATTTCTTCCTATTCTGCATTTTCTTTCCAAGGAGCTTTTTTTTTTTTTTTTTAATGTTTTTATTGATTTTAGAGGGTGAGTCAGGGAGAGTGAGAGAGCAAGAGAAACATTAATGTGAGAAACATCAATTGGTTGCCTCCTGCATGCCCCCTGCTCAGACAGAGCCCACAACCCAGGCAAGTTGAAATCGAACTGGAAACCTTTGGGTGCGTGGACAACACTCAACCAACTGAGCCACACCAAAAAGCTTTGAGAGTAGAGAGGATAGGAAAGAATTTAGAGTGTTCATTTGTTGTTTGTAAAATTCCACCAGACTGCAAGCCCTGTGAGGGCTGGAACATATCTTTTATCATGTTATATCCTTAGCCTAGGACAGTGATGGCAAACCTTTTGAGCTCGGCGTGTCAGCATTTTGAAAAACCCTAACGTAACTCTGGTGCCGTGTCACATATAGAAATTTTTTAATATTTGCAACCATAGTAAAACAAAGACTTGTATTTTTGATATTTTTTTATATATTTAAATGCCATTTAACAAAGAAAAATCTACCAAAAAAATGAGTTCGTGTGTCACCTCTGACACGTGTGTCATAGGTTCGCCATCACTGGCCTAGGACATAATAGCTGTTTACTAAATATTTGTTGGAACTCTCTCTCTCTCTCTCTCTCTCTCTCTCTCTCTCTCTCTCTCTCTCTCTCTCTCTCTCACCAACAGTGTGCTCTTTACTCCTAGAAGGGTATAATGGAATCATATGTCATATAAGGAATTCTGCATTAGATGGGATATTGGACCAGACCAGTATTGTTATACTGTAAAACAAGTTAAATTACATACTTTGGATCCCCAAAGTGAGAGAAATAGAGAAGGGAAGAGAGGAGAAAAGCACTACATCACCAATGTCATTTCTAAGACTGAGGCAAGATTCAGAGTAGGAAAAAATTGTCCTCAATGATCCACAGATAGGTAGTAAAGAAATGGTGTGCTGCATGACCTCTGAGATCCCTGACAAATTTAAGATCATTTTATTTTCATTTATTGATCCTAAATATCATTCGAGAGGCTGTATTTCCAGACACTGATGGTTAGATCTAAAATTCATTTATTAAACACTATTGTAGGGGCTGAGGATACAGCTGTACATCTACCAAAAGAGACAGGAAAATTCTTAACCTAATGGAATTTACATTCTAATGGAGTGTGGGTTAGGGAGAAAAAAAAAGAATCAAATGTTTTAGATAAGAGTGTCCAAAAAAAGTAGTAAGAGGCAAGGAAGTGGCAAAATTAATGGGACAGCATTAGAGTGGTTATATTTTGAAGTTCTGGGCTCTCCGGTTATTGGTATTACTCAATAGGCCTTAAAACAGTTTTATACAGTAACCCCTTAACACGTTAAAGATCCATTCCTTTCTTGATGTCTTATTATCTTTATTCTCCATTTAAGTTGTTAGCAACTTAAGGCTTCCAGCTTTTCCTATCCTCTGTGCAGATAAAACTGCTAAAATTTTCTCTTGGATATCATATCAATTTTTCTTTTTAAAAGTCTTTAATAAATCTGTGAAGAAGCATATGTCAATTTTATCATCTTTCTAATTTTCTTTCCTGCCTTTACCTCTTTCAAGTCTATTGGCAAACTCTTCTAACTCTTCATTAGTCTTTCTCTTTCCATTTCTTCAGTAAACCAAAAAAACCTCTTTTCATATTTACCAAGCAATCTTCATCTCATTTAAAATATCCTGATGTTTTTCTCCATATAACTTTACCTAACCTAGTATCAATACTGTTACATATCACATATTAGGAATTTTATAATTACTGCCAAGATTTGAAACCTAAGTCATAAAGCACTAAAATATGTATGAAAGGATTATAACTGAATTTTATGTTTTATATTTTAAATTGGTTTACCAATGTTTATTTTCCTTCTAACTTCAGTGCAAGACCTTGAGACTATTTTTTGAGTTATGTTCTATGTATTTCTAACAGGAACACAAGGGACCTAATTAACATTTGACGTCTTGATAGTTTCAGATCCAAATAATAGTGACAATTGGTCTGCTATTGGGGAGTCAATACATGGGAATCACATACAAATGCCCATTTTAATTTTCTCTCAAAAAATTATAAAGACCGAGGAGAAACTAAGATGGCGGCATAGGTAAACACCGGGAAATTGCTGCCTCCCACAACAACTTAAAAAATACAATGAAAAGACAAAACGGACATCATCCAGTACTACAGGAAGACTGGCTGAGTGTAAATTCTACAACTAGAAGAAAAGAGAAAAACACACTGAGACCCAGAGGAGCTGCGGAAGTAAAGTGCAAAGTTACGGAGGCTCGAGCGCACACGCAGAAAGGGGCTGGTACCTGAGGACGCGACTGTCTTTTTGAATCAGGAGGGAGTCACAAGCTCCCGACTGCTCTGAACTCCGGTTCTGGGAAGTCTCTGGGGACCCAGGACTCATACAGGGAGAAACTGGACTGTCTGGCAGCAGGCAGAACTCTGAACTTGAGGGCGGCTTTCCCTCAGAGGTGCTTGCAGCAATTATCGGGACACTGAGACGCGCGGCCCCTTAGGGCAAGGCTGAGGACCAGCCATAGCTGCTTGCTCCGCCCTTTGATTCCCTGAGACCCCGCCCCACCCAGGCTGCGGCAGAGGCTTTTGCATATGAATGCCCTGGCCCTTTGCAACCTGAAAATTACCTAACAAATTGCAGCTGGGCCAGACAGACCCAGAACTTCCAAGAGAAGGCCCAAGGCCCCACAGCAGCTTGCATTGCTTCACAGCTGGGCCTCATCAGGGCACCTCCAAACTCCAAAAAAGGAAGGGAGATCTGCAGTTCTCTTCATAGCTCCTGCTGGGTAACCTCAGGCAGAGACTAAATTAGCACCTCCTTAGATCCAAGAGCCAGTGTACCCAGTGGTCAGAGTGGGACCATCCAGATTACAACTCCTCAGATCCATAAGGGACACACTCAGGGGGCAGACTCAGTGAGCACCAAAGCCCCACTGAAGCAAGTCTTGCCCCAGAAGGGTGTCTTCAGCACAGAAGTTCTCCCACTGCAGACACAGCTGATTCTCACTGACAATTGGCCTGGAGGTCAATTCCTCTCAGTGATCCTACAACAATCAAGGCATAACTACAACAAGACTGTGCACAAAGCCCACAAGGGGGTGCACCAAGAGTGTCCACCTCAGGTAACTGGGGAGGCTGAGCCACTGGGCCCTACAGGACACCTAGCACACAAAACCACTCTACCAACACAGGGAAGCATAAAAAATGCGGAGACAAAGAAACAGGTCACAAATGACAGAAATGGAAGAAAGCAAACGACTGGATATAGAGTTCAAAACCACGTTTATAAGGTTTTTCAAGAATTTTATGGAAACCGCTGATAAATTTAGTGAGACCCTGGAAGATATGAAAAAGACCAACTAGAAATTAAGCATACACTGACTGAAATAAAGAATAATATACAGAGATCCAACAGCAGAGAAGAGGATCCCAAGAATCAAGTCAAAGATTTGAAATACAAAGAAACAAAAAATACCCAACCAAAAAAGAAAAAAGAATCCAAAAATGTGAAGATAGTGTAAGGAGCCTCTGGGACAACTTCAAGCGTACCAACATCAGAATTATAGGGGTACCAGAAGAAGAGAGAGGGCAAGATATTGAAAACCTATTTGAAGAAATAATGACAGAAAACTTCCCCTACCTGGTGAAAGAAATAGACTTACAAGTCCAGGAAGCGCAGAGAACCCCAAACAAAAGGAACCCAAAGAGGACCACACCAAGACACATCATAATTAAAATGCCAAGAGCAAAAGACAAAGACAGTCAGTTACCTACAAGGGAGTACCCATATGACTGTCAGCTGATTTCTCAACAGAAACCATGCAGGCCAGAAGAGAGTGGCAAGAAATATTCAAAGTGATGAATAGCAAGAACCTACAACCAAGATTACTTTATCCAGCAAAGCTATCATTCAGAATTGAAGGTCAGATAAAGAGCTTCACAGATAAGAAAAAGCTAAAGGAGTTCATCACCACCAAACCAGCATTATATGAAATGCTGAAAGGTATTCTTTAAGAAGAGGAAGAAGAAAAAGGAACTCTTACCATTTGCCACAGCATGGATGGAACTGGAGAGCGGATAAATACCACATGATCTCACTCATTTGTGGAATATAATGAACAACATAAACTGATGAACAAGGACTGATCCAGAGACGGAGAGGCATTGATTGGACTGTCGGGCCTTGGAGGGAAGGTAGGGGAGGGTGGGGGTAAGGGGGAAAGATCAACCAAAGGACTTATATGCAAGCATATAGGCCTAACCAATGGACACGGACAACGGGGGGGGGGTGGTGGTGGTGGTGAGGGCATGAGAGGGGGGCGGGGGGGTAGGGAGCAACGTGGGGATAAGGACACATATGTAATATCTTAATCAATAAAAAATATATTTAAAAAAATATAAAGACCAATATTTGCTGTTAAAAATACAGTTCTTAAATACTTATCATTCCTAGGAAAAGAGTATTTTTGTTTAAAGTCCAATGAGGCTGTATGTGCTTTATGATCACCTTATGTATTATCTTTCAACCTAAACCTGTTCCCTCTAGGGTATACTTTCAGCAGTTATCACTTAAAACTTATACAGCACCTTGTACCTAGGGTTCTCAATCTAATTTATCAGATTCCATAGAAAATCTTTTCTCTATTTAAAAGAGATATGAAGTAGAAATATAAAATTGCTTGTTCAATCTTTAAAAGTAAACTAGTACTGGAGACTAGTAAGATCCAGAACTATTTTTGTTTTGAACTATCCTATATAATAAAAGGCTAATATGCAAATCAACTGAACAGAACAACCTGTCGCTATGATACACACTGACCACCAGGGGGGAGACACTCCATGCAGGAGCTGCCCTCTGGTGGTCAGTGTGCTCCCACAGGGGGAGCACTGCTCAGCCAGAAGCCAGGTCATGGCTGGCGAGCGCAACGGCAGTGGCGGGAGCCTCTCCCGCCTCTGTGGCAGCGCTAAGGATGTCTGACTGATGGTTTAGGCCCGCTCCCCTGTCAGTCGGACATCCCCTGAGGACTCCTGGACTGTAAGTTGGTGCAGGCTGGGCTGAGAGACCCCTCCCAAGTGCACAATTTTTGTGCACCGGGCCGCTAGTCTATATATATATAAAAGGCTAATATGTAAAGTGTCCCCTCAGGGGTTCACCAGGGAGAACAGGAGTTCAATCGCTTCCTATGATGTGCACTGATCACCGGGGGTGGTGTGGAACATGGCGGGCGACCAGCGGCGGTGGCAGGGTGCTGAGGGAGAGAGGGAAGGAGGTGGGGAGGCAGGGGGAACCATGCAGTGATGGTGCGCAGGTGGCAAGGGAAGGAGGTGGGGAACCTGATTGGCCCTGATTGCCAACCAGGGCTAAGTACCCTATCCATGCACAAATTTTGTGCACCGGGCCTCTAGTTCTTGTATATTTTGAACTGCATCCAGCATGGCCAGGGGTGAACCTGAGGAGGGGTGGTGAAGAATTAAAAAAGACAGACAAGGATTAAAGAAGTGACCAGATGGATCATTGTGCCTGGATGAGGAAACAGTGACACAGCCTGTAAGCTGAAGCTTTATTTTATAATCAGATCACACAAAGCAAAACAAGGGCAAGATGTTTACAATGTTCTTGCAAGTTTTAAATCTGCTTCTTTCCTATTGTTGCCATTCTCTGAACTCTATCAAGCTTTGTCTAGGCAGCACTTGCTGCATCCCCGGCAGCCCACATCCCTTAGCTACCTAGGACTGCAGGGTTGGACTATAAGGTCAAGCTTACAACCATAGCCTTTTGGCTGTAATTGTGTTGGGAGGGCTTTGCCCTCCAAGTTGGGACTTGTATGTGGCTTTGCCACAAGTCAGTCCGAGGCTTGAGCCTGTCCAAATGCTGTAGCTGCTCTCCATAATATTTAAATATTCACTATTGCTATAATTATTATAAATTATAATACTTACAAAAGAAAGCATTTACGTTCTAGGATTTGATCATATTGAAAGAAATCTCAATTTGTTCACTTACACAAGAAGCATGAAGAATATCCAAATGTTTAATATAATATTTCCTTTTAACTGTAATAAATGACTATGCTGGAAAAAGAATTCTTTTATAGTGTTGGGTCTCAGGGAACATTAATCTCATGTCAAATAAAATCATTTTAACTTTTTAGAGCTGATTCAATCATCTGGAGTGACTGAATGAAATCTCAACCATGAGTGCATCTGGTATAGGGTAGGCACTCTGCACATATGGTTAGATCTGAATCGAGATTCTACTCTTTAAGTGAATTTTCCTGATCCAGGATTTCCTCTGCTCAGATATCCAGAAGCCATGACTGAATCAGGAAGTAGTTAGAGTGAGCTATCAAATCAATAAACATACAGAAATTTTTTTCAGATTGAAACAAATATATGTATTTGTACACACACACACACATATATACTATATATATACACACACATATATTATTGATTTCAGAGAGGAAGAGAGGGGAAGAGAGAGAGAGAAACATCAATAATGAGAATCATTGATCAGCTGCCTTCTACACGTCCTCCACTGGGGCTCGAGTCCAAAACCCGGGCATATGCCATGACTGGGAATCGAACCATGACCTTCTGATTGATAGGTTGATGCTCAAACATTGAGCCCCACTGGCTAGGCAACATCCAAAGGTTTTTAATGTTTCTCATCACTGCATGTGTCAGAACAAATTCTAAGACAAATATATGCTTTTACATATTTTTTTTTATTGTGGGTGATACCTGATTGTGGTTAGTGTCAGCAATACCTATATTCTACCTAACTCTGAAGTTTTTTTTTTTTAAATAGCTGTTAAGACTGACATTTTAAAAAAATCCTCAACTGAGGATATGTTTCTATTAATTTTTTCAGAGAGAGAGGGAGAGAGAGAGAAACATCAATGGGTTGCCTACTGTACATGCCCCAAATGGGATCGAACCCTCAACCTAGGTATGTGCCCTGAGCAGAAAGGTTTCAAATCTGAAATCTTTTGGTGTGTGGGATGATGCTTCAATCACCTGAGCCACCTGGCCAGGGCAAGACTTAACATTAGTACTTTAAGCTAAGCCTTAAGCTTACATAAACTCAAAAATGGTTGGGATCTCAGTTATAATGCTTTGATATTCTAGTTATGGTCAATTAAAGGGGAGTCTTAGTCTTGTCAAAATACCCTTAAACTAATCAAACACTGAATTTAATAAATGGCATCAAAGAGTTTCTATGATGTATTTAAAATTGTTTTCCTATGCTAGCCATGTCTTCCAAGACATGAAATAGAAAACAGAATGATTCCTTGTAAATATTTAATGGCACTTGTTATATTAGTTATCTTTGTACATTTTTAACTTTTATAAGTGTCAACTTCTTGAAGATAGCATGCAATGGGCACTTTTAATATTCACTGAATAAATAAATGGACAAACATCCAAGAAGGCTACAGTAGAGGACAGATAAGTGGCAGATTTACTTTTATGCGTACAATGTAAGGTACATATTTATAAAGCAATCCAACGATGCTTACACAATGACTGGGTACATTAAAAATTCACTGACAAAAATGTACCACTTAGGGGTCACACACATGCACGCATGCGTGCATGTATATAAATTACATAAGCGAATGCAGAGAAAAATGTGTAGTAGGATTAGCTGAACTGTAAGCTCTATTTTATTACATCCTGTGAACTGTCAATTATAAAATCATTGCCTGAAAGCACTAAACCAATGTGATATTAAAATCTAAATACCAGCCTAATTGCTTAGCATTAAAAATATAAGAACAGAAAGCTTCATTTTATTCTTATACCAAAGCAAGGTGCTGTACCCTTGAAAGACAACACAGAACTGAAACATGTCTATACAAGAAATATTAGGAGAATCCAGATGAAAAATGTGGCTCTGAATGAGAAAGAAAAAAATTCATTTCTTTGGATTAGAAAATGTTCATGGAGAAGTATATAACATTCTGAAATACTCCTTTTGATGGTAGGGACATTGTGAAGATGCCTAAAATGTTATGAATTTTTTAATACTAAATATACCAAGTAACATGTGCAACAGACACTCTTACTCCTCCCACTTCTTTAAGTTGTACTTACTTTATCTTTTAAATTCAGAGAAAGAGGGAAGGATGAGATAATCAAAGATAAAGAATATGAGGGGCAGGATATATGCTGCACACTTGTTAATTATTTTTAGAAAGTGTTTTTAAGCAGTCATTCCAAAGAGGCATGACCTATGTCAAAATAGCTACAGGAAAATGTAATTTTATTTATTTATTGTATTATTTCTAATAAAAATAAATGTCCTGTTTTAAAGAAGAATGGTGATGATAATGTATTGGCCACAGCAGTATGAAGGCAAGTAGGTGCAGTAGATGTGTAGAGTGTGTGTGTGTGTGTGTGTGTGTGTGTGTGTGAGAGAGAGAGAGAGAGAGAGAGAGAGAGAGAGAGAGAGAGAGAGAGAGAGAGAGAACACGCTGAGGAAGCAGTATTACCAGAATGGAACCATGCACTACTTTGGGTGAGTCGTAGAAATTAGTCAAATTCTCACAGTTGTATTTCTGCACTATTTCTTGAATCCATCCTCTCTCCTCTCATTCTGTTAATAAAGCCCTTACTTTCATCATATCCTTGCATATACGTATGTCTATCATTTATGTGGCAAAGGAAAAATGGATGAGAAATACAGTCTTCAGGAAATAAGCTTAAAATCCATATCATAGATGCCTCTTCCAGACTGACCACAATGTAGCGTTCTGACCTTTATTCTTTCTCATCTCTGCCCCTGCAAATGGGCTCTTCCGTTGGCTAGTCATCATTACCAAAACATAGCATACCCTTTCATACCTCTGAGACTTTTAATACCCTAACCCTACCTTCCCCAACACCAACTATGAACATTCTTATTTTAAGATACACTCAAATAACCCCTATCTATAAAGCCCCCAGGCTGTCCCAAGCACAGCCAATACAATACTCCATCATACTCCTTGATCATATTGCAGTACGATTATTTACATGTTCACTGCTCCCTCACATCATTATAAACTCCAACATTTAAAAAAAGATTCTGCATGTTCTTCACACAGCGTTGGGTCTCAGCACAAATTGCTTGGCTGGTAGCCTTCAATTAATGGTAGTTTGGAGACAAAAGAAAACAATAGCAACAAAACATCTAGTTTTAAGGGTCATAAGGAACTCTTCTGTCATTTACACAGTAAGACATTCATTTAAGGTACTCCATGAGTATCTATTTTAAAAGGCCTTCAAGTGTTATCAGTAAATACTTTTTTTAGTATCAGATAGCCCTTGTTAAAGTTCTTTCTCACATAGGAAATTCTTACAAAACTGTGATAAAGATGCCTAAATTGTCAAATATGAACTTCACATTCCTTACTAAGGGTCCTCTAAAAAGCATTATAACCCAATTAAGAAAAATATGTTCTTGCTAGGCATTTAAAATGTGTCTATCTTGAAACTGATTTAATGATTAGAGTATTATTTCCTGTTTTCTCTCTTTTTAAATTCAATCAATCTGTTGATATATTTTTCCTTTTCCTATTTGTTCCTGACACTATGATTATGGTCTTTAATATCAATTAAAGGCAATGAAAACACAAACTTCTAACACTTTTCACATTTTCAGAAAATACATGAAAAATAGAGCAAATTTGCAAATTCTTGGGAAAATATTATAAAATATTTCTTGGGAAAATATTATAAAAATAATTAGAAGGGATTGGATTAAATGATTGGGGGAGAAAAACAAATAGGATAGCTTTCCCAAACCACAGACTATTTTTAATTGTAAATAATCCTATATAATAAAAGCCTAAGATCTAACTGTCCAGTTGTCCGTTCAACCAAAGCATAATATGCTAATGATGTGCTAAGGCCACTCAACTGCTCACTATGATGTGCACTGACCACCTGGGGGCAGACGCTCAGTCTGGCAGGTTAGTTTGCTGCTGGGGTCTGGCCGATCGGGACTGAGCAAGACAGGCCAGACATGCCCTGGAGCCCTCCCACGATCCCTTACTGGCTGGCCAGCATCCCTCCCCAGCCTTGATGGTGCACTGGTGGGGTCCCTCGGCCTGGCCTGTGCCCTCTTGCAATCCAGGATGCAGGGACAAATTTCATGCACCGAGCCTCTAGTATTTTATAAAGACTGGATGGCACAAATTTCATGCACCGAGCCTCTAGTATTTTATAAAGACTAAAAAAATACATTAACACTTAAAAACAGGTGATTTAAATATGATTCTTTTACTAAAAATCTACTCTTGTGAATACAGATGGTTAAAAACAAGCATCTTAATCTGCCATAAATTTTACTTATATTATTAATTACATATAGAGGTGAGACACTACATACTCCATATTCCATTTAACATTCATTACCTATCTGCCCTTTTATGAATTTTAAGTTTATACCTGCTCTTCTCTCTTGATGATAGCTAATGGAATTTCAGTATTTAGGCACTTATAACTGTGAGTTAAATAAAATTTAAAAATCCTAGCAAAATTAAAAGGGGAAAATTTACCTTCTTCCCTATAGCTTCTAAAAAGCAGACAGAATTCTATTCTATATCATAAAACTGCACCTGCAAATATTATTTCAAAAAAAGTAATCTTGTTAGAGAAATGGATTTCAGTGTTGCTATATCTTGTGAAAATAACTTTTATAGTCTGTAATTCTGATGGGTTGTCTGACATAATTTGTAGCCTTGTTAATATTTAATATATTCTGACTTCTGACCGTTTTATTGCAAATTTATTTAAGCGGAGGGGAAAGATCATTGGTATATCTCCTTTCTTGCATATAAATGGTCACACACACACACATCTTTGTTTACGTATGATATATTTAAAGAAAAAGTTTTGACTACCTCATCTTGTTTAAATAATAGTTGCTATGACCCAAACAAAAGACGTCTGTATAATACTGAAGAGGGAACTGGTAGCTCAGAGAAAAAATAAATTGGTCTCTGGTATGCAGTCTGTTTTCAACACGAGGTAATAAAAAGTTTTGCTTTCTCCAAATTCTTTCTAGGTGGCAGAAAGTGCTGCCCTCACCTGAGATTATACTTGTATTTCTCAGAAGTCATTAACTTACTGATTCTCATCAAGCTGTTAGTTCTTGCAGACAATTATAAAAATACAGGTTCATCACTTCTGGAGGAGCTAAAATATTTAATAGTCCTTATAGTTTCTTAAGCTGTGGCTATTAGAAAATGCTACTAATCTTACTAAACTAAGGCTGTCGTGATTTCTTGTTCAACAGGAATTGTTGCTCTTATCTTTATTAAACAACTCATTTCCTCTGCTAACTCATTCAGGTGTTACTCTTTTTCAAGATCAGGCCACAAACTAAATTAAAAAATAGAATAAACTAAATAAAACAACCCCCCTCCAGGAAGCCTTCAGTAAATATTTAATATTAAATATCAGCAATTTTCAACCTTTTTCAGTTCATGGCCACATAAACTAATTACTAAAATTCTGTGGCACACCAAAAAATATATTTTTTGCTGATCTGATAAAAAAATAGGTACAATTTTAATTCATTTTGCAAAGTTCTTCTGTTTTGGATCTATGCTTAATGTTTAAGAAGATGAATATCCTATCCATCAATTTATTATTAATTTTTGGTTTCTTCTAGACATGGTGTCAGCTTACAGATAACTCCTGGTAGTGCTGGATCTATTTAGATTGCTAGTGGGCCTTCTGTTTTAACCTTGGCCTTCTAGTCAAGAAAATTCAACTTCATATTTCAAACATGTCCAAAACCTTTCAGTCCTATTCGAAGAAAATCCATCATGAAGCAACTAAAATCTACAGAAGACAGCATTTAACTTACCTGTCAATAGTAAGGTCTTGCTTCTGACTGGATTTGATATCTTACCTAGAATAGAATTTGTTTCCCTTAATTACAGTCCACCTTTTGCTTTCATGCTTTGAGGTTTGGCTTTGGCTACTTCTGAACTAGGTTCAAAGACTACAGAACTGTTTAGGCAGAACTACTGCTCTGAAAATCTTTCTGAAAGGATCCTATTTAATGACTTTTCCTCTTGGAAAAGATACCCTTACTTGAGACTTATCAGTCAATACAAGGAAAGCAAGACTATTGATCTCTCATCAAATAAGACTGGCAAATGACCACCACTAGAATGACAAGTACATGACAATGACAAGCACTGTGAAGGTTGTTAATTGCTATACTACCTTCCTGAACTTTCTGGCTTTGTTATTGAGTCTTAATTATAAGGTGAGGAGCATCTACTACCAAAGACTGAGTAAACCTAACTTTAGTAAAAATAATGGACCTGTACATGGTTATTGCTATTATATTATACTAGAGGCCTGGTGCATGAATATGTGCACGGGTGGGGTCTGGCCAGCCCACCCTGATCAGGGCCTATCAGTCCAGGCCAGCCAGGGGGAGGGGACGCAGGAGGTTGGCTGGCTGGCCTGCCCTCTGGTCGAACTCCCAGTTGAACTCCTGGTCGAAGGGACAATTTGCATATTAGTCTTTTATTATATAGGATCCTTTGCGATGGCAACTCAAAAGATACAGAACAATATATTCCTTAAATGTAGGTTTGTTCTCAATTACCACAAATACTAGTGAAGAAACTCCTAACCCAATGTGTCTTTTGCCTCAATATGTGTAATGTTTGGACAGCTGAAGATAAAAATAGCCCTTAATGTTCAAAATATGGCTTTAATTTGTCACGATAAAATTTGTGGGAAAATATGGAAGTACCTGCCTTACATTTAGCGGTTGATGTACCTGAATTCTTATGTTAATGGGAAGTGAATTGTACAAAAAAATGCTACCTGGCACTTTGATTCTGGGTGAAACCTCCAACTATAACACGTGACTTTAGGAAAGTACAGTAACTTGCAAAGACATACCCTTTTCATTTGTTGAGCTCATTTGAATAAACTTAATCTCTTATCTGGTGGTAGACATTTGACCAGGCTTCATATCTTCTTATACTTCCCAGGTGGAAATAGTCACATCCGTGAAGCACAATGGTTTAGGGAAGTAACATTCCCAAGTGAGGTTATATGCAATCTCAGAAAAATAAAAAACTATGAAAATAAAGTAACAATAAGATGACTTCTCTATAACTGCTGAGGAGAGCTATTGCACTAATGTTCTATAGAATCATAGAGCTCAGATTTCATCTTAGCTAGCGAAGAAAGGGTGTGTGCTCACTACTAAAGAATGATGCCCCTGTTTCTGACAATTCAAGCTATGTCAGAATTTTGCCAACTTTCACCAGACTGAAAGCTGGGACCTATTTACAAGGGCTGGTAGCTCTTTATAAGACATTTAGCAGTTATAAGATTGTACAAAGTATTGTAGTAAAGCAAAACAATGTTAGTCCATATGTAGCAGGAATATTAATAAATGTTATATAAGTTGTGGCCTTAAGATTAATTTCAAATAATTATCGTTTAATTATTTAGTTGCTAAACAAATAGTGCACATTGGCAAAGAAAGCCTAAGAAGTGATAAGTGAGTTCCTGCACATTCTAATTTAAGAGAAAGTATTGCTTAAGAAGACCCAGACCTCATATTTGAGCTCAGTTTTTCAGATAATTCCTTAAAGGCCTTTTATCTTATTCTACTATAGTTCTATTTTTATTTTCCTTATTTTCTGTCATTTCACTGATCAATGACTTCTGTTTAAATTTTCATATGCTACTCTTTCAATAATAAATGACTTGGATAAATTTATGGTTTTATGCATATCTGCGTAGCAACTAACTATGATTCTGGAAACTGGATTTTATTAGCAAGACAGGAAGAATGTTTAGTAGAAAAAGCACTAATTTGTAAGCCAGGAGGCATATTGTGAAATATTTACCTTTTAAGAATGAGCTTAATGTATAACATATATCAAATGCATCAGCCTAATTATTAGAGTCTAAGTAAAACACATGTTTTCTCTCAAATATGCCCTTTCAAATATGCCTTTGGTTCAGTTAATTTTAATGTTTATAAGTAAAACATGAAGAGGTGCTAGCTTCCCCCCCTTCAAACAATGCATGGAATTGTGGATTTTAAATAACGATTATTATGCATATAAGAATCTACATATGAAAAAAAGGCACAGAAATAATTAATGTATTCATAGTATCCACTGAGCAATTTTTAGGATAGTAGTAGTTAGCACTTAAAAAAAAGAGCTACGCTGAACTGCAGTCTGATGTAGTATCCTTTAAGTTCCAATTATTATACACTGGGCCCACAAATAAACTACAGGAACCGGCGGTGGGATAAAGTAGCTCTGTCGACAGATCTATACAAAAGCAAGGTCTGAGTCAATTCCGAGGTACATTCATCAGAAACTGCAGCAAAGAGCAGCAGAGCAAGTGAACACAAAGGAGAACAAGAAGATGGCAGTGTCTTGGATACACCATTAGAAACATTCTGATCAATGTCAACCATGAACACGAAGTACACACAACTATGTACACAATGGTAATAAATTCACATAAATCTTTAGGCATTCCCAATTAGTTGATGAATTATATTTGGGATTTATTTTGAATAAACTTAATCTCTTATCTGTACATTTTCAACAGAGGGAAAATTTAAAAATAGTTAAATGCAATTAATTAAACTTTATTTTAAAATCTACTGTAGTTCTTTAAAAACAGAAATAGGTTTTTGCTTGTTTGCTGTAATTCTTACAATTTCATGAACTAAAGTGGTATTCCTTAAGTAAAGTTCCAAGCCCAGAGGCCAACAACACATAAAATAAAAAACAACACCTCAGGTGATCCTCGGAACTTGTATTTAACAAATAAAGCTCCCTAGAAAAATGCAATAAACACATCTTGTTTCACAGGGTTAGTGAACTCCTTGAACACCATAAATAGACCACAAGTTGACTTATTTAGCTGGGAATATACTATTATTTCAAAAGTCTCTTCAGAAATTGACACTGAGAACAGGATAGGTGAGGAAGGAGAGTATCTGCCCTGGTCACGTGCCCAGTCAGGACAGTGTGGTTTTGGTCTTAGTACTTACTACTTACGGTGGCCCCAACTTGAATGGAGCAGGAAAACAACTGAGATTAGCAAATGGCTATGTAAAGGATACATTTAGTTCAGTGGGAGGAGAGCAATTTCCTGCAAACCCTTAAAGTGAGGGAAGCTTCTTTTCAGTTTCCAGAAGAACAGGAGGATCATCATTTAACCCCTGATTAGCCTTGAGGAAATCTGTCTTTAAATGCAGTTAAAAGTAATAGACATTTAGAAGGGCCTAAGGCAGGGGTGGGCAAACTTTTTGACTGAGGGCCACAATGGGTTCTTAAACTGGACCGGAGGGCCGGAACAAAAGCATGGATGAAGTGTTTGTGTGAACTAATATAAATTCAAAGTAAACATCATTACATAAAAGGGTATGGTCTTTTTTTTTTTTTTTTTTTTTTTTTTTTTTTTAGTTTTATTCATTTCAAACTGGCCAGATCTGGCCCTCGGGCCGTAGTTTGCCCACCGGCAGGGCCCTAAGGTCATATTTATTTGGGCTATCAATAATCACTAATGGCTAACTGCTACTGATATTAGTATTGCTAAAAGAGGGAAATTTGGGGATTGTCAAGGGGAGGGGGGAAGGACACATATGTAATACCCTTTGTAATACTTTTAGCAATAAAAAAAAAGAAGAAAAAAAAAAGGGAAATTTGGTTATAAAAATGTAGCATAATACTCTTAAATTTTTCATCTTCATTTAAAATACCTGGAAGCATTGTAAACTGCAAAATATTCAGTTATTTTGTAACCCTAAAACACTGTTTATTAGCATTTTTCATGTACATTATTCCACAAAGATTATTCTAGATTGGTCTTAATTTACTTCTACATACTACTAATTATGTCAAAGAACCATGGCACTTTAAAAAAATTGTTGCCACTGAACCATTGGTTAGAATTTCCCTTAATGTACAGCAGTAAGCTTCAACAAATTACACTGGCCCTACTTGACTTGTGATTTTTCAGAGAAAAACAAAAGTTAAATAAATAAATTACTATTAAGTCAATACTACTCTAACTCATGTAGTTAGGAAGAAAAAACTAAACAGAGTTTTATGAAACCTAATTATTACATAGTTTTGCATTTTGGATTAATTCCTATTTTATTGTTTCCTCAACAAGACTGCCAACTCCTTAAACCTTAATGTGTCTTTGGGGTTTAATTTGTTTAATAAATAGTAAAACGCAATGTCAGAAGAGTCAATGTACCAAAAAATTGAAACAGAAAATCAAAATTCATGAAAACAATTCCTGTTTGCTCAGTAGTATATTTTTTACATTCACTGAACATTCCCTTGCCTTTCCCATAATTGAACAGTTAATTATTAAAATCAGATATTTTGTGTATCTGAATTTTCAAACAATATGATTTAAATGCTGTTATTAATATTTTTACAGCACTTCAAATAACATAACATTTTAACATTAATGTAGTGCTTTTTTGCACATAATTTTGTCTGTATTCTAAATAGAATTTTGAATTTAACTCTGTTAAAGATTCTGCTTACGTATTAAAAATTAAGAGCCCTATGGTCTGAATATTTCATTATAATCTTTTGAAGCTAGCAGTTAAGAAAAATCTAGTACTGGAGTATAAATTCCTTAAGGGTCAACTCAATTTCCCCTCCCTCACCTTTCACTCAAGGTAGGCATTCAATACAGAGGTGGGCAAAAGTAAGTTTATAGTTGTAATACAAATAAATAATACAACAATTAATAATAAAAATAAATGTTTCCTATTTAGGCTATCCTAATTTTCAAAGTTATTAAATACTATAAACAATCGATTAATCTACTATAAACTGTTATTATACTATAATGAGCACTTTTAGTTGAGGCCTACTTTTCAGTGATCAAAAGAGATGAAATAAATACAAATGTAGCACCTTAAACTCATACCAATTTAAAACATTCAGGGTTAGATAAATGACCTAAACAATTGATGAGACCAGCTCCCAGTCCAAAGCCCATTTGGGAATGCCTCTCCAAAGAATATTATAATTGGCTAAAATTTAATTTTTTAGTTATTACAGCTTATTAAAGTTTTTTTTTAAAAAAATAAATTGCACTGGATTTATGTACAAAACATAACCTCTAATATCTATCAAAAAACAAACAAACCAAAAAACTTATCAGATGCTTTAGGGGCAAATCATTCAGAAAGTAAGCCTACATTAAAAGAGTATGGCAGTAAAGACAGTAAGAGCAGCAAGTGGTGAAAGTGTTCTTATCTTTCTTCTTAAGATCATCTTTAAAGAAACACAAATTTAAGTTCAATAGCTTGTTCAACCAATTCCTTTAAGCTTTATAGTAACCTAAAATCCAAGTATTTCTCCAATGAACTGACACACCAGTTCCTCACTTAACTTTTTTCAGCTGTTGTAATCATATACTTGACATGCTTGATTTGTAATTTGGCATAGTTTCCTTAAAGTTTACGTGAATGAGGAAATTTTAAACATTGTAATTTCTTGGCTAGATAATACTAAAACTAATAAGGATCAGAGATTCATCTAAAATAACAGAAACTTCTAATTATGGAGTTACTATTAAAAATGGTTTGCATTTTTTACATCAAAAGACTTTGTCAACATTTCTCATCAGAACAGTAAGCTATACAAATTGAGTCTCAATAATTTCCACTGTTAGTAATTTTTACAGGACTATTTTTTCCATTAATGTTTGAAAATTACTAAGTACATTTTATTTATGTCATCAAATTAGAGAATATCTATTGTAAAACTGTGGGAAATTAACATTTCCTCCCCAGGACCCACCTGCTCTATGCTGCCCACTACAGGAAATGAAATACGGTATACAGAAATGTAATACACTGCATTAGGGTTACTTCTAGTGCAACCCCATAAAAAAATATTCGCTGGGTACTTGGGCGCTAGGATAAGGTATTCTTGCAAGAGATACAGACTGATTAGTGGTAACCAAATTTATTAAATATAAAGGACATCAGGAGGAACAGAGAGGACCAGAAACTATCTTGGTAATTCACACCCAAGGAGTAGCATCCAGCGTGCGGCAGGGGATGGGCATGGAGCGCAGTGATAGGCGCGGGCTGCAGCCAGACACAGTTCTGCATTAGAGAGGACAGATGGGGGTCAAAATCAACACAAACAAGACACTTTCTAAAAGTACAAATGATTGCTTCTACTCGGGAAAAACCATTTGAAGTCAATTATTCGTGTAATTCATGTTTCATCAGATGAATTTCCTTTTTCCTTAAACTATTATACGTTCCTCTTACAAGCAAATGCCGTTAATATTAAGCTTACTTTTTGCCTTACATTTTCCTAGTCGTGGGGAAGTTGAACCACATAGTGATGTGTTAATCATCAGGGTTTTTTTTTTTCTTTGACGCGAGCATATCCAGTGTTATGAGTTTAAATTCTATCCTTCAGACATACTTTAGGAATCCATTTTGTAGATGACAGCTTCTTCTGCAGAAAGGGAATTTTTTTTCCCCCAGGGTCAATTCTCCAGGTACATATCACATCGTAAATTTCCAAGAAAGGCGTTTAAACGTTAGCATCACACTCCGGGTCTTGAGCCTGTGTACCTGTACTGAGAAGGAAAACACACTCCTGTCCATGCAGGTGTGCAGACAGACACACACACACACACACACACTCACAGCAAGCAGTCAGTGGCTTAAAAGTGGTGACCTCCCCCTGAAAAATTAAAAAATATAAAATGTCACTCCTCCATTCCGCCCTTGGAATGAGAAAGAAGATGAACCAGGTCTGCCCGCTGCAGAGTGAGCTACTAGAACAGACTTTCCATCGTCTGACCTGAGACCTGAGCACACACTCCCCGGCCCCGAACCGGACGACTGACAGGTCAGGGTAGGAGCCCCGTCCCCACTTCGGCCCGGTCCACACCAGCCGGGGCCGGTCCGCGCCCGACCCCCCGGCGCGCAGGGCTGCCCGGTCCGAGTCGGCCCGCTCCCGGCCACGCGGCTCCCGGCGACCGCGGCTCCCGGAGCAGGGGCCTCCGGAGCCCCCAAAGCCCACGACTCCGACGAGGGGTACCGACTGGGCCGTGGACGCTGGCATTGAAAAACCACCGAAAAGTCTCGCTGCCCCAGGGGCGCGGCGGCGAAGGCCGGTGCTGCTCCGCCTCGCCCGGGAGTCCCGTCCCCTCGGTCGGGGCCCGGCGGCCCGGGCGACCCTCCGCGGCGTCGCGCTCAGCTCCCGGGCGCGTGGGAGAGCCACCACAAGGCCGCCGCGGCCGGTCCCCGGAGAAGTCCACCGCAGCCGTGCCTTCTCCCCTTAGTGACCATTACCCGGAGGCTTCTAGCGTTTCCTTTGAGAAAATGGGCAAAAAAAAATTTCTTTCACGAGCGTCGAGGCGCTGCAAGTCGCTGTCATGTTCCGTCGAATGAGATCCCCCTCGACTCCATCCCTTCAGCGGCGTGTCCAAACTCCGAGGCATCCTCAGCGGAGGTTTTCCATGTTGACAGATCTCTCGCCTCTCACAAAATGGGGCCGCGGCGGCGGCCGCCGTCTCCTCCATGGGCGCCGCCATTTTGTGAGGCGGCGGCGGAGCGGGGTGTGTGTAATGGTTGAATAGAGTGACCCCCTCTAGGGAATCCCCGGCGCTGACGGTTACGTAAGGGGCTGTGCGCAAGTGCGGCGCTCAGGGGATCCGCACGGCCAGGCCGCGCGGCGCGGCGCTGCGGCCCACGTCGCCGCCGCCGCCCCGAGCAGCACCGGCCGGGCCCCCCTCCCACCCCGCCCCCCTCGCCGCCGGCCGGGGCCGCCCGCTCCACTCCCCCGGCCGGGTCCCCGCCCCTCAGCGCCTGGCGAGACGGCCACTGGCCCGCGGGTGCCGGGAACCTCCTAGCCCGGCCGCGGCCTCACGCCGACCCCGCGGAGGAGGCAAACTTTCCTCGGGAAATAAAGCCGTTTCCTAGAGCGAGCGCCGGAAGCAGGCTGGGCCACATGACACAGTTTCTCTCGACGCCGGAGAAAGGTGCCCACTGGAACCACCGCCGGGAGTCGCCACCCGTCCGCCCAGGCGCGGGCTGGCCCGTGACCTTGGGTTGGAGGGTGACTTTGCCCGCAGTGGCCATCAGGAAAATGGGGAGAATGACACGCTCCCCACGGTGTGACGCTCCATGAACGTGGGTAGCCAGGGGTCGAGCCCAACACCCCTTGTAAATAAATGCAAACTTAGTATTGGCCGAGATGCTGGGGCTCTCAGGGAAGCAGCCCCCCGTTTTTACCTTCAAAAATGTCTAAGCGGGGATCACACTTAAGACATCCGAGAGAAGGCAAGGAAAACCAAGGTTTGATTCAATATTTAAGCGCATTTATCTTTAATATCCCTTAATATAAATATATAAACGTTAATTATTGTCAAAGCTCAAAAGATTGCTTCCCAGCCAGCTTAATTACCGTTTGCCTAACTCGGCGCAGCATCGCCGGGGTGGATGCGTGGAGCCGGCCCGGGGCAGGATGCAGCAAGAGCATTCATTCCTCCGCGGCCACGGAGCCAGGGCAGTGCTCCCCGTGCCGACGGTGTAGTTGGCTAAAGTTAGGGGGTGATTCGGGGAAAATGTGCTAACCATTCCCCCCAAATACTAGCCCAAGGCTTAAACAAGCAGCCGATTCCTTCAGACCTTGAAAAAAAAAAAAAAAAAAAAAGGCAACAACTTGACTTGATTCCAATCTGTGCACGATGCGGAGCTGCCCCCGGCGCCTCGCTCTCCTCCCGAGCGCCACTCGGGCGGCGGGGCGGGCCGGGGGCGCCCGGCGGCCCTCCCAGTAGCGGGGCCGGGGGGCCAACGTCGCCTCCACCCCCCACCCGGGAGCAGCCGGTAGTGGCCGTTTCCCCGCGCCGCCCCCCTTCCCGCCGGCTTTGTGTGCGTGTGAAATGTGCGGCACATTGCAGATGAACCCTAAACCCGGCGAGCCGAGTCTATTGTTCCCCGCGAGGAGCTGCCGGGGCGGTGCGGAGCTGGGCGCAGTGCCGCGGCCGGCCCTCGGGGGGCGCTGTGCGGCGCAGCTGCCGGCCGTGGCGGCGGCGGCGGCAGCGAGGAAGGCTGACGGGGAGGGAAGCGGGCGGGCGGCGGCGGCGCGGAGCAGCTCGGCTGCCGCCGCCGGTGCCTTCAGCCCCGGACGCCCCGGCCGAGGCGGCCGAGGCCGCGCGTGAATGTGTGCGAGGGCCCCGCCGAGCCGCGGCCGGAATACACGCTGTCACCCCGCTTTCCACAAACCACCACACAGACCTCCCCCTCCCCACCCCCAGCCCCGCCTGCCCCAGCCCCGCCGCCGCCGCCGCCGCCGCCGCCGAAACTCCCGGGCCGCCAGCCTCCCGACCCTCACCGTCCGCTCGCCTAGCCCCTCGCCCGCCCGCCCGCGCGCCCCCGGCAGCAGCACCATGTTGAATCGCGGCCCCAGGCCGAGCCGCCCGAGCCGGCGGCGCTGAGAGGCGGGCGAGAGCGGGCCGCGGGGAGGGAGGGAAGGCAGGGGTGGGGGCCGCGCTCGCCCCGCCGCTTCGCGCGGATCCGGCCGTCGCCTGCCCCTCTAGTTTCGCTCCGATTTCTTTAAACTTTTTTAGAAATTCCCCTCCCTCCTTCCCTCCGGTCCCCCAGGCCTCCCGCTCCCTCCTTCCCCTCCTCCTCCTCCTCCTCCCCCTCCCTCCTCCCTCCCTGCGCCGCCGCCGCCGCCGCCGCCGCCGCCACCGCCGGCCCATGACTGCGCCCCGCCGCCGCCGGCCGAGGAATGGGCTCCGGGCTCTGGTAGGAAGCGCGGGGAGCGGGGGGCGCTTTTAAAACACCGATCTGGGTTTTCTTTAAAACCTCCTTTGAAAAAATAATGGCAAACTCGACGGGGAAGGCGCCTCCGGACGAGCGGAGAAAGGGACTCGCTTTCCTGGACGAGCTGCGGCAGTTCCACCACAGCCGAGGGTGAGAGCAGAACCGGGGGGGCAGCGCGGGGCGAGCCGGGGCGAACGGGGCTCCCGGCCGGGCGCGGGGTCCCGGCTGACAAGTGCGGGGCGTCCTCTCTCCCACAGGTCGCCTTTCAAGAAAATCCCCGCGGTGGGTGGGAAGGAGCTGGATCTGCACGGTCTCTACACCAGAGTCACTACTTTAGGCGGATTCGCGAAGGTGAGTGGAAGTTTTAATTTGTATTTCCCTCTCGCTGGCCTCCTCCGAAAAGTCTCCTTTGACCCCGGGGTGGGCGCTCGGGGCCGGGGGGGGGCGGCCCGCGGGAGCCCGAGGCGTCCCTTTCGCTCGCAGCCGGCGGCTCGGAGGCGGACGGCGGCGGGGCTGTTTTCGGCCTGGTGGTGGCTGGCGTGCGCGCGGCGGGCGCGGGGCCGGGGCGGGCGGGCGGCCCGGCGCCGGCTCGCGCCCTGCCCGCTGCCCGGCCGGCCCGCGGGGTCTGAGCGCCGCGGCGGGGAGCGCGGGCGTGCGGGGTGCCCGCCGGAGCCCCGCGCCCGCCCCGTGCCCGCCCGCCCGCCGCTCGCCGCCGCCGCCGCCGCCGCCGCTCTAGCACAGGCGGAGACACAGGCACACAGACTCTGCGAGCAGTTTTCGTGCAACTCAAAATTAGCGCGGGCAGGTTTCACATCGATAATCGGCGGCGAAACGGCCCCGGCGGCCGGGGGCACGGCCTCGGCCCCGGCGCCCCGGGTTTATGCCGCTAACAAAAGAAACCCGGACCTGTCTCCAAATAGCCATCTTAGGCTTCAAGGCTAGGCAGGAGCTGTAGGCCTCACGAAGGGCCTATGGAGATGGAGAGATGTGGGAGAGGGAGCGCAGTCGGCCCCGGCCCCCCCAGACCCTGCGGGCGTCGCTGTCCGGAACACTATTGATCCTTCGGAACTTTTTTTTTCTTTTTCTTTTCTTTTTTTTTTTTCCGTGTAAACGGACCGCGTTGAGATTTAAAAGGGGGCGACAGCGGGACTTGCGATTGGTTATTGTCCGGGCTTCAAAAACAAAACAAACCCACCAGACCCCCTCTCCCCTCCCCCCGCCCCCCCCCCCAAAAAAAACAAGTGCTGCAAAACCCAGGGCTCTCGGGTGCAAACAGGGGTACCAGCAGGCTCTGCTGCTTGGTAGCTCGTAGGGGTCGATCTGAAACGCCCATCGACGCCTGGGTATCTGCAGATCTCTGTAGAATGGGTATTTATTTCATGGTTAGGTTAGAGTTTTCTTGGGTCGTGCATTTGCAGACAAGCGTGGTTGTGTTTTTAACAGGTTTCTGAGAAGAATCAGTGGGGAGAAATTGTTGAAGAGTTCAACTTTCCCAGAAGTTGTTCTAACGCTGCCTTTGCTTTAAAACAGTATTACTTGCGGTGAGTAGTAGTGACTCTTGAACAGTATTTGGAAATGAGGGACTTATGGGGAGATTTGTTTTTAGACATAAAAAATAGCGTGCGGGCACACACACACACACACCCCCCCTCCAAACCTTGCACACCAGTTTCTGAACTCATGTTAATTTTAGTCTGGGAAACATTGAATAGCCACAGAGTGAGGTTTTAGGATGGTGGGAGCTGTCCTCACCTATTTTAAGATTGTTTACATTTTTTTTATACGGAATCATTACAGGTGACACCCTACCTCCATCTTGGTAAACATTCTTTTGTGACATTGTTATTGATTGCTTGATATCCAAAGAGGGGCAGAAAGGTGATGTTTAGTAAAAGAGTTAAGATAGTTAATGAAACTTTGTATCCCTTGGGAAAATTTTTTCTTTGTTTTGGAAACTTCTTTGTCTTTTTAAATTCTGACTTTAAAAATGAAATCTCTTGTGTGGAACCTTGTCACTGAGTAGTTTTTCAGTGCAATATTTCTACATAGCATAACATGCTGGTGTCTGAGGTGACCAGGATTGATTTTTTTTTTTTTTAAATATCAAGTCACTTAAAAACATTCAAAAGGATTATTATATAGTTAGGAGAATTAGGGATACTGTGAAAAGAAATGCTATGATTTGGATTTTTCTTCCATTCTCCCCTTTATTTTGTCTTTATTTGACAAAGTAAATTTCTTATTCAGTTGGTATGTGATAAGTTTAGATGGTATATTTTGTGACCGGCTATTTTTTTTTTTTAACCAGTTGTTTTCCTAGAAATATTTTTATATTGTAATTTATTATGAGGTCCTCTTTTTATTTTTAATGTTTACTTAGCCATAGAGGGCCCTTAGTTGTTGGTGGTTATTTAAAACTAAAATATTGCTCTTTATACTTATTATTATACTGATATTATAAGATGGCCTTTTTAAAATAATGTGGCTTCTGCATAATTTGAGCTTGGCATTTATTATTGCTCCAAATGTAATAGCAATAGTGTGGATAGTCTGTGTTATGTTTAGCATTCTGAAATAGGAATGTAGTAATTACACAGGTGTACTTTCTATTGGCTATCATAGATTGACTTCAGGCTTGAAGCTGAAGAGTTCACAGAACTTTGTGGGTAGTTACTGAGCTATACAGAAGTCTAGAAAATATATGGTTAGTTGTTATCTACTGTGTGTCTGTGATGTGTGTTAGAGTACATTTTTAGATAAAGGACTAAAACTAAAAGCAAACTAGAACAAAATTATCCTCCAAAACATTGCTTTAATATTATGGTAAGTTGATACTTTATATTTATAGTGATATTCACTTGCTAATTTTCATTTATAATATTGAGAGGAATACTCTTAATACATACCCTGGCTTTCTGCTTATCAGTTTGAACCATTTGGATTTTAGACTGTTTAAAATGTACATTTAAAGTTATGCCTGATGCTTACTGAATTGATTGAATGATTGAACTTTAATATCCGTAAGGTACTATATGATGTATATGGTTCATGAGAGGTGTGTTTTTCTGAAGAATTTACATTCATTCTAACAGAGTTTTAGACTTCTAATTTTTTACAAGTTACATACATACTGTTTTTCCAGTTTTGATTTCTATCTTGAGATCATATCCACTGGCTATACTTATAGGTACTATTTTTAACTAGATAGTTTCAAGGTTTGCAACTTTTTACATTGTTCTCAGATCAAGTTGAGCTTTATGTTCTTATTAGAAGCTGCTTTTTGATCTGTCTTTAGCTAAACTTTTTTCCTTCAGATGTCACTCTCTAGGTTTGTTTTTGCAGGGTTGTAGCTAGGCTACTAGGAAAAAGGTTGGGCATTTGTTTTGGAAAATAAAACCATGTGAAGATTTGCATGGTTTCTAAAGAAATACATTGGTCAAAAATTGGGTACTACCAAACTTGAAAGATTTTTTTTTTTCATAGTGGTATAATATTGCACAGTAGAGGACATGTATTATGCTGGATTTTACACCTTCCTCTGAAAAATCTTAACTGGCAGACAGGATGCCAAGCTTTCACAGTGATTCTGTTACTTAACCATAAAAGTGTCTCTTCATAGTAAGAAATAGTAATCAAGTGACTTTGTAAGTTTCCTCTTTCATATATCAAATTGAATGTCATAGTTTCTGATGAGCAGATAATGTGTTTTATAAATCATAGGTGAAATAATTTGACTTATAAGACTGTCCTTACATGTGGTAGTTCTCATTTACTCTACAAGTTTAGTATTTGCTGACATTGCTCTGTTATTTTATTACTAGAGGCCCAGTGCACAGATTCATGCACCAGTGGGGTCCCTCAGCCTGGCCTGTGCTCTCTCGCAATCCAGGACCCCTTGGGGGATGTTAGAGGCCCAGTGCATGGATTTGGCCCGATCCCCACAGGCCAGGCTAAGGAACCCCACCAGTGTATGAATTCGTGCTCTGGGCCTCTAGTATGCATATGAGATCTTTGGTTAATCTCTTCCCACCCTCCCCTTCCCCCTTCCCTCTGAGATTCATCAGTCTGTTCCATGTTTCCATGCCTGTGTATTGAGCATCTGCCCCCTGGTGGTCAGTGCTCGTCATAGCTACCAGTCAAACGGTCGCTTAGGCTTTTATATATAGATTAATTGGAGAATGGCTGTTAGCCTAGTATTTTATGATATATCGTCATGATATTACAGACATTTAGATAAGTGAGATCAGACTAGCATGCTGGCCATGTATATATCCTAACATTTTAAAGTTTATTTTGATACAAACATACATAGTCATTAAATATAGAGACTTGAATTTAGTGATCTGCCAAAAGTTAGCTTGATTGTATCAAACATGTAGATTGTCTACAAAGATTTCTCAAAGTCTAAAATTGAAATGATTATTTGTTTCAACGCTGGCATTTAATTTTAAAAATGTGTTTACTGATGTGTAAAAGTACTCTTTAAAAATTATTAATCATCCATGATGTCTACATATTTTGTTTGCACTTCATTCCTTTCTTGGCATGTACACCTCAATATATTCCACAAAAGTTTATTATTAGATTATCCCTAAAGTGTAAATGCATAAGGTATAATTTCACAGTAGAGGACATGTATTATATTTCATAAATGGAGAAATCAAAGTGCAAAAAAAATCAAAATGGCGTTGGGGCATTGATGAGTTGAACAGAAAGGTTGTATTCCTTACATGTATTTAGTAATGTTTAATCTATCTATTATAAATTCAGTTTGTTAGTCACAAATTATTTTAAGAAATTAAAATATAATTGGAAATTACATATGGTTAAACTTATGCCCAAGTGTATCTAAACCCATTGTGTTCCTTATTTATTCTGTGAATTTTTGTTGTTGTTCTGTTTTGGTATTAAGATTGGGGGTAAAAATACTATTCTTATTTCCATTAAGAATTTGAAGCGTTGCTATGAAGATTTAGGTAAATGTTTCAAATACTTACTTGAAGAATTTTGTTTAACCTACTGACTCCAGTAGTACAGCTATAGTCAAGGCTAACTTGATGTATACATTATAAAATTTGATTTTTTGAAAGGAAGTAAAATATCTTAGACATTAAAAACTTACTGTACAAATTTATACGTTACTGGTTTTCTTATAACAGTAAATAATTTTTTTAAGCAATTTTATTTCTTTCCCCCGTCTCTTTCAGTATATTTTTATTGATTTCAGAGCGGAAAGGAGAGTGATAGAAACATAAATGATGAGAATCATTCATTGGATGCCTCCTGCACACCCCCTACTGGGGATCTAGCTTGTAACCTAGACATGTGCCCTGACCCAGAATCAAACTGGGACCTCCTGGTTCAGAGGTCGATGCTCAACCACAGAGCCATGCCAGTTGGGCACATTAAATGATTTTTTTTACTCATACCTTTAGAATAGCCAGAGACTTAATTATAGAATTCCACACACCATTGTGAATTTTCAGTTGCATTGTAAGTTTACTCTGTTTCCCTTGGTTGATAAAGCCCTTCCTAAGTTATAGAGTTTACATTTCTTAGTTAAATAGATGGATACACTCATGTGTTCTGTGGTTAGTGTCCACCATGTAGATCACTTCTTTTAAGAGAAAGCCTTTCATGAATTACTTGAGGTTAAGTGAAAGAATGCTTCAAGATTGTGATAAATATGCAAATAATACATTGAGTTTGTGAGTTGATAAAATTTATAAACAGATTGCTCTCCTTATTCAAGGAAGGAAAGTAAAAATAATATGGAGACTGGAAGAACAGCTGTATCTAAATAAATTATTCATACATGTATTTAAATTTAATTTTTTAAACTATCCTTTCATTTTGAACAAACCTGATTTTGTTATCTCCTGATATTCTGTTATACTTTAAAGAGCATGCAGATTTGTTCAAAGGAAGAATAGAAAGTGGAGAAAGTTGAAAGACTGATCAGAGCTCAGCTAGGTTAGTGTTATGTCTTACCATATTTTAAGCAGCTTAAATTTGCCCTGAAGAAGAAACAAATCTCTTTCTAAGATAGATAGTTTACTGAAGTTAAAAATTTCACTGAAGATTCAAACTAACAACTCTTAACTCTCAAAAGTGTTTATATGCTTTTTTTGCATTTGTGTTTTCTGCCTCAGATGTTAACTAAAAATGTCTGTTTCTAAATAGGAGTACTCTTTTATAATGCCACCTCTACTCTGTTGTGGATTCAGTATTTTCATGGTCGTGTGTGACATCCATTATAACTTTGGTAGACAAGTATATCTCTTCTGTGACTCTGATGTTCCCAAACTGAATGATATTAGAAGTTGGAAAGGAAGGAAAAACAAACACCTTAATTCATTGGAATTTAGGTGCATTAGTCAGCAAACAAGAATTCAGTACATATTTGTAGGTAAAGTAGAGTACTTATTACTTGGTAAAGGCTGCTTATTGCTTATTTTTCAGAGTGGTATAGGCCCTATTAAGGTTTACTGGTAAAAATAGGGTTTGTTGGAATTGGGAATTAGAGAGACATATGGGGCAGGGTTGATCTGCCACTACCATCATCACCACATTCTTTGTTATTCAGGATCAATTAGAGTAGAAATTCCCAATTTGTATTATATTAAAAACTCGTTTTCCTGAAATGTCATTATGTTTCCTTGAAAAAAGCTAAATGAATTTGAGCAATAAAGCTAAACTTGGTTACTGTATTGCAGGACTTCTTAGAGACTTCAGTTTGTTAGTATGCATTGTGGAACTGTTGACAATCTGGAGAAACACTACCTCCCTACCCCTACCCATAGTAAATGGTGTTTCCCAGACACCTACCACACATCACCAGAGTGTGGTGTGAAACCCTGTGTTTGAGGAACGCCTGCTGAGTTCTGTGGAATACAGTTTGGGAAATATAATAATGCTTTCTCTAATGGGTAAACTATAATTTGATGAAAATGTGACTATGATTAAGATTTTTAAAAAATTTATTAATTTGAGAGGAACATCAATTTATTGTCCCACTAAATTATGCAATCATTGATTGCCTTTTGTATGCCCTGACCAGAGATCGAACCTTCAACCTTGGAGTATCTGGACAACGCTCTAACCAAATTTTACATTATAAAGTTTGTTAAAATAAATTTATTAAATAAAATTTTGGGGGACCTGGAATAAATAGTTGGTTTAGAGTAAATTGCCACTTATTCAGGTTATCTATGAATTTCATTAAACTTTCCAAGAATTATGTTATTAAAAATAGAGTCTAATATATATTTTTCTGTTTCAAAAATTTCACTTGTGCTTGGATACTTTTTGCATATTATGTTGTAAATTAGAAATTAATGCCTTTCTATAAGATACTAGAGGCCCAGTGCACGAAATTTGTGCATGGGGGGAGGGGTGTCCCTCAGCCCGGCCTGCACCCGTGGGGATCATGCCTAAACTGGCAGTTGGACATCCCCGTCCCAATCCAGAACACTTTTCATACAGGTGAAAGGCATCTTGCTGTTGTATGGCCAGCTACAATTTTTTCCCCTGATTATAAAAAGTTGTACAGCCCGAACCAGTTTGGCTAAGTGGATAGAGTGTCAGCCTGCGGACCGAAGGGTTCCAGGTTTGATTCCGGTCAAGGGCATGTACCTTGGTTGCAGGCACATCCCCAGTAATGGAGGTGTGCAGGAGGCAGCTGATCGATGTTTCTAACTCTATCCCTCTCCCTTCTTCCTCTCTGTAAAAAAACCAAAATATATTTATAAATAAATAAATAAATAAGTAAGTAAGTAAATAAATAAAAAGTAGTACATAACATGATCCTTCTGAGGCAATAGTACCATTTTCCCCATCTTATGGGTGGAGAAACTGAAGCAGAGAAAAGTTAAGTAATTGGCTTTGTCACACAGTTATAAGTGTCAGAATCAGGGGTGACCACAAAATGTGCAAGTCAGAGTCCATGCATATCATTGCTGCATCATCCTGTTTTTTCAATGTTAGAGTAGCCTTGCCAGGTTTTAATTTTTAAATCTAAGAGACTGTTCCCAATATATAGGGTAGGGTCCCTAGGCCTGGCTGGTGATCGTGATCAGGGCTGATCTGCGGGGCGATCGGCAGGTGGGGCGATCGGCAGGTGGGGCGATCGGCAGGTGGGGCGATCGGCAGGTGGGGCGATCGGCAGGTGGGGCGATCGGCAGGTGGGTTGATCTGGGGCCCCTGCTGGCACCCAGCGTGGCTGGCGGCTTGGCGCCACCTGCTGGCCAGCCCTGCTCCCCTGTTGCCGCCGCCGGTCGCCTCTGCCCCCTGGTGGTCAGTGTGCATCGTAGTGACCGGTTATTCCGCCTTTCGGTTGATTTGCATGTTAGGGTTTTATTATATAGGATATACTCTGTTGATGAAATACATTGCAATAACAGCTTCACATTCTGAATTGTTGACCAAAAATGACAAGGCTATACATTCTATTACTGTCTAAGTCAGTGTTTGCAGGGTCCTCCACATCTTACTGAAAGAGAATTTTGTAGTGGGGCTGAATCTGTTGTTTTGTCTGTTTTATCTCATTAGTTCTTAATAGTTCCTTTTCCTTTTCCCATTATGCCATTGATTTGTTGAAGTAATGGCTCTTTTGCCCTTTAGAATGTCCCATATTCTGGATTTGGTTGATCCCTTCCTCCTCGTGTCAATTAACCTGTTCCTCTGTGCCTTGTATTTATTTCCTGAAAACTGATAGTTAGCTCTAAAGGTTGATAACATTCAGGTTCAATATTTTAGGTATTTCTAATAGGTAGTGCTGTGTTTTGTAGATCATGAGGTGTATGATGTTTAGTTGTCCTGCTTTAGTGGTGCAAAGATTGATCAGTAGTTTTAGATATTAATAGTCTGAAACACTGTATTTTTAAAATGTGTGCCCCAGGTGATCCTTAAGTATGCTGAAGTTTGAGAACAGCTGATCTAACTATTGTAATGAAACCAATTTAGTTGCTGAGATAACTGGTTTAACTTGGCATCAACATGTTGGCCAAGGCTACATCCAGAACAAAACTTCTAGGTGACATCTGGTCTAGGGCACCTGCTCAAGCTGCACTTGTCATCTCTAAGCAGAGCCTAGACCAGGGGTGGGCAAACTTTTTGACTCGAGGGCCACAATGGGTTCTTAAACTGGACCGGAGGGCCGGAACAAAAGCATGGATGGAGTGTTTGTGTGAACTAATATAAATTCAAAGTAAACGTCATTACAAAAAAGGGTACGGTCTTTTTTTTTTTAGTTTTATTCATTTCAAATGGGCCGAATCCGGCCCGCGGGCCGTAGTTTGCCCACGGCTGGCCTAGATACACCCGTATATTTTGTCTCAGGGCTCTAGAGAGAAATAACAGGGCTCCACTTCAGTTAATGGGGAAAAGGGTAAATGAGACTGCTAATTCGAACTTATCCTAACTGTATTATTTGGATTTTAAAAAATTATTTAAAAATAAGTTTTCCTTAATATCTAGGTGTTTTTTTTTTCTATATAGTACTTTATAATATTCTCTACAAGTGGGATACCATTTGTTTTATTGAATTTACTGAATGCTTTTATTCTCTGTGAGGATTTTGTTGATCTATCTTAGCACTGCTTAGGGGAGGTAACTTACATTGTATAAATGCCTATAAAAGAAACTAATAATAGCCCATTTTGGTAAATGCACTTTGTTTTCATTTTTTAAACCATTTTCATATGTGAGATTTTATTTTTATCATTTAAAATTTCAGAAGTAATTGCTGTTATTCAATCTTAGAAAAACAACATTTAGAAAAACATGTATTTACACTACTCCAACTTTTCTTCTGAAGCATATGAGTTACTTCTTTTTAAAAAAGGTTGTAGGTTATATTCAATTCTCCATTTTAAGTGTCAGCCATAATTGCCAGTTAGGAAAGTATATTTTGTATCTTTTCAGGCCACGTTTTCTCCCCTTTATCTTTCCATTCCCTTCCCTGGTGATAGACCTGCTTTACATTTTATAAAGCATTGTCTTATACATAATCCTCCATTATCCATAGTTGTTAAATATCTTCAAGTACTATTTCATGTTCTAGGTATGTTAACCTTTGTTTCTATTATCATATAATGGGGCAATTAAAATGTTGCTATTTATGAAGCAATATTCAGATGAAGTTATATAAGAATCCATTGTTTGAATATACATACCTCTTATTGTGAGATATGGAAAGTATACAATTCTTTCTGATTTTTTACTATTTGGTAAAGTCTTACAGTGTTTAATGGTCAGTTGCTATGTGCACAAAGATGATGCTTAGTATATAATCATGACATACTCATCTTTAGTCATTTTGGATGAAATTTTATTTTGTCCATTGGTTAATTTTAAATAAGTAAAATATTAAACGTACATGTGGTCAGTAGGGACATTTTTTTAAAATAGGACAAAATAGAGACTAAGTTAGGGCCCTATGCAGAAAATACATAACTTTTTTAAATTCTTTAGAGATGGGGCTGAATTTAAATTTGTTAGTAATAATGCCCAGGTTGATCACACTTTCCATAATGGTTTATAGATTAAGTGAATTTTCAGTGTACTTGAGCTCAAATCAGACCACTTAGAGCTTCATAAACAGTAGTTAGTACCTTAGGCTGTACCTCCAAGTGCACTCACAAGTAATAGGTCAAGAGTGCTTAAGTGCTTTGGTATAATCTTTTTAGTTTGCACCATTAAAGTAAAAAACTTACGAATTTCTGAGTAGTTTTTCCAGGTAGTTCCATATTGCAATGTATTAATTCAATCTAGTAGTAAAAAATCTATTGGTAAGAGAAATGGTGAACCTTTTTTCCTTGCCATGTTTTTTTAAAAATTAAGTTGTTTTTTTGTTATATATATGTGAACTCATGTTTACACTTCATTAAAGTCAACCATTGTTATTTTGCCACATTTATTTTATATTTTTCTCTTTTTATGTGATAGTGGGTGTGTATTCACATACATTATTATTAGTGTTACTACTTTTTAATCCTTTGATATAATTGTGGATTAATGCCCTTTACTCAGAAATATAAGTGTATATCACCTTAGAATAAAAACATTCTCTTATGTGACAATAGTACAGTTATCAAATTTAGAAAACTTAACATGGATATAATTGTATTATCTAATATGCAGAGCTTATTTAAATATTACTAATTATCCCAAATACATCTTTTTTAGCAGTCATTCCCACCTTTCTAATCCATGATCTTGTATTACATATCTTTAGTTCTTCAGCCTTCCATGATACTACCGTTTTTTAATAGTGTAAGCCTATAATTATATTATAAAATTTCGATTTGTCAGATGTTTTTCAGGATTAGATTAAGTTAAACATTTTTGGCAGGAGGCGTGTGATGTCACTTTGTCCCGTTAGTGCTGATGTTAACTTTGGTTAAGGTGGTGTCCTCTTGGTTTCTCCACTGTGAAGCTTCCATTTTCTCTTTTATAATTAATAAGTAATTTGCGGGAACATACTTTGAGACCATATAAATATCTTGCTCACCATCAAACTTTTACCCAGTAATTTCAACATTCATTGATGATTCGTGCTTGAATCAGTTATTATGAAGAATGTACAATGCTTATTTCCTAACTTTATTATTCCTTCTACATTTATTAGCAGTCTAGGATAAGAAAAGTATTTTCATTCTTATTGATTAGATTTTTATTTTGTACAATGGATTAAAATCCATGATGTTATGCATTTGGCTTTTTAAATTTGGCCACTATGAGCCCTTTTAAGATGGCTTCTATGAATTTTTCACATGTTTCCATTTTTTTGAGCTCTTTTCTTGCTTTCTGACAAGATAAGATCTTCCAGGTTCAATTTGTGTTTTGCTTATCTAGCTCTCTAGCATCAGCCATTTCTCCAAGGAGTCCGGATTCCTTTTTGTATGGAGTGGTATATAGAAACCAAGATCTGGGTAGTAGGTATGCTCCTTGTTACTTAGGCCCTTTCAGAGGACAGAGCTAGGAAGTTTTGTTTATTTTAGATATAAATATACATATTTTGAAAATCATAAGGCTGTATTGATATCACCAATTATTAGTCCACACAAGTCCCCTTGATGCCTTCTTCCATTCCATGTATTTCCCTTCATCTGCATTGAGAATCCTAATTCCCACTACTCATTTTGTCAGTTTTATAATACATAAGAGAATACTTTCAGAATTGTTATACACATACCACTACAAACAGGAAACCTGCTAAGTAAAGATTTGCAGTTCTTTTTTGTGTTCATACTGAAGCTATATCATCACTAAAGTATGGTGCTAAAAAAATTCAGTGATTTAAAAAAAAAATGTATTTTATTGATTTCAGAGAGGAAGGGAGAGACACAAACATCAATGATAAGAGAGAATCATTCATTGGATGCCTTCTGCACGTTCCACACTGGGGATTGAGCCCGCAACCCGGGCATGTGCCCTGACCAGGAATAGAACCTTGACCTGGTTCATAGGTTGACACTCAACTACTGAGCCACAGCAGCTGGGCTATTCAAATTTTTTTGTGTCACTCAAGAATCTAAAATTTTATAGAGTTTCATCATTTCTTGAGTTTATTCTTAAGTATATTATCATTTTTATACTTATTTTATACTTGTGATGCTATTGCAAATGTTTTCTTTTCCATTATATCTTCTAATTGGTTATCATATTTTTATATGAAAGATTTTTTATTTTTGTAATCTGTCTTAACTGTTTTACTGTTTGTATGTTTTACTATTGATTTAAAAAATTTTAGAGACACTAGCACATCATCTGCAAATAAGGACAGTTTTACTTGTTCTCTAAATTTTACTCCTTTAATTATTTTCTTTTATCTAATTGTATTGGCCACTGTTTAACAGTTGAGAAGATGAGGGCATCTTTTCCTTGACTTGATGCTAATCTTAGTTTGATATTTCTAGTATTTCCTCATTGAGTAAGATACTGCCTGCTATGTGTTCTTACTGCAGTCTTAATTCTGCATTTCTTACTAATACTAGTATAGTATTTCTATATCTGTTTATTGAATGAACAATACTATTGGACTTAGAAATCAGATTTAGTGACTTTTTTATATGTTTTATCTACTAGCATTTGGTTTTAATTTTTAAAATCTGTATTTATTGCCGAAACCGGTTTGGCTCAGTGGATAGAGCGTCGGCCTGCAGACTGGAGGGTCCCGGGTTCGATTCCGGTCAGGGGCATGTGCCTGGGTTGCGGGCATATCCCCAGTGGGAGATGTGCAGGAGGCAGCTGATTGATGTTTCTCTCTCATCAATGTTTCTAACTCTCTATCTCTCTCCCTTCCTCTCTGTAAAAAATCAATAAAATATATTAAAAAAAAATTAAAAAAAAATCTGTATTTATTTCTTTATTATCTATATTCAAGAGAGGAGCTAGATCAAATGTTAAAAAATTTAAATCCCATTTTGTGGATTATATTTGAATGTGAATATTTCTCATATTCCAGCTAAAATGGTAAAAGATATAAATTATCTTTCCTGTTCTATCTGTTTATTAAGCAGACTTTACTGTTTCATTCTTTGCTGGTCATTGCATCACTCGTTATACAAAAACAAGGCAATAATTTAATTTATTGCTTGATTTTCATATTAAAACTAGTGCAAACTATGATTTAATTATTGCTTGATTTTTTTTTTTAATATTCTACCCAAGTAAGAAGTAATTATTTTAGTTTAAAAGTCTTCTTTATTAGGGTATCCAGCCTGTGGAAATGAAAAGCAAATTTATCTTTTAGTTACATCAGAAATCTTATATGCTTGTTTGGGTGACTCCATTTAAATCCATTATGACTAAATTAAATGTGTTATGTTGCATTGTATATTAGATCCTCAGAATTAGATATAAATTTTGATAATAAAGTCTTTCTAGTTTTGATATTTTATTAGAACATCCCTTTTTCTTCTTTATCCCCCTCTTTATAAACTATAGAGCAGGCGTGGGCAACCTTTTGTGAGTGCGTGCCAAAACCAGCAAAATCTCTGACTCAAAATTCTTCTGCATGCCAACCCTAATTTTTTGAGAACATGTTACGCTTACTCGATATTTCTTAAGGTGTATGTATGTGAAGAACCTTGAAGAAATAATAAAATTTATTTGAGCGACAAAAACACAGTATATGATAATGAAAAATACATTTATTTTTTAATGTATACATGTACGCTGTTAGTCCGACAGAAAACTTTATGACTCTGTTTGATATTATCAGTGGGACTTTTGCTGCTGCATCACTGATGACAGATTTTACATCAGGTTTGTATTTCGTGACCTTCAGAGATATGCACGAGCTACTACTTTCATCCGTCAGGCTACTCCTATTACGAGACTTAACAAAATTCATCACTGAGAACAAAGATTCACAAGCGTATGTGGATGAAACAAAAACACTGGTCGGATCTAGGAAGGCAGGGAGAGTTAAGGCAGAGGCATAGAAATTGCTCTTTCTCTCTCTCGTCAATCCATGTCTATGGTCTTTAAGATAACTTGTTATGTAAAATTATTTATCTAAGATACACCTACATTGAATTTATCTGAAAAATAAAAAAGTCGATATTAAGAAAAAAATTGTAAATGGAAGGTTATAAAAGAGGGTTTCTCATGCCAGCATGGTTACTGGCGTGCCATGTTTGGCATGCGTGCCAGGGGTTGCCTACCCCTGCTATAGGGGTTAGCTTAAGTGGATGAGTGTATGTGCACACACGCATGCATGCATGCAGCACTATTTATTAGCTTTAAGCAAATTGCTTGGTAGTTTCTTGATCAGTTCCTGAGCATACCAAATCTTAACTATATTTATCAAGTCTTATGAATTTAAAGGGCTAAGTGGAGGTAGATATTAGTATTATATGCAAATTCAATCTTTTGTAGAGGCCTAGTAGTAGTGTGTACTGAGCCTGAAATTAGGTTAATAAGATAGGAGCAGAAAGTATGCAGTTAGCAATAATTGGATATGACTACTGAACCTGTCAATTCATAGTATCATTCTTAGAACTGAAGGGGATTTAAAAAAATTTTTTTTCTATTGATTTCAGAGAGGGAGAGAGAGAGAGGGAGGGAGGGGAGGAGGGAGGGAGGGAGGAAGGAAGGAAGGAAGGAAGGAAGGAAGGAAGGAAGGAAGGAAGGAAGGAAGGAAGTCAATGAGAGCATCATTGATCGGCTGCCTCTTACATGCCCAAGCCCTCATGTGCCCAGATCGGAATCGAACCGTGACCTCCTGGTTCGTAGGTTGATACTCAACCACTGAGCCACAGGTGGGGCAGAACTGAGGGCATTTTAAGAAGGTTATCCAGCCTCATGCTTTCTCTAATAAGCTATAAATAAAGAAATTTTTTCTGGTAGGCCTGAATAAGGATAATAAACTTGCATAAGATCACTATTACTGAATGATTGGAAGGGAAACTAAAAGTAAATTCAGAGCTGCCTTTGATACTGTAGCCACTCCATTCTGATTAAGAAAGGGTAAATGTAGAAGATTGCCAGATTTCTTTGCTACTATAAAATGTGACCTTTACTTTTATGTTAAGATGATTCTACTGACTTACACCATCTGTAAGGAATAGGTTTTAAATTGTTGCCCAGTAGTGGTGATAAATACACCCTTGATTTATCATTTGTATCTAACAGTCTTATCTATTCCCCCTTCCTGTCCAAGGGATTATCTATAATAATAAAAGTGTAATATGCTAATTGTCCTTCTGGACCATCTTCTGGAGGAAGCCAGGGCTTTGAGGGAAGCCGGGGTCCCGGACGCCTGCTGGGTGCCAGAGGGAAGCTGGTGTTGGCAGCCTGGGGAAAGAAGGCCTACTCTTGCGCTAATTTTGTGCATCGGGCCTCTAGTGTTTATATAAGACAGGTGAGAATTATTAGCAAAACATATAACAACCATAAGGGAAAAATACCTTTTTACTTCATATATTCCTCATTTTAAATGTTTTGCTTGGAAAAACTTAAACTTCCATATTTGATAAAGCTGGCCACTAATTTGTGTATGTGTGTTTTTAATAACCAGGAAATACTAATTTAAAGTTTTCAGTTCTGTACATTATTTTTTAGATGGAGACCTCTACTGGAAGTATGAAGCAATAGATAGATTCTGTTATACATTATAAAGTATGTGGACAAATGGATGGTAGGGAGATTTATTTTTAAAATAGTTAATATAGGAAATCCAAGAATCCTTTTAAAAGAATTTTATGATACTTTTATGTTTGACAGATTTTTTAAAAAGCAGACTACAAAGTTTATATTTTGATTTTTTTAGCTATTTATTGAATTTGCCATGTGCCAAGCACTGTACTAAATGGTTTATAATAACTAATTTCTAATTCACACCTCCCTGTATTGTTATTATCCCAATGTTATATAAACAGGACAAAGGGAGACATACAATAAGTTCAGGAGCTAATATTTGAACCTGGGTCATATAGCTCTAGAAAAATCATGCTATTTTGTCTTCCTCCAAGTGCACGATTACATTTTTTTTAAAGTATATGAAGACAGAACTTGAAGGAAATAAGCAAAACATGAAAATTATTGGGGTAGTTGTAGGATTATTTTTTTATTTTAAAAATTTCTTCACTGTATCTTTTTATAATGAAATTTGAGTGCTACAGTACAGTGTGTAGTATAGTTTATTTCTACAGATGTTTATTTTATTGGATTTTTACAATTCTGCAAGATGGGTATAATCCTATCTTACAGGATGAGGAAAAAAAGCCTCTGAGTACCGTTGTTAATAAGTAGTGGTGTCAGGATTATAGTTTAGCCTTGTGAATTATAATTCACTGCTCTTATTTCATTACCACAGTTTTGGGATCAAACACTTACTAATAAAATGTTTATTTATCTCTTAAAGCCCCTAATTTAACATTTGATACATTGTAGTTGACCTGAATCAGAGCCCTTGTCTCTAGGAAGGTATTTACTAGTATGAGCTCATGTGGGTAAGGTGAGCCTCATAGCATTGGAAAATCTAATTTGGAAAGTTCTGAAAGAATTGAAAAATTCTGTAATACAAAGTTGGTAGCATATGGCATTATATTGATCTGGCCCTAAGCTTCCTTAACCTTTTCTTGTGTGGTTTTAAGAAACAAGCACCAAGAGTCAGTTTTAGTTGTAGAATATGCATTAACATTGTGATAATTGTAGCATTTTGTGCAATTTTATAAAGCACTTAAAAACATTTTTTTAGGTTGACACTAATAGATTATTGTCTCCCCACTTCTCTTTACAAGCTACAATAGAATAGAATTTTATGTAAGGTCAGAGTTGATCCAGAGTAATATGGATTATGTTTCAAACTAGAATGTGAAGATCCAAGGATTTTGCAGGGTAATTACCATTTCTGAAAAGATGGATACTGGGAATGATGTGATAACTCAGTGGAGGCATTTTGGCAGTTAGGAATGTTTATTATCATAGTGATAGCTAACATTCATTGAACACTTATTATTTGCTAGGCACTGTGCTCAGTCTGCATTATTCTGATCCTCAAAAGCATTCTTTAAGATTGATACCATCATTATTATTTTATAGATGAGGAAACTAAGATTTGGAGAGGTTAAGTAACTTGCAGTAAATACGAAGTAGGGGAGCTGGAATTTAATCCAGGTCTTCTGCCTCCAGAGACCAACTTTTTAGGCATGATGCAGAATAGTACCCTCCCTCCCCCCTTCCATCCCTCCCTCCCTCCATCCATCTTTCCTTCCTTCCCTCCTTCCCTCCATCCATCCTTCCTTCCTTCCTTCCTTCCTTCCTTCCTTCCTTCCTTCCTTCCTTCCTTCATGATTGATTATTTTTCATTTGCCAGACACTATTCTATGCACTGGAAATGCATGAGTGATGAAAACAGAGAAAATATTTTCCTGTTGGGAGCTAAAGTCAAGAGACAGGGAAAAAAAATAAGTGAAACAGAGTATATATTAGATAATAATACATGCAGGGAGAAAAATAAAGGTTTCTAATGGGAGAGTGTTATGTTTTTAGATAGTGTGAATGGGGAAAGTTTTTCTAAGATGGTGACATTTGAATAAAGACTCAAAGGAGATAAAGGAGCAAACCAGGTAGATACCTGGTTAAGAGTGAATGAACAGTAATGGAGCATGCCTGGTATGTTCAAGAAACAGTAAGGAGGCCATAGTGGCTCGAGTTAGTGAGCAAAGAGGAGAGAAGTTGGAAATTAGAATCGGAGAGATAAGAGAGCACCGCTCCTAGATTTTGGTAGGGCCTTTGTAAGGTCTTTGCCTTTTACTGATGCCACTGGAGGATTTTGAGTAGTGAATTGTCATTATCTGGATCTCTTTGAGTGTTTTGCTGTAAATAGGTGAAGATGTGTATGTGGGGGCCAGCGGGGGTCATGGATCAGAGACAGAAGCAGCAAGACATGTTTAAGGGGCTTATAAAATAATCCAGGTGAAAAAAATGGTATGGTGGTGGTTTGTAGTAGTGAGGATAGCTCTTGAGATGGTGCTAGTAGCCATATTTTGGATATCTAAAGTTTCAAATCTAAAACTTTCAAGACTTTAATTAACAGAGACTACTTAGATACTTATTGAGAACCCATCAGGTATCAAGTTTTATATTTTTTTAATTATAAGCTTTATTTTCCTTATTAAAGTATAGTTAACACATGCTCATTGTACACAATTTAGAAAGTACAAAGAAAGGGAAATAATGAGCACTATTACTATCTTAGAATGTTTTTCCCAAGTCTTTTGTTATAAAGATTACACCTTAAAATCTATCCACAATAAACTGGCTCTCCGTTTCTCCTGCTAAATTGTTAGCTCCTTCAGAGCAGGAGCTGTGCTTTTTAATTTCTTTATCTTGGGTATCTGGTTCATACTAGTAATAAGTGTTCAATATTGCTTGTTTTGTTTGAATTAATTGTGTCAATTAACTGGGTGCTGAATCCTTGTACATTCTTTGAGGACACATAACATAGTTTTTTTTAATATTATTAATTTTAAGGCTTGGTAAATGGGCAGTCAGTGTTGTTAGACTTAATGTACTCTGAACTCTAGCCATGCTTGTCTATTTATAGTTCTCTAAACATGCCAAGTTTTCGTTGCTTCTGTCTTTGCATGTGCTATTTTCTCTTTCAGGAATTCCTTTCCCTTCTTTGCCTGATATACTCCTACCTATCTTTGAAACTTAACATAAATGTCACCTTTTCTAAAAAGCCTTTTCTTATTTCCGGAATCTGCTTAAAGTGATCCTTTATGATCCCACTTTTCTCTCATTTAAACCTCTGTTATAGACCCAGCTATAATGACTTTTTTTCATGTCTATCTCCCTTATTGCACTGTGAGCCTAAGGAAGTGGGGTTTAACTTTTATGTATCTTTGTATCCCATTCATCATAGTCATCATAACACAGTGAAGTATTAGTGCATGTGTAGGAGTTAATGTGTGGCTTAAAGTATCAATGGATGAATGCTGGAAAGGGTCATTTGAAATAAGAAAAGAAGGAAATCACTGGTTTGAGGGTAGAGAGGAGTTGATGGAAGAGGCTTTGAGCTTAGCATTTAGACTGGTTGGATTTAGTTAGAAAAAAGGTAGGGGGGAGGAGATGGTTGTCTTAGGTAAGAGGAAAGGGTGAAATGAGGGTATATACAAGATGTTTTAGTTGCATAAATGAACTGCTGCATGTGATTGTTGGTAGGTAAGATGGGACCAAAGATTGGTACCAGACTGTGGAGGATTTTGAAACAGGTCAAGGTATTTGACCTTTATTATTCTACTAGAAGCCTGATGCACGAAAATTCGTGCAAGAGTAGGCCTTCCTTCTCCCAGCTACCGGCACCGGCTTCCCTCTGGCAGGCACCTAGGACTGGGCTGGCTTCCTTTGGGCTGCCCATAGTCACCTGGGACCCGGGCTGGCTTCCCTTGGGCCTCCCGCAGTCACCTAGAACCCGGGCTGGCTTCCCTCCAGCCCTGGCTTCATCAGGAAGGACGTCCAGAATGACATCCGGAAGACGTTCAGTCTAATTAGCATATTACCCTTTTATTATTATAGTTTCATAATGAGGATGAAATGTTTGTGGTGTCTATTTTTAGCAAAACTATTTGATGAAAATGATGTTTGGGAAACATTATTATATTTTCACTACATTTGGATAAACAGGAAGGAATAAGATTTCTGGGTTATACAGTGACTATATATTTAACTAGAGGCCCAGTGCACGAATTCATGCATGGGTGGGGCCCTTCTGGGTGGCATGTGGGGATCGGGCCGAAATCCACAGTCCAACGCCGCCTGCAGCTCCTACCTGCCGCTCCTGCTCATCGTGGCCCCATTGTGCCTGCCACGGGCTCACACCCAATCAGTCCAATCGGGAGAGGCTTGCGCTGCTGCAACAGCGCTCGCCAGCTGTGAGCCCTGCATTTGGCGTCCTCCCAAGGGGAGTGGCCTGCAGGATTGGGCTGAAACTGGCTCTTCAACATTCCCTGAGGGGTCCCGGATTGTGAGAGGGTGCAGACCAGGCCGAGGGACCCCACCAGTGCATGATTGGGTTGGGGAGGGACTGCGGGAGGGCTCCAGGGCATGTCTGGCCCCATCTCACCCAGTCCCGATCGGGGCTGGCCAGCTGGGGAGGGACCGCAGGAGGGCTCCAGGGCGTGTCCGGCCCATCTTGCTCAGTCCTGATCGTCCAGACCCCAGCAGCAAGCTAACCTACTGGTTGGAGTGTTTGCCCCCAGGTAGTCAGTGCATGTCATAGCGACTGGTCGACTGTGCCCTGGTGGTCAGTGCACGTCATAGCGAGTGGTTGAGTGGCCTTAGCATATCATTAGCATATTATGTTTTGATTGGTTGAACAGTCAACCTTTCACCGGATGACCGGACACTTAGCATATTAGGCTTTTATTATATAGGATTGTATAAAAAAACTGCTCAGCTGTTTTTGAGAATGGCTGGACCATTTTGCATTTTATATCAATAATGTATGAGAGTTCCAGTTGCCCCTCATCCTTGTTTGTTTGTATTTAAATTTTAGCCATGCTAAAAGTTGTGTAGTATTTCATTGCATTTCCCTAAATGACTAATGATGGTAAGCATCTTTATGTTTATTTGCTATCTATATGTCTTCTTTGGTGAAGTATCTGTTCATATCTTCTGCTCATTTCTTTATTGGTTGTTTTCTTATTGAATTTTGTGAGTTCTTCAAATATTCTGGATAAATTCTTTATCAGATGTATGATTTATAAATAGTTTCTCAGAAACGATTGCTTGTCTTTTTATTCTATGTGATTTTTAAAACAGCTTTATAAAATACAATTGATATGCAATAAACTGAACAGGTATAAAGTATACAGTTTGGTAACTTTTGACATATGTGTATATATCTGTGAAATCATTACCACAATCAAGATAATGAACATATTCATTACCCTCAAAAGTCTCCTCCTGCTCCCTTGTAATTCTTTCCTTCTCCCACCTATCCCCAGGCAAGCACTATTTTTTTTAGTACAAATTAGTTTGCATTTTTTTGGAATTTTATATAAATGAAATCATAAAATATGTGCTTTTTATTTGCCTGCTGTCTTTCACTCAGTTAAATTGTTTTGAAGTTCATCTATGTTGCATGTATCAAAGTTTAAGCTCATTCTTATTTTATTGCTGAATGGTATTCTGTAGTATGGATAATACCACATTTGGGTTATTTCTTGATTTTTGGCTATTACAAAAACCACTGTGCACATTTGTAATACTAGCCTTATAATAGATTTATACTATCATTTCTCTAGGCGTGAAATGGCTCAGTAATATGGGACATGTATGTTTAACTTTTAAGAAGCTGCCAAACTGTTTTCCAGAGTGATTGTAACATTTTCCATTCCCATCAACAGTGTATTAAGAGTTGTAGTTGATCCACATTATCACCAACACTTGATGGTCAGTCTTTCATTTTAGCTGTCATAGTAGGTATGTAGTGCTATCTTGTTGTCATGAGAATTTGCTTTTCCCTAATAAGTAGTGAGAGTCAGTTCAAATTTTTTGTGCACTTTTTAAAATTGAGTTACTAGTTTTCCTTATATTCAACTTTGAGAGTTGTTTTAATATATTCTGAATATTATCAGATATGTGATTTACAAATATTTTTTCATTCTGTAGCTTTTTTTTTATGAGGAGTTTTTAATTTGATAAATTTATCACATTTTTTTTAAAGAGTTATGCTTTTGATGTTATATCTGAGGAATCTTTGCCTAACCCAAGGTCACAAATACTTTTCTCCTATTATCCTCCCCTAGTTGTTTTATAGTTTTAGGTTTTCTTAAACTTTATTGAGGATAATTGACAGATATAATTGTATATATTTGAAGTATACAATGTGATTTGATATACTGTAAAATGACATATGGTTTTAGTTTTACATTTAAATGTATGATCATCTTGACTTAAATTTTGCATGTGGTGACACCTATGATTGTTTAATACTATCAGTGTCCTTCTAATAAATGTCTTCGTGACATCCCACAAATTTTGATATTTTGTGTTTTTATTTTCATTCCATTCAACATACTTTTTAATTTCCCTTTATTAGTTCTAAGACTCATAGGTTATATAGAGGTATTTAGTTTCCACATATTTTAGGGATTTTGCCAAATATCTTATTGATTGTTATTGACTACTCATTTCATTGTATTGGGGAGCATTTTTTAATTAAAATTTTTTAATGTTGACATTATTGCCAAGTGTCCCTTCTGTTTCCCCCCCTTTTCCCATTTCTACCCACCCTGAAGAGAGCTTATTTTTTTATGTCTTTAATCCCTTAAAAAATTATTTTTATTTAAATTTATTTTTTAATATCTCAAGAAAAATGATTTTAAATAGTTACATGCAGTAAACACCAATTCAAAAAAAATGATCTAAAATATAATATTACATGCAGTAAACATTAATATTTCAAGGAAAAAAGGATTTTAAGTATAATAATATTACCAACACTGTACTAAGTTAGTATATCACAAAAGTTGTAGGAAATATTAAAAAAATTTTTAAAACATTTTTTATTGATTTCAGGGAGGAAGGGAGAGGGAGAGAGATAGAAACATCAATGATGAGAGATTCATCGATTGGCTGCCTCCTGCATGCCCCCTACTGGGAATCGAGCCTGCAACCCAGGCATGTGCCCTTGACCAGAATCAAACCCGGGACCCTTCAGTCCACAGGCCAATGCCGCGACCCTTTAATACAGTTCCTCGTTGTGGTGACCCCCAACCATAAAATTATTTTCATTGCTACTTCATAACTGTAATTTTGCTACTGTTATGAATCGTAATGTAAATATCTGATATACAGGATGTATTTTCATTGTTCGCGACCCACAGGTTGAGAACCGCTGCTCTAGAGGTTCACTGAGCCAATCCAGCTAGGGCCCCTTTAAATTTATTGAGAGGTGACTTGTGGCCTGGAATGTAGTCTTTCTTGGTAAATGTTCTTTTCGCACTTCAGAAGAAAGTTTATTCTGCTGTTGTTAAAGTATTCTATAAATGTTAATCAAGTTAAATAATTTAACAGTGTTGTTAAAGTCTACTATACCTTTTCTGAATTTTTGTCTACTTGTTCTATCAGTTATTGAGAGAGGAGTATTTAAATTTCTCAGTATATTTATTGATTTGTCTTTTTTACCTTGTAGTTTAATAGTTTTGCTTGATGTATTTTTGAAGCTCTGTTAATTTTGTACATGAACATTTAGGATCATATGTCCTCTTGGTAAAATTACCCTTTTGTGACCAAGAAATGGCCTTCTGTATACTTGGTAATATTATTTGACATGAAATCTACTTTGTCTGATATTAATATAGCCACTCTAGCATTCTTTTGACTCATGCCAGCATGGCATATTTTTGTATTCTTTTAGTTTTAACCTCTTTGTGTCTTTATATTTAAAGTGCATTTCTTGTAGACACCATATAATTGGGTTTTCTTTTCCCCCCCTTTAATCTGACAATCTCTGTTTTTTAATTGGGGTGTTTAGACCATATACATTTAATGTAACTAATGATCTGGTTCGACTTAAATCCACCATCTTGCTGTTTTTTATTTGCCTTGTTTATTCTTTGTTTCTTTTTCCTTTCCTACTTTCTTTTGGGTTAGTTAGAACTCTTTGTTTTAATGGTTGCTTTAACTTACCATAGTTTACCACCTAATGATAGTGTACATATAATGTATACCTTATGGTAGTACACTTACATTCCCCCCCCCCCCCCCCCCCGCTCTTTGTACTATTACTTTCTTACATGTTACTTTTATATATGTTGTAAACTAAGCATTACATGGTAGTTAATTTTTTAAAAGTTATCTCTTAAACAGACTTAAGTATTAGGAAAATATGTATTTTTTTCATTGTTGCCATTTCCAGTCCTCTTACTCTTTTGTTATACATCCAAATTTACATAAAATTTTATCACTTTATTCTATCCTGGCTGAAAGTAGAGGTATTACTTTTTCCTTTTAACCTCTATCTATACCTATACTCTTTGCTTTGGGGATTTATGATTTATAAATTAATTAATTGGTTCCACTTGATATGTGTTTACATACCTTAATGTTTTTTAGTTCAGTTTTTGTTTTGTTTTTTACTTTATACATCACACACTGAAAGATAGTTTTCCTTCTTTGAAGATAGTTTAAGTAAATGAGAATTATCCTTTCTCATATATACTTATAACCCAAAGATTTCAGTATTGAATTTATTTAGTTTCTTTAGATAATCCTATATAGTTCAGCTAACTCGAATATTCTTATATAAGACTAATTTGTCATTTTAGCTTTGAAATAACGCTTGTTATTTTTCTTCCCTTCTCTTCTCACCATAAACAGAAAAATAATCTCGTTGAATATATTTTTACTGATTATTTAGGTCCTCTTGCTGAATTGGAGTTTCCAGTAGAAATGAACATTATTATAGAAAATGTAGTTTTATATGTTTGGGATCTCCCTCTAGTTAAATTTAAATAATTGTATCTTAAATGGCTTAAAGCCATTCTTTAAGTCTAACTTCAATAAATGGATGTTTTCTTCTTTGGGAAAATTAGGTGGGTGAAAATCTATATTTACAAAAAAGGTATATTTAGGGGAATATAACTTACAGTTTTTGTTTAAATGGTTTCTTATAGAGTTAATTTAAATTACGTGTTTTTTTTATGCTTTAAGTAATTCAGTAAATGAGATCTCTAATGACTGGACAGGAATGGCAAGTCACTAAAAACATCAACAAACTCTGGGTTCTGGGGAGGGTGGTGTGTGTGATATGGGATGTATCTGTGGAAATAAAGTTCATACATCTTTGTCATTGAGGGTTTGAGGGAAAAAAAACTTAAAAAATATTTTTATTAATTTCAGAGAGAAAGGAGAGGGAGAAAGAGATAGAAACATCAGTGATGAGAGAGAATCATCAATTGGCTGCCTCTTGCACACCCCCCAGCCATATGTCCTGCCTGGGAACTAAACAGGTGACCTCCTGGTTCCTGGGTTGATGCTCAACAGCTGAGCCACATCTGGCTGGGCAACTTTTTTTTACCTCTGCTGTTGGTAGTCATTTACTATTGTGGAGGGGCGAGAGGACAATGCATTAAGAAGTCCTTAAAAGATAATTGAGGTATAGCTTTTGTTGGGACAGCTCACTTCTGGCAGGACAGCATGAGGCTCTCTGGTATAAATTATTTTTTAAAAAGTAGTTATTTAAAGTCTTCCTCAGGGCATACAGCATATGAAGAAAGAAAATCTTCTAAAAATGGTAAAAACAGCCAAAGTTGTGGTATTTGAATCAAGACTTGCTTCCTCTCTCCCTTTTCCTAGCTCAGTAAGTTGAAAACTTCATTCCAGACTGTTATAGCCAAGAACACGGGATTCTCTCTCTCCACCCTCTACGTAGTTGGAGGGTATCTTCTTGGGAGGAACAGTACATCAGCATTTCTCATTCTGTCCCCAACTACCTGTTGCTGAGGCTAAGTTCTGGGCAAATAGGGCTGCGAGACAGAGCCTTAATTTTTCTGGCTAGTTTTCACTCCAGGCGCAGAGGCTCTACTTGTGCACCGTGTCACTGAAAATACTGGTATAACATTCAGTCACCCATGCTTCAGCTGTTAAGAGAGCAGTTCCACAGTGAAGGAGGAAAGTTGAGAAGACTTAGTCTACTGCCCACCACTCCACCAAGTGTTCAGGGCCTAAAGATGAGTTGTCACTCAGAAGTACACTACTATATCTTCCCCCAGCTCAGAGCCCTGATGGCTCAGAGATTTTCCTTGGGGGAGAACCATGCTGTAAAATAGCAAACTAAATTTTCTCCCAAAGGAACTAATTTCATTTGCAACAGTATGTGGAGAACTTCAGGTTTAAGGGTGCTCTCAAAAACAGTGAAAGGTAATTAGGAGGAGATTGGTGGATACATTGGAAAGAAATAAACCATAGGCTGGCTAGTTTGTTGGAGAGAAGCAGTAAAAGAAAGAGCTGCTAGGAGATCTCCTGGGGTTAGAATAAAACTCAAACACTAAAACACTAACTTTGGATACTATCCTTTTAAAGGAGCCCAGATTTGTTTGGATCAGTCTATGGAACATTTTATGCTTCAGAGCATTGCTGAAAACAGTAGAGCAATCAGCTGGCAAATAGTGGTGCTTAACAGCTGGATTTGACCAGGGGAAGAGACAGGGAGTCCTGCCAAAACCACTGTCATCTTATGGTAATTTGGGGAATACCCGAGGCTGTGCTTCCTGAAGAGGAATATTAGGGGCTTCACACTGAGGGACCACAGGGGAATAGACTTCACCAAAATAATCCAGACAATAGCTAAGTAAACAAATGGGAATAACCGTAACAAAACCCAAATGGAAGCAACTAGTATCCAGAGATGCTGTAATATGATATCTAAAATTTCGATATGATATGATACGATATCTAAAATACGATACCCAGATTTGAACAGAATATTATGAAACAAGGAAGGGAACAGGAAAGTATGACCAGAAAAACAGTAGGCAACAAACTGCCCGTGAAATTGACCAGATGTTGGTTTAACAAATATTTCAGAGTAGCCATTATAAATATGTTGTAACTAGTGGCCTGGTGCACGGATTCATGCACGTTGAAAGGAAATTAATTAGAAGAAAGCTTCCTGTGGTAATTACATTACTGCAAAAAAAAATAGTACTTATGACAGTATTATAAAATTAAAATACAAAATATTTTATTATCGCTATTCACCCTTTATAATAGAAGTGTCAGAGAAGAAAGTAAAATATATATGAAAATAATATATAAATTGATTAATAAATAAACAATAACAACATGATATAAAAACAACGAAGACATGATATAAAAATAAAAACAAAAACATATAAAAACAACATTGATAAAAGCTGATTGATAAAATGACATGTACTGGCTGGTCATTTGGTCAGACGGTTGGATGGACGTGCGGTCGGTCACTTAGCCTTTTATATATATAGGCTAAGAGAATTCCTCTAAGAGAATTCTTTTAGAGTGAGTAAACTCAGAGAATCTACTCTTTTTGTGAGTGAAAGAAAGGAAATCATGATTAAAGAAGTAAAGTATGATATAAAATAGAGACTTATCAATAAAGAGAGATAAAATATAAAAAAACTAAATGGGAAATTATGGGTTTGAATAGTACTAAATGAAATGAAAATTTCAGTAGAGGGGCTAAATTACAAATTTGAATTGACAGAAGAATTAGCCAACTTGGAGATAGATTGATAGAGATTATGCAATATGAAGAACAAAGAAAAAAAAAAGACTGAACAGTTTCTGAGCATTGTAGGAGAACACCAGTTAGAGTCCAGACATACACATAATAGGAGTACCAGGAGAGAAAGGAGCAGAAAAAATATCTGAAGAAATAATAGCTTGAAAGTCCCCAAACTTACTGAAAAATGTCTACATATTTTGAAACCTCAATGAACTCCAAGTAGGATAAACTTTAAGAGATCTACAAATAGATATATCTTAGTAAAAATGCTGAAAGTCAGCAGATTAGTAAAAAATATTAAAATTGACAAGAGAAAAACAAATCATCACTTGCAAGGGAATCCCAATAAAATTAATAGACTTTTCTTAAGACAGAGGCCAGAATGCAGTGGGATAACACATTCAAAGTACTTAACGAAAAAACCCTGCCAACCAAAAATCCTATGTCTAAGAAGCTGTATTTCAAAAATCAAAGTTAGATTCATTTCCAGATGAACAAAACAGAGAATTTGTTGCTAGCAGACCCACCTTACAAGAAAATACTAAAGGAAGCTCTTTAGGCTAAAAGCAAGTGACCCCCAGACAGTAATTTGAATACACACAAACATACACAAAAGTATACCAGTAAAGGTTTTTATGTAGTAATAAAAGACAGTATAAATGCACATTTCTTAACTGATTAAAACAGTTGTATAACATCTATATAATGTATTCTGGGTCTATAACACACAGAAATGCATTATACAGTATATGCCAGCCATGGGCAAACTACAGCCCATGGGCCGGATCCAGCCCGTTTGAAATGAATAAAACTAAAAATAAAAAAAAGACCGTACCCTTTTATGTAATGATGTTAACTTTGAATTTATATTAGTTCACACAAACACTTCATCCATGCTTTTGTTACGGCCCTCCGGTCCAGTTTAAGAACCCATTGTGGCCCTCAAGTCAAAAAGTTTGCCCACCCCTGGTATATGCCAATAACAGCAGAAAGGAGTTTTACAGAAGCAAAGCTGTATTGAACTGAAAAAGAAAATAACCTTAGATGGTACCTTGAATTCATAGGAACAAGAAAAAAGATAGATATGAGTGATAGATATGAGGCTAATATAACAAAAACCGTGAATATATGCTTGCTCTTCTCTTAGCTTATCTCCATTTCATTTAACTCTTCTTCTGGAGAATTCTCTTATTCTTTCATTTGGGCTGCCTATTTGGGTTTGTTTGTAAGTATTAGGTAGATCTGCTATGACTCCCAGTCTTTTTTGGAGGGTCTCTGGTGCAGACCTACGTCAGACACTGTGACTGGCCCTCAGTACCCTGATTTTGAGCTATCAGCAATCTACAGCTTGTGGCTCCGTCTGTTGGAGCTGGGTACATTTGGAAAGGACCAAGATTCACACCAAAGTCTTCTTTTCCCAGCCCCTGTTCCAGAAGCAGATTAGGCAAAGACTCAAAGCACCCAGAGATCTGCCTCTGCCTGTAGGCTGATTGGTATTCTCATTCTCTTAATGAGCTTCAGGCTGTAGACCACAGCAAGGTGTAAACTTCACAAGGTAGAGGGAGGAGTTTTCAGAGGGTGGGGCAATTGCTTCCCCATTCCTCATCCCTGGGCAAAAGCTGCCTGGATAGTAAAGGTCTGTCTGAAAAAGATATCCTCTGCAGTGTGGGGGAATAACTCAGCACAGGAATACAGGCAGCTGCCCTCTGAGCTCTATTCCCAGAGCCACCAACCCTGGATTCTCCTCACACAGCTCTAGTCTATTCTGTCCTCCCATTGCCAGAGCTCAAGGTGGGTGGACATGAAATTTTGTGCACTGGCCCTTTAAGAGGGTGCCTGCATTTCCAGCCATCTCTCTCTCCTTGTCAGACAGAAACTCTGCTGCTTTTTACAGCCAGGTGTTATGTGAGTACCTTTCTTAGTTCTGGTGCTCGGGGCTGGGGAGCCAATTTGGGGTTTAGACCCCAGAGTTCTCAGTGGGAATCCTCTTGCAGCTGAGATATCCCTCCAGAACAGCTGCTATCTCTGGGAGCCCAGTCAGCCCTCTCATGCCTCTGTACTTCCTACCCATCTCTATGTAGTCTCCACTTTACATCATTGGTTATAAGGGTTCTCAGTGGGTTATTCAGGATGGTTTTTCTATATTTTAGTTGTAATTCAAGTTTGGTCCTGGGAGAATGTCAGTGTAGCTTCCACTTAATCCGCCGCCTTCTTGGAATCAGTCCTTTCAGCTTCTTTAAAGTTCCTAAATTATGTGAAGTAATAATTATAACCATTGCTATAACATTTATAATTTGAGTTATAACATTTTATTGTTGAGTTTGCTGTATCTGTAGGTGTAATATATATGTATCTAATAGCATTAAATGGTGGGAGGGAGTAGAGTTACATAGGAATGACGTTTCTGTATTTTACTGGAGTTAGTATACTAGTAAATCTGAAGCTGACTCTGATAAGATATGTGTAGGAAGACCTAGAACAAGCATGAAGAAAATAATATATATATTTTTGTGAAAAAAATCACAAAAAAATTAAAATTCTGCTTTATAAAATACATATTCACTTAATGTAAAAGAAAGTAGGAGAAAGAGGAATAAAAAACACGAGACACATGGAAAACAAAGTAAAATGGAGACATAAATCCAACTGTAGTAATAATGACATTAAATGTAAATGAATTAAATAATGCAAAGTCAGAGGTCAGTTTGGATAAAAATATGTATAGGTTCCAACCGTATGATCTCTATAGAAGACACTTTAGATGCAATGATACAAATAAGTTGAAAGGAAAAGCATGTTAGAGGATACATCATGCAAATAGAAAGCATAAGAAAACTGGAGTGGCCATACTAATATCAGAAAAAAGAGACTTCTAGATGTTGCTGGAGATAAAAGAGGTAACTTTTATATTGATAAAAGTGTCAATTCACCAGGACACACACACACACACACACACACACACACACACACACACACACACTTCTAACAACAAGGCACCAGAATACATGAAGCAAAAATCTGCCAAAATTAGGAGAAGTTAAACAATAATAGTTGCAGAAACCTGCAACTTTCAAACTTAGGTAGAACAAGGAAATATGTCTTGTACAGCAGTATAAATTAATTGTTCTTAACAAACATCTATATAGCACTCTAACCAATACAGTGGGGCCTTGACTTACGAGTGTCCCAACTAATGAGTATTTTGAGATACGAGCCATCTCTCGGCCAATTTTTTGCTTTGAGTTGCGAGCTAAAATTCGGGTTACGAGCCAGCTTCAGATACCCCACGTCACAGTGAACGCCACAACATCAGCCCAGCATCATGTGTCTCACTCGTTCACTTTTTGATTTGACATACGAGTAATCTGAGCTCCGTCACGGAACGAATTAAACTCATAAGTCAAAGCTCCACTGTAGGAGCAAAAATGTACTCTTCTGAAGTGCACATGGAACATTTTCTAAGGAACATCAGATACTAGGCCGTATGGAACAATCCTTAATACTTTTAAAAGATAGAATTAACACAAAGCATTGCTTCAAACCACAATGGAATGAGATTAGAAATCAACTTCAACTTGGGAAACACAGAAAGATGTAAAATTAAGCAACATATTCCTAAATAACCAGTGAGTCAAAGAAGAATTCAAAAGTGAGATTAGGAAATGAATGAGATGAAAGAAAATGAAGACATAACATGAAAAAACATGGCTGCAGCTAAAGGAGTGCCTAGAGGGAAATTTTATAACTAAATGTATATTTAAAATGAAGAAAGATCTCAAGTCAATAACTTAATCTACCTTAAAATGCTAGAAAAGGGGCAAACTAAACTTAATGAAAAATAATAAAGGAAATAATAAAGATTAAGAATTGTAAAACAAGAGAGAAAATCAATAAAAACAAAAGATTCTAAAAATATCAAAATTGACAACATTTAGCTAAAAAGGTTTCTTTTTAAATTTAATTTATTTTTTTAATTAAATCTTTATTCATATTATTACAGTTGTTCCTCTTTTTTACCCCCATAGCTCCCCTCCACCCAGTTCCCCCCCCCGCTCTCACCCCCCTGCCCTCCCCCCCCCCACTGTCCTCATTTTTTGTCCAGTCTCTTCCTGCACCTCCCACACCCCTTTCCCCCTGAGAATTGTCAGTCCACTCCCTTTCTATGCCCCTGATTCTATTATATTCACCAGTTTATTCTGTTCATCAGATTTTTTATTTGCTTGAGTTTTAGATTTACTTGTAGATAGATATGTACTTGTTCATAATTTTTATCTTTACCTTTTTCTTCTTCTTCCTCTTCTTAAAGGATACCTTTCAGCATTTCATATAATACTGGTTTGGTGGCAATGAACTCCTTTAGCTTTTTCTTATCTGTGAAGCTCTTTATCTGACCTTTAATTCTGAATGATAGCTTTGCTGGATAAAGTAATCTTGCGTGCAGGTTCTTGGTATTCATCACTTTGAATATTTCTTGCCACTCCCTTCTGGCCTGCATAGTTTCTGTTGAGAAATCTGCTGACAATCGTATGGGTACTCCCTTGTAGGTAACTAACTGTTTTTGTCTTGCTGCTTTTAAGATTCTCTCTTTGTCTTTTGCTCTTGGCATTTTAATTATGATGTGTCTTGGTGTGGTCCTCTTTGGATTCCTTTTGTTTGGGGTTCTCTGCGCTTCCTGGACTTGTAAGTCTGTTTCTTTCACCAGGCAGGGAAAATTTTCTGTCATTATTTCTTCAAATAGGTTTTCAATATCTTGCTCTCTCTCTTCTTCTGGCACCCCTATAATTCGATGTTGGTTCGCTTGAAGTTGTCCCAGAGGCTCCTTACACTATCTTCATATTTTTGGAAGTTTTTTTTCTTTTTTCTTTTCCAGTTGGGTATTTTTTGCTGCTTCGTATTTCAAATCTTTGACTGGATTCTTGCGATCCTCTAGTCTGCTGTTTGGAACTCTGTATTATTCTTTATTTCAGTCAGTGTATGCTTAATTTCTATTTGGTCCTTTTTCATATCCTCGAGGGTCTCACTAGATTTATTGAGGGTCTCACAAAATTTATCGGCAGTTTGTAGAAAATTCTTGGAAACCCTTTTAAGTGTGGTTTTGAACTCTATATCCAGTAGTTTGAGTTCCTCCATTTCTGTCATTTGTGACCTGTTTCTTTGTCTCTGCATTTTTTATGCTTCCCTGTGTTGATAGGGTGGCTTTCTGTGCTAGGGCCCAGTGGCTCAGCCTCCCCAATTACCTGAGGTGGACACTCTTGGTGCATCCCTTTGTGGGCTTTCTGCATAGTCTTGTAGTTAAGCCTTGATTGTTGTAGGTATCACTGGGAGGAATTGACCTCCAGGCCAATTGGCTGTGAGAATCAGCTGTGTCTGCAGTGGGAGAACTTCTGTGCTGGAGACACCCTTCTGGAGCAAGACTTGCTTCAGTGGGGCTTTGGTGCTCACTGAGTCTGCCCCCTGAGTGTGTCCCTTATGGATCTGCGGAGTTATAATTGGATGGTCCCACTCTGACCACTGGGTACACTGGCTCTTGGATCTCTAAGGAGGTGCTAATTTCGCCTCTGTCTGAGGCTACCCAGCAGGAGCTATGGAGAGATCTGCAGATTCCTCTTCTTTGTTTGGGGTTTTGAGGTGTCCAGATGAGGCCTAGCTGTGAAGCAGTGAAATCTGCTGTGGGGCCTTGGGCCTTCTTTTGGATCTTCTGGGTCTCTCTGACCCAGCTGCAGTTTGTTAGGTAATTTTAGATTGCAAAGGGCCAGGTCATTAATATGCAAAAGCCTCTGCTGACAGCTTGGGTGGGGCGGGGTCTCAGGGAATCAACAGGGCGGAGCAAACAGCTATGGCTGATCCTCAGCCCTGCCCTAAGTGGCCCCAGGTCTCAGTGTCCTGCGGTAATCTCTGCAAGCACCTCTGAGAGACAGCCACCCTCGAGTTCCGCCTGCTGCCAGACAGTCCAGTTTCTCCCCATGTGAGTCTGGGTCCCCAGAGACTACCCCGGAACTGGAGTTCAGAGCGTGAGCGTGTGTCTTCCTCCCGATTGAAAAAGACAACTGTGTCCTCAGTTGCCAGCCCTTTCCACATGCGCCTCCGTACCTCTGCACTTTACTTCTGCACCTCCTCTTTGTCTCAGTGTGCTTTTCTCTTTCCTTCTACTTGTAGAATTTCCACTCAGCCAGCCTTCCTATGGTTCCGGATGATGTCCGTTTAGTATGTTAGTTGTATTTTTGAAGTGGTTGTGCGAGGCAGCAATTTCTGGTGTTTACCTATGCCGCCATCTTGGTTTCTCCTCTTAAAAGGTTTCTTTTATTGATTAAGAAAAATGAGTGATTATTCAAATTACTAGGATCAAACTTGAAAGATGGGTCATCATTACTATCCTTTTTTTTTTTTCATTCCTCACCCAAGGTCAAGCTTAGAGAGAGAAAGGGAGGGAGAGCAAGAAAGAGAAACACCTATGTGAGAGAGAAACAGATAGGTTGTCTTCCCGACCCGGGATCAAACCCCACAACCCAGGTATGTGCCGTGACTGGGAATTGAACTAGCAACCTTTCGGTGCATGGGGGACAACTCTCAACCAACTGAGCCATTCTGGCCGGGCATTACTATCATTCTGAAAGAGATAAAAAATATTGTAAAGGAAGAATAACAATTACATTCCAATAAAATTGATACTTTATGACATGGAAAAATTCCAGGAAAGATACAAATGACCAAAATTGACTCAAGAAAAGTAGACAATCCAAATAGATCTATATAATAAGTAAAATAATTGGATTAGTAGTTAAAACACTATCCACAAAGAAAAGCTTAGGCCCAGATGGTTTCACTAGCCCTACCAAACATTGAAAGAAAAGTTAATACCAATTCTTCACAGACTTGCAAAAAAAAAAAAAAAAAAATTTAGTTGGGGATATGTGTACTCTGTACACTGGTGGAGTGGAGAGGGTGACAGGAGCATCAGGGGAAGTCAGTGACTGGAGAATTAGGGATCCTTGCTTTAAATAGAAACCTCTTTTCATATAATGGCTTCCTGGATTTATTAACCTGCATTTAGTTCATAAGACTTCAATTTATCCACCTCCTTAAGTGATATTGTATTACCTGAGTGAGGTAAACCTTTAAAGACAGATCCCACTGATGATTGAATCTGAATTTATTACAAAATAGTGATGGTTTTGAGTTTATAAGAGAATAGTAAATACTGGTTGTATTAATTGGTTCTAATAATATTGCCAGTCTGAAGGCAAAAGTAAATTCTCTGTTTTCATGTTTTTAATTGTTCTCATTTTTAGTGTTATGATCTAATATAAGAATACTAGTATAAAGTATCCTTACATGTTCCTTGTACCATTTTTGGTTAAGGTTAGAGTACAAGCCAGGGTTGAATTTGCTGATTCTGTTTTTATTTATACATGTTTTGTTTTTCATTTATGGTTTTTTCTTCTTTACATCTTAACTAACACTTTTTGCAGGGGATTTTATTTACATTTATATAGTATATTTGTCAAAGATCATATGTATAGATCTCATTTGAGTCTCATAAATTTTTGAGTTTGGTATGTTAGCTCTTATCCTCTTTTTCTTTGTATGTATGTACACATAGGGATTTTGAGTGTGTGTGTGTGAATAACTTTTTTGTTAACTACTATAGGAAGCTGGTTGTTCAGATTGTTGTTATTGCAAGTGCACACACAACCACATATTCATACAAAATGATAATAGTAATAATAGTTAACATTTATTGAGTACATAAGTATCAGTAAGTGTGACCAGAAATTGTTCTAGCTAAAATCTACATTATTTGAAGACATTTGAAATTTACAGCTGTTCTTGATCTTAAGTTAGGATAGTGGTTCTCAACAAAGAAGGGCAGTTTTGACCTCCAGGGAATATCTGACAATCTCTGGAACATTTTGTATACCATAACTGGGGAGTATTATCATCTCAGAGGGTAGAGACTAGGGATCCTGCTAAACATCCTATAGTGCACAGGATGGCCTCCTACACGTTATCTGCCCCAAAATGTTAATAGTGCCAAGATTGAGAATCTCTGGGCTAAGGTGATTTTGCCCACATCCTATGAAGATTGACCAAAGTTTGGGGGAGAATGTTTTCTTTTAGTTTTTGGTTCAACTATGATATTTCCATGCCAATATTTCTCAGGACATAAGTTGGCTACCAGAATGTTTAACTGGAATGGTTTAGGTGTATGCCATCTCAGGGAAAACCTGAAAAAACTATTTTTGGACTACTGCTCTATATTGTCTGACCCAGTCTACCAAAATGCCTATTTCTACACTGCCAGTAACTTTATCCAAGATATATCAGTGCCAGTTTTTTTGCCCTTTGGTTTTGGTTAAAGCACCCTCATTCTACCTAATAAGATTTAATCATTTAATCCAAGTGAGAAAAAAAAATCATTTCAGTTCCTTCCCTCATAAAAGCTTCTGACGCCTTATGAAAATTTATTCATTCCTATTTTTTTAACTTGATGCTCTGAACATCAGTAGTTTAATGGAAGGAAGGTAGACATTATAAACTATATCTCTCTGCCATATTGGAAATCTAAAAGGAGGAGACATATATTAAGTCCTGTTAGCTCAGTGTCACATGAGCTGAGTGTTTGGTGAAGCCATGATGCAGCCTTACCTATGTGTCTCACATAAAAGCATGCTGTGTTTATTCTACTGCCACTCAGATACAAATAGAGCTTATCCTATCCTATATAATAAAAGGCTAATATGCAAATTGTCCCCTCAACCAGGAGTTCAACTGGAAGTTGGACCAGGGGGCGGGGCCAGCCAACCAACTGCCCGTGTCCCCTCTCCCCTGGCCAGCCCCACCCCCAAACAGTGGTGGGGCTGGCCCACCAACTGCCCACAGTCCCTCCCCCAGCTGGCCTCGCATCCGATTGCCCCCTGCCCAATCGGGGGTGGGGCCAGCTGGCCAACTGCCCACGGTCCCTCCCTTGGGCCAGCCTGGCCCGAATGGCCCTGTTTGGGGCAAGCCAGCTGGACCCCACTCATGCACGAATTTATAGTTTTAAATATATTAAGGATCAAATCTTTGTTTTATGTAGGACTCTTTTTTTCCTGTTTGCTTGAAGCAGTTTATAGCTGACATTTACTAGTATTTCAGTAGTTTTTAGCAGGTAAACTGTTAACCTTCTGAAGAATGTGATTAACCCCTGTTATTATAGTAGTGATTGGTGAAAAATCCAAATGGTACTATTTTTCTCTGAAAGAATTTATTTCTGGTAACTGTAAGGCAAGAGAGTATTTGCTTTCAAATATTTAGAGTTGCATTTTATTTCTAACTAGAGGCTCGGTGCACGGGGTTCGTGCACTGGTAGGGGGCATGGCCTGTGGAGATGGGCTCACTGTGGGAGCGCTGCTCATCCTGGGTCTGCTGAGCGGCTGTGGACCCGCCCTCTGAGCAGCTGCACTGTGGTAGTTCACTGACCATGAGGGGGCAGCTCCTGAGTTGAGTGTCTGCCCGTCTTGTGGTCATTGTGCGTCATAGCGACTGGTCAACTGGTAATTCTGGTTGTTCCGCTCTTCAGTCGCTGGGCTTTTATTATATAAGATTAGAGATTTTCTGAAGATTCGCACAATAGGCCTTTCTTCCCCTGACTGCTGGCACCGGTTTTCCTCCGGCACCCAGGACCCAGGCCTTTGGTCCGGCCGCAGGGGAGAAGCCAACCCTCTTCAGTCTTCAGTCTTCAGTCTTCAGTCTTCAGTCTTCACTCCGGCCGGAGCCTTCAATCTTTGCTCCCCGCCTGCATATGCAAATTAGCTGCCATCTTTGTTGGGTTAATTTGCATAGTTGCTTTGATTGGCTGGTGGGCGTAGCGGAGTGACACCAATTTGCATGTTTCTCTTTTATTAGTGTAGATTTGTAGTTTAATAATTATTAATGCTTTAATTATGATATTTATAATGACCAAATTACCATTGAAATGATAGTCTGTTACCTATAACATATAAGAGATATAATAACATTCATTTTAGAAAATTGTGCTATCTATAGCTTCTAATCTTTGGGCCTTGCTTCTTATTGAACAAGCAGTGCATGAATATTGAGGTATTTCAATCCTGATTTTTCTCTCTGCAAGTTCTTTTTTTTCATAAGCAGGTTATAGTACTAAGCTCCAACTTGAGTCAGGTTGCAAATTCTCTTTCAATACAGGTGCTATATGTATAGGTGTTATATTTATTTTTGTTGGATTAATTTATATTTAAAGTTAGTTAGCAATGTGTTAAGGTTAGTTTAGCTCAGACATTAGTGATGTCTTAGATTGTAAGGTCCTAGGTCCAGGGACTATTATCTCTAAAGCTTATGCTATATGCTACGAGTAAGATTTTAACAAATTTGACTATTTAGAAATTTTGCTAATAAAAGTGATTAAAACCCCAGATAATGCCTGGCTTGCTGCTATTTATTTATTTATTTATTTATTTATTTATTTGAACACCTTATTATAGATTCAGGATATACATAGCAGAGTGGGGTAGTCTGTTAATTTTTTGTTTTACTTCTGACTTTGGGGCATCTAACCTCCATAACTCTGAATAGAGGCCAGGGCTATTTGCTTTCATTGTAAAAAACAATGTTTATAAGTTGGATGTCTGTTAGTACTGAGTGCTTTTTTTTTATACTAGTGTGTATATAGACAGAAGGCAGAGAAAGGTGGAGAAATGGGGAGGAGGAGCAGGTGGAGAAGTAGAGAGAAATAGTAATAAAAAGACTACAGGGTCTGGATTGATCTGTATTTGCTCCAAATTTATATACAGTAAATGTAGTTTACTGAGCAATGTTTTCTTAAGTCTGAAAGAAAATCAGTCTCTTCAGGACTTCTAGTTAATACTTTTAAATTTAAATTAATTAAAAATTTTAAATGAATTCATTTACAAAATAATGATTTGTTGTATTATAAAATTCAAAGACTTTTATTTAATCATCCGAATTCAGCACTTTGGAAAATAATGAGCTTTTAAATCTTAAAGCTAACCCTTGCTAACTATAGAAAACATGAAAAATTCTTTTTAAATTAAATTTATTGCAGTGACATTGGTTAATAAAATTATATAGGTTTCAACGCACATTTCTATGATGTATATTTCATTGTGTGTTTACCACCCAAAATGAAATCTTCTTTGATCACCATATATTTGATTCCCTTTATCCTTTACTACCTCCCCATCCTCCTCCCCCTGGAAACCATCATACTGTTATCTGTGTCTATGAGGTTTTTTTATTTTTATTTAAATTATTTATTTTTTAAAGTATTACATAAGTCTCCTTTTTTCTGCATTGACTTCTCCCCAGCCACTCCCACCCCCAGCTCATGCCCTCATCCCCCTACTGTCTGTGTCCATTGGTTATGCTCATATGTATGTCTATGGGTTTTTGTTTGTTCATTTGCTGCTTTCAGTTTTATAACTCATACTAGAATCCCGGTGCATGAAATTCGTGCACGGGTGGGGTCCCTAGGCTTGGCTGGTTATCAGGGCCGATTAGTTTCCCTGCCTTCTCCTTCCTTCGCTGCCCACACACCGCCACTGCGTGGTTCTCCCCCTCCGCATCCCCTCTCCCCTCCTCCTTTCCTTGCTGCTCGTGTCCGCTGCCACCCACCCCTGGTTCCCCATCCCAGCCCGGGTGATTAGGGCCTGCCAGCTTGGGGAGGAACCCAGGTGGTTGGCCGTTGACCTCAAGAGGGAGCCGGCCCTCGGTCCCCTTGGGAAAGGGGCTGTGTCCACGGTTACCCACCCCCAGTTCTCCATCCCAGCCTGGGGCCTGCTGTCGGGAGGAGGGACCGGGAGGGTGGCCAGCAGGCCCCATTGGCAATTGGGGCCTGTGGGCTGGGGGCAGCTCCTGCGTTGAGCATCTGCCCCTTGGTGGTCATTGCGCGTCATAGTGACCGGTCGTTCCGGTCGTTCTCTTGTAGCAGTCACTTAGGCTTTTTCATATGTGGATATTTATGAGTTAAGTCATGTGGTTTTTTACTTTTTCTGTCTGACTTATAGGGTAATATTCTCAAGACCCATACATGTTGGCTAGTAGTATTCCATTGTATATATGTATCACATCTTTTTTATCTAATCATCTATCGAAGAATACTTTAGTTGTCTTGGTCACTGTGAATAATGCTGTAGTGAACATAGAGGTGCTGGGTGATATGGTAACTCTATTCTTAATTTTTTTAGGAACCTCCATACTGTTTTCCATGTTGGGAGTCCCAGTTTACATTTGCACCAGAAGTGAATGAGGGTTTCTTTTTCTCCACAACCTCTCCAACACTTGTTATTACTTGTCTTGCTGGTATCTGATTATAGTTTTGATTTGCATTTTCCTAATAGCTAGTGAAGTTGAGCATCTTTTTATGTATGTGTTGGCCATTTGTATGTCTTCTAAGGAGAAGTGTCTGTTCAGGTCCTTTGCCCATTTTTTAATTGGATTGTTTTTTGTTGTTGTTGAGTTGTATGAATTGTGTATATTTTGAATATTAAGCCTTTGTTGGAGCTGCTGTTTGCAAATATTTTCTCCCATTTGGTTGGTTGCCTTTTTTAAAAAATATTTTAATTGATTTCAGCGAGGAAGAGAGAGTAAGAAACATCAGTGATGAGAGAGAATCACCTCCCACACACCTCCGACTGATTGAGCCCACAACCAGAGCATGTGCCTTTCACCAGAATTAAATCTGGGACTCTTCAGTCTGACACTCAGGCTGACACTCTATTCACTGAGCCAAACTAACTGGGGCAACCTTTTTGTTTCCTTGATTTCTTTTGCTGTGTAGAAACTTTTAGTTTGATATAATCCCATTTATTAACATTTGCTTTTACTTTCCTTGCCTTTGGGGTCAAATTCATAAAATCCTCTCTAAGACCAAGGTCTGTAAGTTTAGTACTTATGTTATCACCTATGTAATTTATTGTTTCAGGTCGTATATTTATGTCTTTGATCTATTTTTAGCTAATTTTTGTAGATGGGACAAATAGCAGTGTAGTTTCATTCTTCTGCATGTGGCTTTCCAATTTTCCCGGCACCATTTATTAAAGAGACTTTATTTTCTCCATTGTATGTTTTGGCTCCTTTGTTGAAAATTATTTGCCTATATACATGTGGGTTTATTTCTGGGCTCTCAAATCGGCTTCATTGGTCTTTGTGTCTGTTTTTCTGCCAATACCGTGCTCTTTTGATTATTGTCACATTGTAATATAATTAGAATGATACCTCTGTGTGATATCTCTGGCTTTTTTTTCCCCCCCTCAGGATTACTTTATCTATTTGGGGTCTTTTGTAATTCTATACAAATCTAATGATTTTTGTTCTATTTCTTTAAAAAATGCCACCGGGCCCATCCAGCATGGCTCAGTGGTTGAGTGTCAACCTATGAACCAGGAGGTCATGTTTCAATTCCCGGTCAGGGCATATGCCCAGGTTGTGGGCTTGATCCCTACTGTGGGCATGCAGGAGGCAGCCAATCCGTGATGCTCTCTAATCATTGATGTTTCTATTTCTCTCCCCCTCTCCTTTCCATTCTGAAATTAATAAAAATATATTTTTTAAAAATGACATTGGTTTTTTTTGGTGGAAATTGCATTAAATCTGTATATCGCTTTGGGTAACATGACCATTTTAAACTATGTTGATTCTTCCAATCCATGGACATGAAATATCTTTTCATTTCTTTGTGTCTTTTTCCAATTCTTTTAATAATGCTTTATAGTTTTCAGTGTATAAGTCCTTCACATCTTTTTATTCCTAGACATTTTATTCTTTTTGTTGCCATTTCATAAATAATTGCTTTTTCCTTTTTGAAATTTTGTCAGTATATAGGAATGCAATGGATTTTTGTACATTAATATCTTGCAACTTTACTCTATTTGTTTATTTCTAATAATTTTTGGTAGCATCTGTAGGTTTTTTTTAAAATTATTTTTTATTTTTCAATATTATATTAGTTTCAGGTGTACACCCAGTGATAAGACATTTTATAACTTACTAAGTGATCATCCTGATAAATCTCGTACCCATCTGACACCACACATAGTTAATACAACTTATAGATATAAATGCCTAAGCGACTGGAACGCCAGAATAAACGGTCGCTATGACATGCACTGACCACCAGGGGCAGACGCTCAACACAGGAGCTTCCCCCTGGTGGTCAGTGCACTCCCACAGCCAACCTCCTGTGGCCGGCCAACCCCTCACGGTCCTTCCCCCTGTCCGGCAGGCCCTGGCCTGGCAGAAAGGCCCTGGCTGGCAGATGGCAGCTGGCAGGAAGGTCCCAGTCAGCAGCTGGACCGATCGGCCCTGATCACCAGCCAGGCCTAAGGACACAACCCTCACAAATTTTGTGCACTGGGCCTCTAGTATATATAAAAGGCTAATATGCTAAGTGTCCAACTGTCTGACCCGTCGCTATGGTGTGCACTGACCACCAGGGGCCAGATGCTGAATGCAGGAGCTGCTGTGATGTGCACTGGCCATTTACAGAGAAACAGCACCACAGACCTGGCACCTACAAAACAACACCCAGCTTCCCCCAAGTGGGACACCAGCCCCGCCACCACCCTGGAGTGACAGCCCACCAAATTGCAGCCAACACTGCTGAGACCCCATGGTGCAAAATGCAGTTCACAGTCCAGCCCAGGCCAGAAACAGTGGCTGTGGGCGCCGGGTAATGATGTCATGTAGCAATACCTGGCTTCCTCTCTCTAGCAAGGACTAGCCTCCTTGCAGTTTCTTCAGCCCAGGAACACAGCTTGCTTTATAGCCAGGTGCAAACATTTCACACGTTAACCAAATGTCTTTGAAGCGTTTTCCTGTGCCTCATCTCGTTTGATCCTCACAGAAGTCCTGGAGTAGGTAGATAGGAGACTTGGTGGAATCCTATTTTCTTTTCATTACCCGGAAATGGAGATTCAGGAAGTTTAGAAACTTGACCCGACTGAAAAGAAGTAAGAAATGATGGACCTTGAAAATGACTTCAGGTTTTATCACTGTGCAGAATATAGTCCAAACACTGCTGCAGTTAAATATTGTACCCTTTCTTCTCCCTGCGTGATCTACAATAATAATCTGCTTCATGTTGATATTTACTGCTGTGTTGCTGACAGTTACCTAAAAGAGAAGTTGGGGTGCTTCACTGGGCTGGAAAAAGTTTAGCTAAATCAGAAAGCAGATCTAATTAAACAAGTTTATTCTATATATATAAAAGGCTAAGTTGACTCACTCATGCACGATATATATAAAGCTCTCGCTGGTGCCAATCACATGCATGTGTTTAGTTCTTTTTCTGGTGGTTTGATCTGTTCATTCACTTGGGACATGTTTCTTTTTATTTTTTCCTTTTAAAATTTTTAAGTTCATTTACTGATTTGAGAGCGAGAGAAAAAACATTGATTTGTTGTTTCACTTACTTATGCATTCATTGGTTTTCTCTTATATGTTTCCTGACTGGAGATTAAACCCACAATCTTGATGTTTTGGGATGATGCTCTTAACCAACTGAACTACCCTGCCAGGGCTAGGGACATGTTTGTTTGTCTCTTCATTTTGGCAGCCTCCTTGTGTTTGTTTCTACATATTATTAGGTAGAGGTACTGTGTCTCCTAGGTTTGGTAGAGTGGCATAGTGTAGTAGGTATTCTGTAGGGTCCAGTGGCACCACCTCCCCACTCACCTGAGTTGGGTACTCCAGGTGTACCCCCCCCAATGTGGGCTGTATATATCCTCCAGTTGTAGCTGAACCTTGATTGCTGTTGGCATGTCAATGGGAGGAATTTGCCCCCCGGCTTATCAGCTTCAAGGACTGGCTAAGACCACCATGGAGGGTCAGTTATGCAGGGGCCCCACTCCATGGAGCAGGACTCACTTCAGCGGGGCTCTTGTACTTGTTGAGTCTGCCTCTTGAGTGTGTTGCTTGTGGAGGTGGTTGGGTGTTGCTTCAGTGTGATCTGAAGCTGTCCACAGGGTGTGCTAACTTTGGGGTCTCCCAGGAGGTGCAGGCCAAGGTCAGCCACTGCCTTGCGCCACCTGGCATGAGCTACAAAGCAATCTGCATATGTGTATTTATTGGCACTGGGCTTTGAGGTACCCAGGATAGGCCAAGTTGTGAACAAAGGCCTATTGCCCCTAGTGCTGGCCCTGGGGCCACTTAGCTAGAGGTACAGGGCATGCTGAGGCCAGATGATGCGGGTTTGAGAGATTTTAGAAAAGACTGAAGCATGAGCCAAGGCAGGACATTCCTATGGAAAAGCCACTGGAAATAGCTTGAGTGTGTCAGAAAGTTTGTGGGGCAGGGGTCCCAGGGAATCACCATGGTGGAGTGAACAGTGTTAGTCAGGTTGATGGATAGGTACTCAGATATGGCACCTGCCTTTGGGCCCTTTGGAGGAGAGGCTCAAAAGAATCAATGGCTTCTGCCAGCACTTCTGTCTGGGAGAAAGCTGCCCCTCCAGCTTTTGGCCTGATGCCAGACACTACAGTTCCTCCCAGCAAGTCCCTGGTGCCTTTGGAGCTGCTGCCCCAGTGCTGGAACTCAGAGGACATGAGTCAGTGTGCGTTCATGGATGGGATCCTATAGTGGTTCTCAACCTTCCTAATGCCGCGACCCTTTAATACAGTTACTCGTGTTGTGGTGACCCCCAGCCATAAAATTATTTTTGTTGCTACTTCGTAACTGTAATTTTGCTACTGTTATGAATCGTAATGTAAATATCTGATATGCTATATGTGTTTTCCGATGGTCGCAACCCACAGGTTGAGAACCGCTGCTGGAGGAACTGCCTTGGACTCTAGCAGCTCTCTGTTTCCACTCAGTTAAAATCCCCTCTGTTTTTTATAGCCAGAAGTTTTGGGGACTTCTCTTCCCAGCACTGGAACCCTGGGCTGAGGGCCTGGTGTTGGCTGGGACCCCTCAGTTTTCAGGGGAGACTTCTGCAGTTGAGATATCCTTCCTGATTTTTAGCCACTACTCATTGGTGTGGGGCCAGCCCATTCTGCATCTTTGCCCCTCTTTACTAGTGTCAGCGTGGCTTCTTTTTTATATCTTTAGTTGTAGGACTTCCATTTAGCTAGATTTCAGGTGGTTCTTTATGATGATTGTTTTGATTTTGTATTTTTGATGTGGTTGTGGGAGGAAGGGAGTACCACATTTATGTATGCTACCATCCTGACCAGAAGTTTTAGGGTTTTTATGTAAAGAATCATGTCATCTGCAAAAAGTGACAATTTTACTTTTCATTCCCAATTTGGATGCTTTTTATTTCTTTCTCTTGCCTAATTGGTCTGGCTAGGACTTCCAGTACTATGTTGAATAACAGTGGTGAGAGTGGACATTGTTTTCCTGTTCCTGATCTTAGAGGAAAAACTTTCAGGTTTTTTTTTTGTTTGTTTGTTTTTTTAATATCTTACCATTAAGCAAGATATTAGCTGAATGTTTGTCATGTGGCCTTTATTATGTTGAGGTACTTTCTTTCTATACCCATTTTATTGAGTGTTTTAATCATAAATGGGTTTTGTATATTGTCAAATGCTTTTTCTGCATCTATTGTGATCATATGATTTTTATGCTTTATTTTGTTAGTGTGATGTATTACATTGATCAGTTTGCATATGTTGAACCATCCTTGTGTCCCTAGAATGAACCCCACTTGATCATGATGTGTTATCTTTTTAATATATTGCTGTTTGCTAGCATTTAAAACATGGAAAAATCTGTAAAAATATTTGGAAGAAAATGTAAATAACATACGTTTCTATCACTCGGAAATAATCACATTTAATGTTTTGGTATATTTCCTTCCAGTCTTAAAAATAATTTTTTAAATTTGAGATCACTCATATCTTCATATTTTTTAACTTAATGCATTGCAAGAACTTTTCCATATCTTTAGTCTTTAAAGTAATTTTACTAATTGCATATTTTTGTCATAATTTTAATATTTTTATGTTGTCACACATTTGTTGCCACTTTTCTTTAATATTAGAAACTCAATGAATCTTACTGTTCCTAAATCTTTATTTGTATAAATCTGTAAGTATTTGTGTCTGATTACTTCCTTCTAGATTCCTAAATGGGAAATTACTGAGTCAGAAATGATAAATGTTATCAAGATTCTTAATGTGCATGGCTAAATTACTATCCAAAAACATTAATCTAGTTGAACTTCCACCAGTAGTATGTAAGATACCTATTATGAAATACTCATCAACACTAGGCATCATTATTGCATTTAAAAAGTGTCAGTTCTCTTCATGAAAAATTGTCTTATTCTATCAAATATTGTCAAAAATAAAATTGCTGTTTTTTATATTACTGTTTAAAGTGGATTGGTAGAACTTTAGAAAAATCATTAATTGGATTTATGAATTTAAATTAGAATGTAATTTAATGGAAAAATTTCAACAATGGGAAATTTGGAAATATTTGTTCAGTGTAATGCTCTGAGGGTCCATGGATACCATCTTATTATTACTGTTGGAACAGTGCAGGTGAAAGCAAGAGAAAATACATATTAAGAAGGTATTTTTCTACTATAGAAAAATAAGTTTTTGCTATATTTTTATCAAGTTTTAGGAATAGCAATTATAGTATAGGCGTTTAAGAGAACAGTTTTCAAACTAGACTCTTTAGTGTCTCATTAAGATTATCCCTCTTTATTACTATGTTTATATTGTATTAAATTATCTTGTTTCTAGACCTCAGTTTCCTTATCTATTAAATGAAGATTAAAGAGTTTTTCCTAAGGATTATGAAATACAGTAAATATAAAGTACTTAGCAGAGTGTCTGGAAGTTGGTTAATGCCAAATAAGTGCTAGTCATTATTTGGCAGATTTTGATAGATTCATTTATTCAACAGATATTTACTGAGTATTTAAACAGTGTGCCACACACTTTCTAGGCATTGAGAAGAAAGCCATGAAACAAACTTTAAAAAATCCCTATTGGAACTTATAATGTAAGTAGTGACAAGAGGGGGAGGGGATATTATCTTGTAAAATAGAGTAATCACAAATAAGAGTTTTTGAAATTTACAACAAATGTCTTCAGATTTAAAAATGGCTTTATAAGTTAGATAAAGAATGACTTGTGCCTTTTGAGGGAGGAATGCCTTTGCACTGTTGTTTTTTTTGTTGTTGTTGAATTTTTATTCATTTGTAAAGTGATATGATTAGTATCTACTCTTTTTTATTTGGCAATCTCAAGCTGCTGGAAAATAAAGCATAAAGTTTTTATGGTAATACGCTAATGATACTATAATTATTTCTCTGAGAAAGAAAGAAGGAATTGCTTTGTTGAGAACTAAACAGAGTACATGTACATTTTGAGATATATTAATAGAAAATATTAGTTTTCTTTGCTTAACTAACAACAGTGCTATAAAGTTGGTCTTAAAATGAGAGAGAAATGTAATGTTTATTTTTAAGGTTAATATTTGTTAGAAAATTACTCATGAGATAGTTTTGAATCTCTCTAAATACCCCACCCCCAGAGAGATTAACCAAAGTACTTATATGCATACTAGTGGCCCAGTGCACGAAATTCATGCGGGTGTGTGTGTGTGTGTGTGTGTTCCTCAGCCCGGCCTCCACCCTCTCCAATCTGGGACCCCTTGAAGGATGTCCTACTGCCGGTTTACAGGGATCGGGCCTAAACCAGCATTCGGACATCCCTCTCGCAATCCAGGACTGCTGGCTCCTAACCGCTCACCTGCCTGCCTGCCTGCCTGCCTGCCTGATTGCCCCTAACCACTCTGCCTGCCGGCCTGCTTGCCCCCAAATGCCTCCCCTGCCAGCCTGATCATCCCCAACTGCCCCCTGCTGGCCTGCTCGCCCCCACCTTCCTTCCCACTGGCCTGCTCGCCCCCAACTGGCCCCCCTGCTGGTCTGCTTACCCCCAATGGCCCCGCCCCCCCCACCAGCCTGATCACCCACAACTGCCCTCTCCTCTTGGCATCTAACCGCCTCTACCTCGGCCCCGCCACCATGGCTTTGTCCAGAAGACCATCCAGAAGGTCTCCTGGAAGGTCTCCCAGTCTAATTAGCATATTATCCTTTTATTAGTATAGATAGAGGCCTGGTGAGGGCTGGCTGGTTTGCCCTGAAGGGTGTCACAGATCAGGGTGGAGGTTCCCTTGGGGCATGGGGCGGCCTGGGCAAGGAGCCTGTGGTGGTTTTCAGGCTGGCCAGTCTGGGTGAGGGGCTGAGGGCTATTTACAGGCTGGCTACACCCCCTTCAGGGTGGGTGTCCCCACTGGGGTGCCTGGCCAGCCTGGGTGAGGGGCTGATAGCTGTTTGCAGGCTGGCCAAGCCCCCCAGCAGGGACCCTCACGCCATGAGGGTGTGGCCAGCCTGGGTGATGAGCTGATGGCTGTTTGCCGGCTTGCCACAGCCCCTTCAGGTTGGGGGTTCCCACTGGGGTGCCTGGCCAGCCTGGGTGAGGGGCTGATAGTTATTTGCAGGCTGGCCACGGCCCCAGGCAACCCAGGCTCTCAGTCCCTCCTTGAGCGGAGGCCACAGAGGCTGGAAGCAGGTATCTGGGATTTATTTATCTTCTATAATTGAAACTTTGTAGCCTTGAGCAGAGCCCACAGCTGGCCAGGGCAGGCAGGAAGCTTGGCTTCCTCCATCGCCAGGGGCAACCCAAGCTTCCTGTTTGCTCCAGCTCCGTAGCCGCCACCATCTTGGTTGGGTTTAGTTGCATACTCGATCCTAATTGGCTTGTGGGCGTGGCTTGTGAGTGTAGTGGAGGTATGGTCAATTTGCATGTTTCTCTTTTATTAGATAAGATATGCGTAACCCATGGACATAACATAGACAATATAATGGTGAAGGCCTGGGAGTTTGGGAAGGGTGTCGGATGGAGGGAGTCAATGGGGGAAAAAAAGGAACATCTGTAATACTTTCAACCATAAAGGTAAATTTATAAAGTAAATAAATACCCCAAACCCATAAAAACAAAGCTGCAAGAGAAAGTACTAGTTATCTATGGCTGCATAACAAATCCCAAAACCTAGTACTTTAAACAACAAACATTTTTTATCTTAAAGTTTCTGTGGGTTTTGAATGTGGGGACAATTTAGCTGTGTACTCTGGCCAAGAGTCTTACAGTCAATTTGTGGCAATCAAAATAACAGTTAAGATGTTGGCCGGGGCTACAGTCTTCTAAAGGTTTGGGGGAAAATCTGCTTCCTAACTTAATCAAGTGGTAGAATTCAGTTTTTCAAGGGTATTGAACTGAGGGCCTTAGCTCCTTGCTGTGTGTTGGCTGGAAGTTGTCCTCAGTTCTTGCTTCTCTATAGGGCAGCTTATAGTAGGGCAACTGGCTTTCATCCAAGGAGAGCAAAGGAAGGTAAACAAGGTGGAAGCCAGCATCTTTATGTAACCTAATGTCAGAAGTAACTTCCCATCACTTGTATTGTATTCAGATCTTAGAAGTAATTCAGTAGGTTCAGCCCACACTTGAAGAAATCACCTAGGGACATGACTAGCTGTCAAGAGTCAGGAATCACTGGGAGCCTTTTTAGAAACTGTCTACTACAGAGAGCAAAGAAAATATCCATGGACAACATCTATGAAAAACTAAGTGAAAAAAATGTACATGAGCCCTAAATACAAGAAGCTGGGGGCACTCACAGTTGCAAGACCTGAGCAGTCTGGGAGGGAATAAGCACAGAGAAACAATGGATCACCTGACAGAGTAGAAAGTAGAAAATCCCTAAAATACTCTATAAACCAAAATACTCTATAGGTACTTATTAGAAATCTGAACTAGACTGGTTGCAAATGATATGTGTTAAAGTTTAAGGGGTTGGATCATATATTATGAACTCTCAAAGCTGCAGCCAAAGCTTCCTTCTAAAACAACACTGACAAGAAATTACTAGAATAATGTACAAATGAGCAGTACAGAGGCAATAAGAGGTAAAAGGAGATGATTCAGGACAAACGACAAGTGCTGGCGAGGATGTGGAGAAAAAGGAACCCTCGTGCACTGCTGGTGGGAATGCAGACTGGTGCAGCCACTGTGGAAAACAGTATGGCATTTCCTCAAAAATTAAAAATAGATCTCCCATTTGACCCAGTTATCCCACTTCTAGGAATATAGCCCAAGAAATCAGAAACACCAATCAGAAAGGACATATGCACCCCTATGTTCATAGCAGCACAATCTACAATACCTAAGATTTGGAAACAGCTAAAGTGCCCATCAGCAGATGAATGGATTAAAAATCAGTAGTACATCTACACAATGGAATACTATGCTGCTGTAAAAAAGAAAGAACTTTTACCATTCGCAACAGCATGGATGGACAAGGAGAGCATTATATTAGGTGAAATAAGCCACTCAGAGAAAGATAAATATCACATGATCTTACTCATTTGTGGAATATAATAAACAACATAAACTGATGAACATAAATAGATCCAGAGACAGAGAAGCATCGAACTGACTGGCAAACTTCAGAGGGAAGGCAGGGGGAGGGTGGGGGGAAGAGATCAACCAAAGGACTTGTATGCATGCATATAAGCATAACCAATGGACACAGACACTAGCTGGGAGAGGGTGAGGGCATGTGCTGGGGGTTGGGGTGGCCAAGGAGGGGTCAATGTGGGACAAAGGAGACATATGTAATACTTTAAACAATAAAGTATTAAAAATAAATTAATTTTTAAAAAAGGAGATGATTCTGATAAAAGTGAGGGAGGAGGATTCAGCCAGGATGTCTCAGAAAAACAAGCTGCTTTTTAAAAATATATATACTTTTTTATTGATTTCGGAGAGAAAGGGAGAGGGAGAGAGATAGAAACGTCAGTGATGAGAATCGTGGATCAGCTGCCTCCTGCACACCCCCTACTGGGGATCGAGCCTGCAACCTGTGCATGTGCCCTGACTGGGAATCGAACCTGGGACCCTTCAGTCCACAGGCTGATGCTCTATCCACTGAGCAAACTGGCTAGGGCAAACAAGTTGCTTTTTGAAGACCACAGAAATACATCAGAATGAGCTTTGGGGTGTTGGAAAAGCTCTGCTGAACCAGGTTTAAAAATTCAGGAAAAGTAGTTTCATTTAAAAAACGAATAACAGAAAATAATAGAAGACAAAAAACAAAGTTTATTAGAAAGGAAAAAGGGAATAAGAAACAACTTCTTAAAAACAATGAATGCAAATCAGGAAGATGTGCCCACAAAACAGATCAATTTCAAAACAATCTGAAATAAGAAAATGCAGTGATATATGAAAACAAACAAATTAGAATTAGAAAAACTCAAATTAGGTAATAGAACTTGAGAAAAAATTTAAAAAGTTTAAAATTTCATAAATGAACAGTAATCTTAGCAGAAAGTAAAATGTAAATAAACATGGGTAATTGTGAAAAGGTACAAGATGAAAGAAGAAAAATAAATTTTAATCAAAGAAGAAATGAAGAGAGATAATAGATTCAAGAGGGAGCAACAGCCCTAGCCAGTTTTGCTCAGTGGTTAGAGGATTGGCCTGGGGACTCAAGGGTCACAGGTTCAATTCTCAGTCAAGGCCCTCGGTTGCAGCTCATTCCCCTGGCTAGGTCATGGCACGTGTGGGAGGCAACCAATCATTGTTTCTCTCTCTGTGTCTCTCCCCCTCCTTTTCATTCTCTCTAAAATAATCTATGGAAAAAATATCCTCCAGTGAGGATTACAACAACAAAAGAGGGAGCAACAAATATTAAAAACAAAACCAATCCAATGTATGGACAATTCAAGTCCCAGTAACCATGCAGAAGAAAACCAAAGCAAGGAAAATGAACAGATATTAAAAACGATAATTTAAAAAAAAGATTTAAAACTACATATTGAAAGGGTGCACATGGTGTATCTGAGAATTTTGACCCAGAAAAATGACAACTGATACAATGCTAGTAATATCAGTTACTTTAAGTGGGGGGAAAAGTTGTTTGGGCATCAGGCAAAAAGACTAGCTGACTTTTAAAGGAAAGGAAAGATTGTCATCAGAATTTTTAACAGCAATGCTTTATGCCAGAGGAAAATGGAATAAGTTATTTAAGATATTAAAGGAAAGAAAATGTGAGTCAATGGGTAATATGTGGATTTATATCCATTATAATGATTTTCAAGTGTGAAAGCTGTGAAAATCTTTATTGCTATATAAAAAACTCAGGGCATGTTGTTCCCATGAGCTATTCCCTAAAGAACTTTATTAGAGAATAAGCTTCATACAAAATCAATAGCAAGGTATGGACATAAGGATTGGTGCTAACTTTAATTTTCTTCTCTCTTGAAGATTTCTAACTTAGGTACTTCATTGGCTCAAATTATTTCAAGTATTGTGCTATAAATGTTTAGAATTTTATTACAGTCTTTAATATAGCAGCCTTGAATAGGAAGAATAATAGGTCTTTTTATCTAGAATATTTCTTGTATAATGGTCTACCATAGCTCCTTTTAGGAATGGATGTACTACTTTGCTATATAGAGCAGGTTTTCTCAATTTTGATATTTCTGACATTTTGAGGCTAGATAATTATTTGTTGTGGGGCTGTCCTGTGCTTTGTAGAATATGTAGCTATATCCCTGATCTGTACATAGTAGAGGCTAGTAGCACTGCATCTCTGTGTGACAACCAAAAATTGCTAGATGTAGTGTAGATGGCAGAATAAGCCCTAGTGGAGAATCACTGCTATAGAAAAGTGTTGAATAGTGCTACAGCGAACTTGTTAGTAAACCACTGCATTTGATCAACCATGAAGACCCACCTCAAATTGTAATAATAGTAATAAAAAAAACCTAATAAAAGAAATTAATCAGCTAGGATAATGCATTATAGATTGCATTATATATTTCATAAACTTTGCTTTTGAAATGGGAAATTAGATATATATGCTAGAGGCCCAGTACATGGATTTGCGCACATTGAATGGAAATTAATTAGAAGAGATATATATTTTTAGCAGCTGGGGAGGGCTCTAGGGTGTGTCCGGCCCATCTCACGCAGTTCCTATTGGCCGGACCCCAGCAGCAAGCTAACCTACCGGTTGGAGCATCAGCCCCCTGGTGGTCAGTGCGCGTCATGGCGACTGAATGAACAGTTGAACGGTCTTTTAGGCTTTTATATATATAGTTTGTTTTGTGTGTGTGTGTATTATGTATGTGTGTATATTCTATAATTGATCTATAAGTAATTATTAATCTATAAGTAATTAGTAATTAGATTAATCCTGAAATTAAGTCAGGGTAGGATATAACAAATTTAATTAGTAAAATTTCAAAATTAAACATATATTTTTGTCCCATTTTCATATTCAATCCTTAATGTAATATTTACCAAATTATTTTCAGTATTTTACATGTTAAACTATATTTTCAACATCCTATATAATAAAAGCCTATTATGCTAAGTGTCCAGTTGTCTGTTCAACCAATCAAAGTGTAATATGCTAATGATATGCTAAGGCCGCTCAACCACTCACTATGATGTGCACTGACCACCAGGGGCCAGACACTCCAACCAGTAGGTTAGCTTGCTGCTGGGGTCTGGCCAATAGGAACTGCACAAGATGGGCCGGACACACCCTAGAGCCATCCTACAGTCCCTCCCTGGCTGCTAAAAATATATATTTTTTCTTTTTTTTTTTTTTTTTTTTTTCTTTTTTTTTTTTTTCTTTTTTTTTTTTTTTTATTGCTTAAAGTATTACAAAGGGTATTACATATGTGTCCATTTTTATCCCCCCGCCCTAGACAGTCCCCTAGCCTCCCCTATCCCCCAATGTCTTATGTCCACTGGTTATGCTTCTATGCATGCATACAAGTCCTTTAGTTGATCTCTTACCCCCCTACCTCCTGCCCCGCAACCCTCCCCGGCCTTCCTGCTGCAGTTTGACAATCTGTTTGAGGCAGCTCTGCCTCTGTATCTATTATTGTTCAAAAGTTTATAATGGTCTCTATTATCCATGAATGAGTGAGATCATGTGGTATTTTTCCTTCATTGACTGGCTTATTTCACTTAGCATAATGCTCTCCAGTTCCATCCATGACGTTGCAAATGGTAAGAGTTCCTTCCTTTTTAGAGCAGCATAGTATTCCATCGTGTAGATGTACCACAGTTTTCTAATCCATTCATCTACTGATGGGCACTTAGGCTGTTTCCAGATCTTAGCTATGGTGAATTGTGCTGCTATGAACATAGGGGTGCATATATCCTTTCTGATTGGTGTTTCTGGTTTCTTGGGATATATTCCTAGAAGTGGGATCACAGGGTCAAATGGGAGTTCCATTTTCAGTTTTTTAAGGAAACTCCATACTGTCTTCCATAGTGGCTGCACCAGTCTGCATTCCCACCAGCAGTGCACAAGTGTTCCTTTTTCTCCACATCCTCTCCAACACTTGTCGTTTGTTGATTTGTTGATGATAGCCAGTCTGACAGGTGTGAGATGGTACCTCATTGTTGTTTTGATTTGCATCTCTCGGATGATTAGTGACTTTGAGCATGTTTTCATATGTCTCTTGGCTTTCTGAATGTCCTCTTTTGAAAGGTGTCTATTTAGGTCCTTTGCCCATTTTTTGATTGGATTGTTTATCTTCCTTTTGTTAAGTTGTATGAGTTCCCTATAAATTTTGGAGATTAGGCCCTTATCGGATATGACATTGGCAAATATGTTTTCCCACACAGTGGGTTTTCTCGTTGTTTTGTTGATGGTTTCTTTTGCTGTGCAGAAGCTTTTTATTTTGATGTAGTCCCATTTGTTCATTTTCTCTTTAGTTTCAAGTGCCCTAGGAGCTGTATCAGTGAAGAAATTGCTTCGGCATATGTCTGAGATTTTGTTGCCTTTGGATTCTTCTAGAATTTTTATAGTTTCCTGTCGTACATTTAAGTCCTTTATCCATTTTGAGTTTATTTTTGTGTATGGTGTAAGTTGGTGGTCTAGTTTCATTTTCTTGCATATATCTGTCCAATTTTCCCAGCACCATTTATTGAAGAGACTATCTTGGCTCCATTGTATGTTCTTGCCTCCTTTGTCAAATATTAATTGAGCATATTGGTTCGGGCCGATTTCTGGGCTCTCTATTCTATTCCATTGATCTATATGCCTATTCTTGTGCCAGTACCAGGCAGTTTTGAGAACAGTGGCTTTGTAATACATCTTGATATCTGGTATTGAGATCCCACCTACTTTGGTCTTTTTCAGGATTGCTGCAGCTATTCGAGGTCTTTTTTTATTCCAGATGAATTTTTGGAGAGTTCGTTCTAGATCTCTGAAGTATGCCGTTGGTATTTTAATGGGAAGTGCGTTGAATTTATAGATTGCTTTGGGTAGTATGGACATTTTAATGATGTTGATTCTACCAATCCATGAACACGGTATGTTCTTCCATCTGTTTATGTCTTCCTCTATATCTTTTTTCAACGTCCTGTAGTTTTCTGAGTAGAGGTCTTTTACCTCTTTAGTTAAGTTTATTCCTAGGTAGCTTAATTTTTTTGGTGCGATGGTAAACGGGATTGTTTTTATAATCTCTCTTTCTGAAAGTTCACTATTGGTGTATAGAAATGCCTCGGATTTCTTGGGGTTAATTTTGTATCCTGCTACATTGCCAAATTCATGTATTAAGTCCAGTAGCTTTTTGATGGAGTCTCTAGGGTTTTGTATGTATAATATCATGTCGTCTGCAAATAAGGACAGTTTTACTTCCTCTTTTCCAATTTGGATGCCTTTTATTTCTTCTTCTTGCCGAATTGCAATGGCTAACACTTCCAGTACTATGTTGAACAGGAGTGGTGAGAGGGGGCATCCCTGTCTTGTTCCTGTTCTTAGGGGAAATGGTGTTAGTTTTTGTCCATTGAGTATGATGTTGGCTGTGGGCCTGTCATATATGGCTTTTATTATGTTGAGGTATGATCCTTCTACTCCCACCTTGCTGAGAGCTTTTATCAAAAATGGGTGTTGAATTTTGTCAAATGCTTTTTCTGCATCAATTGATATGACCATGTGGTTTTTTTCTTTCAATTTGTTTATGTGATGTATCACGTTTATTGATTTGCGAATATTGTACCATCCTTGCATCCCTGGGATAAATCCTACTTGGTCATGGTGTATGATCTTTCTGATGTACTGCTGGATCCGATTTGCTAAGATTTTGTTGAGGATTTTGGCATCTATGTTCATGAGGGATATTGGCCTGTAATTCTCTTTCATTGTGTTGTCTTTACCTGGTTTTGGTATTAGGGTGATGCTGGCTTCATAGAATGAGCTTGGAAGTGTTCCTTCCTCTTGAATTTTTTGTAGTAGTCTGAGGAGGATAGGTTTTAGTTCTTCCTTGAATGTTTGGTAAAACTCCCCTGTGAAGCCGTCTGGTCCTGGGCTTTTGTTTGCTGGAAGCTTTTTGATGACTGCTTCAATTTCTTCCATAGTTATTGGCCTGTTGAGATTTTTAGATTCTTCCTGATTGAGTTTTGGAATGTTGTATTTTTCTAGGAATTTGTCCATTTCCTCCAGGTTGTCTAGTTTGTTGGAGTAGAGCTGTCCATAGTATTTTTTAAGAATCATTTGTATTTCTGTGGGGTCTGTTGTTATTTCGCCTCTATCGTTTCTGATTTTGTTTATTTGGGTCCTCTCTCTTTGCTTCTTGGTGAGTCTGGCTAGAGGTTTGTCAATCTTGTTTATCTTTTCAAAGAACCAGCTCTTGGTTTCATTGATTTTCTGTATTGTTTTTTTGGTCTCTATGTCATAAAAATATATATTTTTTCTAATTAATTTCCAGTAGGTTAGCTTGCTGCTGGCCCCTTCCTGGCTGGCCAACCTCCCGTGTCCCACCCCGGCGACGATTGTGCTCCAGTGGTGTCGCTTGGCCTGGCTGGCACCCTCATGCGATCCGGAACCCCTCAGGGGATGTCAGAGATCCAGTTTCAGCCTGATTCTGCAGGCTAGGCCAAGGGACCCACTGGTGCATGAATTGTGCACCGGGCGACTAGTATTAAAATAAAATAAATATTTTCCTGATTGTACCTTGTACTACTACTGTTATGGAAGGACTTGTGGTATTTAGGAAAGGTACCTTTTAAGGTATATCTACTTGTAAGTATATAAGAAAATCACTCACTTATACATACTTCATTGAAGGTATATCAAAGAGTCACTCTTCTAGGCATGAAACTGAAATAAAGAGAGACAAAATTTAGGGGAGAGTATTGTCCAGCCCCTCAAGGTCTACATGATATTTCCTGGAGCTTTTATACCTGAGTGCCAAAATCACAAATTAGGCCACTTCTAGGTGAGAATGTTTCATTTGAGGCTTCATTGATTTCCTAATGAACACACATTAAATAATAAAATTCATATAGTTGAAGTTCACCCGATTTTTCTCTGGAATGTTTTTTTCAGTTAAGGATAACTCTTAGGTCTCAGATTTTATCAAAATTGAATATTTTTGCTCAATAAAACTAAATCGTTAAAGTATAAATTATTTTTTATATTTTAGAAAAATTTCAGATTACCAGTAATCATTATTTGTGCCAGCTTTCCATTTAAATACCAATTATCACAAAATTAAGGGATGTAATTTCAGACAAGGTAAGGTACCTTCACTTCATCTGTTGTAAGCTGATTTTTCTTAGACGTTCTTTTATACCTTGGGTTGGTTTAAAGGACCAAACCATAATTCTGGTTTTCAGGCTTTTAAAAATTGAGGTGATCTCTGCTGATTTAATATGATTCATCTCCTTCAGGCCTTGAAATTTCCCAAAGCAGCATTTCACAAACTGTCTCATAAAGTTGGTTTGGGGGTGGAGATTTTCAGAGGATCTGTGAATCTGAGAAAAGCTGCCTATTGTATCCTACTTAGAAATTCACTATGCACCTTAAACATATTGTGTTCTTAGCCTAAAGAAAACTAACCTAGTATTGCTCAAAGTTGTTAACCACGGAATCCTTTTTATTGAGTATTAAGATCTTGAGGAGCAAATATTTTGTGGACCAGTTTTGGAAGCACTGCTGCTTCCTTAGCCCAAATGATCAGTGGTGGGAGGTGTAAAAATACCCTACAACTAGTTATTTTAAAAGCTGGAGCCTTAATTTTCCCATTGTAATAAATTACCTAATTATGAGTAAACAGCTGAAATTTGTAATGAGCATAAGAAAGGAAAACTTTGTTATAATCAGAGTATTTCCTGTAAGTCTTTCTGACTGTTAAGAAGCCCATCTTCTCTATTTTTTTCTTGATTTCCTTGGCTAGAATGGGAGGTAACAGAAGATGAGATGAAGGCAGTAAACTATAGTGATAAGAGCACTAGAATGCTCTAAAGTTAAACAACTTTAAGTCCTGATTCTATGACTTAACTACTTTTGACCTTGGACAAATTATTTAACTTTAGGTCTTAGTTTTTTAACTTATTAAATGCTTCTCATTACACATACCTCATAGTTAGTGTTTCATAGTTGGTAATTAGTGTCATTGTCATCATTATGAATTAGATTGAGAGTGTTCCTTAGAATTGAGTTTCTTTGTCAGAGGCACAGGAATTTTTGCCTTTACTCCTGGCATGAAGGAAAATAATCATAACTTGCTAATTTATGTGATAGCAAGGAGAAATGATTTTTGATTCAGAAGGCCTAAGTGCAAGGGCTTTGTTAGACGAACCACTGCTTGGTAGGGCTTATGTTTATTATCACTAAAATAAAAATATCCACATATGAAGTTCCAGTGAGGTGATGGATGTTAATATACTCCCTAAAGTTCATTTTTTCTCTTTAAACTGGAAAAATTTTAAATGGATAGTCATAAAGGTAGGCTTTTAGGATATACAGTTGTTGCAAAAATAGGCTTATAGTTGTATGTGAAACACAGTTTATTGTATCGTACTATTTTTTATATGAACAACCGTAAACCGACTTTTGCCTCACCCTGCATTATCCTGATGAAAGCTTCAAAATCATCATGGGCTATAAATTATTATCCCCACATTTCCTATGCACCAAAAGTCATAAAACTTTTAAAAGACAGAACTAGAATTTGAAACAAGATTTAACTTATTCCATAATTGTTTTTTGACCCTGCCTATTAGAATTATTTCCATTCACCTTGCTTTTCTAATCCAATCAAGCATTTATAGTGTACACAGCATTTAAATTTGAAACTTTACCTAGAGCATGTAGCTTTGATTAGATACCACTGTAACAAAGTAACATGACTTTATTAGATACCACTGAGAACATTACATAATATTAGCAGCTAATAGTTATATGCAAAACACCATGTACTTAGCTCAATACACAGTCTCCTTTACAACAATACTATGTAATAGATCTGTTTTACATATAAGAAAACTGAGCATAAGTTATGTACCTCAAGTTCATATATCTAATAATTAGCAGCATTGAGATTCAAATCTAGGTTTAACTTCATAACTCATACTGTATTTAAGCAGTTTTTTTTGGAAACAGTATGTCTTTTATAGAGAAACTAGAGGCCTGATGCATGAAATTCGTGCAAGAGTAGGCCTTTGTTCCCCCGGCAGCCGGGACCCGGGCTTCCCTCGCAGCTCCAGCTTCATCTGGAAGGAAATGCATGCCAGTCTAATTAGCATATTACGCTTTTATTATTATAGATTAAATCTTTCAGAAGATAAGCCATATGAAAATTTCTTAATTTTTTCTTTCAGCAGTGTCTTCCTGGGTAATATCATAAAGTAGCCCTTCAAAAAATTGTTAATAATTATATATATATATGTGTATATATACACACACACACACACATATACATATATATATACATATACACACACATGCCAGGGAAATGAACTAGAATTTGATTAGACAATGAACTATTAGAAAAAGGATTACGAAAGAATTACAGTTCTTAGGAGTTGGAACAATAGATAGAATCTTCTCATATAAATCTTTTCATGTGAAATATTTTTGTTCTTGATTAAGAACTATAAAATTGAGTACTAAGTCCGTTTACACTATATTTTAGTGCTTGAGTTTGTTTAGTTTAATAAGTAAATAAAGCTACTTTGTGATCTGCCATTTGAAGTTAAATTTGTTTGCCTTCGGGAAAAAGACTAAAAGCTAACATTTGCCTGCTTGATTATTAATGTACAGGAATGTGAACAGTGCATCACTCTGGTTCCTTTGGAAGAAAAGTCTCATTAGCTTCAGAGACATTTTATATTCCTTAGAAAATCGACAGTAGTTTCCTTAAGAATTCCTTAATATTTGTTTATGTAATAAAAGAGGAAAGAATAGCTTTTGAGTTATTTTATGAAACCTATATTTACTGTCTAGAAAATGTAGATACCATTAATAGCACTCATGAGGATCAAGCATTGACTACAGATAAATCTCTAATGGATCTTTTAATGCCTAGAATTCTCTTTCCAGTAATACCTGGAAAGAAGATTGTATTGATTCATGCCATGCCTTGCATCTTATAGAAATTTCTTTCTATCACAATGCTGCTATTTGGCATATACCAAAATTCATGCTTTTATCTAGTTCTTCCCTCCTTTCTTTTAAAGAGATATTTTACTATGATATCAGAACAGTCAACTAACTTTAGGATCTCTGAAAAGTTTCAAAAAAAGACATATAGATGAAGCTCTAGTTAACATTTTTATGGGATATTATCTTTGTTTATTCTTTTTCTCCTTTACAGTATGGGTATTTATAATAATGAAATAATTTGAGGAAATTTCTTTTATTTTGTGTTCTTCAATCTGAAGATTTTCCAGCATACGAGTCTTTTCTTTCTTTTTTAGCAGTGATAGAAGCAATTGGGGGGTGTGGGGGGGGGGGAGCGGCGCGCGGAATATATATGTGTGTGTGTGTGTGTGTGTGTGTGTGTGTGTGTGTGTGTGTGTATTATTTAAAGCATATAACAATCGGTGCTGTTTAAGAATTTTCTTTTGTGGAAAATAAATGTAAACTTAAAGACAATCTTTTATGAGAGTCCAGATTGATAGTCACCTAATGTAAAGTAGTTTCCTCTTAAGAAAGGATTATGTATGTATGTGTATCCAAATGATTTTTCCATCCTAAAAACTTAATCAGAGCAACACATATCAAAATTGTAACTATTCTGTTCATTTGTCTTCAGTTATCTGATCTGATAATCAAGCAAGTGTGATACCCTGTTACTCACTCATTTGACATTTATTAAATGTCTACTACAAAGTTTAAAATAGTGTATAAGTTATAGGTTCAATAAATAGACAAGTAGTGTTCAAATACTAACTCTAAAACTCACTACCTTAAGTTTCTGTTTCCTCATCTGTAAAATACACTTGACAACATGTGACTATTTTATAAACAAAGTAGAACACCATCTTCCTTTTTCAGATACCCTCCCTGAGAATAATGTGCAAAGTTAATTTCTTATTTGCCTAGTGGAAGGCTGGTGCATTTTAGATTAAATGCAAGTTAGGACATGGGGGTCTCAGGCTGATTCTTCTGATTTATAGCCTTTCCACTGGGCCAGTAATTCTTTGTTTATCTTTTGTTATTGACTTCTTAATATAATAGCATTGTCAAAAGATGTGGTTCATGTGATCCCGCTTTTCGTATTTGTTGAAAACACTCTTTATGGCCTAGTATGTGGTCAGTTATTATAAATATTCTTCCATGTGCTTGAGAAGAATGCGTATTCTCTAATTTAAATATTTCTATTAGATTAAGCTTGATAGTCACTTTACTGTTCTATATATTTATTAATTTTTTTGTCTTCCTGAACTATCAATAAATAAAAGAGATGTGTTAAAATCTCCCACAATAGTGGTAGATTTGTAAATTCTGTTTGAAATTTGTAAATGCTAACAACTATTGCTTTAAATATTTTGATGTTATTTTATAATGCATACAAGTTTAAAACGATGATATCTTTCTGGTAAATTGAAACTTTTATCATTATTTAGTGACCCTCTTTAAACCAAATATTATTATTTGTTTAAAACCTATTTTTTCTCTTACCGATACAGCAGTTCTCAATTTATGTGGTTAGCATATAACTGCTATAACTATTGAATCTTTCTCTATACTTAAGAATTAGGTACCTTATAAATAACACTATAGAGGCCTGGTGCACGAAATTCGAGCACGGATAGGGTCCCTAGGCTTGGCTGGCAATCAGGACTGATCAGGGCCTTCTGGCTGCCGGCTGGGGCCTTCCTTTGCTGGCTGCCAGATGAGGCCTTCCTTCATTCCATGCTGTCCCCTGGTGGTCAGCACACATCATAGTGAGCAATCAAACTCCTGGTCTCCCGGTTGAACTCCCGAGGGGACAATTTGCATATTAGGCTTTTATATATAGACTAGAGGCCCGGTCCACAAAAATTTGTGCACTGGCAGGGGGGGTGTCCCTCAGCCCAACTTGTGCCCTCTCACAGTCTGGGACCCCTCGGGAGATAACGACCTGCTGGCTTAGGCCCGCTCCCAGGTGGCAGAGGGTAGGCCCAATCCCTAGGTGCAGCCCCTGGTCGGGCTCAGAGCAGGGCAGATTGGGGAGTTGGGGCGCCTCCCCCTGTCATGCACAGAGCAGGGCGGATCAGGAGGTTGCGATGCCACCCCCAGTCACGCTCAGGGTAGGGCTAATTGGGGGGTTGGGGCACCACCCCCTGTCATGCACAGAGCAGGGCCCATCAGGGGGGTTGGGTCTTTGTACCCTGTCACACACAGAGCAGGACCGATCAGGGGGTTGGGGCACTCCCCCCTGTCACACTCAGGGCAGGGCTGATGGCGAGGTTTCGGCTCCACCCTGTCACACACACAGCAGGGCCGATCAGGGCGTTGGGGAGCTCCCCCCTATCAGGCACAGAGCAGGGCCAATCAGGGGGTTGGGGTGCATTCCCCTGTCACGAACAGAGCAGGGCGGATAGGAAGGTTGTGGCCCCACCCCCTGTCACACACAGAGTCGCAGGGTGATTAGGGTGTTTGGGCGCTGCCACCTGTCACACTGCTCCAGGGGCCAGGAGGCCTCGCTGCTCTGCTGATCCTGGTGCCAGGAGGGCTCGTGGCTCTGCTGATCCCTGTGCCAGGAGGCCTCGCTGCTCTGCTGATCCCGGTGCTGGGAGGCATATTACCCTTTTACTATATAGGATAGTGGCCTGGTGCACGGATGGGGGCTGGCTGGTTTGCCCTGAAGGGTGTCCTGGATCAGGGTGGGGGTCCCGCCTGGGTGCCTGGATGATGGCTGTTTGCAGCTGGTCACACACCCTTCAGGGTGGGGGTCCCCACTGGGGTGCCTGGCCAGTCTGGGTGAGGGGCTGAGGGCTGTTTTCAGGCTGGCGGGTGACTGAAGCTCCCAACCTCTCCTTTTTTTTTTTTTATTCTGGGATTTATTTACCTTCTATGGCTGTCACTGGAGCTGAGAGCCGGCTTTAGCTCTGAGGCTCGGCTCCAGCTCTGAGACCTTGGCTGTTGAAAGCAGATCTGCGTTTGTTTGGCTTCTATAATTGAAACACTGTTGCAACTCCAGCTTAGCTGGCTGGCTGAACGCATGGGGATGGTTTAGCTTCTATAATTGCAACATTGTTTCTTAGAGTGCAAGCTCAGAGGCCGGCAGTGGCAGGCGGGAACCTTGGCTTCCTCCTTCACTGGAGCAAGCAAGCCTCCTGTTTGCTTCAGCTGCCTGGCTGCCGGCCGCCATCTTGGTTGGCAGTTAATTTGCATTTCGCCCTGATTAGCCGATGGGAAGCGTGTTGGAGGTACGGTTAATTACCATGTTTGTCTATTATTAGATAGGACTAGAGTCCTGGTGCACGAATTCATGTACCAGTGGGGTCTCTCGCCCTAGCCTGTGGGATTGGGACGAAACCAGTGCTCTGACATCCCCCGAGGGGTCCCAGAATGCAAGAGGGCACAGGCCAGGCCAAGGGACCCACCGATGCACGATCAGGGCCGGGAGGGATGTGGGAGGTTGACCAGCCAGGGAGGGACCACAGAAGAGCTCCAGGGCATGTCTGGCCGATCTTGCTCAGTCCCGATCGGCTGGACCCCAGCAGCAAGTTAACCTACCGGTTGGAGTGTCTGCCCCTTGGTGGTCAGTGCACGTCATAGCGAGCGGTTGAGTAGCCTTAGCATATCATTAGCATATTACACTTTGATTGGTTGAACGGACGACTGGACACTTAGCATATTAAGCTTTTATTGTATAGGACCATATCCTTCTATTTTGTTTTTTAATCCAATCTAATTATCTGGCTGTAAACTCTTGAGTTCATTAATATCATTATTATTTGTGAATACTGGTATATTTGGACTTTTTTTTTACTACCTTTCTTCAAATTGTTCATTTTTCCTGCTTTAGATTGTGATTAACAGAAATGCTTATGTTTTGGTTAATCATGTTTTATTTCATTTATAAACACCTAACTTAGACATTGTATGCTCTTATGTCTGTTGTTTTTCAGGCATCCCTGGAAATGGTGCCATATGTATTAACAGTCTTTAAGTTATAACTTCATCTGTTCTTGAACAATAAAAGGACCATAGCACGCTTTCACTCTTAAGTCTTCTTTCAGATCGTTGATCATAGTTTTTTTGTGTGTGTGTGTGTGTGTTTTTTAATGGATCTTAATGCTGTTATTTTTGGACAGTTCTACTCTTCTTTTTATTTTTTATTTTTTAATATATTTTATAAGGAGAGGAAGGGAGAGGGATAGAGAGTTAGAAACATCGATGAGAGAGAAACATCGACCAGCTGCCTCCTGCATGCCCCCCAGTAGGGATGTGCCTGCAACCAAGGTACATGCCCTTGACTGGAATAGAACCTGGGACCCTTCAGTCCGCAGGCCGACGCTCTATCCATTGTGCCAAACCAGTTCTGCTGTATTCTTTTTTTTAAAAAAAAAGACATTGCCCTGACCGGTTTCGCTCAGTGGATAGAGCGTCGGCCTGCGGACTGAAGGGTCCCAGGTTCGATTCCCGTCAAGGGCATGTACCTTGGTTGCGGGCATGTCCCCAGTAGGGGGTGTGCAGGAGGCGACTGATCGATGTTTCTGTCTCATTGATGTTTCTAACTCTATCCCTCTCCCTTCCTCTCAATAAAAATATATTTTTTAAAAAAAGAGATTATAATTATCTTCATTATTTTATTCGAACAATGTGGGGTTTGGGGGAAATATTCAATCATTTGAGCAAACATTTGTCAATAAACATTTTACAAAAAAAAGTACTCACGGCATAAGTATACAGTTTAATGAATTATTATCAGGTATAACCATTACCCAAATGTTCCCATTTATTTTTATTTGAACATGTGAATTTTTTTATATTTACTTGCAGTTTTACCAGTTAATTTGTCTACCATTTATTGGCCCTCTAAGACCTTCCTCCTGTTATTTTCTTAGTTTTTGAAGTTCATTCTTTAGCATTTCCTTTAGTCTATGTCTTTTTGGGATAAACTGTATTTGTTGGTCTGAAAATCCTTTATTTAAATTAAAATTTTAAAATGTATTTTTATTGATTTCATAGAGAAAGTGATAAGAATTGAGATACAGAAACATCAATGATGAGAGAGAATCATTGATCTGTTGCCTTCTGCATGCCCCACACTGGGGATCAACCAAAGCATATGCCCTGACTGGGAATAGAATTGTGACCTCCTGGTTCATAGGTCAGTGCTCAACCACTGAGCCACGGGGGCTGGAATGAAAATCCTCTTTTTATCCTTTTTCTTGAAAGATAGTTTTGCTGAAGACATGATTTCTATGACAGTTTTGTTTTCTAATAGAACTTTGATTACATTATTCCACATCTACTGCTTTAAGTTATTGGTGATGGGCAGCTGAAGCCTAATTGTCATTCATTTGTTGGTGATCTGCATTTCCTCTTTGACTGCTTTTAAGATTTTTTTCTCTTTCTTTTTTATTTTGGCTTTGTGGGGTTTTATTTGAACTACTTTGACTCCACATTTCTTTAAGTGTTTTCTACGTGTTTATTTTATATTTTATTCTAATGAATTGGTTATTGTTTATGTTGATGAGCACTCGTGGTAGTATATTTGGTGGTCTTTGTGTATAACATCTTCATCATCATCATTATTTTATTATTCCGAAAATCTGGTTGCCGAAATTGAGGCATTTTCTTGGAAAAAGTTTTGGGTTGGCTTACTTCTAACCTAGAACTACGTTAGCTATGTTTCAGAGTTCCGAGCTTAATATTCTTAACATGTCATAACTTACCTTAACATTAAAAATCATGGTATTTCAGCCTTGAAGTAATTCTTAGACATTTCAAAATAGTAAATGTATCACTCAAGGTATGATACTTGAACAGTCTGTAAAACCACAGAAATTATTTTTCCAGATATGATTATCATGGAATTTAAATAATTGTTAGCTATTTCCAAACTTTACATATTTTCCCTTGATAGCTAGATTACATTTAAATTTAGAAAAGCAAATTCTTTTATTCATTGCCATTTTATTAAAACAATTCTGGCATAATGTATACTGAATGATCAAAGTTGATCAGATTTACTGTTTTCACTATTTTCCTCAATAGAGATTTGAGATCAAGAAGCATTTTGTTCAGTCACTGTAGAAAAAGTTTTACAGTTCCTCAAAAAGTTAAACATAGAAATAATTACCCAATGACTCAGCAATCCCACTCCTAGGTAGTACCCATAAAAATTGAAAACAAATATTCAAACAGTTTGTTCACAAATGTGCATAGGATCACTATTCACAACAGCTAAGAGGTGTAAATAACTCAAATGTCCATCAACTGATGAATGGATAAACAAAATATGGTAAAACATACAATGGAATATTACCATGTCCTATCTAATAAACAGGTAATAAGCAAATTGACCATCACTCCAACACATAAGATGGCCGCCCCATGTGGTCAAAGATGGCTGGCAGGGGAGGGCAGTTGTGGGCGATCAGGCCAGCAGGAGAGGGCAGTTAGGGGTGACCAGGTTGGCAGAGGAGGGCAGTTGGGTGTGACCAGGCCTGCAGGGGAGGGCAGTTGGGAGGAACCAGGCCTGAAAGGGAAGGGAGTTGTGGGCAACCAGGCCTGCAGAGGCGGGCAGTTGAGGGGACCAGGCCTGTAGGGGAGGGCAGTTGTGGGGAACCAGGCCTGCAGGGGAGGGCAGTTGGGACTAGGCCTGCAAGGGAGGGCATTTGGGGGGAACCAGGCCTGCAGAGGAGGGCAGTTGGGGGCAACCAGGCCTGCAGGGGAGGGCAGTTGGGGAGAACCAGGCCTGTAGGGGAGGGCAGTTGGGGGGAATCAGGCCTGCAGGGGAGGGCAGCTGGGAGCAACCAGGCCAGCAGGGGAGTGCAGTTATGGGTGATCAGGCCAGCAGGGGCAGGCGGCAGTTAGGGGCGACCAGGCTGGCAAGGGAGGGAAGTTAGGGATGACTGGGCCAACAGGGGAGGGCAGTTGGGGAGAACCAGGCCTGCAAGGGAGGACAGTTAGGGGCGACCAAGCCTTCAGAGGAGGGCTGTTGGGGGAAATTGGGCCGGCAGGGGAGCAGTTAGGTGTCGATCTGGCTGGCAGGGGAGTGGTTAGGGAGTGATCAGGCTGGCAGGCAGAAGCGGTTAGGGGCAATCAGACAGGCAGGCAGACGAGTGGTTGGGAGCCAGCAGTCCTGGATTGTGAGAGGGATTTCCGAGTGCCCACGGGATCGGGCCTAAACGTGCAGTCGGACGTCCCTTTCTGGGTCCCAGAATCGAGAGGGTGTAGGCTGGGCTGAAGGACACAACCCCTCCCCCTGTGCATGAATTTTGTGCACCGTACCTCTAGTCCTATCTAATAAAAGAGAAACATGGTAATTAGCGTATGACTGCTACCCTTCCCATTGGCTAATCAGGGCGATATGCAAATTAACTGCCAGCCAAGATGGCGGCTGGCAGCCAGGTAGCTTGAAACTAACATGAGGCTTCCTTGCTTCAGTGACAGAGGAAACCAACGTTACCCACCTGCCTTGCCGGCTTCTGAGCCTGCAATTTAAGAAACATTGTAACAAATATAGAAGCTAAACAAAACCCCAGAAACCAGCTTTCAGCTGGCTGGGATCTCAGAGCTGGAGCTAATACAGAGTTTCGATTATAGAACCTAAACAAACCAGATACCTACTGTCAGCAGCTGAGGCCTCAGAGCTGGAGCCAGAGCTAAAGATGGCCCAGAATAAAAAAGAAAAAAAAGAAAAAAAGGAGCAGTTGGGAGCTTCAGTCCCAGCCTGAAAACAGCCCTCAGCCCCTCACCCAGACTGGCCAGGCACCCCAGTGGGGACCCCCACCCTGAAGGATGTGTGACCAGCTGCAAACAGCCATCATCCCCTCACCCGGCTGGCCTGGCACTCCAGTGGGGATCCCCACCCTGATCCAGGACACCCTTCAGGGCAAACCAGCCAGCCCCCACACATGCACCAGGCCTCTATTCTATATAGTAAAAGGGTAATATGCCCCCCAGCACCAGGATCAGCGGAGCCTCGAGGCCTCCCGGCATCAGGATCAGCGTGACAGGCCAGCGCCCAAACCCCCTGATCGCCCTGCGGCTCTGTGTGTGACAGGGGGCAGGGCCACAACCTCTCTATCAGCCCTGCTCTGTTCCTGACAAGGGAAGGCGCCCCAACCCTCTGATCGCCCCTGCTCTGTGCCTGATAGGGGGAGCTCCCCAACCCCCTGATCACCCTGTGGCTCTGTGTGTGACAGGGTGCGGCACCCCAACCCCCACCCCCACCCCCACCCCCACCCCATGGGCCCTGCTCTGTGACGGAGTAGAGCCATAACCTCCCCATCGGCCCTGCCCTGAGTGTGAGAGTGGCGGCACCCCAACCCCCTGATCGGCCCTGCTCTGTGGGTGATAGAGGGCGGCACCCGAACCCCCTGATCCGCCCTGCTCTATGTGTGACAGGGGGCAGTGCCCCAACTCCCCTTTCGGCCCTACTCTGTGAGTGACAGGTGGGAGCTCCTCAACCCCCTGATGGGCCCTGCTCTGTGCGTGACAGGGGGCAGCTCCCCAACCCCCTGATGGGCCCTGCTCTGTGTGTGACAGGGGGGAGCTCCCCAACCCCCCGATCTACCCTGCTCTGTGCATGACGGGGGGCGGTGCCCCAACTCCCCAATCGGCCCTGCTCTGAGCCCGACCAGGGGCTGCACCTAGGGATTAGGCCTGCCCTCTGCCACCCGGGAGCAGGCCTAAGCCAGCAGGTCGTTATCTCCCGAGGGGTCCCAGCATGTGAGAGGGCACAGGCCGGGCTGAGGGACCCCCCTCCCCCCCCCGAGTGCACAAATTTTTGTGCACTGGGCTGCTAGTATATATATAAAAGCCTAACATGCAAATTGTCCTCTGGGGAGTTCAACCAACCAGGAGTTTGATCACTTGCTGTGATGTGCATTGACCACCAGGGGGCGGCGTGGAGAAAAGGGAGGCCCTGGCTGGCAGCTGGCTGCCACTAGGGACCCTACCCATGTATGAATTTTGTGCACTGGTCCTCTAGTTTGACCATAAAATGCAATGTGCTGATAACATGCTGCAGCATGGATGAATCTTGAAAACATGCCTAAGAAGCTAGACACAAATGGTTATATGTTGTATGACTTGAGTTATATTAACACATTTCGTACCGCTCAGGAGTTTTCTCGTGTTTCGCGCGCCATCTGTTACGGACTGCTCACGAGTGTTCTCCTTTTTATTCCCATGGAAAAAGGAGCGAATCTAGATACTTACGTAAATTTTGTTTGGTCCCTCTTCATAGAGGAAAATGTTTTACGCATTACCATATGTTAAAAAAGTACTAGGAACTTTAATTGTTTAATTGTTTTTGTAAATAAAAATGCTATAATTATTGAAAAACAACACCTAAAGTGCATTATGATGATTTAAATAACGTGCAGTTTGCCCAAAAACGTGCTGTCCCTCCCGTATGTCTTAGAGATTTCTATGCGATACACAATGTGTTAAGAATCCAGAATAGGCAAATCCATAGAGATAGAAAGCAGATTAGTGGTTGCCAGGAGCAAGGGTAAAAGGGGAAGTATAGTGACTGTTTAATGGGTGCAGTGTTTCCTCTGGTAATAAGTATTTTGGAATTAGAGGCAATAGTGCGTAGTGTTGGGATTGTTGTAAATATCACTGCATTGTTTACTTGAAATGGTTAATTTTATGTTACATTAGTTTTATGTTAATTTTTAAAAATATATTTTTATTGATTTTTTAGAGAGAGTGGAGGGAAGAGTGAGAGATATAATCATCGATGGGAGATTAACATCCACCGACTGCCTTCTGCATGCCCCCTAGTGACTTCTTGGTTTAAGGGTTGACGCTCAGCCACTGAGCCACACTGGCTGAGAATGTTAATAATTTTTAAAAGCCATATTGTTAGCTTCTAATTGATCCTATGAAAGAAAGTAGATTGTGGAACTAAATTCATGTGTAGTTTCCTGGATGTACTTGAGGATAATGTTCCATTAAAACGGCGGTCAGCCTGCCCTAGCTGGTTTGGCTCAGTGGATAGAGCGTTGGCCTACCTACGGACTAGGGGGTCCTGGGTTTCATACTGGTCAAGGGTGCACATGCTCAGGTTGTAGGCTCAATCCCCAGTAGGAGATGTGCAGGAGGTGGCCAATCAATGATTCTCTCTCATCATTGATGTTTCTATCTCCCACTCTGTCCCTCTCTAAAATCAATAAAAATATATTTTAAAAAAAGTTAAATGGTGTTCAGCCTGCTAAACAAAGGTAAAGAAATATTCAACAATATATGGATTTTAAGTGTGTTGAGTAAATTTCTCTTTCATAAACAGTTCTCTGTGTATTGAGTTGATTCATACCTTGCGTATCAATGTGAAGTATCTACAGATATGCATTTGTAAGAACGGTATGCCATATATGCCAGGTCCCTTGAAACAGCAAGGGTGGACTGGCTCCCGGCAGGATAGTAGTTGTTTTTCCAAATCATGTCACTGATACTGTATGACACTATGCATTGTAATTTGATAGATTTTTGCCCATAGTTTCTTCTGACTTTTCCCAATCATAAAATTTGTGAAGTGGTTTGTGCTTAGTTTACAAGCTTCCTGGCAATTGAATAAATTGTGCTTGTTTCTGTGCTGAGGAGTATAACTTAAAAGTTCTTTAATCTTGGTTTGTCCTCAATTTTTTGGACAAAATTTGCTAATTTCCATCTGGAAAGGATTTGGGTGGGAAATTGTTTTGTTGAAATTCATTTGTTGTATCAAAGAGGTCACTATTGGGCGGGGGGTAGGGGCGGGCTAGAAGGGGTCAATTGGGGAAAAGAAGGGACATCTGTAGTACTTTCAACAATAAAGATTAAAAAAAGAGGTCACTGTTTTGTTTGAAAGTAACTGAAGGGTTTTAGCAGCCTTATATCACCATTTGTTAAAATCTTATTTTGACCACACAGTGAGCTCTAGGGACATATCAAAGTCAGTTAAATGTTATCTAATACATGACAATGATTGTACCTTCTGTTTTGTGCTTTTCTTTTTTGATGTGTGTGAAATCATCAGACTTACAGATTTGTGTGTATCAACAATATTCATATTCTCTATCATTGGAGTCATTCACTATCACATTAATTATCTCAATCTGTAGTGGTGTTTGGTACTGTTTTCAGAAACATTTTTACACTTCAGTGAATTGCTTTTTGGATGGCTGTTTAATTTTGTGAATAGGGGACATGATGAAACAATGGGAAAACAAAAAAATACAAATTTAACCAAGTAAATAGTAATTTTAAACTCTGAATATAGTCCAGATGAACTGAACGTTAGTTCTTGTAAGGTGTCCAACCTTTAAGAACTATAATATAATTTCTGTGGAAATAATAATTTTACATTACAAATTTATAATATATATGTACAAATCTGCTTTTCCCTCTCAAACTTCTAGAGATTTGTGGATCACTTGATAAATTCTAGAGACTAACTGACAGTAATTTATCCTGAGGACTCCAGTGCCTTAGTTCATTGTTTTCCAACTTCAATCATTCACATACCTTTTTGACAACATTTTTCATATTTTGCAGTTAGAGTTAGATTTGGATTAAAATAACAGAGACATCCAATAACAGTGATTTAAAAAATATAGTTTATTTTGGCATCACCTAAAAGTCTGGAAGTAGGTGAAAAAGGACTAGTATAGTAGTAGTAGTTCTGTTAAACAGAGTATTCAGGGAGCCAGTTTCGTTTTGTCTCATTATTCTGCTATGTATAAGCCTTCATTGCCAAGGTCACCTTACAAACCTAGATGGCTTCTTTAGTTTCAACCATCATCTGTATTCTAATCAGCAGGAATGAAAAAGGAGTGAAGAAGTGGAAGATTGAGAGGACAAATGCTAGCTCTCTTTTAAGAAAGGTTTCTGGAAGCTGTCATAGGTAACTTTGTTTAGATCTTAAACTGTCCAGAATTTAGGCACATGGCCATACCTAGATATGAGAAGCCTGTGAAATGTATTCTTTTTTCTGATGGCATGTGCCCAGTGAAAATTTGAGGGTTTTGTTACTGGGAAGAATTGCATCTGCTTTTTTATGATATCACTTTTACTCTTATTTCCTTAATATTTTTCTTTATGTTCGATCCTTTATTACTTAAATAACTGTATTTGAAAGAGAACAAATCTGTTCATTTTTTGCCTTGACCTTCTGTCATCCCCAAATAATTTCTTCCCATTTTATGAAATGCCGCCCTAGTGCATAAATGTGCAGGTGCACAAGTATATATGTATGTGTGTCTGTCTATCTACACATCTGTGTATCTAGTAATATAGATAAACAATTTTACTATTTAATATAGGGTTCTTCTAGAATGAAACAAATATACTTGTAAAATTGTTTTATAGTTTAGCATTTGGTGGTTTATGAACAAATTCTTTAGATGTATTATTGAAAGTGTTTATATTTTGCTAGTAACTATTTTCTCAAGAACCTTTGAAAGATTTTCATTTGAAAATGAAAATAATGATATTTTTGTATGCTGTATTTGGCTATTTTATTTTATTGCTGGTCATTTTTAGTTGCCACCTTGCTGGGTGATCTTAAGGAAAGGAAGAGAAAAAGAATTATGCTTATGACTGGGCGCTATGACGTGCACTGACCACCAGAGGGCAGACGCTCAACACAGGAGCTGCCCCCTCGTGGTCAGTGCGCTCCCACAGGGGGAACTCCACTCAGTCACAAGCTGGGCTGATGGCTGCAAGTGCAGCGGTTAGCAAGAGCTCCCGGGCTGCCAGAGGGATATCTGACTGCCAGCTTAGACCCGATCCCCCTGGAAGTGGACAAAAGCCGCAGGTAGACATCCCCCGAATGATCCTGGACTGCGAGAAAGTGCAGGTCGGACTGAGGGGACTCCCTCTCCCCCAGGGCCTCTAGTATTTAATTAAAATCCTCTCTAATAAAAGAGAAACATGGTAATTAGCGTACGACCGCTACCCTTCCCATTGGCAAATCAGGGCAATATGCAAATTAACTGCCAGCCAAGATGGCGGCCGGCAGCCAGGCAGCTTAAAGCGAACATGAGGCTTGCTTGCTTCAGTGATGGAGGACTCCAACGTTCCCCGCCTGCCGCTGCCGGCCTCTGAGTTGCAACTCTAAGCAACTATGTTACAAATATAGAAGCTAAACCAGCCGTGGGCAAACTACGGCCCGCGGGCTGGATCCGGTCCGTTTGAAATGAATAAAACTATTGAAAAAAAGGACTGTACCCTTTTATGTAATGATGTTTGGTTTGAATTTATATTAGTTCACACAAACACTCCATCCATGCTTTTGTTCCGACCCTCCGGTCCAGTTTAAGAACCCATTGTGGCCCTCGAGTCAAAAAGTTTGCCCACCCCTGAGCTAAACAAAAACCCCAGAAGCCTGCTTTAGTTGCCGGGCTTCAGCCAGCAGGATCGCAACATTGTTTCAAATAAAGAAGGTAAACAAAGGCCAGAAACCTGCTTTCAGCAGAGGAGGCCTAAGAGCTGGAGCCTCAGAGCTAAAGCTGGCCCAGAATAAAAAAAGAAAAAGAAAAAAAGGAGCGGTTGGGAGCTTCAGTCACCCACCAGCCTGAAAACAGCCCTCAGCCCCTCACCCAGACTGGCCAGGCACCCCAGTGCGGACCCCCACCCTGAAGGATGTGTGACCAGCTGCAAACAGCCATCATCCCCTCATCCAGGGTGGCCAGGCACCCCAGTGGGGACCCCCATCCTGATCCAGGACACCCTTCAGGGCAAACCAGCCGGCCCCACCCATGCACCAGGCCTCTATCCTATATAGTAAAAGGGTAATATACCTCCCAGCACCGGGATCAGCATGACAGGAGGCAGCGCCCAAAACCCCTGATTGCCCTGTGGCTCTGTGTGGACAAGGGGCGGGGCCTCAACATCCCTATCCGCCCTGCTCTGTTCGTGACAGGGGAAGGTGCCCCAACCCGCTGATCGGCCCTGCTCTGTGCCTGATGGGGGGAGATCCCCAACACCCTGATTGCCTTGCAGCTCTGTGTGTGACAGGGTGTGGCACCCCAATCCCTCCCCCTCCCCCCACGGGCCCTGCTCTGTGTGTGACGGGGTAGAGCCATAATCTCCCCATCGGCCCTGCCCTGAGTGTGACAGTGGTGGCGCCCCAACCCCCTAATTGGCCCTGCTCTGTGGGTGATAGAGGGCGACGCCCCAACCGCCCCCCACGGGCCCTGCTCTGTGTGTGAAGGCGTAGAGCCATAACCTCCCCATCGGCCTTGCCATGAGTGTGACAGGGGGCGGTTCCCCAACTCCCCTATCGGCCCTACTCTGTGAGTGACAGGGGGGAGCTCCCCAACCCCCTAATCGGCCCTGCTCTGTGCGTGACAGGGTACGGAGCCCCAACCCCCCTGATGGGCCCTGCTCTGTGAGTGACAGGGGGCAGCGCCCCAACCCCCTGATTGGCCCTGCTCTGTGCGTGACAGGGGGTGGCGCCGCAACCTGCCCATTGACCCTGCCTTGAGTATGACAGGGGGCGGTGCCCCAACCCCCCAATAGGCCCTACCCTGAGCGTGACTGAGGGTGGCATCGCAACCTCCCGATTCACCCTGCTCTGTGCATGATAAAGGGCGGTGCCCCAACTCCCCAATCGGCCCTGCTCTGAGCCTGACCAGGGGCTGCACCTAGGGATTGGGCCTACCCTCTGCCACCCGGGAGCAGGCCTAAGCCAGCAGGCCGTTATCTCCCGAGGGGTCCCAGACTGCGAGAGGGCCCAGGCCGGGTTGAGGGACCCCCCCCCCCCCCCCAGTGCACAAATTTTTGTGCACTGGGCCTCTAGTAGAAAGTATAAAGCAATACCTTATTTCTACTTGTTTCTACTTGTATGTATTATTGTTAGGCAATGGATTACACTATTGACACTATTCTGTTTATGGAAGTATGCATGGATTTATCTATAGTATTTGTATTTATTGGAGAATAAAACTACCAGAATTTCTCAGTACATTTATCTTGTGTTTGTGATAGCTTAAATTTAGATCCCCTAGTGCTGATACATGATCTAATTTGGGGAGAACAAAAATGTTATCAGGGGAGTTTCGAATGAATCCAAAAAGGATCAAAGTTTGCATATTAAACTACATGAAGAAAACCTAGAGAAATGGGAGATTTTTAAATCTAGAAAATAAACTTTAAAACAATTTGTGTACTCTGCAAGCATTTATTGACCACCAACTGTGTGTTCAGAATGTTACTGCCCTTCCCCCTTGTAACCAGAGAGAAGCAATTTTCAACCTTTTTCATCTCATAGCACACTTAAACAATTTACTAAAATTCTGCATTACACCAAAAAAATATTTTAAAAAGATACAATTTTCATTCATTCATACTGGACAACATTTGACAATCTAAGGGTGAAAAGAGGTCAATACCCCTGACTAAATAGCCAGGTATTGCATGTTTTAAAAATTCTTGTGGCACACAGGTTGATAATCAATTTCATAGATTATCAGTAAGATGTACAATTTATTGGAAATGATACAGACAGGAAAAATTACTGACTGGATGAATTCAGTTTAGCTGAGTTAACATTTTCCTCTATTCTGACCACCACCATATTTGTTTTGAAGCAATAAGACAAACATTTCAAAGGAGATGGAAACAAGATGATTGTTTCTACCTTTTTTTCCTTATCATTCCATAACTTTGATTACATGTTTTTGTGTCATATCGATTCACTGTGTCATGTTCTTTTAGTTCAAAAAAATATAGGAATTTTTATTTGGATTAAATTTGGGATTTAATCTCAAAAGTCTCTTTCCCCTAATTTTTATATAGGTGAACAATACTATTATATAATTCATCTCTGCTATTCAAAGTAATATGGCTGGCAAGAGTTGATGGATATTTATAAATAGAATTATTATTAAATTTAGCTTTTGGTTATCAAATTTCAAATTTGCAGCTGTTTTCTTAAAGCACAATGAAAAATTTCATTTTATTACCTCTACTTCCCATTGTTTCTGATGAATGCTTGAAAGCCTTTCTTATCTTACTACTTCTAAGAAACTCTGTCCTGTTTTTCTTCTTACTGTCTTTACTAAATTTTTTTTTATCTTTGGTTTTAAGTAATTTTACATGGGAAAAATCAAGTATAGATTTCTTAAAATACTGTCTGTGTTTGGTAATCCCAATATCTGGATCTCCTTGGAGTGTATTTTTACTGTCTTTTGTTTCTGTTGGTTCTTGTATCTATTGCTTCCTGATTTTTCTGGTTGTCTCTTGATTGTATACTGGACTGTACTTGAAAACCATTTGCAGACTTAATTTGAGACCTGGGGTTATATTTTTTTCTTCAGAATTTATTTTGAATAGTTTACTTGTGACAGTACTCAGGGGGGCATTAGCAGTCTAGGATCACTTTAATCCAATTTCAGGGATTAGAATTTTCTGAGCTACCTAGATGACTCCAAATCAGTCAATTCTTTTACTTCTTGTTCACCTTACTACTACAGTGGAATTTTTCAGGATCACAATAAAAAATGATTGTTTTTTTGCCCTGACCGGTTTGGTTCCGTGGATAGAGCTTCGGCCTGCGGACTTAAGGGTCCCGGGTTCGATTCCGTTCAAGAGCATGTACCTTGGTTGCGGGCACATCCCCAGTAGGAGGAGTGCAGGAGGCAGCTGGTCGATGTTTCTCTCTCATCGATGTTTCTAACTCTCTATCCCTCTCCCTTCCTCTGTGTAAAAAATCAATAAAATATATATTTTTTAAAAATTAAAAAAAATGGTTGTTTTTGTTGTTTCTCCCTAGGCTTTGTAGCTGTCAAACATACTTTTTAGCCTCAAACCAACTTTTCTACAATTCCCTCAGAGCAAACATGAACCCACATGCTAAATTTCCCTTTCTGGATTTCTTTTTTTTTTTTTTTTTTTTTTTTTTTTTTTTTTTTTTTTAATTAAATCTTTATTGTTCAGATTATTACATTTGTTGCTCTTTTTTTCCCCCCATAACTCCCCTCCTCCCAGTTCCCGCCCCACCCTCCGCCCTCACTCCCCACCCACTGTCCTCATCCATAGGTGCACGATTTTTGTCCAGTCTCTTCCCGCATCTCCCACACCCCTTTCCCCCCCAGGAATAGTCAGTCCATTCCCTTTCTATGTCCCTGATTCTATTATAATCAACAGTTCATTCTGTTCATCAGATTATTTATTCACTTGATTCTTAGATTCACTTGTTGATAGACGCATATTTGTTGTTCATAATTTGTATCTTTACCTTTTTCTTCCTCTTCCTCTTCTTAAAGGATACCTTTCAGCATTTCATATAATCCTGGTTTGGTGGTGATGAACTCCTTTAGCTTTTCCTTATCTGTGAAGCTCTTTATCTGACCTTCAATTCTGAATGATAGCTTTGCTGGATAAAGTAATCTTGGTTGTAGGTTCTTGGTATTCATCACTTTGAATATTTCTTGCCACTCCCTTCTGGCCTGCAAAGTTTCTGTTGAGAAATCAGCTGACAGTCGTATGGGTATTCCCTTGTAGGTAACTGAGTTTCTTTCTCTTGCTGTTTTTAAGATTCTCTCTTTATCTTTTGCTCTTGGCATTTTAATGATGATGTGTCTTGGTGTGGTCCTCTTTGGATTCCTTTTGTTTGGGGTTCTCCGCGCTTCTTGGACCTGTAAGTCCATTTCTTTCACCAGGTGGGGGAAGTTTTCTGTCATTATTTCTTCAAATAGGTTTTCAATATCTTGGTCTCTCTCATCTTCTGGCACCCCTATAATTCTGATGTTGGTACGCTTGAAGCTGTCCCAGAGGCTCCTTACACTATCCTCGCATTTTTGGATTCTTTTTTCATTTTGCTTTTCCGGTTGGGTGTTTTTTGCTTCCTCGCATTTCAAATCATTGACTTGATTCTTGCGCTCCTCTGGTCTGCTGTCGGGAGTCTGTATAATATTCGTTATTTCAGTCCGTGTATGCTTAATTTCTAGTTGGTTCCCCAATATAAGATCGAGGGTCTCATTAGATTTCTTGAGGATCTCACTACATTTATCGGCGGCTTCTAGACAGTTCTTAAGAGACCTTAAAAGTGTGGTTCTGAACTCTATATCTTCCATTGACAATTTTGTCCTGTTTCTTTGTCTCCGCATTTTGTTATGCTTCCTTGGTGCACCTCCTAGTGGTCTTTGTTTGCAGTCTTATAGTTAAATCTTGATTGTTGTAGCTAATTCCAGGGAGGGTTTGACCTCTAGGCCAAGTGGCTATGAGAATCAGCTGTGTCAGTAGTGAGAGAACTTCTGTCCTCTAGGGAGGTGCTAATCTAGCCTTTGCCTGAGGCTATCCGGCAAATGCCTGTGTGCAGGGCTTGGGCGGGGCGGGTAGAACAGGATCAACAGGGTGGGCCGGAGAGAGCAGTTATGGCGGCTCTCAGTCCTGTCCCCAGGGGCTCTGCCTCTCTGAGTCCCAGCACCCGCTGCAAAGCTCAGAGAGAAAGCTGCACTCGCTCTGACCGAAGCCAGACAGTCCCGCTTCTCCCGTTTGAGTCTGGGTCCCTAAAGACTCGCCCGGATCTGGAGCTCAGAGTCTGCGACTCCCTCCCGATTGAAAACGCCAACCGCGCCCTCCGCCGCCAGCCCGCTCCGCGCACTCCGCACCTCAGAATTTGACTTCAGCACTGCGCCTCCTCTGAGTGTCCGTATGCGTTTCTCTTTCCTCCTAGTTGTAGGACTTCCACTCAGCCAGCGTTCCTGTGGTTCTGGGTGATGTCCCTTCCGTTTTTTGGTTTCACTTTTGAAGTAGTTGTTCAGAGCAGCAAACTCCGGCGTTAACCTATGCCGCCATCTTGGTTCCTCCCCCTTTCTGGATTTCTATCTTATCTCTTAATCCCATAAGTTTTCTCTATATTCTCATTCTTTAATGGCTTTGAGCAACTTAAAAAATGAATATATTATTTTTCAGATTTCTTGGTTCTCAGTAGAAGGGAGCATTGATCTAAATGACCTGTTATGCCATTTTTGGAAATAAAATACAATTTCAGATTGGTGTTTCTTTAAGCACACACACCCCTTCAAATTTTTTCATTTATATTTCAATTAACGTACTTTCTGGCGCAGAAGCCTCAGTGAGAGGCTGGGAGTGGTAGCCCAGCTGCAGGTAATGGGAGCGGGATCTCTGGCAGTAGAAGGCATTTGGCCTGGGGCCACAGCCAGGCTGCTGGGCTAGGAAGGGGACCCCGCCAGGCCTGCTGCGATGGCGGGCTACATGCTGCCCAGGCATTACCTGGCTGTCCTGGGCCAGCAGCATAGTCATTCCAGAGGATTTTGTCTGCACAGAAAGAGGAAGTGCACTAAGCAAGATGCATCAGGGACCCAGGAGACACATTTTGGAAAAGATAAACTTGGAGATCTCGAAGAGGCAAATCCATGAGTTTCCAAAAACCAAAAACCTCAGCCTGATGAAAGATGACAGCCAACACAGCAGACTTCATTCGAAGGAAACCATGAGGCACTCGCTGGGACTACACTGCATCTTCCGACCTCCCAACCCATGGACTTCGGCCAGGAATACCAGCAGCCATTTTTCACTGGAATGCCGAATTCCTACCCCCGTGGACGCTGAGTGACTCTGACTCTTATGTCTCTCCAGTGGGGAGCCCCAGCATAGACTTTGCAGCCTTCGGATAATCTCAGGGTCAGGCACCTTCCAACGCTGCAGATAAGTTACAAAGCACTGAAAGATGAGAATTTTAAGCTAAGAAAGCTAACCGAGGTTCAGAGCTTCTCTGAGACGCAAACCAAAATGATGAGGATGCTTGAAGTGAAAATTATAAGAAAAAATCAAGGAGGACAGTGACTACCACGACGTGGAATCTGTGATTCAGCAGATGAAGCAGAACCTGGAACTGATGACCAAACATGCATAAAATCAAGTCATAAAACATAAAACTTGCTCCAGGCACAGGTTTCCAACTTCAAGCGCGAGAGGGAAGCCGGGTCAGGGCACCAGTCTTACGATGATCAAGCAGAACACGGATATGGCCTTGCAGGACCCCCACATGGTCATGAACAACCCACACAGCCCCCACAAAGCAGCTGGTTTCTGGAGCTGAAACGCTGAACCTATTGCCGAAATCCTTAAATCTATAGACAGAATTTGTGAAATTAAAGAAGACAAGGAGGAATTTTGAGAAGCTTCTAGTTTGCAGCTTTGTTTACATCCTGAAGTCACGACTTACTGGATTTTAAAATGCCATTGTGTCTTTAAATATGCAGTCTTCACAGTAAAAATATTTATCATGAGATACTAATTTTATGACCTAGATCAGTATTATTAGCCAGTCCCAACGAGGAGCAGCTTTGTAGTGAAGAGTCTCACCTGAGGTTTCTGTGCAGCCCTTCCTTCCTGGTGAACTTCCTGCTGTTATAGAGGCTGGGTGGTCTACTAGGAGACATTTGTATAAAAGCCACCTACTTTTTAAAGTTACTGAACTTGAAAACAGTTCTATGATGTGTGTCATCTATTCTTATTCCAGAACGTTCATTCTAAATTCAATCCATCATCCTTGAAGTTTTGCCTCAAAGAAAAACATGAGTTAAAACTCAGATGATTGCTTTGGACAGGGACTCATGCCTTTTTGCCATTGCTCAGTGCCCCTTCTAGCCCAGTCCACTGTTGCAGCCTTCACAGGGGTGGCTCCTGTGATTGATGGCCTGAGTGTGGACACCCCACCTGGCAGATGCTGCTATTCTCCTGCAGAGACAGAGGTTGCCATAGATTCCACACTGAAACCGTCTAAATTCACCTCTTTAGGAGCCTCCGGGGTTTGAAAAAATGTTTTTGGCCTTTAATATAATGAAGTTTAGAATTCAGGAATTCTGAAGACGTGCAAAGCATTCCTGGGTTAGTATGAGGTCTCTCCCAGGTTGTCTTTCCAGGCACTTTTTGATGTAGGGGGGCTTAACAGGCACGCTGTGCCTTTTTGGCTATTTCCTGTAGAACTTATTTTTTAAAAATAGAATTTCCCTCCTGTTCAAATTGACAGCTTTCTTAATAAATTCTAAAATTAAAACACACACACACACACACACATTTTCTGATAAAATAACCTGAAACTTCCAGTTTAATGTGTCCTTTCATTATTTTACTTTAAAGAAGTCTAATGTGTAGAACAATAATAGTAAAAATAGCATATGTTCATTTTAGTGGTTTCTTTTACCAAACCCTACTATAATTTTGAAAAATTATGAATTGATTGGCAATCCAAATTTTAGCAAAGTGCATTTTTTTCTAATGATTTAACATTTCAATACTTTCTTGTAAGGAAACAATGGGATTTAATTTTTTTTTTTACTACTTTGAAGCGAAGTAATCAGAAGTTGATACTATATTTTAATATGTAAGTTTCTTCTACAAACATCTCTTCCTCCCTTCACTCATTATGGGATGTTTGGGGGTTTTTGTTTTGTTATCTTGTTTGTTGGTTGGTTGGGTTGGGCAAGAGATACTTGTAGGAAGCAGCTTCTTGTTAAACTCTGCATAAAATAATGTATTGTCATTTTCTAGATGGTATAATTCAATTATTCTAGGGCTTTAATTTCCATTGGAGACAGGGCCTTAGGACTCTTGAGGTCTTTTGTAGAATGAGTAAAATATTCATGCCCTGACCGGTTTGGCTCAGTGGATAGAGCATCAGCCTGCGGACTGAAGGGTCCCAGGTTCGATTCCGATCAAGGGCATGTACCTTGGTTGCAGGCACATCCCCAGTTGGGGGTGGGCAGGAGGCAGCTGATCGATGTTTCTCTCTCATCAATGTTTCTAACTCTCTATTCCTCTCCCTTCCTCTGTAAAAAAAAAAAATCAATAAAATATATTTTAAAATATTCATTGGGAATTTCCCAGTTCATTGGAAATTTATGGGAAATTTTTAATGTTTACCTTTGCAGTTGAACTAGTGGCCCGGTGCATGAAATTCATGCACAGGGAAGGGGGGGGTTCCCTCAGCCCAGCCTGCATCCTCTCCAATCGGGGACCACTTGGGGATGTCTGACTGCCAGTTTAGGCCCAATCCCATAGGGATCGGGGACTGCTGGCTTCTAACCACTCACCTGCCTGCCTGCCTGATTACCCCTAACTGCCTTGGCCTGCCTGCCTGAGTGCCCCTAACCCTTCTACCTGCCTGCCTGATCGCCCCTAACCTCTCTGCCTGCCTGCCAGATGGCCCCTAGCTGCCGGTGCCTGCTTGACTGATCGCCCCTAACTGACCTCCCCTGCCGGCCTGATCTGCCCCCTGCCCTCCAATGCAGCCTGATCTTGCCCCCAACCGCCTCTGCCTGCGTGATCACCCCTAACTGCCCTCCCCTGCTGACTTGATCTCGCCCCCAATTGCCCTCACCTGCCAGCCTGGTTGCCCCCAACTGCCCTCCCCTGCTGGCCTGATCTCGCCCCCAATGGCCCTTTCCTGCTGGCCTGATCTTGCCCCCAATTGCCCTCCCCTGCCGGCCTGATCTTGCCCCTAACTTCCCCCCCGCCACTGGCCTGATTGCCCCTAACCCCCTGCCGGCCTGATCTCGCCCCCAACTTCCCTCCCCTGCTGGCCTGATCTCGCCTTCAACTGCCTCTGCCTTGTACCCCACCACCATGGCTTTGTCAGGAAGAAAGTCAGATGTCCAGAAGATGGCTGGTTGACCTGGTCTAATTAGCATGTTACCCTTTTATTAGTATAGATAGATTAAAAAAGATAGGATTGCTTAAATGGAGGGGGAATGCCTTTTTCAGCAGGAGCAGATGCTCTTGGCAGACAAAAACACTGATAGCCAGCCATATGCACTATACTGCCAAAGCGGTCATTAAAAAATTGAACTGCTTTCTTACATCTTACCCCGAACAGCTGTTGCCCTTCAGCTCCCACCATAGGTTCTGCCTCTCAGTTCACCCAGATTAGGTTCTGATTGGTTGGTTTCTATGCCAGTCAGCATCAAAAGCTCCTCCTCCGAGGCAGCCATTGGCTCCTGGCACTTCACCCAGATTTGGTTCTGATTGGTCGGTTTCTATGCCAGTCAGTGTCTCAGGGCCTATCTCTGGGCCTGATCAAAGAGGCAGAGCTGATCAGCAGCCCCATGGAGGCCTGGAGAGAAACAGAGTTGAGGCTGCTGGTGAAGCCCGGAGAGAAAGAGAGAGGCAACGCCTGATCAACAGCTGCCACTGAGGCTGCAAATCAGACCCTGCCTCTCTCTCTCCAGGCCTCTCTCCAGGCCTAATCCGCAGCCCTCTCCACAGTCAGTGCTGGCTGGGTTGCTGCCCTGGCACCAGCTGCAGTCAGTGCTGCACCACCATGGCAAACCAGCACTGACTTCCAGTGTTAGGTCGAGCCTTCGGTTGTTATGGACTCTGGCTCTTTATATATATATATAGATGAGATCATTGTTTCTCAGTGAAATACTGTTGGCATTTGAGATAGTACAAATCTTTATCTGTGCATTGTAGCATGTTTAGCATCCCTGGCTCCTGCCTCCTGATTAGCAGTAGGGCTCTTTTAGTCATTGTGACAAGCAAAAATGGCTCCACACTTCTCAAAACTATCCCTGGAATAGTACTGCCTTCAGTTGAGAATCACTGAATTAGATCAGCAACTTTCTTACAATAGCTTTTTACCATTTAACAGAATTTTAATTCTTAGATTTAGAAAGGTTAAGGATGGACTTTTTTTGGTTTTTTTGTGTTTTGCTTTTCAACATTACATGCTTAGTCATCTTTGATTCTAATTTGTTCTGATTTATTAAACAACTAGAGGTTCAGCCACGCGAAAAGGTGCCCTGCCTCCCACCTTGTGAGAAGGCACCCTGTGGGGGGCCGGGACCCACGCTTGACCCGCATAGTGCTGGCCTGCCAAAGTGTTGTGTCCGCTGGGGTGGGGGCGTGCTTGGAGCTGCAGGGCGGCTGCTCTGAGCACTCCCCTGGCCGTCATGTTGTGTCTGCTGGGGTGGGGACAGGCGCTCCTGTGTGTTGGTCTATGCTCTGGCCCGCCCCCAGCCCCCAGCCCCAGCCTGTGTGTTGTGTCTCTGCTCTGGCCCGCCCCCAGCCCCAGCCTCCTCGTGGCCACTGGGGTGGGGGTAGCATGGGGTCCCCTCCCGCCCATCTGCGTGCGCGCAAGCTCCTCTTCCTGAGCAGTCGTGATGCAGCCTCCTCCTGAGTGGTTGTGATGCTTGGCTAATTAGCATATTCTGTGTGTGTGTGTGTGTGTGTGTGTGTGTGTGTGTAGATGTTATGTCAATAATCAGCCTAAATATTTTATTCTTAAAGCAGTAGTGTTCAGACTGCTCTAAGAGCTATTACGTATTCAGACTTAGAGCTCTTAAGTATTTGGAAAGATACCTTAGGCCACAAAGAAGATGGTATTGGGATAGGAGAAATGGACAGGATTCTCCAGCAGTATCCTTTTACTTGTCCATCCTTTCAGGCAAGAAAGAGTTTTGTTATCTTATGTTATGTCTTCTTCCCTCTGTCTTAACAGGAACAAATAAAAATAAGAAACATGGTCAAAAATTTCCAAAACTATTCTGACATAATTTTTAGATCACTAGATAGTATAAGAAGTATAGTATTTATTGTAAATATTTTTAGACAAATAGATTTTCAACAATTGACTGTATGGATGAACTTCTCAGATTAAACTCTTTATGAGAGGAATCACCTCTTTTTCAAAGGACCAACCAGTTCCGAGGAAAATTAAATCATCACTTAGTAGGCCATTTGAACTAAAATGATACATTTGATGAGAATTCTTTTTTTCTGTTATACTTAAACAATCCTCCCTAAACCTATTCATATTTGTTTCCATTGCAAACTTAATGATTTTACTAATGGCTTAATTTAATATGGTTTTTACTGTAAACTCTATTAAAATCATGGTATCTTTTGGAATGCCCAAGTTATTCAAACGAAGTTTTGCATTATCTTGATTCTTTGTGGGTTTTCCTTTTGTTGCACACTCTGAAGTGCAATGGAAAAGTACCTTCTATCTTCCTCTCCCCCTAAATAAGTAGTAGCCATTTTCTAAATTCAAAACATTTACTCTTGGTGATTTCCACATTGTGACTTAGGGAATTTTGGTTATCCTCCTTAGTTCATGGTAGGTGCTTAGATTCTGGAAGGATTGTTAATATGACTTTTTCAAGATGTGTAAGTATACAATAAAATGTATACTATTTAGGCAGTGGAATAATTGTCTATTATAGATCAGAAAGGGAGAAAAACATCTAAAGATTAACATCTACACTAATAAAAGAGAAACATGGTAATTGGCCTACGACCGCTACCCTTTTCATTGGCTAATCAGCGAGATATGCAAATTAACTGTCAGCCAAGATGGCGGCCGGCAGCCAGGCAGCTTGAAACTAACATGAGGCTTGCTTGCCTCAGTGACGGAGGATCGTTGGAGGAAACCAATGTTCGCCGCCTGTGGCTGCAGGCCTCTGAGCGGGCAGTTTAAGAAACATTGTAACAAATACTGCCGGACTTCAGCCAGCAGATTCGCAACATTGTAAGCAAAGGCCAGAAACCTACTTTCAGCCGCGCAGAGGCCTAAGAGCTGGAGCCCAGCCTCAAGCTAAAGCTGGCCCAGAATTTAAAAAAAAGAAAAAACAAAAAAAGGAGCATTTGGGAGTTCAGTCACCCCCAGCCTGAAAACAGCCCTCAGCCCCTCACCCAGACTGGCCAGGCACCCCAGTGGGGACCCCCACCCTGATCCAGGACATCCTTCAGGGCAAACCAGCCGGCCCCACCCATGCACCAGGCCTCTACCCTATATAGTAAAAGGGTAATATGCCTCCCAGCACCGGGATCAGCGTGACAGGGGGCAGCGCCCAAACCCCCTGATGGCCCTGCGGCTCTGTGTGTGACAGGGGGCGGGGCCCCAACCCCCTGAGCAACCCTGCTCTGTGCCTGATAGGGGGGAGCTCCCCCCCTCCCACGGGCCCTGCTCTGTGCATGACAGAGGGCGGCGCCCCAACTCCCCAATCGGCCCTGCTCTGAGCCCAACCAGAGGCTGCACCTAGGGATTGGGCCTGCCCTCTGCCACCCGGGAGCAGGCCTAAGCCAGCAGGTCGTTATCTCCCGATGGGTCCCAGACTGTGAGAGGGCACAGGCCGGGCTGAGGGACCCCCCTCCCCCCCCCCGAGTGCACAAATTTTTATACACCGAGCCTCTAGTATTTTATAAGAGTTGATAGAGCAGTAAAATGAAGTAAGCTCAATAGTCAATATTTTTTCTAGGAAGATTACTTGCTAGAGATATTTAGCTGACCATATAGAATATAATTAACCTAGTGCATCTCATGTGTGTGTGTGTGTGTATGCAAATACACTTTTTTTTTGGATTCTTTGGTACTATGATTTTATTTTTTGGCTATTAATTACTTTTTTAAATTATTGGAAAATACAAAGAAAATGTCTTTATAGACCCATTGCTCTATCTCTATATTTTACGCATTTCCTAATAAAGTTTGAGAGAATATACATACTGAGGCACGGGTTAGTGTGTAGTTTGCTGAAATAAGGCTAATGCGAATTTAGGCAGAGTGGTGAGCAAAGAATTAGTAAACTTGGATTCATAATTAGAAAAACTAGTCTTTAACAGCTGGAGCCAATTGCAGCACCAGGGAGAGCTCCAAGTGTGTTCTTTGTTCTGATGGTGTTATTTTAATGATAGAGGGCCTTTGTCCTGTGTACTTTAACAGGTTAAACAAGAGCAGCTCCCCTGAGGGTCATAGATTTTTCTTCCTCATTTGGTCAGAGCCTTCAGTTTTACTGTCTGAGATTAGAAAAGAAAGTGCAGCTTATTTAGTAATGAAACATATATTATGTGGTCTGTTAAAACTGATTCTGAAAGGGAATTCCATAATATTCTGCCTAGTTAGCTCTTTTTTTGTCTTGAGTAATTTAGCATGATAATATTTGCCCTGTCTTTTCTCAGCTCTCCAGAAGTCTTTTTATCACAAGTGCCGTTCTTTTTTCTATTTCAGCTTGAAGCTTAACTTTCTTGTAATTTTACACTCTTGTCCTTTTTTCTTGGTGTTTCTATATTTTATTAAGTTTTAAAACCGGGAAGAATTCTTAGATTATTTAAGAAATATAAGTAAATGTTATCTTTTATAATACACACATATATGAAATAAATCCACACACATATGAAGGGTATATTTTAGTATCGGGATATTACATCACATCTTGTGGACCCTACATGTGCCAGTAACAAAGTTATATCTAGAACCCTCATGGTATAAAGGATAATATATTTCTACTCACTGTACAACCACCTCAAATGCAGTCACTAATTTCTAGCTAACCATAATATTTGCAGTCTCTAGGTAACCCTTTTTTTTTTTTTGGTAATGAACTTTCATATTCTCAATATTTTCTTAGAGCACTCTGCTTTCTTCTTCCCCAGTCTTCTTTTTCTTCTTTCCTATGCCTTTACTCCCACTTCCTCTTTTATACTACCCAATTTATTTCCTCTCGGTCCATTTTCTTTATCATGTATCTCCTCTTTGCTCTCTCTTCTCTTCCTTCTTTCTTTTCCTCTCCCCTTTAAATTCTATCTATTCCCCTTTCTGTCCGTCGTATCCACTTCCTGTCTACCCCAGTTTTTTTCCTTCCAATTTAAACTACAATCTCTCTTTCTCCAGATAACACTGCTACTACCTACGTACCATCTCACGAAATGATCACATTCTCCTTCCCTAAAAAAGCTGTTTTAAAGTTTTGTCACTTTGCTGAAATTCTGCAATTCCCACTCCTGTCTTCTGTACTCTTTTTAGATATTCTTCTGATATACTAAGAGAATAGAAACTGTCATATATGATTTTTTTTCTTAATTTAAATTCTTTATTGTTTAAAGTATTACATAAGTTTCCTTTTTCCCTCATTGACCTCTCCCTGGCCGTCCCCACCCTCCAGCACATGCCCTCACCACCTCCCCACCCCACTCCCAGCCCCCACCCCCCGTCTGTGTCCATTGGTTATGCTCATATGCATGTATACAAGTCCTTTGGTTGATCTTACCCCCTCACCCCCTGCCTTCCCTCATTGGTTGGACATATATGATTTCTTGTTGCACTACTTTTCCTACCTTATCTATATCTTAACTTGTGGTTTTTTTTATCATGCTAGACTCAGAAGGAATAACTTCTCTACCTATACTCTATATTTTCTTTTTTTTTTTTTTTTTTTTAATACATTTTATTGATTTTTTACAGAGAGGGAGGGAGAGAGATAGAGAGTTAGAAACATCGATGAGAGAGAAACATCGATCAGCTGCCTCCTGCACATCTCCCACTGGGGATGTGCCCGCAACCCAGGTACATGCCCTTGACCGGAATCGAACCTGGGACCCTTCAGTCCGCAGGCTGACGCTCTATCCACTGAGCCAAACCGGTTTCGGCATACTCTATATTTTCTTAATAAAATAAAACATAGTTACTGTAGAAAATTAGTAACTATAAATTTAAACAATTTTAAATCACATACTACTTACGCTAATTGCTGTCAAACATTTTGTTATATAGCTTTAAGACTTTTATTTATATATATTTACTTATGAGATGTATATTTAAATAAATAGAATCATATTCTCCATTATATTTAAATTTTTTTATTATAATACTAGAGGCCAGGTGCATGAAATTCATGCACTCAGGGAGGGGGTGGGAGGTGTCCCTCAGCCCAGTCTGTGCCCTCTCACAGCCCAGGAGCCTCGCGATCAATCGCCCCAAAGAGGTAGGCCCCACCCACCACAGCCCTCCGGTTGGTGGCCTTGGCCTCCTCTTTGGGGCTATTGTGGAGCCCCCCCATTGATCTGTGAGCTGATGGCCTGGGCCTCCCTCTGCAGGGCGATCATGGGGCGATGGCCGGGCCTCTGACCAATTGCATTGCACCCGCCTTGGCTGTCCTGGCGCCAGTGGGTATCATAGCATGGTAATCCAGAAGGTTGTTCAGACAGTCGTTCTGCTGTTCAGTCGTTTGGTCGATTTGCATATTATACTTTTATTATTATAGATATCAAATATGCCTGATGTTATTCAGTATTCTTTTGCAACATCTATTTTATGGGCTACATAGAATTCTTTTGCATAAAACTTAGTGTACCAGTTCTCTGATGGATAGTTACGTTGTTTTTCATCATATAAATGGCAATGGACAGTTTTTTTGTTTTGTTGTTGGTTTGTAAATTTTTGAGTACATCTTTGAATATATCTTTGGATAACTTGTTTATTTCCTTAGGGTAATGATTAGGGGAAAGATTTTTGAGATCAAATGAAAATCATTTTTTAGTGCATATTGTCAAATTTCCCTCAAGAAAGGTTGTAGCAGTGTATTTCCTCATTTTTTGCAAATTATATAATTTGCTCCTTTAAAAATATTGTAATATTGGTGCCTTTCACAATGACTTAAAATGCTCTAAAATATAACATACATATGTATATACACATATATATGAAATATTTTTCCAGGTTATTTTTTTATCATTTAGTATTATGTTACTTTTTGCCATATACAATTTTTAAAATTTTTATGAGGTAAATATATTACTCTTCCTTTGTGGGTGCTTCCTCTCATGCTGAGAAGGGCCTTCTCCTATTCTAATATTATAAATACATTAATGTGTATTTACTTTTGTTGGTTGTGTTTGCTTGTTCTTTGCTCTTTTAAAATTTACATTTAAATCTCTAACTTTCCTGGAAATTAATTGGTCTTGTTTTTCAATAATAAATCTGTTATCCCAGAATTAATGATTTATTTACAATTTGTTTCCTACACTTGAAATGCTACCTTTTTATGTTAGATAATGGTTTTCTCTGTTCTATTTCATTAATTCATCTCTGCATTCCACTTTCAATCCTATTTATTTATTTATAATCCTCACCGAGCACATTTTTCCCATTGATTTCTACAGAAAATGGAAGAGAGGGAGGATGGGGAGAGAGAGAAACATGGAGGTGAGAAAGACACATCAATTGGTTGCCACCTGCATGCTACTACCAGGACTGTGGAATCTGCAACCATGGTATGTGCCCTTGTCAGGGAATTGAACCTGTGACACTTAGGTCAATGCTCTAACCACTGAGAAAAACTGGTCAGGACAAATCTTGTACCCTTTAATAGATTTATTTATAATTAGCCTTTTTTATTAAAGTAATCAAGAGCACTGTTTGAGGTTTTTTGCTTTTTGTTTTTGTTTTTTTTAGAGAGAGAGGAAGGGAGAGGAATAAAGAGAGAAAAACATCAATGAGATCCATAGACTGCCTCTGCACCTCCCTACTAGGGATCAAGCCCGCAGACTGGGCATGTGCCCTGACTGGGACTCAAATCAATGACCTCTTGATTCCTGTGTTGATGCTTAAATACTGTGCCACACCAGTGGGGCAAGAGCTCTGTTTAAAAACATTTTTTTAAATAACATAAAAAATGAGAAAGTTTCTCCTACAAAGGCACTCATTATTATAATTTTTTTGTTCATATGCAGATATACAGCTGATCTGTTTTAAATTACATAGGTAGAAATATACCATATACACCATTGTTCTACATTCTTTTTTATTCCATATCAGCATATACAGTTCTAACTCACTTTTTTCATTTATATAGTTATCCAATTTAAGTGTCTGTAACAGCCGTGGGCAAACTCCGGCCCGGGGGCCGGATCCGGTCCGTTTGAAATGAATAAAACTAAAAAAAAAAAAAAAAAAAAGACCGTACCCTTATATGTAATGATGTTTACTTTGAATTTATATTAGTTCACACAAACACTCCATCCATGCTTTTGTTCCGGCCCTCTGGTCCAGTTTAAGAACCCATTGTGGCCCTCGAGTCAAAAAGTTTGCCCACCCCTGGTCTATAACAATAGTTTCCTATTATTTTAACATGTAGGATTTTTTTCTGTCTTTTGTTATTACAAACTATTATAATCCTTATCCTATTTTTTGCCAACGTGCCATAATAGGGCAAATGTTTAGAAATGGAATTACTGTTACAAATTGTAGTTATTTGCAAGCAACATAATTCAGCCCTGGCTAATTTCTGAAGAAAAGAAATTTACAAGAAGTCTGTAAAATCAAGTTTCTCAACTCCTACTGCTACTACTATAACTAACCTATTTTTGTTATTTCCTAAAATTTCAATGTTTCACATTTGGACATAAATGATTTGTATTTCTTCTTGTGGCTACCATGAAGTGGAGAGAAGACTTTTCCATTCTTTTATTGTCTTTATTGAGGGCAGGCTCTGCTACTCATCACTGTGGGTAGTTCCCAAAATACGAGGCTACTTGAATGCTGGATATCAGCCAAAAAAACATTTACTATAGTTCATATTTTGGCTGCTTAAAGTCTGTATACAATTCTTCTTCTCACACCTAAACGTACTTGAAACAAACAATGAAAGCTAATAAATTGGGATGATTCCTCTTACACCCATAAATGTACCACTTATTATGCACTCTCCAAGAAGAGAAAACCTAATGTTTCCTAAGCTATTTCTAAATCCAGGATCTCTTCTTGGTTATGTTCTCTAGACATCTAGACATCTGTGTCCTGAAGAATCTTATCTAATAAAAGAGAAACATGGTAATTAGAGTACGACCGCTACCCTTCCCACTGGCTAATCAGGGCAATATGCAAATTAACTGCCAGCCAAGATGGCGGCCGGTAGCCAGACAGCTTGAAACTAACATGAGGCTTGCTTGCTTCAGTGACGGAGGACTCCAACGTTCCCCACCTGCCGCTGCAGGCCTCTGAGCTGCAACTCTAAGCAACTATGTAACAAATATAGAAGCTAAACAAAACCCCAGAAATCTGCTTTAGTCCGCCGGGCTTCAGCCAGCAGGATCACAACATTGTAACCAAAGGCCAGAAACCTACTTTCAGCAGCGGAGTCCTAAGAGCTGGAGCCAAGCCTCAAAGCTAAAGCTGGCCCAGAATACAAAAAAGAAAAAAAAAGAAAAAAAGGAGCGTTTGGGAGCTTCAGTCACCCCCAGCCTGAAAACAGCCCTCAGCCCCTCACCCAGACTGGCCAGGCACCCCAGTGTGGACCCCCACCCTGAAGGATGTGTGACCAGCTGCAAACAGCCCTCAGCCCCTCACCGAGGCTGGCCAGGCACCCCAGTGGGGACCCCCACCCTGATCCAGGACACCCTTCAGGGCAAACCAGCCGGCACCCACCCGTGCACCAGGCCTCTACCCTATATAGTAAAAGGGTTATATGCCTCCCAGCACCGGAATCAGCAGAGCCGAGAGGCCTCCCAGCACTGGGATCAGTGTGACAGGGGGCAGCGCCCAAACCCCCTGACCGCCCTGCAGCTCTGTGTGTGACAGGGGGTGGGGCCACAACCTCCCTATCCTCCCTGTTCTGTTCGTGACAGGGGAAGGCGCCACGACCCCCTGATCAGCCCTGCTCTGTGCCTGATAGGGGGGAGCTCCCCAAGCCCCTGATCGCCCTGCGGCTCTGTGTGTGACAGGGTGCGGCGCCCCAACACCCCCCCCCACCCACGGGCCCTGCTCTGTGTGTGACGGGGTAGAGCCATAACCTCCCCATCGGCCCTGCCCTGAGTGTGAGAGTGCTGGCGCCCCCACCCCCTGATCGGCCCTGCTCTGTGGGTGATAGAGGGCGGCGCCCCAACCCCCTGATTGGCCCTGCTCTGTGCATGACGGGGTGGCGCTGCAACCTTCCCATCGACCCTGCCTAGAGTGTGACAGGGGGCAACGCCCCAACTCCCCAATCGGCCCTGCTCTGAGCCCGACCTGGGGCTGCACCTAGGGATTGGGCCGGCCCTCTGTCACCCGGGAGCAGGCCTAAGCCAGCAGGTCGTTATCTCCTGAGGGGTCCCAGACTGCGAGAGAGCACAGGCCGGGCTGAGGGACCCCCCCTCCCCCCCAAGTGCACAAATTTTTGTGCACCGGGCCTCTAGTCTATACTAATAAAAGAGAAAGATGCAAAGTGACCATCCTTCCACGATGGCCAGAAGCCACGCCCACCAGCCAACCAGGAGTGGGCATGCAAATTAACCCAACAAAGATGATGGGTTAATTTGCATACACAGGTGTCAAGGGCCCCGGGAGGCAATGGTGGCCACGGGCTCCTGGGACCATCGCCGGCCCCGGGAAGCGAAGCCGGCCACGCCTAGCCACGCCCATGGGCTCCTGGGACCATCGCCGGCCCCTGGAGGTCAGGCTGGCCATTCCAAGCCACTCCTGCGGGCTCCGGGAACCTTCACCAGCAGAGAGCAGAGCGGGAAAGCGAGAGGTTTGGAACACTTGGCAGAGCAGGAGGCCGCTAGATATAGAGCAGAGTGAGAGAGAGGGCGGCTTGGAGGGCGTGGCTCCCTCTGTCACCGCAGCTTCCTCATCACAGCTGTGGAAACTGACAGCAGGGAGGAGGAATTCCCTCCCCCACAGAATCAGCCATTGGTCAAACAGCTCTGAGTGGCCTGACAGCCAAGACTCTCATTTACCTGCATTTCAGACAGTGACAGTAGATAGATGGGACTATGTCTAAAGAACAACTGTTGATAAAACGTAGCAGCTCTGCAGCCAAAAGATGCCAGTGTTATTGAGAGAAAATGAAGAGCAACGTGTGTCTGATCTTAAAAGAAGGTGGTGCCTGCAACAGAATGTATCTGAAGACCAGCTATTGGAAAAACGTCGTGCTGATGCTGAAAAACACCAGCGTCATCAACAGAAAATGTCTAAAAACCAACGTGCCTTTGAAGCTGAAAGAAGGTGGCGATGACAGAAAATGTCTAAAGAACAGTCATCAATAAGTACTACTAATTCTGGTAGGAACTGCCTTGTCAGCAATAATGGAGTACATGAGGATGCAATTCTCGAACATAGTTGTGGTGGAATGACTGTTCGATGTGAATTTTGCCTGCCACTAAATTTCTCCGATGAAAAACCATCCGATGGGAAATTTACTCGATGTTGTAGCAAAGGGAAAGTCTGTCCAAATTATATACATTTTCCAGATTACCCAGCATATTTAAAAAGATTAATAACAAACGAAGATTCCGACAGTAAAAATTTCATGGAAAATACTTGTCCCATAAATAGTTCTTTTGCTTTTGCTTTCATGGGTGCAAATATCACATCGCCATCAGGATATGGGCCATACTGTTTTAGAATACACGGACAAGTTTATCACCATACTGAAACTTTACATCCTTTGGATGGTGTTTCTCGGAAGTTTGCTCAACTCTATATTTTGGATACAGCCAAAGCTACAAGTAAAAGATTAGCAATGCTCAGAAAGACTCATGATCAACATCAACAACCTCATGCAGGAAATAAATGAATTAACTAAATTGTAGAAGATGCTACATGAGGTAGAAAAGAAAGCCCAATCTGAAGCAGCAGCAAAAGGTATTGCTCCCACAGAAGTAACAATGGCAATTTAAATACGATCGTAACAGTGACCCAGGTAGATATAATTCTCCCCGTGTAACCAAGGTTGCTGTCATATTCAGAAACAAAGATGGAGAACCTCCTTTTGAAAGGGACTTGCTCATTCATTGTAAACCAGATCCCAATAATCCAAATGCCACTAAAATGAAACAAATGAATATCCTGTTTCCTACATTAGATGCAATGACATATCCTATTCTTTTTCAACATGGTGAAAAAGGCTAGGGAACAGATAATTGCATTAAGACTCAAAGACAACATTGTAATCGACAATAATTCTAGACAAAATGTAAGGACACAAGTCACACAAATGCAGCATTAGGGATTTCATCTCTCTGTGCGTGACACGTTCAATCCTATTTTATTTTATTTTTTTTTAAATTAAATCTTTATCATTTAGATTGTTACAGTTATTCCTCTTCCCCCCCCCCCCCCCCCATAGCTTCCCTCCACCCGGTTCCCACCCCACCCTTGCACTTACTCCCCTCTCCCCACTGTCCTCATCCATAGGTGTACGATTTTTGTCCAGTCTCTTTCCCCAACCCCCCCCATATCCCTTCCCCCCCCCCCCCGAGAATAGTCAGTCCACTCTCTTTCTATGCCCCTGATTCTATTATATTCACCTGTTTATTCTATTCATCAGATTATTTATTCACTTGATTTTTAGATTCACTTGTTGATAGATGCGTATTTGTTGTTTATAATTTGTATCTTTACCTTTTTTTTCTTCCTCTTCTTAAAGGATACCTTTCAGCATTTCATATAATACTGGTTTGGTGGCGATGAACTCCTTTAGCTTTTTCTTATCTGTGAAGCTCTTTATCTGACCTTCAATTTTGAATGATAGCTTTGCTTGATAAAGTAATCTTGGTTGTAGGTTCTTGGTATTCATCACTTTGAATATTTCTTGCCACTCCCTTCTGGCCTGCAAAGTTTCTGTTGAGAAATCAGCTGACAGTCGTATGGGTACTCTCTTGCTGCTTTTAAGATTCTCTCTTTGTCTTTTGCTCTTTGCATTTTAATTATGATGTGTCTTGGTGTGGTCCTCTTTGGATTCCTTTTGTTTGGGGTTCTCTGCACTTCCTGGACTTGTAAGTCTATTTCTTTCACCAGGTAGGGGAAGTTTTCTGTCATTATTTCTTCAAATGGGTTTTCAATAGCTTGCTCTCTCTCTTCTTCTGGCACCCCCATAATTCTGATGTTGGTACACTTGAAGTTGTCCCAGAGGCTCCTAACACTATCTTCATATTTTTGAATTCTTTTTTCTTTTTGTTTTTACAGTTGGGTGTTTTTTGCTTCTTCATATTTCAAATCTTTGACTTGATTCTTGCTATCCTCTAGTCTGATGTTGGAACTCTGTATTATTCTTTATTTTAGTCAGTACATGCTTAATTTCTAGTTTGTCCTTTTTCTTATCCTTGAGGGTCTCAGTAGATTTCTTGAGGGTCTCACTAAATTTATCAGCGGTTTCTAGAAAATTCTTGAAAAACCTTATAACCGTGGTTTTGAACTCTATATCCAGTAGTTTGCTTTCCTCCATTTCTGTCATTTGTGACCTGTTTCTTTGTCTCTGCATTTCTTATGCTTCCCTGTGTTGATAGAGTGGCTTTGTGTACTAGGTGTCTAATAGGGCCCAGTGGTTCAGCCTCCCAAATTACCTGAGGTGGAAACTCTTGGTGCACCCCTCTATGGGCTTTGTTCACAGTCTCGTTGTAGTTAAGCCTTGATTGTTGTAGGTATCACTGGGAGGAATTGACCTCCGGGCCAATTGGCTGTGAGAATCAGCTGTGTCTGCAGTGGGAGAACTTCTGTGCTGGAGACACCCTTCTGGGGCAAGACTTACTTCAGTAGGGTTTTGGTGCTCACTGAGTCTGCCCCCTGAATGTGTCCCTTATGGATTTGAGGAGTTGTAATCTGGATGGTCCCACTCTTACCACTGGGTACACTGGCTCTTGGATCTCTAAGGAGGTGCTAATTTAGCCTCTGCCTGAGGCTACCCAGCAGGAGCTATGGAGAGATTTGCTAATTCCTCTTCTTTGTTTGAGGTTTGGAGGTGCCAAGATGAGGCCCAGCTGTGAAGCAATGCAAGCTGCTGTGGGTCCTTGGGCCTTCTTTTGGAATTTCTGAGTCTCTCTGACCCAGATGCAGTTTGTTGGGTAATTTTCATATTGGAAAGGGCCAGGCCTTTCATATGCAAAAGCTTCTGCTCACAGCCTTGTTGGGGTGGGGGTCTCAGGGAATCAACAGGGCGGAGCAAACAGCTATGGCTGATCCTCAGTCCTACCCAAAGGGCCCCGCATCTCAGTGTCCCGCAGTAATCGCTGCAAGCACCTCTGAGAGAAAGCTGCCCTTGAGTTCCGACCAATGCTTGACAGTCCAGTTTCTCCTGTATGAGTCTGGGTCCCCAGAGCCTTGCCCGGAACTGGAGTTCAGAGCAGTCGGGAGCTTGAGACTCCCTCCCGATTGAAAAAGACAACTGCGTCCTCAGTTGCCAGCCCTTTCCACATTCGCCTCTGTACCTCTGCACTTTACTTTCGCACCTCCTCTGAGTCTCAGTGTGCTTTTCTCTTTCCTTCTAATTGTAGAATTTCCACTCAGCCAGCCTTCCTGTGGTTCTGGATGATGTCCGTTTTGTCTGTTGTATTTTTGAAGTTGTGCAAGGCAGCAATTTCTGGTGTTTACCTATACCGCCATCTTGGTTTCTCGCAATCCTATTTTAAATGCAGGAAAATTAACAGTTTATTGTGGATTCATCTTCAAAAATGGAGTCCAATCGGATAAATTTCATCAATGCAAACAAATCTAAGTTGAGAGTTGAAAAACACAGTGATTTGATGGATTATATCAAATCTAGATCTGAAAATGACAATGTGCCGTTTGGTAAATAATAATACTTCCATCATCTTTTGAGGGTAGACCCAGAAATATGCAGCAGCGATATCAGGATGTTATGGCAATTGTAACGAAGTATGGCAAGCCCAATTTATTCATAACCATGACATCCAACCCCAAATGGGCAGATATTGCAAACAATTTACAACGCTGGCAAAAAGTTTAAAAGAGACCTGACTTGGTAGCCCGAGTTTTTAATATTAAGGTGAATGCTCTTTTAAATGATATCTGTAAATTCCATTTATTTGGCAAAGGAATAGCTAAAATTCATGTCATTGAACTTCAGAAACGCAAGAGTGCCTAATGCTCACATCCTTCAATTAATTCCTTTTCAATGTGCACGAATTTCATGCACTGGGCCATTGGTGTAATTATATTTCTAACAATGGGAAATCACAGGCATATTCCCCAAGATATAACTTAAATATAGTTAGATAGAAATACACAAAAGGAAATTTTTAGTAGGATAATACAAGTGAAATATAAAATTTTATTATTAGCCAAATATAAATAAAGCTTTTGTGATTTAAAAAAAAGTATATTATTAGTTTCATTGTTTGACTTCCCCTATGAGAATGTTAGCCCTATTTGGATGGAATATTTGTCTGTGCTCAAGACAAATACCTAACAAATGTCTATATTTCAAGCATCTAGAATGATGCCAGATGCACAGCGAATGCTTTATAAGTATTTGATGAATTACTGACTGCATAGTATTTTATGAGAGCAGTAAGCTTTAAATTTAAAAAAAAAAAGTTGTCTCTTTATTCATTTATTTACTGATTATCTTCACCCAAGGATATTTTTTTCCATTGGTTTTTAGAAAGAGTGGAAGGGAGGGACAGAGGTGGGAGAGGGATAGGGAGAGAAACATTGATATGAGAATGATACAGTCATTGGTTGCCTCTCAAATGGGCCCTAACTGGAGCCGGGGATTGAAACTTGCAATCTAGGTATGTGCACTTGTCCCAGAATCAAACCGAGACCTTTTAATCCATGGGCCCACGTTCTAATTACTGAGTCAGCTGGGCAGGGCAAAATTGTCAGTTTAATGGTTTGTCATACATTGATTCAAAAGTGTTTCTATATTTAGTTTATTTTGGTATTTGCTTTTCTGTTGTGGAAGAATGAAATGTGGATGAAAATGAAACAATTGCATCATTGTTTATTCTTAATAAACATGATCTTCCCTTTTTAAATTAGTTTTTAGAGAGAGAGGAAGGGGGAGGGAGAAAGAAAGTAATATCCATGTGTGAGGAAAACATGGATCAGCTTCTCTTGAATGCCCCCTATCGAGGTTTGAGCCCACAACCTGGGTATGTGCCCTGACTAGGAATAGGACCAACACCCTTTCCGTACATGCTCGATGATATCCAACCAACTGAGCCACACTGGCCAGGGCATGATCCTCCTTTTTTCAGTTCCTTTTGTCAGTATGCAATTGTTTTTCTGTTGAAATTTAAAATATTTTCCATCTTGCCTGAGATCAGTTTTTCTTGCAAATTTTTGGACACTGTAACGTTTTTACATTTTTTAGAAAACATTCATACCAATTTCTGAACAAGTATTGAGAATGATAGATAAGGATAAATGCAAGTCTCTTCATATAGCCTCCAATATCAGTAAAGATCAATAAGAACAACAAATAAAACTACAAAATCCATACCGTCAAGAAAGCTAGAAGACAGAATGTTACAAATTCTAAAGTTTCTTGTAAGTGGAAAAAATAAGCACCAAATCCCAGAAGAGAAATCTACCTCTCCTGACACAATCATTTATAGACAGCAATGAAAGTTCTGAAAAACTGTGGAGGAAACTAGGATTGTTCTAAAATCACCATCAGAAATAGAAGCTACACCATAAATACAAAAGAGTCTTGGTTTATCAGAGCACTGGTTATGGGTCTTGGGCTTAAAAGTTCTAATTTTTCTAATTTCAACTATCTGGAAAAATATTTTTTTCTGATGGAGAAGAAAGTTAAAGACAAGGGAAGGTACCTTTCGGAGATTGGCTGGTGAAGGAAAAAGAAGCAAAAGGGGGAAAATGTAAGGTCTAGCAATATAAAATAGTAACTCCTCCCTCCAAGTTTGAGAACAGACAGTGTTCCTCCTTACCATTGCCACCAAGAAATAGTCATCCATTAAAGAAATTATACTTGGTACACTAACAAAAGTGGAGGTTCTTAAAACAGAAATCTTTTGAACCACCCCAAATTCAAAGTCACAATTTCTCAATTCTTCCTAAACATATGGAAAACTACCATAAGAAGAAATCAAATATCTCAGCAAATGAAACCCTCCACCACAAAAGAAAACAACCAAAAAAGCAGAAGAAAACGATAACTCATCTTCAGATTTGAAACAATCTAAAACAAGCATTTAGAGATAAGAAAAACCAACTAGAATTATAATTTTTAAAACTAAAGAAATTATCTCTAAAAGAAAAAAACCCTCACAAAATTAGAATGAATTCTAGGATGAAATAGAAGGAGAATTGACTGAACTCCCAAAAAAGAGACGAAGACAAAGATCATCTTAGACATATATTCTAAATTTTAAGATGCCCAAGAGGGAGTGGACGCGACTGAAAATTTACAGAAGAGCATTGAAGAAAGGCAAAAATATAATCATAGAAAGTGAAAATGAATTAAAGAAGTAAAGGGTGGAGCTGCAAGAAGGTATGGGGGATAAATGGTGAAGAAAAAAATAAAGTAAAACGGGTAAAAGAGAAGGTGGTTGAGATGGAAATGAGACAAAAAAAACATATGTATAATAAAATTACAAAACTAAGCAACAGGAACAGAAATATTTAAAACTATAATTAACTTTTTTCATAAAAAAGAAACCCACATCTACATATTGAAAGGACTGTTGGATACTCGGGGATATTGATATTAAGCAGTCAGTTTTGAGTCACATCCTTGTAAAATTCTTAGACTTTTATGTTAAAGAAAAAATTCTGAGAGCCTCCAGTGGGGTAAAAAGACCAAAGAGCCTACATGGCTTGAGAATTATATTGGCATAGACTTCTAAATAAAAACATATAAAGCAAAGTAACAATGGAGCAGTGTTTTCAAGAAACTGTAGGGAAAAAGAATGTGAGCCATGAATTTTACATACAGGATGGAGCAAAAGTAGGTTTATAATTGTGAGTATGGGAAATATGGAATTCATTCTTGTATTATTATTGTATTATTTTCCATATGAACAACCGTAAACCTATTTTTGTCCTACTCTGTAAAACTGTTTTTCAAATATCAATAATAGAAAAGGACTTAAACATGCGAACCTCGGAATACTATACACATGAATTGAGGAAACTCCTAAAGCAGTGGTTGCCAGCCTTTTGGATCTCTCGGACCACCACCACTGGTTGGCGTCTGCTACTCCAAAGGTTTCCTTAAGTCAGTGGTCGCCAACCTTTCGGATCTCACAGACCACCAGTGGTCTGCACACCACTGGTTGGTGATTGCTGTACTAGAGCATGATCTTTATCCAACTATTATTTGACTAATAAAACATCAAAGAATTTATAATGAGTATTAAATATATTTAACTATAGATCTAAGACTGAAATATAGGTGGCAACAAAAGTGAAAGAATTCTGTATAATAAAACCCTAATATGCACATCAACTGAACGGTGGAACGACTGGCAGAATGACTGGTTGCTATGATGTGCACTGATCACCAGGGGGCAGACACTCAACGCAGGAGCTGTTACCAACTGGAGGCAGCTCCTGTGTTGAGTGTCTGCCCCCTGAGAGGGAGATGACTGGCGGCGGTGATCAGGGGGGTGGGGCTGTCCAGCAGGCGATGCTAGGCCACCAGCCAAGGCAGGTGCCAGCGGGTCCCCCCAATTGCCCCACCCACCAGTCACCCTGCAGATGGCCCTGATCACCAGCCAGGCCTAGGGACCCTACCCAATATATTGGGAACAGTCTCTTAGGTTTAAAAATTAAAACCTGGCAAGGCTACTCTAACACTGAAAAACAGGATGATGCAGTGATGATATGCGTGGCCTCTGGCTTGCACATTTTGTGGTCAGCCCTGATTCTGAGACTTACCTGTGTGACAAGCCAATTACTTAACTTCTCTCTGCTTCAGTTTTTCCACCCATAAGGTAGGGAAAATGGTACTACTGCCTCCGAAGGATCGTGTTATGTACTACTTTTTATAATCAGGGCAAAAAAATGTAGTTGCCCATACGAGAGCAAGATGCCTTTCACCTGTATGAAAAGTATGGTCACTGGTCCATGCCGCGTCCCAGATTGCGAGAGGGATGTCCAACTGCCAGTTTAGCCCCGACATCCCCCAAAGGGGTCCTGGATTGTGAGAGGGCACAGGCCAGGCTGAGGAACCCCCTCTCTCTCCTCCCCTACCCCTCCGTTCACAAATTTCATGCACCGGGCCTCTAGTAATATATAAAGCTTACATATTCTTGCAAAGTATAAATAATCTATATTATAAAGAGGTAATATATGCAAATTAGGCCAGGACTCCATAACGGGTCACAACCAGACAGGAGGAGGTTGCCCGCACAGGTGAGTCCTGGAGCGGAGACGAGAGAGAGGCAGGGTGACCTGCCTGAGCCATCATGGTGGCTCAGGTGGCCCCGGAGCAGACACAGGAAGGGGGTCCAGGGGACGCTACAAGTCAGGCGCGGGTCCTGGCCTTCCGCGGCACCAGTCTGGCCTCCCATGGCACTGATCCAGCCTGACTCCCACAGCAGCCGGTGCTGCGCGAGTCAGGCACAGGTCCCGGCTTCCTGGGCACCATCCAGCCAGACTCCCAGAGTGGCCAGCCCTGCACGAGACAGGCTTGGGTCCTGGCCCCCTGTGGAGCGCCTCCTCACATGATGGACTGACTCCTGGCCACCTGTGGCACCGGCCTGACTCCCACGGCGGCCGGTGCTGCACGAGTTAGGTGCGGGTCCCGGACCCCTGTGGAGTGCCTCCTCACATGGTGGGAGGCGGGGAACCTTTTTGCGCAATTTCAGTTGTGTGCTAGGCCTCTAGTCCTATCTAATAATAGATAAACATGGTAATTAACTGTACCTCCGACACGCTTCCCATTGGCTAATCAGGGCGATATGCAAATTAACTGCCAACCAAGATGGCGGCCGCCAGTCAGGCAGCTGAAGCAAACAGGAGGTTTGCTTGCTCCAGTGAAGGAATAAGCCAAGGTTCCCCACCTGCTGCTACTGGGCTCTGAGCTGCAGTCTAAGAAACAATGTTGCAATTACAGAAGCTAAACAAACCCCATGCTTTCAGCCAGCTGGCTGAGCTGGAGTTGCACCAGTGTTTCAATTATAGAACCCAAACAAACCAGATACCTGCTTTCAGTACCGAGGCCTCAGAGCTGGAGCTGAGCCTCAGAGCTAAGCCGGCTCTCAGCTCCAGTGACAGCCATAGAAGGTAAATAAATCCCAGAATAATAATAAAAAAAAAAGAACAAAAGGAGAGGTTGAGAGCTTCAGTCACCCGCCAGCCTGAAAACGCCCCTCAGCCCCTCACCCAGACTGGCCAGGCACCCCAGTGGGGACCCCCACCCTGAAGGGGGTGTGACCAGCTGCAAACAGCCATCTTCCCCTCATCCAGGCTGGCCAGGCACCCCAGTGGCGAACCCCACCCTGAAGGGGGTGTGACCAGCTGCAAACAGCCATCAGCCCCTGATCCAGGCTGGCCAGGCACCCCAGTGGGGACCCCCACCCTGATCCAGGACACCCTTCAGGGCAAACCAGCCGGCCCCCACCCCTGCACCAGGCCTCTATCCTAAATAGTAAAAGGGTAATATGCCTCCCAGCACCGGGATCAGCGGAGCCGTGAGGCCTCCCGAACCCAGGATCAGCGGAGCCACGAGGCTTCCCAGCAGCGGAATCAGCGGAGCCACGAGGCCTCCTGGCCCCTGGAGCAGCGTGACAGGGGGCAGTGCCCAAACCCCCTGATCACCCTATGGCTCTGTGTGTGATGGGGTGGGGCCACAACCTCCCTATCCGCCCTGCTCTGTTCGTGACATTGGAAGGCGCCCCAACCCCCTGATCAGCCCTGATCTGTGCCTGATAGGAGGGAGCTCCCCAACCCCTTAATCGGCCCTGCTCTGTGTGTGACAGGGTGCGGCGCCCCAACCCCCCCATGGGCCCTGCTCTGTGTGTGATGGGGTGGAGCCGCAACCTCCCCATAGGCCCTGCCCTGAGTGTTACAGGTGGTAGTGCCTCTACCCCCTGATCGGCCCTGCTCTGTGTGTGACAGGGGGCGGTGCCCCAACTCCCCTATCGGCCCTACTCTTTGCGTGACTGGGGGGAGCTCCCCAACCCCCTGATTGGCCCTGCTCTGTGCGTGACAGGGGAAGCTCCCCAACCCCCTGATTGGCCCTGCTGTGTGCGTGACAGGGTACGGAGCCCCAACACCCCTGATGGGCCCTGCTCTGTGTGTGACGGGGTGGCGCTGCAACCTCCCAATCTGCCCTGCTGTGTGCATGACAGGGGGCGGCACCCCAACTCCCCAATTGGCCCTGCTCTGAGCCTGACCAGGGGCTGCACCTAGGGATTGGGCCTGCCCTCTGCCACCCGGAGCGGGCCTAAGCCAGCAGGTTGTGAGAGGGCACAAGTGGGACTGAGGGACACTCACCCCCCCCCCTCCAGTGCACAAATTTTTGTGCACTGGGCCTCTAGTCTATATATATAAAACCCTATTATGCAAATAGACTGAATGGCAGAGCAGCCGATCGCTATGACATGTGCTGACCACCAGGGGGTGCGTGGGGGGCTGAACCTGTCATTGGTTCGCCATCACTGGTGTAGAGTAATCTTGTTTGTTGGTCCTTGCAATTCATTGCTTTGTGTATTTCTTGCCACTCCCTCTGGCCTGCAAAGTTTCTGTTGAGAAATCAACTGACAGTTGTATGGGCACTCCTTTGTAGGTAACTAACTGCTTTTCTCTTCCCGCTTTTAAGATTGGTAACTTACCAAGATTGCCAGCTCTTTTAAGTACTCTTTAATAAGATAGCCATTCAGTCTCTGTGGTACAAAATATTTTTTAGTCACTTCACATCTCATTATGAAAAATGTATTTCAAAGACTTTGATTTTATATAATTGACAATATTGAAATTATCCTGTAGTATTTTGGTACTTCTGTCTTCAACTGCTTTGCTATATTATATTACTCCGTCTGTTAATGATGCAGTCAAGGTTTTCTCATGTCTAAACTTACTTTATAGCCTTCTCTTCCCTCCACCTTACCTCTTTTGCTCCCCCCACCCCTCATTCTCTTTCATCTCCCTCTATCCCCTCCTCCATGGCTTTCCGTTTCCAGTTACAAGCATGCACTGTGTCATTGTGGCTTTAAGTAAAATTAACATATTTTTCTGAAAAATCTTTTTCTAAAAAAGCCATTTGTGCCTTGGTGTGGCTCAGTTAGTTAAACATAGTCCCATGCACTGAAAGAGCACCAGTTCGATTTCTAGTCAAGGCTAATAGCCAGGTTGCAGATTTGATCCCCAGTCAGGATGCATGCAGGAAGCAACTAATTGATGTTTTTCTCTGTTTCTCTCCCTCTCCCTTCCTCTCTCTAAAACCAATAACAATATTTTTTAAAAAAATAAAAGCCATCTGCTTATGAGAATTTATCTGCTCTGGTACATCTTTCCTTTAATGATTCACTAAAAAGTTGTTCTTCATGAATTAAATTTTTGAAAGAGAATCTGTCTAGTAAATATTCTAAACCTGGATATCTTAGAAACATCCGTACTTGAGTTCATCTATATAGAAAACCTCCCACCTAGTGTAATGTGCTTGAATCCTTGTTTCTTCAACTCTTTAGTGTTTTTGTTTTTTTTAATCCTTTGCCAACAGTATTTTTTTTTCTTGGCATATTTTCCATGTATTAGCCACTTTTATCATGAGAAAATGAAATGTTTCCCCAGTGATCAAAAGTTAGCCATTGAAAGACTCCTGTAAATATTTATCAATACACTTACTTGAAATAATCTATATCTTTACACTTGATGAAGTTTTGATTAAGTTTCAATGCCTTAAAAAATTCTGATGAGAAAAATGTAGAGGTTTTTCTTCACATTCCAGATGTTTATATCTTATCTTCACTAACATAATCAGTATAGCATTAGCTTAGGACAAGGTTCCTCATCAGCTTCAGGGCATGTAAATTTACAATTCAGATAGTTTGGTAATTTAGAAATATTTTGATCTACTACTTTCATATCTAATTCCATTGCCATTGTTGTTACTTCATAGTATTGTTGATAAAGAGTTTAGGTGAAAAATGTAAGCTCTGCCATTTTCCTGTTTATTTTTGCTTGCATTATTCACACTGTGGTTTCTATGAAGGAATTTATTTAAAATTTTTATCATTTCTGTGAAGGATACCTGAGTTAAATAAGATGTTATCTTTAAATCCACTAAAGCTGGACATCCACTAACAGCCATGGTATCTAATGAATTATTAAGGTTCCACTGGTCAAAAGTTAATGGATGAATGAGAATTCCACTATTAACCCTTTCACATTGTCTCACATATGAGCGCCTGATATTTTGAGTGAGGGAGGAGGCGGTGCCAGTCCATAAATGTCTTTTCCTATTGGAGTATCTTTTGTGTGTACCCAGTTTGAAGGTTATTCCTCTACAGAAGCAAGAACCCTGGATTAAGTTGAGGTGTAATGTTTTGAGAAAGCCTATATTGGTAAAAGAGATAGATTGGGAATTCTTTGTTATGCATGGCAAAACAAGGGGGCCATAGGGCAGATCCAAAAGTAGAAATATTCTGTAATTCTTTATTATAAATTAATTTCTTTCAATTAGGCATGGATACTTCATTTTATTAAATAACTATGACTAAATAACCTTTGACATCCTTTGTTTAGATAAAATCATTATTTTCTTCAATCTGCAGGTGAGTTTAATATTATGAAATTTTCAATACTGAACTCTCATTGGATTTATGCAATAAAATCTTCAGTCTTTTGTATGTGTGTTTAAGATATATATCAATAGGTTGTTTTTTATAGTATTATGTAATGTTTTTTAACTGCAATTTTAATGAAATTTATCAGTATTGCTAGATTTGTTTTTAGGGGGCTTCTAATATTTTCTGTAATTGGAAACATTTTACATAGTGGAAATGTCTGGGGTTTTTTTTTTTTTTTGAAAGTTTGAGATGGTCACTATTTATTTTTCTGATTTAAAAATTTTTTACATTATCAAATATACTTACAACAAAAGCTTAATACATACAAGCTTACACCAAAATAAGAAAAAATAAAACTCTGCTAATACCTTTGAAGCCCTTTATGTTTCTTTTTTTAAAATTATCATCTGAAGACGTGCTTATTGATTTTAGAGAGAGAAACATCTATGTGAGAGAGAAATATTAATCGGTTGTCTTCCTGTACACACCGTGATCTGGAATCAAACCTGCAAGCACTCTGTGTATGGGACAGCACTCTAACCAACTGAGCCACACCAGCCGGGATTTTTTTTGTTTTGTTTAGTTTTTAATTGCATGCTTATTTTCTAGGTGATAATTATTATCTAGCTTTTCTTTTTTTTTTTTAATATATTTTATTGATTTTTTACAGAGAGGAAGGGAGAGAGATAGATAGTTAGAAACATCGATGGGAGAGAAACATCGATCAGCTGCCTCCTGCACATCTCCCACTGGGGATATGCCCGCAACCTAGGTACATGCCCTTGACCGGAATCGAACCTGGGACCCTTCAGTGCGCAGGCCGACGCTCTATCCACTGAGCCAAACCGGTTTCGGCTATTATCTAGCTTTTCTTTGTGTTTTGACTACAACCTTGCCTATTAATAGACATCTTTAAATTTGTTTTGCTTGTTTTTGATATATATATATATATATATATATATATATATATATATATATATACACATACACACACACACATACATATATATATATGGAATCATAATGTATTTTTCTGAAATGATTTTTTCACTTAAGTTTGTTATTGATTGCCCTTTGTTATTATTCCATATTAGTTTATTTTTTCACTGCCATATAATATTTCATTGCATGAATACGCCCCAGTGTTTTATTTATGCTATCATTTATGAACATGTCAGTTGTTTTCAGTTTTATAGAGTATACTAGAGGCCTGGTGCGGGAAAATTCATGCACTGGAGGGGGAGTCCCTAAGTTCCGCCTGCCCCCTCTCACAGTCTGGGAGCCCTCGGGCGGGAGATGACCCAGCGATCAGGGGAAGGTGACACGCCCATAACACCTCTGCTGCTGCCACTGCCAGCAGTGCAAGCCTTGGCTGGCCCTGGTTACCTGAGCCTCGGCCAATCCTGGGCGGCTGGGCAGCTGACATCCAAGGCTTGCCTGTGCTTCAGGCCAGCCCTGGGCGGCTGAGGGGCGGAGAGCGGGTCCGGCTGCACCTTGCGCCTGCCACCCCTCCCCCAAGTGGGGCTGAAAGGACTGGGGGACTCTGGCAGGGCTGAGGGGACTGGGCACCGCCATCTTGTAGCTATGGGCGCCACCGTCTTTGTGCTGGTGTGACGGTCAATTGCATATCCCCTCTTTATTAGATGGTATGCATAAGAGTATAATTGCTACATCAAAGGGAATTCTTGTTTTTTTCCTTTTCTTTGCCTATTATGTACATTAATACTTTTATTTCCCTATATTGATTTGGAAAGTAATTATCCAAATTTTAATTTTGCTGTTAAGCATGAAAAAAGTTAGCAACATTGCCAACAATAAATTTTCCTTAATATTAACTATGAGAGGAAACCATTTTGTTATGCTTTCTGTATAAATAACACAGTGTACAGTTTTAATTCTTCTTACTACTACTGCCTTCTCCTTTGTTTTTGTGGAAAAGTTCTTGAACTTCATATCAGGAGTATCATTTTCAAACTAATAATTTTACATTTTTATTACATTCTCCTTTTGTAATTACCAATGACATTTGCATTCTCCTTTGTAATGTAACAGTTATGGTTGAGACTAATGTCTTGAGTTTAAATGGTCTCTGTGCACATCATCAATTATCTGTTTTAATCATTCCTTAATAAGTACCAGTTAGAATACTTATTTGACTGTTGTTTTTTCTAGAGAGCTGTATGGCTTTATTTCTTCTGAGTCATTACATATCTGAAAGTGAATTTCTGTTTTCTTATTTGAGCAATATGATTGGGTATGGATTTCTAATCAAAGGAAATAATCTTTCTCTTCAAAAGTCTGATATTTGTTTATTATCATCTAGGAATTAAGTTTGAAGTGAAGTCAAGCCTAGTTCAACTGTTCCATGTAACTTACGGAGGGTAGGGGCAGTTCTGCCTACATTCTATTTTAGAAAAAATTTTTTAGTTGTATTGTAATGAGAGAATGTGCCTTATATAATAGTTAATCTTAATATTTGCTGTTTTCTGTTTGAATTGATAAAATGATCAGTAAAAGAAAATCACTGTATGTGTAATAAATTAATCTTATTGGTGATTATATTCAAATCTTCTATAACCTAAATTGTTTTGTGTCTTCTTAATCTGTCATACAACTAGAGGTTAAAATTTCCCACATTCATAACAGTGTTACCCATATTATTTGATGCTATTTTGAATGTACTCTTTCCCCCACTCCTGATTATTTTAGTCACTTACGCTTTTTATTTTTAAAAAAATATTTTTTTAATGATTTCAGAGAAGGAGGGAGATACAGAAACATCAATGATGGGAGAGAATCATCGATCAGCTGCCTCCTGTATGCCCCACACTGGGGATTGAGCCCAAAACCTGGGCATGTGCCCTGACCAGGAATTGAACCATGATCTCTGGGTTCATAGGTTGATGCTCAACCACTGAACTGCACCTGGCCAGACTGTGTTTATTTATTAAGAGGGACAAGAGTTCAGAACTAGATGTGAAAACCTTAGTTGAACTAAGAAAGGTTGAGTCTCAATTGGAAATATTTACTTCTGACAATGAGAACAAGTACTGGCCCTCAAGCCAGGTAAATAAAAATTTCACAAATCATAACAATCTGAATAAACAAACCATAAATTTCAGGGGATTAGAATTATGTAAAGAATCTGCTTGAAGGAATTAGGTTAGAATGTCCCAAGGGACCATAAGTCATATATTTTTAAAACTTTATGAAAATTTGAATTATAAAGTTGTTATGTATATAGTGTATTCTCTTTATTGAGGGTACTAGAGGCCCGATGCACAAAATTCATGCACAGGTAGGGTCCCTATGCCTGGCCAACAATCAGGGCTGATCTGTGGGGTGACCGGCAGGGTGATCTTGGCGGGGGCCCGCTAGCACCCACCTTGGCCGACCTGGTGCTGCCTGCCCACTAGCCCCGTCCCCCACTGTGGGGTGATGGAGGGGGCTCCCTGCTGGCACCCGCCTTGGCTGGCCTGGGGCCTGTGGGCTGTGGGCAGCTTCTGTGTTGAGTGTCTGCCCCCTGGTGGTCAGTGCAAGTCATAGTGACTGGTCATTCTGCCATTCAGTTGATTTGCATATTAGGCTTTTATTATATAGGATAGTACTTGTGTTGCTGTCAGTCACTCCATATTACTTATGCTCCATTTGGGGTGTAATAGGAGGGAAAATACAATATTTATGGTCTTTTTTGTTGTTTTTAATCCTCACCCAAGGATATTTTCCCATTGACTTTCTTCTTCTTCGTTTTTTTTTAAGAAGGAGTGGAAGGGAGAGGGAGAGACAGAGTGAGAGAATATGGATGTGAGAGACACATAGATTGGTTACCTCCTGCATGCGCTCTGACTGGGCTGGGGATCAAGCCTGCAATCTAGGTACATGCCCTTGACCAGACTCAAATCTGGGGCCCTTCAGTCCATAGCAAATGCTCTATATCCTCTGAGCCAAACCAGCTAGGGCTTTGTCTTTCTTTACTAGTAATGTTTTCTCTCTCAGCTGTAATAAAAAACACAAATTTTAAATCTACTGTGTTCAATTATGAGTAACAGATTTATAAAGAACATTGTAAAAATATTATTAGTGTAAGATTTTGATTTTAAAATTCTGTATTTCATTGTTGTTTTTGTTATGTTTGGCTAAAACTTATTTAATAAGGATTATCTTTAGTTTGTTTTGAACCATTGCACAGTGAGTTCAATTCTGAAAAACCATACTCTCTAAAATACCTCTGTCAATAATATTGCCTGAATGACTTCATGTGATCCTTCATTTACAGAAAATGGGTCACATAATTTTGAGCAGCTATTTTTGTCTAAATTTATATACTGTTCTTTTTTATGATACCTGCATTAGGAATTAAAAAAGAAGAGGCCTGATTTATTTACCTATTTAAGTCTATACTGGAGAGAGAATGTCTCTTTAATCATCCTTTTGTTTTATCTTTTTGGGCTATAAATGCTATTTGCTGGAGGACATCACCAGGGTCGGGTGAAATGTGTGCAGCTGCATACTCTCCTCAATGCTCAAGGGTTGTATCTGTGTGTATGTCCCTGCTTTAGTATGCTGTAGCTCTAAAAGTAAACAGAAGTGTTAGACTCATTGGCTGTCAAGCTGTCAGCTAGGAAAAGAATTCCTTCTTCTAATTGAATTTATATGGAGAACTTTGAAGGAATGAAAGGGTGGTTTAATTTTTCCCTAGGTTTTAAAGATGTGATTTATTGTACCTTGTAAAACTAAAAGGGAAAAATAGGGAATGGTAATGATTTTCCATGTCATTAGTTTTTATATTTGTAAAGTTTTAGCTTCCACTCATCCTACCTTGAAAGTTTAGATTTGGTATTAAAACCAAAATAATACTTCTGAGTTCATCCTATGGTTTGTTGATACACTCCTCCCTCATCTCAGATGTCTTATTTCAAAAAGCAAAGATCTGGAACATTAAAATAGCTACTAATGGACTTAGTACCTGCCTGGATTAGGAATGGTAGAAGGGTAGATCTGTAAAATAACCACATCTAGAACTTTTCTATGATAAATATAAGAAATCGTATTAATCAACTTATTTGTGAACTATAGTAACAACTTTGTTACAGTGTTGTCTTTGACAGAGAGGTATGACCAGTTGTTTGTTTCCCCATTTTAAAATTTTACTTGAGCCCTAGCTGGTTTGGCTCAGTGGATAGAGTGTCAGCCTGCAGACTGAAGGGTCTAGTCAAGGGCACATGTGCGGGTTGCAGGCTTGATCATCAGTAGGGGGTGTGCAGGAGGCAGCCAATAAATAATTCACTATCGGTGATATTTCTATCTCTCCCTCTCCCTTCCTTTCTGGAATAAATTAAAAATAATAAAATAAAATTTTACTTGAGAACTTAATTATAAATTGGTAGGTGATGATAAATTGTGAATTTGGAAATTTAATTCTAATTAATATTAGGAAGATTGATAATTACTCAGAAATGGTAATACAGTAGGAGATATGAGAACTGTCTCATAAATTTGTCAAAATGTATTAGGCATAAAAAATTTTTTTTTAAACAAATTTAAAATTTTTTTTTTTTATCGATTTCAGAGAGGAAGGCAGGGAGAGAGAGAGAGAGAAACATCAATGATGAGAGAGAATCATTGATTGGCTGCCTCCTGCACACCCCTTTCTGGGGATGGAGCTCTAAACCTGGGCATGTGCCCTTGACTGGAATTGAATCTGGGACCCTTCAGTCTTCAGGCCAACGTTCTAACCCCTGAACCAAACCAGCCAGGGATAGGCACATGAATTTTGGATGTGAAGTTGGCTGTGCGGCTGTTTAAAATGAGCATTTCATTTCCAAAAACCTCTTCAGAGAAGAAGTGCACAGATTGAGCTTATTTCTGCATAATACCAAAAAACAAAACAGAATAGTTAAATGTATCTCTAGAGACCAATTAAATTATGATATATCAATACATGTAAGTATTATACAGCTGTTTAAAAAGACTAAACTGGTACTGTATGTATTAACATGCTTAGCTTTCTAATATATGTTAAATAAAGATATGCACAGCCCTGGGCTGGTGGTTCAGTTGGTTGGAGTGCCATCCCATGCACTAAAAGGCTGTTGGTTCGATTCTGGTGAGAGCACACAACCTAGATTACAAGTTTGATCCCCAGTCAGGGTGTTTCCAGGAGGCAACCAATCAGTGTTTCTCTCTCCCTCTCCCTTCCTCTTTCTAAAATAAATTTTAAAAAACCCCACACTTTTGGAATCACTGAATTGAGTTTGTCTGCAGTATTATTGTTGAAGTGGTTATTCAACAATATAAGAGTTTTGTAGTATGCTAATATTTTTTAAAAATTTAGGGCCCCTAGAAAAGGAAAACATATATAAGGTAGGAGTTCAAAAGTAAGATGTATATCTATTTTTAAATCTCTACTGTGCTGTTTTTCTATTTCAGTTACCTAGAAAAGTACGAGAAAGTTCATCATTTTGGGGAGGATGATGATGAAGTACCACCAGGCAATCCAAAGCCACAGCTTCCTATTGGTGCAATTCCATCTTCCTACAATTACCAGCAACACAGTGTATCAGGTAAATTGGAAATTGACAGGGCATAGGTCCACAGTTTTGAATTAGGAAAATAAATATTATCCAATGACTTAATCCCTTAATTAAAGACTTAATATAACGTTCAAAGATCAACATCTAATTGGTATCAAGGCCTTTCTATCATAGGATTCATGAGGTTTTTAGTTGTAGCATTTTCCAGACTTACAAATACCTTTACTTTAAAAAAAATTATTTTACTGTTGAGAGTATTACAGATATCTTCCATTATCCTCCTTTGCCCCTCTCTTTTCATCCCACCATCCCTATCTCCCCCCTCCATTCCCCTACCAAATGCCGATACTTTTAAGTGAAGTTTTTCTCTTACTTCTTTGGCTAATAATCAGTTTAACCTTAATAGTTACTAACATGAGAAGAGAAAGATTCAGTTAGGATTAGAGAAGTCAAGAATACTTAGGTAGCATCTACTAGATTTACTACAATTATTGAAATTTCCAGCACCAGAATTCCTCAGAAATGTTCCTAACTATTCAACTATTTTCTTGGTGTGGTACCAGTAATAAGATTTTCTTTTTATATTTAAGTCATTCTTGTAATAGTTACAGAGGAATCTGCAGCTAAAAAGAACAGTACTCAAGTTGGAAATAATCAGGTTGGAGTCTAATAATAAAGAGGTTCCTGAGGCAGAGTAGATGGAGGTTCTAGCGTTTAGTGAGTTTGGAAGTTGGGACTGTGATCACTAGGAAGAAAGCTCTGACGAGATAAAGATGTCTTCTTTAATTACCAACATTTGGCCTAAAAAAGAGGAGATAATGTCTTTTACAGGGTATATTCTTTATAAAATATACAATGATCTGATATTTATTATTCTTTGTTGGTGCTAGTCCCAATTTCTTATAGGTAATCCTTAAACTCATTTGTGCTTTTTATTGTTTATTTTTATAACAGGGTTTTCTTTTTTATAGAAGCAACATCATACAATAACTTCCTTTTTAAACTTTATAATGTATCATGGACACCTCTCCCTCTAATTTATCCTTTTTAATAGTTGTGTATTCCATAGTGAAGATGTACGTTTCTTTTTTTACTTTATTTTTGACACTTTATTTGTACTTTTCAAATTTTATTTTCTATTATTACCTATTTTCAAAGTTTCTTCCATGTTGAATTTGACTCCCTTTTTCTCCCCAATCAGTAAAAACTGAAGAAACAATCTGTGATCTCCTTTAGAAGAGGCTTCATATATGAGGTGGTTTTATATAATTGGGGTAGATGGTGATGAATGCAAACCAAACCTACCTTAATTTTTTTTCCCCAGCTTTTTACAGGCCTTTAATTTATAACCTCACTTTGACTCCATAGAAAAGCCAATGTAAAAATTAAGACATCTTTTAATTAGGACAGATCATTAAGCAAGACCATCTGTATTTGATTCAAAGAACCTTTGATTATACCATTGTTCCATATTTTACCCTAATCTCAGAAATGCGTCAATATGTATGTTAAAGTAACTATTAATTTTTCACTATCAATGGTATACAACCCAAATTTGTCTACATTTATGATGTCAAGACCTAAAAAAAATGTTTCAGAAGTAACGAGGTAGGCTCTATGGAAAGGAACAAAAAGCCATCTTTGCATGCCTGCACAACAGCACCTTTCCAAGACAACGGAGAAACAAACATCTAAAGAGATTTAAAGACAAAAACAATTAAAATATTTATACTTAAACAAGTTGTCTTTCAAGCATGAGGGTAAAGAAAGCGATCCTTTGATATGCATTGTCTCAGAAAGTCTAGCTTCATTTTTAATGAGTAGTTATTACCTGAAGAACCAAAATTAAAGAACATTTTAAGTCACCATGTAGAAGATCTTGCTAATAGTTTAGTTGAAAATTAAATGGGGTGACTTGTTAGGTGATGTTTCCTGATCCTAACAAGGGTTAGTGGCCATTAATTATCTCATTCAGGGATATTATAGAGGTATTCTTATATTGAAAGAATCATTGTGCTAATGACTTTTAAGACCATTTTCAGCTTCATGACTCTGTGGTTCCTATATTATAAGTAACTAGTGGCCCGGTGCATGAAATTCATGTGGGAGGGGGAGTCCCTCAGCCCGGCCTGCACCCTTTCCAATCTGGGACCCCTTGGGGGATGTCCGACTGCCGGTTAGATTAAACCGGCAGTCGGACATACCTCTCACAATCTGGGACTGCTGGCTCCTAACCGTTCACCTCCCTGCCAGCCTGCTCGCCCCCAACTGCCCCCCCCCCCACCGGCCTTCTCACCCCCAGCTGCCCCAACTTGCTGGCCTGATTGCCCTCAACTGCCCCCCTTGCCAGCCTGATCACCCCCAACTGCACCCCCTTGCTGGCCTGATCACCCCCAAAGGCCCCCTTGCCGGCCTGCTAACCGCCTACTGCCCCCCCCCCCTCCGCCAGCCTGCTTGGCCCCAACTGCCCCCCCCCACTGGCCTGCTTGCCCCCAACTCTCCCCCCTGCCAGCATGTTTGCCCCAAACTGCCCCTCCCGCTAGCCTGATCACACCCAACTGCCCCCCCACTGCCAGCCTGCTTGCCCCAATTGCCGCCCCTGCTGGCCTGCTTGCCCCCAACTGACACCCCCCTGCCAGCCTGCTCACCCCCAACTGCCCTCCCCTCCTGGCCTGATCGCCCCTAACTGCCCCTGCCTCGGCCCTGCCACTATGGCTTTGTCTGGGCAGCTGCCACGGAGCCGGCTGGGGCGATCAAGGAAGCCAAGCTGGCTGGAGAGGAAGCCAAGCCTCCTGCGCCTGCTGTCCAGTTGGCTGGGGCAACCAAGGAAGCCAAGTCTCCTGCGCCCGCTCTTTGGCCGGCTTGGCTCCGTGGCTCTGGTCAGCACCGCCATCTTTGTCATGTCAATTTGCATATTCCTTCCTTATTGGCAGTGGGTGCCGCCATCTTTGTCTAGAAGTGATGGTTAATTTGCATATTACTCTTTTATTAGATAGGATAGCATTACTGTCCATTATTGTAGCTTAAAAAGAGTTTGATGTTTGCTGTTACAGATCCTTAAACTGATCCACTTCTGTGTTTGATGTTGTTTAAAGAGAATTTTTTTCTGGATCTGGTTCTCTTTTTCCTCCTCTAATTAAAACAGACTTAGTTCAAGAAACAAGATGTAAAATATTTCTGGTATTTCACAAGTCTAATGGAAATTATCCATAGAGCTATACAAGTTAAGGGAATGACAGAATTGCTTAACTGGGTGTTATAACTTCTTTCTGATATGCTGTCATATGTCGGTTGTTGTTTTTTAAGGCTAATCTGAGCAGTTATGTAACATATATTGCATGATTGATAAAATCAGGATTGGGAACTCATGAAAGGAAAGACACTAGGAATTAGGAATTGCTGGTGAATATCCAACTATAATATTTTTAATTTAAACTGAAAAGTTGTAGTGTTTGAGGGCACCATTTATGAATTTTAAGGTGCTTTTTATTTTTCTAGAAGGAGCCATAGCAACATTATGACAGTGTTCTAAAAATGAACATGATTATCACTTTGTAAAATAAATTCTTCATTTATGATTCTTTTTAAGTATCATTAAGAAAAATAAAGTGTGTGTGTGTGTGTGTGTGTGTGTGTGTGTGTTTTAAATAAACACCCAAACAGAATTACATAGTGTTAGATTAAGAGCTTTTAGGAAATTTTAGTTAAAACCTATAAAAGAGTTGGGTTTACATCTTTGATTATACAGCCTTTCTCTCCTGGTAGGTAAGTGTATTTATCTAGAGATACTTATTGTTGATATTTAAAGAAAACTATTCTAAAACAATATTTTGAATAGTAGATTTTGATTGGCAGTCACCTCCAGGGTATTTGGTATAAAGTGTAGTTCTATTTATAATTTTCATAATTGAGAGAATAAATGGAATACTGTACATTGATATGGGACCAAATTTTCCTTTAAGGATAATGGTTACCTTAGCCCAATGACTTTAAATGACAAAAAATATTGAGAAGATTTTGCTTTGAACTTCAGGGTTATTCAACTTTGGCATCAGTACATGTGGTTGTATCATTTATGTGCATCGTTTTTCTTGTCATAAACACCTAGTCCTTTGGCTTTCCTCTTTCTCTATCCTTCCCTCCTCCCTGCCCCTTGGTATTGATTTCAATACAGTCAGTTCTGCAGAACTGTAGAGTAAAATTATTAAGGATGGTTTGTTCATCTTTTCTTACATTTTTTAAAATTAAAATTCAATTTTTTAATTAAAATAAAATTGTTTCTTTGCAATGTCTTTATTAGAAAAATTATGGAAGGCAAAACTGAAAAATAAAAAAATTGAAAATAATAGAACTATAGAATTTCAGAGCTAACCATGATTTTAGTGATTATTTAATCCAATCCAGTTATTTTGATAAAAAAAGACCAAGTACCCTGTCCATTTACATTTTTGGTATTTAAATTTGGGAAAGTTTCATACTGGAAGATTTAGTTTTTTTAGTTCTATAAGTTGTACTTGAGCAAAAATTTTCCCTTAATTGTCTCATATTCTAACAGACATTTGCACTGCAACAATCACTGTCCTATGAATGGAAAGAAAGCTCTCTAGGAACAATTCTCCTTTTCCTCTAACCTGAAAACATAGAAATGTGGTTGCCTAATATTAAGTTTGTCAGCCATGATCCATTTATATAAACTTTGAGTCAAGAATTCTATATAATAAAATCCTAATGTGCAAATTGTCCTCTCGACCAGGAGCTCTACTGGGAGTTCGACTGGGTGACCCGGAGTTTGACCGCTCGCTATGATGTGCGCTGACCACCAGGGGGCGGTGCAGAACATGGTGTACGTTGGCAATGTGGCGCTGGCAGCAGGTGGCAGTGGTATCTCTGCCGCGCTTAGGTCGCTGGCCAGGCCTAGGGACTGCAACTGTGCACGAATTTCGTGCACCGTGCCTCTAGTGTTGAAAATAATTTCCAATCCCATTTTGAGTATAAAACTGTAGCTGTTGGATCATATCTCCTTGGGTAGAGAAAGGGGAGGTTCTTCAAATCTTATAAGCATTTTTTCCTACATTATCTTAGGAATCATTACCAAGCCTGATATAATTAAAGGACTGTTCATAATTATTTATTTATTTGTGTTGTTTCTAATTTTTTAAATTTTTAAATATTTTGGTATTTTTTTGTTTTGATTGGAGGTGTCTTTGGCAAAGTTATTCAGGTAAGGATGTATTGAATTGAGTATCTGATGTCACAGAACAATTCTAAGATCTTATTGAAAGCACTAAAACTTGACAGACAATAAATGTAGGTTCCAATTTTTTTTCTGTTGAAGAGATTTGTTTAAAGGTTTCATGGAATCTAAAAACTCTTGCTGAGACTTGGGTTCTTATAATCAGTTACCATATGTAATATAGAAATAACAAAATCTATTCCTTTTTCACAGAAGTTTTGTTAATTTTTTCACAGGTGTTTATTTTCTGGTATTTATGAAGTACTTCATTTCAAGACTAGAGGCTCAGTGCACGAAATTTGTGCATTGGGTTGGGGGAGGGGTCCCTCAGCCTGGCCTGCACCCTATTTCATCCGGAATCCCTCTCACAATCCGGAACCACTGGCTCCTAACCACTCGCCTGCCTGCCTCATTTCCCCTAACTGCCTCTGCTTGCCAGCCTGATCACCTCCTAACTGGTCCCCTGCCAGCCTGATCACCCCCTAACTGCTCCCATGTCCACCTGGTCACCCCCTAATTGCCCCCCAGCCAACCTGGTCACCCCCTTCCTGCCTCTGTCAGTATGGTCGCCCCTTAACTGTCCCCCTGCTAGCCTGGTCACCCCCTAACTGCCCTGTAGGCCTGGTCACCCCCTAAATGCCCCCCTGCCAACCTGGTCACCCCCTAACTGTCCCCCTGCCGGCCTGGTCACCCCCTAACTGCCCCCTGCCGGCCTAGTCACCCCGTAACTGCCCCCCTGCTGGCCTGGTCACCCCCTAACTGCCCCTGTTGGCCTGGTCGCCCCCTAACTGCCCCCCTGCCGGCCTGGTCACCCCCTAACTGCCCCTATCAGCCTGGTTGCCCCCTAACTGCCCCCCTGTCAGCCTGGTTGCTCCCTAACTGCCTCCCTGTCAGCCTGGTCACCCCCTAACTGCCCCTGTTGGCCTGGTCGCCCCCTAACTGCCCCCCTGCCGGCCTGGTCACCCCCTAACTGCCCATATCAGCCTGGTTGCCCCCTAACTGCCCCCCTGTCAGCCTGGTTGCTCCCTAACTGCCTCCCTGTCAGCCTGGTTGCCCCCTAACTGCCCCGCTGCTGGCTTGGTTGCCCCCTAACTGCTCCCCTGACAGCCTGATCACCCCTAACCACCTCTGCCCCAGCCCCCACCACTGTGGCTTTGTCTGTAAGGACGTCGGAAGATGTCCGGTCTAATTAGCATATTACCCTTTTATTAGTATAGATTATTAAAATGAGCAGCATGTTATTGTTCAACCTTAAATATGGCAAAGAATCTATTTATAGCCAGTTATAACTATATTGTGGGACTTCTTCACTATTATATTATTGGAGAAAGTCTTTGAATATTTTAGAATTGAAGCGGTGTCTCCTCAAATGTCTATATTGGAAAATAAATAAATTTCTTTACCTACATGATTTTCTTCAGTGACATGTTGTGGCAATGCATCCCTACTTTGTATTCTAGTTTTTTCTTAATCCATATTTCTGAAATGTTTTATCCAGAATCACTTTGTCTTTTTGCCTCTTTCCATTAAACTAGTTATATCTTACTAGAGAACTGGTGCACGGATTCATGCACTGGTGGGGTCTCTCAGCCTGGCCTGCGCCCTCTCGCAATCCGGGACCCCTTGGGGGATGTCAGACTGCGGGGATCTAGCTGAAACCGGCAGTCCGACCATCCCCCGAGGGATGTAGTAGTAGTGAAGTGGCAGGTGGCCGGGGAGAAGCCCAAGCCTGGGGCGGGCGCCACGCTGCTCCCACTCATCCTGGCCCTACTGCACCTGCTGCCATCGCCGCTCGGATTAGCTCAGTGATCGGCACTCCCACTGCATTGAGCGTCTGCCCCCTGGTAGTCGGTGCACATCATAATGATAGGTCTACTGGTTGAATGGTTGACCTGTTGCTTAGGCTTTTCTATATATAGACTAGGGGCCCAATGCATGAAAATCATGCAAGGTCCTTGTCCCTGGCCCCTGCCTGCAACCACCATGGCCGGAGGCCTCTGCCGCCTCTGCCTCAGCTCCTGCCCGCTGCGGCTTTGTCCAGAAGTATGTCTGGTCTAATTAGCATATTATGCTTTTATTATTATAGATGTGAAAAATATACTTGGGGTAGATGTCTCAGGACATAGCTTTCAAGGCCTAAACTGCCCCAATTAAGAGTCAGTATTTCTAGAAATATAACATCATCTTATATGCATATATTATGATTAAACATTCTGCAACCCCATCTTCCCTATCTTCAAAATCCTGAAATTGTTTGAAATTAATTCCCTTGCGGAAAATTTTAGTTACCTTGGGTTAGGAAAAAAATGTTTAGGACATATGAAGTGTAAAGGTGAAAATGTATAAATCAGACTTCATAAAAGTAAAACTTGTACTCTGAAGATACTGTTAAGAAAATGAAAAGATAAGCCATTATCTGGGAAAAATATTTACAAAACAAATAAGTGACTCATCAGAATATTTAAAACTGACAATATCAAGTGCTGACAAGGATGCAGAGCAACAGGAACTCTCTACATTGGTGGTAGAAAGGCAAGATGTTAGAGCCAACATACACTTTTGTATGACTCAGCATCCTAAGAGAAATAAATTTGAAAAAGTCTGCATAAGGTCCTGTATGTGAATGTTTATAGCAATCCTATATAATAAAAGCATAGTATGCAAATTGTCCCCTCAACCGGAGTTCTTCTGGGGCCAGCTGGGGGAAGGTGACAGGGGAAGAGAGGGAGTACCCAGCCAGCAGCTGGCAGCCACTAGGGACCCTACCCGTGCATGAATTTTATGCACTGGGCCTCTAATTGTATTCCTAAGTGCCAAAAACCGGACAGAGTACAAATGCTCCTCATCTGGGGAATGGATAAACAGATTTTGTCAACCCATACTATAACAGTAAAAAGGAACAAACTACTGACATACAAATCAACATGGCAGTTAACCACAAAAGCATCTTGCTAAATAAAATAAATCAGGCCTAGCCAGTTTGGCTCAGTGGATAGAGTGTCGGCCTGCGGATTCTGGTCAAGTGCATATACCTCGCTTGCAGGCTTCTTCGGGCCCGGGCATGTGCAGGAGACAACCAGTCGATGTGTTTTTCTCACATTGATATTTATATTTCTCTCTGTCGTTCCCTCTCTCCCACTCTCTCTAAAAATTAATGGAAAAATATCCTCGGGTGAGGATTAAAACAAAAATCAGACACACTTACTGTATGATTCCATTTATTTGGCATTCTGAAATAAAGTTATAGGAACAGAAAGGAGATAGTGATTGTGAGTAGAAAGCATAAGGGATTTGACTACAAAGGAGCATTTAAAGAAACTTTTTGGGTGATTGAATTACTATATCTTCGTGGTGGTTGTGGTTAAAAGACTGTATTTATCAAAATTCATAACTATAGAACTAAAAGTTATGAATTTTACTTTGTTAATTATATCATAATAAATCTAACTTTAAAGGGAATAATTCTGCCCTGGCCTGTGTTTCTCAATGGTTAAGAAGTTGGCCCACACACTGAAGGGTTGTGGGTTCGATTCCTGGTCAAGGGCACATACCTGGGTTGCAGGTTCAATCCCTGACCCCCATTTAGAGGTAACCAATCGATGATCTCTCTCATGTGGATGTGTCTCTCCTCTTCCCTCCCTCCCTTCCATTCTCTCCAAAAAAAAAAAAAAAAAAAAAAAAATCAATGGAAAAAATATCCTCAGGTGACGATTTACAAAAAAGAAATAATTCTACAATTAGGTAAAGAAGATAGGCAGTGTGTCTAAAATCATGATATTGTTAAAAATTTTAAAGGAACCAGTCCACTAGATTTATAGTATACTTATGTAAAAATAAGAATAAGTCCTTCGAAATGCAAGTTTATAAAAAGTATAGACCAATTAAAATAACGACACAATAATAATTTGATAGTTATATCCAAGAGGGCATGTACATTTTTCTATTTTAATACTTTCTGAAGAATATAATTTTAATTTAGGAAGTTTACAAAATTGAACTCTTAAAAAAAGTTGAATTCTTTAATTCACTTAGTTTATATTAAAAACACACACAACAAAACTCCTATCTTTTATTCAGAGGATAGTAACAACAATGGTTTCTATTCCTTGATAAACATAAGGTGTTTTTGTTTTTATCTTTGTTAGATTATCTTCGTCAAAGTTATGGGCTATCTATGGACTTCAATTCGCCAAATGATTATAACAAATTGGTGCTTTCACTGTTATCTGGACTCCCAAATGAAGTGGATTTTGCTATTAATGTATGCACTCTTCTGTCAAATGAAAGCAAACATGTCATGCAACTTGAAAAAGACCCTAAAATCATCACTTTATTACTTGCTAATGCTGGGGTGTTTGACGACAGTAAGTTTTAAGCTGAACACATTGAATGATCATTCTATAAAGGTGTTATAGGTTTTGTTTTTAAGTTATTTAAGGAGAAAAGTACTTTCTATTAGTCAATATAATAACATTTTTTATTTGTTTTATTTAAATGTATTTAAAATAATAAATGTTTGCATTTTTAACTAAACAGTTTAGATCAGTGCATTTTAAAATTTGCTGCCTAAATAATCAACATAGGATTTATCAAATATTTCATATCATTTATACTTGTAATGTTTACAGAGGTAAAGGTTTTCATAAATCAAGTTTTTTATTTTCTGTGAAATTAATCTCTTACTAAATCTAGGTTTTCTTCAGACCAAATAGTTCAGTTCTCTACTTGTAGTCTAATAGCTTAATAGAGATTGAGATAATATCTTTTGAAATCTTTTCTTGCTCATAGTTTTTCTTTTTAAAACTTTTTTCATGTTAGCTGAATGTTATTGATACAAATATTTATTTGCTCCTCAACCCTCCTACCCCAACACCATTGTAACTTCTTTTTCCAGAAGTATATGCTATTAAAAGGTAAAGTATTCACTTACGATGAAATTATTTTATCATATAGGAAATATATATATATATATATATATATATGGCACAATTGACACATCCTGAGAATTTCTTGTAATACTTTATAGATTCACAATTTTTTAAATCTATAAATAGCAACATGTTTGCAAATTGGTTTCTTTTTCTGTGATTTGATTTGTGTCAAGTAGTATACTTTCAAACATAAATTTATAGGGATCAGGATCATCTAAGTAGGATTCCTTAAAAATTTGACATGTACTTATTTTATATGAAGGCAATTTCAAAATTAGCTTAAACAATAGTGGGAATTAGTTTCTTACTTAATGATTCTTATTCTTGGTCACATGGGGAAGGGACAGCGATCAGTACTTGTCAGTTTATATCGTAATTTTTAAGATCTAAATTTGGTGATTTCCATCTCAATTTTATGTTCTTTGATTCCTAATATTTTCTTTATTTTTAAATTTTATTTTTCAATTACAGTTTGCATTCAGTATTATTTTCAATTAGTTATTTTGGTATTTTAAAGATTTAACCTTCAGCGTTTAATATTGAATGAAGTTTAAAATGGTTCCACATTTTTAGAAACCTTAAAATGAAGTTTTTAGAAAGAATATTCTCAAACCAGAATAATCTTTTTTGAAGTCTTATCATTTAATCACTGAATAAGGATTTAACATTATATTTGATAGAAGTAATGTTAACAGTTATGGTTCACTGAAGTATGATATTTTTTAGACCCAGTTCATCTTACATTCTTTAAGCATTTTTATTTACCTAAAAGAATAAATTATTCAGTGTAGCAATCTAAAACATTAATAATTTAGAAAATGCAATTTAAGAAAGGCAGAAGTTTAGCATTCCAGAGTTCAGAGACTTTTTGAAGTCCCCATACTTAAAACACTGTTTTAACATTCTGAAAATGATTTATTTGAATTTGAGAATTGTGGGTATATTTGATTTGGTTAGGCTTTTGAAGGTTTTGATTTATTTTTTAGGGCATGGAATTTTAATTGAGCGATAAATATATTGCCACTTCCTTTGAAAATGTGGAATGTTGATACACTTTGTGTTTGAAGACATATAATAAAAGTAACAAAAAATTAATTTTCCATCTAATATTTGTTTTCATAATTTGAAATACTATTTCAAAAGAGATTACTATGACTTTCTATCATTTACTATGAAACAGTTTTTCGTGAACAAGAAGATATCTTAAAATGTGTTTTTACCGTTTTTCTACACCTACCTATTATTAAGGAATAAAGTGATAAAAATAATTCCATGCTATTGAATATACTATTCTTTTAGCTTTAGGATCCTTTTCTACTGTATTTGGAGAAGAATGGAAGGAGAAGACTGATAGAGATTTTGTTAAGGTAATTTTGAATACATTTTTTAAAATATTGAATCATTGTATTCATGTACCCAAGGGCCAATATCATGTATATATCATTTATTTACATGATACTACCTATACATTAATCTTTATTGCAATACATAGAGATATCTACTTAAAAGTTGTGATTAAGTTGCATAAAGTGCTTTTAGAATAGCTAATAAATGGAAATAAAGTTCTTATTCTAGTAACCATTGATTTCTGAAAATGATAAATCTTTAATAAAACAATAAATCTGAGGAAACCCAGATTCTGAGCAGCAGTGTGAGTAATTTCCTAATGGCTGTTTTTCAGTTTGTTTAATGACTCTTTAGCTGTGTCTAATATTCCACTTGACTCATCTGTTAAGTTTTATTTTAGTGATTGTTTTAATTTCTAGAAATTCATTTTGTAATTTTCCAAAGTAGCCCTTTAATGTTTTTAATAATTTTAATTTATATATATTTAAAGTATATTAAAAAGATAAAATTTCTTAATATATAAATTGCATATTATAAGTAAACAATATATATTATATATAAATTGTAAATTACACACACACACACAAACATGTACATCTGATAATTCTGATAGCTAAGCCTCTTGCAACTCTTTCTACTCTACTTTTGTGTTTTATAATGTTGGTTTATAAATTTCAGCAGATCTGTTTATGTGGGATTTTTCTTTTTACAGATTAAATGGAGAGTTTATTTCTCCACTTCTGTATTGCATTTGCCAAAAAACTGAAAAGAAATTCTGATCAGAATGACTTTATAATAGTTTCTTTAGTGGAGCTTTTCAAATAACTCTTGATAGTAAAACAAAACCCATGCGGGTTCTAGAGCAGGCTAGTAGTGAAATATTTAGGGGATTGTTTTTTAACTCAAAGCACAAGTAGAGACAATCTTTTTTTATCTCCCTTCTTTTGAGGTTACTAGACTTTCACATTTCTCACATGATACGAAGTTGCATTTCAAATTCTCCACAAGCCGACACAAAGACCTGTCCTCACCCGACCCATTAAAATCTAAGCCTCTTGGTTGTAGTTAAGCAGATAATTTTCTTTAACTCAGAATATTAGTAATTAAGTATAAGATGTTCAAAATGTTTATTTACATATTTACATATGCAATCACAAAGGAGAGTGGGGCTGTCATTATAATCACTAATCACATGAAATCAGAAAGACACAAATAAGTTAAGAATGATTAGATGATCATCTCTGTTGTATTTTTTTATTGATTTCTGCTGTTTATATTATTTTCGATAAGCTATGTTCTTTGGGTTTAATTTGCTACACAATTTCTAACTTCTTAATCTGGTGTTTACATCATTGATTTTTGTTTTTATTTTTTCTAATACATTTAAATCCATAAAATTCCCTATAAGCACACATTTAACTTAATTCTTTCCATTTTAATATTTCATCTTTAATTCTGCTTAAAATAACTTCTAATTACCATTATGCTTTACTCTTTGGTACATGGATTAGTTGAAGGGAATTTTCTTAATTTTCAAAAACATAGGACTTTTTAAAAAATATCTTTATATTGATTCTTAGAGAGAGGGGGAAAGAAAAGGAGAGAGAGGGAGAAAAACATCAATGTGAGAGCAAAACAGCATTTAGCTGCCTCCTGCATGCCCCAACTGGGGATGGAGCCCCAAACCGGGCATGTTCTCTGACTGGAAATCGAACCACCAACCCTTTAGTGTATGGGAGGGAGAATGCCCAACTAACTGAACCACATCGGTCAGGGTCATATGAATTTTTTTTTTAGTTTTCTATTTCTTATTAATATCTAACTGAATTTCACTATAGTTATAGCTTTCTAGTCTATTGTACATACTCTAAAGTATATTTTTTTGCCTTTAAATCTACTTTTTTTTCCCTGTCTGATACCAGTATAACCATGTCTACTTTCATTTGGTAGGTGTTTATATAGTTCATATTTTACTTTTAACCTTTCTTTGTGTGTGTTTTAATTGATTTTTTTAAAAAAACTCTTTATTATTGAGAATATTACATATGTCTTCTTTTTCCTCCATTGACCTTTCCCTGCCCGCTTCTGCCCCCTCGCACAGGCCCTCACCTCTCTACTGTCTTTGTCCATTGGTTCTGCTTATATGTATACATAAAAGTCCTTTTGGTTGATCTCCCGCACCATCACCACCACCACTTCCCCTGGCCCACCCCTCTCTTCCCTCTGTTTGATGCTTCTATTCTCTGGTTCTATTTTTGTTCATCAGTATGGAGTTTCCTCAAAAAATTAAAAATGAAACTCCCATTTGACCCAGTAATCTTACTTCTAGGAATATAGCCCAAGAAATCATAAACACCAATCTGAAAGAATATATGTACCCCTATGTTCATAGCAGCAACATTTACAATAGCTGGGACTTGGAAACAGCCTGAGTGCCCATCAGCAGATGAGTGGATTGAAAAACAGTGGTACATCTACATAACGGAATACTATGCTGCTGTAAAAAAGAAAGAACTCTTACTATTTGCAACAGCACGAACAGACCTGGAGAGCATTATGCTTAATGAAATAAGCCAGTTGGGGAAAGATAAATATCACATGATCTCACTCATTTGTGGAATATAATGTTTGAATTGACTTTAAAGAGAGAGGAAGGGAGAGGGAGAGATAGAAACCTCAATCGGCTGCCTCCTGCATGCCCCCTACTGGGAATAGAACCCACAACCTGGGCATGTGCACCCACCTGAAATAGAATCTGTAACCAGTGAGCCACACCTGGTGGGCTCAACCTTATTCTTAATTTTTTAGATGACTTTTTGTAAAAAAAATTTTTCTCCAGTGTGAAAAACTTGGTTTTTAAATTAGTGTATTTATTCCATTTACCTTAAATGTAATTTTGATGTAATTGTATTATTATATTTAAATTTACCATATTTTGCATTGGTTTCTATACATTCTGCCTGTTCAGTTTTTTGGATTTTTTTCCCTTCTTACCTTTTTTTCAATTTATTTGAATGAATATTTTTTATTAATTAATTTTCCATCCTTTTAGTTTGGTATTTGTACACATATTCTGTTCTCTCATTGATTGCGCTAGAGATTATAGTTAAATTCTTACTAATTTAGTAAATTAGTACTTTTACTACTGTACACTTTTTAAATAATTCAGGGACAGTGGAATGACTCCATCTCCATTTACTGACTTTGATTTACATACTACTTTTTTATGTATTACTTTGCTCTTTTTCAGGTTTCTTAAAATAGAATCTTAGACCATTGGTTCTAAACTTTTCTTGACTAATATCAGTGTATAAAGCTATAAATTCCCTTTATAAACTGCTTTAATTTGTCCCCAAAATTTTATGTTGACTTTTTATTTACATTTAAATCAAGATATTGTCTTATTTCCCTTGTGATTTTTGTCTTTGATTATTAGGTTATATAGATGTATTCTGTTTAATTTCTCACTGTTCATTTTCAAAATAGCTTTCACTGTCATTATTATTATTGATTTTTAATCACATTCCATTATTGTCAGAGAACATATTCTGTATGTTTTCAGTTCTTTTAAACTTATCAAGACTTGTTTTAGGGTTCAGTATATGGTCTTCTTGATGAATGTTTCCTGCGACTTGAAAAGAGTGTGTGTTCTATTGTTGGATATAGTATTTATTGATATCAGTTAAATCAAGGTGGTTGACAGTGTTGTTCAAGAGTTCTCTATTATTATTACTTTTCTATGTAATTATTCTATGATTTCTTGAGAGATGAGTGTTGAAATTATCAACTATAATTATGAATATTTACATCCCCTTTCAGTTGTCATTTTTGGCTTCATGTATTTTGAGCCTCTGTTATTAGTTGCATATACGTATAGGATTGTTATATTTTCTTGATGACTCAGCTTTTATTTACCCATGGTCATTTAAAATTTCATGTTTGATAATTTTTTTTTTTTGGTAAAGATTTATAAATTTATTAGGTCATCTGCAAAACAGATGGGCTGAGCCCAAAAATGGCACCAGCCTCAGGTTTGATATCTTTCTTTGAATTTCCTGTGGCCCTGTTTTTCTTGGTTATTGAACATTGTCTCTGTTCTTCATATTCCTAGTTCTTTTTTTTATTGTTGCTTAACATTTTTTAATCATGAGGGTTTTGGTTTTCTTTTTGTTGGGGGTCCTTTTGGTGGTGGACTTTCTCTCAGACTAGTGACTTTAACTGCAAAAGAACCTATTTCCCAAAGTAAAATGCAATTATTTTGAAACATACATCTGAGAAGTTTTAGAAATAAAAAGTGAATAGCCCATGTACTTCTTTGGGTACAGAAATAACAAGATAATGCAGTTAAATGGCATAGACAAATTGAAATTCATTTTGTATAGACATATCAGTCATTTTGTATAGACATATCAGTATAAAAGCATTTGTTTCTTAGCCTGGAAAAGAACATTAAACAAGAGATTTTGACTCATCTCCTCTCACATATGGATTAAAAAAAATAGTTTGTAGATACATAATACTGGAAAGCAACTTCAATATCTGGGTTACCAATTCAGGAACACATAACTTCACCACTTGCTGTTTGATTTCCTTCTAGATATTGATTTACTCAGTAACTGTGTCTCTGGAGTGTCTATAAACAGGAAGACAGTGATTATGTGCAATTTACTAGTGGGATTAATGACTTATAATTTTAATGAGCATAAATACTTTCTGTATATTTTTCATAGCTATAAAGTGATCGGAAAATATCTGGTTCATATTGTTGACAATGTCACAGGTACTGCTAATATTACTATGGTTTGTCTAACATTTAGAGTTGAAGAAAATGCTAAGGAACTGCTAAATTTTAGTTAGAGGTTATGAACATGTCATTTTTCCCACTCATTCAAGTTCATATATGCCCTAATTTCTTTCACAGACTTTTTAAGGATCTGTGGATCCCAAGCCAAGACCCCCTGGTTCAGAATGATACTGTATTGTATAAGTTCCTTAACTATAGAAAATCAAGCATTTATGTTAATGAATTAAATACACAGAATATAGTGATACCTATATGAACTAAAAAAAGTTTTATCATGTGTGACTACTTTTAAAGTAATAGAATAATTCTTTGAAATTGTCAGAATTAAGCATAACAATTTCTCATTATAGTTTTGGAAAGACATTGTTGATGATAATGAAGTCCGTGACCTTATTTCTGATAGAAACAAGTCTCATGGTAAGTCAGTAAGAAAAAAATTTAAATTACTTTGAAATATCAATAATAACAAATGAAATATTAATGAGTATAATATATATTTTCTGTTGTAGAAGGTGCATCAGGAGAATGGATTTGGGAGTCTTTATTTCATCCACCTCGAAAGCTGGGCATTAATGATATTGAAGGACAGCGGGTACTTCAGATTGCAGTGATTTTGCGAAACCTTTCTTTTGAGGAGGGAAATGTTAAGCTCTTGGCAGCTAATCGTACCTGTCTTCGTTTCCTATTACTTTCTGCACATAGTCATTTTATTTCCCTAAGGCAATTAGGCCTTGACACATTAGGAAATATTGCAGCTGAGGTAAGCATGTGACAGTAACTTGAAACAGTTTTAATAGTTAGTGACAATATTTACTTTAAATTTTCAGGATGTGGCATTATTATATTTGCCATATTTATAGAGTATTCAATGCTTACATATAGTTTTTGCCTAAAATGGTATTGTAGAAGTATCACACACTTTTATGAGTAAAAGAAATATTTGAAATGATGCTCCAAATGTAGTGGTGGCTGTGCTCACAGTAATTACATTTTTTAAAGTTATGCAATATTATTCTATTCACTTTTATTAAATGTGAAATATACTACATTGGAAGAGGCCTACCTCAACAATAGTGTCCTTTCTTTTTCTAGCTTTTATTGGATCCTGTTGATTTCAAAACTACTCATCTGATGTTTCATACTGTTACAAAATGCCTAATGTCAAGGGATAGATTTTTAAAGATGAGGGGTAAGTGCCAAAACTTTTTATCATCTGTTAAAAAACAAATACTAGTATAGCCCTGGTCTGGCTACTCAGTGGGTTGGGTTGCTGTCCCCTACACCAAAAGGTTTTGGGTTTGATTCCCAGCCAGGGCACATACCTGTGTTGTGGATTTGATCCTCACTTGGGCATGTTCAAGAAGCAATAGTTGACCGATGTATCTCACATCGATGTTCCCCCCGCCTAAGATCAATTAAAATAATTTTAAAAATATGTCCTCGGATGAGGATAAAAAAAACCCCAAATACATTTTTTTATGTGTATGCTTTTCAGGCATGGAAATTTTGGGAAATCTTTGCAAAGCAGAAGATAATGGTGTTTTGATTTGTGAATATGTCGATCAGGACTCATACAGAGAGATCATTTGTCATCTCACTTTACCTGATGTACTGCTCGTAATCTCAACACTCGAGGTGCTATATATGCTCACAGAAATGGGAGATGTAGCTTGTACAAAAATTGCTAAAGTAGAAAAGAGCATAGGTAAGACTAACCAAAGACACATGTAAGTTATTTGTTTTTTTTTTTAATTGAGATGAAAATATGTAATGTGCTATATGAAATCACAATTGATATTTGGGGTTTACTGTTTATTTTGAGGAGTCATTATCCTTTCAGACACATTTGTTTGTATTATTCTTTCTGCTTATTTTAGATGAGCAAGAAACTTCTATCATAACACAGTCCAGGATGTATGTGACTAGTAATCCCTATTCCTTCTCTTTATTACTGTTACTATATTAGTATGTGAAATTTGAAATCAACAGAACTGCTATATTTGACTGCCTGGGAATAGGTCTTTCTAGTTCAGATGGTCAGCTGTTACTATTAAGCAACTAACGTTAAGTAAAACAAGCTTCTTTTTGTCCCTAGAAGTTGCTGATAGTGGTACTATCCTTAAACCAGTGAACTCACCCCCATGGCAGGTTATGAGTGTTAAATATACTTACTAAATGAAGTATGTCATGTTAACATTTTACTCAGTGATTCCAATGTTTTCTTTCTTTTATATAAATTTTAAAATCAGAGTTAATAAAGATTTTGTATGAAATTATTTTGGAGATATTGTGTCACTTTCCATATAAAAGTTCCTGAGTCTGGCTACACATCAGAATCACTTGGGAAGCTCCTTAAAAATAAGGAAACCTAACCCCCACTTCAGAGTTACTAATCATGCTTTAGAGACTGAGCCTAAAATCTTTTTTTAAAGATCCACAAATAAGTCTAATGTACAACAATTTATAGACTGGATTTGAGAAGTAGTATTCTGTACAGCATGTGGTTTTAAGCGGTATGATTTTTAAAATAATATTATTGATTGATAACTATTGGTTTTTTAATTTATTTTAGACATGTTAGTATGTCTAGTTTCTATGGATATTCAAATGTTTGGCCCTGATGCACTAGCTGCAGTAAAACTCGTTGAACATCCAAGTTCCAGTCATCAAGTTTTATCTGAAATTAGGACGCAAGCTGTAGAGCAAGTTCAAACCCAGATCCATGTAGCAGCTGCCCCAGGTTAGTGTTTTTACATATTCTTTTTCAGTGTGGTTATTGGTGTGTAAGATTTAATACTAAGGATAATTTTTGATGTGCACTTTGGGGAACTGAGATTTTATAGTAGAGTAGGCTAAAGGAGAACTTGAGTATGTACTTTAATTTCTTAGTTATAAATTCCAGGAGCAGTATAATATAATAATATAATAGGGAGATGAAGTTAAGCGGCATTTTGAGGATTGTTAAGGATTAGATTCACAATTGTGAGAGCAATAAGAAGTGCCACAAGTCGGCTTCATGTGATTTTGGTCATTGGAAATTGATAAACTAAGAATGGGTTAATCATATATTATGTTATAATTTTCTCAGGTGGTCATCAGAATACATCAGGACAGTATCCCCCTAATACTTCTAAATCTTGGCCCAAACACCACAGAACCAGAGCCTAGGATCACTCACATGTGCATATGTACACAAACACATGTACAAGCATGTATACTGGCATTTTACACCCTTCCTAGAGTCCTTTGGGTAAATTCTGTTTAACTCAAATATCTTTCATTAAAATTCAGACCTCTCTAATAACTAATATTCTCCTTGGATTTTTTTCTTCTGGCTCAGTCATTATATTTTACCACTTTCAGCCTTTTTGTAGAGTGCTCTCTCCACCTTCATTTGTCCTATAAAAAACAATCCATCTTTTACTTTACCTGCTCTCCCACCTCTCACTATTCCCAAGACATTTCTCTTTTCTTGTATTTTGTTTTTAATGGAGGGTGCTCATTTTCTCAGTTGATCTTACCTCTGACTTGCAGGTAGTATGCATGCTGTGTGGCATAAATTTCTTCAAACTTTTTAATCCTTCACTTACAAGCTTATTGTCATCTGAACTTTATTCTCTTTCAGCTTCCCCTTGTCATAGGAAGACATGTTAAATTCTTCTGAAGCTGTGCTCTAAATACCAGTCTTTCCCATTTTCTCATTCCTATGCCTTAACCTCTCTCTTTACCTGCTTCTTCATTTCAGGCTAGAAATATATTAAGATCTTTCTCAACCTCCTCCTACACTACCCTTAAAACCAAAATCTCATTATCCTTAATCTTTACAGCATTCATTTAATCACCAGATTTTGTTGAGTCTCCTAAATACCTGGACCTCTTCAATTATCAGTGCTTATGACTCAGTTCAGACTCTAATCATACCTCTCCAGCCATCTTGTTCCCCTTTTATTTAATTGTGGTCCCAATCTCTATTTTACTATGATGGAATCAAGATTATATGCTGTATTTACTCAAAGTATGTAATATGTCACATATTTCCATTATGTTCTTCAGAAATATATGGTAGAGTTGTATCACATGTGCATGTAATTTGAATTCAACCAACAGACTGGATAAATAATAGAAGGCATGAAAAAAAAATAGGTAGTTTTGACTACTAATCTATTCAGTGAGCTTTCACCCACAGGCAATAGATGTCAAATAGGCAGTGCATATTGGGGAATCAGTGGTCAGAATATTAATGGTTTCTCAACCTTTAAAAAGAAGTGAAATACTTCATATTGCCAATTAAGAAAGTGGTGGAGGTCTATGTTTATCCTCAAAGAAACTGAAGGTTAAATTAATTGAGGGCCATAGAGAAACTGTCCAACCAAGAAAGGAATAAATTACCAGTGATACAGAGTCATAATGGACTATTTGAAAAATATTCAGGGGTATTTTCGATGAACGCTGCTATTTTTTTTGCCTTGTCACTAACCTGTGACCTTAATGAATGAACTCACTAAGATTTGGTCCTCATTTGACAAGTGGATGAAATTAAACATTGAGTTTGTTTATTTATGTAGTCATTCATTTATAGAAGGTGTGAATAGGTCTCTAAGGACTAAAAGTTCATTTTTGATCTAGTGAGCACTTTATTACTTGCTCATTATGAATGACAGCTTTTTAATTATTTGATTAGTTACCATTTATAGTTTTGTGCATACCCTTCACCTCTGCCCCCCTAGTTTAATACTGCTTTCTTTAGGGAATGGTCATCTGCAAACTTTTCCCTCACTTTCTCTCATCACTATGAAAAGTTAAGTAATCTTTCACCCATTTTTAGGTTGACATCTAAATTTCTTCACCATAATCCTACAGTATTATTAAGAATGGGTGAGATTTAAAACTTTCTGTTCCAAAGTTGGAGAAGAGCAGTTATCAAAGAGGAGGTGATGTGTTCAGGCAACACAGTTTTAGGAAAGAATATATACAAAAGTTGAGTATCTGTAAATTGATTCCTTTTAAAGTATAAGTTCCTTACTGCCCTGGCCTGGAGGCTTGGCTGGTTAGAGTGTTGTCCCGGTGTGCCTGGGTTGTGCCTTCAGTCCCAGATAGGACATGTGCAAGGGGCAGCCAATGGATGCATGGATAGGTGGAGCAGCCTGTCCCCCTGCCCCCAAACCTCACTCCTCTAAAGTCAATAAAGAAAAAAAAATTGCAAAAAAAAAATGTGCTTTCCGCTCTAACCCGTTTGGCTCAGTGGATAGAGCGTCGGCCTGCGGACTGAAAGGTCCCAGGTTCGATTCCGGCCAAGGGCATGTACCTTGGTTTGCGGGCACATCCCCGGTGCGGGGGTGTGCAGGAGGCAGCTGATCGATGTTTCTCTCATCGATATTTCTGACTCTCTGTCCCTCTCCCTTCCTCTCTGTGAAAAATCAATAAAATATATTTTTTAAAAAATATGCTTTTAATGTATAAGCAGCTTTGTATCCTTTGAAAGGTCTTCAGGTATCCTGAGGAAAATGCTTCTCAGTTTGTAGCCACTTTCATAGTAATTCTGTTTCCAGATTATATTCTTAATTTAACTGTGGCTGCATCATTCTTTCTTAATTATGTTTGTAAAGTTTCTTATAATACTAACATAATTTTTAATGTTTCATGCAATTGTTAATTGATTCAGTATATTTTAGTCTAAGTACTGTATACTCTCATGTACAGTTGGTGAAGAAAAAGGAATATTTCTACATAGGTTCAGGCCCTAGAAAGGTATTTTCTGTAACAGTGTTTTCAAGTTAGGAGGAGAAGAAATGATAAGCTAAGGTTGCACTAGGAAAGTAATTTTGGTTCTAATTATGTTCTATTAAGAAGAAGCAGCTTCGCCCTAGCTGGTTTGGCTCAGTGAATAGAGCGTCGGCCTGTGGACTGAAGGGTCCTGGGTTCGATATTCCGGTCAAGGGCATGTACCATGGTTGCGGGCACAGCCCCAGCAGGGGGTGTGCAGGAGGCAGCTGATCAATGTTTCTCTCTCATCGATGTTTCTAACTATCCCTCTTCCTTCCTCTCTGTAAAAAAATCAATAAAATATATTAAAAAAAAAAAAAAAAGCAGCAGCAGCCTTATGATCCAGTAATTCCACTTCTGAGAATTTATCCAGTGAAACCCAAAACACTAATTCAAAAGAATGTATGTACCCCTGTGTTCATTACAGCATTATTTACAATAGCCAATATTTGAAAGCAGCCCAAGTTCCCATCAGTAGATAAAAAAGCTGTGGTACAGCTACATAATGGAGTACTACTCTGCCATTAAAAGGAATAAAATTTTACCCTTGTGACAGCATGGATGGATCTGGAGAACATTGTGTTAAGTGAAATAAGCCAGTCAGAGAAAGACAAGTACCATATGATTGTACGCATATGTGTAATTTAATGAACAAACTGAACTTCCAAGCAAAATAGAGACAGACTCATAGATAAAGAGTAGGCAGACAGCTGGGGAGAGAAGGGGATTGAGCAAAAAAGAAAAGAAAAAGAACTCATGGACATGGACAGTAGTGTGGTGATTGCGGGTTGGAGGGGATGGGTGGAAGTAGAAGATGGCATAGAGAGGATAAAAGGTGATGGAAATATTTTAATTTTTAAATTTTAAAAAAAGAAGCAGCATATTGTCCTGGTGATGTAGCTCAGTTGGTTAGAGCATTGTCCCCATACACCGCCATTTCAGGTTTGCCCGGGGCACATACAAAAATCAACCAACGAATGCATAAATAAGTGGAGCAACAAATAGATATTTCTCCCTCTTCTTCTCCCCCTCTCCCTCTCCCCCTCCCTTCTCTCTCTCTCTCTCTCTCTCTCTCTCTCTCTCTCTCTCTCCCCCCCCCCATCCCCAATCAGTCCATTAAAAAAAAAAAAAGTAGCAGCATATCACAGTATAAACTCTGAAATGTAATAAACCTGGATTCAAATCCACCACTCCTAAAAGAAGGCTTTTCATCTACACCAGCTTTGCTGTTTTCTACCATGTGTTCCTTTGTGAACTTAGTCTCTGAGCTTTAATTTTTTAATCTGCAAAATGGGGATAATTAAATTTAGACCTATACATAATAGTGAACCAAATAATGTAAGTGGTTCATTTACTCTGTTACAGAGTAAATGTTCACTAAATGACTGCTATTAGCTGCTACTCTAATGTGGGGAGGCGGGGGCTGATCAAACAAAGGTCAGAATTGCTTTCGATCATTCACAGATTGGCTGTGCTATGGAGCGCCTCTACTTCCAGTAACTTAGAAATGCATTTGTTCTGTTTGAGGATTCTGAGAAGTTTTGCTAAAATGTCACCTGCCAAAAAGTGGGTTCATTTTATAAATTTAAAAATTATAAAATCATGCTGATTCAGTGGTGAAATAGTATAATATAACTAGTTCATATAAATATGTGAGATTCATATTATATATAACTTATATGTTTATATTAACTCATATTTTTATGTTTTTATTATTTCCTTTGTTATATAGCATAGCATTTCAGCTTTAAGTTAATCTTATCTCAGAAATTTTATATATGCCACTAATAGAGTCAATATTCATCTTTTAAATTCAAAAGAGACATAATTTCTGATACAGTCTGCTTCTGTAACTAAAGTAAGAGGTACTTATTTACTGATAAGCTGAGCTTTGTGACTTTGGGTTAGGTATTGTAATCACTTTGAGTCTGAGTTTCCTTATCTGTACTCATCTCACAAAAGAGTTAAGAAAGATAATGTATGTAAAGTATTTAACCTAGTGACTGACCCATGGGAGAAAGTTTATATTAGCGATATAATCCATATTATTGTTATTATTTGAATGATGGTAAGGTTAAAAAAAAATAGTTCATATAAAGCATCTAAGACAGTGCTTGGTATAATATGTGCTCCATTATAAGTTTCTTTCTCAAATTCGACATTTTCATTATGTTTATATACCTTTTTAAAAGGTATTCATTGTGAATATTAATTGCTTCAGTATCCATGAACTAAATATGTCATATAATGACTAAATTTTTAAAAATGATGTAAATGTATTTTTTTCTTTAGCTTCCAGAGCAGTTGTAGCACAGCATGTTGCTCCACCTCCAGGAATAGTGGAAATAGATAGTGAGAAGTTTGCTTGTCAGTGGTAAGTGGTTTATTTCTATTAAGGCTTTATCTTTGGGAAGAATAAAGCAAAAGAGATAAGGAAATGTATTTCAGCAGTCATCCTTTTCAATTAGAATAGAATATCATTTATACGAAGAATGGGCAATATAAAACTATTTCACCTATATTTTGGAATTATTTGAAAGAAAAATATTTATCAGAATCTTCAGAATTATAATAGTCTTTGACTAGAATTGTATTAAATTACACCACCTAATTTCAGAGTAAAATTTGTGTTAAAAAATTATCTTTGACTTTGTAGAAAATAAAGTTTGTCAGATTGTAGAATTTGTTTTTCTCAAATTAAGGTTTTATTAAACTAAATTGGACTGACATTAAGAAAATAAAACCACATTTTGTTAAGTGTCTTATCTTTTTCATCAAAAGCAAAACTTCTTATTCATTGCTAGTTAATTTTTTCTTTTTGTGAGTAAGGGGAAACTAACCAAATGATAGACTAGCAGTTTGTCTATATTGAAATGAGCAGCTTTGAAAATAATATTTTCTTGAGAAGATTGAGTAGTTATATCTCAGCCATTTTCTGAAGGAAAAACAAAGTTCAATTTCATTTTGTCTTAGATAGTTGCCTCTACATTATTTATGAATTTTAACTTAATTTATTTAGAAGATTAACAGATTGAAATGAAGGTTATTTTCCTGTAAAGTATTACTTTTAAAACATTCTTTCCTTGATACCTTTCCCTATTCTCCAACATTATTTGTTTCCCATTCCATACTCTGTCATTCTGTGTTCCATATTTTTGGTGCTTTCATATCTTTGTTCCTATGACAATTTTCTCTAGACTTTTCTACTTTACTTAAATCAGGTTTATGGTTTTAAATATCTCTAATTATTTGCTTTCCACACGTTCTATATAGTTATACCATGACTTGATGAATCTCTTCCAATAATGTTTGGAAATGTTTATCTTCTACATTGAAAAAAAAAAAAAGTTTTTTGTGTCTAGTTGTTTTGAAAACTCTGTACTCAAAGGTTTATGAAAGTTGAAAAAAGTATGTACCGAGAAACCAAGATGGCAGCATTGTTTAAACACTGGAAATTGCTGCCTCGCACAACAACTTCAAAAATACAACTAACAGACAAAATGGACATCATTCAGAACCACAGGAAGGCTGGCTGAGTGAAAATTCTACAACTAGAAGGAAAGAGAAAAGCACACTGAGACTCAGAGGAGGTGCGGTGTGGAAGTAAAGTGCAGAGGTACGGAGGCGAATGCAGAAAGGGCTGGCAGCTGAGGACGCGGCGCACGTGGAAAGGCCTGGCAGCTGAGGACACGGTTGTCTTTTTCAATCCGGAGGGCGTCTCAAGCTCCTGACTGCTCTGAACTCCAGTTCTGGACGAGTCTCTGGGGACTCAGACTCATACAGGAGAAACTGGACTGTCTGGCATCGGTCGGAACTTGAGGGCGGCTTTCTCTCAGAGGTACTTGCAGCGATTACGGGGACACTGAGAAGCGGGACATCTTAGGGAAGGACTGAGGAGCAGCCATAGCTGCTTGCTCCGCCCTGTTGATTCCCCAGGGACCCTGCCCCACCCAAGCTGCAGCAGAGGCTTTTGCATTTGAAAGGCCTGGCCCTTTGCAATCTGAAAATTACCTAACAAACTGTAGCTGGGTCAGAAAAACCCAGAACTTCCAAAAGAAGGCCCAAGGCCCCACAGCAGCTTGCATTGCTTCACAGTTGGGCTCCTGCTGGGTAGCCTCAGACAGAGGCTAAATTAGCACCTCCTTAGAGATCTAAGAGACAGTGTACCCAGTAGTCAGAGTGGGACCATCCAATTATAACTCCGCAGATCCATAAGGGACACACTCAGGGGGCAGACTCAGTGAGCACCAAAGCCCCACTGAAGTAAGTCTTGCCCCAGAAGGGTGTCTCCAGCACAGAAGTTCTCCCACTGCAGACACAACTGATATTCACAGCCAATTGGCCCGGAGGTCAATTCCTCCCAGTGATACCTACAACAATCAAGGCTTAACTACAACAAGACTGTGCACAAAGCCCACAAAGGGGTGCACCAAGAGTGTCCACCTCAGGTAATTGGGGAGGCTGAACCACTGGGCCCTATAGGACACCTAGTACACAAAGCCACTCTGTCAACACAGGGAAACATAAAAAATGTGGAGACAAAGAAACAGGTCACAAATGACAGAAATGGAGGAAAGCAAACTACTGGATATAGAGTTCAAAACCACGGTTATAAGGTTTTTCAAGAATTTTCTAGAAACCACCGATAAATTTAGTAAGACCCTCAGGAAATCTAGTGAGACCCTCGAGGTTATGAAAAAGGACCAACTAGAAATTAAGCGTACACTGACTGAAATAAAGAATATTATACAGAGTTCCAACAGCAGACTAGAGGATCACAAGAATCAAGTCAAAGATTTGAAATATGAAGAAGCAAAAAACACCCAACTGTAAAAACAAAAAGAAAAAAGAATCCAAACATATGAAGATAGTGTTAGGAGCCTCTGGGACAACTTCAAGCGTTCCAACATCCGAATTATGGGGGTGCCAGAAGAAGAGAGAGAGCAAGCTATTGAAAACCCATTTGAAGAAATAATGACAGAAAACTTCCCCTACCTGGTGAAAGAAATAAACTTACAAGTCCAGGAAGCGCAGAGAACTCCAAACAAAAGAAATCCAAAGAGGACCACACCAAGACACATCATAATTAAAATGCCAAGAGCAAAAGACAGAGAGAGAATCTTAAAAGCAGCAAGAGAAAAAAAGTCAGTTACCTACAAGGGAGTAGCCATACGACTGTCAGCTGATTTCTCAACAGAAACTATGCAGGCCAGAAGGGAGTGGCAAGAAATATTCAAAGTGATGAATGCCAAGAACCTACAACCAAGATTACTTTACCCAGCAAAGCTATCATTCAGAATTGAAGGTCAGATAAAGAGCTTCACAGATAAAAAGCTAAAGGAGTTCACCACCAAACCAGTATTATACGAAATGCTGGAAGGTATCCTTTAAGAAGAGGAAGAAGAAGAAAAAGGTAAAGATACAAATTATGAACAACAAATACACATCTATCAACAAGTGAATCTAAAAATCAAGTGAATAATCTGATGAACAGAATAAACTGGTGAATATAATAGAATCGGGCACAGAAAGGGAGTGGACTGACTATTTTTTTGGGGGGAAAGGAGGGGTGCGGGAAAAGACTGGACAAAAATCGTACATCTATGGATAAGGACAGTGGGGGGGAGGGGGGGTAAGTGCAAGGGTGGGGTGTGAACCAGGTGGATGGGAGCCATGGGGGGAAAAAAGAGGAACAACTGTAAGAATCTGAACAATAAAGATTTAATTCAAAAAAATAAAAATAAAAAAGTATATACCATATCTACTGTAAAATGTGTGGTGTTAGGTATAAATTTGGTCTTATAAATCTCAGTTGCACATTTCTGCCACTTCTGGGGGGAGGGGAGAGACTCATTTTGCCATTATTTTATCGTACTTATTATTTGATGCAGTTTACAAGAAACAGTTGTAAGTTGGCCTGTTATATGTATAAGTCCTAGACAGAGTCCTATAAGGGTAACTAGGCCTTCAATTCTAACTGAAGTTTGAAATAATCTATAAGAATAGATTTCTCTGAAGTGGGGAATGAGAGTGTATAGCAATAGGTCATAATTGGGAACTTGTTATATTTTTAATATTACAAGACAGGGACCTGAGTTTTATTTATTCACTAAGTAAAACTTTTTGTTGCAGAATATTTGTTGCCAACAGACCAAATCTGTTCTTGCTGGAATATGAACACAGTTTTTATTTTGTTGTTAATGATGTTTACATTAAAATAAGTATGATTAAATAGTTAATCTCTTTATTTGATTTAGTCTGTCTAAAAGATAGCATGTATTTTTGCTAATAATATATGAAGCAGTAAAATTTGACTAGGCATAATTATTAGTTTATAATACATTGCCTTCATATGGTAGTAGCACACTTAAATATAGACTCTCCTATAGTGTATTGCATAATGCAATTTATTTTTCTCCTCTTTTAGGCTAAATGCTCATTTTGAAGTAAATCCAGATTGTTCTGTCTCTCGAGCAGAAATGTATTCTGAGTACCTCTCAACTTGCAGTAAATTAGCTCGTGGTGGAATCCTAACATCAACTGGATTTTATAAATGTCTTAGGTAGGATCCATGTTCTTAACTTTAAGTAAAGTTAGTTTACATCACTTACAACCCTTCTTATTCTTGAGAAAATACTATATATATATATATATGTTTTAAATATCTCTACTACTTAAAATTTCATATAATTAGGTTGTTAGTATGGTGGAAGTTTAAATACAGGGCAATTTTGGACATCACATCTGGTGTTTATGTTTGAACATTATGAGGTTTATCAAAGAAAGCGAAGGAAGAAATTGAGTTTGCTTTTTTTCTGCCTACTTTTATTTGTTAAAGACATGACTTTTGCCCTTTCTAATCTTGAATAATAAGCTATAACTAACACTCTTCAAATATTAAAGTTCTTTGACATTTTACAAAATTCATAAAATAGGCATTGCCTAGATGCAGCTTTTTTGTTCATTATATATGCAGTAGAACTGTTTAAAACCCAACAATGTTAATAGTTATTTTAAAAACTGGAGAATTGATCTTTTATATTTCTTTCTCTGCTTCCCACCCTTGCAGAATATAGCTGTTTGAATCACACTGATTTATACCTAAGTAGCAGTGAGTAGATTGCTACTGTTGTGTAAACATTGTTAGAAGTTAGTGTTTTTTGCTAGTGTGCTAGTAATCAAAACTGAGTATTGTGTACTTTACAGAACGGTGTTTCCAAATCATTCAGTGAAGAGAGTGGAGGATTCCAGTAATAGTGGGCAGGCGCATATTCATGTAGTAGGAGTAAAACGGAGGGCTATACCACTTCCCATTCAGATGTACTATCAGCAGCAACCAGTTTCTACTCCTGTTGTTCGTGTTGATTCTGTTCCTGATATATCTACAAGTCCTTCACCTGCAGGTAATAATTTTTATTGATTTAAATATTACCAAGTTAATGAAATGTATATTGTATACATTAAAATGAAATAGCTTTTCCTTGTTTTTCCAGTAGCATTTTCTGTTATTTAATCATATGATGCAAAGTTGTTAGATATTAATTTCTTAAAACTATTTTCTTGTCTTAAGTAAAACAATTCCTACATGCAGCTTTCCAGTCATTTCATTATAAAGTTTGACTTTTCCCCTATATTTTCAGGAATCCCTCATGGACCACAAACTGTAGGAAACCATTTTCAGAGGACTCCTGTTACCAATCAATCTTCAAATTTGACTGCAACACAAATGTCTTTTCCAGTACAAGGTGTTCATACTATGGCACAGACTGTTTCAAGAATTCCACCAAATCCTTCAGTTCATACCCACCAGCAACAAAATGCTCCGGTGACTGTCATTCAAAATAAAGCTCCAATTCCTTGTGAAGTTGTTAAGGCTACAATGATCCAGAATTCTATACCCCAGACGGCAGTTCCTGTTAGTATTGCTGTAGGAGGAGGAGCTGCACAGAGTTCTGTGGTTCAGAATCATAGTACAGGGCCACAGCCTGTTACAGTTGTAAATTCCCAGACATTGCTTCATCATCCATCTGTAATTCCACAACAGTCTCCATTACATACCGTGGTACCAGGTCAGATACCTTCTGGCACTCCTGTTACTGTAATTCAACAAACTGTCCCACAGAGTCATATCTTTGGCAGAGTACAGACCATGCCAGCATGTACTTCTACAGTTTCACAGGGTCAACAGTTGATCACCACATCACCCCAACCTGTGCAAACTTCATCTCAACAGACATCAGCTGGTAGCCAGCCACAAGACACTGTTATCATAGCACCCCCACAGTATGTAACAACTTCTGCATCTAATATTGTCTCAGCAACTTCAGTACAGAATTTTCAGGTAGCTACAGGACAAATGGTTACTATTGCTGGTGTCCCAAGTCCACAACCCTCAAGGGTAGGGTTTCAGAATATTGCACCAAAACCTCTCCCTTCTCAGCAAGTTTCATCAACGGTGGTACAACAGCCTATTCAACAACCACAGCAGCCAACCCAACAAAGTGTAGTGATTGTAAGCCAGCCAGCTCAACAAGGTCAGACTTATGCACCAGCCATTCACCAAATTGTTCTTGCTAATCCAGCAGCTCTTCCAGCTGGTCAGACAGTTCAGCTAACTGGACAACCAAACATAACTCCATCTTCCTCACCATCACCTGTCCCAGCTTCTAATAACCAAGTCCCTACTGTCATGTCATCTTCTTCCACCCCTCAATCACAGGGACCACCTCCTACTGTCAGTCAAATGCTATCTGTGAAAAGACAGCAGCAGCAGCATTCACCAGCACCTCCACCTCAGCAGGTACAAGTACAAGTTCAGCAGCCACAAGTACAGATGCAAGTTCAACCACAGCAAACAAATGCAGTTGGTCAGCCTGCTTCTGGTGAGTCAAGCCTAATAAAACAGTTGCTGCTTCCAAAACGTGGTCCTTCAACTCCAGGTGGTAAGCTTATTCTCCCAGCTCCACAGGTTCCTCCCCCTAATAATGCAAGAGCGCCTAGCCCTCAGGTGGTATACCAGGTGGCCAATAACCAAGCAGCAGGTTTTGGAATGCAGGGGCAAACTCCAGCACAGCAGCTGTTAGTTGGGCAGCAAAATGTTCAGTTGGTCCAAGGTGCAATGCCATCCACAGGGGGAGTGCAAACCGTGCCCATCTCGAACTTACAAATATTGCCAGGTCCACTGATCTCAAATAGCCCAGCAACCATTTTCCAAGGGACTTCAGGCAACCAGGTAACCATAACAGTTGTGCCAAATACAAGTTTTGCAACTGCAACTGTGAGTCAGGGAAATGGAACTCAGCTAATTGCTCCAGCAGGAATTACCATGAGCGGGACCCAGGCAGGAGTTGGACTTCAGGTGCAAACACTTCCAGCCAGTCAAGCATCTCCAGCTGGACAATCATCTTGTACTACTGCTACTCCCCCATTCAAAGGTGATAAAATAATTTGCCAAAAGGAGGAGGAAGCAAAAGAAGCAACAGGTTTACATGTTCATGAACGTAAAATTGAAGTCATGGAGAACCCGTCCTGCAGACGAGGAACCATGAACACCAGCAATGGGGATACAAAAGAAAATGAAATGCAGGTGGGAAGTCTTTTAAATGGGAGAAAGTACAGTGACTCAAGTCTACCTCCTTCAAACTCAGGGAAAATTCAAAGTGAGGCTAATCAGTGCTCACTAATTAGTAATGGGCCATCATTAGAATTAGGTGAAAATGGAGCATCTGGAAAACAGAACTCAGAACAAGTGGACATGCAGGATATCAAAAGTGATTTGAGAAAACCTTTAGTTAATGGAATCTGTGATTTTGATAAAGGAGATGGTTCTCATTTAAGCAAAAACATTCCAAATCACAAAACTTCCAATCATGTAGGAAATGGTGAGATATCTCCAATGGAACCACAAGGGACACTAGATGCCACTCAGCAAGATACTGCCAAAGGTGATCAACTAGAAAGAATTTCTAATGGACCTGTATTAACTTTGGGTGGTTCACCATCTGTGAGCAGTATACAGGAGACTTCAAATGTGGCAACACAGCAATTTAGTGGTACTGATTTGCCTAATGGACCTCTAACTTCAAGTTTGAATTCAGATGTGCCTCAGCAACGCCCAAGTGTGGTTGTCTCACCACATTCTACAACCTCTGTCATACAGGGGCATCAAATTATAGTTCCCCACTCAGGATCAAGAGTGTCCCATTCTCCTGCCCTACCATCTGATGTTCGGTCTACAAATGGCACAGCAGAATGCAAAACTGTAAAGAGGCCAGCAGAGGATAATGATAGGGAAACAGTCACAGGAATTCCAAATAAAGTAGGTGTTAGAATTGTTACAATCAGTGACCCCAACAATGCTGGCTGCAGTGCAACAATGGTTGCTGTGCCAGCAGGAGCAGATCCAAGCACTGTAGCTAAAGTAGCAATAGAAAGTGCTGTTCAGCAAAAGCAGCAGCAGCCATCATCATACATACAGAATGTGGTCCCACAGGTAAGTCATTCTACTATTACATTGCTTTTAAAAATTCTGATCTGGAAATATTATTTTAGGGGAAAATGTACTATTTTTCTGTCTCACCTTGAAGTGTTAACTGTCAGGTTATCAATGTACTCAAGCTGTTGTTTTTCTCTGTTTTTTTGTAATGCTGAACAGTTTTCAGTTGTTAAACCTGTGTGCCACAAGAAGGGACACTAGTGTGCCCCAATAATTTTTAAAACTTGTAATACCTAACTGTTTAGTCAGGAGGACCAACCCTTTTCCCCTTAGATTATCAAATAAATAAATGACAACGGCCGACACAATAGCCGTCTGGTGTGAATGAATCAAATTTATAACTATTCTTCTGTCAAATGGGCTGCAGAATTTTAGGAATTAGTATATGTGTGCCATGAGATGAAAGAGTTTGAAAATCGCTGACTTAGCATATAGTTTAAGGACTCTATTTTGTTATAAATCCAAATTAGTAATTCTGTAGACCCAAGGTGGAGAAGCACTTGTAATCTAATCTTTTGGAGAATTTTTGAAATGTAATTGTCTCTTGGAGTTTGGGGTGGCGTAGTGTTGCTGCTAAGAGTATTCCAAAAGGGAATTCTGTATTTGATTTTGACATGTGTGGGCTTTTTTAAAGCTCTTTTCATAGTACTTCTGTAAAAAGGATGAATGCCATAAGAATTATCAAGTGTGTTCTTGTTATATTTATGTATTGAATCAGTAGCCTTTGTTTTTTTTAAAATATTATTTACTAGTATAATTTCAATTTGTTTCAACTATTTGATAATTTTAATTTTGTGTTTATTATTCCTTTGCTCTACTGTTATGTTTCTGCTCTTCCTTTTTAATATCTTCTATCTGCATGCCTTTGTAAAGAAATGTGTTTTCTAGGTCAGTGCTACTATATTGAGGGTTCAATTAGCCTATAAAGACTTTAAGGACAATACTATAAGCTACTTCTACTGAAACTAGGGATTCACTTAACAGTTGTGTCTCACCTATTTCCTGGATCACTTCTCCTTCACTCTTTCTTTCTTAATTATTACTGCATAGCCAGAACCTTCTGTGACTTGCCAACTCAACTAGCACTCTCCTGGCTTGGGTTTCTTCTCTGTGCTTATGGTGATGATAGCAGATCAATGGTCGTTATTATCATTAGTACTAAACCTAGGTGTGGGGAAAGGAGAGGAAGCAAACAAAAGATGAAAGAACAGCCGAGCCAGTGATGGTGAACCTATGACACGCGTGTCAGAGGTGACACGCGAACTCATTTTTTTGGTTGATTTTTCTTTTTTAAATGGCATTTAAATATATAAAATAAATATCAAAAATATAAATCTTTGTTTTACTATGGTTGCAAATATCAAAATATTTCTATATGTGACACGGCACCAGAGTTAGGGTTTTCAAAATGCTGACACGCCGAGCTCAAAAGGTTCGCCATCACTGGCCTAGCTAGTTTGGCTCAGTGGATAGAGCGTCAACTTGCGGACTGAAGAGTCCCAGGTTTGATTCTAGTCAAGGGCATATGCCCAGGTTTTGGGCTCGATCCCCAGTAGGGGCGTGCAGGAGGCAGCCAATCAATGATTCTCTCACATCATTGATGTCTCTATATATCTCCCCCTCTCCCTTCCTCTCTCTGCAATCAATAAAAATATATATTTTTTAAAAAGATGAAAGAACAGAGGATCCCTTGCTTCAGAATAGTTCATCCATAATATATATTTTTGTTCATGTGAATGGATAAAGCTGGACAATGCTGCTCTGGGGGCATAATGTAATCCATATGTTAGTATTGCTTAGATGTATTTCAGGGTACCTAAATACGTTAAGTATTCTTTAGTGGATGTTGTGAACATGGCAATAATTAATATTGAGTTTGGATGGAAAATACTAAATCATCTTTACTCAAACTTCTACAAATTGAGTTTTTTATGAAACACTAAAAAAATGTTAGTGCAATGTCTAGCATGTAATAAACATTCAATTAGTCGGGTTTTTATAATTTTCTTATATTTAATAATCTCCCAGTTCATCTTGATTATGTGCCTGCTGTTTATTCCCGGTATATTCCTTTATAATCCTAAATAGTTACTATAAAGAAAGCCAAATTAGAGAAAAACTGCATTACTGTGGAATTGTTTCAACCCTTATTTTTTGTATCTTTAAACTTTCAATGTGGTTATATTCCATAATGATATCTAAGTAACAAAAACAATAATACTAGCTAATACAACAACCTGTGCTAGGAACTTTGTATTAAAGCATTTTCTCATTTAATTTTCACAACTCTATTAGGTAAAAATTTTAATTATATTTTAGAGATGAGGTCCCAGGACGTAAATAAGTCACCCAGGGTCACCGACATGTTGACTTCATATTGATCACCACAAATATGAAGTGGTACAAGGACTGAAACCTGGGTGTGTATCTGAAACCAAAACTTATTTCTCCATTATTCTAAAAGGTTCCTTTTTAAATTCTAGAAAGCCCTTTTATATCTAACATACTCATTAATTGAACTATTATGATATAGGATGTGAGTACCATTAAATGATAATTTTAGAACATTAATGCTAAAACTCTTAATACATTGGACTTATATGCATCTAATTTGAGCCATAAAAGTCATCCATTTATTCCTAATCTGGGTATTAAAATTGTAGCGTATTTCTAAAATTGGCATTTGGTTGGCATGTAGAAATTTAAATATTTGCTAGGAAAAAGAGATGTATACATGGTGTCTATGAGAATGAAAGTAAAAAACCAGCATTCTTATGTATAGTACTTAGCACAGTGCCTGCTACATAGTTATGGTGCAGGTAATATTTTGTCTTCCTGTATAGGATACTGTTAAAGATGACATCATAGGTTTCCTTTGAACGGTAGACTGTTGGGCCTTCTTAAGAGCCTGCTAATAGCTTTGGCTGGCTAGCTCAGTTGGCTAGAGCATCATCCTGATAACACCAAGGTTGTGGGTTCGATCCTCAGTCAGGGCACATATGGGAAGCAACCAATAAATGGAATAGCAAATTGATGTTTCCCTCTCTCTCCCTCTCCCTTTCTTCTCTGTATCTTTAAAATCAATCAATAAAATTTTTTAAAAAGAGTCTGCTAAGAGAAAACCATTTTCATTGTTGCCCAGATTCTTTAAATTACTTTATATACTCTTAAAGTTGCATTTTAGACCACGGTTTAACACCATTTTACATTTGAATTTGGTCCTTAAAAGAGTAGATGAAATAGAGGATTTTAAATGTGATTTTTTTTTTTTTTTTTTTTTTTAGCCAAACATTATTTTCACAAGTTTAAGGGATCTGGAGATGTTAAGGAGGCATCTGGACCCCAAGAAGGGATTTCCAGACTTGCAGAATGCTCGGGTATAGAAAGTCTACAGGAAATGTCCCTGCTGAGAATGGCCACAGCTAATCCTTTCTAATATCATAGTTATTTCATTTTTTTGAGTTTATTCCTTCTCCTGTTAATCAGCTGCATTAATTTAATTTCAGGAAAAATTTAGCAATAGAGAACAATATATGAAAGTAAATTGTATGATCATAGATTTTGTATTTCAGTAGTATTTTAAATGAGTAGTTTATATAAATACAAAATAAATTATATTTACTTCAAGGCAAGTTTTTTTATTCGTAGTTACTTAATTTCATTCTGTTATATTTGCTAGTTAAAGTGCAAGATACAGCATACTGTTTCTCAAAATCCTACCCTCTTTCGCTCTTTAGGAATTGGTATCTTCTGAAGTTATAAAGAAAAAGGAAAAATGAATTGAAAAACTAAACATTTTAGTTTACAAATACTTACCTAAAGACTTGTCTTTCTCAGGAGCATGTAAAACACATGTTGAACATGCCTGTATCTATTAATTTCATGGTCTGATGGTATGCCAAATTCTTGTATGTAAAAACAGTTTACTTAAGAATGTGCCTATTTAAAGTATTTTTTATATGTTGCTCCCAGTTCCCTGTCCTTCACACATGAATCTTTCCTAAAATGGTACTGTGTAAACTGTGAATATTGGTATCTTCCTGGTTCCTTTCTTTGTGTATTAAACTTCTATGTATTCTCATCAAGAATGTAATTTATTGAAAATAGCACCATTCTTCATTTCTAAAATTGGTATTTAGTTGGCATATAGAAATTTGAGCTTAAAAAGTTACTCAACCCATCAGCAAGCAGATCTGTAGCCTTAAAGGGGCAGCATAGATCACTTTAGCAAGAATTGGGAGAATAAGATTTGGGGTTTTTTTTAGAGTACTAGTGTTCAAATTTGTAGACCAGAAGTACATAACTAAGGAAGACATTACCACTAAACAGTTTTTTTGTTTACAGCTCAGTGTGTTCTTACAAGAGAGGCTTGGAATGTATTAACTTGGTTTATATTTAACAAGAGAAAAAAACTTCATAGTTTAAGAAAATGAGGGAATGTTAAAGCAGGAAGAGCCTGAGGTGTTATCTTGTACAAAATCCTCATTTTTAAGTGTTGAAGTAAATTTCCCACCTACACAAAGAACATTTGGTTTCCCATGATTTCTATTGTTGTCTGAATTCTGTCTGAAGATCCGTACATTTAGACAAAGTTAGAGTAAATCTATTTCTTCTTCTCTACAAGTGTTTAGAACTATCTCTTCTTACTTCGTCATTAAAATGCACTTTCCCAGTTCCTTCGGTTAGATCTTAGATATCCTGGTGTCTGGTTTATTCATCATCTTATTTACCTCAACCAGTTTCATTTTATAAATGATTTCAAAATGTGTGCTTAGAATTGAACAAAGAAAAATTTATTATTTATAAAAATGATTTTGAGAAAAATAGATATGGCTATAGTTTTTCTAACAGATTAAAATGTTTAAGTTTTAGAATAATCTAAATTTATTTTAAGGTCTTTAAAGTTTAATATTAATTAATAAGAAAATAAGGATTTAAGAGCCTGAGATTCCAAGTTTTATATCAGGAAATAGTGTAAACGAGAATTTTCAGCCATAATTTACTCTTGAAAAGGTGATAAAGGAAAGCAAGATTATAATTTCTCATTTTAACAAAGAGCAATATGTTTGCCAAAAACAACAACACACCTGCTACATTAACATTTTATGTTAATTTTACATACACGAAAATCACAGAATTGTTACAAATCTGTTGTGTAATTTTACTTTTCTGGTCACTCACTGTGGGAGGTGTGCCTTTTCTGTCTTGATTAAAAGAAGAAACTAATAGTAAAAATTAGCTCTTTCTCAGTAGAGCAGAGAATTGATATAGAATATTCTTCGAGAGTAACCATTCCAAAAAACATCTCTTGGAAATCTACTTTACGTTTACATTTCAGTTAGGGATACAGTTAATGATTTGGCAAATCACTGCAAACAAGAATGTAAAGAAAAAGTAAACTTTTATATCCAGAAAGAAATATATTTTGCATTCTTATGTAAACGACCTACTTCTTAACCTTTTGTGGTCCAATGTTATTTTTGGAATTCAAACAGTCTGGTCCAAATTAAATGACGGGATTGAATGTTGAACTTTTTAATGTTATTATTGCTCGACGTTGGACCTGCTCCTAGCGCCTGGTCTGTCGAGCCAGCCTCGAGGTTGGACCGAAAAGGGTTAAAACAGAATTTAAATTGTACTTTGAAAAATATGCAGTACAATACATTGTCAGATACATGTTTCCAGCATTAATTTGTGTTGATAGACATTTGTAGTTGGTGATCTGTCACTGTCCCCAAAGCAAAATCAATCATCTTTCCTCCAAAATTTTGTTTCCCTTCTGGACTTTTCTATTAGAATACCAGTAATAGTAACACTTGCCATTTATTGAGAATCTAGAGCTAGGCTCTTCATGTATAATTTCTCCAGTCTTCCCATCATCTCATAAGGCAGATTTTATTGCTTACACTTTATAGATGAGGGAACCGAGGATCAGAGAGAATAAGCAGGTTGCCCAAGGTCACAAAGCTAGTTAAAAGGCATATTGATGAACAACATAAACTGATGAACAAAAACAGATCCAGGGGCAGAGAAACATCGATCAGATGCTCAAACCTCAGAGGGAAGGTAGGGGAGGGAGGGAATAAGGGGAGAGATCAACCAGAGGACTTGTATGCATGCATATAAGTATAACCAATGAACACAGACACCAGGGGGGTGAGGGCATGAATGGGAGTGGGATGGGGAGGCAATGGGGGGATAAAGACACATATGTAATACCTTAATCAATAAAGAAAAAAAAAGGCATATTGAAATTTGAGTCTTGGCCTGTCAAGCTGGAAAGTTCACATCTTGTCCATGACACACCTGCATTGCCCTAACATGCATGTTTTTCATGCATTCTTAAGGGTGGGATCCTATTATAGAAACAATTTCATCATATCCCAAAAGTGGATTGTTTCTCCTTAGACCTTGGAACTCACGGTATTGTATGAATTTACACTTCTGAGAACTTTTTCAGCATTTTATTTTATTCCTAACTTTTATGCTATGTAGCCTTATATGTTTGTGTTTTGTCTATTTTTTTAAAAAATTATGACTTTTTAATCTGAGACTTTCAGAAATTTTAAACTAAACTTTACCCAACCATTTTCAATATTTTCTTATAAATGAACAAGTATATTTTCTCAAAGTTTAAATTTATTGTCTTTAAAGAATGCTTTGAAAATGTGCCACCATTTCTAGGAGAAATTCGGTATTTTTCCCTTTGTCATTTTATAAATGAAATCTAAGTTAAGGATTCAGAGAAAATGTATTGCCTCAAATTGTTTTAAGCTACATTATAATTATGTATTTTTCAGAGAGAGAGGGATATAGAAGGGAGGGGGGGGGGGACACCTTATATTTAAAAGGCTAATACTTACTATTAGAATCCTTTCAATTGTATTATTCATCAAAATTTATAACTGGGCAACTTTAAAAACTAAAGTTCTTAGTTAAAACATCTTACTGCAAAATAAGATTGACAACATTTTACTTAAATGGTTACATTATTTTTTTTACTCTGAAATTTTCTTTGCTTTCTACTGTGCACTGCTCTATGTCACATTTATTACAAAATCTAAAAGGAAATATGCAAAGAAATAATAATTTGTAGTTGATTTGTTCTTGTGAAGAATATGCGTAAGTAAATCAAATGGGTGCATTTATAGTCATTTTAATCTATAATTGTGTGTTGCTACCTAATTTATTAATATAAAAAATCTTAATTCTAAATATCATATATTCTGTAACAATAACAACAATGTGATCTTGCCTCTGTGGTCAAATGAAATAAAGGAATCTGACTTCCTAAATATTTCTGTAAAAATAGCTATCTTAAATAATTTTTTAAATTTAAAAAAATATTTTTAAAAGATAGTCATTAAAACTACAAATGTAAATTTCATGTTAGAAGTGCACAACTGTCAACATAATCAAACTTAGAAGCTTATACTATAAAATATGAATGTTTTCTAATGTCATCTCACAAATCATGCGGTTGTGCTTTTCCACAGAACACTCCTATGACGCCTTCACCAGCTGTACAAGTGCAGAGCCAGCCTAACAGTTCTCAGCCTTCTCCATTCAGTGCATCTAGTCAACATGGGGATTCAGTGAGAAAACCTGGACACAACTTCATGTGTCTGTGGCAGTCTTGTAAAAAGTAAATGGCAATTTTATTTAATATACATAAATGTTCTTTGTTTTAGAATGCTTTTACATTCCAATTTCTGTCCTCTATAGTTTATGAAAATTTTCAGCAAAAATATTTTATGTTAATTTAAGAGTGATGCTTACGTAGATCCAGTGGCACCTAAGCTAAGAAATTTATATAAATGTCAGAAAGAGATTCAATGGTAGGCTGTTAGGGAATGTGTTTCGATATTAGCTCTTTTTGTTTGTTTTGCTTTTTTTGTCCTAGCATCTGACATATGTTAATACCAGATGTGAGTCATGTTATTTCCAAGGTTCTAACAAAGTAATTTGCAGAAAGTCATTAGTATGTTTGTTTGCTTTTGTTAATTCATTTCATTTCATTATATTTTTATTTTTAAATTATAGTTGATGTACAATATTATATTAGTACTTTATATCCCTGTGACTATTCTATACCAGTTTGTACTTCTAAATCCTTTTACCTTTTTCACCCATCCCCTAAGCTCCCTCCCCTTTGACAACCCACAAAATGTCCTCTATATCTATGAGTCTGTTTCAGTTCTGCTTGTTTATTTTGTTTTTTAGATTCCACATGTAAGTGAAATCATTTGGCATTTGTCTTTCTTTGTCTGACTTATTTCACTCAGCACAGTACCCTCTTGTTGTGGATCCATGTTGTGTGGATGGCAAGATTTCATTCTTTTTTTATGGCTGAATCATATTCCATTATGTAGGGTGGGGCAAAAGTAGGTTTACAGTTGTGAGTGTGCAAAACAATTTATTCTTATATTTTTATTTATTAATTATTTTCCATATGAACAACCATAAAGCTACTTTTGCCCCATTGTATATATGCACCACTTCATTATCTGTTTGTGTATTGATGGACGCTTAAGTTGCTTCCATATTTTGGCTATTGTAAAAAATGTTACAATAAACATATAAATATATGTCTTTTTGATTTAGTATTTTGTGTTTCTTTGAATAAATACCCAGAAGTGGAATTGCTGAACCTTTTTTTTCTCTTTTATAGTCTTTGCTTAAAGTCTATTTTGTCTGGTGTAAGTTTTGCTACCCCAGCTGGTTTTTTATTGTTCGTTTCCATTTTCATGAAATAACTTTTTCCATCCCTTTGCTTTCAGTCTTTGTCTTTCCATCTGAAGTGAGTCTCTTGTAGACAGCATATGTAAAGGTTACATTTTCTTTTCCATTCAGTCACCCTGTGTCTTTAGAGCATTTAATCCATTTGATTTGCATTTAAAGTAATTGTTGTCCTGGCTGGGTAGCTCAGTTGGTTAGAGTGTTCTCCTGATACGCCAAGGTTGCAGGTTCAGTCTTTGGTCAGGGTACATACAAGAAGCAGCCAGTGAGTGAGTGAGTAAGTAGAAAACCAAATTGGTGTTTTTCTCCCTGTGTGTCTCTCTCTTTCCATTCCTCTCTCTCTCTAAAATCAGTAAAAAAAGTTATTGTTGATAGATATGCATTTATTGCCATTTTATTCATATTTTTAATCATTTTCTTAATGAGACCCTTTAATATGTCTTACACGAGTTTGGTGGTGATGGATCCTATTAACTTTAGATTCATATCTAGGAAGCACTTTATGTGTACTTTGATCCTAAATGATAGTTTTGCTGGGTAATTTTGGTTGCTTTTCATTACTTTGAATATTTCTTGCCAATTACTTCTGCCCTGCAAAGTTTCTATTGATAAATTAGCTGACAGTCTTATGGGAGCTCCCTTGTAGGTAACTAACTGCTATTCCTTGCTGCTTTTAAGATTCTCTTTTGTCTTTTTAACCTTTGCCTTTTAATTATGATGTGTCTTGGTGTGGATCTTTTTGGGTTCATCTTATTTTGGACCCTGTGCTTATTGGACTTGTATCTCTATTCTATTCACCAGGTTAGGGAAGTTTTCTTGTAATTTTTAAAAATAGTTTTTAGTTTCTTGCTCCTCTCTCTTCTCCTTCTGCCATCCCATGATGTGAATGTTGATACACTTGAAGTTGTCCCAGAAGCTCCTTATATTATCCTCATTTTTTGGGAATCTTTTTTCTTTTTGCTATTCTGATTCAGTGTTTTTTGTTTCCTCATATTCCAAATCATTTATTTGATTCTCTGATTCATCTACTCTGCTATTGATTCTCTGTAATTTCATTTCAGCTATTGTGTTCTTTGCTTCTGAAGGGTGCTTTTTTTTAATGTTTTCTATCTCCATTTTTATTTCCTATCTCTTTGTTGAAGTTCTCACTAAGTTCATCTACTCTTCCCCTACTTTCATTGAGCATCCTTATAACCAATGTTTTGAACTCTTGACTCTGCATCTGATAGATTCCTTGTTTCCATCTTGTTTAGTTCTTTTTCTGGAGATTTGTTCTTTCCTTTCACTTGAGACATATTTCTTTGTCTCCTCATTTTGGTTACCTGCCTGTGTTTGTGTCTATGTGTAGGTAGAGCTGCTATGGCTCCTAGTCTTGGTATAGCGACCTTATGTAGTAGGTGTCCAGTAGGTTCCTGTGGCCCAGCCTCCCCAGTCTCCTGAACTGGGTGCTCCAAGTGTGCTCTCCATGTCATGTGAGCTGTGTGCACCCTCCTAGTGTAGTTGTGCCTTGATTATTGTTAGTACATTAATGGGAGTGATTTACCCCCAGGCTGACCCCACAGAGCAGAACTCACTTTAGCAGGTCTCAGATACCCAATGAGTCTACTGAGTTTGTTGATCATGGAGGTAAGTGGGTGGTGTTTCACCATGGTCTGAAGCTGTCTATTGGTTACATTGGATCAGTGCCTCCTGGGAGGTAGAGGCCAGTGTCAGCCATTGCTTGTGCCCTGCCCAGGGCCACTGGGCATGAGCTTCAAAATGATCTGCATTTGGCTACTACTTGTGCTGGGCTTGGAGATGTCCAGAGACGCCAAGCTGTGAACCAAGGGTGCTAGTGCCAGGCCTGGGGTTACTTAGCAAAAGGTACAGTTATGCAGAGGGCAGATGCTGCTTGTTTGAGAGATTTTAGGAAAGTCTTTTAGGAAAATTGGCAGCACGAGCCAAGACAGGCCTTTTGTATGGAAAAGTCTGAAGGGCTTGGGTGGGCCCGAAAATTGGGTTGGGTGGGGTCTCAGGCAATCATCAGGGTGGGGCTAACTATTAAATTAATCAGGTTGATGGAGAATCAGATATAGCGCCTGCCTTCGGGTTCTTTGGGGGAAGGGCTCAGAAAAGGAACAATGGCCTCTGCCAGCACCACTGTCTGGGAGAAAGCTGCCCCTCCAGCTCTTGACCTGATGCCAGACAGTTCATTTCCTCCCCATATGTCCCCAGTGGCAGTTGAGCTGCTTTTCTAACGTTGGAGCTCAGATGCAGCCCAAGTACATCTGACTGCACCCTTTAAAAAGAATGCCTTATGTCCAGCTGGGGTGGCTCGATGGTTGAATGGCGACCTATGCACCAGGAGGTCAAGGTTTGATTCCCAGTCAGGGCATATACCTGGGTTGCAGCCTCGATCTCCAGTGCAGGATGTTTAAGAGGCAGTCTTTCAGTGTCTCTCCCATCATTGGTGTTTCTATCTCTCCCTCTCCCTTCCTCTCTGACATCAATAAGAACATTTAAAAAAGAAAAAAATGCCTAGGATTCCAGCAGCACTTTGTCTCAGCCACAATCTCTGCTGGTTTTCACAGCCAGAAGTTACGGGGACTTCTCTTCCCAGCACTGGAACCCTGGGCTTGGCAGGGCCAGGTGTGGGTCTGGGACCCCTGTCTCCCCAGGAAGGATCTCTGCTGCTGAGATATCCCTCCAACTTTTTAACCACAGGTGGGTTGGGGACCAGCCCATTCTGCATATCTTTCCCTCCTACCAGTCTCAATGTGGCTATTCTCTATATTTTTAAATGAGTATTTCTGTTCAGGTAGATTTCAGGTGGTTTTGAAATGGTTGTTCTGTAGTGTAGTTGTAATTTTGATGTGGTTGTGGGAGGTTACGAGCACTGCACTTACCTACATCACCATTTTGACTAGAAGCCAGGTATTACATTTCAACGAGAGAATCTGATTTTTTTGTTTGGCTATGAAAAGAGAGAGTTTTTTTAAAAGTGACTATAAGTTAGTGGACACTGAAGAATTTCTATATATTGAAACTTAAAGTTAATAATCTGTTAGGAAAAATGACTTGTCTTAAATTTGAATTTGGGATGGACAACCCATGAAACTTCTTTTTAAAGCCATAGATCTCACAGTTTAATAACTAAGATGAATAATGAGTAGAACTGAACTTCTTAAACAAGGCTTTCTTCGACTTGAAGGAAAACTTGATAATAATACTGTTTAAAACAGAATCTTAGTTCCTTTAACATACTCAGCCAAGAACCTTTGCCATGTCACACTTTAGAGTTCTAAGACTAATGTACTTATCTTAATGAAATAATATTCTCATCTTTTAGATATCAAAGATGCTCTTTCACTTTTTCTAACTGATAGCAGAAATCAGATCCTTTTAAAAATTATATTTGCTCTTCATAATATTTATCTTTAGACTTTGTATTTCACTGTGAACTTCATATATTGTTGTATGATTGCGGCTATCAATATAGCCCAGGGATTGTTAACAGTATGAAAAATTTCTTTGGACAGTGTTTCTCATTTTAAAATCTCAACCCAGTAGTGGGGTCATGAAATCATTTGTTCAGTCTCTACCAGTGAGTTTTTGCCTCTTTCCTTTGCAATTAAAAATGAATAAAATATATCAGAGTCTATTCATGTTAGTAAGGGTAAGTATTGTTTCCAGTTATATATGTATATTACATATATATGTGTGTGTGCTAGATCATAGTGTATAATATGTTTGTCAAAAAGGTCCTTTAGTCCTAGCTGGTGTGGTTCAGTTGGTTGGAGCATTGTCCCATGCACCGAAAGGTTTTGGGTTTGATTCCCAGTCAGGGCACATACCTAGGTTGCAGGTTTGATCCCTAGTCAGGATGTGTAGGAAAGGCAATTGATTGATGTTTCTTTCTCTCTCTCTCTTTCTTCCTTTATCCTTTCTTTCTTTCTTTCTTTCTTTCTTTCTTTCTTTCTTTCTTTCTTTCTTTCTTTCTTTCTTAAAAAAAATTTTTTTAAAGGTTGCTTAAAAATTAGTGCTTTAGGCTGTTTCTGATTACTTTTTTTTTTCATTCTTTTAATTCAGCCATGTATCTTTTGTGTGTGTGTAGCTTCCTGAGTAGGTACTATTTGTTGACTAAAAAGTTTAATAATAGCTGCTTTACTTGAAGTATTAGAGTATTTCAAGAAACCACCCTAGCCAAGTAGCTCAGTTGGTTAGTGTTGCCCCAATATGCCAAGGTTTCAGTTTCAATCACCATTCAGGGCACATATAAGAATCAACCAGTGAATGCATAATACGTGGAACAACGTATCTCCCCTCTCTCTCTCTTTCCCTCTCTCAGTACATTAAAAAAAATAATTTTTTTTTACTGGAATTGTAAAATTGTAAATGCACAGCACAGTTTTCCATCTTGCTAGTTGGATCAATATTTCAAAATTTGATGATGTAACTTTACTTTGCAAGCCTTTTCTGAATAACACAGACTCAACAAGCCTCTTAAAACCATGTTTAAAGCCAGTTTTAGATACTCATTAGTATTCAGTTTGATTTTGCAAATATTTATGGAGGGTGCATGTGCTAGGAGCTAGAAATGTGGAGATCACTCTCAGTCCTTAAGGAAGCAGATCCAGAAAACTCCAGACAAATAAAGTACAGTACCAGTAAGAATAATGGACAGTTAATAAATATAATGCTGAGATAGTTGGAAAAGTTTCACTACAGACATTACTTTTGAATTGGGTCTTGAAAAGTGAGTAGGTGTTTGTTATGCAAAAATAATTCTAATCCGAATAGCAAGTGTAGGGAATTATTTAAGGAACTAGTACACCCAGAGACCTATGAGAAGCTTAGGATGCCAAGAGCATAAGCACATGAAGAGAGTGAGAAATGGCTATTATTCATATTTAGTTTCAATTCCACATGGATCGAGTCAGTATTTACATTTCTCCATTTCTTTCATTTATTTAGAGTTTAAATTGGTATGCAAGATTACCGCTGGTTGCGAAGTCCTTTAAATCTCTTTTTATCTGTAGATTACCTCCTCCCCCCCCCCCCCCTCTCTCTCTCTCTCTTAATTGTTTTCCTTGCAATTTTTCATTGATAAAAGCAGTTCATTTGTCCTGTACAGCATCACAATCTGGATTTTGCTGGTATTGTTTGGCATATTACTCTGACCCTGTATTTTCTGTCAGTTGGTAGTTAGATCTAGATATTTGATCAGATTTTGGTTTGATTTTTATAAACCATTTTATTTTTAATAATTCTTTATTGTTGAAGGTATTACATATGTCCCCTTTTTTCCGCATTGACCCCCTCCAACCCGCCCAAGTCCTCCCCCTCCCCGCCCCAGGCCTTCAGCACCCTATTGTCTGTGTCCATGGCTTATGCATTAAAGGTCTGTGGTTGATTACCTCCCACCCACCCACCCTCCCCTGCCTTCCCTTTGAGATTCGGCACTCTGTTCCATGCTTCCATCATTTTAGAAATGACATGGGTACTTCCATCAGGAGATATGTAATATCTTGTTTCTATTTTTGTGAGGTAAACAGCCATTAGAATCATTGCATAGATCCATTATTTCATTAAGGGTTTTAAAATGTAAAAGTTCTTTTATCAACACTTTGATTTCTCTGAGGAATAGTTTCTAGAGAAAAGGTTAGATAGGTTTTTTATTTCTCTTATTTACCAATTTTTAAAATAATGAGTTATTTACTAACACTATACAAAGGTGACCATGAGGTTTGGTTGGTTGGTGGTTTTTTATTTCAGTATCATTATAAACGAAATTAATTTAAACATTTTGAGGTGTTTTAATCCATTGCAGTTAGTTATGTACTACTTGATGTTCCATCCAATTGTGGTATCTTTGGCCAATGAAGGCCTATTCAAGCTGGATTCCAAGTCCTTTGGTTGTGATCTTAATATAATTTTTTTGATAGCTTCCTTCCTTTCTGTTAGACAGAATGTTTCAGGCTTCTCTTGTACATTTCCTGCCCCATACCTGGAATAAAGTATTTCTGCAAGGACATCTGGTGTCTTTTAATAAGAAATGGTATTTAAGCTCCTTCTCATCACTTTTAAGTTGGTTATTGCTTCAAAGACTTTTCAGTTGACAGACTAGAAAAATAAATGGTTTTTATCTCATGTTTAGAAAGACCTTCTCAACTCTAAGATCATAAAATACACATTTTATTGCCTTCCACTACTTTAACCTTTTGAGTGCCAACCAATCTCCTAGGAACTATGCTAAAATTGCCAAGGCATTTTTGCTGATTTTACAGCAGTTTAGAAAAAATATTATGAAAATTAGGCAGATAAATGCCAGTGGTCAATTTTAGAACTACAGACAGTCAGCATCATAAGTAATCTGCACTTAGGTGCCATCTGTCAATAAAGTGTGAACTACTAGCATCTAATAGTGACACTGTAGGAGGAGCACAATAGCGCTCCTGGCACTTTGGCAAAAGACAGGAGGAGCGCGATTGCACTCCCTGGCACCCTAGGGGTTAATATTTTAACTTTTTGTTCCATCTATAATTTAGTTTCATGTATCTAACTTTATTGTTTTCCAAATGACTAACATGTTAACTAGTTCATCTTTCCCTTGGGCATTTGAATTTTCACCTTTGATATATACTAAATTGCTATATACTTTTATTTCTGGATTAGTGGCTCAGTGCACGAAACTCGTGCATGGATGGAGGGGGGGTCCCTCAGCCTAGCCTACACCCTCTCCAATTGGGAACCCCTTGGGGGATGTCTGACTGCTGGCAGTCAGATATCCCTCTCTCAATCTGGGACTACTGGCTCCTAACCGCTCACCTGCCTGCCTGCCTGATTGCCCCTAAGTGCCTCTGCCTGCCTGGCTCTAACCTCTTTGTCTGCCTGCCTGATCACCCCTAACTGCCTGTGCCTACCTGATCGCCCCCAACTGCCCTCCCCTGCTGGCCTGATCTCACCCCCATCTGCCCTCCCCTGCAGGCCTGATTTCGCCCCCAACGGCCCTCCCCTGTAGGCCTGATCTCCCCTGCAACTGCTCTCCCCTGCAGGCCTGATCTCGCCCACAACATCCCTTCTCTGCCAGCCTCATCTCGTGCCTAACCACTCTTCCCTGCCGGCCTGATCGCCCCTAACTGCCTCTGCTTCGGCCCCCACCACCATGGCTTTGTCCGGAAGGAAGTCAGACGTCCGGAAGATGGCCAGTCAACCCAGTCTAAGTAGCATATTACCCTTTCATTAGTATAGATAGATTATATAGGATAGGATTGCTTAAATGAGGGTTGGGGAAGCCTTTTTCAGCAGGAGGAGATGCTCTTGGCAGACAAAAATACATAATCCCTATACTGGACTGATAGCCAATCATATATATGCACTATACTGCCAAACCGGTCATTTAAAAATTGAAGCACTTTCTTACACCTTACACCAAACAGCTGCTGCCCTTAAAACCCCTCCTCAGCCGCCACCTTAGGGTCTGTCTTCGCAGTTCACCCAGATTAGGTTCTGACTGGTCAGTTTCTATGCCTATCAGCGTCAAAAGCTCCGCCTCCTAGGCAGCCATTGGCTCCTCTCAGTTCACCCAGATTTGGTTCTGATTGGTTAGTTTCTATGCCAGTCAGTGTCTCTGGGTCTATCTCTGGGCGTGATCAGAGAGGCGGGGTTGATCAGCAGCTCCCCCAGGCTACTGGTGAGCAGGGTGAACTGCTGATCTCTTGTAGAGAGAGAGGCTCCGCTGCTGGCGAGGCAGCTGCTGATCAGCCCCTCCTCTCTCTCTGAGAGGTCAGCAATTCAGCCTGCTCGCCAGTCCTTGCCCACCAGAGCCTGTTGCGCGCACAGTCTGGCATTCTTTTGAGCCTTCGGTCCTATTGGATGTTCGGACCTTGGCTCTTTTTTTATATATAGATTATTTGTTATTCCACTGGTTTGTATCCTTATGATACCTTCACTGTAAATTTTAATGTTAGATATGGTAAGATACTGATCTTAATTATTTTTTTCAGAGTATTTCCATTATCTTTTCAAGCACTTAATCTTGTACCAGGCACTGTGCTACTTTTTGGTTTGCTTTTGTTTGTAAATCCTGACCTTAGGATATTTTTCCTTTTTTTAGAGAGAGAAAGTGCAAAGGGGAGGGAAGAGGGGGAGAGAGAGAGAAACATTGACAGAAAGAGAGATGTCGATTGGTTGTCTCCTGCACCCACCCAGCTAAGGCCAGGATGAAACCTGCAGCTGAGGTACATGCGCTTGACCGGGAATTGAACCCCAGACCCTTTGGTCTGTGGGCTGGTGCTGTTTAACCACTGAAAAAAACCAGCCAGGGCCTACTTTTTGAAATTAGAATGATGTATAATTCAAAGTTGGTACCTGCATAGATATTTCTTATTTCAAATGAACCTCAGAATGGTTCTAGAGATCCTCCAAAAAAGCATGTTGGGATTTTCATTTTAATTGCTTTTAATGAATAGGTATTTTTTGTTTGTGCTTAATAGTGAACATTTCCCAATATTGATTTTTCCTTTACAAGTAAAACGTATCAACCCATGGTATTATAGTCTTATTTACCTGAGTAGAGCTTTAATGTGTGTGTGTGTGTGTGTGTGTGTGTGTGTGTGTGTGTATCCCATGTTCAAAGGCTGTTAAATCGTGTTGTTTACCCATATCTTTAGAAAAAAATCACTTCTACTGTCATGGTAAAAACAACCTGCTTTCCTATTTATAATGGTCTGGCTCTATAGCGGTGGTTGGCAAAGTCATTAGTCAACAGAGCCAAATATCAACAACACAACGATTGAAATTTCTCTTGAGAGCCAAATTTTTTAAACTTAAGCTATATAGGTAGGTACATTGTTATTAACTTAATTAGGGTACTCCTAAGGCTTAGGAAGAGCCACACTCAAGGGGCCAAAGAGCCGCATGTGGCTTGCGAGCCGCAGTTTGCCAACCACGGCCCTATAGCAACTTCAGCACGAAATTATAGCTGATTTGCCTACAAACGTCAAGTGGTCATAATAATCTTGCCACTCAGTGTATATTATGCAACTTTATTAAGGTTATTGCTAGTTGTGTTTCTTTTTGTTGCTGTCATAAATGGTCTTAGCTTCTATTATGTTTTTCAACTGATGGTTGTTTTCTATATTAATACTGCTTATCCTCTCATCCAATTGTAATATCTAATGATTCCAGACAGTTACATACTCGTAGTGATAGTATTTATTCTTACCTTTTTAAAAAAATTAGTGGACTATTTTTTAAAGCAGTTTTAGGATTATAGAAAAATTGAACAGAGTATCCATATGCTGCCTCTTTCCTGCATAGTTTCCTTTAATATTGATCTTGAATTAATGTGGTACATATGTTATGATTGATGAGTAATATCTACTAGTATATGTTGTTATTAATTAAAGTCCATAGTTTCCAATAGGTTTCAGTCGTTGTGTTATATAGTTCTACTAGAGGCCCAGTGCACGAATTTGTGCATGGATGGGATCCAGCCAGCCTGCCCTTATCGGGGCCAGGCTGGCCAGGGAGAGGGGCCGCGGGAGGTTGGCCAGCTGCAGTGCACATCATAGCAACCTGTTGTTCTGGTCACTTTGCTTTTTTATATATACTAGAGGCCCGATGCATGAATTCGTTTACGGGGGCAGGGGGGTGGTCCCTCAGCCCAGCCTACACCCTCAAGCAATCCAGGACCCCTTGGGGGATGTCTTACTGCCGGTTTAGGCCCGATCCCTTGGACCGGCAGTAGGACATCCATCTCGCAATCCAGGACTGCTGCCTCCTAACTGCTTGCCTGCCTTATTGCCCCTAACCACTCTGCCTGACTGCCTGCCTGATCACCTCTACCCACTCACCTGCCTGCCTGATCGCCCCTAACCGCTTGCCTGCCTGCCTGCTTGATCGCCCCTAACCACTCACCTGCCTGCCTGATTGCCCCTAACTGCTTGCCTGCCTGCCTGATCGCCCCTAACCACCTCTGTCTCGGCCCCCGCCATGGTGGCTTCGTCCAGAAGGTCATTTGGCTGTCTGGTCTAATTAGCATATTATGCTTTTATTATTATAGATAGATGGATTTTGATAATACATAATGTCATGTATCCACTATTACAGAATCACTCAGAATAGTTTCACCACCCTCCCTTGTTTCACCTATTCATCTCTTCTCACTACCTCCATTCCAGACCCTACAGATTTTTTACTTTCTATATAGTTTTGTCTTTTCCAGAATGTCATATGGTTGGAATCATACAGTATGTAACCTTTTCAGACTGGATTCTTTCACTAGCAGTATAGTTGTGAGTGCATGAAACATAGGTCTAGTCTTCCACTATTATTTATTAATTATTGTATTATTTTCCATACAAATAACTATAAACCTACTTTTGCCCCACTCTGTATATAATGAAAGTTTCTCCATGTCTTTTCTGGCTTGATAGCTCATTTCTTTTTCTTGCTGAATATTTCTTTGTATGGATGTACCAGTTTACTTATCCATTTACCTGTTGACATTTTGGCTGCTTCTGGGTTTTGGCAATAATAAAGATGTTATAAAAGTTTGTGTGCAGGTTTTTGTATGGACACAATTTTTCAACTCATTTGGGTAAATACGTAGTATAACAATTGTTTGATCTTATGGTAAGACATGTTTAGCATGTAAGAAACTGCCAAGCTGTTTTAAAAAGTGGCTATACCACTGCATTTCTACCAACAGTGAAGGTGAGTTCCTGGTGCTCCACATCTTCATCAGCACTTGGTATTGTCAGTTTTTTAGGTTTTAGCCATTCTAATAGATGTGCACCATATTTATTTTAATTTGGGTTTTCCTCTTGATGAAAGATCTTGAGCATCTCTTCATATGCTTATTTACCATCTATAAATTACCTTTCATGGGGTGATAAAAGATATTATTTTGCTAAGTTTTTATTAATCCATGGATATTAGATTTTGTCAAATGCTTTTTCTGTCTCTATTAATATGTTCATATGATTTTCCTTTTAGCCTGTTGTTGTGATGGATTACATCAATCAGTGTTTGAATGGTGAAATAATCTTGTATACCTGGAATAAATGAATGAATGCATGAGTGAATGAATGAATGAATGAATGAATGAATGAATGAATTTTTAGCTTGGCTTAAGATATTTATTCACTGCTCTCATAGTTAGCCTCAATGGCTCAGCAAAAGGGTAGTAGAGCAAGGTAGTGGCATACAGTGACACAGTGCATCCTCATTTTTCATTTTTACATAGCAGTTTTTATACATTGTTTGCTTCAACTTGCTAATATTTTTTTGTGGATTTTTACACCTTTGTTCATGAGTGATAATGGTCTGTAGTTTTCCTGACTTTGCTTTTGGTATTAGAGTAATGCTGGCCTCATATAGTGAGTTAGGAAATGTTCACTCCATGATTTTCTGTTAGGATTAAGAGAACTAGAGGCCCAATGCATGAAATTCGGGCAAGGGGCTTTGACCACTGTGACTTTGTCTGGAAGGTCGTCCGGAAGGACGTCTGGCTATCTGGTCTAATTAGCATATTATGCTTTCATTATTATAGACATAGATAGATTATTATAATTTCCTCCTTAAATGTTTGGTAGAAGTCACCAGTAAAATCATCTTGTCCTGGTGCTTTCTTTTTTAGAAGGTTATTAATCAATGTTACATTTACTTTAACAGTCATAGGCTTATTCAGATGATCTATTTCTCCTTGTGTGAGTTTTGGCAGATTGTGTCTTTTTGAGAATTGGTCTATCATCTAAGTTACCATATTTGTGGCATAGAGTTATTCATAATGTTCCTTTATTATCTCTTAATGTTGTGGGCTTAATAGCAAGAGCTACTCATATTAAAATTTGTGACTTTCCCCCTTTTTTTTTTCCTTGGATAAGCTGACTAGAGTTTTATCTATTTTATTGATCTTTTCATAGATCCAGCTTTTGATCTGGTTGATATTTTTTTCTATTGCTTCCCTGTTGTCATTTAATTGATTTCTGCTCTAACTTTTATTATTACCGTTTGCTTTGAGCTTATATTGCTCTTCTTTCTCTAGTTTCTTAAGGTGGAAGCTTAAGTTATTGATTTTAGGTATTTTCTAATGCATGTATTTAATGCTATAACTTTCCCTCTAGATACTGCTTTACCTGTATTCCACAAATTTTTATAAATTGTATTTTCATTTTCACTTAGTTAAAAATATTTTAGAAGTGTGCTGCATAATCTCCAAATATTTTGGGATATTCCAGCTATTTTATTGTTAGTGATGTCTAGTTTAATTCCATTGTGATCTAAGTGCATACTTTATATGATTTTTATTCTTTTAAATTTGTTAAGGTGTGTTTTGCATTCAGGAATGTGGTCTATCTTGGTGAATGTTCCAAGTGGGCATGAGAAGATTGTATTTTCTGCTGTTGTTGAAGTATTATATAAATGTCAGCTGGATTCAATTGATTCATGGTGCTATTCAGTTCATCTCTATCTTTACAGATTTTCTGCCTGGTGGATCTGTCACTTACTGATAGAGTTTTCTGTATTAATATTTCTTTATTTGTCCTTGCAGTTCTATCAGATTTTGACTCATATTTTGATGCTTTGTGTTGGGAGCATATACCTTAAGAATTGTATGTCTTTGTGAAGAATTGACCTCTTTATCATTATGTAGTATTCCTCTTTATCCCTCATAATATCCTTACTCGGAATTCTGCTTTGTAATTAATATAATAACTCCCAGCTTTCTTTTGATTAGTGTTAGCATGGTATATCTTTCACCATCCCTTTAATTTTAATCTGTCTTTATATTTAACCACACATAGTTGGCTGTTTTTATTATCCACTCATATTTAAAATGATTATCGATACAGTTGCATGAATATCATATATTTAAATGTCTATTTCACTTGTTTTTTGCCTCCTTTGTCTTCCCATGTTATTCTGCATTCTTTGTTTTTAAGTATTTTATGTTTTAATTTTCTCTGTTGGCATATCAATTTTACTTTTTTAAAAGATTTTTTATGGTTGTTATAGAATTTGAAATATGTATTTACAGCTAATGTAAGTCTACTTACAAACATCAGTGTCCCTTCATGGGTGGTGCAGGTATTCTTACTCCTTCCCTTATGCCATTGCTGTCATTTATTTCTTCAAAAGCTATAATCACCAAATATATTGTTGCTATTATTTTGAAACTTGACTTACTAGATCAGTTAAGAGTAAGGAAAATAAAATATTTTCTTTTAAATCCATTTATTCCTTCTCTGACACCCTTAAGGCAAGTCTACTGTGCAAATGCCCTCAGTTTTTGTTTGTCTCGGAAAGTCTTTATTATTCTTTCACTTTTGAAAACTAATTCCATGGACACAAACTTCTAGGTTGGTGGATGTTTTTCTTTCAACACTTTAAATATTTCACTCTACTCTTCTTGCTTGCAGGGTTCTCAAGAGACATCAGTATAATGTTACCCTTTCTCTTCTATCAGTAAGGTGTGTTTTTCCTCTGGTTTCTTTCAAGATATTTTGTCTTTGATTTTCAGCAGTTTTAATATGATGTGCCTAGGTCTAGTGTGTGTGTGTGTGTGTGTGTGTGTGTGTGTGTGTTAACATTTGTCATATTTAGTGTTCTCGGAGTTTCCTAGTTCTGTGATTTAGTTAGTGTATCATTACTTTTTGGAAAATTATCAGCCATTCTTCAACTACTGCTTCTGTTTTTTCTCTCTTTCTCCCTTTCCATTATTTGTATATTGCACTTTTTGTAATTGTCTCACAGTTCTTGGATATTCTGTCTCCCACCGCCCCTTCTTTTTTCTCTTTGTTCTTCAGTTTGGGAAGTTTCTAATTGACATATCTTTAAGTTTACCAGTTCTATCTTTGGCCATGTTCAGTCTACTTATGATCCCATCAAGGTATTCTTTATTTCTGTTATAGTTTTTTTTATTCCTGGCATTTCCTTTTGATTCTTAGTGTCTCCATATCTCTGCCTATATTAGCCTTCTCTTGCAGATTGTCACTTTTCCATTAGAGCTTTAGCATTTTGGTCATAATTATTTTAATACTTACTTTTAATTCCAAAATCTCTGCCATACCTGTGTCTGGTTCTGATGTTTGCCTTGTCTCTTCAGACTCTTGGTTTGTTTGTTTTTTTGTTATTGTGTTGTTTGTTTGTTTTACATTTAACTTGCCTTACACGTTTTTGTTGAAAGCTAGAAATGTTGTATCAGTTAATAGGAACTGAGGTGAATTGACCTTCAGTGTGAGGATCTATGTTTATCTGGCTAGAGTTTGCTGTGTTTAATGTTTGCTGTGACTGTAAGTGTCAGAGGCTTCAGTTTCCTTTAGTATTTTGGTGTGTGTGTTTTTTTGGTGTGTGTGTGGGTGTGTGGGTGTGTGTGTGTGTTGCCCTCCCTTGTTGTCTTTGGGATTCTTTAGAAACTTCTTTTTAAATAGAGTATGTATCTTACAGGTCTCTCCATTGTAACCCACTGTTATATTGGAGACCTATTGATGTGGTGATAAGGGATTGGGAAGGGAAAGCATTATATAATCTTATGATTAAGTCACACTGTTTTAGTGGCCGTGATTCTAAGGGCTGTGACTTTGAGAAGAGTTTCTTAGCTTTTTGTTCCTCTCCTCCTCTGCCCCCTCTGACATTCAGAGTTATAAGGGAGCTGGAGTTAACTAGTTGCTCTTCCCCTAGGTCAGATAAGGTTCTAATAAAGAAGTTTTCTTGGAGGGCAGACCTGTATTAAGGAGAAAAGAACACTCTGGACATGTATTTTAATGATTATTTTCTCCCTCCCCCTGCCGGAAATGCTAGGGAGTTTTTCTTCAGTCTTCACAATGAAAACCTTGTAGGGTTCCTTGAAGTAAAACTCAAAAAAGTATGGCTTCTCTGCAGAGAGTGACCCACCAGGAGTTTTTAGTTTTCAAGACAGTCCATACTAGGCCTCCATCAATTCATCAATTACTGTTTAATATTTTCAAAATTTTTAAAGAATATTTTATTGATTTTTAGAAAGAGAAGAAGGGACAGGGAGAGAGAGAGAGAGAGAGAGAGAGAGAGAGAGAGAGAGAGAGAGAGAGAGAGAGAGAGAGAAATATCGCTGTGAGAACACATTGATCATTTGCCTCATGCACACCTCCTACCAGTGATTGAGTCCACAACCTGGGCATGTGCCCTTGACCGGGAATCAAACCGGCACTGGACAACATTTCTGGTGCACAGGAGGACACTCAACCAACGGGGCCACACTGGCTGGGTGCAGGAAATTTTTATTTTCATGTGGATACTCTTGAACTTTTCCAATTTCTTTAAATGAACATGTTTGTTGTGTGGGGTGTGGGGTAGGTTATTGATGGAAGGATAGTAGTAAGAAATTGTTTTAGATACTAATACGCAATAGTGGCATCCCACCTCATCTCTTTTTCTCCCACTCCAGCCCAAAAGAATCCATAAAATTCTGAAAACTCAACATCTGTTTTGCATTGAAATTATATTTAAACTAGAGGCCCAGTGCACAAAATTCGTGCACTGGGGTTGGTGGTGGTGGTGGTGGTGGTGGTGGAGGTGGTGTGTGTGTGTGTGTGTGTGGTGGGGTGGTGGTGGTGTCCCTCAGCCCAGATGGTGAGAGGGTGCAGGCCAGGCCGAGGGACCTCACCAGTGCACGATAGGGCCTGGGGAGGGACCGTGGGAGGGCTCCAGAGAGTGCCCAGCCTGTCTCGCTCAGTCCCGATTGGCCAGACCCCAGCAGCAAGCTAACCTACCAGTCGGAGCATCTGCCCCCTGTTGGTCAGTGCACATCATAGGGACTGGTCAACCAGTTGTCTGTTCTCTGGTGGTCAGTGCACATCATAGTGAGCGGTTGAGTGGCCTTAGCATATTGTTAGCATATTACGGTTTGATTGGTTGAATGGCTAACCAGATGACCAGACACTTAGCATATTAGGCTTTTATTATATACGATGTTTTAAATTCAGATATTTTATTTAATGGATTTGGAAATCTTTATTTGTTTCCACTCTTATGATCATTGCAACCAGCTTCATTTATTATATTAGAACTTCACTTTGCACCATTTTGAATGGTTTGTAATCACTTTAGTATTTAGATAAATAGAAAGAAAATAGACTTAGGATGAGGGTAAAGGTAAGTAAGAGGGAAATAATAGACTCTTGTGTTGGGCAGGCAAAGTAATAAGTACTTTAAAATCCCTGTTGTCTTAATCATATGCACAGAGTTGTATATATTTAGTAATTAAAATGGACTTAAAGAAATATAAACTTTATTCTTTTTTTCTTGTGTCTGATAAATTCATTAATTTTGTTTATTATAAATAAACTTGATTAATTTAATATATTGGAAAATCATTTAGAAGTAGCTGTCATTTGGACTAGTGACTACTAGTAGTACATTTGGGTTTTGATTTATGTGTATAAACAGCTTTACCTTTTTAATCTAATAACACTTCGGTAAAAATTGTAAAAACTCAATAAAAAGTGCCTTTTTGTGACAATTGTTAGTTTATATAGCACAACTCCAGTCTGTTTATTTCATACTATTAAAGAAGCATTGTGATTACAGTAGGTCCTGTCTTGTCCACAGGGAATATGTTCCAAGACTCCCAGTGGATGCCTGAAACTACAGATAGTATCAAACCCTATATACCGGTACACTATGTTTTTGCTTTTACATGCATATCTATAATGAAGTTTAACTTAAAAATTAGGCAAAGCCCTGACCGGTTTGGCTCAATGGATAGAGTGTTGGCCTGCAGACTGAAGGGTCCCAGGTTCAATTCCAGTCAAGGTCATGCTGTACTTTGTTTGCAGGCTCCTTCCTGGCCTGGGCTCTGGTTGGGGCTCGTGCAGGGGGCAATCAATTGATGTGTTTCTCTCACATCAATGTTTCTCTCTGTCTTTTCCTCTCTCTTCCACTCTCCCTAAAAATCAATGGAAAAATATCCCCGGGTGAGGATTAAAAAAAAAATTAGGCACAATCTGACCAGTGTGGTTCAGTTGGTTGGAACATTGTTCCATACACCAAAAGGTGGCAGGTTCAATCCTGGTCAGGGCACATACATACCCAGGTTGCTGGTCCAGTGCGAATGAGATCCATGTTTCTCTTTCCCAATTATAGCAATATACTGTAATAAAAGTTATATGACTGTAGTCTCTCTCAAATATATTATTGTTCTGACTTACCCTTCTTGTGATGTTTTAAGATGGTAGGATGTTAAACTTATTCCTGAATTTGCATAACCATCCCTTACTTGCAGTTGCAGTAAATAGCTTGCTGTCAGTTGTTTCCGGGATCACTTGCTGAAGTCTTGTTCAATGCTTTCTGATGCAATACATTGCTGTCGATTGGAACATATTTTTTGTTCATGTCTTCTACCCACAGATTTAAAGCCCTTTCTATCTTAACTAAGCACTTTTCACATGCGGTAGCTGTTACTTTTTCAGTTTGAGGTTCAACGGCAAAACTAGCAGGATTTTTTTTTCTCCCTCACAATTACATGGATAGAAGATTCATTCTTACCATGGATCTTAGCAATCTCAGCATACATCTTTTTCCTTAATAAAGTTGGGAACTTTCACCTTTTTGAAGGAACCACTTTGTGGTTTCTCTTTAGAATAGCTGAATTTTTAGCATTGCTACTCTTATGCTTTGGAGCCATTATTAAGTAAAATAAGGATTACTTGAACTCAAGCACTGCAATGCTATGACAATCTGATAACTTTGAGACAGCTGCTAAGTGACTAATTGGCAGGGAGTGTATAGGGCATGGATACACTGGACAAAGGGATGATTCATGTCTGGGTAGGAAGGAGCGGGATGGCACGAGATTTCATGATACTACTCAGAATGGCGTGACCATAGGAAGCTGAAATTGTGAAAAGTGAAATCATTGATAAGGAGGGGACAATGGTACTGAAAATTAAAAGAAATTCCAAAACTAAAAATGTGCTTAGTAATGTTACTTTTACCTGAAACATTTTTTGTATTACATTCCCATGATTTGTTTATTTTATAACTAGAGGTTTGTACCTTTTGACTCCCTTTACTCATTTGCCCAGACCTCGATCCCCACCTCTGACAACCACTAATCTGTTCTCTTTATCTGGGTGATTGGGGTTTTGCTTTGAGAGGGTTTTTTGTTTTTTATTTTTTTTAGATTCCATATATCAGTGAGGTCATACAATATTTTTCTTTGGCTGACTTATTTCAATTAGCATTAATGACCTCATGGCCCATCCAAATGGCAACATTTTATTCTTTTTTTATTGCTGAAGATTATTCCATTGTCTATATGTACCACATTTTCTTTATCCATTCATCTATTGATGGACACTTAGGTTGTTTCCAAATCTTGGCTATTGTAAATAATGCTACAGTGAATATAGGGGTACATACAACTTTTGAGTTAATATTTTTGTTTTGTTTTGATAAATAACCAAGAGTGGAATTGCTGGATTATATGATCTGCTTTTATTTTTAATTTTTTGAGGAAACTCCATACTGTGTTTCACAGTGGCTGCACCAATCTACATTCCGCTAGCAGTACATGAGGATTCCTACTTTTCCCCATCCTTGACAATACTTGTTATTTCTTATCTTTTTTTAAAAAAAGTTTTTATTGATTATTTTTATAGAGAGAGGAAAGGAGCGGGAGAGAGAGATAGAAACATCAATGAGAGAAAATCATTGATTGGCTGCCTCCCGCATGCACCCTACTAGGGATTGAGTGAAACCCAGGCATGTGCCCCACTGGGAATCAAACTGGCAACCTCTTGGTGCTTGGGTAGATGCTCAACCAACTGAGCCACACTGGCCAAGCTATTTCTTGTCTTTTTGATAAAACCATTCTAACAGGTATGAGGTGGTATCTCATTGTTTTGTTTTTTTAAATTGTTTTATTGCTTGAAGTATTACAAAGAGTATTACATATGTCTCCTTTTTTTCCTGCCCTTAACAATCATCCGGCCTCCCCTAACCCCCAGTGTCTTATGTCCATTAGTTATGCTTATATGCATGCATACAAGTCCTTTGGTTTGATCTCTTAACCTCCCCCCACCCCCCCGCCCCTTAATCCTCCCCAGGTTTCCCGCTGTTGTTTGACAATCTATTCGAGGCAGCTCTGCCCCTGTATCTATTTTTGTTCATAAGTTTATAATGGTCTTTATTATCCATGAGTGAGTGAGATCATGTGGTGTTTTCCTTCATTGACTGGCTTATTTCACTTAGCATAATGCCTTCCAGTTCCATCCATGCCGTTGCAAATGGTAAGAATTCCTTCTTTTTTTACAGCAGCATAGTATTCCATTGTGTAGATGTACCACCGTTTTTTAATCTATGCATCTACTGATGGGCACTTAGGCTGTTTCCAGATCTTAGCTATGGTGAATTGTGCTGCTATGAACATATGGGTGCATATATCCTTTCTGATTGGTGTTTCTGGTTTCTTGGGATATATTCCTAGAAGTGGGATCACAGAGTCAAATGGGAGTTCCATTTTTAGTTTTTTGAGGAAACTCCATACTGTCTTCCATAGTGGCTGCACCAGTCTGCATTCCCACCAGCATTGCACAAGTGTTCCTTTTTCTCCACATCCTCTCCAGCACTTGTCGTTTGTGGATTTGTTGATGATAGCCATTCTGACAGGTGTGAGATGGTACCTCATTGTTGTTTTGATTTGCATCTCTCGGGTGATTAGTGACTTTGAGCAAGTTTTCATATGTCACTTGGCTTTCTGAATGTCCTCTTTTGAAAGGTGTCTATTTAGGTCCTTTGCCCATTTGTTGATTGGATTGTTTATCTTCCTTTTGTTAAGTTTTATGAGTTCCCTATAAATTTTGGAGATAAGGCCCTTATCAGATATAACATTGGCAAATATGTTTTCCCACGCAGTGGATTTTCTCGTTGTTTTGTTGATGGTTTCTTTTGCTGTGCAGAAGCTTTTTATTTTGATGTAGTCCCATTTGTTTATTTTCTCTTTAGTTTCCAATGCCCTAGGAGCTGTATCGGTGAAGAAATTGCTTCGGCATATGTCTGAGATTTTATTGCCCTTGGATTCTTATAGTATTTTTATGGTTTCCCGTCGTACATTTAAGTCCTTTATTCATTTTGAGTTTATTTTTGTGTATGGTGTAAGTTGGTGGTCTAGTTTCATTTTCTTGCATGTATCCGTCCAATTTTCCCAACACCATTTATTGAAGAGACTATCTTGACTCCATCGTATGTTCTTGCCTCCTTTGTCAAATATTAATTGAGCATATTGGTTCGGGCCAATTTCTGGGCTTTCTATTCTATTCCATTGATCTATATGTCTGTTCTTGTGCCAATACCAGGCAGTTTTGAGAACAGTGGCTTTGTAAAACAGCTTGATATCTGGTATTGAGATCCCACCTACTTTGTTCTTTCTCAGGATCACTGCAGCTATTTGGGGTCTTTTTTTATTCCAGATGAATTTTTGGAGAGTTGGTTCTAGGCCTGTGAAATATGCCGTTGGTATTTTAATGGGAAGTGCGTTGAATTTATAGATTGCTTTGGGTAGTATGGACATTTTAATGATGTTGATTCTACCAATCCAAGAACATGGTATGTTCTTCCACCTGTTTATGCCTTCCTCTATCTCTTTTTTCAATGTCCTGTAGTTTTCTGAGTAGAGGTCTTTCACCTCCTTAGTTAAGTTTATTCCTAGGTAGCTTAATTTTTTGGTGCAGTGGTAAATGGGATTGTTTTTTTAGTCTCTCTTTCTGTAAGTTCACTATTGGTGTATAGAAATGCCATAGATTTCTTGGCGTTAATTTTGTATCCTGCTACATTGCCGAATTCATGTATTAAGTCTAATAGTTTTTTTATGGAGTCTTTAGGGTTTTTTATGTATAATATCATGTCATCTGCAAATAAGGACGGTTTTACTTCCTCTTTTCCAATTTGGATGCCTTTTATTTCTTCTTCTTTTTTTAAATATATTTTATTGATTTTTTACAGAGAGGAAGGGAGAGAGATAGAGAGCTAGAAACATCGATGAGAGAGAAACATCGATCAGCTGCCATCTGCACATCTCCTACTGGGGATGCGCCCACAACTGAGCTACATGCCCTTGACCGGAATTGAACCCGAAGCCCTTCAGTCCGCAGGCCAACGCTCTATCCACTGAGCCAAACCGGTTTCGGCTATTTCTTCTTCTTGTCTAATTGCAATGGCTAATACTTCCAGTACTGTATCGAACAGGAGTGGTGAGAGTGGCATCCCTGTCTTGTTCCTGTTCTTAGGGGAAATGGTGTTAGTTTTTGTCCATTGAGTATGATGTTGGCTGTGGATTTGTCATATATGGCTTTTATTATGTTGTGTGATCCTTCTATTCCCATCTTGCTGAGAATTTTTATCAAAAATGGGTGTTGGATTTTGTCAAATGCTTTTTCTGCATCAATTGATATGACCATGTGGTTTTTTTCTTTCAGTTTGTTTATGTGATGTATCACGTTTATTGATTTGCGGATATTGTACCATCCTTGCATCCCTGGGATAAATCCTAGTTGGTCATGGTGTATGATCTTTCTGATGTACTGCTGGATCCGGTTTGCTAAGATTTTGTTGAGGATTTTGGCATCTATGTTCATGAGGGATATTGGCCTGTAATTCTCTTTCATTGTGTTGTCTTTACCTGGTTTTGGTATTAGGGTGATGCTGGCTTCATAGGATGAGCTTGGAAGTGTTCCTTCCTCTTGAATTTTTTGTAGTAGTCTGAGGAGGATAGGTTTTAGTTCTTCCTTGAATGTTTGGTAAAACTCCCCTGTGAAGCCATCTGGTCCTGGGCTTTTGTTTGCTGGAAGCTTTTTGATGACTGCTTCAATTTCTTCCATAGTTATTGGCCTGTTGAGATTTTTAGATTCTTCCTGATTGAGTTTTGGAATGTTGTATTTTTCTAGGAATATGTCCATTTCCTCCAGGTTCTCGAATTTGTTGGAGTAGAGTTGTCTATAGTATTGTTTAACAATCATTTGTATTTCTGTGGGGTCTGTTGTTATTTCACCTCTATCATTTCTGATTCTGTTTATTTGGGTCCTCTCTCTTTGCTTCTTTGTGAGCCTGGCTGGAGGTTCATCAATCTTGTTTATCCTTTCAAAGAACCAGCTCTTGGTTTCATTGATTTTATGTATTGTTTTTTTGGTCTCTGTGTCATTTATTTCTGCTCTAATCTTTATTATCTCCCTCCTTCTGCTCACTCTGGGCTTTTCTTGTTGCTCTCTTTCTAATTCTTTGAGTTGTAGAGTTAGATGATTTACTATCATTTTTTCTTGTTTTTTGAGATAGGCCTGTAGAGCTATAAACTTCCCTCTCAGGGTTGCTTTCATTGTGTCCCATAGGTTTTGGATTGTTGTGTTTTCATTGTCATTAGTTTCCAGGTTGTTTTTAATTTCTTCTTTGATCTCATTGGTAACCCAATCAATATTTAATAACATGCATTTCCGCTTCCAAGTGTTTGAGTATTTTGGGTTGTTTTTATTGTAGTTTATTTCTAATATTATGCCCTTGTGGCCTGAGAAGATGCTTGGTATGATTTCAATCTTCTTGAATTTGGGGAGACTTTGTTTGGGACCCAATATGTGGTCTATTTTTGAATATGTCCCATGCGCCCCTGAGAAGAATGTATATTCCGTGTCTTTGGGGTGAAGTGTTCTGAAGATGTCAATTAATTCCATCTGATCTAGTGAGTCATTTAGGATTGCTGTTTCTTTGCTGATTGTTTGTCTAGAGGATTTATCCAGTGATGTCAGTGGTGTATTAAAGTCCCCTACTATGATTGTATTGTTGTCGATCTCTCCTTTGATATCTTCCAGGATTTTTTTTATGTATTTGCGTGCTTCTGAATTGGGTGCGTATATGTTTATCAGGGTTATATCTTCTTATTGTATTGATCCCTTTAGTGTTATGAGGTGGCCTTCCTTATCTCTTGTTATGGCCTTCACTTTGAGGTTTATTTTGTCTGATATAAGTATTGCTACCCCACCTTTTTTTTTCATTTCCATTTGCCTGAAAGATATTTTTCCATCCCTTCACTTTCAGTCTGTATGAGTTCCTTCTTCTGAGGTGGGTTTCTTGTAGACAGCAAATGTATGGGTCATGTTTTTTTATCCGTGTAGCCACTCGATGTCTTTTGGTTGGAGCATTTAGTCCGTTTACGTTTAAAGTTATTATTGAAAGGTACTTGTTTGTATCCATTTCTTTTTTTGTGTAGCTGTTTTCTTTCTGAGCTTTTAATTTCTTCTTTTTACACCAGTCCCTTTAGCATTTCTTGCATTGCTGGCTTGGTGGTGATAAACTCCCTTAGCATTTTTTTTGTCTGTGAAGCTTCTTATTTCCCCTTCAGTTTTGAATGATAGCCTTGCTGGATAGAGTATTCTTGGATTCAGTCCTTTGCTTTGCATCACTTTGTAAATTTCTGTCCATTCTTTTCTGGCCTGATGTGTTTCTGTTGAGAAATCATTTGATAATCTAATGGGAGATCCCCTGAATGTAACTTTCTGTCTCTCTCTTGCAGCCTGTAAGATTCTCTCTTTGTCCTGAACATTTGCCATGGTAATTATGATGTGTCTTGGTGTGGGTCTTTTCGGGTTCACCTTGTTTGGGACTCTCTGTGCTTGTGTGATTTTTTTTCTTCCCCACCTCTGGGAAGTTTTCTGATATTATTTCTTCAAATAGGTTTTCTAACCCTTGTTCCTCTTTCTGTTGTTCTGGCACCCCTATTATTCATATGTTGTTTCGTTTCATGTTGTCCCATAGCTCCCTAGGCTCTCTTCCTGTCTTTTAATTTTTTTCTGCAATTGCTGTTCAGTTTGGGTGTGTTTTGTTTCCCTGTCTTCTAATTCAGTAATTCGGTCCTCTGCTTCTCCTAGTCTACTGTTGAAACTTTCAATGGTGTTTTTTATTGCAGCTATATCACCCTTCATTTCTTCTTGTTTCTTACACAATTTATTGATTTTTTTCATCTGTTTCTTCTTGCTTCTTGCATAAGTTGTTGATTTTTTCTTCCATCTGGTTTATGCACTCTAGAACCCTTAATCTGAATTCTTTTTCTGTCATGTTGCATGCCTCTGTATCATTAGCTGTTTTTCTGGCGAGTCCTCCTTTTCTTTCCTTTGGGGGTTTCTTTGTCTACCCATGTTTTATCGTACTGCCATATCTAGATGTTGAGTCGTTCAGTGGCTGCTCCTTGGTGGCAGTGGCTCTTCAGGCTGCGGTTGTTCCTTGGGCGGTTGTGGTAGCAGCTGCTCCTCAGTTGGTAGCAGCTCCTCTGGTGGGTGCTGTTCACAGTTGTGGTGGTGCCTCTGGCTCGTGGGGGGAGGCTTCACACACAGCTGCTGTTCCTCAGACAGAGGATATGGTGATCAGGAGGCTGCTGTTTCTTGGATGGGGGCGCACTACTCAAGCAACTGCTACCCCTTAGAATTGTTACTTTTAATCTCTTAAGTAACCTCAGGGCAAGGTGTTTTCCAATAGGGTGTGTCAACTGTCTTCCCCCCAGGCAAGGCAGATGTCTATCTCCCCAGGCAAGACAGATGTCTATGTGGCTGTGTGAGGGAATGACTGAGCCGAGGAGACTTGGGGTGTCTGCCAGAGCACAAGGTGGGTGGCTCCACAGGGAATGTTTGTGCCTTGGCCCTTTAAGAGGGTGCCTGAACTTTCAGCTGCCACTCCCTGGCAGACAGCTCCCCACTGCTTTTCACAGCTTGATGTTATGTGGATACCCTCCTCAGCTTGGTGCTCTCTGCTGGGGTGCCCAGCTCCGGGATTAGATCCCAGAATTCTCAGTGGCACCTCCCCCCCTCCACCACTGGCTGAGATATCTCTCTGGGACTTCAGTTCCCCTCTGTGGGTCACGTCTCTGCCCCTCCTACAGTCTCTATGCCGGCTCCACCTTTGGTCCTGGGGTATCAGGGTTCTCTCCTGTGAGTTTTCCACTGATTATTCAGGAAGCCCTCTCGTATTTCAGTTGTAATTCCAGCTTGTTCCTGGGAACATGACCATGCAGCATCCTCCTACTCTGCCACCATTTTTAATCTCTCTCATTGTTTTATTTTTTTTAATTTACATTTCCCTGATGATTTGTGATGTTGGACATCTTTTCATATACCTGCTGGCCATGTGTATGTCTTCTTTAGGAAAATTTCTATAAGGATTCTGTGCCCATTTTTAAAATTGGATTGTTTGATTTTCTGCTATTGAATTGATATGAGATCTCTACATATTTTGGATATTAACCTTTTATCAGATTTATAATTTTCCGAATATTTTCATTCAGCAGATTGCCTTTTCATTTTGTTGTTCCTTTTGCTGTGTAGTTTTTAATGTGATATAGTCCCACTTGTTTATTTTTGCTCTTGTTGCCTTTGATTTGGTATCAAGGAGCTTTCCATCTATGTTCTCTTCTCAGAGTTTTATGGTTTCAGGTCTTACATTCAAGTCTTTAATCAATTTTGAGTTAATTTTGTTAATTTTTGTGTATGGTGTAAGATTGTTGTCCTGTTTCATTAATTTGTATGGGCTATCCAGTTTTTCCTTCACCATTTATTAAAGAGACTATCCTTTTCCTATTGTATATTCTTGGCTCATTTGTTGTAATTAATTGATAATACATAGGTTTATTTCTGGACCTTTTGTTCTGTTTCATTGATCTATATTTCTCTTTTTATGCCAATACCATACTGTTGAATTCCTATAGCTTTTTTATTTATAGTTTGAAATCAGGGAGCATGATGCCTCTGCTTTTGTTGTTCTTTCTCAAGATTGCTTTGACTCTTTGGAGTCTTTTGTGGTTCCATACAAATTTTAGTATTGTTTGTTCTATTTCTGTGAATAATGCCATTGGAATTTAACAGGGGTTATATTGAATTTGTAGATTGCTTTGGGTACTGTGGACATTTTAATAATACTAATTTTCCAACCCATGATAGTTTCACAATAAACTTTTGGTAGGTATTTATATAAATGAATATGAATGATATGAAATATGTAATCTTCATATTAATTTTTGACGTTGTCTTTTATAATTCAGTATTTACTCTTGTTTAAAATTTATTTTAATATGTCAGTTATTTCCTAAAGTTATTTACTAGATTAAAATATTGTATAGATACTGTACATCAAAAATTGGTTCAAATATATACATGTTTATTAGCCCTAGCTGGTTTGGCTCTGTGCTTAGAACATTGGCTGGAGGACTGAAGGGTCGCGGGTTTGATTCAGATCAAGGGCACTTACCTCAGTGCAGGCTTGATCCCTGCCCGTCCCCTCCCCTCCTCTCTAAAAATGAAAGGAAAAAAATATCCTTGGGTGAGGATTAATTAAAAAGAACACACACACAAAAAAAAATAGGAACCATTGCAATGAAATTTCTCTATTTATAATGTGTGTGTGCGTGTGTGTGTGTGTTTATATGACATTAAAAAAATTAAATCCTAAGGGAGCTCTGCCATAAACTTTAAAGATATGGATTGTGCAAATATTTGAGTTACTACTTAGTAATTGAAGCCTTTCAATGTATTCTTTGCTGTTTGCATCCCAGTATTCTCTCTCATTGCTATGTGTTCTAATTAATGAGAGAAATAGTATCTGACGTGCTTCACGTTTGTATACTTGGCCACTTATTCACTCAGACACTTGTATCGTTAAGCCTCAGGGTATATGAGTGAGTAGGGTATGATGTTGGAGAAATTCAAGACATGGACAAACATACAAAATGTGAGTTCAACTAAAAGATAGACCTACCAAGATGTTTAGCACTTAGATTGTTAAATTAAATATGCTAGAGTTTATTATATGTAAATGTTTGAGCAGCTTCTAAAAGTACAATGGAGTATGGTATTTGTATATAAAAGCATGTTCTATTGTGTTTTAAAATGATATTTCATTTACTTTCAAGAGATTCTTAGCTGACCTTCATTGAAGGTAGGGAATTAATGAAACATATTAAACTGAAAACAAATGACCAAAAGTGTTCATGGTAATGATTGAAACATGGACATATATGCAGAGAAATAGTTTCAAAATATTCTTTGAAATGAAATGAACTTGAAATTTGCTTGCACTATTTTTCTTAATATTTCTGTATATTGATCTGGAGCTTTTGTATTAAAAGAGCAAGTGTTCTGTTATAAAGACTATATTCAGTGTCAGAAAATTTGTTACTTTTATTTTTTGCAGGTGGTTTCAGACACCCTCACAGGTTTTCTACCATGCAGCGACTGAACATGGAGGAAAAGATGTATATCCAGGGCAGTGTCTGTGGGAAGGTTGTGAGCCTTTTCAGCGACAAAGGTTTTCTTTTATTACCCACTTACAGGTACACTTTCTTAATACTGTTTGGTCAGTAACTCTTTTGCAGTAAAGGTTTTGATGCATATTCTTTTACTTCCTCTTTCTCAAAAAGGATAAGCACTGTTCAAAGGATGCCCTGCTTGCAGGATTAAAACAAGATGAACCAGGACAAGCAGGAAGTCAAAAACCTTCTACCAAGTAAGGAACATGAGTTTACTTCCTGTTGTATATACAGAAAGAAAAATCAGGAAAGTAGGCAAAACATATTAACAATGAAATTTAACTTTAGCATAGTAGGAAACTGGAAACCTGAGTTCTGGTCCAGCTCTGCCATTCACCAGCTATGTGACCCTATTCAAATTGCTTAGAGTATTTACTCTAAGCATCACTTTCATATTTATATGAGAAATATTTTGTAAACTGTAACTATATACAGGGGTGGACAAAAGTAGGTTTACAGTTGTTTGAATGAAAAATAATGCAATAATTAATAAATAATACAAGTATAAACTATCACATTCACAACTGTACACCTACTTTTTCCCACCCCTTTTTTTTATTCTTTGAGAGTAATTGAACATGTATTTGATAATGGCAAAGAGATTTCTTCTTACAATTCATATACTTGTAATGAATGTAGTGGAGTTCTAAGTTGCAGATTTCTGTAAGTTCCTTATTAGATTTATATAGTATCTCCTATTCTGTTTCTGAGGGCCTTAGTTGTAGATTCTGTAACCTGAATAATATTTTTAACTCTGAAAATGTGAAAATTAATTTGCCACCACTTACTAAGATACTGCAATATACTAGGCATTGTGCCAGACCTAGGGAATTCTAAGAATAAGACATAGTCTCTAACTTTAGAGCTGATATTCTAGAAAGAGAACTAGAAATATGGGAGTACAGAATCTGCTTACATACTTTATTCAGTTCTGTTAATGAGCATCTACTATGTGCTAGACACTAAGGTATAGAATGAGGTATACATGACCACAATACATTTTGCTGTTCTTAAGTGTCTGGAGATCCATCAGTGAGAGGTGTAGGTAATTCTTACTATATAGTATTAAAGTACTAAAATGAAGGTGCACAAGATACTATGAGAGCTCACCTAAACTAATCCAGGGAAGGCTTTCTGACAGAAAGTACCTCTAAACTGAGACCCAAAGAATAAGGAGTAAATAGTAGAAGGTCTCATAAGCTATAATCATGAGATTGAGTTTTATCCTACAGGCAATAGAAAGTCATTTTTCTGCCAAGTATCTTTTCCTATAATTTTCACTGTCTTTAATTTGTATATATTATGTAGCTTATAAGAATATGTTGGAATATGTTTGGTTTTGCTCAAGTTTGGAGGAAGAGATATTTGATGTGTTGATTACAATCAATCGAAAATCTTTGTCATCGTATATAATAAAAGCCTAATGTGCTAAGTGTCCAGTCGTCCTGTCAGATGTTCTACCAATCAAAGCGTAATATACTAATGAATGCTAAGGCCACTCACCGCTCGCTATGACGTGCACTGACCAGGGGGCAGGCAGCCTACCGGTCGACCAGTTGCTATGACATGCACTGACCACCAGGGGGCAGACACACTGACCAGTAGGTTAGCTTGCTGCTGGGGTCCAGCCAATTGGGATTGAGCAAGATGGGCCAGACACACCCTGGAGCCCTCCCACGACCCCTCCCCAGCTGGCCAACCTCCCACGTCCCTCCCTGGCCCCAGTCATGCACCAATGGAGTCCCTTGGCCTGGCCTGCATCCTCTCACAATCTGGGACTCCTCGGGGGATGTTGGAAAGCCGGTTTCGGCCCGACGGCGGAACGACCAGTCACTATGATGTGCACTGACCACCAGGGGGCAGACACTCAACACAGGAGCTGCCGCCTGGTGTCAGTGTGCTCCCACAGAGGGAGCGCCGCTCAGCCAGAAGCCGGGCTCATGGCTGGCGAGCGCAGTGGTGGTGGTGGGAGACTCTTCTTGCCTCCGTGGCAATCGGACATCCCCCGAGGGCTCCTGGACTGCAAGAGGGTGCAGGTCGGGCTGAAGGGCCCCCCCCCCCCCCCCACGCCCAAGTGCATGAATTTCATGTACTGGGCCTCTAGTTTACAAATAAAATCTAGTAACAGTAAATATGTAGATATTCTTTTCTTTTGACAACTATATGTAGTTATAAACTGGTTTACAATTCAAAGATTGCTTTTACATTAACTTAATATTCAGAATTAGTTTACTTATGTAAAAAAGTGCCAGAAATATCCCCACTTTACATATGTGAAACCTGAAGCATAGAGGGGCAAACTGAAATATTCAAAGTCATACAACTAGTTATTGTGCCAGAAATAGACAGATTTCCCCACATGCAAGTCAGTGCTCTTTACACCATGGCCTCGGCAGAATACAAAAGCTATTAATGCAATTTTCTGCTTGGCCAAGGAAATCTAGAGTCGCTTGAATCTAATTTTAGGTAAAATTCATTCCTTCAGTCTGAGTTTTAAAAAGGATGTTAGAATTATACTGGAAGGGTTGATTAGAGTTATTAAATAATGGTGGAAAATAAGATTATATAACAAATACTTTGAAGTATGGTGTTTAACATAATTTCATCCTATATAATAAAAGAAAAACATGCAAATTAACCGCCCCTCTGCTATGCTAAAGCCACGCCCACAAGCCAATCAGGAGTGAGTATGCAAATTAACCCACCTAAGATGGCAGCAGCCACAGAGCTGGAGTGAGCAGGAGGCTTGGGTTGCCCGGGTGATGGAGGAAGCCAAGCTTCCCGCCTGCCCTGGCTGGTCCTGGGCTCCACTCAAGGCTACAAAGTTCCAATTATAGAAGATAAATAAATCCCAGAAAGAAAAAAAGGAGAGGCTGGGAGCTTGGGTTGCCGGGGGGCATGGCCAGCCTGCAAACAGCCATCAGCCCCTCACCCAGGCTGGCCAGGTACCCCAGTGGGCAAACCCCACCCTGAAGGGGGTGTGGCTAGTCTGAAAACGGCCCTCAGCCCCTCACCCAGGCTGTCCAGGCACCCCAGCGGGACTCCCACCCTGATCTGGGATACCCTTCAGGGCAAAGCAGTAGTCCACCCGTGCACCAATCCACTATCCTATATAATAAAAGGGTAATATGCAAATTGACCTCAACAGCAGAATGACTGGTCACTATGACACAGCCAGAAGCCGGGCTCAGGGGGCAGACACTCAATGCAGGAGCTTCCCCCTGGTGGTCAGTGCGCTCCCACAGGGGAAGCTCTGCTCACCCACAAGCCAGGCTGACGGCTGCCAGTACAGCAGTGGTGGTGGGAGCCTCTCCTGCCTCCTCAGCAGCTCTAAGGATGTCTGACTGCAGCTTAGGCCTGCTTCCCGCTGGCAAGTGGACATCCCACGAGGGCTCCCGTGCTGCCAGAGGGATGTCTGACTGCCAGCTTAGGCCCTATCCCCCGGGGAGTAGACCTAAGCCAGAAGGTGGACATCCCCCGAGGGGTCCCAGACTGCGAGAGGGCACATGCTGGGCTGAGTACCCCCTCCCCCCCCCACCTGAGTGCACAAAGTTTTGTGCACCGGGCCTCTAGTATTATTATATTAGGTTACCTTTTTCTGGATCACCCATACCTATGTCAATACATTCTTGGGTAATATTATTTTAGTCTTGGTATTGTTTAGCCAAAATAATTTGCAGCTCAAATTGCAGACAATGTTTTTATTTGTTAACATCTTCACATTACATTCAATGATGTAAACTCCACAAACTTTGGTACTATGGTGTAATTTTAAATTAAATTTATTGGGGTAACCTTGGTTAATAACATTATATAAGTTTCAGGTGTACAACTTTATAATACATCGTCTGTATATTGCATTGTGTGCTCACTGCCCAAAAGTCACTCTCCTTCTATCACCATATATTTAAGCCCCCTCACCCTCTTCATCCTCCCCCTCTGAAAACAAACATACTGTTGTCTGTGTCTATAAGTTTGTTTTTTATTGTGTTTTTTTCCATTTGTTGCTTTCTGTTTCATATCCCACATATGAATACAATCATGGTTTTTGTCCTTTTCCATCTGACTTATGTTGTATTTATTTTTACTGTATGTTTACTAGCACAGTAACTTTAAAAATGGATTATGCTGGAACATCTATTGTTTGCTTTAAAATTGGTAAATTGGAAAATAAAACACTTGAAATTTCACCTGAAACTAAGAGCCCCTTTGCCTAGGCGACACAAAGAATAAATATTAATGCTGGGCCATGGGAGATTTTATTCATCCTGTATCCACCTGGAGTTGGCAGCTTGGTTATGGTCAGTCTGCAGCATCGTGTTAACAGTCTCTTTTTCTGTCTGACAATTTAGGCAGCCAGTTGTAGGGGGCACAAGCTCAACTCCTAGAGCACAAAAGGCCATTGTGAATCATCCCAGTGCTGCCCTTATGGCTCTAAGGAGAGGATCAAGAAACCTCGTCTTTCGAGATTTTACAGTAAGCAAGCCTTGAAAGCCTTTCCTGTAAAGGTGTGAGCACTGTGTGATTTAGATCTTTATTCTTTTCTTTTCCTTTCTTTTTAAGGATGAAAAAGAGGGACCAATAACTAAACACATCCGACTAACAGCTGCCTTAATATTAAAAAACATTGGTAAATATTCAGAATGTGGTCGCAGGTGAGTAATCTGTTTTCCATAGCCGAAATGAATTTAGATTATTTTACTTTTCTTATAAGGTAATGAAATTAGATATCTATATTTTATTCACTGTTTTTCTCAGGAACTTTGTATGTCAAAAAGCTTATGCCAAGGTCAGGCCATCGTGATCTCTTAAAAGCCAAAAAATAGAGAGAAGTTGAAACTACCAAAAGGCGTTCCTTTAACTTGTTTTATTATGTTAATTTTCTTGGTAGCCATAGACTTTAGAGTAAAAAGTATATCTGCTAAAGGGAAAACTTACGGAGGGAGGAATGAATTAATCATTTGAATTATGTGGGATTAGATTAAATTCAGTTTGTTAATTGGCATTTTAATGAAGCTATCAAAGTTAACATTTACTATGATATTGCTAAAGTGTTAAAAAAGTTACTTTCTAATGGACTTAACCAAGAGAAAACTCGGGATTTTGTAGGTCCTTGAACGATGAAATGTTCTCTTGATGCCTTTTGGACCTTGTCTCCCTTGAAACTTAACTGGCTTCTCTAGTATTCCTCCCATATCTCAAGCTACTTTATTGAAAAGTTGTCCTCTAAGGCATCTTGTCTTCCAGATAGTGAAGATAGTGACTTTCTAACTGAGTCTCTCTTCTCTCACATATATAGTCCCTAAATATATCTTTTTTATTATTATTATTATTATTATTAGTTAAGGTATTACAAATGTGTCCTCATCCCTCCCATTAACCCCCAACCTCCCCCCCACACACACACATTCATGCTCCCATCCCCCTGTTGTCCATGTCCATTGGTTTGGCTTATATACATGTATACAAGTCCTTCGGTTGATCTCTTCCCCTTACCCCTGCCCTCCCCTACTTTCCTTCTGGGGATTGATAGCCTGATTGCTGTTTCTCAGTCTTTGGGTCTGTCCCTTTTCATCAGTCTATGTTGTTCTCTATAATCCACAAATGAGTGAGATCATGTGGTATTTATCTTTCTCTGACTGGCTTATTTCACTTAGCACAATGCTCTCCAGTTCCATCCATGCTGTTGTAAAAGGCAAGAGTTCCTTTTTTTTTACCGCAGCATAGTATTCCATTGTGTATATGTACCACAGTTTTCTAATCCATTCATCCGCTGATGGGCACTTAGGCTGTTTCCAAATCTTAGCTATGGTGAATTGTGCTGCTATGAACATAGGGGTGCATATATCCTTTCTGATTGGCGTTTCTGGTTTCTTGGGATATATTCCTAGTAGTGGGATCGCAGACTGGTGCAGCCACTGTGGAGAACAGTATGGAGCTACCTCAGAAGACTAAAAATGGAACTCCCATTTGACCCAGTGATCCCACTACTAGGAATATATCCCTAAATATATCTTGATTCTACCTTAGTTCTCCTTCCTTCTCCTCATTTTGCCTTTTATGATATTTCTTGCAATAACCTTGCAACTGGATTTTCCAAACATAAAAACAATGAATTTACCAAAAAATTAACCAAAAAAAGCAATGAATTTGACTATATCAAATTTTAAAACTTTTATAAATTAAAGATGACTAAAACTCTTAGAGCTAAAGAACTTTTGCAATGACAAAAGTTACTATATTTAGTGTATCAAGTATTCTCAGATGAGTATGAAAAATTCTTAATATTCGAATTTTTAAAAAATAAAGCTTTTCAAAAGAAATATGAAGGTTTAGTAACCACATGAGAGCACCGGTGTCTTCCTGTTTAATTTATAACATGATTTCTTCCTACCTTTCTCACTGTTTTGCCCTCCCACTCTTCTTTTTGCTGCATAGCCTATGTTTAAGTTTCAGCCACACTAAATCACATGCAAATTCCTAATCATGCTAGACTTTCATGTTACACTTTTGTACATTTGTTCCAATGCTCATTGTTTATTACCCCTTGCCTGGACTACCCTTCTCCCTGTGATACCTGCCTATTAAATATCTGCAGACTCTTCATAATTCAACTTAGACATTAGCTTCTGTCTGCCACCTTTCTTATGCCGTGTTCCCCTTCCCCACCGAGTTTGTTGTTCTCTATTTTTATAACATTCTGTCTCACAACATTTAATATTACTTTGTAAATCATTTTGATATTACCTTTTTCTCTTACTGACCTCTGTTCTGACTTTCTCTGATTAATATCTGTAGCCTGAACACCTAGCACAATGCCCAATACATTACAGGTAATCTCTACTTCCTATTCATATTTAGGATTCAACTCAAGGTGACCTCTTCCTTTCCTGACATCTTTCTTACAAACCTACTCCTGGTAGGTACTCTCTACCACTGCACACATTGCTTGTTACCACCTGAGTTCTTTGAAAGCAGGGGTTGAACATTTATTTTGTGTGTGTATCCTTAGTGCCTAGCATACTGTTGGGAATGTAATAGTGATTCAATAAGTATTTGATTGATAGACAGATGGAAGAAAAGAAGTCTCACAAATTAACTTTTTCGTAGAATCTGTCTGAAATTTGTGTAGGCAATTAGAATTACAAAAGTAATTTTAAACTTTTTCTTAGGGCTTTTTCCTCACATTCTTTTTTTTTTTTTTTTTAATCTTTATTTGTTGAAAGTATTACATATGTCCCCTGTTTTCCCCCATTAACTTCTAGCCCGTCCTTTCCCCCAACCTCAGGCCTTCATCACCCTACTTTCTTTGTCCATGAGTGACACATACATGCATACAAGTTCTTTGGTTGATCTCTTTTACCCACCCTCCCTGTCTTCCCTCTGCAATTCGACAGTCTGTCCCATGCTTCTGTGTCTCTGGATCTATTTTGTTCATTAGATTCCTCACATGAGTGAGATCATGTGATACTTATCTTTCTGACTGGCTTATTTTGCTTAGCATAATGCTCTCCAGGTCCATCCAAGCTCTTACAAATGGTAAGAGGTCTTTCTTTTTTATAGCTGGGTAGTATTACATTGTGTAGATGTACCACAGGCTTTTAATCCACTCATCTGCTGATGGGCACTTGGGCTGTTTCCAAATCTTAGCTATTGTAAATTGTGCTGCTATGAACATAGGGGTGCATATATTCTTTTTAATTGGTGTTTCAGGATTCTTAGAATAAATTCCTAAGAGTGGGATCACTGGGTCAAATGGGAGTTCCATATTTAATTTTTTGAGGAAACTCCATAATACTGTTTTCCACAGTGGCTGCACCAGTTTGCATTACCACCAGCAGTGTACTTTGCCAATGATTCATCTGATAAGGGGGTTTATTTCCAAAATGTATAGGTAACTCATACAACTTAACAAAATGAAGGCAAGCAATCCAATTAAAAAATGGGCAAGGGACCTAAATAGACACTTCTCCAAAGTGGACATACAGAAAGCCAAGAGACATACGAAAAAATGCTTAAAGTCACTAATCATAAGAGATGCAAATCAAAACAACAATGAGTTATCACCTCACACCTGTCAGAATGGCTATCATCAACAAATCAACAAGTGTTGGCGAGGATGTGGAGAAAAGGGAACCCTAATACACGGCTGGTGGGAATGCAGACTTTCCTCAGATTCTTTTTGTTTTTAATGTGTTCCTATTAACTTTTAGAGAGAACTAGAGAGAGATAGAAACATCAGTGATAGAGAAACACTGATCGGCTCCTGCATGCCCCCCTAACTGCGGATCAAGCCCAAAACCCAGGCATGTGCCCTTACCAGGAGTCGAACCAGTGACTTGGTGCATGGATGCCACTGAGCGATACCAGCTGGGCCACATTACACATTCTTAAGCTTACAGCAATGACACTTTGGCTGGCTTGAATATAATTATTGGGCCAAAAGTTTTCATTTTACTGTTTTTATGCTGTTGTTGATTTTGTTATTTTATTTAACTCTGAACCTCCCAAATGTCTTCTGGCATCTTCAGTTTCTATTATCTTAATATGGCAGAAGCAAAAGAATTAACACAATCCACTAAATTCTTTCCATTTACCTTCCCAGTCCAGGTTGGAATCCCCATATAGAACATCTATACTGATGAGGAGTTTTGCTTGAGTTAAAATACTGAAAGAGAATCTGGCAAAACATATATATGTGGGGAAGAGAGTGTAGGAAATCAGATAGCTGCACAAGATAGTTCTCTGATGATACTTCTCGTCTCTGGTGAAATAAGTTACTGGTTGTGGTTTGTTTTTTTCTTAGACTAAAGCAAATTCTATTTGCAGTAAAAAAAAAAAAACCCTGCAGCACAAAAGGAAGATACATGGATATTTACCTTTATTCTTACAGTACATCATACTGAACAACATGAAATGTCAGTATTTTTAAAATTTGAAATTCAAAATGCTTGAATAGTTTAAGATGTTTAAATGCAGTTTATCTCCATTCTGATTAAGCATGAGCACTGGAGAATTGCAATGTATTTCTTTTCCTTTTGATGCATTTATTTTGTATCAGTGTAATACCGGGGTCTTATTTAAAAATCAAATGGTGCCCTAGCTGGTTTGGCTCAATGGATAGAGCGTCGGTCTGTGGACTGAAGGGTCCCAGGTTCGATTCCGGCCAAGGGCACATGCCTGGGTTGCAGGCTCGATCCCCAGTAGGGAGCATGCAGGAAGCACCCAATCAATGATTCTCATCATTGATGTTTCTATCTCTCTCTCCCTCTCCCTTCCTCTCTAAAATCAATAAAATATATTTTTTAAAAAATAAATAAAAATCAAATGGTACTTTTCTATACACTAATAATGAATGGTTCAAAAAATAAATTGAGAACAATTCCATTTACAATAAATCAAAAGAATAAAATATATAGAAATCGTATTAACCAAGAATATGGAAGACTTATATACTGAAAACTATAAATCATCCTGAAAGAAATTAAAGAAGACATAAATAAATGGGGAAATATCCTTTTGGAAGATTTAATAGAGTTAAAATGTCAGTACTACCCAAAGCAATCTACAGATTCAATGCAACTCTTATCATAATCAAAATGACTCTTTTTAAAAGAAAAATCCATTCTAAAATTTGGAATCTCAAGAGACCCTAAAGAGGCAAAACTCCCTTGAAAAAGAAAGTTGGTGGACTTACACATCCTGGTTTCAAAATTTACTCAAAGCTACAGTAATCAAAACTGTAGTACTGGGGAAAAGACAGACATACCGACCAAAAGAACAGAATAGAGAGCCCAGACATGAGATCTCACATACATGGTCAAGTGATTTTCAATAAGGTGCCAATTCTCGCTTCAAGAAGGAAAAGACAGTCTTTTCCACAAATGGAGTTGGGAAAGCTGGGTAGTCGCATACAAAAGAAGGAAGTTTAACCCTTTAGCAAACACTAGATACATAAATTAACTCAAAATGGATCAAAGACGTAAATGTAAGAGTTAAAACTTTGTAGCTTCATGACATTGGACTTGGCAATGAGTTCTTAGATATGTGGATATGACACTAAAGGCACAGGCAACAAAAGAAAAACAAATTGAACTTCATCAGAATTAGAAACTTGTGCATCAAAGGATACTACTGACAATAAAAAGGCAACCCATAGAATGGAAGAAAATAATTGTAAATCATATATCTGATAAAGGGGTTGATATCCAGAAAATATAAAGAACTCCTAAAACTCAACCACAAACAAACCAAGTTAAAAATAAGCAAAGGACTTAAACATTCCTCCAAATAAGATAAACAAATGGCCAATAAGCACATGACAAGATGCCCAACATTACTAATCATTAGGGAAATGCAAATCAAAACCACAGTGAAATACTACTTCATACCCATTAGGATGACTATCATTAAAATACAAAACAAAAAGTGTTGGCATAGATGTGGAAAAATTGGAACCCTTGTGTATTACTGGTGGAAATATAAAAAGGGACAGCCACTATGAAAAAGGTATGGCAGTCCTCTAAAAATTAAACATAGGATTATCTATGCAATTCCACTTCTGGGTATATACACAAAAGAACTGAAAGCAGGTAGTTGAACAGATATTTACGTACCACTGTTCATAGCAGCTTGGCTGGAAGGTGGAAGTAACCCGTGTCCATCAATAGATGAATGAATAACTAAAATGTGGTTTGTGTGTATATACAATGGAATGTTATTCAGCCTTAAAAAAGAATGAGAGCTTCTGGTCAATATGGAGTAGGTAAACACAACTAACAGCTAAAGTACAGAATAGCCATCATTGAGAACCACCCCTGAACAGAAGTGCTATAACTATGGGTACTAACTCATTTAAGAATTGGTAGGTGGGACCGAGATGCAGAACAGGCTGGTCCCACACCCATGTGTAGTGGTTAAACATCATGAGGGATATCTCAGCTGTGAAGACTCTCCTGAAAGCCAGGAGTTCCAGCCCCACACCAGGCTCCCTGGTCTAGGGTTCTAGTACCAAAAAGAGAAATCCCCATAACTTCTAGCTGTAAATACCAGTAAGATTGCAGCTGAGTGAGACAGAGGGCTGCTGGAATCCCAGCCGTTTATCTTAAAGAACCTGCACATGGATTTACTCAGATTCATGCTGAGCTCCAGCACTGGGGTAGCAGCTTGATAGGCACCAGGGGCATATGAGGAGGAAGTGAATTATCTGGCTTTGGGTGAGGGCCGGAGGAGCAGCTTTATCCCAGACAGAAGTGCTGGCAGAGGCCATTGTTCCTCCAAATCTGAGTCTCCATTATTCTGGCTAATAACTTTTTGCCCTGCCCTGGTGATTCCTTGAGAGACCCACATCGCCCAACTTGTGGGTTCTTCCAAGCCATTTCCAATGTTTTTTTCCATACAAATGGCCTGTCTTAGCTCATGCTGTGGACATTCCTAAACTTTCTCAAAGGTTCACAAACCCCAAACAAGCAGCATCTGGCCTCAGCATACAACATACCTTTTGCTAAGTGGCCCCAGGCTTGGCACTAGCAACATCTGGCCTTGGTTTACAGCTTGGCCTCCCCTGGGAACCTGCAAGCCCAGCATAAGTGATAACCATCTGCATATCAATCTGTAGCTCATGCCTGGTAGCCCCAGGCAGGGAACAGTCAGAAGCCGACCTTGGCCTGCATCTCCCAGGAAGCCCCAGACCCAGCTCACACAGTGGCCAGCTTCAACCATGCTAGAGTACCACCCACAACCTCCACAAGTGACACACTCAAGGGGTGGGCTCTGCAGGCACCGGGACCCTACTTGAAGTGAGTCCTGCTCCATGGGTTGGCCCTTACACCGTAGCTCCTCTGCTATAGTTACAGCCAGTCCTCATAGCTGATTGATCTGGGGGTCAATCCTTCCCATTGACACACCAACAACAATCAAGGCTCAACTACAATAGGAGGTTGCACACAGTTTCCACTTTTGGGGAGTGGGGACCTAGACCCCAGGAGTCTGTGCCACTGGGCCTTACAAGCCACTGGGCCCTACAAAACACCTACTATATAAAGCCACCTTATGAAGAGTGGGAGACATATCAGATCTTCCTAATACATAGAAACAAACAGAGAGGCAGCCAAAATGAGGAGACAAAGAAAAATGTCCCAAATAAAAGAACGGGAAATCTCCAGAAGAAATGGAGGCAAGCAGCCCTAGCTGGTTTGGCTCAGTGGATAGAGCAGACACCTGGGGACTAAAGGGTCCCTGGTTGGATTCTGGTCAAGGGCTCATGCCCCTGTTGCAGGCTCAATCCCCAGTAGGGGGTGTGCAGGAGGCAGCTGATTAATGATTCTCTCTCATCATTGATGTTTCTATCTCTCCCTCTCCCTTCCTCTTTAAAATCAATAAAAATAGATTTAAAAAAAAGAAAGAGATGGAGGTAAGCAACTCAGATACAGAGTTCAAAACAGTGGTTACAAGGATACTCAAGGAACTTAGTGAGAACTTCAACACCATTAAAAAAGGACAAAACCATAAAAAAGACCAGTCAGAAAGGCAGAGTACAATAATTGAAATGAAGAATACACTAGAAGGAATCAGATTAGATGAAGCAGAGTATCAAAGCAGCAATTTGGAAGACAAAGTAGCAGAAAACACCCAATTGGAGTAGCAAAAAGAAAGAATCCCAAAATAGAATAGTTTAAGGGACCTTTGGGACAACATCAAGCCTAACATCGTAGGTGTGTACCTGGAGGAGGAGAGAGCATGGGATTGAAAACCTATTTGAAAAAATAGTAAGTGAAAATGTTCCTATTCTGGTGAAGGAAATAGACATTCAAGTCCAGGAAGCACAGTGTCCCAAACAAAATAAACCCAAAGGGGCCAACACCAAGATACATCCTAATTAAAATGGCAAAGTTTAAAGGCAAAGAGAGACTTAAAAGCAGCATTGTCTCTGTTTCCCATTTCTTGAACTTCTGTTTTGTGGATGCTAGACCCTTATAGATTGAGTCTCTAATTTTCTTTTCTCTCTCAGCTTTAATTTTTGTCTATTTTCTGGAAATTTTCTTGACTTTATCATCAATCTATTGAATTTTTACTTTAGCTATTCTGCTTTAATTTCTAAGTGCTCTTTCTGAGTTGCCAGTTATTGCTGTCTTGTAACATTCTGTTCATATGTTGAAGAGAGTGCCTTCTCTCTCTGAGGATATTAATTTCTAGTATTTTTGAAATTTCATCTGCTTGCAGTATAGTTGCCATTTCCTTGAAATTCCTTGAATGTCTGAAATTCCTTGGCTTCATTAAATTATAAGAATAAAATATTTTTAAAAATCAGTTGGGCCCTCTGGGTGTGTGACCTCCATTGTCACTAGTGATTGCTATTTTAGGGTGACCCCTGATAAACCAGTTGGTTTATTAGAAGCCCACTTCCACCCCAAATGTCAGTTTCTGTAGAGAGATTGTTTCTCCAGAGAACAATCTCTGATTTTCTTGCCTTTGGAGGTGGGCAGTTTGGATGAGGGTCAATGTGAGATCCTGCGTTCAGGAAACAGAAAGGGGGAGGGGCCAGGAAGCTATCCCTGTGTTCATGTGTGTTCACTTTCACCCAGTCCCAGGTTTTGTCCAATCGATCACCTCCTAACCTTCCCAGTGTCTGTCACTGTAAGCTTTAAGCCTTTCTAGGTTAGTTTCTCCAGAAAATAAATTTATTTATTTTGGAAGCTAAAGGAGATACACTTGTATTCAAACTCCTGATTCGTGTCTTAAATTGTCTTCAATAATGCTACTTAAAACTATTTCACATTATCTATTAAGTGCATTAAAGTGACACAATGTTTATGCTTTGTTAAACATATCAAAAAGAACTTTTGAAATATGAAAGTGTAATTTTATACAATAAAACAGACATATTTCATTTTTTATCTAGTGAGTGCTTATTTAATTTGTATAAATCCTCCCCAAATAAAAGATATTAATTTATATAAAAAGTGAAATTGTACCCAGCCAGTGTGGCTCAGTGGTTGGAGGATCATTTATGAACCAGGGGGTCATGGTTTGATTCCCGGTCAGGGCACATGCCCAGGTTGTAGGCTTAGTCCCCAGTGTGAGGTGTGCTGGAAGCAGTGATTCTCTCTCATCATTGATGTTTCTCTCTCTCTCTCCCTCTCTTCCTTCCTCTCTAAAATAAAAAAAATAAAAAAAAAAATTTTAAGTGAAATTGTTACCTTAAAATCATCCTGGTGACTTAAATTTAGTCTTTCTAGTTTTATACATGTGACATAAAAATAAAACAAAGAATACTTTTTAATACGCGACTGTCAGTTTGGAAAATATGATCTTAAGATTTTGAAACAATGTTTTTTTTTTTGTCAAAGTGTCTTAATTTATAAAGGCGAAATATTTTGATTCTACTTTGTATGCTATTTTTAAATAAAGATTTTTATGACTTTCTTTCATAGAAATTTCATAGTTCATTTAAAGAGTTGTTAAATAAACTTGTGAAATACATTATGTCTAAAGAAGAGTATAAAACTCAGAAGTGTAAAGCCCAATGAATTATCACAGAATGAACCCCCTTATAACCAACCATCCAAGTTAAGAAATATAACAGCATTGCACTAGCTGGTTTGGCTTAGTGGACAGAGCGTTGGCCTGCAGACTGAAGAGTCCCGGGTTCAATTTCGGTCAAGGGCACATGCCCAAGCTCGATCTCCAATAGGGGGCATGAAAGAGGCAGCCAATCAATAATTCTCTCTCATCATTGATGTTTCTATCTCTCTCTACTTCTCACTTCCTCTCTGAGGTCAATAAAAATATATTTGAAAAAAGAAAAAAGAAATAGAACAGCATCAGTACCACAGAGCCCCTTTGAATCCCCGCAAGTCTTAATCCCATCGTCTTCTGGAGTATCACTTCATCTGTAAACACCACAGATGAATTTTGCCTGATTTTGAACTTTACATAAGTAGAATCATATAGTATATATTCTCTTACTTTTTTTTCCACTCAGCATTGTTTGTGAGCCTTATTCATGTTAGTGCATATAGCTGTACTTTGTTCATATTATTGCAGTATAGAATTCTATTGCATAAATATACTCAAATTTATTTTATTCTACTTTTGATGGGCATGTGGGTTGTTTCCAGTTTGAGGCTATTAAGAATGCTGCTGTGAATATTCTGTACATGTTTTTTGGCCATATATGTACATATTTCTATTGAGCTTTTATGAAGGATTGGTGATTCATAGGATATTAGAACTTTAGTACATAACAATTCCAGAGGTTTTATCACTCCCTACAGCAATGTATGAGTCTCAGTTACTCCACATACTGATCAATATTTGATATTATAATTTTAATGTTTAATTTTAGTCATTTTTTTTCAGTCTATGGAGTATCTATATATGGAAATTACATAAAAGCAAATAGCCAGAAAAATGCTCAATTCCTTAGTCGTGAATCTCAAATTTTTTATAGTTATTTTGCTGTGCTTTGCTATGCTATGGTAAAAATTACTACAGTTCCCACATGTTAAAATTTTGGCTTTGAATTTCTGTCTTTTCCCATTTATTGCTTCCTTATAATGTTTGTCATTCAAAATTTAGAAGTCTTCATCTCCCTCCTTTTCACTTTCAGTTCCTTTTACCCAGGATTATTTTAATGAAGGCACTGAAAGTTCTTGAATAATCTCATGCTGTTTTCTAACATGTTATGTGAAAATTTTCACACATAAGGCAAACCTAGAATAATTTTGCAGTGAACACTTACTAGTATATACCAATCACCTAGCTTTTACCATTGATAGTTTAGTAATACAGTTGACCCTTGAACAACGTGGGGGTTAGGAACGATGAGCACAACCCCTAAACACCCCCTGGTCTCCCTCCCCCCTCCCCTGCACAGTTGAAAATCAGCATATAAAATTTTGACTCCCTCAAAAATCTAATAGCCCAGCCAGTGTGGCTCAGTGGTTGAGCATTGACCTATGAAGCAGGAGGTCATGGTTTGGTTCCTGGTCAGGGCACATGTCCAAGTTGTAGGCTTGATCCCCAGTAGGGGGCGTGCAGGAGGCAGCTGATAAATGATTCCCTCTCATCATTGATGTCTCCATCCCTCTCTCCTCTCTCTTCCTCTCTCAAATAAATGAGAATATATATATATTTTAAAAATCTAATAGCCTAGTGTTGACTGGAAGCCTTACATAAACAGTCGATTAACACAGATTTTACATGTTATATACAATATAATATTCCTATAATAAACTAGAGAAAAGAAAAATTAAGAAAATAATAAAGAAAAAATATATTTACAGTTTTTATTGCATATAAGTGGAACCACGCAGTAAGTTTGTAAATTTTTTAAAAACCGGTTTCTTTTATGGAATATTGTGGTGTTCAAATAATAGGTAAGGTAAATGTTGCCTGTTTTCACTTAATGAAGAGAAAGAAACTATCATACTAGGACCTAATTTTTATTTTCAATTAATCTCTTAAAAGCAACCATTTTGTTTCCCTACAACTGTTTTCTGACAGGATCTGAATTTTTTAAATTTTTTTATTGAGTTAAGCACACTTACGATGAGATCTGTCCTCTTAACAGATTTTTAGGTGTACAATACATTCTTGCTGTAGCGGTTGCCAACCGGTAGTCCGTGGACCACTGGAGGTCCATGAGGTCTGAAATGTTGGCAACCACTGGACTAGAGGTACAAAGTGTACAGCAGATCTCTAGAGCTTTTCATCTTGCTTAACTGAGACTTTATTCCCATTGATTAGTAATTCCTTATTTCCATCTCCCCTCAGCCCCTGGCAACCACCATTCCACTCTTGTAGAGATACTGCCTGAATTTTCTAGAAGCATGAATGGAGATTAATGCAAATTATTCTACGTGGTGTCCTGTATTTAGAAAGGTACCATGAAGAAAAACAAGCCAAGAAGTTGCCTAATTCTGACACTACTATTTAAGTAGCTAGAAAGTCATTTCCATTTGAGATGCCTCAGTTTACTTTGTAAATTGAATAGGTTTAACTAGTTTCCCAAATTCCTTTTTATCTTCCAGCAATTTTATATCTACATTTACTGTGGGACTCTGTATTATGTCGTTTAAAATTTTAGTTTTTAAACTTGCATAGTCCGCAAGGAATCATCTCTGGGACCTTGGATGCTGATAAACTTCTTTGTTTTCTTCCAGATTGTTAAAGAGACATGAAAACAACCTATCTGTGCTAGCCATTAGTAACATGGAAGCGTCCTCCACCCTTGCCAAATGCCTTTACGAACTTAACTTTACAGTTCAGAGTAAAGAACAAGAAAAAGACTCAGAGATGCTGCAGTGAAAAATAATTCCACTTCTGTAGTGGGGAACTCAAAGTCAGATACATTTCACATGTTACTGAAGAAAGCACCAAGTCTTAATGGAGCAGAGACCATAGAATGAATTATTTTATCTCCTCCCATGATGCTGAGAGGAAGCTTCGTATTCTGATCCCTGAGTGATCCCTTTGTTCTGTTTTAAAAAAAATCTAAAAAGAAAAAGAAAAAAAAAAAACTGCTGTGGGATTGTCAACCAGCTTATCTGCAGGATGTCTCTCAGATCTGATAAATCCTGATGGAAACTGGTATGATCAGAATTCAGTACCATCCACATTGGAATATACATGGAATATTGTAAAACCTACATGAGCAGATGAAATAGAAGCATTAAATATTTTTATCTATATCCAAAAAGGAGCACATTTTTATATTTACAAAACCGTTTAAGCTGGTTTGAATAATTAAAAAAAAAAAGTTTCAGCACACCTATACCCCGTATCTCCAAGGGGGCCACTAATATCTAGATATGGATTGTGTGTTTTGTTTAGAAATCAGTAGCTTGGTTTTCTTACTTGAGCCAATATATTTTCACTTATTTATTATCATAAAAATTTACCAGTCTGAATAGATCCTGTAAATATTTGTGAATAGAATGAACACCTTTCATGCCACTGCAGCCACTGGAAATACATTCTGTGGTGTCCTAGAAGCATTACTGGTAGGTCCTAAAGTTTTCTAGACTTTCCTGTCAATTGTAAGTAATTGTGATATATTCTATGCAGTGGATGAATGTTCTTTAAATTTGTGTAAATACTTCTGCAAAGGTACTGATGCTGTAAAGTCAAAACAGTTGTGGAACTGTGATTTTTTTTTTTTTCCTTTTCTTTTTTTGTATTATACACCTTGTTAGAACTCATTTTGCTGGCTGAAAGAGTAATGAATAATATATCTCATGTCATTTTTGTAGAAGAAAAACTATTTGAAGGTATTTTTTGGTTTTCCCTAACATGTATCCACTGTAAACGTTTGTCATGTGCAAGCTCAAAGCTTGGACAGAATTTTTTTGTATTTGTAAATTGGTTTAAATACATGGAATTTTATACAGGTTTTCTCCTGTGTTATATATGCATTATGTGCAGGTATGATATTTTCTTCACTACTTTTTCTATCTTAATATAGTGTGGAATTTTATTGTATTATTCTTCCATTCTTAATACTGTATCACATTCCTGCTCAGAAACTGCTCACTTCCTTATTAAATTGTCTTTTCTCCTCAGCGTGACATGTATCCATTTATAACTGCCTATTGCCTGTTCTATTAGCACCCAAGAGTGTGGAAGGCCTCCAGCCACCATTTCTGCTGTGTCATTAGGATGTGCAGTAAAAATAGAGACCTAACAGTTATGTTATAGAATGGCTTTATTTACTTTGGTGACTGTTTATAGTTTTTAAATAAAAGACTGAACATTTTCTTGAGTCCTTCATTTCTGAGTATGGTTTAAGACATTCTTTAAAAATTCAGCAGAAGGCAAGGGCCAGTCACCTATTTGATGTACATTGATTTATAATACATTGAACAGAGAATAGCTAAGAGAGTTCCTTTACTGAGAGAGTGCAGGAGATAGGCAGGAGACTGAGAGTATTTATTTTCCATTAGACTGCAAGGCAAACCCGGATTATTGTTTGACACTGTTATCTTTGACAAATCATTCAGAACCACAGTGCATCCAAGTACTCAACTTGAATTTGGGAGCAGCTTCTGAGAGTAAAAGGGCCTTAGTTTGGATCTAAAAAATTTTTCACTATTTTGATTCAACTATTAGCAAAGGAGAATCTCATTTCTCCCTAAAGAGGGCTCCCTGGCACTCTGCCATGTATTACTTAATGAATGCTTAGGAAACTTTTCCTCCAACATTGGTCACGATTATTGCCTAGAGTTGTGGGGTTTACTCTTGGCTCACCTCCCAATATCAGGGCTGCCTGTAGACACACCGGAGATGCTGTGGTTAACACCACAATCACTCTCAAGCCCCCAAACTTAGAAGGCTACCAATGGTGGATGTCAGTTGGAGAATTTCCTATTCATTGTATTTACCTAAAAATCTCTTGAATTTTTCTAACATAATTTTGTGTAACATCGTTTGTTTTAAAGGTACGTTTCTTTGCAAGTTAAGACTGCTATGGTGAATTAATAGAAAGGAAGCCAGGTTTAGAAAAATGATTTTCGTGTTCACCATTCTTCCACCTTATCGGAACCGCGTGCCATAGCTCCAGCTTTTGTGCCGTAGCGCGTGAACGCGTCCGCAGTCTCCTGGAAGCATTGGTCTCAGCAGCGCGCGCTCTAAATACGCATGTGGCCTAAGAAGCCAATGGCGGCTTTCCGCTTGGGTTTTTCGTCTTACAGCGCTGGGCCACTCCGCGCGGCGACGTGGACTTGCTGGGTGACGGAATCCAAGTGCCCACGCACAAGTTCTGCGCGGCCCTCTCATTCATGAAAAGGTGCTCCTCGCTAGACAGAGACTTGCTGATTTCCAGTACTGTTATTTTTGTCTAAGGTTCTGTAAATACATGCTTTAATGTTATCTTTAAGAAATCTATGTAAATTATATAGTCTACAACTTAGAGACTGTACAGTTCTGTGTTATATACGTGCCTAGTGCTCTGTTGGCACTCAATAAATTTTAAGTAACAAAATTGGTAATCATATAGCCAAGGCATATTTTTCTTCCAAGTTCGAGATAGGATGTGACTATATACTAATGAGACTCAGTAGTTCAAGCCACACATGGAAACTTGTCTCATTACTTTATAGTCATGCCATGTATGTTTTTTTAACCATAAAATGACAATAAAAATGATTTTTAAAATGAGAATGTTTTGGATAAGTGACTTCTGTTGTGATCTTGATCACTGTGATTGAGTATTAGACACCAAGGAAGCATGGTGAGACTTTTTCCACAAAACAGAAGCGGTGAAGCAGCAGGAGCACAGCTATGGCATTAACCACATGGGCACCTCGCGCTTGATGCTGGGATCATTTTCATCCAATAGTATTTAAAAGAGAAAAAAATCCAGTGTTTATCCAAGGAAAATTTGGCTTCTCAATCACTCTCATATTACTTTAACTCTTCATAGAACATAATGTAGTCAGATACTCATTTTAATGACTTTCTCTTAAGGCAGCAAAACAAATGAAGACAGTACTAACTTGCTAGTTACATTACAGCCATGGCTTTTTCTACTACCTTGATATTTGCAAAACTAGTTGCATTTGTGAATCCTCACTTCATAAGGAGCAAGTGCTTCTATTGTTAAAAATTAGTTATAGGATTGCACTATACCTAACTTAGAAAGGCTGAGGCACATTGTCACATAGGTAGGTGAGCAGATTCGGTTCCTCTTAAGACAGCGGTTCTCAACCTGTGGGTCGCAACCCCTTTGGGGGTGGAACAACCCTTTCACAGGGGTTGCCTAAGACCATCCTGCATATCAGATATTTACATTATGATTCATAACAGTAGCAACATTACAGTTATGAAGTAGCAACGAAAATAATTTTATGGTTGGGGGTCACCACAACATGAGGAACTGTATTAAAGGGTCGCGGCATTAGGAAGGTGAGAACCACTGCTCTAAGACTACAGTTAAGTCCTCAATGTTAATGGGTTCTAGGAACTGGGGTGAAACGACGTGTATACCGAAACCAGTTTACCACAAGCTAATAAATAAAAACAAGTTCCTACAGCATTTCAAAACATTACTTGAGGACCTACTGTACTTAAATATGAAGTGAAAAACCTGCCATTAAGTCCTGGTTTCTGTGGATTTCAGTCTGAAATGAAGTTTTTAAAGCAGTGGTTCCCAATGTGGGGCACAAGCCCCAAAGGGGGACGATTTGATTTTTAAGGGGGGCAATTTGAGAATGAGTTAATAACTGAATTTTTTGCACTTACGATTCTAGGGGCCTCATATACAGTGTATAAATATATATTGTGACATTTACGCATTTTGGTTCTCTATTATGTTTTGAAACTGCTACTTTTTCATATCACTTCCTAGTATTCTTCCTCAGTACTTAAACTGTCCTTTTGTTCTTTTTTCTCTTTCATGGATGCTATATTCTTTGGAAGCTTATTTAGACCAAGTTAATGGCCTTTTAGGCTTCCTTCATGTGAATAGGAGTTCACTTTTTGAATAATAAGAACTGTATGTCACAGGAGCATCAGAATTTGAGAGATGCTTAGGTGGGGCATGGCCAAAAAATACGTTGGGAACCACTGTTTTAAAGTATCCTTTGTAAGTAGGTGATAACAACCATACAATTCAATAATCAAAATGTTCCAGTGGGCCTGGCAGGTGTTGCTCAGTGGTTGAGCATCAACCTATGAACCAGGAGGTCACAGAGTTCGAATCCAGATTAGGGCACATGCCCAGGTTGCAGACTTGATCCCCAGTGGGGTGCATGCAGGAAGTAGCCAATCAATGATCCTAATCATTGATGTTTCTCTCTCTGAAATCAATAAATTTTTTAAAAGTTCAAGAGACAGTCAATGAGAAGTCCCCCTCCAAGCCCTCCCCCACCTGCTGGATCCCACCCCGTTGCAAGATAACCACTGATCATATCTCTGCGGTACATCTCTGGTATTGATTACATACAAGCAATTAGGATATTTTCTCATTTTTACACAAAGTATTTCATACCATTAACACTGCTGTACTTTTTTAAAAACTGAAAATCTTAAGATCTTTCCATATTGGTATGAAGAGCTCCATTTTATGGGTGTACCATGATCTATTTAACTAGACCCCTTATTGATGAACATTTAAGTGGTTTCCACACTTTACGCTGGTCACTAACATTTGCTAAGCACTTCCCTCTGCCAGTCACTCTGTTAAGCCTTTTACATGTATCATATCAGTCTTAACAACCCAATGTAATAGTTGTTTTATGTGGGATATGGAGGGTTTGGAATAGTAAGTACTTTGACTAAGGTCATATGCCAAGTTAAGTGGACCCATTTCACCAGCACACACAGAGCCCAATTATAGAGAAAAACTAGAATTCTTTCCATGGGGAATCTGGTTGCTAGTACATAAAAGACACCAATTTGAGGTGCCAATCATTATTTTTGTATTTGCTTCACTAGTTCCATTAAGTATTTTCTTCCTGTGCATTTTGTTATCTTTCTAAAGTTTTCCATAATTCCTCAGGTTTATTTTCCACGTATTTATTAATTTGACACCACTCCACTTTTTAGAGCCAACAAAACTTTCTGGGAATTCCCTTAAAGACGGAACATTTCTTAGGCAGAAGATTATGCTAACCTGAAACCAGTTTCCAGTCAACTACTATCCATGCTAGTGTATAGTTTGTTAGCTGACTCTTTGGCCAGATTTGTTCAACGTTTTCAGGATTTAAAAAAAAAAAAAAATCTGTTGAAATTACTACATATGTCCCCTTTATAAAGCTCAGGAACTGTGGTGGAACTATAAATTAGTATATTCCTTTTAGAGAGCAATTTGACATCTATCCAAATTAAAATGTGAATATCCTGAAATTCAATGTAACCTCATAGACAAAAAGGATGTTCATTAACATTGTTTCTAATAGCCAAAGGTTACTCATCAACCAAAGAACAATATAACCATTATAAAATAGACATGGGTGACAGACTACATCTTAAATTTTTTTATTTTTTTTTTTTTTTTGAGAGAATGAAAGAGGGAAAACCAGAAATATCGATGGGGGAGAAACATTAATTGGTTGCCTCCTGAATGAGCTCCGACCAGGAGCCTGCATCCAAGGTATGTGACCTTGACCGGAATTGAACCTGGACCCTTTGGTCCACACGCCAACACTCTTATCCACTGTGCCAAACCAGCTAGGGCCATCTTCAATTTCTTAAGGGGACAAGAGATGTAGAACAGTTTACAGAATATAATTTATGCAGTGGTAACTAACTATCCCGGAATCTCAAAAAGTATTTTTGTAAATGTGCTGAAGAGTATGGAAACATAAAAATATCTTTCTGATGGTTCTCTCTGGATAGAAAACCAGCTTAGGAAAATGGAGCTTTATACTGACTATAACTGACCTTTTAAAAATTATATATTAAGTGTATGTATATAATTACATCTTAAAATTTATGGGAAAATAAAAACTGATTGACCAAGGTATCCTACTTCTAGGAGTTAATCCCCAGAAAACAATCTGAAATGGGTACAATTTATATAGTCAGATGTTTGTATCAGTCTTATTTATATTAGTACAATTTATATTTTACTAAATTAATTATATTAGTAAAAACAATATCTAACAGAGGCTATTTAAGGTATATATATATAGCTAATATGCAAAGTAGCCCCGCGGGAGTTTGACCAGGAGTTCTATTGCTTACTATGACGTGTGCTGACCACCAGGGGTCAGCACAAAACAGAAGGCCCCGGCCGGCAGCCAGAAGGCCCCGACTGGCCAGGCCTAGGGACCCTACCCGTGCACAAATTTCATGCACCAGGCCTCTAATATCTATATAATAGAACACTATATAGCCATTAAAAATCACACTCTACAATTTTTATTAAAACAACTTTTCAATACATCTTTAAGTGAAAAGGAGGACTTAGAACAATTATGTGCAATTTGATCAGTACAATCACAGGCGATTTTTCTCCTTTTGCTATTCCGTTTCTTCTGTCTTTCTGGATTTTTTTATTTTCTAAGTGTTTCTAATGCCCTGTCATGATTATGTAATTAGGAAAAATGCTGTTAAAACAGATGCTTGTGGTTAACTCAAAGCTTGCTTTACAACTTGGACATTAAAGTAACTATGATGCTAGTTACTTTGATGCAAATCCAAGAAATACTTCAACAAATGTTTAGAAAGAGTTATGAGATAAAAATCCATTTCCCAGGAATCTTAATAAAATGTTAAAGACACTACTTTGTTTATCAAAAGAATTTATTAGAAAATATTACATACTACACATCTGTTTACGAGCATTGTTTCAGTAGACAGCACTCCATCCTCACACTACAAACAACGTGTCATGGACCATGGGCAGCCACCCCTGTGCTCCCGAAACTACACCTTTTTGACGAACATTCAAGCAGTACAGACTGTGGTCATTTAAAGGAAGATGATGAAGAAAATGTGGTAATTACCAGGGAAAAAAATCACAAAACTTTTGGAATGTTCAAATAATAACTACCTTCCGTCTCAAAATTCTAGACTTCCCTACCTCTTAAAACATTGGTCAATGTGACTAGTAAGTTAAAGGGACAAGGTTTCAAAGGTCAAGTTAATACTGAATCTTCATAAATAAGAGAAATCTGTAACACCACAAAATATTTTTAAGTATGCACACATGCAAAATTAATATAAATTTCTGAAAAACCAAGAATGGGGAATGTTAAAGCAATGTATTTTTTAACATAAAGCATGCACTTTCTAATACGTTCTCAAATATTTCAAAGTTTTAAAAGTTTGAATTCTAATGCAGTAGCATTCTTCATTAGCTATTCTAAATGCGTTCTAACCAGTACGCCAACCAGATATGGATTACACCTTATTTTCAGGAAAGGTGGAAATAATTCATGACAGTGCTGCCAAACATCTGAGATTTGATCACGCCACCTAGTTTTTCTTTAAAATTTATTTTAAACATGTTTTCAAAGGATAAATAGTAAAGCAAATTTTAAAATGTCACCAGAATCCCAAAAGTCACCGAAAAAAAAAGGAAAAGTAGGCATTGTGTGATTAATTGGCTTAGGCAATTTGCTACAAAATTTTCAAAGTGTGAACCAGCTTTAACTCAAAATAGATTTAAAGTTACAGTTGTTTCTAGAGCTCAAAACTGAAACGAGTGAGGATGTGTGCATTGGTATTTAAAATACTGTCTTAATATTTTATTAGAAGAAATATACTTCTACACTTTCCCATAATCTAAACACAAACTTTAATTAAAAATATATATATAAATCAGTAGAATACCATATTACAAATGCCCAAAAATGCAGAATAAAGATCAAAAGCTGCTTGGAAATACTTCTAATACTTTTTGGGATTATACTCATAATCTATTAAAGATTATGAACTAGCACAATCACTATTGGGGCCATCATTTCAAAATATTTTGCCTATCAAAGCTAGCACCAGGAAAGTATTATGCACATAAAATTGAGAAACACAATCTTTATTTCAGAAAAGCACAGTCCCACAGAGTATTGCTCTTGCTAGTTTAGCTAGTAAAAGGGTCAGCCTTTTTCATTGAGCCATATATCTATCTTTGTCTGAATAACTTTCCAGTTATTTGGTATCTACTGAAAATTGTTACTAGAATTAAAGACAGATTATCATGGAGACAACTCTTGTTTTCTTCCAAAATGCCAATTAAAATAATGGTACTATTAATACTTTTAACTTACCTTTTATAAAAATTAACATATTCTAATACTTAAAAAAAACAACCAAATCCCTAGTCCCTGAAGGCCTAACCCAAACTCCATTATTTAATTCCTCTCCCTTTCCAAAACACAGATTTGAATGTCTAGATTTTTACAACATGCTTAATGGCCATCATACGGTCACCAAATTAACACTTCATTCATTGTAAAACATTTGGATATCTCAAGTGTGAAAAGAATTTCATTAATGAACGGACAAATGAACAACAACCGGAAAGCCACTGAAGTGAGTCTCACAATTCTACTGTAGTCCCAAGAAAGAGAGGATCGTGGCCACCACTTACTGCAGGCCTCTGGTTGGCACAGAAAATTTATCATCTCTGATCGATAGGAAATATTATGAAAAAACAACTTTTACAAAGTCAACACTCTTTTTCACATTGATCTTCTAAATTCAACAAAGAATTTAGACTGCCAAAGCTGTAAATCTAGCAAATGTAAATCTAGCTTCATCTCAACTGGGGGGAAAAAAAGGCACAAAGAAAAACAAGCAGCATACCCTTTATTTGGTGATACAATAGGTCAACAGTGTTCCGAAGTTTTGAACACTGAGTTTTACTCATGTGATCACTTGTTTTCTAGCAAAGCAATTTATTCAGATGTGTGCTTTTAAAAATACAGATTAGGTATCCTGCAATTGGTATGTTCTCTTATTAGAAATATTTTTCATGGTAATACATTACTTAAGTTTCTATAATTAGAGGGGAAAATCATATAGATCATACTTTATTTTTAGCCTGACAGAATAAAGGTATTATATATATATATATATATATATCTCTTCCAAAACCAGTGCACTTAGAAATTTCTAATTTGTGCACTCCATTGTTGAAATAAAAAAGCTGTATGTACATCTTCCACATCCACACTGCAACAGTCCTAGTAGTAATGCATTCCTTAACCCCTTTAGTTTCCCTTGAATTTGCTCTTATTTGGGGGTGGGGGAGGAAAGGATATAGAAGTTACAGTGCAGAACTATTATTTATTTTGAACAAAACATATCCTAAGTTAAAAAAAATAATTTTATCAAAACCAAATTTCAATCACAGTTAGGTATGATTTTCAGTCAAAGGTATATGTTGAAATTGCACTTTGCAGATATCTTGACAGTGTCCTTATCCTGCTCTCCTTTCAGCCTATGTTTTTTTCAGTAGACACAGGTTCTTCCAGAGTTTTCTTTTGGCTTCCTTTCCGTGAATATTTGTATTTGTCTACATAGGCTTTAACCAAATTTGCCACTTTAGTAGAATTGACTTCTCCACTCTTACTATGACAAACCTATGAAAAAATGAGGGAAATTTTTTTTTCATAGTTAAAAGGAATAAAATGGAAAGCTTTGTGAAAAAAAAACCCAAACCAGACATTTTTCCATGTTTCTTCATATCTTATATGAACTTATTCAAAAGTTAAAAAAGCAGACAAGAATTAGAAGAAGGTAGCTCTTATTATTTTAATTAGACTTAAGCATCCCATTATTAAAATAGAGATATTTCAAAACAATACATACAGAACTACACTAAAGCTATAACTTACTTTATCTACTGCTTTTCGTACAATCTCTTTATATTCTTCCTTGGTGATATCTTTATTTTGGTAAAAGGGCTTAATGGCCAGTTTTACCTCCTGTGCTGCTTTCTCTTGAATTTGCAATTTCTAATAAGAAGAAAATGTATAATTATTATTTGCCCAATTAAATACTTCCAAAAACTTTATTTAAAAATATAAAATTAAAAGCACTGTGCATTTGCATTATTAGAAGGAGCTCTTCAAATATGTTGTAAACACAAAATTTATTTACTAACATACATATCAAACATTTCTAAAAATAATTATGAAATATTACTAGCAACTCATTGGGCATCAACATATCTAGATAGGACCCTTCAAATAATATTCATATTTAAGACTATCAATAAATTCCCTTTACCACTTATACAATAGAAAGCTGTGATTTTTTCAACTTTATCAGAAACAAAATTATGTAGGTTGCTCTCAACCTTGAACTTGCCTTGTCTGTCTTCGAGCTATCTGCGCTGGCTTCCACTGTAACACTTACTTTGCTTTCTGCCAATTTTACAGCAGCATTAGAGGCTTTGCTGTGACTTGATGACGAAGCATTACCAGAACTTGGTCCCTGAACTGTTTCCATATTTGCTGGGACTGCTGTCGGAGCAGGCAAGACTGGTGTACTCATGTTATTAGTTACATGAGAAGCACCAGGAATACCCTGTTTTAAAGAGTTATCATCAATTAATGAATTACTTGTACTCAATAGAAATCTTTTAGTTACATATTAGAAATAACATTTTAAAAATTCAAAGCAATTCAATCTTTGTACTTAGGAGAAATGCATATTTCAGGTCTTTTATGAAGAAAAGTGAGTAACATTCTTAAAAACAGAGCCCTAGTTAAAGATGTCAACATGACTTTTTAAATTATGCATGTTTATTGTAATGTTCTGACACCAACACTAAAAACAAGAAGAGCATTTAAAGAATAGTATCTTTCCTGCAAGGTTCTTTATGGAAATTAACTGAAGTGCCCCCCTTTAAAGATCAGAGGAAATGAGGCAGTGAAGTCAAATGGCTTGCAGTGAGTAGATAGCAGAAAAAGATTTAAGATCCCATATTCTGGAATCCCATTCCCTTGTTCTTCCAACTATATCTTGCTATCAGGATTCTAGAATTTCTGAAATGTAGACATAAAACTATAAGCAACACAATGTTTACAAATTATTCAAATGATCTGTATGCCTCAGAGGCACCTCATTCTTTTTAGCATGGTAAATTTGTAAAAATGAGACAGTAATAGCTAGTGAATAGCTTTAACTGGCGTCTGACCAAACAAGACAATACAAGCTTCATTAACAGTACTTTATCACAAGTTCCCACCCCCTAACAAGTCCAATAAATTAGGGGAAAATTTAAAGCATCCACGACAATTCTAGTTTGGCTCAATTTTATCTGGTCCTCTTAATGTGAAAAAACCCGTTTGGAATTTAATAACAGTATATGTAGACTTGGTAATAAGGATTTAATTCAGTTTCTTACTTGTGGGGAGGGAGATTTAGGAGAAGAACTGTGAAAGAGGGGTTATGAAGATTTACCATAAACCCAGCAATTTTCAACCAGTGTACCAAAAGAATTTTTAAAACATGCAATACCTGATGATTTAATCAGGGACACTGACCTTAGATTGTCAAATAAAAAAATAACAGCTAACACAACAATAGCTGTCCAGTGTCAATGAATCAAATTTACACCTATTGTTTTTGTGAGATCGACAAAATACGTATTTTTTGTTGTGCTGCAAAACTTCAGCAATTCGTTTACATGTGCCATGAGATGAAAAAGGTTGAAAATCGCTTCATAAACCTAATCAAATAAATAATTGTTTTGGATGACAGGAAGCCCTTTCTTGAATATCTGTCCCTAATAGCTAAATGTTTACAATGGCTATGTTGATTAAACTTGAGTTGCTAAAAACATACCTGCAACTGCTTTCCATCTGGCTGTGAAGCAATGTAGTTGACTTGTTGGGATGGTGGGGGAGGGGGTGGGGGTGGTGGTAGTCCCTGAGATACACTGGTCGGAGCAGCTACCTGCATGAGAGGTACTCCTGTGTGCAGATGCAAGGGTAGCTGAGGATGAATATTAAATGGATTGCGTTGGATGTTCATCAAAGGAGCATGAACACCCATTGGATATGGAAAGATATTCATAGGCTGGTGCTGTGCATTCATTTGTTGCTGCATTACATTCATTTGTGGTTGCATCATATTTATAGGTAGCTGAGAACCATCACCTTGTTGGTTTGTTTGGTCTTTTAGGTTAGAATCTATCAAAAGAAAAAGGCTTGTGAAAAATATGTTACAAATTTCTTTAGAGAAGCAAAGAACTGATGGTTATAGTAAAATTAAATAGCAATGAACAGATTCAGAACATCTAAACCAATCTCCAATTATTTGGCTTAAGCTTGTCATTTCTAAATAATGTGGGCTGATTTTCTAAAAGAAAACATGCAACTAAAATAATTTTTAAGAATAGAGTTACATGATAACATCCATCAATATGAGCAAAGAATAAGTAGCTCAAGAAACTTACTAAGGAAATAAATACAAATTCATTTCGGTTACTAAATTAGAAGAAAAGTTAATCAACTTTTAATCTTCAACAACTTTTTTCTCACATTGTTAACAAAAAAAGCCAAGAAAGATAAATCTTTATTAGAAGAGTGATTTATATGAGAACAATCATCAAAATAATTCAAGTGTACACATCTGAAGTAAAATAAGTTAAATCCTGCATAGAAACATTCCAAATTTTTCTATTGTAGTAAATTATACTTAAAATATTAAAGTTTTTGCAAAGTTTCAGGGTAGGGGTAGAATGAAAGAAGAAAATAAATACTAATATGTATATATTTATTTAAAATATAAAGTGACCTGTAAACAATTGGGATTCAATTAACATTATCCTATATAATAAAAGGCTAATATGCAAATTGACCAAATGGTGGAACGACCGGTCACTATGACGTGCACTGACCACCAGGGGGCAGATGCTCAACGCAGGAGCTGCCCCTTAGTGGTCAGTGTGCTCCCACAGGGGGAGCACTGCTCAGCCAGAAGCCCTGAGCTGGGCTCACAGCTGGCGAGTGCAGCGGTGGCGGGAGCCTCTCCCGCCTCCGCAGCAGTCACACATCCCCCGAGGGCTCCTGGACTGCGAGAGGGCGCAGGCCAGGCTGAAGGAGACCCCGCCCCAAGTGCACAAATTTCATGCACCGGGCCTCTAGTAAAACTATAAAGACAGATCATTTCAATTCAAATGAATAAGGCATTAAATTTATAGTCTCTTTTCTCAAATAAAAGTGTTAATAAACAGAATACATTACCCTGTTCAGGTGTTTCCTCTTCCTGTCTCATCCATCCAGACTGTGAGCCTGAGGAATTCCTCCCTCGTCGTGAATAATAGTTTTGCACATCTGCTGGAAGAGTCTTTCTCACAGCCCAACTAGATGCAGATGTCCACCCGGACCTATCTGCTGGTGTATCAAATGAGAACTCTTGCTCACTTTTCCGCTTATAGTGTTGCTGTTCCACAAACTTGAAAGACTCATTCCCTGAACCATTTGAATTCCCTGAGAGGGGTTTTCGGTTTTGCCACCGATTTTCATTTTGATCTGAATAGACAAAATTACCTCTGTAGGTGCCTCTGCCCCGGTTACCTCTACCACGGTTAGACATCCAACCTGAACCAAAGTTTTTATTCCAAGCATTCCCTGAATTTTCATTTCTATTTTCTTCCCAAGGGGAATCTTTTAACTTTTCTGGATGTCTGGTCCTTGGATCAGGTCCAGAATTTATTGTTTCTGTTACCCAACTGGAACAGTCATTTCTATGTTTATCAGCAGAATTTGGATCATCAGCATCTGGACTGATGTCATTTTTTTCTTTTCTTATATTTTCATTCTGTTTCTCTGGGTCGTTCTTTCTGTACCGATCATTTCCTCGTGGACATCTCCAACCATCATTTGCCCATCTTTCCTTCCACCGAGGAGAGTAGCTATCTCTGTCATTTCTACCAAATGATGAACTCTTACTTTTTGTTCTAGATCTTGATGGTGACCTAGAACGAGATCTGGACCTAGACCACCTTCTGGTTCTCCTTTCTCTATCTCTTTCTCTCTCTCTCCTAGGCCCATCTCTATCACTTTCTCTTTCTCTGCTCCGGGACCTGGATTTTTCTGTTGGGGAGGAATCTTTCACTCGTGACTGAGATCTTCTGTTCTCTCTAGAAGTGTCTCTCTTTGGGGAGAGTGACTCTGATCTTTTGCCTTCCCTTGTGCTGTCTCTTTTTGGAGATCGAGACTGTGACTGCCTTCTTTCTCTTGCAATATCCTGTTTTGGGGACTGGGAACGAGATTTTCTCCGTCCTCTTGATTCTTTTTTGGGAGATGGTGACCGAGACTTCCTGCTTTCTTTCTCAGTTTCTCTTTTGGGAGAAGGAGACTGAGACCGCTTCTTTTCCCGTGCAGTATCTTTGTTGGGAGACCAAGTTGTAGATGGGGAATGAAATCTAGATCTTCGAGTACGAGGCTTTTTGGCTTTATCTATCATATCTATTGGGTTTTCAAATGGCTGAGATACAGTTTCAACTTTTTCACTTACAGGATCAGAAAATGGCGTATTATTTTGAGAACTGTGCTCTGCAGAATTTTTGTTCAGTTGTTTAGCATCAGTATTTACAGACAGTTCAATTCCAGACTCATTCTGATCACTGCAATATGAATCACATTCCATGGGTATCATTTCATTATTGTCTTCACTAAAATGTTTCTGAATCTGTTCAATGTGTGTGTTAGGCAATTCTGTAGATCTGGGTTGTTCAACCAGAGACTCAGCCTTTTCTTCTAAAGATGTGTCTAATTTGGTGTTAAGATTATTTTTTAATAAATTACTTTCAGAGTCTTGAATACTACTGAAATTTTCATTCCCTGAAGTATCACACATTACTTCTGTATCTCCAGTTTCAACATGCCCAGGCAACTGAATCTCTGAGATCTCAATAGAGGTTTTGTCCACTGTTTGTATAATTCCACCCTCAGAAGACTCTAATCTTGGGCTGTCTACAAGCTGTTCTGCTTCTACTGTAGAATCATTATGATCAATAATTTCTACTATAGGACTCTCTATAACCTCTTGATCATTAACATCTGTAACTTTTTCTTCATTGACCTCTACAACTTTTTCTTCATTAACCATAACTATCTCTGCATTCTCAGATAAGTCATCTAGGCTTGGTACAGGTTGGTTTACTTCAATTTCAGATGCTGAACATGTAAGAGAATCATTTAGAGGATAATCTGTACATATATCTGCTTTTACTTCTGATTCTGAAGGTAAAGATATTTGGTCTTCATTTTCTAATGCATCACCTCCTTCTTCAGAAATAGTTTTAGAAATATCACTTTCTAAGCAAAAAACATTAGACTCATTATCTGTATTCTCAATTTTTTGAACTTCAATACCTGTATTCTCAACTTTTTGTACTTCCTCAATACCTGTATTCTCAACTTTTTGAACTTCCTCAATACCTGCATTCTCAACTTTTTGAACTTCCTCAATACCCGTATTCTCAACTTTCTGAATGTCCTCCTCCTCTCCAACTAGAACAGGAGGATCTTGGATACAAGACTCAGAATATGAAGATTCTACTTTTTCCTCTGTGTCATGGTTTTCAGTATGTTCCTCACTTTCTTCTATTTGCTCACTGCCACTTTTCAAGCCATTAGCAGACTTATTTTCTACATTTGTCTGCACAGTACAAGTGTTTCTACTTTCTTCATCTGATAGGTGCTCTTTCTCTAACACAGGTGGTGTGTCAGATTCTGCTGTTTCTTCATCTACTGAATCACTGGAAGATGCTTTTTCAGAAGGAGGTACAGAGCTTCGAAGTTTCTTTTTCAGTAAAGGTGGTTTTCTTCCTCTTCTTACAGACTTCCGTTTGGGGGCCTGTCTTGTTTGCTTTTCTGACTCAGCTGAAGAAGAAACACTTAGAGATGGATTATTGTTATCTGGGGCATCACACCCAGAATTATTTGATGGCGGGGATCTCTGAGAATGAGTGACTGTTTCAGCTCTTGTGTTACGTGTAGATCTCCTTGTAGGAGTTGCTGCTGCAGATTTTCGTCTTGATCCTCTGGTGTTTGATGTACCAGAAGTTTGCTTCTTCTCTTCTCCTTCTTGAGTATGTGCTAATGCATATCCCTTGCAAGAAGTACCTAATATTTTTTTAAAGAGTAAAAAGTACGTATATGTTTCAATAAATGAGAATAGTTTAGCTTCAGCTTATTTTAGCATAAAATACACATCTATAACAGAGTGAAACAAAATATACTTATGAATCAAATTATGAATAAATGTATAGCTATTAATATCTGAGTAATATCAGATATTTATCAGCTTCTTTTAATGCTACTGAAATACGCTATCACAAGATATGAATCCATGTAGGCAATTTTATAGGGAGAAAAAACACAAAAGAAAATACATTTGGTCTGATAACTGCCGTTTGCTTTATGAATTGTTATTACCTTGGCAAAATGCAATAGAAAACAAGTTGTCACAAATACAGACTCAAATTCTTTGTTCATAATTAACGGGATATGAGATGCTACTTCTAAAGATCTATGGTTTGGACACTGAAGCCCTAAATAGAAGGGAGACTTCAAATCAGTCCTCGAAAACATTAACTTGTAATTTCTTAAAGTAAAAGGAATTTCTGGTTTGAACAATTTTAAAGTCAAGTCACTGACCAAATATTTACAAAAATATTTAGACTTACTATTTAAACCTTATTTATCAGTTTTTCAACACACAGTTTATGAGATTGAAAGAAGCTCATATTTTTTTAAAAGTAGAAAAGAACTTCACAAACTTTACCAAAATTCTGTAAAGATATGGTACTTGTTGGAAAAATAGTTCTCGGCAACACAGAAGGGATGAGAGGAAGGACTTCTGTTTCAATATTCCAGGGTATAAAACCAATTCTGTAAATTCGAAACAAAATAAAAAAATTTTTGTTTAAAAGGTTTAAAAAATTAAACCAGCAACTTTCCAAATCAGGTTTGCAATATGAAAACACAGGGTGCTTTAATTATTTTTTGCCCAAATAGTTAAAAATGTAAATTCAAAATTACTCATTGTTCAAGGATGGCAATTGGCTGCAAAGAAAAAAACCTTTAAGTGCATGTTTTTCAGATAAATTTATGGTAAAGGGAGATCTAGGTAAATATAAAATAGTTGTTTCTCTTTTAAATAATATTTTATCAAGATTTCTAGTTGTTATTCGTTTTTTGCTATTCTAAAAAAAGTCACTTGAATAATAAAATGCAAAGATTTTAAGGGCACAGTTTGATGACTTTTGATCACTATATGTATCTGTGTAACCACAACTCCAATAAAAAAATAATAATTTTCACCACTCCAGAAAGCACCTCATGCCCCTGGCACCCCATTCCCTTTTCAGGCAACGGAAGAGATAATTTTGTTGAATTAATCAAATCAAGGTTTTAAAGAAATTAGCAGGGTCAAAGGGAAATCAGTCCATGAGTTAATAAAAATTATAAATATTGGCCTGGCCAGCATGGCTCAGTGGGTGAGCATCAACCTATGAACCAGGAGGTCACGGTTTGATTCCCGGTCAGGGCTCATGCCCGGGTTGCGGTCTCAATCCCCAATTGGGGGCGTGCAGGAGGCAGCCTATCAATGATTCTTTCTCATCATTGATGTTTCTATCTCTCTTCCCTTCTTTCCTCTCTGAAATCAATCAAAAGAAACAAAAACAAATTTAAATATTAGAAACAGAACTATTATTTGAATTCTGAAGTATTTCATAGATGATATTAGTTTTTGTTACATGTCTTTGTTTTACAACATATTTCAAGACCCCAAGCATCAAAATATGTCACTTTTTGAAAAACCTAGCTTCTGTTGCTATATTATATTTTTAAATTCCTCCATTTAAAGATGATGACTCTTCAACATTCCCTGTGTCAACAAGGACCTGCTAAGATCCTGAAGTTTCTGCATCCAAACCCAATCCACTGTTAGCTGCTTCTTTTCTGATTCATATTTGCTCATCATTTCAAATCTCCTAACAAGACTATTTTATCCAATATAAGTTGAGATTCTGGAGTAGGAGGAGAGAAGCTTGAAAAAAAAAAATACAACGTATATATGTACAGAAATATATAACTAAGAAAAAGTTTCATCTGGGCTTCCTGATTTTACTTCTATTTGTGTTGCATTATTCCTAGAGCAAGCATGTCAAACTCGCGACCAGCAGGCTGCATGCAGCCCACAACGAATATTTTTGCGACCCAGCCAATATAACGGTATGTAAGGAACGTTTTAATAAAAATTTTGTAACTTAACTTTTACAATATCCTGTTATATACATAATTAATAATAACGAATTGCAAAGTTCACGAATAACCGATTACTATAATCGCGTTGCATTCATTTCCCTTACGTGCGTTATGCACTGGCACACCATTTCTCTCCACTAACACTAGCAGCGAATATTTTAGCAGCTGACTGCCACATCATCAGTCTTGCACTGACTTGTTTGGTATGCACAAAAGGAAATATTTTGCTTTCGGAGAACAAGAAAAATAGGTTTATTTGCGTTATGCTTATTAATTTGTGCAGTTATTCAGCTTCTGGTAAGTTAGTGTTCAAAAACTATTAATTTTTATTAAAATGTTCTATTATTTTATGTTAACAATTATTCATTTATTTCAGCCCTTTGTATTCAGCATGTCTCTATCGAAAAAAACCTACGTTTCTATGAAAATTGAACCTTTTGTTTTTTTGCAGCCCATATAAACTTAAACCTTGTTTATTTGGCCTGTGTTAGCCTTTGAGTTTGACATGCTTGTCCTAGAGCGTGAAGGACCCTATGCAGAACTACATTACAGTGGAATCTATATAAAAATCCTGGGTGTAATGTCACGACTGAGGCTCGACCAACCGGAAGGAAGTCAGTCCTACAGGGGTTGTCTTGGCCATGGCTGTGCCCTCCCCGAGCTGTTTCCGGGAGCTGTTTCCGGCAAGGGCGAGGTTTGAGGCAGGAACTGGCCTCGGAGCGTGGACCCACTGAGTCCTGGGTCACTTTGCCAAGGGCTGTGCCCTCCCCAAGCTATTTCCCATGAGGCCTGAGGGAAGAACCCACCCTTGGAGCGCCAGGAGCGCCCAGCAGCAGTCAATCCTAAGTTGCTGAGGAGGAGGCCACAGCGTGGTAGAACTCTGGGTCTGGCCCAATAGGGGGCATGGTCGGCCTTCAAACCAGACCCTGACAGTAGGGAGGAGGGAGCCCCATTCCTCACAGAATCTGCTGTTGGACAGCTTGCTGTCAGTGGCCTGACAGCCAGGAACCCCATTCACCTGCACCCCGGACCCTGACAGGAGGGAGGAGGGAGCCCCATTCCTCACGGAATCCACAGGGGGCCAGCTTGCTGTCAGGGGCCTGCCAGCTAGGAATCCTATTCATCTGCATATCTGTATAAAGTTTTAATACATTATATTAGAGGTTGTGGTGGTACTGTTTTACCCACAGCGTCTACAGGAATTGCTGCAAATTTACTTCTCGGTGGAAGCACCTTTCATTACCAATATAAATTACCGATTCCATTAACCCTTTGCGGTCGTATTAAATTTGGAAATGGGTGTCGTACTGGTCGGAATTAATTTCCATTGAAAGAGCAGTGATACATAACATGCAAGATTATGAAGGATAAACAAGATTTATTAATTCTTTTTTGGAACTACGTCACTACTAGTAGAATCACTACAAACGTTATCACTTTCTACGTCAGAGTCAGTATTCAAGGTGCCAAAATAAAACTTTTCATCATTACTTTCAGATTCGCAGTACACTTCTTTCGGTAACTTTCTTTTTGCCATTTTGGAGTATTATTTTGAAATATCTTAACAAGTGAGAATGCCTAATTACAGTTAAACGTAATCTGTAAAGCTTTATTTGAAATTCTGCAAAGTATCTCCAAAGCTTGTCGATTTCTTCACTCTCAAAAGGCGACTGACTCGCCACGGTGTTTTGCATGGCGAGTGTGGAACAACCGCGTTTGTTTATATTGAGTTTCGATATCTCCGATTTGTCGGGGCAATGTTTTGGTTCGTGACAAGGTCACTTAGACACTTAAGAGCTTTCAGAGAAATTATGAACTGATACATGAATGAACAGAGTTGAGATTCGTACGGTTCCTTGCTTTGGTGGATGAGAGCAGACATACGACCGGAACGGTAAAAAAGCTTTGGTGGCTGAGAGTAGACAAATGACCGCAAAGGGTTAAATGAAACTTCACTTCAATTTCTAGACTCGAAATAAACAGTGAAGTTGCTAAAACTATTAAAAAGGCCCACCTTCTCATTACTGATGAATGCACCATGGCATCCAGTCATGCTATAAACGCCATAGACAGATTACTCAGAGAAATTTGAAGGTTGTATTTGGTGGGAAAGTTCTCCTTCTTGGAGGAGATTTTCGACAATGTCTCAGTATTGTACCACATGCTATGTGATCGGTCATAGTACAAACGAGTTTAAAGTACTGCAATGCTTGGGGATGTTTCAAAAAGTTGTCTCTTACAACAAATGAGATCAGAGGATTCTGCTTATAGTGGATGGTTAGTAAAACTTGGAGATGGCAAACTTGATAGCAGTTTTCGTTTAGGAATGGATATTATTGAAACCCCCTGTGAAATGACTTGTAATGGATCTATTATTGAAGCTACCTTTGGAAATACTGTATCTATAGATAATATTAAAAATATATCTAAATGTGCAATTCTTTGTCCAAAAAATGAGCATGTTCAAAAATTCAATGAAGAAATTTTGGATATACTCAACGGAGATTTTCACACATTTTTGAGTGATGATTTAATTGATTCAACAGATGATGCTGAAAAGGAAAATTTTCCCATCGAATTACTTACATATTACTCCTTTGGGAATGCCATGTCAAATTAAAATTGAAAGTGGGTGCAATCATCATGCTATTGAGAAATCTTAATAGTAAATGGGGTCTTTGTAATGGTACCAGATTTATTATCAAAAGATTAGGACCTAACATTATCAAAGCTGAAGTATTAACATGATCTGCAGAGGGAGAGGTTGTTCTGATTCCAAGAATTTGTCCCCATCTGACACTGGCCTCCCATTTAAATTTCTTCAATGACAGTTTGCCGTGATGCCAGCATTTGTGATGACTATTAATAAATCAGAAGGACAAACTCTAGACAGAATAGGAATATTCCTACCTAAACCTGTTTTCACACATGGTCAGTTACATGTTGCTTTCTCTCAAGTTTGAAGAGCATGTGACATTAAAGTTCTAAATACTTTATCACAAGGGAAATTAGTCAAGAACTCTGAAAGTGTTTTTAGTCTTAATGTGGTATACAGGGAGGTATTAGAATAAAAGTTTAATCACTTTATCAGTCACTGTTTGCATCCCTGTTGTTTTTATATCATGTTTTTGTTGTTTTCATATGTTTTTGTTGTTTTTATATCATGCCTCTGTTGTTATATCCTTTTGTTACTGTTTATTTATTAATAAATTTATATATTATTTTCATATACATTTTACTAATTTCCTTTCATCTTTCACACTTCTATTATAGAGGAAGGGCAAATAGCAATATTAAAATATTTCTGCTAAATAATTCCCTTTTAATGTGCACGAATTTCATGCACCAGGCTACTAGTATAAAATAAAGTTCAAGTTATAGGCAACAAATGACCTTGATCTTTATGTACAAGCTTGATTTAAGTATATATCTTATACTTAGCAATGTGCTAGGACTTAAACTAAGAAAAGGCTAGATTATTGAAAGTTATGAGTGCCAGGGCAGAGTGGGGGTTTGATCAAATAGTTATTTAAAAGAACATTTAGGCCCTAACCGGTATGGCTCAGTGGATAGAGCATCAGACTGTGGACTGAAGGGTCCCGGGTTCGATTCCAGCCAAGGGCATGTACCTTGGTTGCGGGCACAGCCCCAGTAGGGGGTGTGCAGGAGGCAGCTGATTGATGTTTCTCTCTCATTGATGTTTCTAACTCTCCCTCCTCTCTGTAAAAAATCAATAAAATATATTTTTAAAAAAAAGAACATTTTGGAGAGGAAATATCATGATAAAAGTAGTGATTCAGCTAACAGCTCACGGGAATGGGGAAAAGAATAGATGAAGAATGACAGATATGAATGCTATTATTAATAAGGAATCTTAGCCGAAACCGGTTTGGCTCAGTGGATAGAGCGTCGGCCTGCGGACTGAAAGGTCCCAGGTTCGATTCCGGTCAAGGGCATGTACCTGGGTTGCGGGCATATCCCCAGTGGGAGATGTGCAGGAGGCAGTTGATCGATGTTTCTCTCTCATCGATGTTTCTAACTCTCTATCTCTCTCCCTTCCTCTCTGTAAAAAATCAATACAATATATTTTTTAAAAATAATAATAATAATGAATCTTATTATTTAGGCACTATCCCTTTTAAATGAATCAAATGTCCATACTTATTAAACAGATTAAAAGTTCTTTAAGGGGTTCTTTAAATAGCGATCTTTGTTAGGCATCTGAAGCACCAAAGTATAATTTGCACAAAACTTTCTTAGAAACATACTCACGAAATAAGATACATCTGTAGTTAAGTATTAATGATATCTTATATTCATGTTAGCAATTAAACACTTCAGTAACCATTTTTTTTACCTTCCAATTCCAGGTAATGTTTCAGGAAACCATGACAATTCCAGTTCCTGTCTCTTCTGTCTAATTAATGCACTGATTTCATTGACTTCTATAAATTCTGTACTAAAAGATAAATTTTACACCTTCATCAGAATTCTAAAAATTTAAAGTGTGGAGTAACAATTGGGTTCATGATATATATGCAGTTGTTTTCATACCTAGCATTATAAATCACATTTATAAGGATAAGAACATTTTTCTATTTAAATACTTTAAAAATGAACTAATTCCTAAAAGTCAGTAAAATATTTATATTACAAAACAAAATTATGTTTATCTGATTCATAAAATAATGCTTGAATTTCTATTTAAAGGACAGAATTTTTAAAAAGTCAATTCAGACTAATATCCTCATTATAGAGAGAAAAAACCCTAACACTATTTCTATCCCATGAACCAAAGCTACAGCAAGCAGTTCCAGCAGAAATTGTAGGCGCAATAGTTTCCACCTGAAACTAAGCAGAGGACAAAAGAAGAAAATCAAAGAAGATACAGTTACTCTAACAAAACATAACGAAAAAAGGGTATAGTTCAGCTTTTCAAAGACTACTCAGACGTAAGTGCTTTCTTGTAAATCAAGCTCGTAAATTGAATTCTACCATCATAATCTGTCTTGTTAGTTCAACCAATTCTATGCGATTTTAAAAGTCCAACTTAGTTTTCAAATTCCACCTATCACTATGGATTCAAAGAAGGATGTACTCTGAAAGGACTCTGCTTACTGCTAGCCTACTTTTTTCTATCAACAAAACGCCTGTGTAGAATAATTTATTGTTAATAAAAACAAAGCCCACTAGCATAGGCAAGTCATTGCATAATAGAGAATGTCACAAAATTATAGGTTTTCTCTTTGCTAAAACTAGTTTATTTTCCAAAGGAACAAAAGCAAAAATCAAGGTGGGCTTTCATAATGTTTGCTGAGCCTAAGTTTAAATTTTTACCAAAAGTTAATTATAACTAAAACATCAAGTAGAAAAAAGCATAAATTAAAAGTAGAAAATACTAACCAGTAAGCTCTACAGGTAAAAGAAGAGTCTCCAGTGTGACTAGTAGAAGAAAACATATTGAAGAAAGAATTTCTGAAGGACTGACTTGTACACTGATTGGATCTTCGAAGCTATAAAAGTAAAAACAGGTAAGTGAAACAGCAAACAAAAAACCTCCATAATATAAATAGTAGGTAAAAGTTGTATTGAAGACTTTTATATACTGGAGGCACTAACGTTATGTACTAAAAACCATAAAGTTATCTAAGAAAAAGATTTTTCAACACACCTTCTTTATCTTCATTGTTGCATTTTTCTTTCCTCCCATTTCACTGTATTTAGTTTTTCCTGTACAAAGACACAAAAAGGCTTGGTTACCTTGTCTTAACGTTTATTTTAAAAGGTTGTAAAACCAGTACTGATACTGACACACTGACAGAAGAAAGTTAAAATATGTAGAAAAGTTGCATTTAAAATTATAGTACTGGTCCGGCTGGCGTGGTTCAGTGGTTGAACGTCAACCTATGAATCAGGAGGTCATGGTTCCATTCCTGGTCAGGACGTATGCCCAGGTTGCAGGCGCAATCCCTGGTGTGGGGTGTACAGGAGGCAGCTGATCATTTGTTCTCTCTCATCATTGATGTTTTTATCACTTTCTCCCTCTCCCTTCCTCTGTGAAATCAAAAAAATATATATTTAAAAAAATAAAATAAGCCCTAGCAGGTTTTCTCAGTGGATAGAGCATTAGCCCATGGAGTAATGGGTCCTAGGTTCGATTCCAGTCAAGGGTATGTGCCTTGGTTGCAGGCTTTATCCCTGGCCCTGGTCTAGGAGTGTTCAGTAGGCAACCAATTAATGTGTCTCTCCCACATCAATGTTTCTCTCTCTGTCTTTTCCACTCCCTTCCACTCTCTTCAAAAATCAATAGAAAAATATCCTCAATAATGATTAACAACTGCCTTCCCCTGCAGCCCTGGTCCCCCCCAACTGCCCTCCCCTGCTGGCCTGATCGCCCACAACTGCTTTCCCCTGCAGGCCATCTGTGTCCACATGGGGTCAGCCATCTTGTGTGTTGGAGTGATGGTCAATTTGCATATTAATGCTTTATTATATAGGATAATGCAATATTGCTTATATCAAGTGTTGATATATCAAAAAGAACATTAGGATGGAGACAGAAAAGGAGATAGGCCAGTGGTATAAGAGAGAAGTCTTTATCTTCTGTAGCAGCAATTTTCAACTGGTGTGTTGCAAGAATTTTTAAAGCATGTAATACCTGACTATTTAGTCAGCAGCACTGACCTCTTTTCCCTTAGATTGTCAATTAAAAGATGATAACAGCCAACAGAACAACAGCTGCCAAGTGTGAATGAATCAAAATTATACCTGTTGTTTTTTGTCAAGTTGGCAAAAAATACAATATTTTTTGGAGTGCCACAGAATTTTGGTGATGAGTTTATGTGTGCCATGAAATGAAAAAGGTTGAAAATGGTGGTTGTAAGTAAAAAGGAAAAAAAATTAGAAAATATCTGAAACAAAAAAACCAAAGTAGAATAGTAGTATAAGCATGTTATTTAGAAATAAAGAGATAGATATTAGAAGAAACAGCTAAAGGATTTGATGAGTGCTTTAGGAAATAAAATCAAGAGTGTGGATTTTTGTAGTTTTTCTTTATAAGCCTAGCAGTGCTTTTTTTTTTTTTTTTAATGTTTTTATTGACTTAAGAGGGGAAGTGAGAGGGAGAGAGAGAAACATCAAAGATGAGAGAGAATCATTGATTGGTTGCCTCCTGCATGCCCTCTACTGGGGATTGAGCCTGCAACCTGGGCATGTACCCTGATCTGGAATCGAATCATGATCCTGGTTCATGATTTGACGCTCAACTATTGAGCCATACTGTCCAGACTAGAAGTGCTTTTTGACTTCTTTTATTTTATACTTTTAAATATTTTTTTATTGATTTCAGAGAGGAAAGGAGAGGGAGAGAGAGATAGAAACATCAGTGATGAGAGACAATTATTGATAGGCTGCCTCCTGCATGCGTCACTTAGGAGGTCGAGCCTACAACCTAGGCAAGAGAATCGAACCGTGACCTCTTGGTTCATAGGTCAAGGCTCAACCACTGAGCCATACTGGCTAGGCAACTTTTTGACTTCTTAATGTATGTGTGTGCATTACTTTGATAAATATTAAATGAAAACACATATCACTGCTGTCCAGAGGCATATAGATTAGTAAGGTAGATTTGTGAAATGATCTCCAGGAAACCACAATTTAGATAAATCCACACTTTTGATTTTTATTAGAGATGCTCAGTTATTACTTCAAAATTACACAGAAATATGTGAAATATCTTTTGGACTAGATTTTCACACTGCATTGGTCAGAAAACTAACAGTTCTTCTCATAGCTTTTTGTCTAATGCTGGCTTCTTAAGATAGGTTTCCAGGTGAAGAAATGCTATGTAAACAGTACATATGCATTAAGTATTGAGTGAATGAAAACAATTCAGCACCCTTAGGGCATAAAAGACACTCTGTAGGTCAACATTGCAATTCTTTGTCTAACTAAGGAAAGTTATTTCTAAGAAAGTGGCTGGTACCTATCACACATTTTTATTCTGGCTTCTTTAAGCAATTTAAAAAATCTGTATCATCTTTTATTTTATTTTTTTAATATATTTTATTGATTTTTTACAGAGAGGAAGGGAGAGGGATAGAAAGCTAGAAACATCGATGACAGAGAAACATCGATCAGCTGCCTCTTGCACATCCCCCAGTGGGGATGTGCCCGCAACCCAGGTACATGCCCTTGACCGGAATCAAACCTGGGACCCTTCAGTCCACAGACCGACGCTCTATCCACTGAGCCAAACCGGTTTCGGCTGTATCATCTTTTAAATACACATCAAAGGGTAGGAAAATAAGTTAAATGGGCAGTCGGACATCCCTTGAGGGGTCCCAGATTGGAGACGGTGCAGGCTGGGCTGAGAGACACCCACCCCATGCACAAATTTCGTGCACCGGTCCTCTAGTAACTATATAAACACTAGAGGCAGGGTCCCTAGGCCTGGCTGGTGATCAGGACCGGTCTGTGGGGCGACTGGCGGGGTGACCAGGGACCTCTGCTGGCACCCACCTTGGCTGGCCTAAGGCCTGCGGGCTGGAGGCAGCTCCTGCATTGAGCATCTGTCCCCCTGGTGGTCAGTGTGCGTCATAGCGACCGGTCGTTCTGCCATTTGGTTGATTTGCATATCAGGCTTTTATTATATAGGATTATCCACAGCTGAACCATATGCTAAATTATTACTGTTCTTGTAGAAATTCTTGTTTTTCCTAGGGTTAACAACTGCTTTGTTTTCTCTTTTCCTTGCATACTTATATTATCTATCATTAATTTACCTAACTCTAAAACAAAAAATAAATCTCTTAATACACTCAGGCATATCAACTCATCCATCAAGTTTGTTGCCCACTCTCTCAGAAATACCATTCCTTTTTCTTGCTCTAATCTGAATTGGTAACTCTAAAAGCTGCTGTTCAACTGTCATTCCGGGACTCCTCTATCATTATCCTATTATTCCTATCATCTTTTTCCTGAGTTGGAACTTATTTTATGAATCTCATTGTTCCTTCAGTACTTTTTCATTTAGTCAAGCATACATAACCTTCAGTACAATTCTGAGAAAAGGTGCATGAGAATGAATTTTTGAGCTCTTATGTTTGAGAATGTTTTTAACACCTGATTGATAGTTTGGCAGGGTATAGAATTATCTAGGTTAGTAATTATTTTCCCCAGAATTCTTAAGGCATTGCCCCACTGTTCCATCTCTTATTCATAATATGCTTTTATACATAGTCTGTTTTCTCTCTCTAGAAGCTCTTAGGATATTATGATCTGCAGGTTCTGGAATTTAATTAAGCACTTAGTGTAGTTCTTTCCTCATTTACTAGGTGTTAGGTTATTCTTCATCTGAATACTTACATACTACTATTCTGAGAAATTTTCCTTTAGAGTAGTTTTCTTGATAACTTTCTGCCTTTTGTTTTATTTCTCCTTTCTATATTTAGTACTTTTCATCCGACTTTGAGATTTCTCAGTTTAAGGTCTGTTGAATTTTTAAAATTTCTGCTATATTTTTAATTTCCAAAAGTTTCTTCTTTTAGTCTTGTTTCATTGATGAATTAACCTTTCTCTTCTCTCTGAGGATATTAACTTTTAAGTTCTTCCCTTAAAGTGTTTCCCAGCACTGCGTTTTTCCATCAGGTTCCTTTTCTTTCTGCTTTGATCTCTAGTATATTGGACCAAGGTTCCCCTCAAGTATTTCGTGATCCTTGATTATTTGTGGGACACTAAATGCTAAACTGCTAATGGTGTGAATGGGTGATCATTTCCTTGTAACTAATGTATTTCATAGAGTGATCATGCAGAGATTTGGCTATTTCATTCAGAGACGCCCAACAATCACCATCTACAAGTCTTTTCTCTTCAGTAACAGAATATCCCAGAAGATGCCAACTTTCTCCCACATTGGGAATAAGCAAGATTGCCAATGCTTTGAATAATGAGCACAGGTAGAGAATTAGAGACCTCAATATTTAATTTCCCTCTATTTACTCTGTTGTTTCTTCTACTCTCATTTGTGCTATAGTTTAATCTGGTTCAACTACTCACTCTAGAGCAGCGGTTCTCAACCTGTGGGTCGCGACCCCTTTGGGGATTGAACGACCCTTTCACAGGGGTCGCCTAAGACCATCGGAAAACACATATATAATTACATAGTTTTTGTGATTAATCACTATGCTTTAATTACGTTCAATTTGTAACAATGAAATTGGGGGTCACCACAACATGAGGAACTGTATTAAAGGGTCGCGGCATTAGGAAGGTTGAGAACCATTGCTCTAGAGAGTAAGTCTCCAATCTTTGCCTGGATAGTCTCCTTCCCCTACCCTATTTAGCCAAGAATCTGCAGGATAAACTGTTTTAAAATTTTTTAATCAATTCTATTTTTTTTACACCACCCTATATCCCTGCCTTCAGAGATAATGGAGACCTCCAGACCCAGGACAGTCTAAGGATCTATTCACCCCATGAAAAGATTTTTGTTTCAGCTTTCTGCTAAGAGAGATTACCATTCACCTTGTACAATCACTTTCAAGCTTCTATACTGTGGATTCTCTTATCTGCTGTCTCTTCTCTCCAGTTCTCTTAAAAATTTTCTTTTCTTTCCTCTGTCATTTTAGTAGGGTTCTGGGAGGGATTAGAGAATTAAACAGGTGCTCAATCCACTATACTTAACTGAAAGCTTGTCTTATTTGTTTGAATTCAGCATATCTCACATATGTTTCATGAACCACTAATCCCAAAAGATGTTTTCATGAAAATGTCTTTTCCTATAATATAACCCCATATAGCTCAGAACCCTGTCATTGGCAGGCACCCAATGAAAGTTTGATTAATTTATTTAAAAGTTAATAAAGGTATAATTAAAAGGATTTAGCATGTACTTAAAGAAGTACTCTATTAACAAACACATGGAAAGGGGATACTTTTATACTTTACAATAATTATAAACTCTTAGCCCAAAGAACAAAGCACATAAGGGAGGTTAAAAATTTAGCTGAAGAATGAAAGTGACATTTCCTTAACAAATTTGCCAAAAGGTATGCTAAACTTTTTTAGTAAGGCAACACCATCTTCATTAAAAGGAAAAACTAAACAATTTATATAGCTTTCCTAGAGTCATAGATTTAATGGAAAAACCAGTACAAAACTCAAAGGGCCAACTTCCAATAAGATTATCTAGTAGGCCTGCTAAGTTTTAACTAATGTTCTACTAATAATTTCTAATCCAGATAAAAGAAGTTCATTCACAATGTCATATGTTCTATTCATTAGTTTATGTGTAATATAAATAACTTCAGGTAGAAAATGAAGTCACACATAAATGTTCAAAGACAGCCCCTTCCTGCTTCAAAAAAACTTTTAAGAAATTAAAAAAGCTAAAATTGGTCTAGTGGGTTTGGCTCAGTGGATACAGAGCGTCGGCCTATGGACTGAAGGGGTCCTAGATTCGATTCTGGTCAAGGGCACAAGCCCGGGTTGCAGGCTCGATTCACAATAGAGGGCATGCAGGAAGCAGCTGATCAATGATCCTTTCTATCATTGATTTTTCTATCTATCTCTCCTTCTCCCTGCCTCTCTGAAATCAATAAAAATATATATTTTTTAAAAAGCTAAAACTGAGTTCTTCTAAAATCTAGCCAAGCAATCCTAGATAAAGAGACATCATTTTCTCAAAATGTTCTTTTATAAAAAGATATTTAAATTATCCTTAATACACCATGATTCCTGTTCAGTGTAACTTGAGTAAATAAAGATGATTTTTCTGCTTATTAGTTCATTTTCCCTAAACTTTGAGACCATTATAAGTAACATTTACAGGTTCTCGCAGTCTTCTAATAAGGTCATTTGTTAATAATATGTAAGAAATCTCATAAGAAATGTGAAAACTAAAGGTTAAAATTCTATGGTTTATCAACTTTATACACATTAGCCTAAAAAAAAAAAAAAAGACTGATATTGATCATATTTCTGAAAGATAAGTCAAAATAATCAAGGTTAGTTGGTCTATTAAGTAGGAAGCAGACACTATGTTATCAAAGTGATAATTTTATATTAAGAATTATTTTTTAACTCAAAAGTGCATCCAAACAAAGCCATAAGAATAAGGCAATAATTTGAAACAAATTCTGGACATCAGATCACTTAATCTATTAATTTCAGTATATAAGTCTAAAAGATAAGTGTTCTTTGAGGGAGAAAATCCTTAATACCATTATTCCAAGTAAAAAAAAATTTTTAACTTTAATAATTCCTTAATATCAAATAACCAATGTTTGATTTTCTCCAATTGTCCATAAAGTTTTATTTTTTATAACATGTCAGAATATGGATCCAAATAAGATCCATACACTCTGACTGGCTGAATGTTTGTCTCTTAATCTACAGGTTCTGCTCCATCCTTTAGTAAACTCCTTGGAATTTTTTGACTAAAGAAACCAGGCCATTTGTCTGTGATCTAAATTTGCTGATTGCATCCCCTTGTCACTTAACATACATTTCTGACTCTGTATATCTTGTAAATTAGTAGTTAGATTTCTTAATAAAATGCAGGTTTGTTTGTTTTGGCTTTCAGGTTTTCTTGGTCACACTATTGTATATTTGCTGTTATTTACTTCCATAAAGAAATATTTTTTAAAAAAATTTCTTTGTTACTCCTCACTGAGGATATTTTTCCAGTAATTTTTTTTAGAGAGTGAAAGGGAGGGGGAGAGACAGAAAGAGAAAAATCTATGTGAGACACATCGATTGGTTGCCTCCCAAACACGCCCTGACCAGGGCTGAGAATTGAGCCTGCAACCGAGATACATGTCCTTAATCGGAATCGAATCCGGGACCCTTCAGTCCACAGGCTGATGCTCTATCCACTGAGGCAAACTGGCTAGGGCAAGGAGTATTTTTAATGTATTGTTGTCTCACCTTTTGTGATGCTAACAGCCATTGCTGATCACTTCCTAGATCCATTAATTCATTAGTGTACAAAATGCTAATTTTCAAATTCTATACTTTTATCTTCAATTATTTGTGGAAATACTTCTAAAAATATTTAACTATCTTTTACAACCTGTTCAATTATTCTGATGTGTAGTTTACTTAGGAAAGGCAAGATAGATGTTTGAGTCTTTTCTTTTATAAATGTACCAGTTTAACAATGAGTTAATTCTTAGCATCCTCCAAAATAGACCCATTAGTTTTTATGTTTATTTAAATCTGAGTAATTTCATTAAACATAATACCTAAATACAAACTATTTCATTAAGTATATAATGTATTTCAATGCAGGGGAAAAAAATTGGCCAAGTTAGATGTATTAAACTCTCCAAGTAAAAAGCGACATCATAGAAAAATGAACCAAATGGATAATCAGTAAGTATTCAGTACCCCACAAATGAATCCAAACTTGTTCAATTAAAACATTTCCACATAATTACCTTGATCACTTACATATAAAACTAAAATGAGTATTTCTGCCTATCCTAAACCACACAAATGACTTCAGACATCTTCACTTAAGCAGACACATTAGGTTACAGGCCTTGGACAATGTTAACTTTCTGGCATAAATAAACATTTTTTTAAGAACTATAATTTAAAATTAGCTTTTCAGTATTAAATTAGCTTAGGATATTCACTAAAAACTTGTTCAGTATTCCATATTCTGAATAGTAAACCAAATTCTCAAATCCATATAAGTCATAGAGTCTTATAAATGGTCTTCACTACAGTGAAGCACTTGAGGTTAGATCTGCCTATGTCTCTCTCTCTAAAATTAGTCCAGGCAAGAGATATACACTTAAAGAAAATTATAGTAGACTTAAAACTAAGATAAACATAGTGAGAGCAGGCCAAATTATCTAGAGAAATCTATCACATCATTTAATCTTTCTCAACAGTAAATTTTATATCAGATCCTAGAGTTACCAAAGTCCATCCATTAAAAAAGGATGTTCATCAACAGCAATGACATAGAAAAACAAACAAGTTTGATATCTAGGGTTTGTCAACAAAAGAAAAATGCTCATCTAATCAGTAAATCCTTTTAATACAATTTCATTTTAATAGCAACTAATCAAAGGCAGAAAGAGCACTTATTAACCTATAAATATGAGATCTATAGACATAAGTGATCATGTTAATTCAAATCATAAATATAGTAACAACCAAACTTGGTATTCATAATGTAAAACAATGAAGTTGATAACTTTTAAGAATAATAAATTCATTAATTCTTTATATCTATAAAGAAAAATTCATTGTAACCTAGCCTGGAAATTAAATGTTCACCTCCTCGCTTACAAACAGTTAATAGTAAGTTGTTCTTTAGAATAGAATACACAGCCTGAGCTCCAAGGATGAATCACAGGGCACTATGGTATCATTTTTCTCAGACCCTGCCCCAAACCTTTACTGTACTGGAGAACTATGTACTAGGTTAGATCGAAAGACAGGAATATTTAACTGCTCATGTAGATAAATATGTAAGAGGTGCTTTATTTCCAAAGTTTTAAATTAGAAGTGTGGCTAGCGACCAAACCACCACTTCCTCTGGGAACTGTGAAATAACTTCACTGTCACAAACTTCCCTTGCTGCAGCTTACTGTACTTTATCCCATCTCCCCTAAATTCTTCTGCTTTTATAAGTGGAGTAAGACTGTAATGGAGGTTGCTAACCACCAAGTAATTGAAAATATCCTTCTTCTTTTCCTCTCCCTCTTTCTTCCTCCTGCTCCCTTCCTCCAAGATGAGCATAAAAAAACACACAAAATGGGTAGGGAACAGCATAAATAACTCCATGAAAGTAGTTTATATAGGATTTAACAATGTACAGAGCTCAGTAGAGTTCTGTGCATGACCGTTTTCCAAACCAAAATGTTACTAATAAGAACTCTGGCACAAGTACTAAAGTAAGAAACAAAAAAAGGTAGAAAACAAAAGTAAAAGCCACTTACTATGCATCTTCAAGTCATAAAGCTTTGCACTTAATAGATCTTCTCCTATGTTTTTTCTGTAAACATCAAAAAAAGTGAAATAATTAAGACAAAACTGTCATTTTGCTCATTTATTTTCAATTCCCTGCCCACCAAAATGAAATTTATTAGGCAGAGTTTTATATTCTAGCAAAGAAAATATAACTAGTTGCCCCTCACCATCCCAGTGACTGACAATGGAGGTTTACTACCAAGAAACAAAATATCATTGCAATCTCTTTCTCTAGAACTGGCAGAAATAATCAGAAAGAAAGGGTATCTGTCAGGGTTTTACCGCTTTAGAAAGGAGAAACAACACTGGACACTGTTGAAGTGGTTAAGAGACTAGGAATGGATAGTAAACCTCAGGCTGAATGGGAGGAATGCTAAAAAACTTCCAAAGGGCTCTAAAAAATGTACTGTAAATATCCAATAGCTGAGAGATTTTCCACCTTGGGAGAAATCATTAAGGGTCTGACTTGTTGGACAAAAGCAAATTATTATTTTATATATTATTTCCATATACCATCCCCCCCACCATATATCCATGAGAAAAAGCAGTTAAGCATGTAGACGACCTCAGCTGAATTAGCCCCATTGTGCAACCTTGTTATAGGTCATATAGTGATGACCACTGCACTCTTAGCAATAGCTAAGAGAATTGGGGTAATTCAGAGAAAACACAAAAATATATATCCATGACGTTGTCACAGCCAGTGATAGCAGCTATATTAAGAATGAAGGTAGCAAAGGTATTTCTTCATTATTCCTAGGAAAAGTGTGCTGCTACCTACTATGAAAACATATATACATAAATCAAAACTGACTCTAATAAAGTTAAAAGAAAATGTAAATAAAATCTACTCTAATGCAGCTAATGTGGGTTTATGGGTGGGTTCTTACAGTGGATGTTTCATGAACCCTTTAAAATCATACACAAAGTTTTGTCTGTAAGTAAGTTCTATGACATGTTTTTCTAGAAGATGTCTGCAGTTTTCTTCAAATTCCCAAAGAAGTCTGTAAATTCCCAAAAGTTAAGACCTAGAGAGCTATAATATTATAAATTAGTTGCATGATTTAATACATCTCAGGGACGACTGTCAATTATTTTGGTAACAAAATAAATGTACTCTCTTAAGAAATTAGCATTCTGATGAAATATGCTAATGAATTATAAATTTAATTATGAATCTGACAGTATATTGACTTAAGACTATAACTTTTAGATAGCTCTTAATATATTTCAGATCAAAATGGGCTTAAATTTTACATGTACCAGAAGAGGTTATTTTAAGTATGAAGAATAAATTAATTTCCAGTACATTACTAACACAATTTAGTTGAAAAAAAAATATGATACCTATTAAACTGGAATACTAAGCACTGTATTTCTAGGCAATTACGTTTTACCTACAGCAGTTAAAGAAACAAATACAAACGTTAAATTTTTTAAAAAACATAAACATGTTATATTAGGTAGCAAAAATACAAAGAAGCACAATGAGAAAAATAATAAGTAGTTTGAATTATAACTGTCTCATGAAGTATGGTGAGTTATACCATTAGTAACTTTCTACTTTTTGTCACTAAACACTAGAGCAGTGCTATTCAAAATGTGGTCTGTGCACCAGTGCTTCTCCATCATTGGTTGTGATATGTACAAAAATGAATAAGCATTCAGAAAATTTTACACTGCTGTAACATTTTTATTTTATAAAACTATCAATCTAAATCCAGATTAGAAAAAAAAAAAACTAAGAAAACCAATTCCTCAGAGATACAGCTGAGTCCGGCTGGTGTGGCTCAGTGGTTGAGCGTCAACCTATGAACCAGGAGGTCAAAATTCAATTCCTGGTCAGGGCACATGCTCGGGTTGCAAGCTTGATTTCTTGTAGAGGGCATGCAGGAGACAGCTGGTCAATAATTCTCTCTCATCATTGATGTTTCTATTTCTCTTTCTCTCTCTCTTCCTCTCTGAAATTAATTTTAAAAAACATATTAATAAAAGATAGAGCTCAGATTATATTCTCAGATTTCAGTTGGTCATTACTTAAATTACCAAGTACATGCTTTAAAAGAAGTAATTAAATATATTTAAAGCCACATCATTAAAAAAATGTATTCATTTTTATTACTAGCTACCTTCTGATTCTACACATTGGATTCCACTTCTAAAGTTCATTACTAACCTCATACAGCTTTTAGAATTTTCATGACAGGAGAGCTGTTTCTTAAAAGAGCTTTCGTTTATCTTGTCTTTTGCTTCTCTCAACTGTCTTTTTACTTGAACCTATGAGAAAAGCAAAATGACCTATTTAGAGTGATAATCCAGTATCACAAAAAATAACTTATTTTTCAATTCTCCCTTGAAAAAAAAAATTAAACAAAACTGTCTGAAACTTTAGCCCAAATACATATGCTTATTCATTCAAGCATGCTAAATTATAAACTTAACATAAATGCTAAGCTCTGGGGAAACAAATTACGGGGAAATAAGGCATGTAAACAGATTAAGTGCTCATAATAGAGATAAAAACAAGGATCAGCAGATACATTGATTGAAAATTAACTCTAGAAAAGACTTTAATGAATAGATGCTTTATGAGTTGGCCTTAGAGAATGAGTAAAATTTGTCTAAGGAATAAAATTAAGGAAAGAAGCCAATGCAGATGGGGAAGTTGATATAAAGTATAGGACCAGATTATAAAGAGCTTTGAATAATAAAACAATTCTATAGGAATCAGAGAATAAGTGAGGTTTTTAAAGCAAGTAAATGAGATGATCAAATAATTTCTTTTTTTAGTATTAACTGTGGCAGTAATGTGAAGAATGAAGCAGATAAGGAGAAACTATAAAAGCCAGAAAACCAGAAGCTCTTACAATGCATAGTCTAGATTTATGCTGAGAAAATAGTCACTTGCCACATAAGGCTATTGAGCACTTGAAATGTGGCTTGTCTGAATTGAGATGCACTCTAAGTGTAAAATATACAGAGGATTTCAAAGACTTAGGACAACGACAAAAAGGGAAAATCTCTCAATAACAATCCTTTAAAAATATTACATGTTGAAATAGATATGTTGGATTAAATACATATTATAAAAATTTGGTTTTTTCTACTCTTTTCACATCACTATTAAAACGTCTAAATTACAGCCCTAACTGGTTTGGCTCAGTGGATAGAGCGTCGGCCTGTGGACTGAAGGGTCCCAAGTTCAATGCTGGTCAAGGGTATGTACCTTGGTTGCGGGCACATCCCCATTAGGGGGTGTGCAGGAGGCAGCTAATCAATGTTTCTCTCTCATCGATGTTTCTAACTCTATCCCTCTCCCTTCCTCTCTGTAAAAAATCAATAAAAATATATTTTTACAAAAACAACTTTTAAATTACAGATTGGCTTGTATATTTCCATTGGCAGAACCAGTCTAGATGGCAGCATGAGAGCCTACTAAGAGTTAATAGCAGAGACATGAAGAAACAAATTTAAGAAGAAATTGAGCAAAAGGAATAGGAAAAGATGGATGGGCAGAGAGAAAAAAATGGAAAATTCCCTGATACTTTTTGGATTTGTTAATGTTGATTCCTTTTGTATTATAGATGGAGATATCCAACAAGTGGTTGAAAATACAAGTCTGGTTCTAAGGAAAAATATCTAGGCTAGTGACAGAATTTTAGGAGCTATATAAATATAGATAGTACTAACAGCTACTGAAGTATTGAGAAGACTTAAGGGGAAGGTATACCTAGAGAATTGAAAGGAAGATCCTATGAGGAGTCCCAATGATTTAAGAAACGGTAAGAAGAGCAGGGAGATGGCAAAGAAGGTTGTAAAAGGTCGGTAAAAGAAACATACATACATACACACATTCTTACATATATACCCATAGGAGAAGTAAACCTAGAAGCCAAAGGAAATAAAAGTACTCAACAGCATTACATGCAGAAAGGATGGGACTGGCCAGTGAGAGATTATTCTGGCCCTTAGTGAGGACAGTTTTAGTAAAACAAAATGACAGAGGTGAACTGTCAATGGAACTGGGGAATTGTAAAAATGAAGTAAATGTAGATGTCTCATTCAAGTTCAGCTATAAAGGGAAAAGGATAATAAGTGAAGATTCAAAAGAAGCAAAGGAAAATATTGCGAGTACAAGGATAATATCACATATAAGAAATACCTTTTTAAGTTTCACAAAATTAGATGAATAGTGCACCAAACTTTTAAGCCTCATTAAATAAAACAAATTCTTATTCCAAGAACAAAATTTCACATGAAGCCAAAGAACAAAATTTTACAAGAAAATATATCTGGAAACTAGCTCATGCTAATGAATCATCAGCAACATAACATATACTCTAGAAAAATGGAGAATGTCTTTCAGAGAAGTCATGCTTTAATTTTGATTATAATATTACACAATTATATCTTTTCTCCAAAATATATACTAATTTGCCTAAACGTGCAGACTTACATAATTAAAACAAGCAAATTAATTTTTCATGTATCTTTTTATTTGAATTGCAGTCTTATTTGTATATTGAGACTCATCTAAAAATATAACAGCCTGGCCAGTGTGGCTCAGTGGTTGAGTGTTGACCCATGCACCAAAGGGTCGCGGGTTAGATTCCTGATCAGGGACACACAACTTGATCCCCAATAGAGGTTCAAAGGAGGCAGCCAATAGATGTCTCGCTCTCACATCGATGTTTCTCTCTCTCTCCCCCTTCCTCTCTCTTTAAAATCAATAAAAGATATTTAAACATATATATATATATATATATATATATATATATATATATATCAAAACAAATTATAAATACCTACAATGACAGCATCTAATGTTTACATAGTTGTACATTGCTTCCATTCCCTCCCTACTCACACGGAGAGCAACAAAGCTATCATAGACTTATAACGCTACCTAGGAACAGTTTTTTTCACATCAATGACATCATATTTATATATTGAGTATTCCCATTTTTAGTTGTATATCCTTTTGACTTCTTAGAGATACCTCAAGTAATGTCTTTCTTAAAGTCAAATACCATATGATTTCACTTATATGTGAAATCAAATGTTCAAAATAAATAAACTAGAAACAGACTCATAGAGAACAAACTTTTTTAAAAGGATTGGGTAAAATAGGTGAAAGGATTAAGAAAATAAAAAATCACAGACACAGACAACAATATGGTGATTACCAGAGGGAAAGGGTGGTGAGGCAGGTAGAAGAGAGTAAAGGGAGTGTAAATGATGACAAAAGGGAGACTTCATTTTGGGTGGTGAACACACAATACAATATACAGATTATGTATTATAGAATTGCATACTTGAAACCTATATAAATTTATTAACCAAAGTCATCTCAATAAAGTCAATAAAATTAAATAATTTTCTCTTAAAAACAGTCATGAAAAAAAAAGGCTAAGAAAATGTTCCAGATTAAAAGATATGAGACATAATGCAACACATGATTACAGACTTTCTTTTGCTATAAGGGACATTCTTGGAACAAATGGTAACATCTGATTATAATTATATATATATAAATTATTTTAAAAATCTCCTTCTTATACATTTTATTTAACTACTTACTGCCCGTTTCTCTTTTCACCTTTTACTCATTAACTCAGGAATATGTTCCTATTTCTTTTACTTGTAAGCCAAAAATGCAAACACAAATCATAATCATGGTTTATAATAATTAACATCAATGAGGTATGTATGGTATGTGCATCTCAGAGATGTGATTAGGATTAAGCATTACAATAAACTATACTTAATAAAAGAATAAACTAATTTGCCTATGCCAATCTTGAAACTGAAAAGTCCCTCTCAATCTCCACAAACCCCCCTTTCTCCAATTACTCATTTTTCTTCAAACACCAGAATTTAAAAACAAAGACATCACTTTATATTTACTTTTACTGGCTTACTCTTCTCAACATTGCTTTTTTTATGAAAACATACTTTTCAGGTATTTTGGACTTAAGTTTTTGTGAGGGTTGGCCTTTGAATCTAATAGTCCATTTCAAATATTTTTCAATTAAAAATGTATTCAGCCCAGCTGGTGTGGCTCACTGGTTGAGTGTCGACCTATGAACCAGAAGGTCACGGTTCAATTCCCAGTCAGGACATATGCCTGGGTTGTGGGCTCTATCCCATGTGCAGGAGGCAGCCCATTGATGGTTCTTTCTCATTGATGTTTCTATCTCTCTCTCCCTCTTCCTTCCTCTCTGAAATAATAAAATAAAAATGTATTTAAAGCACTATATAATCAGTAAATGTTTTTTAAATAAAGGTCCTCACACTAAAAATATTTTAAAAATTAAAATATTCTGTAACTATGACTTAATGTGAAGCTTCTTTTAGAAATCTAATATATTTTGTAGAAAAATATAATGTGACTACCATCAATATATCCTCTTTAGCGGGCAAAGGAAAAAAAAGAGAATTTCTGAATTCTTGTAGAAAAGTCTGGGTTTGTCATACTAAGGGGGAATTTTAATCACATATTAAAGCTAAAGTTGAACAAGTCACAAATTTATTCAAACTGGAACTCTTTTAAAACAAAATTGAATTAAGTTTGTATTTATACTGTTCATGTTGCAAAATAAAATCTAAGCCTTACCTTAACACAACCTTCCAATGAACTGATTTTAAACACTGCTTGAAAAGGTTTTCTGTCAATGGGACATGAAGCCTGTGTCTGAAAAATGATTAACAATTTATAACTTCAGAAATGTTTCTTTAGAATAAAAATTAATATATAACAAACACATTTGAACAGGAAACAGAAACTTTTTTTTCTTCTTTCAAAGGTGAAGATGAAATACTTTCTGCCAGTACCATGCCACAGAGTAATAAATACCTTAAATTTGTTGAATTCATTCAAATACTTATTGAGCATCTACTGTATGCTAGGTAAGTGGAATACAATGATGAAGAGAAATAAGATCTCTGTATACCTAGGAAGACCTGCTTGTCCAGGTGATAACTACTGGGCTGAAATCAACAGCTCTATGATCGAAAGTTCTTGGGCAACTCGAAATCAGCTGTAAAAGGAATGGCAGATACAGGTAGGTCCCTTACAGATTTTAGTATTCTATGACAATATTGTCTCTAAAAATGAATTATTTTGAATAGGTAGTTAAGCCACAGCAATAAAAATTTTTTAATAATATGAAGAAAATGAAGGATTCCTCTACTCCCAGCAGCCATCTAGATGCTCTCTTCAGAAGTAGTTTCCTACATATCCTTTTGGAGATAACCAATGCATATACATACGTATGTATCTTTTTAATATAAAATATATCTAATTCATATGCTGATTGAATTTTATTTTTCTTACTTATATACTTTAGTTCATATTACTATTTCAAAGCTGCCTCATTCTTAACAGCATAGTATGCCACAACAGTTTTAATTTTTTATTTCCTTTTATGAGTTAGATTGAGCATATTTTCATGTTTTTAAGAGCTATTCAAATTGCTTTTTAAAAAACTATTCATGCCTTTTGCTTAGCTTTTTTTATTAGGTTGCTTGTCTTTTTCAAATGGAATTGCAGGCATTCTTTATAGATTAAGAAAAATTTTCCTTTAATCACTCTGTGATTCTAAGTCAACTTTGTTTTGATGTAAATATATTTCCTATACCTTAAAAATTAATGTACATCAGCTATAATTAAGAGTTTCTTTGATAATATTAAATATTTGTATAGGAATGGGTTTATATTATCTAAACAATTTAAGATGGAGTTGTCTACTAGAGTAGAAGGGTAAAAACTCAGTAGTCTATTAAGAAAATACTAAAAGGTGATATTATAAATACCTATGATTAATTACTTAAAAAATGCCCTAGCCGGTTTGGCTCAGTGGATAGAGCGTCGGCCTGCAGACAGAAGGGCCACAGGTTCGATTCCGGTCAAGGGCACATGCTCAGGTTGTGGGCTCGATCCCCAGTAGGGGCATGCAGGAGGAAGCCAGTCAATGATTCTCTCTCATCATTGATGTTTCTATCTCTCTCTCTCCCTCTTCCTTCCTCTCTGAAATCAATAAATACATACATTTTTTTAAAAAACTTAAAAAAAGTATTTCAAAAAGTAAAACAAGATTTTAACAATTTAATAGTAATAGTCTAAAAGACCACAGATAGTAATGGAATTTTGATAAATTATCTTATATTCGCCAGTGAAAAAAGTGTGATTTTTACCATTCTGGACTTCGGCACACATCAAGATATGCTTGTACAAGTACACATAGGTCAGACTATGTGCAGCCCTTGATTATATAATACATTTTCACAAAGCTCGAGACTCACTTTGGGAGCAACCAAAATATAAATTGTGTTACTCTTATTACTCTGTTAAAATTAAGTAAGTAGGCCTTTATAAAATGCTTTACTACATTCTGAATTAGGAAATGTGACTTTACTATATTAAATTGGTTCAGACTGCTAGAAGTAAGCTCAGCTTACTTCTCAGTACTATGGGTTTAGGATGCTATTACTTTCCCTACAGAAAGCTTAACCTTAAGAAGCTTTATTACAAGCGGCGACAAAGCTGTCCACATATTTTTAATAATGCACAACCAGTAGCAATTCTAGTTCAAAGAACTCAACATCATGAATGTGATTGTTATTTACCACATTAGCATTTACTGTACGTAATTGTTAGTCTAGGTTATATTAGTACATTTATAATTCCAAAGAATATTTATAAGTAAAAACTTTCAAGTACTTATTTTTACGAAAGTTTCAAAATATATTTTTGTTTCTATTTTTAAGGTAAATTTTCATTAACATTCCTAAAAAGATAAAATAATAAATGAAAATATGTTCCCTTCAATGTTTATTAAAAAAATATTAAGACTTGTAAAGGCTCTGGATTTATATTCTATTTTCATAGCCTGTCCTTGGGTATTACCTTGAGCAAGTAACATAGTCTCTCTGTTTCTCAGTTACCTTATTAGTGAAATGAAGATACTAATAGAACTTATTCCTAAGGTGTTTATGGGGGGAAAAAGGAATTAATAATCTTAGAAGAGTGTGTGGCATATATTAAGTATTGTATAAAGCCCATCAACTAGCTTTATTGGACTAACAACAAAATAGCTTGGTCCATTAATAAACCACAATATGATATATATATACCATGGTGGGCAAAAGCAGGTTTACAGTTGTGAGTATGTTAAGTTAAACAGAGTTAATAAAGTTATTGTGATAATCATACCTGCACATCTTTTTCCATATGAACAACTGTAAACCCTCTTTGTCCACCTGTGTACTTGTAAGAGACATGAGTCCTTAATAATTTTTTTATTGGAATTTGCAAAATTCATGACATGAAAATTAAACTTTATCATTTTATTATAGCTATTTCAATATATAACACTAAGATCCAAAGAAAGCCACTCTGTGTTCAAAAAATGTATTCCATATCAGATGTATTGAATCTTTCAAAAACTCTGAAATTACACAATCCCATTTTCTTTATTAAATGTCCTCTGTTGACATCAGCTAAATGGCACTTTTTCCTTTACAATGTTCAAACTGATAATCTGAGCCATTCCATTTTTATCTGTTCTGAATAATGGGGTTCTGAGGAAGATTTTGTTTTTATTCTTTTTTCCTTATGCACAATTGCCATGAATTTATCTATGGATTTCACTTGAAAGGTTCTACTGCTATCACATAAAAAAAGAAAGAAAACAGAAGAAAAAGCAGTAGTTGGAAAAACATTGCTATCTATTATCACAATCTGCATATACTTACATTTCCTAAAAACAATCTAGTCAACACTAGAAAATAATTTAATAGATTTTCTTTGGCTCAGGCTCAGTCAATCAGAAAAATTTCTTAAAACCAAGTTATCGTCTCCAAGTTAACAAAAGTAAATAGCTCAGAGAACAAGCTTCCTAGGGTAGATAAAATATCTTTGCTATTGCTACTGAGAAATGATGATATCCATTTCTGACCTTAGAACAGTTTAGCAAAGCATTTCAAAGGAGAAACAGAAAGGAAATTCAGTTATTTTGAGTTAATCTTCATAGCATACTTCAATAAATTAAAACAGATATTTAAAAATTAAGCAGATCTTCAATTTTTGTTCATTTATACTGTAAGAAAAATATAAACTATTTCAACACAAAGTTCAAAGACACCATCATTACTAGATAGTAAAGCATAAAATTACATATATAATGTGATGATCAAATAGCTATATTAGAAAAGTTTTACAAATAGATTTTTTAAATTATTTGTACTGCCCTAATTTTAAGGCATTTCCAAAGGTACTTCACCCTTAGATCCAGCAGATACCGATTTGGAAAATTCAAAGACAATTTAACCTGTTTCCAGAGTTTGTATCACTAAACTAATTTAATTTTTGTTTATATGGTTTTAAAAATTCACATTTAAAACTAATGTAGAATATTTTTAACTAAAAGAACTGCCCTTTCTGCTTAAGATGATTTTAGTTTTGGAAAATTATCCCAAATTTTGTTTTACTTATAAACAAAAATAAATACCCCTTGATAATTCACCATCTTGATTCCTTATATACAACAAACATATTCTTCATTAATTATTCAGCTTTTAAATCAACATGGCTTTCATTTTAATAATTTTTAAAGTATCTAATTTAATTAGTTTCATAATCAAAGCAGTCCAATATCATCATTCAACTTTGTGATACAGCTAGTAAATATAATAGAATTTGATCACTGCTTTACATTGCAATGTGTACTTAAAAAACAGAGCTTATTTACATTTTACTGTGAATGCTCTGTATCAGTTAAGGAGGCAATTTTGATAGAAAAAAAAAAATCTTCCTAATGATTTCAGTAAAACATACCCTAGTATTCTGAAGCGTTGTAAATTCCCAGCTCAGACAAACCCATATTTAAATGTAAGAACAGGAAACCTTCCTTATTTGGGAATTCAGGATTCTTGATTTCTAATATTTCTTGCTTCCTGCTGCTGCTCTATCCTCAATCACAAAGGCTGCCTACAGATAGCCCCTCCTAGAGAGAGAGAAGCAAGTGTTAAAGATAAGTGCTTAAAGACTAAAGCTCAGTATCTATGTTTAACATCAAGGTTTGTCTGTTCGTGGGAATCTCTAGAACATCTATCTCTCCTACTAATAAATACAATACATTATATAAAACTTAGTTCAAAATCAAATAAAGATGATTTAGAAATGCTCACCATTACAGGTTGATGCTTATTTTAAAGTTTTTCACCAGGACCTATCCTTTCAAGTTGATGGTTCCAAGATACCTAGCCTGGACCTCCAAAGTAAGTGCTCACCTGTAGTCAGCCTGCATGTTCCCTACCACACTTAAACAGTTCTGTCAAGACAGTCCTGGAGACAGTCCTCATCATTCCACATTAGTGAAACTGTGGTTCTTTATAACAGCTTTCATTAGTGAAACTGTGGTTCTTTATAACAGCTTTCAGGAATGTATTCCTAAAGGACAATGGCTATCAGTGAAAATTAACACAAGAAAGCATTTTATCTAACTACTCAAAGAAAATCCTTTCGGGTTCTCAAAAATACATTACCACAGTTGGGTAGAATTACTTTTAATCTTAATTTCTTTTGACATTTAATAGTTAAGACTTTTTCTAATATAAAAACAAAATTCTGTAAACTACCTGTATAAATCATTTTACAAACTCTGACATTTAAAATTAGGCTATACAGAAATACACATTAATTTACCCAACTGGTGAAAATAGACTATTAAGTTAAAGTCTATTACACAGGTAATGAGCATTCACAATGTAAAAATTTTCTTTGTTCTACCAAAGGTTTTACCAGAGGATTAACCTACAAGGTGAAAACAATGGGGGATTTGTAAAAATTAGTCCCATTTCAAGTTTTGGTGAAAACAGAACTAGCAACCTCTCTAACCCACTTTAAGGATGATGATTAGATAGCCCTAAATCACTTATTGATTGCACAACTTGTAATATTAAACGAAATAATGTATTTGACAATGTTTTATAAATGATAAAGGTAAGGACTAACAGTAGCACTCCACAGGTATGTTTAAGTTATTATTTACAGAGCACTACACAACAGAGAGGTTCAGGAATAAAGAAAAATATACATTTTAAGAAAAACTGATTTAAAAAATTCAGACAAAATTTTGCTGAATTTGTAATTGAAAAATAATCTAATCACCAGAATGATGTGTAGATTTATATTTGCTGTATAAAGGAACATCTGTATATAAAATACATCACTAAGATATGTCAGTCATATTTTGATTTTTGGTATTTAATATTAATTCAAGAATATACTCCTCACCTGTCTGTATTGAATACTGTTGTTTGACATCTTCAAGAACGGTACATCACCATAGTAAGACTTTCTTCATTTCTAGTCTCATGAGAGAAAACATACTTTTCCCAACTGTCCAATTTTTATTTCATTAACCTTACTTTCTCAAACTGAAGTTGTTAGCATTTGATATGAAATGGAAGGCTGAGATAAATAAATTGAGGGAAGGTAATTTGCTTATAGTAAGAAAGCTAATGACATTTCAAAAATTACTTAAAAGATAAGAAAATATTTTTTATTTCTTAAAAGAGAAAAGAACCCTGGTGGATATCAAGAATCTCGTAATCAATATATTATTGCATGTCCCTTTAAATACAGTAAAAACTCTTGAGCACTTCAAGCATGAAATGTTTCCAAGTTCTCAAACTTTACCTTCTTAAGAGCCAAAATTTTAACCACTTCTTGGCAACCTGCCAAATCATAAACCCTATTTTCTTAACTAGTATGTGTGTGAAGGGGGTATCTTCTTGTCTGTAGGGGTTCATAATTATAATCAGTTGTCACTACCATAGCCATGTGTCAGACTTCTCTAGCTTTCGCCTAATTACTGACAGTTAAGTGCCGCTTAACAATGGGGACACATTCTGAAAAGTGCAATTGCATCATTAGGAGACTGTACTGTTGTGAAAACCTACACTATGTTATAGCCTATTGCTCCTAGGCTGTAAGCCTGTACAGCATGTGACTATACAAAACGACAGAGATTAAATCGAGCACAAGATAAAATGGCGCACTCAAGAAACATGATATTCACAATATATATGATACTGCTGCCAGTTCAACACAGCATACTGCTTTATAGCAAACTTTTTTAATAGGTAGAAAGAGTACATTCTAAAATAACAATTAAAAGTATAGCACAGTAAATTATAACCCAGTAACATAGTTATTTATCTTATCAAGTATTATGTACATAATGGTATGTGCTATACTTTTATACGACTGGCAGCACAGTGGGTTTGTTTACACCAGCATCACCCCAAATATGTGAGTAATGCATCGTCCTACAATGCTATGATGGCTATGACTTGAAGGCAAAAGGAACTTTTTAGCTCCATTATAATCTTACTAGAGGCCAGGTGCACAAAATTCATGCACGGGTAGGGTCCCTAGGCCTAGCCGGCAATCAGGGTCAGCCGGGGCCTTCCTTTCCTGGCTGCCGGCTGCTGGTTGGGGTCTTCCTTCCCCAGATACTGGCCGGGGCCTCCCTTCCCTGGCTGCCGGCTGCCGGCCGGGGTCTTCTTTCCCTAGCTGCTGGTTGGGGCCTTCCTTCGTTCCATGACACCCCCTGGTGGACAGCGCTGGTCAAGCGAGGAACCGAACTCCCGGTCTCCTAGTCGAACTCCCAAGGGGACACTTTGCATATTAGCCTTTTATAAATATAGATGGGACCACTGTCATATAGACAGTCTCTAGTTGACCAAAATGTCATTATGCAGTGCATAACTAAACTTTAAAATGTGCTAAGATAAACTTGTGTGCAAATTAAAAACTCTCAATATATTTAGACTGTGTTTTGGCTCACAGTATGGGTAAAATAAGTAACTTTCTGAGTGGCTAATAAACTTAGGAGGTGTATTGGCTCTATACATATTTCATTAGTTTAAAGGCTATCTTTTATTTAGTTTCAGATTCTCAGCTCTAATACTGATGCTTTAACTAATATTTCAACTTTCCTTAATTACTTGTCAAATACTATGTCTTTGTTTACTTCAACATTCTATTTCTACAATTTTATAAACCAACAGGCTTACCTATTATAAATTCATTGAAACTAAACATAGTTATAGAGAATATGCTTAACCTGGATTTGTTCTAGTTTCCTCAAGGGCAAGCAATTAGGCTATGGGCCATTTAGGCCACCACAGGTTCCATTATCCTGAATCTTTTTGACCCAGGTAAAGTGGATTCTATGGAATACCTAAAGACTAAGTTAATCACTTTAAAGTCCTTACATGGCTTTTGTTTTAAATAATCAATAAACCCAAATTTTAGACCATGAAGAGATTGAAACTAACTTTGACTTCGGATATAGATACTTTAAGAGCATAAAAAAAGTTCAGGAATGTGTCCAAAACAAATATACTAGATTATTATATACCTTAACTTTACTTGTTCCTTACAGAGCACAACTTCTTCAATGCCTAAAATGTTAACGTGAAGATAAATAAATGAGTCCTTCTTTTTTGGTTCTTGATATCCATTCTGAATATTTCAGTAAACCTTTAGTACAAACTTTGAAATAGCTCAGCTGAATTTCTGAAAGACACATAAGACTAGGAAGATGATCCTGAATACATTTTGTACTGTTTTCTTACTATGTATATTTTCAACTGCTGTAAATCTCACTTTGATTTCTATTTTCCTATTAAACGTGAACATTAGCAAAATTTTAAACTATGGATCAATTTTTAAAAATTATTTTAATTTCAGGCTATCCCTTGAGGTATTTAGAAACAAATTAGCGTTCAGAATCCATGTCTTATATCAGACAAACATTGACACAGTGATTTAAATGAAAGAATATATAGGAAAGCCTTAGCATAAGGCCAGGCCAATTAGGAGACTCTGAATATTGACATTTATTTCCTAATCCTGAAATCCAAAGTAAACTGCATGCCTTCTCTTTAAAAACAGGAGGAGTTTTAGGAAAATGAGAAGAAAGACCTTAATAACTAACAGTCATGAAAAAAAACCCACTAGTGCCCGGTAGGCGTGGCTCGGTGGGTGAGCATCAACCTATGAACCTTTTAAAAGCAATTTGGCTTCAACAAAATGTTTATATCCAAAGGAATAACACAAAAGTAAGAAAATATTACATGCAAGAAAGGTTTTGATTGTAACACTATGTATGTTATCAAGTATCAGGAAGTCACAGTTTGGTCAGGGCACATGCCCAAGTTGTGGGCTCGATCCCCAGTGTGGGGTGTACAGGAGGCAGCAGATCAATGATTCTCTCTCATCCCTGATGTTTCTATCTCTCTCCCTCTCCCTTCCTCTCTCTGAAATCAATAAAAATAAAGTTTAAAAAAAGCAAACCCACTAACAAATCTAAAATCTGATTCTATTTGTCAAAGCATATATATAGTTTGAAACACATCTAATTTTTAACAGACCAATAAAAGATTCAAACTAAAAATTTAGTTCAAAGACTAAGTAATTTTGTTAACCAGTATTAATTTATTATATACAATGAATAATTCATTAGTAGATTGTGCTCTTCTTAATGCTCTATTTAATAGTTTATTTAACTGATTTGATGGCTGCTATCCCCATTAGGGACAACAAAATAATTCAGAATATTCTATTTATGCTCCACTTTCATGGTTAATTACTTTTATTTAAACAATACCATGACACCTCCATCCCACCCTCATCACAATTTATGGTAATACAGCAGATAAGTACTGTCTTTTAAAAGCAATTTGGCTTCAACAAAATGTTTATATCCAAAGAAGTAACACAAAAGAAAATATTACATGCAAGAAAGGTTTTGATTCTAACACTATGTATGTTAGCAAGTATTTTCAACTTTAAAATAGTCAACAATTTAAAAACACAGATAAGTTTAGCACTGTCTAGTAGGGTTCACTATGTAGATAGTACACACCTCTAGATACATATCCTAGAGAAACCTAGAACACATACACCATAATAAAGCTTATGTTTGTGTGAAAGATGCATGTGGAGTGTAAGGAAGAATGGAGAATCGTGTCTATTTTATAAACTGTACTTTTCATAGAGAAAAACACATACTCAGATTATGTTTTGAACTTCACAATTATGTAATCACTGAATACAATCTTATGAAAAGTACTGAATTGAAGCCTTTTGCCCATCCAGTAATACTGCTTCTCTACTGGAAGCAAAAATCTCTTTTTAAAAAAATGTAATCACAAAGCAAACCAAGACGCACTGAACTCATCACAGATGAAATCTTTAGTTGAGTGGCATAGAAAAATAAGCATTCTTATTTCGTTAGTCAATGCTCCTGCAAACAGAAATTTATAATTATATAAAATAATTAAACTAAAAATACTGTTTCCCAAACTACCATTTCACCTATCCTCAGTCCCTTTCTGCCAAAGACCAGTCTAGGTTTTAATCTAAACAGAACTGTTTCCAAGTATACTATTATGAATTCAATTGGTACAAATCTTTTTTCCTTCTCCCAAACCTCAGCCATAGTCAGTATTCAGTTATGTTCTCCTTTCCACACTATTAATGAAAATATAAGTAAATCATAGAACTCTGGAATCCCAATTATGAAATAAGTGATTAACTCCAATGTGCTTAGGGACATCAAACAATTTGAATGTAACTAATGTTAAAAATATTTTTGAGATCTGCCTCCTTTACTAATATGTACACACTGACAAATAACCAATTCTGAAAACAGCCTTATTAGTATGACAATAAACTTTTATTTCACAATCCATAACAATGGGCCTTATAATGAATATTCAATGTACCAGTACCATGATCTACTTAAGTAGGTCCAAACGGAGTCAACATAATAAATACATTAAAGTCTGAAATGTTCTGGTTTTTAATCATTTAAAATCTATGAAGAAATTCAGTAATATCTCTAACTCAGATTCTGAAATTAGTTCATACTAAATTAGAAAGTGAAGTTTTAAATTCGTTTCTGCACCTTAAGCTATGAACCTTGGCCAAGTTATAGAATGCAAAAATCCAAATGTCCTCATCTGTAAAATGGAAGGACACTATTACATCTGCTCTGGTTATCCCACAAGGCTGATATAAAGAAGAAATCAAATAATCTATGTAAAAATTCTCTGAAAAATATAAAACACAAAGCAGACAGAAGATGTGATTATTAGTAATAAACAGTTATTATCCCAAGATGGTCAAGTTACACTGAAGATGAATTACTGTATTCTAACAGAAAACAAAATAATCTGTTATGCTTATAAGGTTAAATTTCTTTTTTTAAAGATATGCATTTAATTTTTTTAATAAAAGAACAAAAAGTTGAATAAAAAAATAAAAGGAAGAAAATATACTGACAGCATTAGAATAATACAGGGAATTTTTTCCCAAAGTAAGGGGAACACATATTACTGTGAAATAATTTATGAAAGGCAATGTCATTTTAGATTAGATGGAATGAAATCATGGTAAGAAACTAAAATATAATCACATTTAATATTTATTTAACATTTAATATTTAAAACTCACCTCTGCCCATTTAAGAATACAGGTCATACAGAAGACATGATTACAGCTCTCTGGAAAACCAACTTCCTTCTCTAATAGGCAATTAAGACATATTGGACATCTGTCAGCTTCACTGTACAACAAACCAGCGGTAGCAGTATTATCTTTGTCTTCTTCACCTGTAAAGTAAAGCAGCCATATATGCTTTCAAGTTCTCCAGACCAAATGACATATCTGTGTCAGTATCATGGACTACTACAAAGTAATAGTCCTTTCTACTACAAAGTAATTCAATCTAGATACATTACAGTAAATATACTCATTGAGCACAATACCCCCAATATTAATTTATGTTTTTTAATAAGGAAGTGAAAATAACTTTTCATTCATTTAATTTTAAAATAATAGTGACATGGTTAAAAAATTTAGAAGTAAAAAAAAGATTATACTTGTAGTGACAAATCTTCCATTTATATCTACGTCTAACCATCCAGTTCTACCCAATGTTTCACAACTGTTAAGTTTCTTCTCTATCCTTTCAAGGATTTTTTTTAATGCATAGACAAGCAAATCCTAATGCATGTTCTTTCAAACCTCCTTCATTCAAATGCTAGATCACAATAACACACCGTCTGCTTTTGTTTGTTTGACCTATTGAATGTTCACTTATTTTTAACCTTTGGCTATTACAACAATGCTGCAACAAAAAACTCTGTCATTAAAAACTTTACGTTTTTAATAGTACATAGGATTAAATTCACAAAAATGAAATTGTTAGATCAGTATGTATGTACATTTCTAATTTGAATAGATACACCAAATTATACCCCTTACAGTTTGCACTAATTTAAACACTCAGCCAGCCATGTAACCAACATACAAAGTTACACATTGCTAACTCAAAATAAACACAGGAAACACCAAGATTCAACATAAAATAAAAGAAAAATAAAGAAATGGTCAGCTGAAATATGAAAAGTATATACCACACAAATGGAAAATCTGGGATTGTCCTGGGAGCAAATGTCCACACCAGTGTTCAGATCTGGAGATTAAGCCTTAGGACCAACCCAGGTGGGGAAACTGTTTCTGAGAGACTCCCATATTAATCAAAGACCCTCAAATGGTGCTAGTGGTTCCAGAATGGGTTAGGGGAAAACAAATATAACCTCTGGAGGAAGCATCCCTAATTTAGCCCCCCAGGATTCCATAGATTAAATTTACCAAATATCAGCTCATAATCAAACATTGCCAAACCCAAGAAAATAAACTGCCTTGAGTAAGAATCTGCAGAAACAGTAATTTATTTATCTTTTATATTTATACTAGAGGCCCGGTGCACAAAAATTTGTGCACTTGGGGGGGAGGGGGGGTCCCTCATCCCGGTCTGTGCCCTCTCGCAGTCTGGGACCCCTCAGGAGATAACGACCTGCTGGCTTAGGCCTGCTCCCGGGTGGCAGAGGGCAGACCCAATCCCTAGGTGCAGCCCCTGGTCGGGCTCAGAGCAGGGCTGATTAGGGAGTTGGGGCGCCGCCCCGTCATGCACAGAGCAGGGCGGATCGGGAGGTTGTGATGCCACCCTCAGTCACGCTCAGGGTAGGGCCGATTGGGGGGTTGGGGCACCGCCCCGTCACACTCAAGGCAGGGTCGATGGGAAGGTTGCGGCGCCACCCCCTGTCACGCACAGAGCAGGGCCAATCAGGGGGTTGGGGCACTGCCCCCTGTCACTCACAGAGCAGGGCCTATCAGGGGGGTTGGGGTTCCGTACCCTGACACGCACAGAGCAGGGTGGATCAGGGGCTTGGGGAGCTCCCCCGTCACACACAGAGCAGGGCCCATCAGGGGGTTGGGGAGCTCCCCCCTGTTAGGCACAGAGTAGGGCCGATAGGGGAGTTGGGGCGCCACTCCCTGTCATACACAGAGCAGGGTGATCAGGGGGTTGGGGAGCTCCCCCCTTTCAGGCACAGAGCAGGGCTGATCAGGGGGTTGGGGCGCCTTCCCCTGTCACACACAGAGCCGCAGGGCGATCAGGGGGTTTGGGCGCTGCCCCCTGTCACACTGATCCCGGTGCCGGGAGGCCTTGCGGCTCCGCTGATCCCGGTGCTGGGAGGCATATTACCCTTCTACTATATAGGATAGAGGCCTGGTGCATGAGTGGGGGCCGGCTGGTTTTCCCTGAAGGGTGTCCTGGATCAGGGTGGGGGTCTCCACTGGGGTGCCTAGCCAGCCTGGATGAGGGGATGATGGCTGTTTGCAGCTGGCCACACACCCTTCAGGGTGGGGGTCCCCACTGGGGTGCCTGGCCAGTCTGGGCAAGGGGCTGAGGGCTGTTTTCAGGCTGGCGGGTGACTGAAGTTCCCAACCGCTCCTTTTTTTCTTTTTTTTTTCTTTTTTATTCTGGGCCAGCTTTAGCTCTGAGGCTTGGCTCCAGCTCTTAGGCCTCAGCTGCTGAAAGCAGGTATCTGGTTTGTTTGGGTTCTATAATCGAAACACTGTTTCAACTCCAGCTCTGAGATCCCGGCGGGCTGAAAGCAGGTTTCTGGGGTTTTGTTTAGCTTCGATATTTGTAACAATGTTTCAAACTGCAAGCTCATAGGCCGGCAGCGGCAGGTGGGGAACGTTGGAGTCCTCCGTCACTGAAGCAAGCAAGCCTCATGTTTGCTTCAAACTACCTGGCTGCCGGCCGCCATCTTGGCTGGCAACTAATTTGCATATCGCCCTGATTAGCCAATGGGAAGGGTAGCGGATGTACGGCTAATTACCACGTTTCTCTTTTATTAGATAGGAATATTATCTTTATTTATTATAAACTAGAGACCTGGTGCACGAATTCGTGCACTGGTGGGGTCCCTTGGCCTGGCCGGCAATCAGGGCTGGCTTGCCCAGTCCCAATTGGGGCCAGCTGGCCTGGAGGGACAGCCAGAGGGCTCCAGGGCATGTCCGACCCTCTCGCCCAGTCCCAATGGGTCAGACCCCAGAAGCAAGATAACCTACCGGTCGGAGCGTCTGCCCCCTGGTGGTCAGTGTGCATCATAGTGACTGGTCAAGCGGCTGACTGAATGGTCACTTAGTGTCCAATCTGTCGGACACTTAGCATATTACACTTTTATTATGTAGGATTTATTTAGATACACACTGGCTTTAAATATAAGAATTTTCAACTACTACAGAGAATGCTTGAACAGCAGACTAGACCTAGAAGAAAATAATATTTGTGACTGGAAGAAAGATTTCAGGAAACGACCTACGATTGTAAGAGACAGACAAGGAGATGTAACCTGTGAAAGAGAGGTTGGGAAATGAGGTCAGACCAAAGTCTAACATACTAATTGAAGTCTAGAGGAAAAGAATAAAGGAGAGGCAATGGCTAAGGCAGTAATGACTAGGAAATGATAAAATTAAACAAAAAACAACACAATCCAACAGATAAAGGATACACAAGGTATGCTTAAACAGGAGAAATGAAAATAACCCATGCCTAGAAACAATGTAGTAAAACTGTATAACATTAAAGATGAATACAATATTAAAAGCAAGGAGTTAGAAAAGTCAGTTTATCTAAAAGGGAATGACAATTGAGGCTAAAAAGAGATTTCTAGACAATAAGAAAGAAAACAAAAAATGGCTAAATAAGTGATAGAAGAAAAAAAAGAAAAGAAAAAGAAATAAGTGATAGGAGGGGGTAAAAAACTATCAATCCAGAATTGCATATCTATCTTTGAATAGTTTTGAAGAGAAAAAAATAAATACAAAAACCTAAGAGTTGATCACCATTAGACTTTGCAGAAAAGGACCTTAAGGTTTTTTCAGAAGAAAAGAAATAGAGAAAAACAAACCCTTCAAATACTAACTGTATCAAATATCATTTAATTTGTGATGTCTTGAAAAAAATAAACACAAGACACCAAAATGATGGAGGCTATCACCTATAAATCTAGAGTAGGATGATCAGAGTTAAGTGTTCTAAGGTTAAAAGATTAACTTTAGAAACAGAGGAAAATATCAATGCTATTTTAAAAACAAAACAAAGAAAGTATGTAATTCCTAAAAAAGTAGGGAGCAAAAATTTAAGAAGAAGAAAAAGGTCAAGAAACCAAAACCCTTGATCAATTGAAAATAAGATATGAGGGAGAAGGAGAGAATGTGTACACTCCTTATTCAGGCAGCTTATTTGAGAATTTAAGAACAAAATAAATAAAATAAAAACTTCTTGTGTATTTTGAAATGTATAAAAATGAACAGTTTGAAAACACTAAGTTTGCTTTCAACATATAAGCTTTATAAAAATGAAAATTTACCTTCCATATCTTCATACTCCTGATCTCCCACATTTAAGGTATAGACAGTTTTCTTCTTCATTTCTCCTTGAAAAGGGGTTGCCTATAAGATGAATTATAATAGAGACTTTTAATGTATGCCTTCTCCCAATAATATAAAAAAAGACCCAACACTATAAGAAATTATTTTACACATAAGAGAACATAGTACAAGCTGGTAAATTTTGTGGATAATCCAGTACATTTTTATACTCCTTGCCATCAAGTACACTGAAAGGAAAAGCCTTACATAAGTATTAACCAACAAAGACTAAATGATAAATTGTGTGGTCAGACATAAATACAATTGGAACACAGAAAAAAAGATTTCAATTTGGACTAGATTTTTCATTGAAGGTGATAGGTTATATATGTTAAGGAGTTCAAGGCAACAAAGAAACAACATAGTATAAAGGAAAAAAATAGTATTTACTAGGCCAATCTGACAAGAACAAGAGTGAATAAGTGAAACTGAGAGAGTGTGAGTGTGCGTGTGTGTATGTACTGAGGAAGGATGAGCATGTATGCCAAGAAGTTCATCAGAACGATTACAATGAGGGGTAATGAGAGTAATAAGCAGAGCAATGTAAATCAAGTAGAATTAGATTATAGAGGTATCACTAATGGTTTACTAGTAAGTTTAAATTCAATCTTATACAAATAAATAAATAAATACAAAAGATCAATGAAACCAAGAGCTGGTTCATTGAAAGGATAAACCAGATTGATGAACCTCTAGCCAGGTTCACCAAGGAGAGAGGACCCAAATAAACAAAATCAGAAATGAAAGAGGTGAAATAACAGCAGACCCCACAGAAATACAAAGGATTGTGAAAAAAATTACTATGAATAACTATATTCCAACAAACTGGTGAACCTAGAAGAAATGGACATATTCCTAGAAAAATACAACCTTCCAAAACACAATCAGGAAGAATAAAAAAAATCTGAAAAGGCTGATAACTATGGAGGAAATTGAAGCAGTATTTAAAAAAACTTCCAGCAAACAAAAGCCCTGGGCCAGACGGAATCACAGGGGAGTTTTACCAAACATTGAAAAAGGAACTAAAACCTATCCTTCTCAGACTAGTCCAAAAAATTCAAGAGGAACACTTCCAAGCTCTTTTTTTAAAGACAGCATTACACTAAACCCAAAACCAGATAAAGACACTACAAAGATAGAGAATTATAGACCAATATCCCTGATACGCATAGATGCTAAAATCCTCAACAAAATTCTAACAAATCAGATCCAGCATTACATTAGAAAGATCATACACCAAGACCAAGTGGATTTATTCCGGGGACGCAAGGATGGTACAATATCTGCAAATCAATAAATATGATACATCACATAAACAAATTGATAGATCAAAATCACATAATCATATCAATTGATGTAGAAAAAAAAGCATTTGACAAAATCCAACACCCTTTCTTGATAAAAACTCTCAGCAAAGTGGGAATAGAGGGATCATACCTCAACATAATAAAAGCCTTATATGACAAACCTACACCCAACATCACACTCAATGGGCAAAAACTAAAACCATTCCCCCTAAGAACGGGAACAAGACAGGGATGCTCACTCTTACCACTCCTGTTCCACATAGTACTACTAGAAGTTCTAGCCATAGCAATCAGACAAGAAGAAGAAATAAAAGGCATCCAAATTGGAAAAGAAGTAAAACTGTCATTATTCACAGATGACATGATATTGTACATAGGAAACCCTAAAGACTCCATCAAAAAACTACTAGATTTAATAAATGAATTCAGCAATGTAGCAGGATACAAAATTAACACCCAGAAATTTATGGCTTTTTTATACACCAATAATGAACTCACAGAAAGAGAAACAACAAAAACAATCCCATTTACCATTGCACCAAAAAAATTAAGATACCTAGAATAAACTTAACTAAGGAGGTAAAAGACCTGTAACTCGGAAAACTATAGGACATTGAAAAAAAGAGACAGAGGAAGACATAAACAAATGGAAGAATATACCATGTTCATGGATTGGTAGAATCAACATCATTAAAATGGCTATTCTACCCAAAGCAATCTATAGATTTAATGCAATACCCATTAAAATACCAATGGCATATTTCACAGACCTAGAACAAACTCTCCAAAAATTCATATGGACCACAAAAAGACCCAGAATAGCCACAGCAATCTTGAGAAAGAAGAACAAAGTTGGAGGGATCACAATACCAGATATCAAGCTACATTACAAAGCCACTATTCTCAAAATTGCCTGGTATTGACACAAGAACAGACATATAGACCAATGAAACAGACCAGAGAACCCAGAAATAGACGCAAGCCATTATGCTCAATTAGTATTTGACAAAGGAGTCAAGAGCATACAATAGGGTCAAGATAGTCTCTTCAATAAATGGTGTTGGAAAAATTGGACAGATACATGCAAAAAAAATGAAACTAGACCACCAACTTATTACACAATACACAAAAATAAACTCAAAAAGGATAAAGGACTTAAACATAAGATGGGAAACAAAAATATGAGAGGAATCCACAGGCAGCAAAATATCAGACATATGTCGTAGCAATATTATTACTGATACAGCTCCTAGGCAGTGGTCGGCAAACTCATTAGTCAACAGAGCCAAATATCAACAGTACAACGATTGAAATTTCTTTTGAGAGTCAAATTTTTTAAACTTAAACTATATAGGTAGGTACATTGTTATTAACTTAATTAGGGTACAGTGGGGTCTTGACTTACGAGTGTCCCGACTAATGAGTTTTTCGAGATACGAGCCGTCTCTCGGCCGATTTTTTGCTTTGAGGTGCAAGCTAAAATTCGGGTTACAAGCCAGCTTCCAATACCCCACTGCTAGTTGGCGCAGCGAACGTCACAGTGAACGCCACAACATCAGCCCAGCATCACGTATCTCACCCGTTCACTTTTTGATTTGACATACGAGTAATTTGAGTTACGAGCTCCGTCATGGAACGAATTAAACTCGTAAGTCAAGGCCCCACTGTACTCCTAAGGCTTAGGAAGAGCCACACTCAAAGGGCCAAAGAGCAGCATGTGGCTCGCGAGCCGCAGTTTGCCGACCACGGTTAGGGCAATGGAAACTAAGAAGAAAATAAATAAATGGGACTACATCAAAATAAAAAGCTTCTGCACAGCGAAAGAAACCATTAACAAAAACAAGAAAGCCTACTGCATGGGAGAACATATTTGCCAATGTTATATCCAATAAGGGCCTAATCTCCAAAATTTATAGGGAACTCATACATCTTAACAAAAGGAAGGTAAAAAATCCAATCAAAAAATGGGCAAAGGATTTAAATAGACACTTCTCGAAAGTGGACATACAGAAGGTCGAGACATATGAAAACATGCTCAAAGTCACTAACCATCCGAGAGATGCAAATCATAATGACAATGAGGTACCATCTCACACCTGTCAGAATGGCTATCATCAACAAATTGACAAACGTCAAGTGCTGGGGATGTGGAGAAAAGGGAACCCTCGTGCACTGCTGGTGGGAATGCAGACTGGTGCAGCCACTGTGGAAAACAGTATGGCATTTCCTCAAAAAGTTAAAAATGGAACTCCCATTTAACACAGTAATCCCACTTCTAGGAATATATCCCAAGAAATCAGAAATACCAGTCAGAAAGGACATACGAACCCTTATGTTCATAGCAGCACAATTTACCATAGCTAAGATTTGGAAACAGCCTAAGTGCCCATCAGCAGATGAGTGGATTAGAAAACTGTGGTACATCTACACAATGGAATACTACACTGCTATAAAAAGGAACGAACTCCTACCATTTGCAACAACATGGATGGTCCTGGAGAGCATTATGCTAAGTGAAATAAGTCAGTCAGAAAAAGATAAATATCACATGATCTCACTCATTTGTGGAATATAATGAACATAAACTGATGAACAAAAACAGATCCAGAGACAGAGAAACATCGAACAAACGGTCCAACTTCAGAGGGAAGGCAAGGGAGGGTGTGGGAGGGTGGGGGGAAGAGATCAACCAAAGGACTTGTATGCATGCATATAAGCATAACCAATGGACACAGAGACACAGACACTAGGGGGGCGAGGCCAGGAAGAAGTCAATGGAGGAAAAAGGAGACATATGTAATATGTAATACTTTAAACCAGCGGTTCTCAACCTATGGATTGCGACCCTTTGGGGGTCGAATGACCCTTTCACAGGGGTCGCCTAAGACCATCGGAAAACACATATATAATTACATATTATTTTTGTGATTAATCACTATGCTTTAATTATGTTCAATTTGTAACAATGAAATTGGGGGTCACCACAACATGAGGAACTATATTAAAGGGTCACGGCATTAGGAAGGTTGAGAACCACTGCTTTAAACAATAAAGAATTTTAAAAAATTCAATCTTATAGATTCCCCTGAAGAAAACTGACATGATAAAGTGATGTGAATAATTATTTTAAAAGAATGATCTGCCAGCAAAGCACAGGATAGATTACAGTGCGGGGATATTAGAAGCCAAGAGATTTGCATAGCTTGGGTAACTGGCTGTGAAATGAACAGAAAAGCAAGAAAGTAAAGAGCTGGAAAGCTTCTAAGATTTGATGACCAAATAAATACAGGGAAGGAATCAAAGAGTATTCTGGCCTAGAGATCTAGAAAAATGGTGACTACAAGAGGCAAATGAGAAATGTGGGAATGGGAATTAATTTGTTAATCTTGGGGGACAAATGCATGAGGTATATATTGTTTTTTAAATCAACTCAGAATTCTTTCTTGAATTGATGCAAGATATGACTGCAATGAACTATTCAAATACATTTTGGATAATTAGTTTCCTAAATAATTTACACATGCTAGTTTCTACATCTATTGTCCAGGAAAATTTTCTATTAGGTTAAATAAGAAGAAATGCAAAGGACTGATTTTGGGTCAAAAACTAACTGTAAAGTAGAAGATAAAAAATTTAGTAGCATATATAAAAATAATTAGGATTAGAGTTACTTAAAAAGAGTTAATTCAATCGCAGTCTACCTTAATAAAAATAGAATGTCAAAAACAAGATGCTGCACTCAGCCTACATGTGCAACATCTGTTTCAGTGCTGGTGCTGTTCTTTAGGGACAAACAAAATAATGAATGTCCAGGGAAGGTGACTAAAATGGTGGCAGCCCTGGAAATCATACCATATGCAGAAAGGTAGGGCAGTAAGAACCTAAAGATTAAGGAGAAGGTTAGCAGTTACCTCAAAATGAAATGGGCTGTTCTGAAGGGAGGTAGAATAATCTATCAATAAAGGTATTCAAACATAGGCTCAATGACATATTGTGGGATTTTTTTTAAATTCAAAAATTTATTGAGTGCTATAGCCATACTATTAGGCAATGCCCTAAGTACAGAACTAATTAAGACAGAAATTCCTGCCTTTATATTCTAGTGGGGAAGATAAAATAAATAAAGTAAAATATCTGGTATGTTAGATGTTGAGAAGTGTTGTGGAGAAAAAGAAATAATACGATTTTTTAAAGCCATAGAATTAGCATGGCTAATAAGTGACAAAGCGGAGAAGCTATTATTTCATACATAGTATTTAGAAAAAGCCTTTCTGATAAAGTGACATATGAATTAGCAATCTGAAAGAAGCAAGGGAGAGAGTTAGGTGGGAACTGTATTCTAGGCAAAAAGAACAGCAAATATGAAAGTTCAAAGGCAGTGGGGAGGATGTCTGGTGTGTTCAAGAAACAAAAAGAAATTAACGTAGTTAGAATAGAGTGAAAGAGAGGAAAAGCAGATGAGGACAGAAAGGTAATAGAACATCAAGTCATGCAACACCTTAAAGACAGGTAAATACATTTGCTCTTTGAGTGAGATGGGCTTATAGATTTTAAGCAGACGAGTAGCAAAGAGAAAAGCAAAGGCCAGCAAGAAGACTACTGTAATAATCTAGAGGAGATATGACAATGCTTGTACCAGAGTAGTAGCAAAGGTGATGAAAAATACTCAGATTCCAGCTGTGTTTGCAAACTACAGCCATAAAGATTTGCTGACAAGATTGAATGTGGGATATGTGTTAGACAGCAAGAATCCAGGATAATTCCCAAGTATTCTGACCTGAGCAACTAGAAATGATGAACTTGCTGTGACAGAAGATTACTTTAAAAATATTCAGTCACAAGTTACTCTACTTCATATTCACTCAGAACCACAGTATCTATATCACCTGGGAACTAGTTACAACTGCAGGATACCTCAGGCACTGCCCCAGATCTCGTGACTAAGAATCTGCATTTTATTAAGATCTGTACATGATTCATATGTACATTGAAGCGTAGGAAATACTGCACTAGACAACTTGACTATTTAGTTGATTTTAGAGTCATCTTGTGTTCCTGTATGATCTATAATTGATCGTAATTCTTTATTTGGGGAAAGTCTATTATTGAGTATAATTCTTTATTTAGAGAAAGCCATACTGAAACCTCTTCCCCATTATCCTAAATATCTAAAAATAACAATACATTTAAGTTCAAGTTAATTCAATGTGGTAAAATGCCAATTTGAAAATTAACAATATTTTTAAAACCTAGGAAATTTTCAGAAAATATAATATACCATTCTTTCATGTAGCTAAATAATTTATGCCCCATTGAATAATTAAATCTACATGTTTTCATATTTCCTCCCTTTAGAATATTAAGTTTAGCCCTGGCTGGGTAGCTCAGTTGGTTGAGCATCATCAGGATACACCAAGGTTGCAGGATCAATCCCCAGTCAGGGCACATACAAGAATCAACCAATGAATGCACAAATAAGTGGGGTAACTCAGTTGGTTGAGCATCATCAGGATACACCAAGGTTGCAGAATCAATCCCCAGTCAGGGCACATACAAGAATCAACCAATGAATGCACAAATAAGTGAAACAACAAAATGTTCCTCTCTCTCTCCCTGCCCCTAAAATCAATTTAAAAATTTTTTAAAGGAAACACGTGCACTCTAAAAAAAGAATATTAAGCTTATAGTATTAATACATTAATATATAAATTACTAGAGTCCCGGTGCACGAATTTGTGCACTGGAGGGGGTGGGGGAAGAGGAGAGGGGGAGGGTTTGTCCCTAAGCCCAGCCTGTACCCTCTCCAATATGGGACCGCTCAGGGGATGTTTGACTGCCGGTTTAGGCCCGATCCCTATGTGATCGGGCCTAAACCGGCAGTCAGACATCCCTCTCATAAACCGGACTGTTGGCTCCCAAATGCTCGCCTGCCTGCCAGCCTGATCACCCAATAACCATTCCCCTGCCAGCCTGATCGATGCCTAACTGCTCTCCTGCCAGCCCAATCGCCCGCAACCTCCCTCCCCTACCAGCCTGATCCCCCGCAACTGCCCTCCCCTGTCGGCCCGATCACTCCAAAGGGCCCTCCCTTGCTTGCCCGACTGCCCCCAATTGCCCTCTCCTGCAGGCCTGGTCACCCCCAACGGCCCTCCCCAGATGGCCTGGTCGCCCCCAACTGCCTTCCCCTGCCAGCCCAATCGTTCCCAACTGCCCTCCCCTGCAGGCCTGTTCCCCCCTCAACTGCCCTCCCCTGCAGGCCTGGACGCCCCTAACTGCCCTCCCCTGCAGGCCCGGTCAGCCCCAACAGCCCTCCCTGCAGGCCTAGTCACCCCTAACTACCCTCCCCTGCTGCCCTGATCACTCACAACTGCCCTCCCCTGCCAGCCATCTTGTGGCGGCCATATTGTGACCACATGGGAGCGGCCATCCTGTGCAAGGGCGATGGTCAATTTGTATATTACCTCTTTATTATATAGGATAATTTTACAATAAATAGTATCTTCTCTTTTTAACTCATGTGGTGAAGTACATTATCACTGTACTTCAATCAAGTTACAGACTGCCTTTCCTTATATGTTAGAAATCTGCTTAAAAAGCTGTTTGAGTGTTCCAAGTTTTGAGAAGTTGTGTGCTTCTTCTGGAATTTTTCATGCATTAGCTGTTTCCAGACCTAAAAACAATTATGCCACCTTACCAGTTTATTCATTCAAAATGACAGGGTCTTAGCATTTCACTAAATCAAAGCCATAAATTTCAGTTCAACAACTTGCAACTTGTTCATGTTTACCTGTTCTAGCTGCCTGGACTCCACTTCTTTTTTTTTTTGTAAATATATTTTATTGATTTTTTTACAGAGAAGAAGGGAGAGGGATAGAGAGCCAGAAACATCGATGAGAGAGATCAATCAGCTGCCTCCTGCACACCCCCCAATGGGGATGTGCCCGCAACCAAGGTACATGCCCTTGACCGGAATCGAACCTGGGACCCCTGAGTCTGCAGGCCGACGCTCTATCCACTGAGCCAAACCGGTTCGGCTGGACTCCACTTTTTAATCTAAGAATCCAGGGTTTTTAATACCAGCTTTGTTTTGAACTTCCAGGAACAGGAATATAGGAATACAGTACAGACTCCTGGTCTTAGCCAGTAATTTGTGGTCAATAAACGACCTACGAAATAAGCTGTGTGTGGCCAGGGCTATCCTTCCTTGTTGTTTCTGGAAAAATTAGAAATAGCCAGGCTAGTGTAGCTCAATGGTTGAGCATAGACCTATGAACCAGGAGGTCATGATTTGATTTCCAGTCAGGGCACATGCCCAGGGTTTTGGGCTCCATCCCAGTAGGGAGTGTGCAGGAGGCACCTGATCAACAATTCTCTTTCTACCTCTCTCTCCCTCTCTGAAATCAATTAAAAAATATTTTTTTAAAAGTTAGAAATAACCTGATTTCATGATCATTTATGATGCTATAATTGTAAATCATAGCCTACCTAGGCTACTTATTAGTTCTGCTAATAAGTTCGGTAAGTTAATTATCTATCAGTGAAACTAAATTTTAATTTTGTCTTACCTCAAATGAATTTCTAAGAATGGATATTCAATATAAATTTTAGGTAAACTTTTCAGATTATTTTAATTTGCAAATTTCAATCTTTAATGTCTCTTCCCAGGTCTACCTTTCCAAGTAAAATATCTTTCAAGTCTATTATCTCTAATATAAGGATCTTAAAGTGCTTCTACCTTCCAAGTTGCCCTTTTCTATTGCCTCTGTTATGTACTAGAAACAGTATTCCAAATATGTTCCTAAAACAGTTTGGGAAGAATAAATGATCTAACCTTAAAATTTTATTTATCATAAAAGCCATCAACTTTTAGAATATGGAATGGAAAAGGCATTAACATAAAACAGTTTTCAGGTACTTAATACTAATTTTCTCACACAAACCCGGGAATACATGGAAGTGAGAGTCACAGGCCAGCCATTACAGGGCATTCAAAAACAGTAACATATAAGACCATTCAGTTCTCTAAAACAGTGCTGCCCAACAGGGAACTGTTCTATCAAGCACTTGAAATGTGGCAAGTAAAGAACTAAATTGTTTATGTAAGTTTTAATTAACTTAAGTAGTCTAATGTGGCTAATGGCTACTATGTTAGACAACACAGCTCTAGGACATAACTACCATGCTCTATAAAACGAAATTGCTTCAAGTTATACCAGCGATGCCAACAATGTATTTTCTACTGCAGCAGTTGATGGGTTGCTTCAAAAAAAAATCATACAAAAGAACAGAGAGGTTCCTGGTAATAGAAACTAAACTTTTTTGTTTGGGCTGGCTCTATTTAAAATTCCTATCCTTCTTCTCTTCTCCCCATCTTTTCCTCTTCCAAAGTCTGTTTCCTTCCATCTATTACACAAAGAACTCCTTTCCTTTCCAGTTCACTTCAAAACTCCCTCTTCTTGCTTCCTCCTGTTCTTCAAGCAATCCCACAGTATCTAAAAATATCAACATTCTAGTTATGACTACAATATTAGAGTCCGACAGACTTAGATAAAAATCCCAACTCCTCTGCCAAGTAATAAATGGCTGTTATTATTATCATTGCCAGTAAGAATAGAAAAATAAGGAGGGGTAATAAAATTGTTGTTTGCCCAATTTCTTTGTTTTCCCTAGACAAAAGTGAAAGACAAAAGGCAAACATAGGACTGAAAAAATACAAATCAACATTTCTGACTAACTGCTCACAGTCTAGTAATATTTTGTCAAAGGGGTACAATCAGATCCTTTGGGTACAAAGACAGAAGAGGGAACAAATTCAAAAATACAACTAAAAGACAAAACGGACATCATCCAGAACTACAGGAAGGCTGGCTGAGTGAAATTCTACAACTAGAAGGAAAAGGAAAAGCACACTGAAACTCAGAGGAGGTGTGGAGGTGGAGTGCAGAGGTACGGAGGCGCACGCGGCAAGGGCTGGCGACTGAGGACGTGGCTGTCTTTTTGAATCAAGAGGGAGACACAAGCTCCCGACTGCTCTGAACTCCGGTTCTGGGAAGTCTCTGGGGACCCAGACTCATGCAGGAAGAGACTGGACGGTCTGGCAGCGGGCAGAACTCAGAACTTGAGGGCAGCTTTCTCTCGGAGGTGCTTGCAGCCATTACCGGGACGGTGAGATGCAGGGCCCCTTAGGGCAGGGCTGAGGATCAGCCATAGCTGCTTGCTCTGCCCTGTTGATCCCATGAGACCACACCCCACCCAAGCTGAGGCAGAGGCTTTTGCATATGAATGCCCTGGCTTTGCAATCTGAAAATTACCTAACAAACTGCAGCTGGGCCAGACAGACCCAGAACTTCCAAGAGAAGGCCCAAGGCCCTATAGCAGCTTGCATTGCTTCACAGCTGGGCCTCATTTGGGCACCTCCAAACCCCAAACAAGGAAGGGGAATCTACAGATCTCTTCGTAGCTCCTGCTAGGTAGCCTCAGGCAGAAGCTAAATTAGCACCTCCTTAGATCCAAGAGCCAGTGTACCCAGTGGTCAGAGGGGGACCATCCAGATTACAACTCCTCAGATCCATAAGGGACACACGCAGGGGGCAGACTCAGTGAGCACCAAAGCCCCACTGAAGCAAGTCTTGCCCCAGAAGGGTGTCTTCAGCACAGAAGTTCTCCCATTGTAGACACAGCTGATTCTCACAGCCAATTGGCCTGGAGGTCAATTCCTCCCAGTGATACCTACAACAATCAAGGCATAACTACAACAAGACTGTGCACAAAGCTCACAAAGGGGTGCACCAAGAGTGTCCACCTCAGGTAATTGGGGAGACTGAGCCACTGGGCCCTATAGGACACCTAGCACACAAAGCCACTCTACCAACACAGGAAAGCATAAAAAATGCGGAGACAAAGAAACAGGACACAAATGACAGAAATGGAGGAAAGCAAACTACTGGATATAGAGTTCAAAACCACATTCTTAAGGTTTTTCAAGAACTTTCTAGGAACTGCCGATAAATTTAGTAAGACCCTCAAAAAGTCTGGTGATACTCTCAAGGTTATGATAAAGGACCAACTAGAAATTAAGCACTAACTGAAATAAAGGATATTATGCAGAGTTCCAACAGTAGACTAGAGGATAGCAAGAATCAAGTCAAAGATTTGAAATACAAAGAAGCAAATAACACCCAACCGGAAAAGCAAAATGAAAAAAGAATCCAAAAATACAAAGATAGCGTAATGAGCCTCTGGGACAGCTTCAGGCGCACTAACATCCGAATTATGGGGGTGCCAGAAGAAGAGAGAGAGCAAGATATAATACTCTTTGTAATACTTTAAGCAATAAAACAATTTAAAAAAAAAGAGAGAGAGCAAGATATTGAAAGCCTATTTGAAGAAATAATGACAAAACACTTCCCCTACCTGGTGAAAGAAATAAACTTACAAGTCCAGGAAGCACAGAGAACCCCAAACAAAAGGAATCCAAAGAGGACCACACCAAGACACATCATAATTAAAATGCCAAGAGCAAAAGACAAAGAGAGAATCTTAAAAGCAGCAAGAGAAAGACAGTTACCTACAAGGGAGTACCCATACGACTGTCAGCTGATTTCTCAACAGAAACTTTGCAGGCAGAAGGGAGTGGGCAAGAAATATTCAAAGTGATGAATGCCAAGAACCTACAACCAAGATTACTTTATCCAGCAAAGTTATCATTCAGAATTGAAGTTCAGATAGAGCTTCACAGATAAGGAAAAGCTAAAGGAGTTCATCACCACCAAACCAGTATTATATGAAATGCTGAAAGGTATCCTTTAAGAAGAGGAAGAAAAAGAAAAAGGTAAAGATACAAATTATGAACAACAAATACACATCTATCAAGTGAATCTAAAAATCAAGTAAATAATCTGATGAACAGAATAAACTGGTGATTATAATAGAATCAGGGGCATAGAAAGGGAGTGGACTGACTATTCTTGTGGGGGGGGGAAAGGGGTGTGGGTGATGTGGGAAGAGACTGGACAAAAATCGTGCACCTATGGATGAGGACAGTGGGGGTGGAGGGTGAGGGCGGAGGCTGGGGTGGGAACCGGGTGGAGGGGAGCTATGGGGTAAAAAGAGGAACAACTGTAATAATCTGAATAAAGATTTAATTAAAAAAAAAAAGACAGAAGAGGGACATAAGAATGGCCATGAGGAAGTTTAATTCTATTTCCCACTTCCCAAACCCAATCCTGTCATCACAGATTCTACCATAGAGAGGCACTGAAATAGTAAATGGGAGCCAGGGTTGAATGAAAGGGATATTGGGAAAAAGTAAGAGCTGTCACTATGTTGGGCACACTTAAACTAAGGACAAGCACACTTCATAAAAATAATAAATATTATGTTGCTTTGTATGGCTAAAGTATTCAGAGAATCCACAATGATTCTCAGAACCTCTCATAGACAGTCTACTCATCTTTATTCTTTTTTTCTCATCTCTTATCCAAGATCAGTCCCCAAATTCAACCCTCTGTCCAAAAAATTTCAATTAAAATAGAGGGGGCATTCAGGAAGGTACTCAAAGCAATGTATTTCAGCGATTAATGACTTGGACACTGGAGTCGGGCAAACTTGTGCTTATGACATTGTCTAGGCATAATAACCATTCAAATGCAGAATCTTCCACCCAACCGTCTATTTCTATTAATGCAGAATCTTCCACCCAACCCGTCTTAAAATAAAACCGTTAGGTGTCTCCCAATTATCTACTCAAAAATTTGATCCTACCTATAAGTATGTTATTTTCCCTTGGAGAAACCACAAATTAGGCTATATTTTAATGATGTCTAGAGAGATATTCTATCCATTATTATAGGCTATACTGGTCAAAAAACTAGCTGAGTATTTTTATAAATAAATGTTGTTGAAGCACAGCCATGCTTATTCCTTTACATATTGCCTGGTTGCTTCTGCACTACAAAATTGAGTAATTGCAACAGAAACCATATAACTCTGCAAAGTCTAAAATAATTACAATCTGGTCCGTGTTAGAAAAAGTTTGCCAACCCTATTAAAGACTATAGAAGATTGCCTAGTTTGGGAGATGTGGTTCAGTCTCTCATTATAGAAGGCTACTCAAGCTTTCTTAAGTACTAGGTGTACCGGTTAATAATGGTGGATTTTGTAATCAAAGAAAACACGATAATTTCAAGAGAAACATCAACAGTGCTTTATTCAAAGTAATGTCCATCCCTAGCTACACATTCCCCCATCTTTCAGGTAATTTGTGGATACCGTCCCAATAGAACTTTTCTTGTTTTGAGGCAAACCATTCAGAGACCCAATTTTCCACTTTTTCGTACGTTTTGAAGTGCTGCTCAGAAAGTGCATGTGCCATCAATAGGAACAAGTGCTCATCTGAAGGAGCAAGGTCTGGTGAATATGGCGAGTGGGTTAATACTTCCCAGGCAAGATCTTTTAACGTTAACTGGTTTTGAAGTGTGTGATGGTGCGTCATCCTGAAGCAAAATTACTTTGCCGTGTCTTCTGGCTCATTCTGGTCGTTTCACAATCAAAGCGAGGTTCAAATTGATTATTTGTTGTTGGTAGCGATCAGTATTAACAGTTTCACCTGGTTTTAGAACAGTGGTTCTCAACCTTCTGGCCCTTTAAAACAGTTCCTCATGTTGTGACCCCCCCAACCAGAAAATTATTTTCGTTGCTACTTCATAATTGTATTTTGCTACTGTTATGAATCGTAATGTAAATATCTGATCTGCAGGATGGTCTTAGGCGACCCCTGTGAAAGGGTCATTTGACCGCCAAAGGGGTTGCGACCCACAGGTTGAGAACTGCTGTTTTAGAAGCTCATAATACACCACACTTTCCTGATCCCACCAAAAACAGAGCATTGTCTTCTTTCCGAAGCGATTTGGCCTTGCAGTCGATGTTGATGGTTGACCTGGATCAACCCATGATTTTGTGCATTTGGGATTCTCAAAATAAATCCACTTCTCATCGCCAGTCACAATTTGATGCAAAAAAGACTTTCTTTCGTGCCGTTGAAGCAACATTTTATTGATGACTTTTTGGCTTTCTATTTGTCTTTCGTTCAGTTGATGTGGCACCCATTTTCCTTCCTTTAAAATCTTTCCCACTGCTTGTAAACAATCAGAAATTGTTTGGTGAGCAATGTTTAATCTTTCTGTAAGTTGTATTTGAGTTTGACAGGCATCTTCATCCAATAATGCTTGTAACTGTTGGTCTTCAAACATTTTCTATTGACCTGGACATTCTTTGTCTTTCATATCGAAATCATCACTTTTAAAGTGTTTAAACCAGCGTTCATAAGTATCTTGAGATGGAGCATGTTCACCATAAGCTTCCCGAAGTATACGACAACTTTTTCTTCAAAATAATGAATTAAAACTTCCCGCAAATGCTCTTTTTTGGCACGAAATTCGACATTTTTAAACGTAAAAATATCTATGATGTTAACACCTTCAGCAAATCTGACATATGAAGTTTTGAAGCTTGCTGTCAATACAACGAAACAGCATACATACCAAATCGCATATATATCACATATGTGTAACTCCATCTATTGAAAAACATCCGCATTATTAACTGGTACACCAAGTATAGGCATCTAGCCACATTTGTAATCAATCTGTACTCTAGCACAACAGCTATTTATTACACATTTGAGTCAATGGTTCTGCAATGCTGTCTTTGATTTTCTTTAAAATTCCCCTGAAAGCTATGTAATTTTGTTGATTTATCTAATTTATTTTATCAATCCAGCTTAAGTTATCATGAATATTTGCTCTAATGCCTTCAACTTGTTCACTTCAGAGTAAGGTGAAGGCAGTTAACTCCTTCAGTCTGATTTCCTTTCCAGCTTCTTTGCTATGTAAATCAAGGGACTCCTGCTTCTGATATTCCACTATTGATTTTTTAATTCCTTGCAGAATGCTCACAAAGTTTTTTTTTTCTTACTTGATTTCCACCTTATAACAATTTTGTCAGACTTTGTAAGCAGACTTCTTTGCTTCAAGTGGGCTATTCTGACATATTTTGGCCTAGAACAATGGTTCTCAACCTTGGCTGCACATTAGAATCACCTGGGAATCTTTTTAAAATCCTGATTTCTGGGCCTCATCCCCCGGAAATTCTGTTTCTTTGTTATGGGGTGGGGCTACAACATTAGTAACAAAAAAAAAAAAAATTTCCAGAGGATGAGGCCCAGAAATCAGGATTTTAAAAAGATTCCCAGGTGATTCTAATGTACAGCCAAGGTTGAGAACCACTGCTCTAGAATATCCTTCACATGCATGTTTGGTGCTGGAGCTTTAATACTTGTTTTTTCCTACAGGAATATTCCTGTAGCACAGGGTTCAGAAAAAAACTCTGGATTCAAACTTCATGCTTTAATCTCTTTAAAGCCTGTTTTCTCATCTATAAAATGGAGATATAGTAGTAACGACTTCAGTCATTAAAAAGATTAAACTACATAATCCATTTAAAATGCTTAACACAAAAGTCCTCAACTAGCATACATGCACAAACACATGAAAACCTCCCCACCCCAAATGGGTTTTAGGTATATCATGATAAATCTAGGACTTCAAAAATAGGTTTTCATTATTAAACAAAGAAAACTCCTGTATTTCAAAGAATATCACATCCAAAAAAAATGGTATGAGTAAAAAGTTCACAAAATTCAAATTGTCAAATAGTTTTCAAACAGATCTTATAGTACAGACATAAATTATTCACTTTACTAGTGGCACAGTGCACAAAATTCGTGCACAGGGGTGGGGTGGGAGGTTCCCTCAGCCCAGCCTGCACCCTCTCCAAACGGGGACCCCTTGGGGGATGTCTGACTGCTGGTTTAGGCCCGATCCCACAGAATCTTGATAAATATCAGTGTAGAATATATATATATATATATATATATATATATATATATATATGAAGAGCTTGGCTGCTGATCGGGTGTGGGATCGGGCCTAAACCAGCAGATGAACATCCCTCTCAAAATCTGGGACCACTGGCTCCTAACCACTCACCTGCCTGCCTGCCTGATTGGCCCTAACTCCCCTCCCCTGCCAGCCTAATCTCTGGCCTAACTGCTCTCCCCTGCCAGCCTGATCACCCCTAACTGCCTCTGCCTGCCTAATCACCCATAACTGCCCTCCCCTGCCAGCCTGATCTCACCCCCAACTGCCCTCCCCTGCCGGCCTGATCTCACCCCTAACTGCCCTCCCCTACAGGCCTGATCTCACCCCCAACTGCCCTCCCCTGCTGGCCTGATCACCCCTAACTGCCTCTGCCTCAGCCCCCAACACCATGGCTTTGTCCTGAAGGAAGTTGGACATCCGGAAAATGGCCAGTCCACCAGGTCTAATTAGCATATTACCCTTTTATTAGTATAGATAGATTATATAGGACAAGATTGCTTAAATGGGGGGGTGGGGAGCCTTTTTCAGCAGGAGGAGATGCTCTTGGCAGACAAAAATACATCATCCCTATATCTGGACTGATAGCCAGCCATATGCAATATACTGCCAAACCGGTCATTAAAAAATTGAACTGCTTTCTTACATCATACACCAAATAGCTGTTGCCCTTAAAACCCCTCCTCAGCTCCCACCTTATGCTCTGCCTTCGCAGTTCATCCAGATTTGGTTCTGACTGGTTGGTTTCTATGCCAGTCAACATCAAAAGCTCCGCCTCCTAGGCAGCCATTGGCTCCTTGCAGTTCACCCAGATTTGGTTCTGACTGGTCGGTTCCTATGCCAGTCAGCATCTCCGGGGCTATCTCCCGGCCTGATGAGAGAGGCAGGGCTGATCAGTAGCCGCCCCAGGCGGTTCAGAGAGAGAGAGAGGCTTGGCTGCTGATCAGCCCCACCCCTCTCTCTCCAAGAGGTCAGCAGTTCAGCCCACTTGCCAGACCTCTCCCACCTGAGCCTGCTGCATGTGCAGCCTGGCATTCGGTCAAGCCTTTGGTTGTTTTGGATGTTACAGACCCTGGCTCTTTATAACACTGATATTTATCAAGATTCTGGTTTATCTGGAAATACTCTATTCATTGAGGGAGAAGCACAAGAAGTCACTTTCAGCATATAAGAAAAAGTCAATTGAAAACAAAGTAACAGAAAACTAGAAAAAAAAATATCCCAACAAATAGACGGCAATTTAGAAAAAAATACACAGAAGATAAACATCCAGAAATTCAACTATTACAATTCAAATTATTTCCTGAGCTAAAATAAAGATCTTAAGTATCTTTAACCCGTCATCACTTTTCTTTATCCAAACAGGCTCTATACAGACTCCCCACATTTCTCCAGTCTGTTTCTTATTTATTCATTCAATAAATATTTAGTCAGGTCCCTATTTTGTAAGTACCACTAGGCCTTAAGCACTGGCACACCTGACAAAAACAAAAAACAATAATTACATTATAGGATAGCATGTGCAGTAATGGGGATAGCACAAGATACTACAGAAGCACACAATAAGCACCAAATTCAAGATATGTGTGTTTGGAAAAAAGGCTTCCCAACTGAGACCAAATGGATTAAAAATGTGTTTTTCTAACTATTTCCCCTCCCATTACAGAATTTCCAGCACTAAAGGACTCAGAACTAGAATTGTCAATTTTAACATGATATTGAGGATTTTAATTTTCAAAACAAAGGAAAGGTAGGATACATGAGAGCACACAGGTCAGTTAATATTGTGGCCATTTTAGACCTCCTCTATGGAAATGGCCAGTAGGCAAATGTGCCTGACTCCACATCATAAAGGCCTATGGCCAGAAAAAGTGTATCAGACTAACTGTTGAGCAAATTTATTGGTGGAGAGAAGTATCTTTTCTTTTTTTTCTTCAAATTTTATAAAATAGTACATTTTCACAAATTATATGAGTATATTAGTTATCTAACTGAACGCCATGAATTAAACACAAACAAAGATAGGTCTTTAATAAGCAAAATATTTGTCCCTTCAACACTCCAAGTTCTCTCTATTCATGACCACAGTTATTATGTATTTTTCAACATCAGATTTTTTTCACGTAAAAATAAAATTCTTAATCAGGAAGCAAAATGGAGAACCAGTAAATTACGATACCCATTTATAAAAATAGCAAAACTTTCATTTCTACCAATAGTTTCATTGCACTCAACTTTATAAATACCAACCAATAATAAAACTGAGATGGATATGAAACTCAGAATTTCAATTTTTGTTTTAATGGAATCATTTACATGATGTTAAGTTCTAAATATTTTTATCCCCCCACTCACCCAATTTATACGCTGAAATCCTAACCTCTAATGGTTATTAGTAAGTGGGGCCTGGGGAAGTACTTAAAAGTCATATGGGTGAAATCCTCATAAATGGAATTCATGCATTAGAAAAGAAGCTCCAGAGAAATGCTAGTCCCTTCTACTATGTGAGGATGCAAGGGGAAGTCTGCGACCCAGAAGAGGGCCCTCACCCAACCACAGTGGTACCCTGACCTTGGATTTCCAGCCTCCAGAACTGTGAGAAATCAATTTCTGTTGTTTGTAAGCCACCCAGTTTTGCAGTACTTTGTTACAGCAGCCCAAATGGACTAAGACACATGCTCTGTTTTCAGTTGCCAGCTCTAAAAGAACTTCTAAATGAAGTTCTTCAGAAGAGGAAATGGAACATGAGGAACAATGAAAGAGCGACACAAGTAGTAAATATCTGGGTAAATAATTAACTATCGGCTCTTAAGTTCTTTAAAATATGATTGGCAATTAAAAGCAAATATAACACTTTCTAATAAGGCTTCTAATACATGCAGGTGTAATACAAGACAATTACAACACAAAGGGGTAGAGGAAAGGAACCTATATGGTGGTAAAATTTCTGTATTTCACTTGAATTAGTAAAATATTGATTCAAGATGAAAATTGAGTATATGTTATAATCCCTAGAGCGGCGGTTCTCAACCTGTGGGTCGCGACCCCTTTGGGAGTCGAACGACCCTTTCACAGGGGTCGCCTAAGACCATCGGAAAACACATATCTTCGATGGTCTGAGGAACCGAGACATCGGTCCTCTATCCGTCTCCAGGCGGGTCCGCCCACATGCAGATACGCCCACATGCAGATAGGCCCACATATGAGTACCCGGCATATTAAAGGGTCTCGGCATTAGGAAGATTGAGAACCACTGCCCTAGCAACCACTAAAATGTTATAGGCAAAAACACAATACAATAAAATGGAACACTAAAAAATGTTCAAAAACCCAAAGAAAAAGGTTACAGAACAATACAGAGAGAGCAAACAGAAAATAAAATGATAAATCTAAACACAAATGTACCAATAATTAAAATATGTGAGATACAGTGAAAGCATTGTAGCATTACAGAGTTTATATCTGAAATGGTCTCAAATCAATCAGCTGAACTTCTACCTTCAGAAACTAAAAAGCAAAATGTATACAAAGCAGGCAAAAGGAAGGAAACAGAGCAGAAATCAATGAAATTGAAAACAGAAAAATAGAAAAAAAACCAATGAAACTAAAAGCTCTTTCTTTCAACAGATCAATAAAATGTAAACCTCTAGCAAGACTGATTAAGTAGAATAGCACTGAATAGCCCTATTAGTATTTAAAGAAATTGAATTTATAGCTAAAAGTCTTCCAAAAAGGAAATTTTCAGGCCCAGATAATTTCCCTGGTGGATTTTACTAAACATTTAAAGAAGAAATAACACCCATTGAATATATTCTCTTTCAGAAAATGGAAGATAATCACTTCCCAACTCATTTTATGAGTTCAGCATTACCCTGATACCAAAAACAAATGAAGATAGTATAAGAAGATAAATAATTGATATACTGGATTCAATAAAAATAAACAAAACTATAGTAATACAAACTGCCAGTTATAGAATTAAGTCACAGGGATGTAATGTACTGCATAGGGGATTACAGTCAATAATCCTATATAATAAAAGGCTAATATGCAAATCTACTGAACAATGGGCTGACTGGTCACTATGACACATACTGACCACCACGGGGCAGATGCTCAATGCAGGAGCTGGCCCCTGGTGGTCAGTGTGTGCTCCCACAGGGGGCTCACAGCTGGCTGACAAGCACTGCAGAGGTGGTGGGAGCCTCTCCCGCCTCCGCGGCAGCACTAAGGATATCCAACTGCCGGCTAGGCCCACTCTTCCTGGACTGCAAGAGGGCGCAGGCTGGGGTGAGGGACCCCCCTGAATGCACACACCTCGTGCACCAGGCCTCTAGTAGCATAATAACTTTTTATGGTGACAGTTACTAGACTTAGTGTGGTGATCACAACATCTACACTAATAAAAGGATAATATGCTAATTAGGGTGGACGTCTTTGGGACATCTGTCCGGACATCCATCCAGACAAAGCCACAGCAGCTGCAAGGCCCAGGGCTCAGGCAGCCGTGAGCCCTGGTGGCTACAAGGCCCAGGGCTCAGGCCTCACAGCCACTGCAGCCAGCAGTGGCAGCAGCAGTGGGGTGGAGGGGGTGGGGCCTTTCTCTGATCACCCGGTCACCTCCTGCACATTGAGGCCACCCAAATTACATCACCACAGGTAAGACTGAGAAGAGATATTTGAATTTTCTATCTCCAGTTCCTGGCATTCCTATAGTACTAAAAGGTCTGACAGACAATACATATCAACAGCCTGTGGAGACAGAGATTAAAAGCAATAGGCACAATTTTACAACCCCACTAAATTCTAAGCCATAGTTGTAGAAATAGGTCAATTTAAAGACTTTAGTGATGGCATGGGGTTGGCCAGTTTTTCATTGTTTGGAGGAAGCCAGGCACTATAATTGGCTTCCATTTGGGTTATACTCTTCTGTAACAGTTGTCCATTCTATGAGAAGAACATACCTACAATGCAATACTTCATTAAAAAAAAAAAAAAAAAAAAGATTGCCTTTCATGTTCCTGAACATTACCATAACGAGTCTCAGAGAAGTCATAATATATGAAGGCTCCCACTATTGCTCCAAATGAAAAAATTATAGGACAGCATGTTATATGTCCTCCAATAATTTCAATGTATATTTATGTAATTCTTCTCTAATAACCCACTCCTGCTTAAGGTATGGAAGAGGGAATAGGAGGAGCTGATTACATCATCTTCATTTGTCCTAGAGATTCTCATCTCCATTTTCTCATTCCCATTTACTAAAGCATTATGACATAACTAATTTAAATGATAAAGAGGCAAACCTAAAGTTCTTACATTTTGGTTTCTTTCCATCAGCAATTCCTCAATGTCTATTATGGGTCACTTGAAGGAAAGAGTTATAAGTGTGGAAAAGTGTACATTTAAAAGATTAAGCCTATTAGAAACAAAAAGCAAAAGAACAGTGAGGCATTGGAGACTCATCTCACAACCAAAAGCCCTGAAAAGGCTACAGGACCCCTGGGATCAAGAGCACTGTACCCTCATAAGAAGAGCCAAGAGGAGTAAGGCATCCTAGATGGATACATGGAAATAGAGAAAGAAATGGTGTCTTTGTATCCTTTTTCTCTAAACCAAAACAAAAAAACTTTCAACTCTGTCTTTAATTTCACCCTGGTCTACCTTGCCAAGACTCAAGAACCGAAAAGGCAATCCCTGTCTACCAACCTTCCCAAAAAGGTGATGAGGAAATTAGGCAAGGCATAGGAAACACTTGCAAATAAACAAATCCCAAGAATTAAAGGAGAGGAATTAGTGACAATTAATGACCACATGCAAATGCCTGTTGTGGAGAAACAGAAATGGATTTTATCTATGACAACAGAGAAAAAAGAACAATGTTCAAAACACTGCTTCTGAAATATTGCTGTTGTGCTTAAACAAAATTTTAAAAATCTTACATTATAGAATTTCAACTCTAGAAATTAGTCTTTTTTTGCACAAATGCTAAATGTCACTCTGACTGGTACCTCAAGAAATGTCACTTTCTTGGTACTAATCCCTTCTAAATTGGTACAAATTGCTACAGCAAAACTAATCCTATATTTTTTTTTTTTAAAAAAAAGGGTAATATACAAATAGTCCACTCAACCCAGAGTTTGACCAGAGTTCATCTAGGGGGTGGGGCCAGCCCGCCAACCTCCCGAGTCCCCTCCCCCCGCCAGACCAGCCCTATTGGCCCCAATCGGGATGGGCCAGCAGGACCCCACCCATTCATGAATTTGTGCACCGGGCCTCTAGTATTGAAAATAAAAAGCAATTGTGTTGTATAGAACATAGGGCTTCCACTCTGTTTACTCTAGCTATGCCTATTACCTGAATTTCTTAAACTCATCCTAGATAGTTTTCTCAGATAGAGATAAATACAATTTTGTTACATAAGTATATAATCAATGTGTTCTCAAATGAATATTTCACAATTTAAAGAGGTATTTCACAATTCTACTCCTACTATGAAACACTACTACATATTCTAATCTGGGAATATGTTATTACATAGTATGGAAACTTATTTAAAAAGAAACAACAGCCCTAACCAGTTTGGCTCAGTGGACAGGGCGTCGGCCTGTGGACTGAAGGGTCCCGGGTTCGATTCCGGTCAAGGGCATGTGCCTTGGTTGCGGGCACATCTCCAGTGGGGAATGTGCAGGAGGTGGCTGATTGATGTTTCTCTCTCGTCGATGTTTCTAACTCTCTGACCCTCTCCCTTCCTCTCTGTAAAAAATCAATAAAATATATTTAAAAAAAAAAAAAACAACACTCTTCTACATTAGCATCAGGCACTGGCAGCCTCCACCACACCTCCTACTGGGGATGGAGCCCCAAATCCAGGCATATGCCCTGACTGGGAATCAAACAGTGACCTCCTGGTTCATAGGTTGATACTCAACCACTGAGCAACACCAGCCGGGCCTAAATATAATCCTATTTAATAAAGAGGTGATATGCAAATTAACCCTCATGCCCTCACAAGATGGCTGCCTACAACCAGGCCGGCAGGAGGGTTAGTGAGGGACGACCAAATGACTGAACAAGCAGGCTGCATGGGGTGACCAGGCCGGCAGGGCGGTTAGTGAGGGACGACCAAACGACTGAACAAGCAGGCTGCGAGGGGCAACTAGGCCAGCGGGGGGGGGGGGGGGGGAGGGCAGTTTGGGGGTGACCAGGCCAACACGCAGAGGCAGTGAGGGGCAATCAGGCAGGCAGGAGGGGAAGTTAGGGGCGACCAGGCAGGCAGGCAGGTGAGTGATTAGGAGCCAGCGGTCCAGAATTGTGAGAGGGATGTCCAACTGCCGGTTTAGGCCCAATCCCGGGGACCAGGCCTAAACCAGCAGTCGGACATCCCCTGAGGGGTCCGGGATTGGAGAAGGTGCAGACTGGGCTGAGGGCACCTACCCCCATGCATGAATTTCATGAACCGGGCCTCTAGTGTTACTACAAATGCTTTGACCATCCCAAGAGCAGAATTTTTGGTTCTACTTTTATAACTATTTTTAGCTATTACTTCTGACACATAATATGTTCTCTAATTTAGCTCTTAGAGTATTTGAAGACCATGTCTTCAAATGAGTGCCCAATAAATAGTTCTGAATGAATGATTTATGTATAACAACCATAGGTAATATTTACTCAGAACATTTTTTGGTCATGGTTCTAAACTACACACACACACACACACTCACACGCACACGCACGCATGCACACACATGCACGCTCCATAGGGAAAAAATTAACACTTCTGCAATGAATGGAAAGACAAAGGTTTTAAGCAGAGAAACAGTAACTATAAAAAAAAGAAACCGCCCAGCCAGTGTAGCTCAGTAATTGAGCACCAACCTATGAACCAGGAGGTCATGGTTCAATTCCAGGCCAGGGCACATGCCTGGGTTGAGGGTACAATCCCCAGTAGAAGAGGTACAGGAGGCAGCCAATCAATGATTCTCTCATCATCGATGTTTCTATCTTTCTCTTCCTCCTCTTTGAAATCAATAAAAATATATTTTTTAAAAAGAAACAAATGGAAATTTTAGAACTGAAAAATACCATGTCTGAAATAGGGTTTCAATAAAAAATGCAAATACAAAGGAAACTCAGTGAACGTGATAATACATCAATAGAAATAATCTAATCTGAAGAACAGAAAAATAAATGACTGGAAGAAAATGAAGAGTCTCGGGGCCTGTAGACAACATCCAAAGTTCTATTCATATCATCTGAGTTCCAGAAAAAAGAGGAGAAACAGGTACAGAAAAATATTTGAAGGAAAAAGGCCCCTAAAATCTCCCAAACTTGGAGAAAGCACAAATTTAAAAATTCACCAAGTTCAGCATATACAAAATATGAGTAAATCAAAAAACATGCCCTGACAAATCATAATCAATTGCAGAAAAGCAAAAATAAAGAAAAAACAAAAACACCTTTAAGGTAGAGAAACCCAACACACAGAGGAAGTTACTGCAAACTGCTCATCAGAAACAATGGAATCCAAGAAGACAGAAGGACATCTTTACTGCTAAAGAAAAGAACTGTTAACCTAGAATTCTATATCCAGTGAAGCAATCTATCAGAAATGAAAGTGGAAAAGACATTTCCGGTTAAGAAAAACAAAGATTTATCAGCAGGGCTACTGTAAAAGATCCGATATAATAAAAGCCTAATATGCAAATCAACCAAATGGCAGACCCACGAGTCACTGATGCACACTGACCACCAGGGGGCAGACGCTCAACGCAGGAGCTGAACCCTGGTGGTCAGTGCATTCCCACAGGGGGAGCACCACTCAGCCAGAAGCCGGACTCACGGCTGGTGAGCACAGCAGCAGTGGCAGGAGCCTCTCCTGCCTCTGTGGCAGTGGCAGTGCTAAGGAACAGCAAGCCGAGCGGTAAGAAGCAGCAAGCAAGCGAGCGGTAAAGAGCAAGGGGTCTCAGACTATGAGAGGGATGTCTGCCGAGGGGTCCCAGACTGCAAGAGGGCGCAGGCTGGGCTGAGGGACCCTTCTCCCCCCAACCCCCGCCCCAGTGCACAAATTTCGTGCACCAGGCCCCTAGTATGCTAATAAACTTCAGGCTAAAGAAAAATGATACCAGAGAGAAACCTGAAATTTCATTAACAAAGAACAAGAAAAATAGTAAACACCTAGAAATAGATGAGATTATTTTTCTCATAAGTCCATTAAAATGTATGATTACTGAAAGTAAAAATTATATAATTGTTTATAGGGTTTTCATTGCATGTATATGTAGTACATGTGACAACTATAACATAAAGGTCACTGGGGGGTATTTACTTCAAGTGGTAAATATTAAGTAGACTGAATTTTAGGTATAGATATACTAGAGGCTTGGTGCACAAAATTCATGGATGGGTAGGGTCCCTAGGCCGGGGCGGCAATCAGGGCTGATCGGGGCCTTCCGGCTGCCGGCCAGAGCCTGCCTTCATTCCGCGTCGCCCCCTGGTGGTCAGCGCACATCATAGTGAGTGAACCAACTCCCAGTCTCTCAGTGGAAATCCCAAGGTGATATTTGCATATTAGCCTTTTATATACACTGGGTGGCCAGATTATTATGACCACCTGACGTTTGTAGGCAAATTAGCTATAATTTCGCGCTGAAGTTGCTAGAGGGCCAGACCATTATAAACAGAGAAGCAGGTTGTTTACGAAAGTAGAAGTGATTTTTTTCTGAAGATATGGGTAAGCAACGTGATTTAATAGCCTTTGAACGTCGGATGATTGTTGGCACTCAGAGCCATGGAGCGAGTATCAGCAAAACAGCCGAAGGCCTGTTCGAACACCTTTGCTGTCTGCAGCTACGAAGATAAAACGTCTCCAACTCGCACAGAACACAAGGATTGGACAGTCGAGCATTGGGAAAAAGTCATGTGGTCCAATGAATCACGTTTCCAGTTGCATCATGCAGATGGCAGAGTGAGAATTTGGTGAAAACAGCATGAAAGAATGCACCCCACATGCATGAGTACAACCCTTCAAGCTGGTGGGGGCAGTGTTATGGTTTGGAGCATGTTTTCCTGGCATGATTTGGGCCCTTTAATTCGTGTGGAACAACGTCTGAATAGCACAACATACCTAAGTATCATTACTGATCAAGTTCATCCTATCATGTTGATGGTGTATCCCAATGGACATGGCTTCCTCCAACAAGACAATGCGCCATGCCACAGTACTCGTATTGTGCAGGAGTGGTTTCAAGAACATGAGGGAGACTTGACCTTGCTTAGGTGGCCCCCACAATCACCAGATCTCAATACAGTTGAGCATTTGTGGGATGAAGTCAAAAGAGCCAGCTAGTTCCACAACCATCAAATCTCAGAACTGGACAGTGCTATTCATCAGGCATGGTGTCAGATTCCTCGCATCACCTTTCAACATCTCATGGAATCAATGCCAAGAAGAATCGCTGAAGTATTGAAGGCAAAAGGTGGCCCAACGAGGTACTGATGGGGTGGTCATAATAATCTGGCCACTCAGTGTGTGTGTGTGTGTTACATATATCCCACATTCAAAGGCTGTTAAATCGCATTGTTTACCCATATCTTCAGAAAAAAAATCACTTCTACTGTTGTGGTAAACAACCTGCTTCCCTATTTATAATGGTCTGGCCCTCTAGCAACTTCAGCGCAAAATTATAGCTAATTTGCCTACAAACGTCAGGTGGTCATAATAATCTGGCCACTCAGTGTAGAGGCCCGATGCATGAAGATTCATGCAAGAATGGGCCTTCCTTCCCCTGGCTGTCGGCACTGCCTTCACTCCAGCTGGAGCCACCTTTCTGCCTTCGTTCCAGCCCGGAGCTGCCTTTCCACCTTCCCTCGCTGCCCAGAGGCCCGGAGCAGCTGGGGTGGTGCAGAATGCCTGCGTCCTGCCCTGCCCCTGGCAGCTCAGCACCTGTGTATGCAAATTAGCCCGCCATCTTTGTTGGGTTAATTTGCATACTCACTCCTGATTGGCTGGTGGGCATCGCATCTTTTTCAATTTGCATCTTTCCCTTTTATTAGTGTAGATAGATAGAAGATAATAATTCCCATAGTAGCAAGTAAAAGAGAGATTGTCAGATTGTTATTTAAAAAGACTGAATTAGCCAGTCCAGCCAGCCAGCGTGGCTCAGTGGTGAGCATCAACCTATGAACCAGGAGGTCACGGTTCAATTCCCAGTTAGGGCACATGCCTGGGGGGCATGTGGGAGCAGCTGATCAATGATTCTCTTTCATCATTGATGTTTCTATCTCTTTCTCCCTCTTCCTTCCTCTCTGAAATCAATAAAAATATATTTTTTTTAAAAAACTAAATTACATTCTGTCTACAAGAAACTAAATATAAAGACACAGACAGATAAAAGTAAAAGTGTGGAAAAGATATGCCATGCAAATAATAATCAAAGAAAGCGGGAGTGGCTATATTAACATGAGATATAGTTTAAGCTTCTCTTAAGGGCTTGATTGGATTTGTTTTTCCACCTTCAATTTTAGTTTTATCTAGTTCTATAGCAGTTTTGAAACAATAAAATTATTTTGCTTCATGCATCTGCCTCATATTAGTCATATCTGGTGTCTAAGTAACTGGACATGTACAACAGTTCCTAAAGAAGTATGGCCTAATGCAACAGAGCTGTCCTATCTGAAGGCTTTTCTATGACAAGGTTTTCAGGTGAATGATAACTTACAAATTTTAAAACTATTAATATTTTATTCCCCATTTGAACAGTAGTTTCAAGAAATAATTTCTTCACAGGCCATCTAGGCATACAAAATAGTGTTACAATTATATTTATGTTAACAGATCATGTATCATTTGTAAGCTGTTTCACTGAAAACAGCTTTCAAAACAGTGTTGCTGTGACTGCTCTCTTTAAAGTTTATATTTGTTCTTGTTTACTTTAAGCTGCTGAACTACTACTGTGGTTAGGATATTGAGCCTGGCAGGCAGCAAAGTCTACACAAGACTGCAGGAAAGTAGACCCCATGGCGATTGTGGTATTTCATCAAGCAGACACTGGGGAATACTAGTATGTGCAACATGAAGAGACATTGGCTTAAAATGAAATAATCGCAAGGACTTCTGGTTTTGTGGACGTGCCTAGCTTTGTTTCCTGTGTCTGTGTAGGCTCCACCATCATGTTGAATTTGGTCAACACTGTGACCTCTCTAGGGACTTCTTAGTTTAATATTCTCTCTATTATGGATAAATACAGGCTAGGTCAAAAATGGAGTTTTTGTGTTTGTTACCATATAGAATATTGTGTTTTATATTTGAAATAGGGCTTCTTATTTTCAGTAAAAGGTTCTAAATCATTGGAATTGAGGACAAGAATAGCTTATTGTTACCTGAAACACTGTTTTCCACACTCATGATAAGAATACAATAGGTATTCGTACTTACTAATACTATGAAAGACAGATATTGCTGTATCAGAATAGTAGGCCACGTCCAGGATTTTAACAGTACAAATAAAATCTGGATAAAATACTAAGAGCAATTTATTCTGCCTATTTTCCTTACGGCAGGTGCTGTGTGGTGTGGAAGAAAACTTGGATTCTAAATCTAATTCTAATACCTACCAGCTCTATGATGCTTCAGAGGAGTCATTAAATTTTAATGAGCTTCATTTTCTTCTGTTTAAAAAAAAAAAAAAAAGACAACTTTAACTATCTACCTAAGAATAGTTTCTAGAATTAGAAATCATGATTGTAAAGTACCCTAGCACAGTGCCTGGCAAATGACAGGTATTGAATAAATGTAAGAATTATGTTTTTGTTGCATATCCTAAGTGCTTCTGCTACTAAGAATGGGATCTAATGAATTATAATTTCATTATATTATTCTCGCTTTTCCAAGCTGTTTTCTCAATCTTTCTTTTTCCTGGATGGTATGATTTCAGGCTGAGCATTATTTTGATCACCTTTGTTTCCTAAAACATTTTCCTTATGAACCTTTATTTACATTACTGAACTGGACAAAAAGCACTAATCAGGGACCCTAAAATAATTTACCTCCTTCATTCCTCCCCATGCTTCCCAAAATCATTTTTAGAATTATTAAAGTATTTTTTAAATGAAAAACATTTCACAGAGAATTATTTTTAAAATTACTGTAATGTAAAAAAATTTCTCTAATGAATATACTGCTTATTTTAAATGCCAAAGGTGACATCTCTAAAAATAAAACATTTTTTTTTAACTACACACACACAAAAAGCCCTATTAAAATACTATACCCCTTCCTGGTGCAAAAAAGTAGAGTTGGAGAAATAGGATACAAAAGATGAACAGTAAGATAGCATATGCTAAATACCAAATATGAGGTAGAGGCATTTTTCAGGATTAATTTAGTCAGAATGAATTCATTTGAAACAGCAATAGAAGATAAGGCCAAAGACATAATTATAAGCCCATGTAAAGAAACTTTAAGTCCAAGGTAGGACTTAAATTCTGTTTTGTAAAAAGCAGAGAATCACTAAGGAAAAATCTCCTTTTCCCATTTACCTATTTTGGAGCGGTTCCTGAGATGTTTAAATTGGGGCTTTTGAAGATAATGCAGCAGCACAAAGTGGGGGAAGAGAGGAAAGTATAGAAAATGAGTTAGGAAAATATGGAAAGAACACTGTGGAACAATAAAGAAGGCCTGCAGACATAGATAATCAACAAACCTGGAATACAGAATTATGGGTTGAGAGAGTGCTTACTTCATATCAGGTAATGACTGCATGCCTTTGCATGTTTAATCCTCAAAATTCCATACCACAGTATATTTCAAAAACTATGATACCACCAACATTGAACACTAGAACACCACATTTAAAAAGCTTGAAAATTACTCACTAAATGGAACAAGGATATGAAACATAGAGAAAGAGTTAGCTGCTACTGCCACTGGACTTAGGTAAACGTACTTAGTTAAAATAGATGAGAATTTTGGGACACTGATTAAGTCACCTATAAAGGTGACAATCAGTATATGGGACAACCAGAATTCAAAGCCAGGTCTGATTGACTCCAAAGCCTACATACAAAAAAAGTGAACTAATTTTTATCTTATTGTCAAAATTATATTAAAAAGACTGAGAAATCCAATGAGAAAAGGGAGAAAAAGGAGAAAGATTAGTCTTACCACTAACAGAAGAGTCTCAGGTTTAAATAAGTAAAGTTGAAAACATATTTCATCACCAATTCTCACTAAAATTTTTGGTGTAATAACCTTCTATAAGAAACAAGTTAGCCTGGCCTGATGTAGCTCAGCGGTTGAGCATCAACCCAGGAACCAGAAGGTCGCTGGTTTGATTACCAGTCAGGACATATGTCCAGATTGCAGGCTCCATACCCAGTAGGGGGCAGCCAATCGATGATTCTCTCATCATTGATGTTTCTCTCTCTCTCCCTTTCTCTCTCTCTCTTTCTCTCTCTCTCTCTCTTTCCCTTCCTCTCTGAAATCAATAAATATATATATATTTTTTAAAAAGAAACAAGTTAATATAACCTGTTTTTATTTTTTGTTAATCCTTACCTGAGGATATTTTTCCATTGATTTTTAGAGAGAGTGGAAGGGAGGGGGAGAGACCGAGAGAAACATGGGTATGAGAGAGACACATCAACTGGTTGCCTCCTGCCCCAACTGAGGCTGGATAGAGAGATATGTGCCCTTGACCGGAATTGAACCCAGGGTCCTTCAGTCCACAGGCTGAAGCGCTACCCACTGAGCCAAACCGGCTAGGGCAGAAAAAAGTTAATATAATTTAAACACACACACACACACACACACACACACACACACACACGAGCAACATTCATGAGCAAAAATGCCATAAGGATGGTGAGGAAACCCAGAATGAGGAACTCAAGCAGAAATGTGAGATCCTTACCACAACATATGAGAAGTCTGGAGTGAGACATGAATCCTGGCACAAGGTACCAGAGCCTAAGTAGAGTGAAAATGTTATACAACATGGAGAGAGCAACAGTGCCAATGGAAAATAGCTACAAACAGAGGATTGATCATGTAAGCAAATAAACTAAGGGTAACGAGAGCCAGGTATCTCCTTGTAAGAGAAGGGAATTATAAATTTGGAAAGGGAGAAAATTATAAACACTGTAGATCAAAATTGGTGCCAACTCATGGTTTTTCTATACAAATATATAAATGAATATAGCACCAAAATCTTGGTTTCTAAATACCTTTCTCCACTAAAAAAAAAAAAATTTCCTTGAAGAAATTATTGATTCTAGGGTAGTGACAGGAAAAGTACAGGTGAGCCTGGAACATTTTCTTGTGCCAAAAAAGTAAGGAAGTACTCAAAGCAAGTCAAAAGAACACAGAAACTACCTTGAAAGGACTTTCACTGGCCAAAGCTGAGACAATCTGAAAATGTATAAATAGCAAGTTTGATAAAGTTTGATAAAGAATGGATTTATACAGTCTCAAAATACTTCCCCACACTTATTTAAGTATTAAAAGCGGGGGGGGGAGGGGGGAGAGACTTTACCTTAATCAAGTGATCAAAGTGGATATCAGCAATGAGACAGAAATTGTATGCCATCTGATAGGATACAATGAGAACATAGCATCATTACTGTAATACTCCTGCCAAAAAAGGCACAATCTCAATCCAACCATCTACACTAATAAAAGGGTAATATGCTAATTAGACCGGGTGACCAGCCATCTTCCAGATGTCCGACTTCCTTCTGGACAAAACCACAGAGGAGGGGGTGAGGCAGAGACAGTTAGGGGCCATCAGGCCGCAGGGGAGGGCAGTTGGGGCCATCAGACTGGCAGGGGAGGACAGTTGGGGGCCATCAGGCCTGCAGGAGAGGGCAGTTGGGACCATCAGGCCAACAGGGTAGTTGGGGGCCATCAGGGCAGGGGAGCTGGGGGCCATCAGGGCAGTTGGGGGCCGGGCAGGTCAGTTGGGGGCCATCAGGCTGGCAGGGGAGGGCATTTGGGGGCCATCAGGCTGGCAGTGCAGGGCGGTTGGGGGCCATCAGGCTGGCAGGGGAGGGCATTTGGGGGCCATCAGGCTGGCAGTGCAGGGCAATTGGGGGCCATCAGGCTTGCAGGGGAGGGCAGTTGGGGGTCATCAGGTTGGCAGAGGAGGCTAGGGGCAATTAGGCAGGCAGGCAGGTGAGTGGTTAGGAATCAGCAGTCCCAGATTGTGAGAGGGATGTCAGACTGCCAGTTTAGGCCTGGTCGGACATCTCCCGAGGGGTCCCAGATTGGAGAGGGTGCAGGCCGGGCTGAGGGACACCACCCTCCATGCACGAATTTCGTGCACCGGGCCTCTAGTAAGGAAATATCAGGCAAATCCAAATCGAGAGACATTTTACAACAAAACTAACCTGTAATATTTTAAAGTGTCCAGGTAAGGAAAATCAAGAAAAGACTGAGGTATAGTCCTACATTGAAAGAGTGTAAAAAGACATTAAGACAAAAGCAAAACAGAATTCTGAACTAGATCCTTTTGTTACAAAGGAAGTTACTGTGGAAACTTGCAAAATTCTTAATGACTTTTGATCTATATCTACACTGTCAAATGTAAATTCATCAACACTGGCCCTATTGACTACTCTTTCCTTGAAATACAGGCATACCTCAGAGGTATTGCAGGTTTAGTTCCAGACCACAGCAAAAAAACAAGCTGTAATCTTTCTGTTGATGGGGGGGGGGGGGGGGGGGGGTCTTTTCCTTCAATTTGTAAGAAACAACTGTTAAGTGCAAGTAAGCAAAGCGCATTAAAATGAGCTTTACTCTATCCTTTGGTTCTGTAATACCATACTCATCTTCCCACTTCTCTGACTTTCAATATTATCTGGGAGCTCATATTCCTCCTGCAAACTTTTTTTTTTATGTTAGAGGCCATTATGATTGCATTCTAGCACCTCTTTTTTTCCAAGTTATATTCCCTTCCCTAGGCAATTCCACCTATAGTTTCAAATACCTATGTAAGAGACTTCAATTTTCTATTTCCATAACATACCTTTTGTCTGAATTTTAGAACCATTTATCTAATTGCCTACAATCATTTCACCCTGAAAGTTCCAAAATTATGTTCAAACCCAATGTCTGAATCAAAAGAACCATGGTTCTTACTTGGTAACACCATCAACTCAGAAGTCATCTTTGAAATTTTTCTCTCCCTCACCTTCAATCCTTCAACTGAAAGCTGCTGATCTTAAATCACTGTTGCCCATTTCCACATTTCTCATCCTAATTCAAGCTATTCTCATCTCTTCTGGACTACTATGTTTAAGTTTTAACTAATTTTCCCACATCCATTCTTACTGCCTCTCCTCCCTTTCAATACACACACAATACAATACTAGTTCTGCCTTCTGAGACTATCAAAATTCAGTCTAGTTTGGCTTTTAAACAACATTTTAAACAGTTAAGATAGTAACACCACTGTACTCTTACCTAAGCATTCTTAGTTCCTTCTATATCCTGACATCTGTTTCAGGGTCACATGCTGTCATAATCTCTAAAAATGTGGACCCCCTTCCCCTGAACATAATGCATGGAGAGAAGTTAACAGTTTGTGCAAAAACTGACACTTGCACAGTTTAAAGTTTCAAACCATAATGACTACTGTTAGTTTTAAAATGTTTCCAGCTGAAAGGTGTTAACCAATTAAAAGTATATTAGGGACCTACTATATGTCAGGCATTGTTCAGGTAACCAAAAATAGTAACCAAAATTGATAAACACTATTCTCACAGAACTTGCATTAAAATGAAGAAATACAATGAACTTAAGTTAGTAAATTACACAGTATATTGGAAAGTAATAAATGCTACAGAGAAATATGTGGCTTAAAAGGGTAAGGGAATGTGGGAGGAGGGCCTGCTGTCTTATACAGCGTAGTCAGAGAAAACCTCAGTAGCAACAGAAGTGTGGCTGGAGAAAAGAGTGAGGTAATGAAGTTAGAGGGGAAGAAGAGGCACAAAACGCTGAGCCATAATAGGACTATGAACTTTACTATGGCTGAGAAAGGAAGCCATTTGAGAAAAGAAGTGACAAGCTCTAACAAATTTTAACAAGGTCACTCTGGCTGTTGAGACTAGGTAAACAAAGATCAGTGAGACATTTTATGAAGCTATTTCGCAAGTGAGAGATGATGATGGTGTTTTCACATTTTATTTTTGTTTGTTTGTTTTTTCTTTTATTCTCTTGTTTTCACATTTTATATTGAAACTTTATGTGCCTAAGCACTAGGAATTAACAAAGCCACAACTTTTAAAAAAAAAAAAAAGACTATGAGAATAATGCAAAGATGAGTTCGTTTTTGGGAATAGCAACAGATGATACTCGCTATTTTAAATTTGAGCTCTACTCTGTGCTACTAACAGTTACCACCATTCAGATGCAACAAGATGTAAGGCTATTAACTTATTCTTTGGGTCAGAGAATATAAACAGAAATTCAGGTTTTAAGCTTCTTTATTTCACGAGTCAAGATCCAATTTACATCACTAAAAGACAAGGGCCAGTATAGCAAAGCTTGCCAAATAAGTTATAATGAATATGCTAGAGATGTATGACTTTGTATTACGTTTATGCCTGCTTCTCTCTTTACTTAGGTTTTACCACTCTCACTGAGGTACAGTCACTATTTGAATGTAAAACGAAGTGATTAATATACTTGCAAGCACCAAAAAAAAAAAAAATAGTGAAAAAGTGCAGCAGCAATAAGAATTGCTAATTTAAAAAAAACAAACACACACAACCTCATCGCGCATAAAAACAATATAAAGTAAATTCAGACTATTTTTGATATGGCAGTATGAAATAAAAATATCCAAAGATAACTTCAAAATTTCTTCTGCCCAGTAAATTAAAGTAACAACAAAAACAAAATGCTCATAAACATTTTACTGCAGCTATTAACCAATAACAAAAAAGTGAGATGATAAAGCCAACTGCCAAAGAAGCAGGAGGGAGAAAGCAATGATCTATAAAGAAACTTCCTTATATATCAAAATCTGAATACTATTACCAGTAAAATAAAAAAAAACCACCTGTTATTTAAGAATGTTTTGCTTTCAATATTCTGCTACCAAGTTAAGTAGTTATTTGTATGAATTAACCTTTCTTTTAAAAAGAGAAAAATACATTTCAATGCCTTTTCCAAAATTCAGTGAAAATTCCCAATTTGGGAAAATTTAAGATCAGCATTTACTAGCCAAAGCATTATATTTAAAACTTTCTGATCATTTCTGCTTAAATAGTTCACTGGTAGTATGATGAAGATGTTAGTAAAAATGTAATCCAAAAATGAATGAAAAATACACAACTCAGAGACACTGTACATAATGTGGTATCCTATTCTATATAACAAAAACCCTAATATGCAAATCGACTGGGCAGCAAAAGGACCGTCACTATGACGTACACTGACCACCAGGGGGTAGAGCTCAACGCAGGAGCTGACCCCTGGTGGTCAGTGCTCTCCCACAGGGTGAGCTCGCTCAGCCAGAAGCCGGGCTCATGGCTGCGGAGCACAGCAGCGACGGCAGGAGCCTCTCCTACCTCCACAGAAGTAAAGGAGCCAGGGGTCCCGGACTGCAAGAGCCCCAACTGCAAGAGGGATGTCTGACTGCCGGCTTAGGATTGGGCTGAGGCAGGCGGCATCCCCCTAAGGGACCCGGCCTGCGGGGGGTGGGGGTGGGGGGACCCTCCCCCCATGCACGAATTTTGTGCTCCGGGCATCTAGCGGCACTATATTGGGAGTATTTTAAAATTCAACATTTGAACCTGTGAATGTTTTAATCAACTCCTTTGAGAATCAAGTGTTTACTTTAAAAAAACAAGTTTTCAGAATGTGTGTGTAGGTGGGCAAGCCCGCCAGCGATCTGAAGGTCTCTAATGGTTCCAAAGCCCTGGGCCGGAGGAGGGGCGGCTGATGAAGCTAAGTTTGGGTCCCCTGACCCTTTTGTTGTCAGCCCAGAAAACGGATTTCAACTTTGGGGGGCGGGAGAACCGTCTGACACGCAGAGCCTGGGGCAGGCGCCGGCGTGGAGAAGAAAGCGCCGGTTCGTCCCCATTCGTGCGCTCGGAGAGGTCACGGCGCAGTAAAGTTTGGTTTCACTTGCGGGCTCGGGCGCAATCGACAGAGCCCAGGCTCCCCGGGAAAGCGGACCCCGGGGTCGGGGAGCTCCCGGAAGCCCGGCGGGACACGGTTCCACGGCGGGGAGAGGCTGTGCGTGCGGGCTCGGCGGGGGAGCCCCTGCCCACCCCGCGCCCAGCGGCCACAGGCCGGGCCGGCGGAGGCGCTGGCTAGGCCACAAGGAGGAAATGGGACGGGGAGCAGGCGGCGAGGCGGCGCCCGGAGCGGGGCCTCCCTTGCGGGGAAGTGAACCCCTGCTCGCCGCCGCTTCCCCCGCCTCGAGAGGCGGCTCCAACTTTCCTGCAAGCGCAGGACGTCGCCTGGGCCCCGCGAGGTCCCGAAACTTTGTCCGCCCGCCCGCCGCCGGCCTGTAACCCCCACCTCGTCCCGACAGCTGCGCGAGCCCATCCAGCCCTGAGGTCGGCCCGTGTTTACCTCAGGCCGAGGTCGAAGCGCTGGCTCCGCCGGCGGCGGCGGCCCCACGGCAGGTCCTTAGGTCCCCGTCACGCCGCTGCCAAGTTCCCCAACATGGACTCCTTAGTCCGCTTGGAGATGTTCGGGGGACGCCGGGGCGGGAGGCGGCGGAGGCAATGAAGGGAGCGGACCCGAGCTGCGCTGCTCCGCGCGGCTTGCGCCACCGCTGCTCCCCCTCCCCCCGCCTCGTCTGGCCTCCTCCCTCCCTCCCTCCGGGCCCCCTCTCCCCCTCCCTCCGCTCCGCGCCGCCGCGCCGCTACTAGTCGACACACTACGGTGACGACGGCGGCCGCTGGACGCGCTGCACTCCCCCTGCTCGCTAGCTCTGGCTCCGCGCGCGCCGCTGCAGCGCTAGACAGCACCTCACGAGGGCGCTAGCAAACCACCGTTTGCGACACAGGAACGTGGCGGGCGGAGTCACGTCACGCGGCCTGAGAGCTGGAAGGAGACAGGCAGCGAGGACTTCTGGGAAACACTCCCGGTCCCGCCTCTTCCCCCGCCCCCCGCCTCCACGTTGCGGGCTGTGCGCGTGCGCATGCGCCCTGCGTGGACAGCTGGAGTGGAACCTGCTTTAGCGGAGTAGCGGCAGCAGACAATCCAGGAGACTCTTGGGGACCTGGATGTGAAAGGGTTCGCGCGGCATTAGCTGCCCTATTGTTATGGTAATCCGACGTTAAAAGGGCGCTAATGAGGTGTTTGGCGGTGGGTTGAGTTTTTACCCGGCAGCCTTGCCCACCTGAAATACATTCTGCGCGAAGGTTAAAGTCTGTGTAACTTGTAAGCCTTCCTCGTTCTTCCCATCTGGTGGGCATTTTTAAAAAATTCCCGAGTCGAGGTTAGTGACTTATGATGAGGCACTCAATCATTTGCCTGCGCCTACTGCTTCCCGGCGGGCGGTCCAATCTCGTCTTACCTCGGAAGCCCCTCTCCAGACTTTTGCTGAGTCCCTGACTCTTTCGCTCCATGTTTACTCTTCTGGACAGTTTCTTCAAGCTCCCGACGGCTCTCTCTGCCCTCGGTGTCCGCCCCTTCTACCGGGTGGTCCTGCCAGCCCCCCAGCCCATGCCATCGTCCAGCCAGCCGCCCCGCCACGTGGCTTGCCCGGCCTCCGCTGCAGCCGGCCTGGCCGCTCGCCCCGTCTCCTGCGTAGGTCCCCTCCCTCCCTCACTGAGCCCTGCCCAGGGGGACTGTCCTCCCACGGTCTCCAGACCCCGCCCCGGCCGCACTCGCCCCGCTGAGGCCTGCTGCCCGGTGCCCTGCGCCCTGAAGAGGGAGCCGGCTTCCCCGGCACCTCCCTTCCTCCCTCCCTCCCTCCGGTGCGTGGTGTTGGGTCTGCCCCGGGCCTGTCTGTCTCACGGTGTGAGCACCGGGAGGGTGTCTCATCACTTGTACCATCAGCGCCTGTCACTCAATGACTTGGTAAATAATTGCTGAAGGAATACAGGAGTGGCAGCCTTGTTTCTTTCTATTTCAAAGTCTTTGGGGTTTTACAGTGTATCGTTTTGGATACGAGGTTTGGGCATTTAGATGGGCATTCCTGTGTTTGGGATATTTGAGCAATGATCTAGAGTAGTGAGAATGCTTTCTTCTGATGGCAGGAGGAAATTCTTATGAAGGGCCTTTCTCTGTCACTATGAGAGCAAGCAGTACATTATAAGAAATGTTTTCAAGGATGAATAATACAATCCCTGAGGACTTTGTTCAAAGAATTGTGTGATAGAACCAGATAAAAAATAACACTGTTAGGAGCTATCCAACACTATAGTATAGCTTTGTTTTGGATGCATGGATGCCTTCATCCTAGGGAATCGGACCTTTCGGAGTGTAACTCTAGATAGAGACTTTTTTTAAAAAACCGTCACCGGAGGATATTTTTCCATTGATTTCTAGAGAGTGTGGAAGGGAGGGGGAGAGACAAAGAGAGAGAAACATGGATGTGAGAGAGACACATTGACATGCTGCCTCCCGCACCTGCCCCAACCAGGGCCGGGTAGTTGAGCCTACAACCCAGGTGCATGCCCTTGACCAGAATCGAACCGGTGACCCGTCATTCTGCAGGCCCACACTCTATCCATTGAGCCAAACTGGCTAGGGCCACATGGAGACTTTTGTTGCAGCATTCTTCTGTGTTATTTTACATAAAAATCTATTTGGGGGGAAATGTCCTGTCTTAAAACTTAAAAGGTCAAATGATAACTTTTGCCAAATAGAAAACTATGATTTTTAAATTGAAAATAACAGTATACTGTTTCAGCAAAACTGAACAATACAAATCTTTTTTTATATTTATTCACTGGCAGATCATACATTTTTCATTTTTTACAGTCGGCCTCCTAGGTATTATGTGAGCATGTTTTGAAATAAAAATGCTCTTAATGATCATGTACTAATAGTTTCTACTTTCATGTGGAAATAGAAGAGGGTGGTGGTTTGTAACAGACCACCTCTTGCCTCCCCAGGGAAAAGACCATATATATTTCTGTACATGCAGCATTCTTCTAATTATGTTTGCATGATGAAGATTTATTTATTATCTTCACTGTTGTTTCAATATTTTTACTTATAATAAAGAAATACAGATTAAATAAATAAAATATGAAATATAAAATACAGGAATAAAGATTGACATACCAATCATAACCATCACTATTTTAGTTTTGATTATAACCATTAAAAAACACAGATGATATGCATCATAAAACAAGATTCAACTGAATGCCCAGTTGGTGTGTTGCAGTTTAACCGACACTTAAAATATCAAACATGTCACAGAGCAACAGAAACATATAGTGGCATCTTTAAAAATGAAGGGTAATCAGTGTATTGATTTTGACAGCTTTATCAGAAATAACTGCTATTATTAATTTACCATTATGAATTGAATACAAAATAAAATTCAAATTAAGAGGGAGAATCCTATCTAATAAAAGAGAAACATGGTAATTAGCCATACATCCGCTACCCTTTCCATTGGCTAATCAGGGCAATATGCAAATTAACTGCCAGCCAAGATGGCGGCCGGCAGCCAGGCAGCTTGAAGCTAACATAAGGCTTGCTTGCTTCAGTGACGGAAGAAACCAACGTTCCCCACCTGCCGCTGCCGGCCTCTGAGCTTGCAGTTTGAAACATTGTTACAAATATAGAAGCTAAACAAAACCCCAGATACCTGCTTTCAGCAGCAGAGGCCTCAGAGCTGGAGCCAGAGCTAAAGCTGGCCCAGAATAAAAAAAGAAAAAGAAAAAAAGGAGCAGATGGGAGCTTCAGTCACCCGCCAGCCTGAAAACAGCCCTCAGCCCCTCACCCAGGCTGGCCAGGCACCCCAGTGGGGACCCCCACCCTGATCCAGGACACCCTTCAGGGCAAACCAGCTGGCCCCCACCCATGCACCAGGCCTCTATCCTATATAGTAAAAGGGTAATATGCCTCCCAGCACCAGGATCAGCGGAGCCGCGAGGCCTCCCGGCACCGGGATCAGCGTGACAGGGGCAGCGCCCAAACCCCCTGATCGCCCTGCGGCTCTGTGTGTGACAGGGGCGGCGCCACAACCCCCCTCTCCCCCCACGGGCCCTGCTCTGTGTGTGATGGGGTAGAGCCATAACCTCCCCATTGGCCCTGCCCTGAGTGTGAGAGTGGCAGAGTCCCAACCCCACCCCCCTCCGGGCCCTGCTCTATGTTTGATGGGGTAGAGCCATAACCTCCCCATCGGCCCTGCCCTGGGTGTGACAGTGGCGGTGCCCCAACCCCCTGATCGGCCCTACTCTGTGAGTGACAGGGGGGAGCTCCTCAACCCCCTGATCGGCCCTGCTCTGTGCATGACAGAGGGGAGCTCCCCAACCCCGTGATGGACTCTGCTCTGTGCGTGACAGGGGGGAGCTCCCCAACCCCCTGATCGGCCCTGCTCTGTGGGTGATAGAGGTTGGTGCCCCAACCCCCTGATCCGCCCTGCTCTGTGTGTGACGGGGCAGTGCCCCAACTCCCCTATCGGCCCTACTCTGTGAATGACAGGGGGGAGCTCCTCAACCCCCTGATCGGCCCTGCTCTGTGCATGACAGGGTACGGATCCCCAAACCCCCTAATGGGCCCTGCTCTGTGCGTGACAGGGGGCAGTGCCCCAACCCCCCTGATGGGCCCTGCTCTGTGCGTGACAGGGGGTGGCGCCACAACCTCCCCATCGACCCTGCCTTGAGTGTGACAAGGGGTGGTGCCCCAATCCCCCAATGGGCCCTACCCTGAGCATGACTGAGGGTGGCATCGAAACCTCCTGATCCGCCCTGCTCTGTGCATGACAGGGGGCAGCGCCCCAACCCCCCAATCAGCCCTGCTCTGAGCCCGACCAGGGGCTGCACCTAGGGATTGGGCCTGCCCTCTGCCACCCGGGAGCAGGCCTAAGCCAGCAGGTCGTTATCTCCCGAGGGGTCCCAGACTGCGAGAGGGCAATGGCCGGGCTGAGGGACCCCCCTCCCCACTGAGTGCACAAATTTTTGTGCACCGGGCCTCTAGTCTATATATATATAAAAGCCTAAGCAACTGACTGGTCGCTATGACACCCACTGACCACCAAGGGGCAGACGCTCACTGCAGGAGCTGCACCCTGGTGGTCAGTGCCCTCCCACAGCCAACCTCCCAAGGTCCCTCCCCCAGCCGACCAACCTCCCTCCGGCCCCTCTCCCCTGGCCAACCTCCCTCGGCCCTGATTGGCCAGGCCGAGGGACCCCATCCATGCATGAATTCGTGCACCAAGCCTCTAGTCAAGGTATAAAGACATTAGATTAAGTGGGAAACAAATATGGACTCTGTCATTTAAGACCTTTGCAGTTTTGAAACAAATCACCTAATTTTTCTGATCCTGAGTTTCCATATCTATTACAAGTTTTTATTTTAATGATCTTTGTTGCACTTTTATAACAGAAGCGTATGAATTCAGTTTAAGCAAAATCTAACCAAATATACAATATCTTAGTAAGGAATGAAAAATGCATGCTATTAGGAAAAGTTAATTTACAGGAATTTTTAAAAGCCAATGGTTTTTGTTTTCACATCTGTGAAGAATTTTAATCAGGATTATACTGATTATCATCCAGTTTTTTTCTTTGTGTAATTAAATTTATTTCAGCAACAATCAGTTGGGCGTCTACAATCTGGGAGGTACTGTGAAATGAATATAGGTGAATGAATATTGTTTCAAAGACAGTTTAGTAGATAAGACAAGTCTAAAAGCAAACTAAGGATGATATAAATGTTATAAAAGTAATAAAAACAAAGTGTTGAGTGAGGTAGGGGATGTCAAATGAGGGAGAGACTATAAAAAGGACCAAAGACAATTTAATAAAAGCAAATCTGAACAAAATACAGCGTATCCTTGAACAACACAGATTTGAACTACATGGGTCCATTTATACACAGATCTTTATTATCAACACTAGAGGCCCGATGCACAAAGATTCGTGCAAGAATGGGCCTTCCTTCCCCTGGCTGCCGGCACCGCCTTTGCTCTGGCCGGAGCCATCTTTCCGCCTTCCCACGCTGCCCAGAGGCCCGGAGCGGCTGGGGCGCGGTGCGGAATGCCTAAGGTGTTTGTTGGGTTAATTTGCATGCTCACTCCTGATTGGCTGGTGGCCATTGCGAAGGTATGGTCGATTTGCATCTTTCTCTTTTATTAGTGTAGATATGTACAGTACTATCAATGTATTTTCCTTACGATTTTCTTAATATTTTTCTTTTCTCTAGCTTACTTTATTGTAAGAAGACAGTATATAATACATATAAACATAAAAATATATGTTAAAAAAAATTGGCTGTTTATATTATCGGGGTAAAGTTTCAGGTCAACAGTAGGCTATTAGTAGTTAAGTTTTGTGGGAGTCAAAACTTATATACAAGTTTTCAATTACTAGGAGAGGGGGTGGCGCCTCTAACCCGAGTTGTTCAAGAGTCAATTGCATAATCAGGTATTATTTCACATTTGAAAATTCCAGTTTCTCTCAGATTGGTCTCCCAATCCCCATAGCACCTCTTCCACATTTTTACCACTCCCCTCACATCTCAACCTGTCAATCATTCCTGCTGAGCCCTTCAACCCTGAACCCAGCACAAGATCTTAGCACACAGCCTTTAGAGGAAATAACTTCCTCAACTTCTTTCCCTATACCTGCAAAGTCTGTATATAGTTGTCTGTATCCACACACCTGTTTTCCTCCCTCACACAGGAAGAACGAACTCTCCTCTCACTAAGGCTTAACTTTCTTTCTACTTGTGCTGTAAGTCTGTTTCTTCCAGATTTGGGATTTACAGACCGTTAACATTTCCACCTGTTTGGGAACTGACATAGGGGCTGCTAGCTTTTTTAACCTTGGCAAATAATAGTATACATTTTACAATCCTCCCATCTCTTAACACCATGATTTCATAAAACAGTGGTTCTCAACCTTCCTAATGCCACGACCCTTTAATACAGTTCCTCATATTGTGGTGACCCCCCAACCATAAAATTATTTTCGTTGCTACTTCATAACGGTAATTTTGCTACTGCTATGAATCGTAATGTAAATATCTGATATGCAGGATGTATTTAGGCAACCCCTGTGAAAGGGTCGTTTGACCCCCAAAGGGATCGCGACCCACAGGTTGAGAACCACTGTCATAAAAGAATGCATTTGCAACACCAAATACTAAGTTCTGTGCACCACTCTGTTTATTGGCATTTCCCTGTGGAACAGTGAAGCTATCTGGTGCATTTGGGACTCTGTCTGAAACAGGTCCCCTCCTTCCCCTCCGGGCCTGCTCCGTAGGTTATGCTGTTTTCAGTATTTTTTAATCTATTCTTTACTGGAGATTAATTTATCTTTCCTCTCGCCAAATCAAAATAGTTTACATTTTAAGACTGCTTCCTCATTTCACTTCCTATTCATTTTTTTAAAAGGTAATAAGCATTCATTTTACATATTCAACACAGAAGTATATAAAACATATTCATAAGTACATAAAGAAAAATACCGTTTTCTGCTCCCCATCCCAATTCTAGGTAAAATCCATGTTAAAAGATTGATGTTTCTCTTCATTCTTTTTCCAATGGTTATAGAAACACATATAAACAGAGGTTCCAATTTTTAATTTTACAAATAACAAATCATACCATATATATTTTCTGTAACTCTTTTTCTTATTCAACTTATCATGGATACTCTTTTTTAATATATCTTTTATTGATTTCAGAGAGGAAGGGAGATGTAGGGAGAGATAGAAACATCAATGAGAGGAAAACATTGATTGGCTGCCTCCTTCATGTTCCCTGCTGGGGATCGAGCCCACAATCCAGGCATGTGTCCTGACTGGGAATCGAATTTGTGACCTCTTGGTTCCCGGGTTGATGCTCAACCACTTAGTCACACCAGTCAGGCGTATCATGGATACACTTAGGTAGCTCAATCTTTTAACCAGCTGCACAATATTATATAGTATTAATGCGCCATAATTTTTGAGCCATTCCTTTGTTGATTAATAATGCAGATTTGCCTAGATTTTGTGCTATTATAAATAATGCTGGAATAACTTTTCTTACACATGTATCTTTTTTAAATTGTACATTTGATTTTTCTATAGAATTGACTCCTTAAAGTGATATTATAGAGACAAAAGATATGTATACTTTCTATTTTAATACGTACTTCTTATAGAAGGTATATATTGGTTTGTTTTGTTTTGCCACCCAGCATTCATCTCCTCTTTTTCTGGGTAAAAGCACCCTAGTTTTCTTTAGATAAATTAGTCCCCCTTTTCTCTGAACCCATTGGGTTACAAATGGTATTGACTCCTCCACTGGCTTCTATGTTTGGTCAATAACAGCATAATATCCCACTAGTTGTAATGTTCTATAGTTCAGGGATGGGCACATGACTCAATGCAGGCCAATAAAAATTAGATCAAGGACTTTTACTTTCTGCTGGACCTGTTGCTGTAAGGATGTTAGCTCTTTTCATGAAGAGAGACCTTTACTGAAAATGACTTCCACGCAGAGGAAGGCAGAACTAAGACAAGGAAAGAGACTGGATTGTAATGATAACATTAGGTAGATTTGATTCAGTTATCTCTTCATTTTGATTTGTTTGACTCTATAAATGACTTTTAGAGAGGAGGTTTGAGTTGGGTTTATGGTTGCCTGTAACCAAAGAAATCTTGAGTGACACTGCCAGATTACCTCTATAATTATTGCAGTCTACACTCTAATTAAAGGTAGGAGAATGTCTTGCCATGAATTTAAAATTTTTTGTTAGTGTAATATGCATTAAATGCTGTCACTGTTATTTTAATTAGTGTTTCCCTGACAAGTGGGGTTGAACTTCTTTTCATATATTTATGGGTCATTTGTAGCTTTTGTATGTTTTTATATTAAGTTGTTTGTCTTTTTTTTAAAAAAATAGGGTTTTATTTATTTCAGAGAAAGGAAGGGAGAGGGAGAGAGAGATAGAAACATTAATGATGGGAGAGAATCATCAATTGGCTATTTCCTGCAACCCCCTACTGCGGTTTGTACCCACAAGCTGGGAATGTGCTCTAAGAATTGAACTGTGACCTCCTGGTCCATAGGTCAATGTTCAACCACTGATCCACACTGGCTGGGTTCATGTCCACTTTTATAGATTCACTCTTTATCCCTTTTTCTCCCTCCAGACTCTGTCTGACCAAGCAGACAAGCCTTAAGCCAGTGCCTATACTTTCCACACAAAGGACCAGATACACAAGCCAAGACATTGCCCATTTAGAGGTATTCCCCTCACTGCCGTTTTTCAGGGCCACTCCTAAGTGGCTACCTGTGGCACTTGGACATTGGGACTGCCTCTTTTTGGTCTGGAAGAAGGGAAGGCCAGGCCAAGCATGAGATAGAAAGTTTTTATTGGACTTAGACCAGGAGTCCATGGGCCTTGAGTGGTAGAACTCACAGAATGAGTTGGTGTGTTTGTAGAAGACCAGGCACTGCTGTGTTTCTGTAGAAACTGCCAGAGATGTGGATGCCCTTGCAGCACATGTCCCCCATCCTCCTGCCTAGCAGTATTACTTGGCCACGATCATTACGCAGTAACTCATGAGATGGCCTCGGCTATCTTTCCCCCGCATCTTTGTGGGAAAAGCCAGGAACTAATCTGTAAAAGGTATATGTGTCTCCACTACAGATGACATCATCTCACTCCTGAACCTTAGGAATCTGTGTTGTGATTCTCACATTGGGGCTTGCTATCAACTTTTAAATGTTTACATAGATAAGAATATTCAAATATACAAATACATTTTTTTAGAAGCAAAAATCTTTATAAAACATCATTATTAGGGACAATTCCTATCAAATTATCAACATCCTAGTGAACGTCTTTTTAGACCTTTTTCTCTATATTTAAATAAATAAATAAAACTATCAATGTAATGCTTTCATAACTGCTTTTTTATTTAATGATATGTTAATGAATCTAGATTTATATAATTCCTTTGTATGTATCATAAATTAACCAGTTTGCTGTTGATACAGTTCTTAGCTGGGTAGTACTGCCCCCTAGAGTATGTTTTGTGTCTAGAAAGTATATATTGAAATATTATTTTGTTATAAATTACTTTCCTTTTATTAAAATACCGTTTTCTGCTCCCCATCCCAATTCTATATCTCTCTTATATTGCAGTTAGGTATATTTTGTTGTAGGTATCTATGACTTTCATTTCAGGGCTGTACAGGGAATGTTAAAATATTTATTTTAAAAAGAGAACTGAGTTGATTAGGGTTGAGAAGCTTTGCTTATAGATGTATATAGAGAATTTCTAATTTTCAATATTACAAAACATGCCCTGATGAACATCTTTATGCATTTATCCTTTGGAGTGGATTTGGTACATTAAGGAGTATGCATGTTTAACATGTTGACACATTGCACCAGTATACCCATACACCACAGGGCATGAGAATGCCAATTCCCTAATATACTCACAAAAAAAGAGAACACAATTCTGATGTTTATAGAGGTTGTTCTTTCCATAAGAGCTAGATAAGATTTTCTTAAAACTCTTATTTTATGCCTAGGCATAAACCTAAAACCCTCCCCATGATTCTGAAAGTTCCAGGAACTTACTTTATTTCTAGTCACTTCTTGGTTTAATTTCTAACTCAACCTACTTCCTTTTCTCTTCTTTTTTTTAAAATAGCAGCTATATTGAGATATACATCATATACCATACAATTTACCCATTTAAAGTTTATAATACAGTGGTTTTTGGTATATTCACCAAATCATGCAGCCATCACCATGATCAATTTAGAACATTGTTCTAATCACCCCTCCCCCAAATCCCATACCCTGTAGCAGTTACTCCTCAAAACCCCCACCCCCAATCTTCCAGCTGTACACAACCACAATATACTTTCTGTCTCTATTCTGGACATTTCATATAAATGGAATTATAAAGTATGTGGGCTTTTGTGACTGGCTTCTTTCACTTAGCCTGTATGTGATAGTATGTAGCAGTACTTCACTTCTTTTATTATTTTTTAAATTGCCTTTATTAAATACTAGAGCCCCGGTGCATGAAATTCGTGCGGGGGGGGGGGTGCACCTCAGCCCAATCTGCACTCTCGGGGGATGTCCAACTGCACGGATCGGGCCTAAACTCGCAGTTGGACATCCCTCTCGCAATCCGGGACATTGCGTGCACCAGTGACCATACTTTTCATACAGGTCAAGGGCATCTTGCTCTCGTATGGGCAGCTACATTTTTTTGCCCTGATTTAAAAAAGTAGTACATAACATGATCCTTCTGAGGCAGTAGTACCATTTTCCCCATCTTATGGGTGGAAAAACTGAAGCAGAGAGAAGTTAAGTAATTGGCTTTGTCACACAGTTATACAGGTAAGTGTCAGAATCAGGGCTGACCACAAAATGTGCAAGCCAGAGTGCATGCATGTCATTGTTGCATCATCCTGTTTTTTCAGTGTTAGAGTAGCCTTGCCAGGTTTTAATTTTTAAATCTAAGAGACTGTTCCCAATATATAGGGTAGGGTCCTTAAGCCTGGCCGGCAATCAGGGCCAATCTGCGGGGCGATCGGCAGGCAGGGCAATCGGGGCCACCACTGGCACCCGCCTAGGCTGGTGGCCTGGCGCTGCCCGCTGGCTGGCCCCACCTCCCAATCATTGCCGCTGGTCGCCTCCCTCCCAGTCGGGGGAAGCTCCTGTGTCGAGCGTCTGTACCCCAGTGGTCAGTGCGTGTCATAGCAACCAGTCATTCCGCTGTTTGGTCGATTTGCATATTACGGTTTTATTATATAGGATTATTCTGTTGTATGGATATACCACATTTTATTTACCTTTTCATCAACTGATGGGCATGTTGGTTGTATCCACTCAGTGGGTATTATGAATGATGCTGTTATACATATTCATGAACAAGATTTTGTGTGGATATATGTTTTTATTTATCATGGGTATATACCTAGGAGTGAAATTGCTGGATCATATGGTAACTCTGTGTTTAACTTTTTTTTGTTGTTGTTAATCCTTACCCAAGGGCAATTTTTCCATTGACTTTTTTTTTTTTTTTTTTTTATTGCTTAAAGTATTACAAAGGGTATTACATATGTGTCCATTTTATCCCCCCGCCCTAGACAGTCCCCTAGCCTCCCCTATCCCCCAATGACTTATGTCCACTGGTTATGCTTCTATGCATGCATACAAGTCCTTTAGTTGATCTCTTACCCCCCTACCTCCTGCCCTGCAACCCTCCCCGGCCTTCCTGCTGCAGTTTGACAATCTGTTTGAGGCAGCTCTGCCTCTGTATCTATTATTGTTCAAAAGTTTATAATGGTCTCTATTATCCATGAATGAGTGAGATCATGTGGTATTTTTCCTTCATTGACTGGCTTATTTCACTTAGCATAATGCTCTCCAGTTCCATCCATGACGTTGCAAATGGTAAGAGTTCCTTCCTTTTTAGAGCAGCATAGTATTCCATCGTGTAGATGTACCACAGTTTTCTAATCCATTCATCTACTGATGGGCACTTAGGCTGTTTCCAGATCTTAGCTATGGTGAATTGTGCTGCTATGAACATAGGGGTGCATATATCCTTTCTGATTGGTGTTTCTGGTTTCTTGGGATATATTCCTAGAAGTGGGATCACAGGGTCAAATGGGAGTTCCATTTTCAGTTTTTTAAGGAAACTCCATACTGTCTTCCATAGTGGCTGCACCAGTCTGCATTCCCACCAGCAGTGCACAAGTGTTCCTTTTTCTCCACATCCTCTCCAGCACTTGTCGTTTGTTGATTTGTTGATGATAGCCAGTCTGACAGGTGTGAGATGGTACCTCATTGTTGTTTTGATTTGCATCTCTCGGGTGATTAGTGACTTTGAGCATGTTTTCATATGTCTCTTGGCTTTCTGAATGTCCTCTTTTGAAAGGTGTCTATTTAGGTCCTTTGCCCATTTTTTGATTGGATTGTTTATCTTCCTTTTGTTAAGTTGTGTGAGTTCCCTATAAATTTTGGAGATTAGGCCCTTATCAGATATGAGATTGGCAAATATGTTTTCCCACACAGTGGGTTTTCTCGTTGTTTTGTTGATGGTTTCTTTTGCTGTGCAGAAGCTTTTTATTTTGATGTAGTCCCATTTGTTCATTTTCTCTTTCGTTTCAAGTGCCCTAGGAGCTGTATCAGTGAAGAAATTGCTTCGGCATATGTCTGAGATTTTGTTGCCTTTGGATTCTTCTAGAATTTTTATGGTTTCCTGTCGTACATTTAAGTCCTTTATCCATTTTGAGTTTATTTTTGTGTATGGTGTAAGTTGGTGGTCTAGTTTCATTTTCTTGCATATATCTGTCCAATTTTCCCAGCACCATTTATTGAAGAGACTATCTTGGCTCCATTGTATGTTCTTGCCTCCTTTGTCAAATATTAATTGAGCATATTGGTTCGGGCCGATTTCTGGGCTCTCTATTCTATTCCATTGATCTATATGCCTATTCTTGTGCCAGTACCAGGCAGTTTTGAGAACAGTGGCTTTGTAATACATCTTGATATCTGGTATTGAGATCCCACCTACTTTGGTCTTTTTCAGGATTGCTGCAGCTATTCGAGGTCTTTTTTTATTCCAGATGAATTTTTGGAGAGTTCGTTCTAGATCTCTGAAGTATGCCGTTGGTATTTTAATGGGAAGTGCGTTGAATTTATAGATTGCTTTGGGTAGTATGGACATTTTAATGATGTTGATTCTACCAATCCATGAACACGGTATGTTCTTCCATCTGTTTATGTCTTCCTCTATATCTTTTTTCAACGTCCTGTAGTTTTCTGAGTAGAGGTCTTTTACCTCTTTAGTTAAGTTTATTCCTAGGTAGCTTAATTTTTTTGGTGCGATGGTAAACGGGATTGTTTTTATAATCTCTCTTTCTTAAAGTTCACTATTGGTGTATAGAAATGCCTCGGATTTCTTGGGGTTAATTTTGTATCCTGCTACATTGCCAAATTCATGTATTAAGTCCAGTAGCTTTTTGATGGAGTCTCTAGGGTTTTGTATGTATAATATCATGTCGTCTGCAAATAAGGACAGTTTTACTTCCTCTTTTCCAATTTGGATGCCTTTTATTTCTTCTTCTTGCCGAATTGCAATGGCTAACACTTCCAGTACTATGTTGAACAGGAGTGGTGAGAGGGGGCATCCCTGTCTTGTTCCTGTTCTTAGGGGAAATGGTGTTAGTTTTTGTCCATTGAGTATGATGTTGGCTGTGGGCCTGTCATATATGGCTTTTATTATGTTGAGGTATGATCCTTCTACTCCCACCTTGCTGAGAGCTTTTATCAAAAATGGGTGTTGAATTTTGTCAAATGCTTTTTCTGCATCAATTGATATGACCATGTGGTTTTTTTCTTTCAATTTGTTTATGTGATGTATCACGTTTATTGATTTGCGGATATTGTACCATCCTTGCATCCCTGGGATAAATCCTACTTGGTCATGGTGTATGATCTTTCTGATGTACTGCTGGATCCGATTTGCTAAGATTTTGTTGAGGATTTTGGCATCTATGTTCATGAGGGATATTGGCCTGTAATTCTCTTTCATTGTGTTGTCTTTACCTGGTTTTGGTATTAGGGTGATGCTGGCTTCATAGAATGAGCTTGGAAGTGTTCCTTCCTCTTGAATTTTTTGTAGTAGTCTGAGGAGGATAGGTTTTAGTTCTTCCTTGAATGTTTGGTAAAACTCCCCTGTGAAGCCGTCTGGTCCTGGGCTTTTGTTTGCTGGAAGCTTTTTGATGACTGCTTCAATTTCTTCCATAGTTATTGGCCTGTTGAGATTTTTAGATTCTTCCTGATTGAGTTTTGGAATGTTGTATTTTTCTAGGAATCTGTCCATTTCCTCCAGGTTGTCTAGTTTGTTGGAGTAGAGCTGTCCATAGTATTTTTTAACAATCATTTGTATTTCTGTGGGGTCTGTTGTTATTTCCTCTCTATCGTTTCTGATTTTGTTTATTTGGGTCCTCTCTCTTTGCTTCTTGGTGAGTCTGGCTAGAGGTTTGTCAATCTTGTTTATCCTTTCAAAGAACCAGCTCTTGGTTTCATTGATTTTCTGTATTGTTTTTTTTGGTCTCTATGTCATTTATTTCTGCTCTAATCTTTATTATCTCCTTCCTTCTGCTCACTCTGGGGTTTTCTTGTTGCTCTCTTTCTAATTCTTTGAGTTGTAGAGTTAGATGATTTACTATCATTTTTTCTTGTTTGTTGAGATAGGCCTGTAGAGCTATAAACTTCCCTCTCAGGACTGCTTTCATTGTGTCCCATAGGTTTTGGATTGTTGTGTTTTCATTGTCATTAGTTTCCAGGATGTTTCGAATTTCTTCTTTGATTTCATTGGTAACCCAATCAATATTTAATAGCATGCTATTCAGCTTCCAGGTGTTTGAGTATTTTGGGTTGTTTTTATTGTAGTTTATTTCTACTATTATGCCATCGTGGTCTGCGAAGACGCTTTTTATGATTTCAGTTTTCTTGAATTTGGGGATACTTTGCTTGTGACCCAATATATGGTCTATTTTTGAATATGTCCTATGAGCATTTGAGTAGAATGTATATTCCCTGGCTTTCGGGTGAAGTGTTCTGAAGATGTCTATTAAGTCCATCTGATCTAGTGAGTCATTTAGGATTGCTGTATCTTTGCTGATTATTTGTCTAGAGGACTTATCCAGTGCTGTCAGTGGTGTATTAAAGTCCCCTACTATGATTGTATTGTTGTCGATCTCTCCTTTGATATCTTCCAGGAGTTTTTTTATGAATTTGGGTGCTCCTGCATTGGGTGCATATATGTTTACCAGGGTTATATCTTCTTGTTGTATTGATCCCTTTAGTATTATGAAGTGGCCTTCCTTATCTCTTGTTATGGCCTTCACTTTGAGGTCTATTTTGTCCGATATAAGTATTGCTACCCCAGCTTTCTTTTCCTTTCCGTTTGCCTGAAAGATATTTTTCCATCCTTTCACTTTCAGTCTGTGTGAGTCCCTTCTAATGAGGTGGGTTTCTTGTAGACAGCAGATGTATGGGTCATGTTTTTTTATCCATTCAGCCACTCGATGTCTTTTGTTTGGAGCATTTAGTCCGTTTACGTTTAAAGTTATTATTGAAAGGTACTTGTTTGTAGGCATTTCTGTTTTTGTGTGGCTGTTTTCTTTCTGAGCTTTTTATTTCTTATTTTTATACCAGTCCCTTTAGCATTCCTTGCATTGCTGGCTTGGTGGTGATAAACTCCCTTAGCCCTTTTTTGTCTGTGAAGCTTCTTATTTCCCCTTCAAGTTTGAATGATAGCCTTGCTGGATAGAGTATTCTTGGATTCAGTCCTTTGCTTTGCATCACTTTGTAAATTTCCGTCCATTCTTTTCTGGCCTGATGTGTTTCTGTTGAGAAATCATTTGACAATCTAATGGGAGATCCCTTGTATGTAACTTTCCGTCTCTCTCTTGCAGCCTGTAAGATTCTCTCTTTGTCCTGAACATTTGCCATGGTAATTATGATGTGTCTTGGTGTGGGTCTTTTTGGGTTCACCTTGTTTGGGACTCTCTGGGCTTGTGTGACTTTTTTCTTCCCCACCTCAGGGAAGTTTTCTGATATTATTTCTTCTAATAGGTTTTCTAATCCTTGTTCATCCTTCTGTTGTTCTGGTACCCCTATTATTCGTATGTTGTTTCGTTTCATGTTGTCCCAAAGCTCCCTTAGGCTCTCCTCCTGTCTTTTCATTTTTTTCTCCAATTGCAGTACGTTTTGGGTGTGTTTTGCTTCCTTGTCTTCTAAATCACTAATTCGGTCCTCCGCTTCTCCTAGTCTACTGTTGATACTTTCAATGGAGTTTTTCATTGCAGCTATATCACTCTTCATTTCTTCTTGGGTCTTACTTAAGTTGTTGATTTTTTCATCTGTTTCTTCTAGCTTCTTCCATATGTTATCGATTTTTTCATCTGTTTCTTCTTGCTTCTTGCTGAGGTTGTCGATTTTTTCCTCCATCCGGTTTATGCACTCTAGGACCCTTATTCTGAATTCTTTTTCTGTCATGTTGCATGCCTCTGTATTACTTAGCTGCTTTTCTGGAGAGTCCTCCTTCTCTTTCCTTTGGGGGTTTCTTTGTCTACCCATGTTTGATCTCACTGACATATCTAGACGTTGAGTCGTTCAGTGGCTGCTCCCTTGGTGGCAGTGACTCCTTGGTCTGCGGTTGCTCTTCGGGCGGTTGCGGTAGCAGCTGCTCTTCAGTTGGCAGCAGCTCCTCTGGTGGGTGCTGTTCACAGCTGTGGTGGCTCTTCTGGCTGGTGGGGCGAGGTTTCACGTACAGCTGCTGTTCCTCAGCAGAGGGTGTGGTGCTCAGGAGGTTGCTGTTGCTTGGATCTGCTGTGTTGATTTAAAGGCACAAAATACAACACAACAAGGCACCACGTACCAGGCACTATACACAAATATATTCACGATATTAATAACCCCAAATAAAGGTGACCACCTGAATTAAGAGAATTAGGGGATAAGGAAGAAGGAAGAGAAAAAGAGAAAAGAGAAAAAAGAAAAGAAAATTAGGGACCAAAAAAAGGAGTGCAAAAATGAAATTGGGAAAAAGGAGGGGGGAAAGTAAAAGCGAGAAAAGAAAGGAAAAGAAAAAAAAAGAGCGAAAAGAGAGAATGAAGTGGAAGAGGGGAAGAGACTTTTTTATATGAGGAGAATACTCCTATAGAACAGCCATTAATCCCAACAAATTCCAGCAACAGCTCCCTGGAGATGAATGCAAACTAGAAACAACCAATAATATAACGATGAAAATAGAATGGAGAACACTAATCCCAAAATAAAATAAAGAGAAAATAAAATGGCACTTTAAAAAAAAATGGTAAAATGGTAGCAGTAATAATACTGGTTAAAAATAAGAAGGTAGTAATTAAAAGGGTAAAATCAGGTGATGGAAAAAAGAAGAAAAAAAAAAAAGAAGAAGAGGAAAAGAAAAAAAAAAAAGAAAAAAAAAAGAAAAAAAATTGGTTTCTTAGTTAAAAGGTGAAAAAAAAGAAAAAAAAATATTGCAGTAGTGAAGGTCCTTCGGTTTTTCTATTCTTCAGTGTGGCTCGCCTTAGACCTGCCAGGTATTCAGGAGAGTGTTGAGTTTCCCTGCGATACACTGTTCCTCTGTGTTGTAAACCACAGTCCTTATTTTAAAGCAAGCCGCATTTGTTTCCCAGACTGCCTTATTTTGTGTTTAGCAAAGAGTCAGTTTGTGGGTCAGCCTCTGGGTGGCAGTGTTCTGGGGTTGGCCTCTGAGGCTACAGGGCCTCTCTGTCCAGTGGAAGTTCACTGCCCAGAGCTGGCTGCGTAAGAGTTACCAGGGCTGTGTTGTTGCTGGGATTGAAAATCCCTCTATAGGCCAGACCCTGTTAACTCCCAGGGACTGATCAGGTTATTTTAATCCTTGATCTCCTACAGGGTGGAATCTGGGTGTGGCTGTGCTCCTTGCCTGGGGGCTGCGGGGAGGAGTCTCACTCTCCGGAGAGAATGGCTGCCTCACCCCTGGGCTCAGGGGTGTCTCAGCACTCAATTTGCTGCCACCTCTCCCGGCCCCCCTTCTCTCCTCAGTCTCTCCCCAGATTCCACTCCTCCGGACACTCTCCCTCTCTTCAGCACAGGTGAGTGTCTGTATCCGAAATGTCCCAGGAACAGGATTCAGTGAAAACAAACAAACAAACGCCGGCCGCGGAAACGGGGAAGGCTTGGTTTCTGTAAGCTTCTTCTCTTACCGGGACTGCATGGTCTGGTCAGCTCTTCAGGCTGCCCCCTTTAGGCCCAGTCCTCCGTGATCACAGAACCCAGCTCTCAATTCCCCTGGCGGCGCCAGGAATCCCGAGGTTCTCCTTTCCCCCGTCAGGGGCTGTGCCTGTCCCAAGGGACGCGGCTGTCTGCCACGCGGTCTCCCTCCGACTCTCTGGGCTCAGAGGTCTGGCAAACTTTCCTGCCCAAATCCCTGGTTTTTTTTTTTTACCTTTCCAGGGGAGTTCTGCTCTTCCCGGCTGCAAACCGTCTCGCCAGCTGAGGAATTTCGCCAATTCGGGGTGGATGTTACTAGTTTCAGCTGCTCACTCCATTTGCTCAGGGACACGACCTGGGACGCGTCTGCCTATACCGCCGCCATCTTCCTGAATCTACTCCATTGACTTTTAGAGAGAATGGAAGGGATGGGGAGAGACAAAGAGAGAGAAACAATGTGAGAATCAGAGAGACACAAGGACATCAGTTGGTTGCCTCCCACCCCTGCGGAGCAGGTGCGGGGAGAGGTGCTCAAGCCTGCACCAAGGTAAGTGCCCTTGATCAGAATCAAACTCATGACCCTTGAGTTGAGGTATACCACCTTGCTGGCATATAGATGTGTTCACCTGGAAGCTCTGTGGACCCTATGCTTTTGGGATTTTTATGGAGCTTCATCATGGAGGCATAACCAGTCATTAACTCAGTCTCCAGTCCCTCTCTTCTTTTTGGAAAGTTCCAAGCTTCTAATCATGGCTTGATGCTTCTTCTGACCTGAAACTCTCCAGGAACCCACCAAGAGTCACCTTAGTAGAACAAAAGACACTCCTACCACCCTGGAATTCCAAGGGGTTTAGGAGTTCTGTGTCAGTGACTAGGGTCAAAGGCCAAATATTAGAAAGAAAAAAAAAAGTTGCTCCTGATATTTTTATCACTTAGGGCCGTGGTCTGCAAACTGTGGCTCGCGAGCCACATGCGGTTCTTTGGCCCCTTCAGTGTGGCTCTTCCTAAGCCTTAGGAGTACCCTAGCTAAGTTAATAACAATGTACCTACCTATATAGTTTAAGTTTAAAAAACTTGGCTCTCTCGCCCTGACTGGTGTGGCTCAGTGGATAGAGTGTCGGCCTGCGGACTGAAGGGTCCCGGGTTCGATTCCGGTCAAGGGCATATACCTTGGTTGTGGGCACATTCCCAGTGGGGAGTGTGCAGGAGGCAGCTGATTGATGTTTCTCTCTCATCAATGTTTCTAACTCTCTATCCCTCTCCCTTCCTCTCTGTAAATAATCAATAAAATATATATTTTTTAAAAAAATTGGCCCTCAAAAGAAATTTCAATCATTGTACTGTTGATATTTGGCTCTGTTGACTAATGAATTTGCCGACCACTGACTTAGGGAATTACAAGGGTTTGGGAGCTCTGTGCCAGAAACTAGAAGCAGAGACCAGGAGTTGTCCCACAGTTCTTGGATATTCTGTTCTGCTCTTTTCAGGTTTCTTTTTCTCTCTGCTTTTCAGTTTTGGAAGTTTCTGTTGAGATATCCTCAAGCTCAGCTATTCTTTCCTTAGCTGTGTTTTCATTTTTATGACTGTTTTTCACCACTAGCTGTAGAGAGCACCTGAGAAGGCACATGGGCATTTCTTTAATTATTGTCAGCTGAAGCCAGTGGTGTTGGCAAAGCCACGTCTTGGAAACAGGCTTTGCCAAAAGGCAGGAGTGTTGTCAGCTTGACCTTCAATCCAGGTGCCAGGGGGTGTGTTTTGTTATTTAAATCCAGCCAAGCACCAGGAATGAATACGACTCCGGCCCACCCAAGAATGCACATAATCTCCTTTGTCTTGACTTTTAGTAAAACTTCCTGTTTTTTGCTATCCTATATAATAATAATAAAAAGCTAATATGCACATTGACTGAACGGCAGAATGACCGGTTGCTATGATGCACACTGGCCACCAGGGGCAGATGCTTAATGCAGGAGCTGCCCCCTGGTAGTCAGTGCACTTTCATATGGGGAGTGCCACTCAGCCAGAAGCTGGCTCATGGTTGGCCAGCGCAGTGGTGGTGGCAAGAGCCTCTCCCACCTCCGTGGCAGCACTAAGAATGTCCAACTAATGGTTTAGACTGGATCCCTTGGGGGCCTAAGCCTTTAGTTGGACATCCCCCGAGGGCTCCCTGGCTGCTAGAAGGATGTCTGACTGCAAGCTTAGGCCTGATCCCCCGGGGAGTGGGCCTAAGTCAACAGGTGGACATCCCCCAAGGGGTCCTGGACTGTGAATGGGCGCAGGCCGGGCTGAGGGACACCCCCCCTCCGCCAGTGCACAAATTTTTGTGCACCGGGCCTCTAGTATAAAATAAACATGCTGTATTGACTCTGGGTCCCTGTCCCTGTCTCGCCATCAGAGGACAGTGGTCCCACCCGGCCCCAGCTTTTTCTTTTCATCTCTGTGTCTGTCTCTTTCTTTCATTTTCTCAATCCCCAGCTGCCCCTATTCAGGAACCTGACTGCTCTCTAGCCACCCTGGATGTGGAGAAGAGGGAAATAGCATTTCTTTTTTTTTATTCTTTCTTAAAATTTCCATCTCTGTGTTTACATTATCCATTTGTTCTTGCTTGTGGTTTACTTTATACATTAGGGTACTTAGCATATTAATTATAGTTATTATAAATTCCCACTCAGGTAATTTCAATATCCCTGCCACGTATAAGTCTGGTGCTGATGCTCGTTCTGCCTTTTGAAAGTGTATCTGTGTTGTGTTTTGTTTGTTTCTTAGTATGCCTTGTAATTTTTTTCTTTTTTTTAAAAATATATATTTTATTGATTTTTTACAGAGAGGAAGGGAGAAAAATAGAGAGTTAGAAACATCCATGAGAGAGAAACATCGATCAGCTGCCTCCTGCACACCTCCCTACTGGGGATGTGCCCGCAACCCAGGTACATGCCCTTGACCGGAATCAAACCTGGGACCTTTCAGTCTGCAGGCCGACACTCTATCCACTGAGCCAAACCAGTTAGGGCTGTAATTTTTTCTTTATAGCTGTTTGTGATTGTGATTTATTGTGCTATAGACTGAATGTTTGTGTCCTCTAAAATTAAAATTCCCCTCCAAAATGTTGAAACCTAATTCCAAATGCGATGGTACTAGAGGTGGGGGCCTTTGAATAATGATTAGATCATCAGGGACTAGTGCCCTTATAAGATGGGACTACTGCCCTTTTAAAAGAGACCTCAGAGAGCTCCATGCCTCTTCTGCCCTGTGAGAGTACAATCAGAAAGTGACTGTCTGTGAACCAGGAAGTAGGCTCTCAGGAGACACCAAATCAGCTGCCACCTTGACTTTGCACTTTCCAGCATCCAGAACAGTGGGAAATAAATTTATGCTGTTTGTAAGCCATCCATCCCATGGTATTTTTGTTATAGTAGCTGAATGGAATAAGATACCTTGGGTGAAAGTAACTGTTTTAAATAGGTTATTAGTTGGGTGGTATGTTCTGGGGAGAGTAGAAGTATTTTATTGACCTATGATTAGGTCTCAAACTTTTAGCGAACCTGTGCTGCTGGATGTGGACTTCACAGGTGCTTCTCAGTACCACCACTTCCTCCCTAGGTGGGATTGTATGGCTAGTGTGAACTGAGTTGGGTATTTCCTTTCCCCCAAGTGAGTTAGGCTGTGATAAAACTCCAATAGTTTATTATGCTAAAATAGTTTCTCTATTCACAAGGGTAGGCCTTGTGAAGAACAGAATGCTCTGGAATATTTCAAAATGGCTCCTTTTCCTCTCCCCCTACTGGAACCAGAAGGTATTTTTCTCCTAAATGTAGTACGAGGACCTGGTAGAGCTCCTGGTAGAGTACCAAAGTTTGGGGGACCACTCTATACCTGGTGTTTTTAACTATTAGATTGTCCACACTGAGCTTCCAGAAATTCATCAGTGACAGGTCAGGTTTTCCTACCCTGGCCCTGCTTCCCATTGTGGGTTCCGCTCCAGTAAGTTGTGATTCTTTGTATTTGTGGGTCTCTCCAATTTGGGGAATGGTCGTTTTCCCTGTGACCTTGCTTCTCTGACAGATCTAAGAAGAGTTGACATTTCAACTTGTTTAACTTTTTACTTGTCAGAATAGAGTGGAAAATTCTAAGCTCCTTCTATGTTGAACTGGAAACTAGAAGTACCATGATATCATTTAAATGATAAAAAAAAAACTGAAGGAGTAAGAAAGAATTGTTGCATCAAAAAATTTTAATTAAAATATTATTCCTCTGTGCACTTCAAATATTATCAATATTCAATTCAAATATTATCCCTCTGTAAATTTAATAAGAAAAAATAATTTGTTCATGCTTCTCTCTAATTGAGCATAGATGATTCTCAGCTTGAGATTTGGCCGTAGAATAATATGCTTGTAGAATAAGGATTCTGAATACAGCTCAGTGATTATTACTCAATCTGTCTTGGGTCTAGTACCCTGGACACATTTTAGGTGCCAGAGAGTGAAAATTAAATGGCTTCAAGTAAAAACCCAAAGAATGGTTTGACTAAAATCTCTAACCCACTGGGTCCCAAATGTCGTTGGCACTGCACTCATAGAGTAAGTTAGAAATGTGAGGGAGCCATTTGCCCACCCCTGCTATAGACAACAATGCAGTTTGGACACCTCTAGAGATACTGGTAGGTGCGGTTGTTTCTGGAAAACGGCTGCACCTGGCAAAGCTGCAGGAGGGACTGTGGAATGCAGAGGAACAGCATGTGATGGTGTTAAGTTCCCACCAGTGCTCAATAGAGCAGCAGTAGTCATCAGCCAAGAATTGCTTTGCTAGATGGAACAGTAGGAGAGATTTTATTTTTTTGTAATCCAATGGAACAGATATAGTAGGAGTTTGGGACAAGTGAGACATCCTGGGGATACTTAGGGGGCACTTTGCAAGGAATCATGATCCAGAGGAAGTAACTAGGAAGTAAAATTTGGGCCCTAATAAAAATGTGACATAATTCGTGATGCCAGGTGGAATTTGGCTACGTTATATTAATAGCCACTGATGCGTTAGCCCTCTCTACCTTTGCTACTATCAGTAATAAGCAGCAGATTTTTTTTAGCCTAAAGTTGTTATCGATGAGTGAATGAGGCAAGTAAGTAAAAGAACTTTGCTAAATTAACATCTACTCAGCTGCTAAGAGGATAAAGCATAATTCATGTTGGGTTTTAGTGTCAAAATGGGCAAAGCAAACCAATATTTATTACCAGTAAGTCACAATATGCCACTTTCAAAATGAGTTTGGCATTAATTTGTATTAAAGAAAGGACTCATCCTGGTTTCTTTTAAGGGAAATTGAAGAATGACTCACTTCACTCCCAAACACATTTAAAAATAAATGAAGTCCTATTTTAGAGACCACTAACATTAACACTGTTCTTTCCCAATTAAAACACACAAAAGAAATTTTAATAGCATCCAACAGAAAAAGTCCTCTTACTAGAGAACCTTTAAGAAAGAGTTCCTGCGTTTTGGAGGAACAGAAAATGAGATGTTAGATAATTGAACATGTAATGCTATTTTGCTATATTGTCTTCTGAGGAAGAGATTAGATAGATGGTTATCCTTAAATAGAGAGCAAGTTATTTCAAGTGGAATCCCCACTGATTATTTTAATGTCATATTGTTTTAGTTCCAACACTTAACATTTCCTGAAGACTCTGAAACACTTAGTACTAAAGAGAAGACACTAAAATGTATATTACTCAGGGAAAGATGTGAGTGTTAAGTTTCTTTTTAAATGGTGATAAAAATGAAATTCCTTGAGCTTTCTGGCTTGTTTGAAAAATCTATCATTCTGAGTACTTTGACTCATTAGGAAGCGGGAACATTAATTCAGTGGCAGCTTTGAATGGCCCCGTAAGTTGAGGAAACTTTCACAGCCCTTTGAAGAATCAGCGTCACAGTGGCTCTCAGATTTACTCAGGTTTCCCAGAGATAATCAGAATAAGTATAGAGCACTTGTTCATCTTAGCAGCAAATTCATTTTAAAATTTCTTCATTGGAAAAACTAGTATGGAATGTGACAGACTATCTCTTTTTTTTTTCAATTTAATTTTATTATTATTTTTTTGTTGCCTAAAGTATTACACATAGTAGTACATGTGTCTCCTTTTTTCCCCATTGACCTCCCTCCAGCCTCCCCCACGCCCCAGCACATGCCCTCTATCTCTTATATGATTTTTGTCACAAATATTACTTTTGGATAAAAATTCTAACACTATTAGTTCTTTTATTTTTAAAGGATAGGTTTATTTGGAAGACTTTATATTCTAGTAAAATTAGATCTTTGTCATGAGTAAGGTGTTATATAAGTGGTTTTGGTGATAGTGAATAGAGTCACAAATTCAAGCATTGATCTAACTAAATCTTTTGACTGATAATAATATATGGAGTCTAGGGAGCTAGGACGGTAGTGTTAATTCCACATATTCCACAGGGATTTAGAATAGCAAGCCTCATAACTTTTCTCCCCTTATGTCTTTTAAACAAACTTTCCTATTGTTTTTCATGATTTCCTAGCAAGAGATCCTTTATTCCTTTTTCTCAACCACATGTACCTAATATTACACACTTTAAGGATCACCATGCTTGGCCGTTGTTCTGCTATGGTGTGTTTGAATAAAATAAAGTAAAAAATACAGGCCTAAACATAGAATAGCCAATACAAAATTGAATGAGGAGAATAAAATTAGAACACTCACACTATTCTTTTTAAGACTTACTGTGAACCTACAATAATCAAGTATCATGGTGTTGGCAAATAATAGGCACATCGATCAATGGAACAGAATAGACATCCCAGAAATAGGGTGACACGCATATAGTCAAATGATTTTTTAATAAAGTTGCAGAGGCAATTCAATTCAATATATGTCTTTTCAACAAATATTGCTGGAATAATTGGACATCTATATGCAAAAAAATGAATGTAGACACAGACCTTACACCCTTTACAAAACTTAACTCAAAATGGTTTGTAGACCTAAATATAAAGTGCAAAACTATAACACTTATTGAAGACAACATATGAGAAAATCGACATGATTTTGAGTTTGTTAATGAGGTCTTAGATACATCAAAAGTATGATCCATGAAAGAAGTAAAAAAAAAAAAATGGATGTTGGACTTTGTTAAAATTAAAAACTTTTGTTCTGCAAAGGACACTGTTAAGAGAGTGGGGGGAAAAAAGTCAACGGGAGAAAATATTTGCCATTTACATATCAGAGAAATGACTTGTATCCAAAATATACAAAGAATTCTTAAAACTCAATAGGAAGAAAACAAACAAACCAATTTAAAAATGGGCAAAGGAGAGATCAGTGAAATGGCAAAATAGAGAACTCCAAAAGTTCATTCCTTCACAAAAGTAATGAATAAGCTGGCAAAGCTCTCAGAATAAACTTTAGCGGGGAGAGGGGGTCTGGGATTCAAAGGAAAGTTTACAACAAGCAGAGCAACTCAATAAAGAAAAAATGCCTCCTTTTAGTGGGAGAATAAGTAAGGTCATAAGGATGGGCCCTAATTTGATAGAGATGCCAGAGACCTGTCTCAGGATGCATGTACAGAGAAAAGGCCATGTGATGATATAGTGAGAAGGTGCTGTCTGTAGGCCTAGAATAGTGTGAGTGTTCTAATTTTATTCTTCTCATTCAATTTTGTGGTGGCTATTCTATGTAGGCCTAGGAGAGAGGCCTCACCTGAAATCAACCCTGCCTGACACTTTAACCTTGGACTTCCAGCCTCCAGAACTGGGAGAAGAATAAATTTCTGTTGTTTAAGCTATCCAGTCTGTGGTATTTTGTTATGGTAGCCCTAGCAGTCTAAGATGACCAATAGTTCTATATCCAGCAAAACTATTCTTTCAAGATGGAGAAATTAAATCATACCCACATAAACTCTGAGAGAGCTAATAGACCTGCTCTACAAGAAATGCTAAAGAAAGTTCTGGCTGAAATGAAAGGACACTAAACAGTAATTCCAAATCCACACGAAGAAATAAAAAACATTGGTAAAAATAATTACAGAAAGTCAGTATTAATGTATTTTTGGTTTATAACTCTTTCTACATAATTTATAAGACAAATGCATCAAACAAAAATTGCAAATATATATTAATGGGCACATAGTATATAAAGATTTAATTTGTGACAATAACAGCATAAAGGGGAAGAGCTACATGAAAGATAAGTTTTTGTATACTACTGAAACTAAGTTGGATTTGAATTAAAATCTTATAAATTAAAATGTTAATTGTAATCACCAGATAATTATTAAGAAAATTGCTTAAAATAGCAGTAAAATGGTATACCAGAAAATATCTATGAAACACAAAATAAGGCAGTAATAGAGGAATTGAGGACAAAAATATATGACATATAGAAAACAAATAGAAACACAGTAGCACTCACTCCTCCCTCATCAGTAATTAATTAAACATTAATGGATTAAACTCTCCAATTAAAAGGAAGAGATGGTAGAATGAAGTTTTGAAATGATCCAACTATATGGTGTCTATAAGAGACTCACTTTAGATCTAAAAGCACAAATACATTGAAAGTGAAAGGATGAAAAATACTATGCTATGGCAAGTAATAACCAAAAGAGAGCTATACTAATATTAGACCAAACAGACTTTAAGTCAAAAATTGTTTCAAAAGTCAAAGGACATTATACATTGGTAAAAGGGAGCATCCATCAAGAAGATGTAGCAATTATAAATATATATGCACCTAACAACAGAGCCCCATATTATATGACAGAATCGAATGAAGAAATAGTTCAAAAATAATAGTTGGAGACTTCAACACTCCACTTTCATTAATGGATAGAACAACTAGACAGAAGATCAAGAAGTAAACAGAGGACTTGCACAGCACTATGAAATAACTAGACCTAATAGACATATAGAATGCTCCACCGAACAACAAAAGAATGCATACTCCTATCAAGTGCACATGGGACATTCTACAGGATAAGTCATATGTTATGCCACCAAACAGATATCAATAATTTAAAGTGATAGAAATCAAACTATCTTCTCCAATCACAATGGAATGAATGTAGATATCAATAATAGAAGGAAGTCTAGGTACTTCACAAATATGTGAAAATTAAACAACATACTCTTAAACAACCAATGGTCAAAGAAGAAATCACAACAGAAATTAGAAAATATCTTGCAATAAATTAAAATGAAAATACAACAGTTACTGGGGATGAGGGAAATGGGGAATGTTGATCAAAGGGTACAAACTTCAAATTATAAATAAGTTCTGGGACCTAATGTACAGCATAGTGATCAAAGTTAATTATACCGTATTATATACTTGAAAGTTGTGAAGATAGTAGATCCTAAGTGTTCTCGCTGCAAAAAATAAATGGTAATTATGTGACATGCTGGAGGCATTAGCTAATGCCATGATGGCAAGAATTTTGCAATATATAAAAGTATCAAATCAATATACTGTACACTCTGAATTTGCACAATGTTATACATAAATTATACCTCAATAAAGCTGGAAAAAAAGGAAAGAAAACACAACACACCCAAATGTATGGGCTTCAGCAAAAGTAGTGCTAGAGGGAAATTTATAGCTACAAACAACTACATTAAAAAAGAAGGAAGATTTCAAATAAATAACCTAGCTTCCCACCTTAAGGAACTTGAATAAGAAGAACAATTTAAGCCCAAACAAAGCAGAAGAAGGAAATAATAAAGATTAAAGTGTTCAAAGCTGAACATAGTTTTACCATATGGTTCTGCAATCATGCTTCTAAGTATTTACCAAACCTATTGAAAATTATGTCTACAGAAAACCTTCATGCAAATGTTTATAGCAGGTTTATTCATAGTTGCCAAAACTGGGAGCAATTAATATACCCTTCAATAGATGAAAGCATAAGCAAACTATAGAATGTCCATACAATGGAATACTATTCAATCATATAAAGGAATGAGTCCACACTGATAAGAGAGAGTATACAAATTTCCTATTCAGGAGCATTCCAAATTATGTATGTAGATACTTGGTTGTCAAGGAGGTGGGGCATATCTCCTATCCCTCATATGTGGCTGTGCGTAGTGACTTCCTTCCAAAGGATCCTATATAATAAAAGGCTAATATGCAAATTGTCCCCTCAGGAGTTTGACCGACCAGGAGTTCAACCGCCCACTATGACTTGTGCTGACCAGCAAGGAGCAGCATGAAATGAAGGAAGGCCCTGGCCGGCAGATGGCAGCTGGGGGAAGGAAGGCCCCAGCTGGCAGCCGGAAGGCCCTGATCAGCCCCGATTGCCATCCAGGCCTAGGGACCCTACCTGTGCATGACTTTTGTGCATCAGTCCTCTAATACAGTATGAAAGGAGGAAAAAAGAGATCTAGGTCAACACCAACAGTGACGTCATGTTGACAGTATGTACCCTGGATATAATGTGATGAGAATGGTACTTTACTTCTGTGGTCTTTCTCTCCAAAATGCATAAACCCCAGTCCACTTACAAGAAAAATATCCAACTGAAGGACATTCTACAAAGCACTCGACCAGTACTCACCAAAATTGTGAAGGTCACTAAAAACAAGGAAAGTCTGAGAAACTGTCACTGGTGAGAAGAACCTGTGGGTCGCGACCCCTTTGGGGGTCGAACGACCCTTTCACAGGGGTCGCCTAAATACATCCTGCATATCAGATATTTACATTACGATTCATAACAGTAGCAAAATTACAGTTATGAAGTAGCAATGAAAATAATTTTATGGTTGGAGTTCATCACAACATGAGGAACTGTATTAAAGGGTCGCGGCATTAGGAAGGTTGAGAATCACTGGCCTAAGGAGACATGATGACTAAATGTAGTATGATGTCCCAGATGGGATCCTGAAACAACAACAACAAAAAAGAAAGAACATCAGGTAAAAACTAAGGAAATAGGGATAAAATATGAACTTCAGTTAATACTTATATATCTATTGGTTTATTAGTTGTGACAAATGGACCACACTAAGGCAAGATGTTAACAGAAGGGGACAGTGTGTGGGAGACATGTGGAAACTCTTGTTCTATATTTTCAACTGTTTTGTAAGCCTAAAACTCTTCTACAATGAAAAGTTCATTTTTCAAAAGATACAGAACATCCTTGTCACATGAAGGTGCATTCAAGGGTGATGTGGGTAGATGAGGTCTCCCAGCTGTCTCCTTGTGGATCTGGACATCAGTAGGTCCGTGAGATTGTACCCAGTGAGTGAGAGGAGACCCCACCGTGGTGGGTGCTGTGGGCTTAGAGCCCTGCCCTGATCAGTCTTCATAGATTTTGTTATTAATAGCTTACTGAATACAAACAGGAAACAGTTGTGACTATAGACGCCCACACAGAGGCATTCACATGACCTGCAGATGTAGCTAGTCGGCTCTCCTTTGCTTCCTCTGCAGCCACATCTCATACCACCCTTCCCTTGATCGCTATACTCTAGCCATAACTATATATTTTTACTTCTGCATAGATATCATACCCTCTCTCACCTCTGGGTCTTTTCCTTCTGCTTGCAATTCTCTCCAAGCCCCTTAATTTCACCTCATCCTTCAGCTGAAATGCCATTATTTTTCAGGATGGCCTTCCCTGGTGTCCTAGACAGCACACTATGCTTCTCCACTTGTGGCATGCATCCTATGTCCTTGCGTGTGTGTACTCTGACTTCCCCACCAGATGATCAGCTGCCTAGCACAGGGCTTGCAACATCAGCAGTGTCTGGTAAGTGTTGTGGAATTGAAAACAATGAAGGAAGGTTTAGAAGTGAACATGATATTCAGTAAAGCAAAGGCTCTGGAACAAGTGGCCCCAGATAAGACGGAAAGGGCAGGTAGAAGAGAGACTGAACGAATTCGAAAAGACTGACCATAGAGTTTAGACTTTAACCCTCAGTCTTGAATGGTCTGAACCAGGGAAATGACACAAACTAACTGGTACTGGATTTCCTGAAATCTTACATGCTGAATAGATTTCTCATTACCTTTATACTTCTTGGACAACGTGGCTTGCTATCAGTTTTTCAGATTCCACTTCCTGTGTTCCACGTTGCAGCACTATCATCTACCATTAAGTTGTGTTATGGTGAAGTTTGAGACCCATCCGATATTTTCCCTTGTCTGTGACCTGCTTTTTCCACTTGGATGCTCTCATCATTCCTTATCCTTTAATTTTAGTCACTATACCATGAGAAGAACTAATGTTAGCTATCCCGAACCAGATAGTCCTGGGATAAGACATGCTCTATAGATCTGCAGTTTCAAGACTTTCCTGGTTTTAGAAATGCTTTGAGTATTTAAGATGAAAGAATCAGGCTGCCTAGTTTTAAATCCTGGCTCTACCATTAACTGTGAGACTTTAAGGAAGTTACTTAACTTCTCTCTGCTTCAATTTTCTCATCTGTAAAATGGGGAGGATAATAGTACCTAGTAGGTGGTTATGAGGATTAAATGAGATAATCCTCAGAACTTTTAGAATGATGCCAGGCACATAGTAAGTGCTCAAATAAATAGCTCTTATTTCATTATCACTGTTATTTTTTTTTAAATATATTTTATTGATTTTTTACAGAGAGGAAGGGAGAGAGAGATAGAGAGTTAGAAACATCGATGAGAGAGAAACATCGATCAGCTGCCTCCTGCACATCTCCCACTGGGGATATGCCCGCAACCCAGGTACATGCCCTTGACCGGAATCGAACCTGGGACCTTTCAGTCCGCAAGCCGACGCTCTATCCACTGAGCCAAACCGGTTTCGGCTATCACTGTTATTAATTAAATATTTTTCCATTTGTTTTGCTTTCTTCTTCAGAAACACATATAATAGCTACTTTGTATCTGCTGTTTCTACCACTCATAACATATTCACAAGAACTATCCCTGTAATTTGTTTTATTTTATTCCTTATACATACTGTCCACCAGAACTGTGTTTAAATTTTGTTTATTCTGTTTTTATTGCCTCTAATGTGGCTTTTTATCTCTGTGACATTTTTATTTTTCTCTCATTTCTTTCCTAAGCTTTGCTGGCCCGGTTTTTATCTCCTATTGCTTTATAAGCTCTTCTTTGAATTATTTTACTTTTTTTTCCAGCTCTTTTTAATGTAAGGTTATATTTGTAACTTTTTTGAAACTACTTAACTTTTAAAAAATCTGTTTCCCTGGAATTATTTGTTTTCTAGATTCATGCCTTCTGTCTCTTTCTCTCTCTTCTTTCTTCCCTTCACTTTCCTTCTTTTCTTGCCTCTTTCTTCTCTCTTTCTCCTCCTCCTTCGCTTCTTCCTGTCTGCCCTTCTGACTGTTACTCATGTTTGCTGAATAACATAGGCGAGACGGTGTAGGTGGGGTGGGGTAAGATGCAGAGGGATGAGCCTGAGAGGGATGCTGCCCCTCCTGATAGATGTAGCAAATAAAAATACAGCCTGCCCCGGCCACATGTGAATCTCAGATAAACAAGGAATAATTTCTTGAGGTATAAGAATATCATGAATATTGCATACTATATTTCATCTGGCAGCCCTATTCCCAGGGTTGTTTTTTCCAGCACCTTCTCTCTAAATCTGAGTTTTCCTTTTCCCTGGGGGTCCATATCACCTCCGTTTCTGGCTTTCCAGAGATTGATGGGCCTCACAGCAAAGTCTCCAAGGGTCTTCCTCCTTCCTTCTACTGCATTTCAGAACATGCTGTAAGGTGGCCCAGACTTAGGTATTAGAAAGTACACGGTCTCCTGCTGCTTCACGGTGATGCTTTGTTGTAGCTTGTGTAGGATAGCTCCTTTTGTTCCCATGGATGGCTGAAACCACTATTTGTTACCGTGTCCTGGGTCAGGAATAAACATCGAGTCCTTTCAGCAGACCCACCCTGTGTAAAGTGCTCAAATGGAGGCTCTGTGGCTCTGCTCTGTAACTCAAGGGGGTGACACATATGTGTATGGACCCCCTGACTCCCTTGTCTAAGCTTCTTTCCTCCCCACTGCCCCCCAGCCACTCAGGGGCCACCCTGTAGGCCTAAGGGTGCACACCCCGAGGAAGAGGGAGGATGGGAGACATCAGCTCTGCGCTCAGCAGGACAGAGGGGAAGAGGCATGTACAGGCTCCAGAAGATGGCTTGTTCAGGTGAAGAGAATTCTGGCATCTCAATCCCTGGAGGGTTGGGCGGGGGTGGGGGGGAGAATGGGGAGATGGGGGAGGTTGTGCAGTGGGCATGGACTTCAGATGGTCACATAGCCTTGACCCCATGGACTCCAGGGCCAGAATGAGCCTAAAGCTGCAAGATTTCTACCTCTCAGATGGAGCTGCCTGTCAGAGCAGCAATACTGCTTTTGGGAAATTTGAAGTTCTAGAGGCATCTGTAAGCTTTCAGCGTTTCCCCTTTGTGCACCCAGAGCCCTTAGCAACTGGCACCACCACATCATGTGCCCTCCCTGCACCTGTGCCCAATGCATTCCCTCCTCTCCGGGTACCATGGCTGAACTGTCTGTGCCCTGGTAAAGCCTGCCTTTCCCATCCGGTGTTGCCTGCTCAGGGACATCCCGTCAGCAACTTTCCTTTCTCTCTCTCCTACACTGATCATTTTACACTCTCTACTATACCTTCCTCATCAGGCTACAATCATGCTATTTTTATAAATAAAACCAAAAAAACCCAACCAACCAACCAACCAATCAACTAATCAAACAAACAAACCTTCACTGGGTCCTGCCTTCCCCTCCAGCTACCATCCCGTTTCTTCCCTTCACTTTTCAGCACATTGAAAAGGAAGGCCTTGACAGTCCTGTCCTCTCTCCAATCAGCCTTCAGCCTGCACCATGCAACTAAGGCTGCTCTTATCACCCTCATCAGGGGCTTCCAAGTTGCTTAATCCAGTGGTCTGTTCTCAGTCCTCATCTTTCCTAACCTGGCAGCAGGATTTGACACAGCGGACACTCCCTTTTATTGAAAGAATTTCTTGACTCTGTATCTCCAACCCAACATCTATCTCCCCTGGACTCCAGACCTCATAAATCCAGATGCCGTTTCACTTGGATGGGTAATAAGCATCCCAAACTTAACATATGTAAATTGAGCTCTTCTTCTTCCCCACTCCACCTTCTGCCCAAACCTGCTCCTCTGTGGTCTTCTCCGTCTCCGTTGAAGGCACCAGACTTCCATTTCCTCACAGCTAAAGCCCTGGAGTCATCCTTGTTTTTCCTCTTTCTCACTTTCCTCGCATTCAGTCTATCAGCAGCTCCTGCCAGGTCTATCTTCAAGATAAACCTAGAGTTCAACCATTCCTCACCTTTCCTGCTCCATCTTGGTTCCAGCTCTAGTTCCAGGGCAGAGATGGCAAATAGCTTTTACTTCAAACATCAGGATTATTATAGTAAACTTCTAATTGGTTTCCCTGCGTTTACTCTTGTTTCCACTTTAGTTTATTTTTTTAAAATATATTTTTATTGATTTCAGAGAGGAAGGGAGAGGGAGAGAGAGAGAAACATCAAGGATGAGAGAGAATCATTGATTGGCTGCCTCCTGCATGTCTGGGAATAGAGCCCGCAACCCAGGCATGCACCCTGATTGGGAATCGAATCACAACCTCCTGGTTCATAGGTCGGCGCTCAACCACTGAGCCACACCGGCTGGGCTCCCCTTCAGTGTAGTCTCAACACAGTGGTCAGAGTGATTCTGTTAAACCAAATGCCAGATTGTGTCACTTCTTTGTTCAAAAACCTGCAGTAGCTTCCTGTTTCTTTCAAAGTAAAAGCCAGAGCCCTTACAATGGCCTAGAAAACTCCACATACTGACTCGGACCCGATTTCCCTTCTGACGCCATCTAATAGTATTCTCCCCTTTTGTTAGAGAGGCCTACCCACACGGCCTCTCTGCCGTGTCTTGATATGGCAGACATGTGCCTTTCAGGTCCTTGACGATCGCCTGGGATGCTTTCCTTCAGGTATTTGCATGTCTAACCCAGATAGTTTGTGCTGGAAAAGCAAGACAAATGCTTGATTCTTTCACTTGATTCTCCAATTTTCAGAATAATGAGCTGGTGCCCTAGCAACCTCAACGTATGTCAAATGAACTTTTTCAAAATAAAAGAATTAAAATGAACTCGTGATTTTAAATACACTTTATGTGTTTCAGCTTATGGTCGTCGTTACTGTTTCTGATGCTCAAGTTGTCTCATTTTTGGCCAGGAAGAGCCCTCGCAAGTGGGACCCTAAATCCTTTGACATGATCTGGTCGTTCTTTGATACCTTGTGTCTTAACTTGAAAGAAGAATTAGCCCAGCTGGTGTGGCTCAGGGGTTGAGTGTTGGCCTATGAGCCAGGAGGTCAGGGCACATGCCCGGGTTGTGGGCTCCATCTCCACTATGGGGCCTGCAGGAGGCAGCCAATCATGATTCTCTCTCATCATCGATGTTTCTATCTCGCTCTCCCTTCCTCTCTGAAATCAATAAAAATATATTAAAAAAAAAACAAACAGAAAAATACACACCTATTTGCCATGTCTCCCCTAGAACATGGGCTATGAAATCAGACATATCTGGATTTAATTTGGAATTGTAACTAATTCCAAAAATTAGTTACAATTTTTGCAACTCTGGGAGAGTTACTTAACTTCTCTAGTTCAGGATTCTAACTTATAAAGTGAGAATAATCATACATATTCAGTGGGTTCCTTTGAGGTTTAAGTGAGATGCAATATATGAGATATCTGGCATATAGTAGACACTTATAAATTGTAGTGCCCATTATCAAAATTAGAGACAAAACTCTGTTGTCATGCAACAGCAAAAAGTTGCCTCATCATTATCCTTTTTTTAAAAATATATTTTTATTGATTCTTTACAGAGAGGAAGGGAGAGAGATAGAAGTTAGAAACATCGATGAAAGAGAAACATTGATCAGCTGCCTCCTGCACACCTCCTACTGGGGATGTGCCCGCAACCAAGGTACATGCCCTTGACCGGAACCGAACCTGGGACCCCTCAGTCCGCAGGCCAACACTCTATCCACTGAGCCAAACAGGTTAGGTTTGAGGTTATAAGAAAAGTGAAGCTAGTCATAATTTGCATTTGTTATGTACTTACTATGTGCAAAACTTGATAGTAAACATTATTGCTTTACTTCAGTAATTCCTCTAAACAATTCTATAAGGCAGGTATTAATATATATTTTTTCATGTGGCATAATATCACCCTATATTATACATTAGGAGTCTGAGGCTTAAAAAGGTTAACTCACTAGTTAGAAAGTGAACTAGGAAGTGGCAGAATTCTGAATAAAACCCTCTGACCCCAGAGTATGAGAAAGTTAACTCTTGAGCTCTGTGAATTTGTTCTGTTTAGGTGTGTTGTATTGTTCTGAAATAATAGCCTGGGTAAAATTTCTTTTAAACATTCCCAGATTTCCATAGATTATCTTGGCACTTAGTATTTTCTGTCCTTATCTGACTGCCTCCCCTTCCCCCACCCCAAAAAAAGTATTTTAAGCAATAGCCAATCTAGAGCAATAGCCACCTGGACCATAAACCAGGAGCTTCACTGACAGCCTTTTGTGAGGAAGGAGAATGGTTGTCCATCATTCAGTGCTGGGAGAGGCCAGGACAGAAAGAGCATCAGGAGGGGCTCAGTGTTAGCTCTGTTTTTGTCTTTTATGCATAGATTTTTCCTATTTTTTAAAAGAGATTTATATATATACTAGAGGCCAAGTACACACATTTGTGCACCGGTGGGGTCTCTCTTGCAATCCAGGACCCCTCGGGGGATGTCAGACTGCCACTTTTGGCCCTATCTCCGCAGGCCAGGTGGAGGGAACCCGCTGGTGCACAAATCCGTCTGTGCACCGGTCCTCTAGTGTGCATATAAGATCTTTGGTTAATCTCTTACCGCCCTTTCCCCTCCCCACTTCCCTCTGAGATTCATTAGTCTGTTCCATGTTTCCATGCCTGTGCATTGGGCATCTGCCCCCTGGTGGTCTGTGTATGTCATAGCTACTGGTCAAATGGTCAAATGATCAAACAGTTGCTTAGGCTTTTATATATATAGACTAGGGGCCCAGTGCATGAATTCATGCACCTTGAAAGGAACTGTGGGATGAGAGGCTGTGGTGGGCACAGGGGTGGGTCTTGGCCCATCCTCTGCACCCCCGCCCGATCCCTCCCACCATGGCTTCTGGTCCCCTGTCTGCTGGCAGCCCCGCTCCCGCTGTTGCCACTCCCACGTGCTGACGGCACCAGCCCCGCTTGCACCCACTGATGGCACGGAGCCATTGGGGCCAGCGCCAGCAGTGGGTGCAAGCGGGGCAAGTGCTGTCAGCTGGTGCAAGTGGTGACTGCTGCCTCGATAGCCCCTCAGGAGCAGGGGGAAGTAGAGAAGCCCTCAGGGGTGATCGGGCCGGCAGCCGCCTCTCGCACCCACTGATGGTGCCAAGTGATCAGGGCCAGCGCCAGGCACTGGCAGCGGGTGCAAGTGGCAGCTGCAGGTCCTGAATGCCCCTCAGGAGCAGGGGGAGGTGGAGAAGCCCTGAGGGGTGATTCGGGCTGGCATTTGCCACTTGCACCCGCTGACAGCACTGAGAAATCGGGGCCGGCGCCAGGTGCCGGCAGCGGGTGTGAGCAGGGCCAGCACCAGCAGCAGGTGAGAGCACCAGTGGGACTGTGGCATGCGGGAGTGAAGAATTTTCAGTAACCACCAGAGGCTTGCCCCAATGACAGCGACCGGTACCCCACCTTGGTCTGGCGCCCCCACTCACCTGCTCCACCATCCCGTTGCAGCTGATACCTGCCATGTTCCACACTCTGCTGCCTGCTGCTGACGCCCACAATGTTCTTCGCGTAACCCCTTGTGGTCAGTGCATGTCATAGCGACCGGTTGTTTGGTTGTTCCGCCATTTGGTCTATTTGCATATTAGGGTTTTATATACACAGATATTGATTCCAAAGAGTAAGGGAGAAGGCGAGGGAGATAAAACCATCAATGATGAGAGAGAAACATTGATTGGCTGCCTCCTGCATGCCCCCCATTGGAAATCAAGCCCACAACTCAGGCATGTGCCCTGACTGGGAGTCAAACCGTGACCTCCTGGTTTATGAGTCAATGATCAACCACAGAGCCAGACTGGCTGGGCAGATCTTTCCTGTTTTTACATTTATTTCCCCCTTTACCTCTTTCAGTATGTTTCTACATACACATCTAAAGTAGTTACATTTTTATGTTAAGAATTGCTTCTGAAATAATGATTTTTAAGTCATTTGGTGTCTTTCAGATCTTCGTAGGTTAGGTGTTCTGAAAGTCTGAATCTCTTCCTAGTTTCTAGTGCAGTACTGAATATGCTATGGGGCATCGTTGGCTTTTTGTGGCTAAAAATCTCAGGAAGTCTCATTTTATAGACTCTTAAATAGAACATCATTATTTTTTAAGTTTGATTTTATTGATATCAGAGAGGAAGGGAGAGAGAGATAGAAACATCAATGATGAAAGAAAATCATTGGCTGGCTGCCTCCTGCACACCCCACACTGGGGATCAAGCCCACAATCCAGGCATGTGCCCTTGACTGGAATCAAACCAGGGCCCTTTGGTCCACAGGTCAATGCTCTATTCACTGAGGCAAACCAGCTAGGCAGATAGAACATCATTTTAAAACATATTTTGAGAGGCTCAGTTCTGTAATAGAAAGTTGATGAACTAAGAGTAGTACACTAGTAAGAAATTTGAGGATGATAAGAGAAAATTAAACATATACAAAATTTTAGGGACTTAACCCACAAATCTGTGCTGTGCAACTATTTTACAATAATGAATTATCATTTTAAAAATCCCATCTATGTCTATTATAAGGATATATGCTGTTATTAAAAACCATTCTTGTAGAAACATTTATCCACCCTAAAGTGGAAATGTAAAAGATAAAAGTCAACTCTTCTTTCCACTAGAGCTCACTTCACCCAAGTCTTCAACTCAGTGTAATTTGGACCTTATAATTGCTAGTCCATTCGCAAACTGAAGATGAGTTCTGAGTAGTGTACGTAGGACTGCATGTCAAACTCAAATAATAGAATAAAGTTATTTTTATTTTGCAATGTGCTTCCTTTGAAAAAACATTAACTTCATGGTTCTCCCCTTTCCTTGTAGTAAATGGATTTGTTCATGGAACTTCTGAGGGCAGAAATAACAGCTTATCTCCTGATATAATGTTATAGGAATAAGTATGTGGCCTTCTTGTCTTTGGAAATTATGATGATTTCCTTTCCTTAATAACACTGATCATACCAGTTAATTTCAGCCTAATGGAAATGTATGGCAAGGAGCCCAGAGGTGTCTGGGCGGAAGTGTTATTACTTTAAGGGGATTAGGAGCAGATTTACTAGCTTGAAGCATTCCCCAGCCATTCTGCCCATTAATTTATACAATGATGCCCTTTAATCTCAAACTGCTTACCTCCTATCTCCATCCCTTTGCTCTGTGTCCACAATCTGTCTAAGTTGTATTTTAAAGTTGCTAGTGGAAAGCAAAACTAAATTTACCTACGGGGTCATCTAGTTAAGAAGATTACAAGTTGACAAACCAGATGACCCTCAGTAACGTTCCTATGTCCTGTGGACACAGGCTCTTGGGGTCTCATGACTTCATTTCACTGTGGCCTCGGCCTCTTTGATGGCAACCTGTCTGCTGCCCTCTGCCACCTTCCTCAGCATGCCACCAGTAACCACTTCTTCCTCTTCTTCAATGTTCCTTACTTCCAGGCCTCACCACTGGCTTCCCTATCTCACAATTCTCCCCTCCTTCAGGCCTTCCTGCCCACTGATGCCATGCTAAGTCTCTAGAATATACTGCTTTGATCCTGACGCCAATTTTAAAGGCTCCCTATGGCCTAATGGATTATTCCAAAATCTTCAGTCAGGGCCTTCACAGTGTGAATTCACCACCATTCTCTGCAAGGTCCTGGGACTCATTCTTTTCCTCACCCAACTGGGCTCCTGAAATGTGTGATGAACTAGAAGGCCTGATCTTCCAGGAGAGAAAAAGCAAGCTTTTTCTGTAAAGGGCCAGACAGTAAACATTTTCAACGTCGTGGGCCATGTGGTCTGTCACAACCATTCACCTCTGCCGCTGTGACATGAAAGTAGCCATAAGCAATATATAAACGAATGAGTATGGCCATGTTCCAATAAAACCTTATTTATGGACACGGACGTTTTAATTTCATATAATGTTTGTGCGCCATGAAATATTATGATTCTTTTGATTTTTTTCCCTAAACCATTTAAAAAATGTAAATGGCATTCTTTGCGTGTAGGCTATACAAAGACAGGTGGGAGGCCTGTTTTAACCCATGGGCCATACTTTGCCAGCTCCCATCCTAGGAAGTCACTGATTGTGGACTTTTAGGTAAGCAAGGCCAAGGACCACAGGGTGACAGCACAGCTCCTCCTCACCTCCTGCAGGGGCCTTTGTCACCTATTGTTAGAGTTCATCTACAGCAGCCGTGGGCAAACTAAGGCCCGTGGGCCGGATCCGGCCCGTATGGAATGAATAAAACTAAAAAAAAAAAAGACCGTATCCTTTTATGTAATGATGTTTACTTTGAATTTATATTAGTTCACACAAACACTCCATCCATGCTTTTGTTCCGGCCCTCTGGTCCAGTTTAAGAACCCATTGTGGCCCTCGAGTCAAAAAGTTTGCCCACCCCTGATCTACAGGGTGTAGCCTCGTGTCACATGAGGTACAGACCTGCCCAACATTTCTAAGTCTCTACTCACCTACTGAGAAGAAGGCCCCCCACTGACCACACTGACATGAGAAGGTGGATTATCACTATGTGTCCCTGGAGCGCTGGGCAAAGGTCAGGGTGGGTCCTTTGGAGGGAAGGCAAGTCCAAACTACTGGCGATGTATATACCTCCTCTCGCTCAGTCCCACTGGGGTTCTTCAGGAGCTGAAACCTCATGACTGAATTGTTCCCTTTCAGTTGTTAGGTGAGGCGCCTCTCCTGTGGGTAGAGTTCGCTGACTGATGCCTGGCAAAGGCTGCTGATATTGTCGGTGGTCATATCATTAGGTAGGGATGTTGAACCTGTAGCCTAATGCTGCTAAAAAGCCAGCGGGTTTTCTGGATGTCTACTGCCAGAGAGAGGCACTGCTGACCTTCAGATACACCCTCAGTTTTGAGAACCAGAAGACAAACCTCTATGCTTTGCCTAAAACCATAGATAAGCACTTACTTAAGAGGAAGACAGGAGGGACTCCCAGCTGTCTGTGAATTTCTTCAGGAGTGGTAGCAGGAGAGGGGACAATGTTGGAGGTGGTGGTAGGAGAGTGTGCTGAGTTCTCCTTTTCAATTCCTATCCTTGCTCTGCTAGTTGGATTGTTTCCCATGGCGGGTGATTCCTTTGAGAGAATAGCTGGAAGGAAGCAAGTCTAGAACTCAGCACTGACAGTGCAATCCCGCCAATGGCCACTAAAGGGTGCCAGAGCACGTGGTTGGGGACTGAAGCGCCATCTCCCCATGTGATCTGGATTTTGGACAATTATTAGCCAACCAAGAAGCAAAGGCAATAGGGTACTGACCATGTGGAGCAAGACATGCAGGGTCTCAAAAAATTCCGAGCCTTACAGTCCAACAGACCAAGTGATTTCCGGCTTTGTCTAGGGCAGTGACAATTCTCATGAAAATGGGCTGGGGTGAGAACTGCTTCATGGCTGCATTGAATCAGGAAAACTCCCATCTCAGATCCTATGTTGAAATCAATAAATACTTTTTAAAAAATGCTAGGAATTAAAATAAAGAATCAGAACAGGGTAGAGATGCAGGGGCTTGGAGAGAGAATGGCCAGGACCATGTTCAGATGAGAGCAGGTCAGGAAACAAGGGAAGGTGAAAAATGCTCCTCGCATGGGCCGTGGGGGCAAGGACAGGAGGAAGGCTCAGCCAGAGGCCCCACCGCTCTGCTCGCTGCCCCTCCCGGTGGTAACTATCACAATTTGCTTTTAGGAATTCTTGGAAGCAAAGGATGTGGAGTCTAGAGGAAGATGGTTATTTCCTCAAAACTCTGTTTAGAAAATGACATTATAAAATTGGCTTGATAACCTGGAAACTAGCATAGGTTGTAAAAAAAATTAATAACAATCTGTAATTAAAATCCAAGAAAATTTAAATCAACATAAGTGATGGGAGGGAGAGTTGACTGAGTGCAGAGGGCAGTAAGATCTTGTTCTGGTTCTTATTGTTTAGGAGATATAGATTCTGATTCATGCTACGCACAGAAAAAAACATTTAATATGTATGTTTATAAGGAAAATCTTAAAAGAGAAATAAACTATACAATTTTCAAACCATTGGATAAAAAAATAAATGAACAAAGAAAATTCAATTCATCCAAAGCCCCCAAAAAGAAGATAAGAGAAAATAATCAGGAAGCATGGAAAACAGGAAAAGATAAGATGGCATAAATAAATTTGATATTACAATGAATGAGGTAAACGTACCTAATTAAAATACAGAGACTTATGAATTAGATTTTAAAAAAGTCAATTGACTGTCTATAAGAGACACATCTAAGGCAAAATGGCACAGGGAAGTTGAAAAGGATGGGAAAAGATGCTAACAAAAAGAAGGCAGGAGTCGCAGTACAAATATAAGAGGATGTCAAAGCAGCTTCTGCATCTCAGTTTTAGTTGAGGGCCCAGTGCTACAAACAGCACAAGTGGGTACCAACCTCCATACAAGACCATGCTAAGTAAGAAATGGTAAGACTGCTACCCTAGCTCCCCAAAGAGTAGGGCAGTTAAAGGCATGCTTTGGAGAGGGCGGTTGGGTGCTGTGTGCTTCTTCCACTGTCATGGGAAGTGGTGTGTGTGTGTGTGTGTGTGTGTGTGTGTGTGTGTGTGTGAGTCCACTTCATTCACCTCCTGTCAAGTGAGGAGGGCTTCATATAGAATTTGAGTGGAGTCCTTGGAGTTAAGGGTACGTATGTGCTGTATAAAACTCCATGGCTAGTTGGGCTTGAAGAGTCAGAGGAGAGAGAGGCAAGGCTGCAGTTGGTGGTGGTGGTGGTGTGCCAACTGGGGCAATGTGCATGTTCCCTGTGGACCCAAATGAAACGATGGTGTGGGAGTGGAACGGACAAGCCGGCCTGAAGGCTAGGAGAGGAATCTGCCCGCAAAGGACTGCCGGGAGGCCGATAGCAGCCAGTCCAATGGTCATCCACTGGCGCCTGGGGCTGAGGGAGGGGTGGAAAGCAGCCCACTAGTAACAAGGGATCGACAGCGGCATGTTTCCATCAGGGGAATCTCTGATAAACCCACAAAATTGCTCCTAAAGAAAGAGTCAGCTTGGAACATGCAGATGTCAGTAGTACCAGCAGGTAATACTTTGTTCCTGGCCCTGGAGGAAGGAGGTGAGCGAAGGAGAGAGAAGTTGGTGACATCCCTCTCTCTGCCTGTGGTAGACTGCCACAACTGGAGCAGACTCAAGCCCACTTACGGGATAGACTGGGAGTTCTCGTTGTCACAGTGGATTCACCCTCTATCAAAACAAAAAGACATATTATAATTTATATCTTCTCTAAGAGTGACCCACAGAACTGCAGGACCTGCCCAAGACTTTGTCCAAGGACAGAAAGTGGGTTGTTTGATGAAGCAAGTTTAATAAGGAGTGGTGGGAAAGAATACATGTGTTTTATAACACATTCATAAATTAACTCATAACACTGTTAACCTCAGCTCATTCAATATAACGGTTGCACTAAAATGAGATGAATGAGAGTTGAAGGAGAAAAGCATTAAGTAAAACCGAGGAGGGTATTTTATGTTACTGAAATGAAGGCTCTGTAACAGTGGCCCTCTTTCCTGCATCCCTCCTTGCGCTCTCCATCAGGCACTCCTTTCTCTCTCCCTGAGCCTCCTCCAATCTGCCTCCTGCTCCACGTTCAATAAACGTGACAAGGGCTCCCGTGCCCTTCCTCCTTCCTCCTTCCTCTGTGGTCAGAAGTCTCTCTGTTCCTGCATGTGACTCACCCACAAGAATTCAAGGGTGGCTCCGTCAATGCATTTCTGAGTGACCTCGAACCGTGTACCTACTACCCTCACTGAATTTCAATTTGTTATTTGTTAAATGTAGATGAAAGTTCTGACCTGAGGACTAAATAAAAATAATTCTTATAAATTGCTTAGCTTGGCATCTGGAAGATAATAATAAATGGTAGTTATCGGTAAAATAAGGTTAGAGATGGGAGAATCTATATAGCCATTTCATCTTCTTTCAAGAGCAGAAAACGAGCCTTCTCAGTGACATGTGCCAGTCCATTGTGTATGTTGGATAGTTGCCTGCTGATGGTGATTATGATGACATGGAAATGGTAACAACAGCAGTAATGACTGATTACAAGATACCCCAGAAATGTAACAACTGAAAGCAAGTGGCCCAGGGAAAAGACCAGTGTGGCTAACGGAGCCTAGATTATTACTAGGAATTGGCAGTACTGGATGGCTCAAGTCCAGCATAAATTCCACGCAGCCTCCAGAGCAAAAATATCTTCCAGGATAAATATCCGTTGTGTGTAATATCTCGATAGCCCCTGCCGATCCCCTTCAGTCTTTTCAGCTGCTCATCTACATAGAGTAGGGCACAATCATATTTAAATAAGAAGGACAGCAATAAATCTGTTTAAGTGAACGTCAGCACCATCACATAATGTCAGAAACATTAAAGGAAAGTGCAAATATCTAAAGGCTGAGGGAATTATAATTTGGAGTAAGCAATGGGTTCTATAAAACAAATTGCTTCTGACAAAACCAGTTGCAGTTTGGATAGAATTATGAAATCATTTCCTTATGGGATGGCAGTTATATTTGAACATTATCAAATAATTTGCCAGTTCCTCATGCAATTTTAAATAATTCAGATTATACTTAAACATGTGCAATCGTAAAATGGAACGATTCAACAAAAACTGGCTGAGGGTCTGCAGATAAAGAGGCCATGGTAATATCAATGTGTGAAACTCCAAATACGGTTTGGAGGGATTGCTCCCTCTGTGTTTACCACCCTGGTTAAAAGAGTGGGTGATGAAGCGGCAATACAAAATGTTGTATTAGGTCCTCTTCAGGAGAGTGTCTGAATATAAAGGAAAAAGAACAATAGGAGTGGAGACCTAGAGAATTAAAAATTGCAGCAGAAGAGGAAAAGCTGGCTCTTAGGTTGTAAAATTCGATGTAAATTATGTTATGTAAAGTATTCTGATACGCAGGGCTTGTTAAGGACATCTGGTAATGCCTAAGAGGTGAATGGATAATGGCAGGCAAAACATCTGAAATAAATTCATGATGACAATTCCTCTTTCCTAACCCTTTCATCCAAAAGAGAAAACGAGGAACTAAAACTTAAAAATATTAGTTGAATAACTATATCGTTATAGCTTGTAAATACAGCTGTATATAAGTTAACTGAGAAAACAGAATGTAATTTGCTAAAATTTGCTTGGATAGCACTTTAAAAAGTAAGAATCAGAGATACTGAATTGAAATGGAGACCAGCAACATTTGGGGAGAAACAGTAGGAAAATAAAATCCAGCAAATGCAGGGTCTAGATTGCAGAAGAGCCGCTGAGATATTTGGTTCTATAAACTTTAGACATAGTTCATTATAGACAAAGTTGGGAAAATGTGCTTGAATCTTAGAAACTGATTAAATGTGTGCTAGTAATCAGCATCACTAATCAAAACTGTTATTGATTAGGTTAGATCTTTTTCACCTGGAAAAATGCTTTAGAGATCTGCATTTTATACGTGAGACATTGAAACTCACACTTGGAAGAGGTCATGCTGTGAGCACTTACACTGTGAAATCAGCAGATGATACAAATGGTAAGGTCAGGCCGTCCCCACCTCCACCCCAAGCTGGTTGCTCAGCATTTACCAGCCCACCACTACCTTCTCACTTCCCCCTCACATCTTACTCAAGGCACATTCCAGACATACTATCACTTCATTTGCAAGTATTTCATCCTGAAAAAAATTCTTTTTATTTAAACATAATCATACTATACAAAAATAGTAATTTGTTCATATCAAATTGACAATCAGTGATCTAATTTCTAATTAGCTCTCTTTTTTTTAATTACAGTTTGTTGGTTTGAGTTAGGATTCAAATAATGTCCTCTCATTGTAATTGGTAGATATGTCTCTTAATTCTCTTTTAATATAGACTCCACCGTCATCTTTTCCTTTTTATCTTGAAATTTGTTGAAGAAACTAGTTTGTTTCTCTGGTAGCTCCCTGGAGTGTTGATTTTGCTGAGTGCACATCCCTGGTGGTAGATGGCTTGTTCCTCTGTCCTATGAATTTCCTGTAAATTGGCTTCATGGATCCAGAGTTTTAATCACACTCAGGTTCATTTTTTGGCCAGACAACTTAATAAAGTGGTATATTATTCCACTAGGAGGCACATAATATTGGCTATCTCTGGTTTAGTGATGGTTGTCCACTGTTGTTGATGACTGCCAGATCCATTATTTCATTAGGTGTTAAAGATGGTGTTCCAAGTGTAATTTACTACAGAATACTTCTATAAATGGAGATTGTCCTTCATCTTCTACTTGGTAACCCAGTAGTACAGTTTGTGTGTGTGTGTGTGTATATATATATATATATATATATATATATATATATATATATATATCCCCAGATGTTTTTGGGGTTTCCTTGAGACCTTATACCTTTCCTGACTCTGACCTGGAATCAGTCATTTTCCAGGAGCCCTGTTTTCCTTTAGTGGGAAGTGGAATTTAGAGACTACAGTCTGGGTGGCCTTTTTAGAGCTAAGATATGTTTTATTTTGTGTTGTTTTTTTAAAAGGATAAACTATGAGTTGATACAGATATTTCAAATTCAAGATTATAGTGTCTTTACATAAACTCTTCTTATATTTGTGTCTCTTTTCTCCTATGCCAAGGACACTGTTTATTAATTATACCAGAATGATAGAATTAAAATAGTTTAATTAATTTTCATATATATTTATATACATATCTGAATAATGATACCTCCCCTATTGCCAACAATATGATGACTGAAAATAATTTGAAATTTTATTTTATTTTTGGTACATCTTTTGTCAGGCATTTCACTAGCTATTTGGTTATATAGTGAAATAGCTGTTTTTAACAATCATTTGAATTATCCTCCCTATGTAGTTCTGCCATCAATTAGATACACATGTAGGTCCATTTGTTTCATATTATTTTTTACTAGAGGCCCTGTGCATGAAATTTGTGCACTTGTGTGTGTGTGAGGGGGGTCCCTCAGCCCGAATTGCAAGAAGGCACAGGCCAGGCCGAGGGACCCCACCGGTGCATGATCGGGGCCGGGGAGGGGTGCGGGACTGAGGGAGGGCTCCAGGGCGTGTTCAACATGTCTCACTCAGTCCCGATAGGCTGGGCCCCAGCAGCAAGCTCACCTACTGGTCAGAGCGTCTGCCCTCTAGTGGTCAGTGCATGAGTGGTCAACCGGTTGACTCTCTGTCCTCTGGTGGTCCATGCATGTCATAGCGAGTGATTGAGTGGCCTTAGCATATCATTAGCATATTATGTTTTGTTTGAACGGACAACCAGACGACCAGACACTTAGCATATTAGACTTTTATTATATAGGATTTTGGGGGGATTTTATTAAAAAGTTATTTTGCTTTATCCTTAAATAAAATATTCACATTCTTCCAAAGTCAAATCTATAGAACAAGATTTATGCCAAGAATTCTAACTCCACCCTATTTCCTCTTCCCTAGATACAACTACTCTAAAAATGTTGTGGTCTATCTTTTTAATATGTCTGTCTCCTTTCTTAGTAAGAAGTAGTATACAATGCACAGTTATTTCTATTTGGCTCATTTTCACTAAAAACCATAACCTAAAGATGACTTTTCTATATAGATACTCTTCCTTCCTTTTTACAGCTGCAAAGTATCTGATTGTGTGGAAATACTAAGCCATGGTTCTCAAAGTATGGCACCTGGACCAGCAACATCGCAAGCCATCACCTGGAAACTTGGTAAAAATACACATTCTTGGGTTCCACCCCAGACCTACTAAATCAGAAAGTGTGTGTGTTAGTAGGGCCTCCAGGTGATTCTGTTACACGTAAGGTTTGAGAATCACTGGACCATAGTTTATTCAATCAATCCCCTTTGATGGACAACAGGGCTGCTTTCAGTGTTTTTCTGTTTCACAATGAATTCCTTGTACATGTTAATTCATAATGTTGCTAGTTTTATCCTTTTTAAATATATTTTTTATAGGTTTCAGAGTGGAAGGGAGAGGGAGAGGGAGATAGAAACATCAATGATGAAAGAGAATCATTGATCAGCTACCTCCTACATGCCTCACACTGGGGATTGAGCCCACAACGCTGGGCATGTGCCCTGACTGGGAGTCAAATCGGGACCTCCTAGTTCACAGGTCGACACTCAACCACTGAGCAATGCCAGCTGGGCAGCTAGTGTTATCTTTGGGATAGGTTCCTAGATGTGGGATTCTTGGGAAAATTACAGACTCATATATGACTTTGCTAGATATTGCCACATATGAGTGTTCTTTCCTTAGGCCTTTCCAAAAGACTGCCTTTTTAGATTGTAGGATATTTAAGAAATGATATTTCGCCCTAACCAGTTTGGCTCAGTGGATAGAGTGTTGGCCTGTGGACTGAAGGGTCCCAGGTTCGATTCCGGTCAAGGGCATGTACCTTGGTTGTGGGCACATCCTCAGTAGGGAGTGTGCAGGAGGCAGCTGATCGATGTTTCTCTCTCATTGATGTTTCTAACTCTCTATCCCTCTTACTTACTATCTGTAAAAAAATCAATAAAATATATTTTTTAAAAAAGAAATGATATTTCAGGGAAGTTTTCATTTGCATTTTTCTTATGGTTGGAAACCATCTGCGTTTTTCTCTAGGGCTAAAGGAGCTTTTGCTCTGTATTTTTAGAAGTTTCTTTGTGTAATAGGACCATTAAATATTTTTCTGTGGTCTTATTAAATATATATGCTGCAACAATTTTCTCCCAGTGTGTCATTTTATTTGCTAATAGTGTCTCTTTACAAGCAAAAGGCTTTTCTTGTTATGTAATTAAATTTTTCTGAACGCATTGCCCAATCCATTGAGCCTGGTTCCTTTTCAGTTTTAGCCCATTTTAAATGTCTCTGAAAGTCTTTCAGGGAAAGAGATGAATTTTTTCAAGGTTAACCCCTTAAATGAGGGAACTTAGCCATGGAAATCTTAGGAAAAATCAATCAACACCGCTGGACTCCGCATAGATGCTCAATATTCTCTGTAACTTCTTCATGATTGCTGACAGGTGTTCAGTGGTGTTGGCTCGGAAAGGTTCAAGCTGGGCACATTACATTCTCTCTAGGCTCTGCTCTGGTTCCCTTCTTGGCTTCTGAACAAGTTGGTGCATTAATGCAGTTTTTATAAAGCATTGATGCTCCACGCTGTGCTTTTTTTGTAAAGCAATTCATGTAATGACAATAGAAAGATCCCTGACATTTTGGAAGTCTCTGGAAATGGGAGGAGCGGGTTATACACATCCACTCCCCTGGGGTGAGCTAATTAAGAGAATTCAGTGAAAATATTCTGTCTCGGTCCACAGGTGCGCAGCAATCATGGCACGACTGGTAGGGACCCATTGCTCTTTTGTGACAATTCCATGAGGAGGTTCACAATGTAGAGGCTGCAGGCTGCTTTTATAGAGACCCTGTGCATGAACTGAAGAGAGGAAGATGCTTTATTCTGGAGGTCAATTTCCTGTTTGGGAGGCAGTTTTAGAAATATGGATGCCTACAAACTCTTGACATCAACATTAATAATATTTTATATTTGTTTTATGCTTTTACTGTTTGTAGATTATTTTCACATAATGGTCTTATTTGTGCCTCATGATAATTGCAAGAGACAGGTGGGACTTGGTGGTTATTCACCAATTCCATTGTGGTGGGTTTTTCCCCTCCACATCACCAAGCAATTCTTGGATGTCAGCTATGTGACCTGTCAGTTAAGTCAATTCTGACACTGTCTCAGAGATAGCATGGATTCCACAGGTTAAGGGCTCAGTCCCACAAGACTGCCCTCCATTTCAGATGTCAATTGGAAGTCCAGATTGTTACCTGTGCTCTTCTGACCAACTGGTTATAAATAAGAGAGTTCCATGACCCACTCCTTGGGTTCAATTAATTTGTGAGAGAGAGAGAGAGAAGACGAAGACGAAGACGAAGACGAAGACGAAGACGAAGAAGAAGAAGAAGAAGAAGAAGAAGAAGGAGGAGGAGGAGGAGGAGGAGGAGGAGGAGGAAGGGGAGGGGAGGGGAGGGGGAGGGGGAGAGGGAGAGGGAGGGGGAGAGGAGAGGGGGAGGAGGAGGGGGAGGAGGAGAGGAGAGGGGAGAATGACGGCTTAAAAATGGACTAAGGCTGGGGATATGGAGATAAGAGAGCATAACAAGAAGGTAGAGCCTGGAGAAGCAAGGAAACTTATAGTGAAAAATGCACAAAATTAATTTCTGTAAAGGTCTGCTGCCGGGGTCCAACCCCAGCGGGTCCAGGGGTCCCCAAAGGTGTGGACGGAGTCGGCGAAGAAGAGATGACATGGAGACAGCGTTCAGTTGATCAGCAGCCTCGCCAGGATCTCTAGCCAGGATCTCCAGCCAAGTTCTGGTCTGGATCTCCAGCCAAGTTCTGCTTCAGATCTCCAGCCAGGTTCTGTGTCCATGTTCTCTTGCTAGGTTCTCCAGCCAGGTTCAGTCCAGGTTCTCCAGCCAGATTCAGTCACCAGGTTCTAGTCAGGTTCTTTTGTCAATTTCTGTAGTCAGGTTCAGTCCAGGATCTTTTGCCATGTTCTCTCCCTAGGTTCTATCTCTAGGTTCTGAGGCCAGTTTCTGTCCAGGATCTTTTGCCATGTTCTCTCCAGCGAAGTTCTTCTGTCTCTAGAGAACGTTCTGTGTAGGTTCTGTGCCTAGGTTCTGTCTCTCTTGGTTCCGTATTCTAAGTTCTGTGTCTTACTGTCTTATTACATCTGTATTTATACCAGTTGATTCAATCCTATCAATCTCTATTACAAAGGTTAGGGCGTTTCTTATCTCCATTCCAGGGAGTAAAGATTATGTAGCTTAAGCATGATTGCTCGTAGTTAAAGTGATTAATTACCCACCTGGCACTAGTTAAGAGGCTTTATTCCCTCCCTAACTTCAGGGGAAAATCCCTACCTGGGGAAACAACCTTTCTCAGAGACCTTGGTTAAAACACATAGTGCCAAGAAGGTGAGCAAACATATTAAGAACAGTATGCCATATATGCCAGGTCCCTTGAAACAGCAAGCATGGACCGGCTCCCGACAAATTCCCCCTTTTTTATTTTTTAAAGGCATGCATTAAAAAGAAAAACCTCAAATGCTCTCTTATATCCATTTTAAGAGTCAGCAAGCATGGACCGGCTCCCGGCAGTCTGCAATCTTGGATCTCAATCTTTTTTTTAATACTCACCTGGGGATATGCTTAGAGAGTGGAAGGAGAGGGGAAGGGAAGAGAGAGAGAGAGAGAGAGAGAGAGAGAGAGAGAGAGAGAGAGAGAGAGTTCTATCGCTGCCTTCTGCACGCCCCCTATTGAGGGATTGAACCTGAAACCTAGGTATGTGCCCTGACCAGTAATGAAATCTACAACCTGTTGGTGTGCAGGACGACACTCTAACCAGTTAGCAACACCAGCCAGGGCGGGACCTCAATTTTTAATATGGAATGTGGCCCGGGAAATAATAAACACTTATAGGATATTTTAGTTCCTTGATAGAAAGATTATCTGAATACAAAGCATTATGTATCCATAACACATTTGATGAAAACACTGACTAAAATCAACATGAAGAAATCTACATAAAAAAAAAATAGCCTTTTGGTTAACACTCCGTTTAAGGGTTAAACATTGGCTATTTTGCTCAAAGTTTCACACAAGCTGAACATACTTCACATCATGAGAGATGTTATTCTATGCAATTCAAGGCATCTGCTTAATTATATCTTAGACCAGAGGCCTGGTGCATGAAATTCATGCACGGGGGGCGGGGGGTGGTTCCCTCAGCCCAGCCTGCACCCTCTCCAATCTGGGACCCCTTGGAGGATGTCTGGCCAGGCCTAAACCAGCAGTCGGACATCCCACTCGCAATCTGGGACGGTTGGCTCCTAACTGTTCACCTGCCTGCCTACCTGATCACCCCCAACTGCTCTCCCCTGCCAGCCTAATCACCCCCAACTGCTCTCCCCTGCCAGCCTAATCACCCTCAACTGCCCTCCTGTACCGGCCTGTTCACCCCCAACTGCCCTCCCCTGCCAGCCTGATTGCCCTTAACTGCCTCTGCCTCAGCCCCCACTACCACCAGATGGCTTTGTCTGGAAGGAAGTCAGACGTCCAGAAGATGGCTGGTCGACCTAGTCTAATGAGCATATTACCCTTTTATTAGTATAGATAGATTATATAGGGTAGGACTGCTTAAATGAGGGGTTGGGGGGAGCCTTTTTCAGAAGGAGATGCTCATGGCAGACAAAAATACAAAATCCCTATATCTGGACTGATAGCCAGCCATATGCACTATACTGCCAAACTGGTCATTAAAAAATTGAACTGCTTTCTTGCACGGTACACCAAACAGCTGTTGCCCTTAAAACCCCTCCTCAGCCCCCACCTTAGGTTTTGCCTTCACAGTTCACCCAGATTAAGTTCTGATTGGTCGGTTTCTATGCCAGTCAGTGTCAAAAGCTCCACCTCCTAGTCAGCCGTTGGCTCCTCACACTTCACCCAGATTTGGTTCTGATTGGCTGGTTTCTATGCCAGTCAGCATCTCTGGGCCTATCTCCGGGCCTCTCTCCAGGCCTGATCTGCAGCCTCTGCGGCATCTGTGGATCAGGCCCTGCCTCTCTCTCTGGGCCTGATCCACAGACACCACAGACGCTTTACCCCACCCCACCCGTCCCCCGTGCCCCCCCCTCCCGCCCCACTGCCCCGCCTGCCTGCCGGCTGCCAGCCTTGCTGTGATAGGAGCCTTTGGGCCGTGGGGGAGGGACCAAGAGGTGCTCCATGCGCTTCCTGGTGACCAGTTGTCCATCTAGTCGTTTAGGTTGTGACAGCCCCTGGCCTTTTATAATGTAGATTCCTCATCATAATTTGGGCTGAAGGATTTTTACATGCTCAGCTCTGCAGAATTAAAAGTGAGTGCAAGTTTATTAGCTAATTTTCAGGGTGAGATAAAGTATTTGTGATACACAAAGTTAAAAACAAACAGTAAAGGGAAAACAAGGCAATATTAACAGCAATGTCATTTGTTGATAATATGAATATTGGCTTGATCTGACTGCTTTGTTCATTCATTTATTTATTCCACAATTCAAAGCTGTGGCCCCACATCCTCAGGCACTCGTTGCTCATAACCTGAGCACCTGCCAGCACCTCGAATCTTCTTCAACATGCCTGATGGTGAAACCCTTTCCTGATGTCTCTATTTATGCTACTGCATCCGCCTTCTCCCGGACACCCAGGCTTGAGATCTCAATGTTTTATTCAACTTCTCTCTTGTCCTCATTCAGTCAGTTTCTAAAGGCACTTAATTTCCTCATCCTTTTTATTTCACACCTTAGCTTATAATCAGACAATTCTTAAAAATGCAAACATTCAGTTTTAAGTGAAATATAGGCTATTTGGAAAACAGTAGGTAACTTATTATTGATAAAAATCCCTACTAGAGCCATAGCTTTAAAGCAATGTAATCTAGCAAATTTGAGGTGCAGAATGAAGCCCAGAACCTATATCTAATTCTGAATGCACCGAGAACATCAAATTCCAACCTAGGGCTGAATATCAAAGGAGAAATTTAAAGTGCTATAATTTTTGATCCATCTGTTAAAGGAGAATTTATCTAAATTCCGAACTATGGTTTGGTAAGTAGGCTATTTAAACAATACCTACATCTATCCACTGCGTGTGTAGTGTGAGGGCTCTATCAGCAAAGACATGATGATCCTTTTGTCTTTTGACACTGCAATTTAAATTTTATTCTTTAATTTTCTGAAATGCATCAAATACCAGTAGCCTCTGGCTGCTTATAAAATATTTATTTTAAGAATTATTCAATAAAAAATCCAAACAGCAGCTGAGCTCATAAATAATTTAGCAAATGGCAAACTGACTTTTATTCATATGCATCGGGCAGACCACAGAGCTGCTGCTGCCCCGAACCCTGAAGGCAAACGTCCTGTGAGAGAATTCTGGCAGAGCAAGATGAGTAAAATACAAACAGCCCCACTCTCCTCGCCATCAAATTTGCATTCGGGGCAAGACTCGCTGTCTCTCTTTATTATTATTTCCATAAAATAGGGCATGTCTCAGCTACTGAGGTCTTTTAGACCTCTTTCAGGGAAACACGCAGTATTTTTAGAGTGGCAAAGGAGGGCCATTTATTTGGAGTGGCAATGGGTTTCCTTTGGCCATTGGCTGATGTGCCATCAGTCTGGCGTCTGTGGTTCCACCCTAAACCTTTGGGCAGCATCGCTAGGTAGATTTTTCTGGTACCTGCAGCTGAATTCTTTTAACTACTGGCTGTAGGCTTAACATTCAATTTTACTTACTAATATGAATGCACCATTTCTGTGAAGCTATAATCCAGTGTTTGCGACTCTGTCCCTCTATCACAGCAGACATAATGGGCTTTGATGGACTGCTCTTGCCAGATGCACTGATGGCTGGGTACAGTCTGTCCAAAAATTCAGTGTCCCTCTGCCAGTGTTTTTCTTCCCTTATTATATACCAGAAATGAAGGCCTCAGTGGATTACTCTTCCCAGGTGTATAAAGGCCCAGAGAAATAAGGAAGTATATTATCGGCGATTAGATAACAGGTACACAAATATGCTATGGCCCACCTGTTCTGTATTTCTGTTTTAATTTATTTTATTTTTATTTATTGTTTTTTTATTGCTTAAAGTATTACAAAGGGTATTACATATGTGTCCTTTTTTTTGTTCTGTATTTCAACAGAGATTTTGTTTTTAACAGTTTTTGACTGACTTTTAAAATTTTGATGGTGATATTACCTATAAAAATAAGTGAAATCTTATTTACTTATTACAGTGATAAATAACTTTGAAATGTAAGACAGTCTCTAATGGTCACATTTATAGCTACTCAGATGTATACTTCATTGGTCACTAACATAAGAAATGGTAAGACAATGCATGATATTGGCTATAGGAACCTCTAGAACAATACCCCCATCTTCTTTTTAAAAAAAATATATTTTATTGATTTTTAACAGAGAGGAAGGGAGAGGAATAGAGAATTAGAAACATCAATCAGCTGCCTCCTGCAAACCCTCTACTGGGGATGGGCCTGCAACCAAGGTACATGCCCTTGACTGGAATCGAACCTGGGACCCTTCAGTCCGCAGGCCGACGCTCTATCCACTGAGCCAAACCGGTTAGGGCCCCATCTTCTTTTTTAAAAGAAATGTGTGTCTAATAAAACTGAAACATTACAGAAGGTTAGTTTGTAACTGCTTCTTGGTTTTTCCTCACATCCTTTCTTTTTGACTTTTGCTTTCCTGGGAAATAAGGTTATGAAAATGCAGTACTTACAGTCTGTTGCTCAGAATTCAAGTGTCATAAGTTAAAGCATATATTTGGCTTTTATAAATAGTTAATATCCTCCAGGGATTATATTTTGTGTATTACGCAGGCGTTAGTATGAGAAAAGGTAGACTATTTCTACCTGCCTTCCATATCAGTCAAATCACATCTCTGCCTTTCTGTACTCCCAGAAGGGATGCCCCATCTCAAATGTTGGGTAATTAAATTTGATGATAAATACTATTTATTTAATATTATTACTGTTTGACTTTCTTACCAAAAGAGTATAAATGGGAATGTTTGGTGTCTCTACAGAACCAAGCATATACTTTTCTCTCTTCTTTTAAGAGGCATCCCCCTCCCCCCTCTTTTTTTAAAGAGAGGCACCGCAGAACTCTGGTAGTTCCACAAATATGCCAGGTTCTCTTTTGCCTCAAGCTCTTTGCACTCATCTCAGATACCACATAGACTACCCCTTACTTTCTTCAGCTTCTTCTTAAACTTTTCTTATTAGAGAGGCCTTTTGACCAAGTTATCCAAATAGCAACCCTCTCCAAACCCCATACTTTTTTTCTGCTGATTCCCCCCACCCTCCCTTTTTTTTCCTTTTTTTCCCTTTTTTTATCCTCGCTTGAGGACATGGTCACTGATTGTAGAGAGAGAGGAAGAGAGAAAGAGAAACATCTATCGACTTCCTCCTGCATGCCCCCAACCAGGGATTGAACCGGCAACCTAGGTATGTGCCCTGACTGGGAATCAACCCTTTTGGTGCACGGGATGACGACGCTGCAACCAGATGAGCCACCCAGCCAGATCTCTGCTGATCCTTTTTTGTTTCTTCATATAATTACCTGACGTATTGTTTCTCAGTCATTGTTTACACACACACACACACACACACACACACACACACACACACACACACTATTATATCTCTCCATTGTCTAACATAAAGTCTGGCACATGGTGGAGGCTTACTAAATGTTTTAATGAAGGAATGATTAAATCATATTTATTGAATATTCATGGCCATTTTAATCTACTATGTGTAACCAATGCTGAGAATGGAATAGATGTTAACATTTTGCCCTTATTTTCTTGAGCTCTTTCTCCTAGAGAAATAAAAAAGTGACAGAGCAAAAGTTCTATTTCCCCACCCCATCAATCCCAGTAATCATGCTCCAGAAGTTATTGTGTATTGATCCCATGCATTGATACTGTAACTTTATCTAGCCACAAACAATATATAGATTTTTGTGTTTTAAATGTATATTTAAATATATGATGCTTTGCAATTCAAATCTATTTTCAACTTTCTCTTTTCACTAATCGTTATGTTTTTAAATGTATCTATAATTGGACATGTGTTTTAACTGTCGAATAGCATTACTTTGTGTGAATAAACAAATAATCATTTATCCATTTCACACACACACACACATACACACACACACACACACTTTCTCTTTATTAAAAAAATGTTGCTGCAAATTCCTTGAAAACAAATCTAAGAATTTCAGGAGGTCTCCTCTGTCCAGTATGGGAGGCATTACCTACACGTGGCTTTGAGCACTTGAAATTCAAATTGAGTGTGCTCTAGTTATAAAATACATATCAGATTTTGAATATTTAGTACAAAAAATATATATAATGCCTCAATACTTTAAAAATGGATTACATTAAAATGATAATGTTTTGAATATGCTGAGTTAATTAAAATATTATTAAAATTAGTTTCGCTTGTTTCTTTTTACTTTTTTAATGTGGCTGCTAGAACATTTAAAATTGTATATGTGGTGCACATTATATTTCTGCTGGATAGAATTTCTCAGAGGGTTTTCACCTCCAGCTTTATAGCTATTGCCAAATAGTTCTCCCACGTGGTTGCCCAGAGCACGCCTCCCCAGGGGTGTGTTATAAGAGTTCCCATTTCCTATATTCCCCCCAATCCTTGTTTCAGACAACACTTTTTGCCAGTCTGATAAGGTATGAAAAATGGTACCTAGTCATTGTTTTTGTGAGCATTTCCCTGGTTACTAGTGAAGTTGAGAACTTCTCGTATGCTTATTGACCATTTTCTTAATAATGGCTTTGCCGTAAGGCCCATTTTTATCGGGTTTTCATATAGCGGTGCTACCATTTTTGGATTACTGGTTGCCAGGTTTACTGTCTGCTTTTCTATGAATTTATGTTTTGAGTTTCTATCTTATTTAATTCTTAGACCAGCCAGAGGAATCTAGAAGGGTCGAAGAAAATTTCTTCCTCCTTCCAGATGCATAAAATTTTATTAAAGAAAGTAGACATATCTAAGTGTTATCCTGATGTTCTGAAGAAATATTGCCAAGTTTCTACACTACTCCTCTATACATTTAAGAATGGTATTTTCATCTTTTTACCTTGGAATTTTAACAATATAAAGATAGTTTATTTTGACAGTCTATGAACTTAATAGAGATTTTAAAATCTCCTGAGAGAAAATTAGTATGATCAATAAAAACATTGCTCTCCAAAACGAATAAAACACATGAGGGCGGACATTTAGGGTAGAGATGGTAGATTCATTCTCTGTTGCTACTGTAATATATTACCACCGATTTAGTGGCTTAAAACAACACAAATTTATTGTTTAACAGTTCTGTAGGTTAGAGGTCTGACATGGGTCTTACTAGGCTAAAATCAAAGTGTCGGCAGGGCTGTGTTCCTTTTTGGGAGTCTCTAGGAGGGAATTCATCCCCCTGCCTTTTCCATTTTCTAGGGTCTGCCCACATTCCTTGGCTCCTGTCCACCCTCCCTCCATTCTCAGCGCCAATCACATTGCACCTCTGATCATTCTCCCTTAGTCATATCTCCCTCTAAGTCTTTTCTTGGCCTCCCTTTTCCATCTTTAAGAAAACTTGTGATTACAGTGGGCCCATCTGGATAATCCAGGATAGTCTCTCTAGTTTAAGTTCAGTTACTCAGCAATATTAATTCCATCTGCAACCTTAATTTCATTTTACCAAGTAATCTAATATATTCACAGGATCTTGGGATTAGGATGTGGACATCGTTGAGGGGCCATTATTCTGCCTATCATAGATGCCAGGTTCCATTTTGGACATGTTGAACTTAAAGTCTCTGTGGTGTGTCAAAGTGGAATTTCTTATGTATAGCTGTAAAGATGAATTTGGAGCTCAATTTAAAAAATATATCTATCTATCTGGTAATACATGTTTAAGGAGGTACCGATATATTTGTAGTCGGAGCTGTGTATATGGAAGAACTTGGGATGGAATAGTGAATAGAATGAGAGGAGAAGGGGAAAGAGGGGACCTAAGGAGAGGGGTGAAAAGTCAAGGATAGAAGACGGGGGTGGACAAGATTTAAAAGAAGGGCAATATGTGTACTTTTGGGGACATGCCAAGACATTGAAGGAATTCATTGATGGTTTCTAGTTAACCAGAAAAGTAATGGTTCGAGTCATTCCCTACCAGGGACAATGAGAGGGATCTTGAGACTGATGAAGGTTTGAAGTGGTCCTTGAGGACTGAAGGAAGGGGAGCTAACAATTAGTTAAAAGGATTGCTGAGTTGTTCCTGGGGCTTACCTGAGCGTATTCCAGTAGTCTTCTGAGAGGCTAATGAACATGAAAAATTCTCCAAGAAAAAACAGGCATGCTTAAGAATTAATTTCGGACCTATCTAGTCACTTCATGAAGAGAGGAGTGTGTATACTAGGGCTACCCATGAGTTAGATCACAATTCGTAGCCTTGTTTCATATGAAAAAACAACCCATGTGAATTCTAAACAACAATCTAAGAAACAAACTGTGGCACTTGATCCACTGGTGATTCCTCTGCCTGTTAACATTCTTTATCACCTGGTCCCACTTTTTATTTAACCTCATTTTTTACTCTACTGCACGTCTCCCTTGGTCTAGTTAGCCAGTTTCTTCACGGATTAATACTTTTTACCTGTTGGCCTTTACTTATGATCTTCCTCTTCCACCTGACATGCAGGTGACCTCGCTCCGATGCCTCTGCCGATAGCACTTAACCTGAAGGTTTGCATGCATGCTCACTGTAATGATTTCAGTCCATTAATCTCTCTCTCCTCTGAACTCCTTATCGGTATCTCTCATAGCTGCTTCACCTATAAGAACCCTTAGCTGTGAATTAACTTGTGTCATTCTTTATAGCTTCTCATGTGTTAGTTTTCTCAACGTTCTTATTCAGACATTTAATTAATATTTTTATTGTTTCTTATGTGCCAGACCTTATACCAGGGGCTGGGTATAAAGTAATGTTCAAAACAGATGTGGTCCTTATTTCTACTTCTGAATCTCCCACCTTGCCTAAAGTAGTGCAAAGCCCATAATAGGCACCTAATCGTACATGCTATTGATTATGATATGAGGCAAGATGCCTGTTAAGGCTACCCTCGATGCTGGTGTTGCAGTCTGGAGTGAGAATACAGGGCTCTGCTATGCTAGATATACCGTAGCATGTGCTTAATCTTGAAAATCCATGGGCAGGACCCAAGTGCTTTCCAGAGAACAGAGATGCTGAGTAGAAGACTGACTTTAGGCTTGGCATGTAAATGCTTCAGGTGATAACAGACATTTGCCAGGCTAATGAAGAGCAGGGAAACCAAAATACAGGCTGCAGAAGTTTCTGAAATTATAGGTCACCACACAGAGAGTACAGAAAGAAGCATTCTGGCTTTCCTGGAAACTGAAGGACACTTTAAATCTGTCGCAATTTATAGTAAATTTGATGGAGCCTTATTGAGCTGTCTTGTAAGTAGAAATGATATCATTTATGGAGGTTCTGGGACACACTCAAGGTGACATTAAACAGATTCAAAATCTACTTGCATAGAATTTGGTGTCTAACATGGGAGGGGGTATAATAGACCAGTGGACCAACTGCCTCACATTGGGGGTCTTTAGGTTCTCCTTCTCCCACGGCCAAGGAGAAGATCAAAGCTGTTCTGAGTTAAATAGCTCTTTTTTTAATGGACAACACAACTTTGTTACATGTACATGTGTGAGTGCGGTGTGTGGTGTGTATAAGGGTGTGGGGAACGCTAACTTTGTGTTGGGTTAGGGCAGCGGTTCTCAACCTTGGCTGCACATTAGAATCACCCGGGAATCTTTTTAAAATCCTGATTTCTGGGCCTCATCCTCCGGAAATTCTGTTTCTTTGTTATGGGGTGAGGCCACAACATTAGTAACAAAGAAACAGAATTTCCGGAGGATGAGGCCCAGAAATCAGGATTTTAAAAAGATTCCCGGGTGATTCTAATGTGCAGCCAACATTGAGAACCACTGGGGTTAACAGGCAACTAAGTAATTATGGGCCTGACAAACTACAATTAGATATGACTGGGATAAAACACTTTCTAAAGAAGTGAAAAAGGAGAGGAAAAAACAAAACGAAAAAGGAGAGAATGTGCAAGGAAGTTAAAGGGATAATCTTTTACAGTTGGCGAGAGCATCTGAATTGGGGTGGGAGGGGGGTTGTTGAGGCCAAGGTCCACGTACAGAGGTTTGGAGGTGGTCAGGAGAGGCTGGGGGAGCAGCCTATAGAATGTGACCAAGGCTTGGAAGGTTTGGGAGAGGAGAGTTCGAGGGTTTACTGTGGGCACAGGAGTACGTAGGAACAAGCCCAGGGCATCAAGGACCTTCAGGAAGAGAAATTTTGTCTCGAACCTGTGGGTGGTCATGTTGAACTAGCAAGAAAGAGACCGGGACCTCACTGGATATTCAGAATAACTGTGAGGAAAGTATTAGCATTGTTTGTTTTTTTTTTAAATATATTTTATTGATTCTTTACAGAGAGGAAGGGAGAGGGATAGAGAGTTAGAAACATCGATGAGAGAGAAACATCGATCAGCTGCCTCTTGCACACCTCCTACTGGGAATGTGCCCGCAACCAAGGTACATGCCCTTGACCGGAATCGAACCTGGGACCCTTCAGTCCACAGGCTGACGCTCTATCCACTGAGCCAAACCGGTTAGGGCTAGCATTGTTTTTATTGTCCAGATGAGGAAACTGGTTCCTACTATGACATGTGGCTAGTCGACGGAAAATTCAGAAGTTGAATCTCACTTTAAATATGCAAATCCATTTCTCTTTTCACTGGTGGATACGCATTTGATTATTGGGGGATACATTTAATGTAAAATTGGTTGGCCCCTCCCTGGCTCTGGCTACATGAGTCTAGTTTTCATGGACTGGAAAAGAGAAAGTGCCTCCCCAAACGAAGGAATTTCCTTTTCATCAGGGAGGCTAAGCTCATTGGTTTCCAGCTTTTTTCTAATCCCAATCAGGTACACGCTCTTCTTCAGCTTTCTCCCTGGGTCTTGCCCCCTGGATGTCACCTTGAAAGTCAAACTTTAGCACTGAGCCCAGTTTCACACTTCAATTGACAACTTACTGAAAACTTAATTGATAAGTAATGTTCACTGAAGTGGAAAATTGAGGCGTTATCTTAGTGATTCAGGCCCATGCAAATTTTTCACCAGAAATACCCAAATAATGAGGGAAACATGTAAACAGGATCGTGCAGATTCTGATGTGTTCCTTGGAGCTCAAACACAGAAAACTGAAGAGAAACAGAAAGAGGCTCTACTTGTTTATTCTGAATGCAACTAATATTGATGAAGTATCCTACCATATGGTGGGGACTGCACACACAGCCAGAAATATATTGGTGCATGTTCTTCATTGTGTGTTGACTGGGAAACTACTCACCCCAAGAATGAGCCACCTGGAAACATGCTTTCAAGAAAGGTGTAGATTCATTTAAGAGATACGTATAGGGTCATTGTGGGGAAGATGGGGCTGTTGGAGAACACATCCCTCTCCCTATGAGGAGTAGCACATGACCATATCCCTCCTGTACAAAATCCCTCAGCGACACAATGGCTAGAACCACCAGTATAGCTCAGCGCAGAAATGCTTACGTGCCTTTGAATCTTTTTCTTGTTTATGGAATGATTCAATTGCTGCTTCAGTCCTCCGCTGAAGTGTGCAGCTTAGCTTTCTAATCTTTACATTCACACACACGCATTGATTTTCTTTTTCAATTATACCAAGTTGCCTCCTAAAGTTAAGAGTCTTATAGGTGTCAATTAATATGTTTAAAATAAGAAAATATAAACACATATTCTGAAGTGTTTTTTTAATTCTAAAATTTTTAAGAGTTTTTAACAATTCAGTACTTTAGTGTTCTATTCTACACTTTCATTCTGTTGTCAGTAGGTGGCAGCATATTATCTTTTACTCACTGTTGAAGGAGAGAGGGGAAATAGGTTTTCAAAGAGCCCTGTTTTGTAAAGACAACCTTGACCAGAACAAAGGCAAATAGTTCCCATAGATAATCCTCATTATCTTATAAAGGCATTTCTTTAATTCTCTACAGTATTTTGTATTTGTAGTGCCTTTATTTTAAATTCTATTCTCATTAGCTCATCACTAACACACCATTATTTGTACAAAGTTAGCTTTATTTGAGTTTGGGAAAATGTGGCTTCTTGTGGTTAAGAGCCCAGCTAAGAGATGGAAACCCTGAGTAACATGAACTCGTTTTGGAAAGTGTTCTCTGGGCTGCCGTTGGACGGTAGTGATTGGAGAACTAAGGAGAAATGATCTTTCCTGTGTCCATTTTCAGGATTGTTGTCCCTCTCCAGGGTGAAACAGATGGAAATAAAAATCACCAATTTATTACTTATCTATTTGGACCTTATAGCTGTCTTAGGATTTTGATCCATGCCAGTGTTTTTAGAGGAAGGGGGCATATTTGCTCGTTAGGAAAACTCAAAATAATTCCAAAGGCATGTGTACTACTTGGCCTTTAAAGCCAAAAGACTTCCAAGCTTTTTTAAAAAAGTGTATAAAGACAGAGTAATCGGTTCAGTTCAACAGATACTTATTGAGTGATGCTTCATTTAATTATCCAACAAACATTATTCTTTTTACCTTTGCTCTTTAAAAGGTATGACGCTAGGTGCTGAGGAAATACCAGGTGAAGATGGCATACTTCCTGCCTTCAGGTCGTTGTTCTAAGACAGAGGATAAGACGTGCCAAACAAATATACATAAGGCACCTTATGTCCAATAAATGTTTATTAAATGAACAAAGTAGCCTGAAATAGTTTGTTAAATGTGCTATGGGGCTTCAAAGGGGGAAATCAGGTAGACAGGTTAGGGAAAGTGCATGGAAGAACTGGTTTCTGCCGAGGCTTTGGGGGAAGATGCAATTGAGGGGTCAGGAGGCAGAGGTACTCTCGGTGCCTGGGCCACCGGAACAGAGGCACGCTGGGAAATGCCAGGTAGCCCAGTCGGGCAGGAGTGTAGCTAAGGCATCAGCCTTGCACGAAAGAATTAGCAAGAGGCACTGTGGGACCTCATAACCCCCGGCAGTGCACTGACTCACTCACAAGTCCATGCAGGCACTCGGACACCAGAGCTTCGTCAGGCCCCTCCTGCGGCCTTTTCACTCAGAGCCCAGGCCCTTGTGAGGTGAGGGCAAACCCCTTGTTCTTCCTTGTCAACCGAGGTAACAATGTTTCCTTATTTATTTAGAACAATGACTCTTTAAAAATAATGTAAACTTAATGAAAAATTCAAGCAATTCTGAGAAATGTGAATAAGAAGAAAATGCCCCAAATGTCATCACTTAGGAAATAATCATCGTTAACGTCTGGTACCAATTTTCACCTCTTGCTTTGCATATATACAGATGGCAGGCTGTCTGTCTGTCTAGGAATATGTCTGCAAAACTGGGACTATGTTGTGCATACTAATTTTACATTGAAGTATTACATTTAATTCTACTTGAATGTTAAAAGAAGAAAAAGAAACCGATAAAAAAATGAAGGTACTATGAATCCTTTCTTTGATTTTACTTGCTTTTTAAAAAACATTGGTAATATATTCACATTGTACATATTTTAAAAACATGTTGGTGAAAAGGTAGTGATGATTCTGCCCTCTCTCTGCCTCCCATCTATCCACCGTCCTTCCCCAGAGGAGTTTCTGTTACCAGGTTCTTGGCCATTTTCCAGAGAGCTCAATGTTGTAAAAACTTCTTTACCACAGAGGTAACCGTTTCTAAGAATAAGGGGGTGAGGGGCTATAAAGCCTTAAAAACTTGGAGCTATTATGTTCTTATGACTGTACATTTTACTATTTTTTAATAGTAGTATCGAATGCTGGGCATTGTGCTAAGAACTTCATATGGGTTATTTCATTCGGTGCCCACAACACTCATCCTCATCTTACCGTAAGGGGACCAAGGCAGGTTAAATCATTCGTTTGAGGCCAAAAATGAGACCAGGCAGAGGCAAGATGGACACTCAAGTAGTCTCAACCCTGAACTGCCGGCCTGCACGCCTCCTTTCAGTACTGAATGTAACACCAGGCTCCCCCGGCGAGGCCACTCATTCCTGTGAAGCTGGGCTTGGTCTCTGGTAGTTTTTCCCGAGAAGGGCTGCTTCTGCTAAGGCCTTGCATGTTTAAGAATGTGTGCCCGTTGCCTTTATTCTCAAACAACAAAACTGTCCATGTTCTTAAGTCACACTTTCTTTCCCTTGGGAAGTTGTAAACAAAGCTTCATTACCTTCTGGCATTGCCACGGAGAATTCTAAGCCCGTCTAACTTGATTCTCCCACGGAGGTAACTTCTTTTATTTTTTACCTTGATTCCTCTTACTCTTCCTTTTAATTCCCAGAGGTAATTAACCTAGCCAGGCTATGTATCCGTTTTAATTATCAGTTTTTCCTGAAACATGAACTGCCTGTTTTACATACGAAGTTACTTCTTTGTTAATTTTGGGGAAATTTGCTTTTAAAAATACTCTTTTCTGTTTTGTTTTTTCTGGTTCTCCACTTCCGAGACACCAGTCATCCTTGTCTCTCTTTTATGTTACTTCCTCTCTAATTGTCCAATCCTTTCTTCTTTGTTTCTAAATGTGCAGTGACAGGAGTAGGCTTCCCTTCTCTGCCAGTATTGCAATTCAGCCTGTTTGATCGTTGATGTTTCTCATTTATCAGTTCTCTGGTGGTGGTGGTTTTAGTCCCAATTGTAGTCTTTGCTCAGCTGTTCCCCTTTTACCTCTGTTGTTTTACCATTTTGTCTTTAAGATCATATTAAGTTTTTATATAATACAAAACAGTGGCAAGGAATTCTTTCCTAATTGTTGAGTCATATATTCTTTCAGACTGGGTCCTTCACCTGTCTTTTATGTGCTTGTTCTTATCTGCCCTCCCTTTGATTTTTTTCTGTAGTATGTTTGCATAATCACCATATCATTTCTTTTCCTCGTGCTTATGCTTAACAGAGAAAGTAGTTGCCGAGACTTTGTACTTACTTGGATGTATTATGGGTAAATTCTTGATTTCTTTCCCATACTGACTAGGATATGTCATTGTTCCCACTACATTGCAGAGGAGGACCAGGATGCTGTATTAATTTTCTGTTGCCTGAGGTGTTGCAGTGAAAGAGGGGAGGGCAATAGACATCAGCTGGGGCTGTGTGCGCCTTGAGGGGAAAATCAATGCATTCCTATTAGAGAGAGAGAGAGAGAGAGAGAGAGAGAGAGAGAGAGAGAGAGAGAGAGAGAGAGAGAGGATATACTTTAATTCCCAGAGATGGTAAAATCTATGTTTATATTTAAAAAGAAAAACATTGTCCTAACCACAAGGTAAACTGCACACCCGCTTCTGAAGACAGAGTCGTTTCTCTCGTTATCACACGGGAGGCAGTATAATGTGGTGGTTGGACCTCGGTTCAAATCCTAACTCTGCCACTGGACTGGCTGTGTAACCATGAACAAGGCCCAGCATTTCTAAGTCTCAGCTTCCAAACTAGGGATAATAGAACCTACCCATAAAGCTGTTGTGAGTGATTAATGGACTTACACACAGGAAGGCTTTAGCACCATGCCTGGCATACAGTAAGCACTCAATTAATGCAGCGATTATTATCCAGAAGAGGAGCCATTTCCTTTTGTTCATGCTCCTGATTGCAGAGTTTGACAGGGAATTTCATGAATGAAGGCCTGAAGGAGCCGCCTACCTTCTGATTATCGCATCTTGGCTATACAAGGACAAAAAGGGCATCTGAAAATAAAAATGTGGATCACACATACATTAACGGTGGGAAGGTAAATGACACAGTCACTCTGGAAAGCAGTTTGGCAGTTTTTTAAAAACTAAACATGCAATTACTATTCAACCCAGCAGCTGTACTCTTGGGCATTTACCCCAGAAAAATGAAAACAGGTTCACTCAAATACTGGGCATGAATGTTCATGGCAGTTTTATTTGTTGGATCTAAAAACTAGAGTCAATCCAGATGTCCTTCAATAGGTGACTAGTTAAACAAAATGCAATACATACACCATGGAATATTACTAAACAATAATTGAGCTGGTGAAACATGTAATAGCTCGTTGCATCTCAAGGGAATTTTGCTGAGCCAAAAAGCCAATCCCCAAAGATGACACGCTGTGTGATCCATTTATATAACATTTATGAAAGGCAAAATTTTACAAATGGAGAACAGGTTAGTGATTTCTAGGTTCTGGGGGGATTTTTTTAGGGATTGGGGAAGGAGGAAAGAAGATATGTGTGTTATAAAAGGACAACGTATGGGATCCTTGTGCTATTGGAACTGTTCATTATCTTTACTATGATGGTGGATATGCAAACCCACACAGGTGATAAAATTGTGCAGAACTTGATGCACAGATACACACACACATATAAACACACATGAATGAGTACAAGTAAAGCAGGAAATCTGATATGAATAAGATAGGAGGATGGTGTCAATGTCAATATATGGGTTGGAATATTAAACTACATTATAGTTTTCCAAAATGTTACCATTGGTAGAAACTGTACAAGGGATATTTCTTACAACTAAATGTGCATCTACAATTTTCCTCAAACATTCCAATTAAAAATGAAAAGGAAAAATGTTGCCCCTCCTCCCCATAAAAATAGTGAATATCTTTCTCTACTTTGAAGCATCGACAGATTCCCAGGCAGAAAATTATTTTGTAATCTCTGCATCGGAAGGAAAGAGTGTGAGACTATATTATACTCCCTGGTCCTAACAGCTCCCCACCCCCAGGGGTGTGGATGGGGCACTGGCAAAGAGTTCTGCCAGTTGAAGAAGGGTAGGGTAAGAGCAGGAGAAGAGTCTCTATCAGTGGTTCTCAAACTGTGGGTCGCGAACAATGAAAATACATCCTGCATATCAGATTTTTTTTTTTAATATATTTTTTATTGATTTTTTACAGAGAGGAAGGGAGAGAGATAGAGAGTTAGAAACATCGATGAGAGAGAAACATCGATCAGCTGCCTCCTGCACATCTCCCACTGGGGATATGCCCGCAACCCAGGTACATGCCCTTGACCGGAATCGAACCTGGGACCTTTCAGTCCGCAAGCCGACGCTCTATCCACTGAGCCAAACCGGTTTCGGCTGCATATCAGATTTTTACATTATGATTCATAACAGTAGCAAAATTACAGTTATGAAGTAGCAACGAAAATAATTTTATGGTTGGGGGTCACCACAACATGAGGAACTGTATTAAAGGGTCGCGGCATTAGGAAGGTTGAGAACCACTGCAAGTGATTTTGATTTGAGCCAAGGAGTAATGGGATGTGTTTGGAGCTGTGGTACAGAAAGAATCCACCCTAGTGGAATATGTTAAAGAGAACAGAGGGGCCCGGTCAGCATGGCCCAGTGATTGAACATCAACCTATGAACCAGGTTCGATTCCTGGTCAGGGCACATGCCCCGGTTGTGGGCTCGGTCCCCAGTGGGGGGCGTGCAGGAAGCAGCTGATCAATAATTCTCATCATTGATGTTTCTCTCTCTCCTTCTTCGTTTCTGTCTGAAATACACACACACACACACACACACACAGAAGAGGATAATTTGTCAGGAAATGTGAGATAGATCTAGGAGCTCAGGACACCACTTCCTGGTATAATTTTGGAGGTGCTTAGCAGTTCCCTCAGTTTAGTAACCATCTCTTTCTGGTCTTGGTGTTTGGCATTTGCCTGTTCATCAACCCTTATATTAAGGTTTGGAATATCCCACGCACTTCTGAAATCTGTGATGCTGATGTATGTCATTTTTGGCATCAGTTTATTCAGCTCAAGTATCTCCAGCCAGACTAAGATTGGAGAGTAAAGCGACGTATAAGAGATTGTGAGGTTTGGTGGCAGAGGAGAGGTGCAGGAAAAGACCAAAATCTATTCGGCCGCCCAGGAGAGCTGTGTGATGGGCTGCAGAGCAGGGGCGCCCGGCCATGCAGGACGCCACATGGGGGCGCTAGAGGACTACGGGAGATCTTGGGAACTGCCGCGTGCAGTCTTACATTCTTTGTATAAATCATTTCATGAAATATGACAATCTTCTGTGAGCTATGTGTTATCATTATTTTAAAGAGAAGAAAGCTGAGGCTCAGGTAGCTTAAGTAATTTGTCCATAGTTAGGAAGTGGCTGAGCCGGAGAGCTTCTGAGCACATACCCACGGCTTTCCCGCTGTGCCACAATGCCTTCTTCCAAAATCTTGTATTTAATGAAAAATTCAACTGATGGTACACTGGTGAAAACAGCCAAAGGTAAAAAAACAACAACCACCAAACTCACCTCTAGTTACCATTCAGTAGCTCTGATCTCCTCAGCCACGTTTCTGAAAAAAGTTTCCTCCATATTTGGTCCCCACTTCCTCACTTTCATTCACTCTTGGACTCCTTCCCGTCAGGCTTCAGCCCCACCGGCCACTGAAAGTGCCCCTGCGTGGACCACCAAGGTCCTTCCACCGATGAGAGGAGTTTTACTTGGACTTTCAACAAGGTAGGCTAATACTTTTCAATGATAACTGCATATTAGAGTTACCCAGGAATAATAATAATTATTATTATTATTTTGTCAGAGAGGAAGAGAGAGGGAGAGAGAGATAGAAGCATCAATGATGAGAGAGGATCATTGATTGGCTGCCTCCTGCATGCTCCTTACTGGGGATTGAGTCCACAACCCAGGCATGTGCCCTTACCAGGAATCAAACCATGACCTCCTAGTTCATAGGTCAACACTCAACCACTGAGGCACACTGGCCAGGCAGAATTATTATTTTTTTTAAACATTCAGGCCCAGGCTCAGTCCCCTGAGGTTGTGGTTTAATTGTTCTAGGGTGGGATGTGTCGTTAGCACAATGGGCAGTGCTCAGGGGCTTTATGTGGGATGGTAACATAATTTGATTAGGTTACTCACTAGGATTGTAAGCATTGGAGGGGGAGAGAAGGAGAAGCATTTGAAAATGGATTCAATGGGATTCAGTGACTGATGGGAGACAGCACATGGTTGGCTATTTGGATCTGGAGCTCACAAGGGAATCAGAGGTTGTTAGCATTATTAAAAAACAAGGCAATAGCCCTGGCTGGTTTGGCTCAGTGGATAGAGCATGAGTCCATGGACTAACGGGTCCTGGGTTTGACTCCAATCAAAGGGCATGTACCTCGGTTGCAGGCTCAATCCCTGGTGATCCCGGCCCTGGTAGGGGCTCCTGTGGGAGGCAGCCAATCGATATGTCTCTTTTACATCAATGTTTCTCTCTCTGTGTCTCTCCCCTCCCTTCCACTCTCTCTAAAAATATCAATGGAAAAATATCTTAGGGTGAGGATTAAAAACAACAAAAAAATAAAACCCAAACCCAGAAAACAACAACAAGGCAACTATCCCCAAATAGAGTCACTTATGCTAAGTCCTATGTTACCAAACCAAGATTTAACTTAATTACAGTTTCAGTTCTTCCAGTAATGGAATCTTCAACCAACCAGTCAGGAATGGCCTAATAGGCCCCTGTTATCCCCCAAAGGGAAGTACCCTCGCAATAACCAATCTGCTTTTTGCCTAATATAACTTCCTTGTTCCTACTCTCCTCTGCCAATATCTTTCATTTTGTACAGCTCTCTGAAGCTCCTTCCTACCTGCTAGATTGGATGCTGATTGATTTATGAATCACTGAATGAAGTCAACAAGACCTTTAAAATGTATTCAGTTGAATTTTGTTTTTTAACAGCCTATAGATTATATATAAGGGTTGTTTCTCCTGCCACTGCAGACAGCCAGTCTGATTTGTAGAAGAAAGAAGAGAGAAGGCAAAAAGAAAAAAATGTAGGGAAGGAGGGAGGGATGATTCAGCTAATGGCATTTAACTCGAACTGGATGTTGAACTGGGTGATTCTTCTTCTTTCACAGGTAGCTGGAAAGTAAGTGTTGTGGTCACCTCTTAGTTACAATAGATGATAAAATAGTAGTGTGTCTATCAAAGTGGCACAATACTCCTTGGAATCTAATTTTCAGGAGGTAACAGAAATCCTGCCTCCTTTATAGATGATGGGGGGCAATGGCCAGTTAGAGCTGGGAGCCCACTGTCGCCTCTCTTCCCCGCTGGGTGACAGTGACATCCTTCACATTGGGGACTTGGAATTGGCCACAGTTGCAGTATTTACGCCATAGAAATGACCAACTACTAGAAACGAGCACTTTTTCTTCCCAGAAAGCTGGTTGTTGAATGTTCACCAACATGTCAATATCTGCAAATAAGACATTCAAAGAAAGCTTCACCTGCATTTAGTATTAATCTGATGTCAAATTAGAAAGTCAAATGAAGAATCAAAATATTAACTACAATAGACAATTAGAGTTTAAAGTATTGCATTTTCTGGTTATTACATTCTTTTCTTTCCCTTCTGAGTTTGCAATCAACAGAAACCTGATTAAGGGTCACTGCAGCCTTAGCCGGTTTGCTCAGTGGATAGAGCATTGGCCTGTGGACTGAAGGGTCCCGGAGTTGATTCTGGTCCGGGGCACATGCCCGGGTTGCAGGCTTAATCCCCAATAGGGGGCATGCAGGAGGCAGCCGATCAATGATTCTTTCTCATCATTGATGTTTCCATCTATCTCTCCCTCTCCCTTCCTGACTGAAATCAATAAAAAAATATATATTTTTAAAAAAGGGTCACTGCATAGCTCTGTGGCCAAGTGGGTTTCCTAATTCCTTTTCCCTGGGCTGAGTTCATCCACCTGTTGCTGGCAGAGCTGGACCCGCATGGGCCTGTGAGTCTCCCTCACAAGGGCTTGCTGGAGAGAGAATGTGTTTGTCCTGAGCTCTGGCCATTCTGAGCAAAAGAGAGACAGAGGAAGAGACAGACAGCGGCTGCACCCTGCACACCCAGGTCCTGCTTCCTCAGCGTCCCAGTCACACTGTCTGTGTGGGTCACTTCTCTTCCCTGGGCGGGGACACTGACAGGAATGGAAGGAAGGGAGGAAGAAGACCCTAGTTTATGTGCCAAGGTAGGACTGGAGTTGTGGCCGAGAATGGTTTGCTCTGCAGTGTATATCCCCAGGCATTTTGCTCTGTAGTGCAGTTGAAGTAAAGGGTGGGAAGGCTTTCAAACCTTTTTATGGAAAGTTGTAGTGGTGGATTTTACCTACAGAGGCACCTAAACTATAGGCTAGGCAGATTTTATTTCTCTTTCTCCTTTTTAAAAAGTTGTCAGTGTCCAGCTGGTGTGGCTCAGTGGTTGAGCATCGACCCAGGAACTAGACAGCCGTGGGCAAAGTATGGCCCGTGGGCCAGATCCGGCCCGTTTGAAATGAATAAAACTATTGAAAAAAAAGACCGTACCCTTTTATGTAATGATGTTTACTTTGAATTTATATTAGTTCACACAAACCCTCCATCCTTTTGTTCCGGCCCTCCGGTCCAGTTTAAGAACCCACTGTGGCCCTCGAGTCAAAAAGTTTGCCTACCCCTGAACTAGGAGGTCATGGTTCCATTCTTGGTCAGGGCACATGCCTGGGTTGCAGGCTTGATTCCCCAGTAGGGGGCCTGCAGGAGACAGCCGATCAATGATTCTCTGTCATCATTGATGTTTCTATCTCTCCCTCTCCCTTCCTCAATAAAATAAAATAAAATAAAATAAAATAAAATAAAATAAAATAAAATATTGTCAAATATTGTCAAATATTGTCAAATACTTTTGACTTCTATCTACTAATGTTAAAATATCAAACCCCTTGGAGCATTTTCATCAAGCAAGCAGTTAATTCATTGAAAGTGAGATAATGAGACCAGGCATTTACTGAAACGACTTATTGTCGAGCTGAACTGGCTAGCTGCTGAAAGAACTGACATCAGTCCTGTCAGCAGCGCTGCAGGGACAGACAGCCTCTCTCTCTGTCGAATCAGCATAATAAAGTTTTGTCTCCATTTCTAGTTTCACAGGGACATGTTTAAAAGCACGCACAATCCAAATATTTTTGTTTAAATCGTAACTATGACACATTATCTCTTGAACTGAGCTTTGTATTTTCCTTTGGGAAAAGTAATCTCGGGCTTTTGTGTGTCGCCCAAGGTCCAGTCAGGTCAAATACCAAGTGGACTCGTCTAACAAACACGCCCTTCAGAGGATGGCTCACCCGAGCAGCGCGCTCTCTGAAAGGCTGACTTTGGAGATGGCTGGGTTTTGTCAAAGTCCAGCCAGGTTGATGGTGATTGGAGCGTGGACACTGCACAACCTTCCACAGGAAATGAGATGTCCACCCTCAGCAGCGCAGGGCCTCAGAGCTGGTACCGCGGAAGGCCAGGGCCAGGGCCATCGTCGCCAGGCGCCCTCTCTGTGCCGGGCCAGGGGGGAAACGCTGGTGCACCGTGGCAAGGAGGCCTGCTGTCCTGTGCATGTGGCCCCGAGATGAACAGGACAGGGCACCTCAGCTCTGCAGTGAACTGTTCACAACTCAGGCCCACACATTACTTAGGAGAAGTGATGCAGGTTGCCTTTCATTTGTTTTCACTTCATTTTAGGGAATGTCTCATTCCCCAAGTCCCACTGAACAAAGTTTCATATTGATCCCATTTTGCATGCGTTATGAGTACTGTTGTTGTCATTTTGCTACAGCAGTCCTATTAGAGAAAGCACTTTTATAGGATGTTTACTGGAAATAATAGACTCTGGTTTGCATATAATTTGCATGTTGTTCATTTATAGTAAAAAAATCATAGATACCTCTTCACACCCTAACACTCCTTCCCCTCCAGAGACCTTGAACACCATTTCTTTTATTCATTTACTAGAGGCCTGATGCATCAAGATTCATGCAAGAATGGGCCTTCCTTCCCCTGGCTGCCGGCACTGCCTTCGCTCCGGCTGGAGCCACCTTTCCGCCTTCGTTTAGTCCCGGAGCCGCCTTTCCGCCTTCCCACACTGCCCAGAGGCTTGGAGAGGCTGGGGCAGTGTGGAACACCTGCGTCCGGCCCCACTCCCAGCCACTCGGCGCCTGAGTATGCAAATTAATCTGCCATCTTTGTTGGGTTAATTTGCATGCTCACTCCTGGTTGGCTGGTGGGAGTCACAAAGGTATGGTCAATTTGCATCTTTCTCTCTTATTAGTGTAGATTTTTGAAAGTTTTTTTAATCCTCACCTGAGGATATGTTTTTATTGATTTTAGAGAGAGAAGAAGGGAGAGAGAGAGCAAGAAACATCGATGTGAGAAAGGTCCATCAGTTGACTCCTGCATGCCCCCACAGGGGATTTGAACCCGCAACCTAGGTGTATGAGCTGACTGGGAATTGAACCTGCAACCTTTTGATGTATGGGACGATGCTCCAATGTACTGAGCCACCCAGCCAGGGTGAACACCATTTCTTTTGCACTTTATCCTCCCTAGACTCTCTGTCTTCTTTACTTCAAAGAAAAAAATACCATTTGTAGGAAGGGTTTTGATTACATGTATAAAACGCTGACATTTCACAGATGATGAAAATATGAATAGAGTATTGAAACCCCACATTTTGATGAGGCTGTGCTTGGAGTTCCAGCTGATTTGTTATCTGTTATTGCAAGATTATTAAAGAAGATACATTGTCATTTGAAGAAATTCTTAAATGGTTACTATTATTTAAATATGACTGTTGACAGTTATTTAAATGACTGGAACTCTTGCTATTTGATAGGCCTGTGGCATTATATTGAATTCTCCTTTGTCAGTTATTCAATATATATTTTATGGACACAATATATAGCTGTGTGCCAAAGGGACATGCTAACATGCTGGGTACTGGGAATGTAAGATGGTACTGGTGGACCTGGAGACTTGTCTTAGTCTCCTCCCTTATTGAAGCTCACAGTCTAGATGTGGAGATAGGCGAATAAAGGAAGAGCTATGATACTGAACTGTAAGGGTAATAATAAGGGCCGAATAGACATCCTAGTTGAGTTGAAGTTGAATCTTGACTATATATAAAGTATGAAACAAGGCAACATTTTTTCCCTTAAACCAAGGGAAAAAAATCTATCCACACCAAGAAAGAGAGAAAAACTTGGAAGTGTGTTTAATGTTGAATGCAGACATAATCAAACATTTGGTATGGGTGTGAGTGTATGTCACCCCCATTTGAAGCATGTCAGGGGACATGATAGAAGCCATATTGCAAGAAGATGGACCCTGGTATGATGAGCCAAATTTAGCAAGAGGACTAACTGGTGGATGGAGTTGCTTCATATATGGCATGAAAGCAGGCTCTGAGCTCATTTAACCTTTCTAGCATCCCTGGATCTCTGTGTGTGAATTAAACACACGAGGAATTTAAGCAATCCTCTGCAGTGAGGCCCTATAAATAATCTACAACAAAGAATAAAATACGTACTCGTCACTTTGCAAGAGATTGCAGAGAAATCAGAGCATGGTGAAGATATGTAGCATCAGTAGTAAAGGCAATGACCAGTAGCAAACTGCATCTCAGTAGGGGCCCTGCAGAGCTTGGAGTGACTGAGACCAGTGCTCCTGGATGGCTTGGATTGCCCATAACTAACTTCTTCTTGCTATCTCTCTACCTAGTTTTGCATCTTTGAACATTGTCTGAGGTTCCTCAAACATACTGCATGAAATGGTCATAGAGACCAGGGCAAATAGTGGTCCAGACTGATTCTTTATATATAGAATTTTTAAATCCTCACCCAAGGATATGTTTTTATTGATTTTGAGAGAGAGAGAGAAAACTTTGATTTGAGAAACATTGATCAGTTGCCTCCCATATGCACCCCAACCAGGGATCAAACCCACAACCTAGGTATGTGCCCTGATCAGGAATCGAACCCATCACCTTTTGGTGTACAGGATGATGCTCCAGCTGACCGAGCCACCTAACCAGGGCCAGACTGATTCTTAAGTGTGTGCAAGACCACCCTTGGGAACTCCCATGGGCTCCTAAAGGACCTCACGGTGAAGTTCCCTTATAAACTAGCTAGTGGAGGCCTAGCACCATCAAGATTTGATATGAATATTAATGAATCCTCTATTCCCACACTGCAAGGAACTCGAAACCCTGAATCAAATCTTTGTTTTTGTTACTTTGTTTTTCCAGTCCCATCTCAAACCTGCCTAAACGCCCTTCATACTGGATCCACTATTTGCTTAGTTGTTTCGACTCTCTTTCAAACTGGAACCCTAAATCTGTAAAGCCAGTACACATTGTTCTCAAGGGCACCTTACCCTTGTCTGTCAAAAGCAAGAGGGATACCATCCGTGAGGTTCTCACAGAGGGCCATCCTCAGCCGCCTCAGAGGTAAAGAGGCCTTCCTCTTGGGTGTGCAACATAAGGCACTTCTCTCTGGTACATTGTTTGTACAACATCAGATATTGTTAACTGTGACAGCAATCCCCCTGCCCAGGAACCAGACTTGAAATTCACTCCAGTGATAAACATAAGAAATAAACCCCTTAACAAACCAATAGGAGTAAAAGAGAAAAAGACTAAGTTTCCAAATTTAAAAACCAAATTCCCAATTGTGTTTTCTCCACAAATACATAGTATTATATATAACTTCATTTTCAGGGTAATAAAAGGAACAAAAGGGAAAGAATGCACTGACATGCATGCACATGCACACACATACCAACACCACCACCACCACCACCACCACCACCATCACAACAGCTTGTATTTTGCCAAATATATTTATACTAGAGGCCTGGTGCACAAAAATTTGTGCATTCAAGGGGGTCCCTCAGCCCAGCCTGTGCCCTCTCACAATCTGAGACCCCTCAGTGGATGTCCACCTGCTGGCTTAGGCCCACTCCCCAGGGGATCGGGCCTAAGCTGGCAGTCAGACATCCCTCTGGCAGCCCGGCAGCCCTCGGGGGATGTCCACTTGCCAGTGGGGAGCAGGCCTAAGCTGCAGTCGGACATCCTTAGCGCTGCTGAGGAGGCAGGAGAGGCTCTCACCACCACTGCTGTACTGGCAGCCATCAGCCTGGCTTGTGGCTGAGCAGAGCTCCCCCCGTGAGAGCGCACTGACCACCAGGGGGCAGCTCCTGCATTGAGTGTCTGCCCCCTGGTGGTCAGTGTGTGTCATAGTGACCAGTGATTCCCAGTGGTTCTGCTGTTAGGGTCCATTTGCATATTACCCTTTTATTATATAGAATAGAAGCCTGATGCATGGGTGGGGGCCGGTTGGTTTGCTCTGAAAGGTGTCCAGGGTCAGGGTGGGGGAGTGCCTGGCCAGCCTGAGTGAGGGGCTGATGGCTGTTTTCAGGCTGGCCACACCCCCTGGTGACCCAAGCTCCCAGCCTTTCCTTTTTTTCTTTTTTCTTTCTTTTCTGGGATTTATTTATCTTCTGTAATTGAAACTTTGTAGCCTTGAGTGTAGGCTGGCCAGGGCAGGCAGGAAGCTTGGCTTCCTCCATCACCAGTGGCAACCCAAGCCACCTGCTCGCTCCAGCTCTGTGGCCACCACCATCTTAGTTGGGTTAATTTGCATACTCACTCCTGATTGGCTAGTGGGCGTGGCTTGAGCATAGCAGAGGGACGGTTAATTTGCATGTTTCTCTTTTATTATATAGGAGTTCTTTCAAATATAAAGAAAACATGAACTGGAAATATTAATTCAGTCATTTTATTACCTAATCACCCCTTATTGAAAATTAGGTAAAATTATTTTCCAATTGTCAGGGGTACTTTAACAAATATGCTATTGTCTATTTAAATATATAAATATCTTTTAGAATAAAAAAGAGATCTGAGCCACGTTTTTCTTTAACACATTCGACCAGCCATTGGCGCATGTGAATCAATAGGTACCAGGAGAGCTCAGAACACCTCTGCCTCCACAGAGCAACTGCCCTTTGCCTACAACCAGATGTCTGCAAAGGCCCCTTTGTTTAGGAGCTAAACTACATGGAGTGGGCAAGCTCCACGCTTTGTACATGTGCCTCTGTCCTCCAGAGGCTTCCATCCTTAGCAGTTTTAAAACAAGGCCTCAAATTCTTTGACCCTCCTTCCATGAAGAGGAGGCTTCTATGTTCCCCTCCCAGAATCTGGGAAGGCCTGTGACTCACCAGCCAAGAAAGGAGGATGTACATGTGTGACTTCCTCTTGGAGGCCCAAGATGCCCCATAAGCAGTCTCTCTTCCTGTGACCACCCTGCTGGCAAGGCCACCTGCGGGCGCTCAGGTGGACAGTCCACCGGAGTCCAGCCTTCCCGACATCCCTGCAAGGGCATCAGACGTGGGAATGAGCCAGCTTGGATTCTCCGAACCCACCACCTGCCCCCTGACCACTGAGTGACCTCCGGCAGCACCGTAAGCAACAGGCAAATCCTCCCCCCCGCCCCCGAGTCCCTCAAAGATATTGTTTCCCAGGCCATTTCAATTATCCTGGCTCAGTTAAACACCTCATTTTCAATAAAAAGTTTTCAAGTAGGAACTGAAAAGTGAAGACAGTTTCTTCTCCAAATCTGCTCAAATCCATGCCATCGTGGTAAGACACAGGGACTTTTGTTTTGAGCCACGTGTTTTGGGATAGGTTGTTACCCAGCAATGGATACTAGTAAGTGGAACAATCCCCTTGGGAGCCACTCTTTGGAAGCCTGTTGTGCTCTGACATGACGTATCCTTGTTTTTGCATTTGTTCAGAATTGCATTTGTACAATGTTGAATGTATGGCGTTAATTATGTCAAAACAGCCTTATTAGTACTATATCTCAGTTATCTTATCGCTTGAATTGGCTTCTTCTTTTTTTTTTTTTAAATCCTCACCTGAGGATATTTTTCCATTGATTTTTAGAGAGAGAGGAAGAGAGAGGAAAAGACAGAAATATTGATGTGAGAGAAACACATGGATTGGTTGCCTCCTGCCTGCATCCTGACCAGGGCCCAGGCTGGCCTGCAACCGAGGTACGTGTCTTTGACCAAAATTAAACCTGGGACCCTTCAGTCCACGGGCCCACACTCTATTCACTGAGCCAAACCGGCCAGGGCTTGAATTGGCTTGTGTGGGCTGGTCTGGGCACTTCATCATCAACTGGGAATCGTGTGTGGGTTCTGAGTACCTCACACCTAACTGTGAATGAATTTCTGGAGTTCAGCTGTTTGTTGATCGGGGAGCTGTTTCTATGGACAGCAACTGTGGCTCTGGGAGTAAACCCAGCTGCACAGGCAACGCTGTCTGCAAGCTGAGTGGGCGTAGCTGCAGGAAGGATGACGGGGCGAGCTCATTAGCCTCTTAGGCAGCCTCCTCACCTGAAAGCCAGCAGAAGGTCTAACAGTAGGGAAATGGCACAGTCTGCAAGATGAGGCTGTTATTTTTAAAATGTACCTGATCTATATCCACTGTCCCAGAGAGATATCCTTGTGTAGATTGTGAAATAAACTTTAAAAAGAAAATTGCAGAATAATGTGGGCAGCGTGATTCCATACTTGCCAAGGTAAAGCAAACCAAAGGCAAGCAAATAAAACCTTTGTAGGTGCGTTTATGTATTCAATGGAGAAAGTGGGGAAGGCTGTTAATGCTATTCCCTTGGGAAGTGAGAATGAAGGGAATAGAGGAAGGTAGAATGTTTTGGACTTTTAAATTAGGTGTTTTCTATGGTTTAATTTGTTACAAGGACATACTACTTTGTAAGTTTTTTTTTTTTTAAAGCCCTTTTCTTTAAACACTGTAGGAGGGATGTATTTTTCATCTTTCTTTCTTTCTTTCTTTCTTTCTTTTTTTTTTTAATTAAAGGCCTGCCATTATAATTTCTTCAGTTCTTTTAGAGACTGTGCAAAAAAAAAAGACTTTTCATTCCTTTCCATTTGCCTATGCTTTTCCTTCTTGTTTGTGATCAATAGGTAAAGAACCAAAAAATCTGTTAAATTATACTTTATAAAGTGGCTAACTCTCTAGCAAGCATGGGACTATTGGTTGGGCAGAACATTTCAGGGTCTTTTGGGCCAGAAGAAGGTTTTCTGAAAACCTGTGGGTCCTCTTTGGTGTAACGATGCGCATTGGCCGCAGGAGAGGTGGGGGTGAAAGAGGAGCTGCGCGAGTGCCACCTCCTCCGGGTAAACAGTGCGATTTGCTGGTGATCTTTTTCGTGGGAAAAATTATGTAACTAAGCCATGTGCTTACTTATTCTGAGTTAGCTACTTTCAGGGGAAATGTGTAAGAGGCTAACATGAATCTATGTTTTATTTACTTCCTGTTACAAGTACTCAACTCATATTGAGCTTCTCTAAGTGCCGGGAAGGGGTTCAGGTGCTAAGAACATAGTGGTAAATAAGATAAAGTCTCTGCCTGTATGAAGATTAGTTTCACCAACAGAGTCTCTTCGAGATTGTAGGCTTTTTCCGTCGTTTATTCTTTCCTTTCTTTCTTATTTTGTGAATATTGAGATTTGGGGAGGAAGCGGGCGTGTGAACCTCACCCCATCTTTCTTCCCTTCTCTTGGAAGGCTTCTGGCTTCAGGAAACACATTCCATACTGTATGTTTAAGGGGCAGAGCCCAGGAGTGAAGGAATGGGGTTATTTAAGGTTATCTGTGGGGAATGGTAACTCTCTAATTCTGGGTTTCAGTACTAGGAAGCCCATTTCTGCTGCATGTGTTATGATCAGGACTTTACTAATGATGTTGATATCTTGGTCTTTATCTGTCGCCTTAAAAAATTTTGGCATCCTAGCTGGTTTGACTCAGTGGATATAGCGTCGTCCTGTGGACTAAAGGGTCCTGGGTTCAATTCCAGCAAGGGCACATGCCCAGGTTTCGGGCTGGATCCTCAGTGGGGAGCATGCAGGAGGCAGCCAACCGGTGATTCTCTCTCATCATTGATGTTTCTAACTCTCTCTTCCTCTCTGAAATCAATAAAAATATATTTTTAAAAAATTCTGGCAGGGTCTTATTTCTCAAGTGATTTAGAACTTTGGCAGGGAAAATGAGTGCTCTGTTTAGGCCCTCTTGGAGCACCAACTTCTTATGAATGTGTCAGAAATGTTGAGAGACAGATAAAACCTGGCAAAGAGACTTTAACTAGGTCATTTTTAGTTTGATGCCACTTTCACCTTCCGTTCATTATGCCTTGGAATGCTGCTGGTATTCGGTCGCTATTTCCCCTTCCTCTTCCCCACTGAAGAAGACAAATATTTTCATCTCTCCAGGCCCACCCAGCTCCAGAGTTCTCCTGTGATGAAGCTTTTTCACTTGCTGCCCATGTGGGCTTTCTTTGTACCCCTGTTTGTTCCTGTTGCTTCAGCACCTACCAGAGTTCATTGTGTTTTAAGTTTGCTTCTCTGTCTGCCCTCTGCTACAAAGTAAACCTTCCCAGGGTAGAGGCTGTGTTTCATGACTTAGTAAATAAACTCTGGCCCAGCCAGGGCCTAATCCATGTTCTTTGAGTAGACAGGCTAAGTCTTTGAAGGAGAGACTTACCTTGTCTGCCGGAGTTCATGAGCCTATTTATGGTGCTGTTCAAAAATATCATTGTTCCAGTCAGCAACCTTTTAAAAAACCTGATGATGAAGGAAATTATAAACTCTCTTCTGCTGAACCTTAGTGGCAAAAAAAAAATCCCTAGGATAGTTGCATTTAAATTAGCCTTGAGAGGGCAAGCCCTTATATCAAGTATTTATAGTTGTAATAAAAATGGATTTTCTCCCTACTCTGCATTCATTTCTCTGCCCACCAAACACATACAAACATTGCTGATAGACCTAAACGGCGATAGGAAGTGGGTATATCATATCATATTCATCTTTCAAGTTTTTCTTTCTGTTTTGATTTCCCCAATGGAAAGTATAATTTTTTTAAAAATTGCTATAAAAGTAATGCCTAATTATTTTTTAAAATACATCCAATGCAAAAATTCATAAAGAAGAAAGTGAAAGTCACCTGGAATCTTATTATCTAGTAATTAATACAGTTAGCATTTTAACAATAAATATCCTTTCAGGCTTTTTTTTCTGTGCCCATAACCACAAGTATTTTTACAAAAAGAGTCACATTAATCATGCTATTTTGCAACTGGATCTTTTTCACTTAAATTAAATCTGATCATTTTCCATGTTAATAAATATAGATCTGCCTTATCACTTTTAGTGGTATTTCTTATCTGGATGGTTCCTAAGTTATTGAACCAATTTCCTACTAATGGACATTTTAAGTTGCTTCTAATTTTCCTCTGGTATAAAAACATGACTTGGGATTGCTATCTTGGATTCTGCAGTTGTCTGATTATTTTCCTAGGATAAATTCCTTATTGTGGTATTGCTAGGTCAAAGGGCACATACCTTTTAAAATTTTGGAAAGCTAATGTCAAATTTTTCTCCAGAAATATTTTCCAATTTCTACTCTGGTCAACAGTGGACAGAAGTGTCTGTTTTGCGACACTTATCTGCAGCATTCTTTCACTCTTGTTCATTTGCATTTTCTTAATTACCAGTGAGGTCAAATATTCCTCATTGTTTTCCTTTGAACTGTGATTACTGAAGTTTGTGTGTTTGTGCATGTGTTAAGAAAGTTTAACATTTTTTACATGTTCCATCTATGTTTTTTTAAGGTATTGGCTTTTAGGATCATATTTAGAAAGTTTTCTCTCATGACTAAGTTCAATACAACTATGTTTTCTGTGATACCATATTATTTTGTTTTTCCATGTTTAAGTTTTTGATCCATCTTCCAATTATTTTGGGGTAGAGTATGTAATAGAGTTCTACTTTAATCCATCCCTCCCCCCACCCCCACACTCACACACCATTTTAATTGGTTATCATACTTCCTTTAAAAAATAATTTCTCTTTCCTCTGTTCTATTAAATTACAATAGCAAATATTTAAATAGTGATCTGTGTGCCAGGCACTGTTCTACATGCTTTATATATATGAACTCCCTTAATGCTCACCACCACACCATGAAACTTAGCCCCAATTTATTGATTGATTGATTGATTGATTGATTTCAGAGAGGAAGGGAGAGGGAGAGAGAGATGGAAACATTAATGATGAGAGAGAATTATTGATCAGCTGCCTCCTGCATGCCCCACTCTGGGGATTGAGCCTGCAGCCCAGGAATGTGCCCTGACCAGGAATCGAACTGTGACCTCCTGGTTCATAGGTCGATACTCAACCAATGAGCAACATCAGCTGGGCAGCCCCAATCCTCCTATATAATAAAGAGGTAATATGCAAATTAATCCTAACAACCCTCACAAAATGGCTGCCTACGACCAGGCCTGCAGGGGGGTTAGTGAGGGACAACCAAACAACTGAACAAGCAGGCTGTGTGGGGCGACCAGGCTGGTGGGGGGGGCAACTGGGGGCAACCAGGCCAGCGGGGGTCGGGGGGTTGGGGGTGACCAGTTCAGTAGGGGGGGCAGTAGGGGCAACGAGGCCGTCAGAGGGGGACAGTTAGGGGCGACCAAGCAGGCAGGCAGGTGAACGATTAGGAGCCAGTGGTCCTGGATTGTGAGAGGGATGTCTGACTGCCAGTTTAGGCCCAACCGGCAGTCAGACATCCTCTGAGGGGTCCCGGATTGGAAAGGGTGCAGGCTAAGCTGAGGGGATTCCCCCTATGCACGAATTTCATGCACTGGGCCTCTAGTTTATTAATAAAGAAACTGAGGACAGAGAAGCTACAATACTTGCCAAAGGTCATGTGGCAAATTATTCTGGAGCCAGATTGGAATCTAGAGAACTCAGGCCCAGAATCTACTCTCCTATGCCCTACCTGCTCAGCAAAACACCTCAAGATGCAATTCTAAAGCTGCTTCCTGCACCCACACCTCTACTCACCCCAGTGAGAGGTGCTTTCCCTTCTGTTACCTGAAACTGCACACTCACAGCACTTCAGATCCTGCCTGGCAGGAAGACGGCATGAGCACGGGGTTCCTCTTCCATAACAACTGCCTGTTTCCTTGGTTACAGGGACAGGGGATTAAGTATATTTGCTCCAAATGCAGTGCTTTGGTCATAGGAGCATACATTTTTCTTTTCTCTATCATTAGTTTCTGTTTTAGTTGAAAAATAGCACATGAACATAGTAAGTATATATGCAGCACAAGAGTAAACATTGAAATATGCCTGTGTTCCTGCAATCTTCTTGCAGCGGCATTGACTAGAACTTTTCCTATTTATCTATAGATATATGTGTATACTATTTGTTTCACAGAAATAACAATATTCCAAGTATCTCTTCATGTTTTTTCAATTTATGTATCGTAAACCTAGTTCCATGAATTTGTATTCCACAAATACATATAGATCTAGCTCATTCTTTATTTTTTAATTTAAATATTTTATTGCAAATGTCTCCCATTTTCCCCGCCTTTGCCCACTTTTACCCAGATCCCATCCCCCCCCCCCTTCCTTGGCCCTCCCCACACTATTCTGTGCCCTTGGGTTATGCATATATGTCCTTTAGCTAATCCTTTCACCCTCTTTTATACTACCCTGGCCTCCCCTTATGCTCCCCCCCCCCCCCCCCCCCCCCCCGCCCCTTTGACATTTGTCAGTCTGTTCCTTTGTACCCATGCCTCTGGTTCTATTTTGTTTGTCAGTTTATTTTGTTCATTAGATTCCACATATTAGTGAGTGTTAAGTCACTGAAGGAGGAACACCAGAGTGGCGAGGGGTTACGAATTTATTCGATCATCCGCACCCAGTGACGGAGTCAGCGGCTTTTAAAGGACTTCTGGCGGGCTTTTTTCTGGGCGGAGACGTCTTTGTGCATACCCAGAGGGGAGATAATGGATGTGGTCATTACAATTGAAATGTGGTCTCCACAAAAGGAATGTCCTTAGTGAAATAGTCTGAAAAGCCAGTTCCTGGGGGCGGGGTATCAATTCAATTGCTTGATCAAACCCATCAGTGAGATTTTATGGTATTTGTCTTTCTCTGACTGGCTTATTTCACTTAGCATAGTAATCTCCAGATCCATCCATGCTGTAGTAAAGGGTAGGAGTTTCCAGCTCATTCTTTTTAATGACATTATAAAAATTTCAAGGATCATAATTTTTCTTATCAGTTCCCTATGGTTGAGTGAGCATTTAGATTGTTTCCAACCTCTTGCTTTTACTATGATGAAATGAATACTCTTGTTCATTAGTCTTTAAGGATAGGTAGGAATATATATAAGATAAAATTATAGCACTGGTATTGCACTTCAAAATTTATGTGCATCATAAATTTTGATAGACAATGCCAAGTTGAACCATAGTTTTTTAGAAAAGACAACTGTTATGTGCATTAATTGGGCATTTAATTTCTCAACTGTTAAATGGGTAAAATAACACCTATTTCACAAAGCCATGCCATGAATTAAGTGAGATAATGGGTGCGAACATGTTTTGTCAGCTGCTAAGTACTAAAGTATCATCTATCATATTATTTATTTTTTTAAATATATCTTATTGATTTTTTACAGAGAGGAAGGGAGAGGGATAGAGAGTTAGAAACATCGATGAGAGAGAAAGATCGATTCAGCTGCCTCCTGCACACCCCCTACTGGGGATGTGCCCACAACCAAGGTACATGCTCTTGACCGGAATCGAACCTGGGATCCTTCAGTCCACAGGTCAACGCTCTATCCACTGAGCCAAACCGGTTAGGGCAATCATATTATTATGTGAGGATATTATTTTGAGTGGGTATTTGTGTTTTATTGCCAGTGCGGTTTTGAATGGGAGGAGGCAAGCACAGTGAATCTATAACACTAACTAAAAATGCCTATTTTTTTTCCTAAGCACAAAAGTAACACAGAGCCTCACAATGTAAAATAGACAGCCTAGCAGGAAATGGGTGCAGGGTGAAAAGTCTCCTTTACCGTTTGCCGTAAATCCTATTCCTCTGTTAGTACAGTAGCATCATCGATTTTTAAAATTACATAATATTTTATAAATTATATAGTTGAAATTCAATAAACAGTTATTGAATTCTGAATTACTTTTGAAGAGAGCAAATTAAACATGTGTAGACAAACATAAATACTAATACGTGTGGGGGGAAAATTGATTTTATATTTATTCCAAAATAAGATGAGCTTGGATTAAATTTTAAAAACTGGAAGTGGGAGCGAAAGTCCGAAGACCACGGGTGACCCAGCCGCCACACCCTGGCTGCGAAGCAGCATTAGAGTGGTTAAAATTAGGGCATTGAACTTACATGCATAGCTCATGGACACAGACGATAGTGTGGTGAAGGCCTGGGGGTTGGGGAAGGGGCTGGGCAGAGGGAGGCAAAAGTGGGGAAAATAGGGGACATCTGTGATACTGTCAAAAATTTTTAAAAGATTTAAAAAAAAGAAAAAAGAGGCAACAACAACAAAAAAAATTAGGGCATTTGAAACCAGACTGGAACGCATGGTATGCCTCTTCTTAGTTGTGTGACTTTGGCACATTTACTTAACTTCTATGGACCTCACCTTCTTCACTTTTAAAAATGGGGGAAGTAATAGTGGCCACTTCATAGGATTGTAATGAGAAAAATGAATACATATGAAACACTCAGAGCAGGGTTGGTACAATGTAAGTGCTTGGTAACTGTTAGCCACTAGGTTAAGTGTTGTTAGAATGATACTGGTAAAGGAGAAAAGATTATCAAATGAGCTGATTGATAACATATTCGCAGACTAGAGAACTGAAATGCAAAACTTCAATTAGGAATAGACATAAAACCATGATTATCAGTGGTGTTCATCTGACACAGCTGGAGAATCTTTGCCTTTGTTTTCCGGAAACACAATTGTTCTTGGCCCCACTGTAGAGGATGCACATGGCTCAGTGCGGATGAGACTGATTTTGGCAACTGAATGGAACACTGGAATGTTCAGTTTTAAGGCTGACTTATGAAAACACAGTGGTAATAAAGCCATTGATTTAAACATCCTAATACAACAATACAAGAAAATGATTGTTTAGAGTGTTGGACATGAGTTTTGATTCTTGAATAAATTGCTTTGTTCCATTCATGAGAATAGCAGAGATTTTAACCAATATTATATAGTGTTTTATATTTTTGAAGAACTTTAAGTTTGCATAATTTTATATACAGTTGAGTAAAACTTACACAGAACTATATTTGATCCACATGTGTATAGGTGCCATACTATTAATGGTTCCTTGAATTTATATTATAATGATAATGATAATAATTCTGTGCACTTGTATAGTGCTAAAAATTCTTTTACAAATTTTCAGTTTTTGAGGACTGGTTTTATTTATTTGTTTACTCATCATGTGCCCTAATTAATTTCCACTCTTGAAAAAAAAAGAGGAAGAAATTGGAACATCAAACTTATTTAATATCAGGTTAAAGAAAAAGTATTTTTCTATTATGGAGAAAATACATAGTCAGAAGGGCATATAAATATAATCCTTGTCAAAAATGTTAATTTTATAATAACATTAGCTATAAAAAAAATCATGTGCGTCTGAAACCATTAAAATTGATTGATTTCTGCTGGAACCGGTTTGGCTCAGTGGATAGAGCGTCGGCCTGTGGACTGAAGGGTCCCGGGTTCGATTCCGGTCAAGGGCATGTACCTGGGTTGCGGGCACATCCCCAGTGGGAGATGTGCAGGAGGCAGCTGATCAATGTTTCTCTCTCATCGATGTTTCTAACTCTCTATCTCTCTCCCTTCCTCTCTGTAAAAAAATCAATAAAATATATATAAAAAAAATTGATTGATTTCTTTAGGACACAAACTACATGAATTCCTTGTGGTGGGGCAGGGAGGAGATAAATTACTTCTCTTCCAGCAAACACAAAACAAAATGAAATCTTGCAATTTGATTCTTTCATTGCACAAACTGTAGCATTCCAGATGGTGGTGCTGTTTTCATCAAGGAAAACATTCTCATTCTATAAGTCTGTTTTATTTTGTAAGGGGTAAATTATTATAATTGGTTTGTTTGTTTTTTTCAAATTAAGCTGTTAAAACAACAACACAATTTGGATACAAATTCTATCAACCTTTAAAAACTACCATTTGCCAGTTTGGGATTATTTTAATCTATAGTGATTAATCAGCAATGTACTTTGCAAAAAGATAGTGGTATGTGTAGTAGGTAGTAATGTAAAAATGTGTATCACCATTCTTTGCAGTATTTGAAAAGCCAGATGTCCAGAGAATGCCCTTATCTTTGCAAAACACAATGCTGCATTTGTGAAAATATAGAAACCTGTGGAAAAAGTGCAAAGTTCAAGACAAAACCATTACTAAGGTGATTAAAATGGCAACACTATTCAAATTTGAACAAGGAGGCAGGCTGTTAAAGCTACACAATATAAAACTGCCAACAGCATTGCTTTTACTTTAGATGACATTTTGTTATTGTTTGTTGTATTTTCAGTTTGGTCGGTCACCTTGGTGTGAAAGTCATAAGGAGATAAAAGTAAGTACTTATAAGTTTTTATTTTTTAAAAAGTCACTTCCCAAGAGATAAAGATTTCTTTTTTTTTCTATAAAATTTCCTATATGAAATAATGCCTGAATATCAGTATATGGCACTCAGAATACCTGTGGATGCTTAAGGGAAAAAATATCACCACATATTTACTTAAATTAGATAAAGGTCAAGTGATTTGTGTGAAAGGTCTGCAGCAATTCTGTGAATCTGGGCAAGGAATTATCTCTGGCATGGAAATTGGTCCCCTGGCAGAGCCCATATTAACATGATTATGGCTCAGCGGTTGAGCCTTGACCTGTGAACCAGGAGGTCACGGTTTGATTCCTGGTCAGGAATCATGCCCAGGTTGTGGGCTTGGCCCCAGGTGTGGGGCGTGCAGGAGGCAGCCGATCAGGGATTCTCTCTCATCAATGATGTTTCTATCTCTCTCTCCCTCTCTCTTCTTCTCTGAAATCACTAAAAATATATATTTTTAAAAAATGATTGAACGGATCTCTCACTGTGTGAAAATCAGTCTCTCCTGGTCAGGAAATTAGATACCCAATGCTCCTTCCCTCAGTGAAAATGTTCTAAAAGTTGTGTGTGTGTGTGTGTGTGTGTGTGTGTGTGTGTGTGTGTGTTTACAAAACTATTTTCTGTTTGTAGAGGCGTAGGCAGCACAATGGACTCAGAAAGGAATTTAAGAAGTTGGATTCTAGAATCTCATCAACTACTAACTTTGACCTTGGGCAAAGTGCCTCACTTGTCTAAGCTGTTCTTTATAAATAAATGAAGGGGTTGGACTAGTAGAATATAGATGACCTCTAAGGCCACTTCTAAATCTATAACTATGGATTCCAAATTAACAGTGGAGTTAAGTGGAAGCTACACTGACACTCTCCCAAGACCAAACTAGAAATACAACTAAAATACAAAAAAACCACCCTGAAAAATCAACTGACGGGCTGGACAGAACCCTGATAACCGAGGATGGAAAGTGGAGATGCATAGAGACTGGTAGGAAGTACAGAGGCACAAAAGGACTGACCAGGCTCCCACAGACAGCAGCCGGAGTTCAGGAGGGATATCTCAACTGTGGGGGGTTCCCACTGAGAACTCTGGGGTCTAATCCCCAAGCTGAGCTCCCCAGCCCCAAGCACCAGAACTGAGAAAGGTGCCCACATAACCTCTGGCTGTGAAAAGCAGCAGGGTTGCTGCCTGCCAGCCAGAGAAGACTAGAAATTCAGGCACCCTCTTAAAGGACCAATGCACAAAATTTCTGTGCATCCACTTGCCTTGGACTCTGGCAGAGGGAGGGCAGAGTAGACTGGAGCTGTGTGAGGAGAGTCTGGGGTTGGAGCTTGGAGGGCAGCAACCCTGGTTTCCTGTACTGAGTCATTCCCTCAGACTGCAGAGGACATCTTTCTTAGGCAAACCTTTGCTATCCAAAATAAAAAGCTTCTGCACAGCAAACAAACAAACAAAAAACCCATCAACAAAATGAAAAGGGAGCCCACTGTGTGGGAGAACATATTTGGCAATGATACACCTGATAAAGGTTTAATATCCAAAACATATAAGGAACTCATGCAACTTACCAGAAGGAAGAAAAACAATCCAATTAAAAAACAGGCAGAAGACCTAAATAGACACTTCACCAAAGAGGATATACAGGCAGCCAAGAGACATCTGAAAAAATGCTCAAAGCCACTGACCATCAGAGAGATGCAAATTAAAACCACAGTGAGATATCACCTCACATCTGTCAGAATGGCTACCATCAACGAATCAATAAATGACAAGTGCTGGTAAGGATGTGGGAAAAAGGGAACCCTAGTGCATTGCTGTTGGGAATGTAGACTGGTACAGCCATTATGGAAAACACTATGAAGTTTCCTCAAAAAATTAGATATGGAACTGCCATTTGACCCAGTGATCCTACTTCTAGGAATATACCCTAAGAAACCCGAAACACTAATCAGAAAGAATGTGTGTACCTCTATGTTTATAGCAGTGCATTTTATAATAGCTAAGATCTGGAAACAGCTCAAGTGCCTATCAGTAGATGAGTGGATACAAAAGCTGTGGTACATTTATACCATGGAATATGATACAGCAGTAAAAAAGAAGGATCTCTTACCTTTTGAGAAAGCATGGAGGGACCTAGAGAGTATTGTGCTAAGTGAAATAAGCCAGTCAGAGAAAGGCAAGTATCACATGATATCACTCATATGTGGAATCTAATGAACAAAATAAACTGATGAACAAAATAAACTGATGAACAAAATAAATCCAGAGACAGAAGCAAGGAACAGAATGTGGAATCTCAGAGGGAAGGCAGGGGAGGGTGGGTGGGTGGGTGGGAAGAGACCAACCAAAGAACTTGTATGCATATATGCATGGCCCATGGACACAGACAATAGGGTGGTGAAGGCCTGAGGGGGAGGGGCAGATGCTGGCTAGAAGAGGGCAATGAGGAGAAAAAAGGGGATACATGTAATATTTTCAACAATAAAGATTTTTTAAAAATAAATAAATCTATAACTATGATTCTAACTCAAAGATTCCAATATATATAACTATGTAAATTAATATGAATATATATAATTATATATTAGATACATATTTAAACAAAAAGCAAAAATCTATTATTTCACATAATACTAGTAGGCAAGCAGATAGGGTGATTATAGGGTTGCTTAATTTATCAGTCAAGGCTAAGTTATCCATTATCAAGGATGCAGTTCTTTTCTGTCTGTCTGTTCTGTTGTCTTTGCTGTCTTTAGTTTTGTCCTTCGGTTTATCGCCACATGGTTGCAAGATGACTGCTGTAGTTCCAGGTGTTACATGTAGACATGACCTCATCAAATAGAGGAAGAGGAACCATTTCATTCTGTGGGTCTCTTGTTATTAGAAAGGAAAATCTTTCCTTGAAGCACCCCTACCTGAACCCCCAGCAGACCTGCTTGTATGTATCATGCATTATTAGCCAAAATTATATATCACATGCTTATGCCTAAGCCATGATTGGCTTAGACCAATAAAAATTTACCTCTTGGAAGTAGAAAGGACCCAGATATCCATATTTCAATGAAATTGAGGTTCTATTCACAAGAAAGAATAAGAGGAAGGAGACAGTTGGGCAGGCAACCAACAGGCCAACCCTACAGCTAAATAGTGATTATGTGATGTCACCATCACATAACGAGCTCCTTAACGAGCTCCTTAACGAGCTCAGTCTCAGAACGAATTAAACTCGTAAGTCAAGGCCCCACTGTATTCCCATCCAGAGCCCTATTGCCTTCCCTCTACTACTTAAAGGCTTCTTCACTAAAGGGTCTACCACCCTTCTCTCTCGCCCTGCTACAGTCCACTCTCCATGAAGCAGAGGTCCTCTTAAAATGGAAGTCTGACCATCTGTATGGGTACTAACATCCTGTACCCATAATAGATGTTATTAATCAATGATGGTGTGACAATTTTATGAGTCACTTATTCAAATTCAGATGTTAAATGGGGGTAGTGGAGAGGCAAGAATAGCTTAAGTTGCTAACATGGTGCCCCATTTCTCACAAATACTTTAGAGTGTAATTCCTACAATCAGAAATTAACACTGATATATTACTACCACCTCATTCTCAGAAACTATTAAAATTTACCCAATGTCCCAATAATGTTCTTTACAGCTATAGGATCCAATTCAAGACTATGTGTTGTTGTTTTTTTACCGCAGCATAGTATCCCACGGTGTAGATGTACCAGTTTTTTAATCCACTCATCTGCTGACGGGATCCTTACCACTTGCAACAGCATGGATGGAACTGGAGAGCATTATGCTAAGTGAAATAAGCCAGTCAGAGAAAGATAAATATGACATGATCTCACTCATTTGTGGAATATAATGAACAAAATAGATCCAGAGACAGAGAAGCATCAATCAGACCGTCAAACCTCAGAGGGAAGGTAGGGGTGGGCAGGGGTAAGGGGGAGAAATCAACCAAAGGATTTGTATGCATGCATATAAGCCTAACCAATGGACACAGACACCAGGGGGGTGAGGGCAATGAGCCCGGGGGGCGGGGGGGGAGGACAATGGGGGATAAGGACACATATGTAAGACCTTAATCAATAAAGAAAAAAAAAAGATTACATGCTGTATTTAGTTGTGTCCTTCAATCTGGAACAGTATTCCTCCGTCTTCCCTTGACTCTTATGACCTTGACACCTTTAAAGACTATAGGCCAGCTCTTTTGTAGCATACTTCTCAATTTGAGTTGGTCTGATGTTTCCATATAATTAGATTCTGGTAATGCATTTTTTTTTTTTTGCAGAATTATCACAGAAATGATGCTGTAATATATGTACATATATTTATAGAAAACCTTGATTATATACAATCCTTAAAGTTTTAATATAATTATGTACTCAAAGTTTTCTTTTAAGCAGTTGCTCATGTACTCATATTAGTAGTATAGATTCCATCTCTTGTTGGCCAGAATTTCTGAGCTGCTTAAGAGACAAAACTGGTTAGCAAGAGAAGTAAAAAGTATATAGAGTCTCTTCTTTGAGCAGATTGTGACACATACCTTGTTCAAAAGGGAAGGACCTAATTGAAGTGGTGAGAAGTTAAAAGTATGTTGAGAAGTACTATATTTGTATGTAGATTTTTTCCAGGGAGTAGTACTTTGTGTACAGTAGATTCTCAGTAAATATTGTTGAATAACATTGAATTTTAGGGTAGAGCACAATGAAAAACATCTGGTGCGCATCAAATCAAGAGAAACAGGAGTAGAAAATTGTTGTGGCAGAAGGCCAAGGACTTACTAGCCAGATGGAAAGAATAGATGATGTTTTCCTACTATAAATTACAAAACCAAAATTAAAGCATGATATTATAGAAATTAAGAGACTAGGGTGCATTTTTTACTTTCTTTGCTGATCAGGTTTTTTGTTGTTGTTGTTGTTAATTTTTATTGGAGGCCCCAAAGGCCATCCTGGCCTGAATTCTGACCAGCCAAAAGGAACCTATCTGTTAAGGTGATATAGCATGGACCTTGTGAGAAAGGGGTTATGTCATTTCAACGTTTTAATTCCCAAATAAGGATTTGCTGGGCATGGCTAAAGTGCATATGAGGCTTGAAAAAAGCAGATGTGAGAAGTTCAGAGAAAACAACTCATCATCTGAGACATGTCAGAAATAAGATAGAACTCTGACAAGGTGAAATGCTCCCCAGGAGTGTTTGACTTTGAGTTTCATAGAAAGGTGTCAAACTAGTTGTTTATAGGGACATAAGATCAAATGACTGGGGCGAGTTACTATAGGGAGCATATGTGAGAGCCGACAGAGGAGCAGGCCCCTGGCTAGCAGCAGAGTTCTATAGGGAGAGAAGGAAATAAATATCACAATCACCCTTCAGACTCCAGGTAAAAGTTCTACTTTGGAATGCAGCATGATTTATACATAGAGTGAGATGTGTAGTCAGAAGGAAAAATAATTTTTTTTAAATGAGGAATATATTGCAGAAGAAATTTTTATCTGTTAGAAAACTGACTGGGGGAAATAGCAGGCAAGGGGGAGAGAAGGAATAGAGAAAAGAAACCAGCATTTGAGCCTGGCTGGTGTGGCTCAGTGGTTGAGCATTGACCTAGGAACCAGCAGGTCACAGTTGGATTCCTGGTTGCGGGCTTGGTCCCCAGTGGGGGATGTGCAGGAGGCAGCTGACTGATGATTCTCTCTCATCACTGATGTTTCCATCTCTCTCTCCCTCTCCCTTCCTCTTTGAAATCAATAAAATAATAAATAAATAATAAAAAGATTTTTTGAAAAAGAAACCATTCTTACAATGCACCTGAGAGGATCCAATCTTTGAATTACAGGAAAATTAAGCTAAGGACCCATTTAACATTCCCCCCTCTTCCCCCTCTTCCCCTCAGTAAAATGGCAACCACTTTGGCAAAAAGCTTGCCATTCCTCAAATAATTAAACATAAGACCCAGAAATCCCACTCCTAGGTAGCTATACAAGAGAAATGAAAAACATGTCCACACAAAAACTTCATTATTCAAAAAGTAGAAACAATCCAAATGTCCATACCATGGAATATTATTTGGCCATAGAAGGAATGAAGTACGGGTATATTCTAGATGATGGATGAACTTTGAAAACATAAACTTTCATGCTAAGTGGAAGAAGCCAGTTACAAAAGACTGCATCTGTGTGATACCACTTATATGAAATGCACTAAATAAGCAGCTCTGTAGAAGCAGATTAGTGGTTGCCAAGGGTAGGAGGATGGGGGAACATGAGAGAGCAGGGGATAGGGATGGAAATTGACTGCTAATGGATATAAGGATTTTTTTTTGGGGGGGGGGGTTGGTGGTGGGGAAGAAATGTCTTAGAATTATAGTGATGATTGCACAATTCTGAAAATATACTAAAGCCATTGACTTGTATACTCTAAATGGGTGAAATTTGTAATATATAAATTATCTATATATATAAAAGCCTAAGTGACTGTTGCAACTAAAACAAAAAAAAAAGAACAGACGACTGAACAGAATGAGTGGGGTGACCAGGCTGGTAGGGGGGTTAGTGAGGGACAACCAAATGACTGAGCAGCAGGCTGTGTGGGGCAACCAGGCTGGCGGAGGGGGCAGTTGGGAGAGACCAGGCTGGCAGGGGTGGCAGTAAGAGGCAACAAGGCCGGTGGGGGAGGCAGTTAGGGGTGACCAGGCTGGTAGAGGGGAAGTTGGGCGTGACCAGCTGGCAGGGGGGCAGTTGGGAGTGACTAGGCCAGCGAGAGAGGGCAGTTAGGGGTGATCAGGCAGGCAGGCAGGTGAGAAGTTAGGAGCCAGTGGTCCTGGATTGTGAGAGGGGATTGAGCCTAAACTGGCAGTCGGACATCCCCCGAGGGGTCCCGGATTGGAGATGGTGCAGGCTGGCTGAGGGACCCCTCTTCCCACATAAATTTTGTGCACCGGGCCACTAGTACCTTAATAAAGTTGTTTTTAAAAACATGTATATGTGTAATGCACATACATATATTTACATATGCACACACATGTATACATAGATGTGTGTATACACTCTAAAGTGACACTGCAGTGTGCAGCATGATCTTAGAGCTTTCCTATGTATAACATGTTGTGGGGAATGTGAGAAAGGAATGTATAAACACACAAAACAGTAATTTGGCTTTTTAAGTGCCTGGTTTTGAGATGCTCTGGACAGACCTGGGTTCAATATTACCCTTTCCTGGAACAAAAGTCCAAGATCAAGAGTCCTTTCATCTAGGATGCCATATTCTGAAATAGAACTTCTAAGGCCCATTTTCATTGTTCTCAACATCCCCAGTAGGTTCATAAAAGATGTGTAATTTTTGCTTCCTGAGCATAAACTTCTTTATATATATTAGACCTGCTTTTTAACCATGATTCAAATCCTATGTGATTTATTTTGGCCTACCTGATTTACCCATCTCTAAGACAAGTATGTTAGAGATTGCCAATAAAATTGTGAGTTTTTGCTATCTCTTTGCATGCCCACCAGCCTTTCCCTTGTTTATTAATGACTAGAGGCCCGGCGCACAAAATGCGTGTACGGGTACAGTCCCTAGGCCTGGCCTGAGATCAGGGCCATCTTCCCTAGCTGCCGGCAGCCAGCCTTGCCCCCCAACCGCCACCCACCCCTGGTTCCCTGTTTGCCTCAGGCAATCAGAGCCTGCCAGCCGCGGGGAGGGACCGAGAGGTTGGCTGGCAGGCCCCAATCAGGCGATCGGGGCTCCTGCATTGAGAATCTGCCCCCTGATGGTCAATGGGCATCATAGCGACTGGTCGTTCTGCTATTTGGTCGATTTGCATATTACCCTTTTATTATATAGGATGTAATGTTAGGGACATAAGGGTTTATGATTCCTCTACCCTCTTAATGAATTGTTCTTTCTATCAATATGAAATGTTCCTTTTTTTCCTTCGTGATGGATTTCACCTTGAATTCTATTTTGCTTGATATGAATAGTGCTACTTGCTTTCTATTTCTTAGCATTTGCTTGGAAAATGCCTCCCTCTCCCCCCTCTCCCCATTCTGTCTCTTACAAATAACATACAGTTGAGGTTTCTTTCTTTGTTTTATTTAAGCCAGTCTGAGAATCTCTGCTTTTTAATAAAAGAATTTAATCCATTCATATATCATGATTATTATATTTATTTCTGCCATATTAATGTATCTGTACTTTTTAAAAATAGTTTCATACTTACAGAATATTTATAAGACTAGTATGAGGGACTTCAATATATTTTTCACCCAGATTCACCAATTGTTACTACTTTGCCACATTCTTTATCATATATGTATATATAATATCTCTCTCTCTCTCTCTCTCTCTCTCTCTCTATATATATATATATATATATATATATACACTCACGTATATATACACACACATATATATATCAGCGTATGTATTATGCATTAATAATTATATATGCATACAATTATTCTTTATTTTGGAACCATTTGAGAGTACATTGTAAAAATTCTATCCCTTTATTCCTATATACTTCAGTGTGAATATTCTAAGAAAAAGAAAATTATCTTACATGACCATAGTACCATCATTAAAATCAGGATATTTAACCTTGCAGGGATACTATTATCTAATCTGCAATCCATATTTAAAGTGTTTTCAATAGTATGGCTTACAACACTTTTTCCCCACCCATGTATCCAATCCAGGATTGTGCATTGCATTTAGTTCATGTTTCTTTAGTATCTTTTACTTTGGAACATTTTTTTAGCCTATATATTTTTTTACCATTTCTTTTATTTCATGATTTTGACATTTTTTGAAAAGCATAAGTCGGTTTTGTCATAGAATGCACCACAATTTGAATTTCCTATGATCCTATTTTGTATTTATCATTGGTATTCTCTTCTTGGTCTTTTGTTCAATGGAAGCTTTTTGTTTGTTTATTTGTTTTGTTTGGTTACATTATTTCTCTAGTAGTTGCTTGGAAGATGCACAATCTAGTTCTACTTTTTTCATGGTTATTCTTATATGTTTACCATGCCTCTTAAACATGTTTCTCTATCACTGTCTAGAATTACCTAGCATTTAACTCGACCCTAAAACAAGATGAACTTTTGTGCACATTCATTCATCAGCTCCTTCTGCTTCTGCTGCAATTTTCTACGCTGAGATCATCTGGGATTTGCATTTTAAATTGTTATTCTTTTATCACTCTCTGAACAATTAGGTTTAGCTATAATTTACTCTGGTTTCTTTTCCTGCCTCCTGTTTTTTCTATCCTATATCTTTTTCTTGGGTTTATTTTTCATCACATTCTTTACTAATCTTTCCAGAGATAATTCATGAAATTGATAATTTTTTTAGAAGTCCTTACATTTACAGAAATGTCTTTGCTTTCACACCTGAGTTATAGCATAGCGAGGTCAAACTTTAGTGTTGAATTTTTTCCTCAGAACTTTGGAGGTGTTGTTTTAATTTTTTCTTCATGTCAATATTATTGATGAGGTCTGATGTGAATATGATTTTTGTTCCTCTGTAGGTTATCCATTTTTTTTTTATTCTCTAGAAACCTGCAGAATACCCTCTTTATTCTTTCTGTTCTGAAATTTCACAAGAATGGACCGAGATGCAAATTCTGTTTTTCATTTATCCTGCTTGGAACCCAGTGAATACCAGGTGGTACTGGTAGTTTGTCTCCTAGTGTAGTTTTTCCGACCCCAGGGCACAGCTTCTCCGATTTAGCTTCTGGGTAAAAGAAAAGCAGTAGTTTTAACCCAGAAGCTAAATCAGAGAAGCTGTGCCCTAGGCCTGGGGAAGCCGAGTCAGAAACCAAGAGTGACCTCTAAGGGTTGGAAAACTACTGCTTTTCTGTATCTCCCAGTATCTTTCAGTCTTACTTGGCTTGTCCACTGCCCGCTTCCTGCGGTGGACTGAAATTTCCTAGAGTAAAGGGAAGAATAAGATGGTGAGGTCTCTGTTATTCTTGAATTGTTTTGTTTTTAACCATGTTTTAGGAACTCAGGGGAAAAAAAGAATGTTTAACCAAAAGTTTGGGATTCCTGCCTCATATATACTGCTAACTTCTTTAGCCTCAAATGCTATTTAAAACATGGGATATGAAGTTAGGAAAGCTGATATTTGAGTTTTGGTTCTGCCACTTTTTCTAGGTGTTGTGATTAATTCCTGAGCCTTAACTTCTTCATCAATATGTTGAGGATAGTAAGACTATTTGTTGCATATGTTCTGTGATGATGAAACATAACAGGAGTGCGAACGTGCTTTGTGAGTGTCATAGAGCAACTCAAAGTCATTATTCAACCCTGGCTGGGTAGCTAGTTGGTTGGAGCATCCATCCAATTCTCTAGGGTTGTGGGTCCAATCCCCAGTTGGGGTGTATGCAGGAGTCACCAGTGGGTGCAATGGGTGCATGGATGGGTGGAACACTGGGTTGATGTTTCTCTCTCTCAATCTCCCTCTCTCACTCTTTTCCCTTTCCTCTGTCTCTCTAAAATTAATAAATAAACATTTTTAAAGCCATTATTCATCATACTAAATAATACCTCCTCAGTCCTTAGTTGTATGTGGGGGTAGGAGGGTTGGTTGGGGAAAGAGTAGTAAGAAGTAGGAGAATAAGATGGGGGAGAGGAGACTGCCACAGCTCTTGCTGCAGACTTCTGTTTTATAACCACTACTCTCAGTTCCATAAAGCTCATAGCTCCAAGATTTTGTGTGTGCCAAATGCAGAAGCCCTGCTTTCCTTACAGTACAACACCTCGTCAAAAGAATCACAGTGAAGGTTCCCATTTAACCACAGCAGCTCATTGATTATGGGGCAGGGGATATAAAGGATGGCTATTAATACTCAGTAAATAGGACTATAAAATTATATTAACTTTATTCTAGAGCTTCATCAAAGTAACCATTTTATATGCGTGTTGTCCTCTGTGTAAAACAACTTGGAGTTATCTAAAGTCTGAATTTGAAAATATCTTCTATAAAGGGAGGATTTTGTAGGTCTTTTTCCTCAATGATGAAAATCTGGATAGAACTGTAAGCATTTCAAAGAAATCTGAAATGCATGTGGGCTGGAGTCCCAGCCTGAATCCCCAGCAGGATTCCTCTCCTCAGAGTATTCTTATGCTTTTCCTTTCTTAAGGGAATACAATTTCCCAACCGATTCAGCTCAAGATGTGCTCCACTTATAGGGACTCACTTTGAGGTCCAATGACTATCGATAATACTATGAGGCAATGGATAGATTTCCTTCCAGTGCACTTTCACATAGGTTATAACAGATGGCCTTAGCTAAGCTTGGAATTTGTGTTTTACTTCTAGGTTAAGTAATCCTTTGTCAAAATGTTTTCTCACTCGTGTGAAACTGTCTAGCTGAATGAAAATGGTGCTGCCTATCTATGGATTTCTTATGTGGGTGATCGTCGTTCTTTAGAGAGGCAAGAATATTTGTTTCCCTCCATTTTCACTTTTCAGGATTGTTCTATCATACAGGATTCAACCTGGTTTACCCAGCACTCACTCACCCTTCTTGGGTTCAAATAAAGAATGTGTTTGGGCCAAGGTTTTACGTATTTTAAAATGGAGCCACCTTGTGCTGGTCAGGATTTGGGGAGGGAGTGGATTTATTGAACCAGGAGCAGGGTAGAGACTGGACAGCAACTCTGGCTGTATTCAGCTAGATCGGCCAGGTTGTTACTGACCTAACACTGGCAGCTTTCTGTGGCCTGCACAATATGAACACAGTGAGCTCAGCCAATTCTCAGCTGACAGGCTCTCATATTTCTAGACATTCCAGGAGCGGTTCCCAGGAAATAGTGCTCACGGACAAGTACAATTAAATATAAAAGAAGTCTGGAGATACATTGGCGACCAGAAATCTTAGAATAATGATCAGCTCTTTGAATGGAATAATATAAAATATATTTTTAAACCTCACTATAATGTCCTTAATTTTCTCTTTTTTTCCCCCCTTCCAGACCAGTGAAAATCAGATCCTGGGCCAGCATTAGGACATACACCTAGATGTTTGAGAACCACCGTCCCTAGTCCATGGAGGAGTCTGTAACTTTTCAATCTGCAAATCCACTTCAAGTATGTGGGAATAAAAAAGTCAGCAAAATTCTCCATTGTAAACAAACTTGTGTGACTAATTGTTCAGAACACTTCACCAATAAGGTCTTACTTGAATTCACTATTGCTTTTAAATAAAAGATGTATTTGTGCAATTATAAGCACTCAGTCAGTTTTGGCTATCTTTTTCCCCCTTTCTTTCTGATTAAGGTATTACATATGTGTCCTTATCCCCCCAGCGTCCCCCAAACCCCCCCCACCCCCCCCCCCCACCACTCATGTCCTCACCCCCCTGGTGTCTGTGTCCATTGGTTATGCTTAAATGCATGCATACAAGCCCTTTGGTTGATCTCTCCCCCTTTGGCTATTGTTTTAATCACAAATCTGAATGGCTCTGAGATGAGGAAAAGGGTAACATTCAAACTTCAAGAGTGTTTTTGTATTTGAGCTGATGATTTTTAACCTCTGTTTGCTGAAAAAGTGAGAAATTATGAAGAGCATGTGCATGTAGGTGTACCCGTTTCTTTGGTGTTACGTAGGTGTAACTAAGAAGCCAGAAGCCAGATGAATGAATGGCAATGCTAACAGCACTTCTCTTTTGTCAGGACTGCACTTCTCTTTTGTCAGGACTGGAAATATGCAGATTGATTGCCCAATTAAGGAAAGGTTGACTTGAAGGTGAGGCAGGTTTTACACTTCCCACCCTTATTGCTCATCAAGCTTGTTGAACAAGCTAACTGGGAGCAGGGCAAGGTTCTGGGGGTGGGCAAGGGACTACTTCTCTCCAAGAATTATTGGGCAGCTGCCAAAGACAGTTTAAAAAAATGAAATAAAACTACTCAAGCGTCTAATGCATAAAGTACAAGGTTGACGTGTTGGGGCGCCCAGGTTTAGTTAGAGCAAACTAATGACCGTACACATGATTTCTTGTTACGGAGAAGGGGCCGTTTGCACAGCATCTCGTACTTTTCATATGATCTCACCCCGGAATCTGCAAATTACTAGAGGCGGTATATTATTACGGAGAATGACAGAATCTGGCAATTATTCTTCAGCTTTCACTGGGGTTAGTTCTGAGCAGTGGGCTTTTGCCCTGCTGGCCTGATGTGGCGTGGCAGCCCACAAGCCTGACGTTATAACTAACGCTCTGCTCTCTGTCCTCTGCCAGGAGGCCCTGTAGTAGCCACACTTTCCTGATGACAGTCTGCCCTGCTTTCACTCTTAACCGCATCAATCTCTGTAATTCCTCCTGTGGAAAAAAACACACCAAGACCTTCTTTTAAAAGCATGCAGTGTGTTTGGTTTTTAGACAACTCTACCTTGAGTAGCCCCTTTGGGAATTCATTCTTATGGTTGCATTTGGACTCTTTTTAACGACAGCATTCTTTCGGTATTTATACAGGCCTCGAACCAGGCATAAACAGTGATTTTTGTACTTGCTGAGTCATGTTTCCTCACCCGTTTCTGTCATCAACTCTAAGGAAACATGGAATCTGGGCCCGCAAATAAGATCATCATGACAACAGGACACCTTTACTGTGGGCTTCCTATGTGACAGGTACTGTGCTAAGGCATTCACAGCGTGCTGTCCCGTTTATTCCTCAGAACCACCCTAGGGGATCGCTATGAGTTCCCATTTCATGGCTGAGGAAACTGAGACTGGAAAAGACTAGGGAAACCTGCCCCAAATCACGTAGCTTGTATGTGGCTGAGTCAGGATTCCAGAATCAGTCTGAGTCCAAAGCCACGTTCCATGTTCCTACCTCCTTATGTTTTCTCCTAGACAAGCCTTTTGTCCTTGGACCATGTGGAGAATCCCGGAAGAGAAGATCTGACACCACACACACACACACACACACACACACACACACACACACACACACTCGCCCCAGAGTCTAGCTTTGCTCCCAGGCAGACATGGTTATTGGTGCTTGGGGAGCTGTCTGAGGGGCATCTCTGCTCTGCTCAGGTCACCAGTCTCTGCAGAAGGAAGCCGGGTCTTGAGGCCTCACCTGGTGGTAGGCCACTAATGAACAGTTTTGTTGAGACCAGTTTGGTTCCCCCAAAATGGAACTTTGCCTGTACCCCACCCACTTAGGGATCACTCCCCAAAGAAGGCCAAGCCAGTTCCCCAAAAGGCAGATCACACTGGATGCCTCTTGGGGCAGGATGGAGACATGATGTGTAGGTGAGAGTGCCCAGTGAGGACGGCCTCCTTCGTCAGTTCATGCCTCCTTTCACTCACTGCCTTCTAGATGAACCCTCCTTACCAACTCCTCTCTGCAGTAAATGGTGTTATGAGGTTCTAGTCTAGATGTAATCAATACAGGGTCGGGCAAAAGCAGGCTTACAGTTGTGAGTACACAGTTTATTCTTGTATTATTATTTATTAACTAGAGGCCCAGTGCATGAGGTTTCTGCACTCGAAGGAGGGGGATACCTCAGCCTGGCCTGCCTGGAAGCCTTCGAGGGATGTCCGACTGACAGGGACTGTGGGCTGTGTGTAGTCTCCTGTTGTAGCTGAGCCATCACTGAGAGGGAATGACCCCCAGGCCACTCAGCTATGAGGACCAGCTGCCACTACAGCAGAAGAGCTGCTGTGCAGGAGATACCCCATGTGGAGCAGGACTTGCTTCAGTGGGGCTTTGGTGCTCTCCAAGTCTGTTGCCTGAGTGTCTTGCTTGTGGATGTGTAGAGCTGTAATCTGGCATGGTCTGAGGCTGACCATCAGGTGCACTGGCTCTGGGGCCTCCTGGGAAGTGCAAAGTCAGCTACTGCCTGTGCCCTGCCTGGGGCCACCTGGCATGAGTTACAAAGCAATCTGCAGATGGCCCACTTGTGTTGGGCTTGGTGGTGCCCAGGAGAGGCCAAACTGTGAACCAAGGCAGGCTGCTGCTAGTGCTGGGCCTGGGGCCTCGGATTGAGAAGTGTGTGGCCTACTGAGGCCAGCTGCTGCTTGTTTGAATGATTTTAGGAAAGTTTGAAGCCTGATCCAGGAGAGGCTATTCATATGGAAAGACCACTGCAAACAGCTTGGGTGGGGCTGCAATCGGGTGGGGTCTCAGGGAGTTACTAAGGCCAGGTGATCAGTGGGCCAGGTTGATAGAAACTCACAAATGGTACCTGCCAGTCAGCTGTGAGGCGGGGGAAGGTCTACGTATAGGAACAGTGGCCTCTGCCAGCACTTTTTCTGGGAGAAAGCTGCCCCTCAGTTCTTGCCCTGTCGCCAGACAATTTAGTTCCTCCCCATATGTCCCTGGATCCTTTCAAGCTGTTGTTCCAATGCTGGAGCTCTGAGGGAGTGAGTCTGAGTAAATCTGTGTGCCGGCCCTTTAAGAGGAATACCTGGGACGCCAGCAGCGGCCAAGTCATTCAGCCACAGCCCCCACGGACTTTTACAGCCTGAAGTTACAGGGACGTTTCTTCCAGGTACTGAAACCCTGGGCTGAGGGGTCTGGTGTGGGGCTGGGACCCCTTGCTCCTCACATAGACCTCTGCAGCCAAGGTCTCCCTCTGATTAAAAAAACGCCACAGCTGGGTGTTGGACCAGCCCATTCTGTACCTCCTCCCCTCCTACCAGTCTCAATGTGCTTTCTTCTTTAATTCTCTAGTTGGAGGACTCTGTTCCACCAGATTTCAGGCAGGTCTAAATGATGGTTGTTCTGTGGTTTAGTTGTTATTTTGATGTGGTTGTGGGAGGATTTGAGTGCTGTGTTTACCTACTGAGAATTTCTTTATAAAGACTATAAATACAGGTAAACCTAAAACCATTTAGTAAAGGTGGTGATATTTGACTACATAAAATCAGAAAATAAAAGGATGCAAAATATCATTAAGTCCAAAAACAAATATGACAGATTAAGAAAAAATATTTTATAACACAAGTAATAAACAAGGTGTTCCTTTGTCCCTTTTATACATATTGATAAGAAAAAGACAACTCATGATATTGAACAATGGATAAAGAATGTGAACAGGCCCTAACCGGTTTGGCTCAGTGGATGGAGCATTGGCCTGTCGACTGAAAGTTCCCAGGTTCGAATCTGATCAAGGGCATGTACCTTGGTTGTGGGCATATTCCCAGTGAGGGGTGTGCAGGAGGCAGCTGATCGATGTTTCTCTCTCATCGATGTTTCTAACTCTCTATCCCTTTCCCTTCCTCTCTGTAAAAAATCAATAATATATATATATATTTTTAAAAGAATGTGAATAGTCATTTCATAGGAAAGGAAAACTGCCAATAAATATATGTAAAAATGATCAATTTCATTAATAGTTTAGATATTTAAAATAAAAACAATTCCATTTTTGGGGTAAACACTTTGCAAAACTGTGTGTGTCACAGCATCCAGTTCTGGTGAAGATGCAGAAAAAAGGGGCAGATATATATTATTTATGGGTATGTGGATTATTACTATTAGTTTATAAAGTATAATTTCTATTAAAATTAAATAAACAGACCTTTTGGCTCAGCAATCTCACTTTTAGAATTTCTTAAAAATGTTTTTCTTTATTGATTAAGGTATTTCATATGTGTCCTTCTCCCCTCATTGCCCCCCCCCCCCAACTCATGCCCTCACCCCCCTGTTGTCTGTGTCCATTGGTTAGGCTTATATGAATGCATACAAGCCCTTTGGTTGATCTTTCCCCCTTACCCCTATCCTACCCTACCTTCCCTCTGAGGTTTGACGGTCTGATCAATGCTTCTCTGCCTATGGATCTGTTTCTGTTCATCAGTTTATGTTATTCATTATATTCCATAAATGAGTGAGATCATGTGATATTTATCTTTCTCTGACTGGCTTATTTTGCTTGCATAATGCTCTCCAGTTCCATCCATGCTGTTGCAAATGGTAAGAATTCCTTCTTTTTTACCACAGTGTAGTCCTCCATTGTGTAGATGTACCAGTTTTTTAATCCACTTATCTGCTGATGGGCACTTAGGCTGTTTCCAAATCTTAGCTATGGTAAATTGTACTGCTATGAACATAGGGGTGCATATATCCTTTCTGATTGGTGTTTCTGGTTTCTTGGGATATATTCCTAGAAGTGGGATCACAGGGTCAAATGGGAGCTCCATTTTTAGTTTTTTGAGGACACTCCATACTGTCTTCCATAGTGGCTGCACCAGTCTGCATCCCACCAGCAGTGCACGAGGGTTCCTTTTTCTCCACATCCTCTCCAGCACTTGTCGTTTGTTGATTTGTTGATGATAGCCATTCTGACAGGTGTGAGATGATACCTCATTGTTGTTTTGATGTGCATCTGTTGGATGATTAATGACTTTGAGCATGTTTTCATATGTCTTTTGGCCTTCCTTATGTCCTCTTTCAAAAAGTATCTCTGTAGGTCCATTGCCCATTTTTTGATTGGGTTGTTTATCTTCCTTTTGTTAAGTTGTATGAGTTCCCTGTAAATGTTGGAGATTAAAACCTTATCATGATAACATCTGTAAGTATGTTCTTCCATGCAGTGGGCTTTCTTATTTTGCTGATGGTTTCTTTTGCTGCGCAGAAGCTTTTTATTTTGATGTAGTCCCATTTGTTTATTTTCTCTTTAGTTTCTATTGTCCTAGGAGCTGTGTCATTGTTACTTTTAGAATTTTTATCCTAGAGAAATAATACACCAAATTACAAGGACTGGTAGTCATGGATATTTATTGTAGTATTATATGTACTGGTAAAAACTGTAAAAATTGGTATGTCTATCAATAGGGGAAAGATTGAAAAAATTACATCCTTGGCTTATCCATGTTAGGAAATGCTATGCAATTATTCATAGAATTAATTAAATCTATAGGTGCTATGTTGGAGATATAACCAAGATCTATTGTTAAGTGGGGAAAAAATTAGATAATTTACTTCGTACCCACAGTACAACATATACTATTCTAGCTTTTGTTGTTGTTTTAATTAAGTCACTTAATCCGCACAGCAAGTCTATGAAAAGGTCCTGTTATTACTTCCATTTTACAAAGCTAAACCAGGCAACCAGATATTAAGTAACATGTCTGAGCTTGCAGAGCCTATAAATTTGAATCCAGACAGTCTGACTTTGGAGTCCATGTGTGTACCACCAGGCTGAAACTTACATTTCTGATGTTTACTATTGGTCTAGTAATAATAATGATAATGATAATAATAATAATAATAATAATAATAATAAAAACAGAGTCAGCCCTACATCTATGTAGATCTGTATACACATAAGAAAAAAAGGTGTTCAATGTGGCTACTTCAGGAATTTGGATTATGAGATTATTAACCATTTTTGTTGTTGTTGTTAATCCTCTCCATTGATTTTTTTTTAGAGAGAGAGAGAGAGAGAGAGAGAGAGAATGGAAGGGAGGTGGGGAGGGGGAGAAAGGGGAAAAGAGAGAGAAAAAGAGAGGGAAAAGTCAATGTGAGAGAGACACATCAATTGGTTGCCTCCCGCACACACCCCAACCAAGCCCGGGATTGAACCTGCAACCCAGGTACATGCCCTTGACTGGGAATTGAACCCATAACCCTTCAGAGTGGAGGCAGATTCTCTAACCACTGAGAACATTGATCAGGGTATTATTAACCATTTCTTAATGTAACTCTGTAATATCTGAATTGTTGCAAGGAGGGACTTATAATTTTTAAAACAACTATAAAGAAAAATATTTTAAAATTGTAAAGGGGAGAAAATCAAATCTGGGAACATGATATTGAATACTGTGTCTGATTATTACACTTCAGAAGAGAAAGGGACTTAATGTAAACTCTTCAATTTATTCATTCACTCACTTAACAGGTATTTATTGAGTGCCTACCCTGTCCCTGGTGCTGGGAGATACAGCAGTGAACAAAATAGACATAGACTCAGTCTTCATGAAGTTATATTCTAGATATAGACCATAGACATGCCAACTAAAGCATTTCAGATGGAGATACGGGTTCTAGCAATAAAAATCAAGCAAGCGAAGGGATATAAGGGAGTGAGGTCTGAGTGATATGGGTCGATGAATTGCTATTTTTATAGAATGGCCAGAAAGGCCTTAGAGATAAGGTAACATTTGAGAAGAGACCTGCAGGCAATGAGGATAACTTCCATGGGGATAATTGTGGGAAGTGTAACAGCAGAAGAATAGCAAGTTCAAAGGCCCTGAGGTCAGTGTACACTTGGTATGTTCAGGGAACAACCAGGCCAGTGTGGGTGGATGGGTTGAGAGGACGAGATCATGGGAAGACCGCGTAGAGAAAGACTTCAGCTTTTGCTGTGAGTCATGTGGGAAGTCAACGGAAGATCCTGAATAGATAGTGACATGCTATGACTTAACCTATGACTTGAAGAATATTTAGTTAAGCATTTCAAGTACTAGAGGCCCAGTGCACGAAATTCATGCATTGGCCGGGTCCCTAGCAGCTTCTGGCTGCCGGCCGAGTACTCCTCCACTTCCCCAGGCCAGCCCTGCCCCCTGGTTGAACTCCTGGACAAACTCCCAGTTGAGGGGACAATTTGCATACTACACTTTTATTATATAGGATGAAGGTCGTGCAGTGTTTGCCATTCACGTCACAGAAGACACACAAACACGGTCGTGGGTGTCCCCCAGAGCATTTTTTGAAAATATCTGGAGAGAGTTTCAGAGCAGGCTGAGAGGGGGGCTGAGTGGGATGACGAAGAGTCCCAGCCACATTTGAGTGGACCCAGCAGACAGAGATGCAGTTCTATGTGGTTAGTTTTGTGGCTCTCCCACTCAGAGAAAGAACCTTGGGAAATTGATAAGGACATTTTATTCCAGGAGTAATGTTTGTTTGATTTTTGAGTGAGGGGAAGAAGGCCCATAGAATTTAGCTAAGGCCCCCCTGGCCCTCCAAAACAAAACAAAAAAACAGCCTCCCCCCCCACCCCCCCAGGATTTTGACTTGTCAAGAAAGCTCAAAAAGTTTAGATCATTTAACATATATTTGTACCCATTGTGGGCTGACACAAATTTAGTGTCTTAGGTCGGGTTCCCCAGAAGCAAATCCTGAGACAGAATTTGTGTGAAAGTGACTTACTAGAAAGTGTTTCTAAGAAGAATCCACAAAGGGTCAGGGAGTGGGACTTGGAAGGAATTGTGCAGTTATCAAGAAAGTCCGAGGGAAATGCTCCATCGCACAGGGGAGCTCTGCAGACAGTGGGCACCCCTCCCTCCACGCCAGGGGTCAGGGAAGGCTGCAGAGCTATCTCCTCATCACCCCTGTCAATCACTGGTCAAGTGCTGTGGGAAGGGGGTGGGAACGCGAAATCTGCAGGCATGTAGGTCACAGAGTGGAAAGTCTCAAAGAGAAAAGACCCAGGAATAAGGACATCGTTTGACTGCCAAAGGGGTCTTTGAAAACTATAATGGGAATTAGATCTCACACTTTGCTTCGTACTCTTTCAGATCCTCATGCTGCTCCCTAGGAAAATAATTCTTTACCTCAAATATAAACTTTGATGTTTGAAAAGTGAAAGCAAGCTGCTTCCCCAGCCAAAAAAGGACTGATTTTAAACTACTTAGAAGAGACATCTTTTCAAAAGGTAGGGGCAGCACATAACATTTTCTCTGATGCCCAGTTTCCAAGCACTGAGCCGTCACCAGAGACCTAGTTTGCTTCCACCTGCCTGACTGAGAAAAAGACACCCACCCTCCTCTCAGGCATGTTGTGTTTAGCCTGAATAATATGTCTAAAAATCAGAATTGAAATATTTGTCTGCAAATAAGAGGTATTTTGCCCACAAAGAATGTATCAAAAATTATTGTGTCCAGAGTGTTCATATTATGAATAAAAGGCTGAGAATCAAATATAAAAAATAATAGCATATGCTAGGGGGACAGTGAGTATGGCAACATAAAATATCATAGCAGAGATAGGGTTTCACATCTATAGGAAAAATTTTATTTTTATTTTTTATTTTTCTCTTCTTCTAAAATATATTTTATTGATTTCCCACAGAGAGGAAGGGAGAGGGACAGAGAGTTAGAAACATCGATGAGCCAGATACATCGATCAGCTGCCTCCTGCACACTCCCCACTGGGGATGTGCCCGCAGCCAAGGCACATGCCCTTGACCGGAATTGAACCCAGGACCCTTCAGTCCGCAGGCCGATGCTCCATCCACTGAGCCAAACTGGCCAGGGCAATTTTATTTTTCTTAATAAGAATAATAAGCCAAAAATAACACACAACCAATCTGAAGTAAAATGGTAAAACCAATGTAAAGGGAATTTTGAAGAACTGATTGTTTACTGATATTTAAAAAGGAATGATAGAATAAGGCTGATAAATTAGATACAAAGTTTTTGAAGTTATATTTCTACTAAACAGGAATAATTTGCATTTCAACCAGACAAATAACTATAAGTGAACATTTAGTGTTTATATTTTATAATATGTAATATTTATATACTATATGCAGTACATATAGTAATTATGCAGTTACATATTACAAATTACATGTATACATGTGTAATTATGTATTACATTTAATATTATAACATGTAATATTGACATATTACAATTTTTAGATTTATTACAAAATGTGGGCCTTTGCTAAATAGTAAGCAGCACATCAAACAAAAGTCCATTCCTCTCGATGGTTAAGTAATCCATGGCTGGTGCTGATAATGTCCCAGTCCAATACAGTAGGTCCTCGGGTAACATCGGAGATCTGTTCCTATGGTGCCACGTAAAGCGATTTTCGCCCTAAGTCGGAGCCCACCTACATAAGCACCTACATCACTCACATGGAGCACATACACAGCAGTAATGAAGTGAAACAGTAAAAAAAAAAATTAAAAGATAACAATTCCTGACCTTTACTTGTGGTAAATAAATAATAAAAATCATAAAGCACATATGTACATACGTCGAAATGATGGAACTTTTTTTTATATAAATAAATGGGAGATGGCGACGTAACCACAAAACGATGTACATCGAGTCTGATGTAACCCGAGGACTGCCTGTATTATGTCTTGTCTTAATTCTAAGTTTTGGATAATTAAAAAAAAAATGTTTTTGTTGTTAATCTTCACCTGAGGTTATTTTTTCCATTGATTTTTAGAGAGATTGGAAGGGAGGAAGGGAGGGGGAGGGAGGGAGGAAGAGAGAGAGAGAGAGAGAGAGAGAGAGAGAGAGAGAGAGAGAGAGAAATATCGATGTGAGAGAAACACATCTATTGGTTGCCTCCAGCACACACCCAGACCAAGGCCAGGGATCAAACCTGCAACCCAGGTATGTGCCCTTGACAGGGAATGGAGCCCATGACTCTTTGGTGAGCGGGCTGATGCTCTAACTGTTACAGAACTTACCAGGTGACCGAAAAATATGAAGGAGTACCGGAGGCACAGGAAAACACATTTATTTCCAGACGTTTCACATGTACCAGTACAGTGACTCAGGGGAGTCTGTTTCTCTCCAAATCCTGAGCAAACCAATATGGAGGAAGCTTTCCCTTTATACCCCTTTGGTTTCTTTGTCCCCCAAATATGGATCATACTTCTGGACCTTTTGTGGGCTTTGAAAAAAGCCCCATGTGCTGGGATGGGGGCAGTGAGACCACATCTCAAGGTCTGGCCTGGCGCCAGCACTGATAACTTGGTCTGGGGGTTGTGTATTGTTCATGGTTTATGGCCTCTCTAAAATGGGGTAGTACTTAGGTAAACAGGTTTTGCAGGACCAGATAATTAAAGGGGCAGTGACTACCAGGGGTGGGCAAACTTTTTGACTCGAGGGCCACAATGGGTTCTTAAACTGGACTGGAGGGCCGGAACAAAAGCATGGATGGAGTGTTTGTGTGAACTAATATAAATTCAAAGTAAACATCATTACATAAAAGGGTATGGTCTTTTTTTTTTTTTTTTTAGTTTTATTCATTTCAAACGGGCCGTAGTTTGCCCACGGCTGGACTAGACTATAGGCTAACAAGAATGTGCATTAGGTTACTGGCACAGATTTAGATTGTTAGCTCCCCGAAAATGTCTCATTTTCCCCATCATAATCACCAAGAACACTGGCCAGGGCAGTTTTGGATAATTTTTAAAATATCTCTGGCTATGCCATGATCAATTACAATTTATTGGCCTGAAGAAGGAACCTGGCATGATTATTTTTCAAAGCTATCATAAATTCATAAAATATATAAAATCTACCTACCACCATTTTGGAACTAACTATGAAGAACCAAGTTGTGGTTAAACAGGGATCTACCAATTAAAATTTTCTGATGCATATGATCAAGAAATGTCTCTAGTTTCTATCTGTGATGTGGAGCCAGGCTAACTGGGAGCCTGTAGGTGGGAAATAGGGGTTGGGGTTGGGTTTAATCGGGAGGAGTGTTAACATAAAGACTGCTCAAGAGCTTATTAAGATAAGAGAGGAGGATACAGCACAAAAGGAAATGAACAGTAAAAGCAGAGAGACCGGAATCTGAATTGAGATGAATAGGTAAGAAGAGAATCGACAGTGTATTGTTCATATGTTTTTGTACCTTCTTGTGAGTTAGAAAATTCACAGACATGGAATTGATGGAACCAAAGTTAAGAGCATGTATAATATTAATGAATATTGCCAAATTTCTACTCTTATCAGCTGCTTATGAAAATGGCTTTCTTACATTTTTACCAGAACTATAATCTTTGCCAATATGAAAGGAAAAAATTTTTAAAGGTAGGCATCAATGTTCTAATTTGCATTTATTTACTTATGAGTTAGACTTTTGTTAGATTGAACATCTTTCTATGTGTCTATTTCTTTCTCTGATAGATCCCTTTATGTTTTTGGAACCCATGTTTCTATTGGGCTTTTTTTTTTTTTTTTTCTTCGTGACTTTTTAAAAACTCTTAATTTGTTCGGAGATGAGTCTGGGCTATGCAGCCAAGGACTGTGTAGGCAGAACTTTAAGAAACTTCTAGGTGCTTCTTTGAAAAAGCAATTTAGTAACTTTTAAACAAGGAAAAGTCCATCAAAAGGCCCCTCTTAAATTCTAAATAGGAGACAAAAAGTCAGGCACAACCCCAAGTTGAAGGATGTAACTGGAACATTTTGGTGGTTTAATGACTGTGCAAAGCCAAACAGCCTTTGATGTATTGAAACAATGACTATTGAGAGGGTCAGGCAAATACACAGAGGCACCCGGGAACATAACATTAAGTCTCCCATGAATTCCTTGCCTTTTGTGTTTTACTAGTTTTAGACCCTCTCTTGTAGAATGAGATGATCTCAGAAAGGGACAGGAACAGTCTTAAGAGAAGCAAAGAGGAACTTGGAATGAGGGACATCTAAAGCCCACAACTGGGGTGGGGAAAGCGAGAGAGTTGTCTCTGACCCAGCGTGCAGCTGTCATTGGAGTCCTTTCTGAGCCAGACCGCCTGGAGGGCATGCGTTGGGAGCAAACTTGCAGCGAGAACTTATTCCTCGCTTGGGGTCCTAAGGTGACAGCCACCACAGCACTGCGTGGCTGAGGGTCATTTTCCCTCCTTCACTTCAGTCATAGAGTCGTGGGCCTGGGCGGGCAGGACTGCAGCAGGAGACACAGATGGAACGCATTGTGCAGAGTTCATCAGGGACACTGCGCAGCGGGCACCACAGGCGCTTCACTGCGCGGGGCGAGAAGCCCGCTGTGGGCTGCTTACACTCACCAGTTGGTCCTCTTTGCCTGCAGTTCGGAAGCAGGCACCTCTGCAGTCACATGCCCCAAGGGTTCATGGGCAATTTGGAGTTGGACATCTTAGTAATTCGACGCAGGAATACTTTGAATAATTTTGACCCCAAACTTGAGAGTCAGGTCATACCATTTGCAACGTATAAGTGGCAAATGTTAGTTTTGTTTCTTCTAGGAGTTTTGGATTTATTTATTTATTTATTTATTTATTTATTTATTTATTTGCATTTTGGCACTTTTGTAAGTCATGGAGTTTTGAAATATTTATTGATCAGTTACTTCCTTTGTGACTCATGTGTTTTATACCAAGAAAGGCCTCCCCTTCTCCAAGAGAGTATATATGTAAGATATAGGTATACAGAGAATCACAGGAAAATTGTGAGAGACTTTGAAATGGGCAAAGAAGGTTCCTGGGCGACGTTTCAGTGGAATACTGCACAGCACTTCCAGGTTATCTGGAAAGAGACCTAGGATAGAATGCACGTGTATGAGAGAATGGATAGAATGTATTCCAGTAACCATTAATTACCAGAATAAGTTAACCACAGCCTGTCAGTTTTATTATTATTAAGTAAGTTTCTGCTTCCTGAAACTTGGCTGAGGCTATGCTATAAGCTTCAGGCCAAATTTTGTTGTTTTTTTAAAATATATTTTTATTGATTTCAGAGAGGAAGGGAGAGGAAGAAAGAGAGATAGAAACACCAACGATGAGAGAGAATCACTGATCGGCTGCCTCCTGCACACCCCGACTGGGGGTTGAGACTGAAACCCAGGCATGTGCCCTGACTGGGAATCAAACTGTTGCCTCCTGGTTCATTGGTCGACGCTCAACCACTGAGCCACACTGGCCGGGCCAAATTCTGGTTCTTTAGCAAAGACACACAGCCCCAGATTCTCATGGAAAAGGACTGTGCAAAGTACATTAAACTACTGACATTTCAAAGAATAGAGCCTTGGTACAAGCTTCTGAGCTGACATTACTTAGGCAGCTTTCAGGCTGTACTTGTGGAGTGAGGGTAGACTCACAAGACTCTTCTTAGTCCAGGCAATGTTATGAAAGCAGAATGCTAACCCAAGATCCAGCAAAACGGAACTGCACAGGGGGAATGTGCGGATGAAGGAAATTTACTGTGGTTGTGTTGAGGCTGTTTTAATGCTCTATTTTCTGGATGTATAGGAGGTCATTTCTCTTTCTTCTTAAGCTGTCTTTAATCTACAATTCAGTGGACTCTACATTTGTAAAGTGAAGTTAAACATTTTTTTTCCTGCTCCTCACTGAATTTCCCTTTACCGCCCCCTCCAATTAAAAATCTTTGTTTCCTTACAGCAATATTATTATTTGCATAGGTTCAACAAGAACTTTTATTTCTACCAGTATATTTTTTTAAATACCCAAGGAAGCCTATAAGTTAGTTAAAACTTGTTGAGCTTATGCAAATAATCAGGCCAGACCTAATGACATCAGTCTTTAAAAAAAATTTTTTTTTTTATGACTGAGAATAATCTTAGAGACTTTATATCACGAAGGGGGGCGGGGAGGGAGGATGGAAAACATTTTGAAAGGCCTAAAAGGTTACTGGGTGTATTTTCTCCGCAATACTAGGTGTCCTTTCTGGGTTATCTGCTACTCCCCACCCCTACCCTTTTTTGTTTGTTTGTTTGCTTTTGAGTTATTTTATAATTCTGTAAATTGTAGAAAAATGATGGAGATAGAAATTATTATCGCCCAGAGAAGGAAATGGAGTCTGTCTGGTGAGATGCAATTAATTACCTGCTGTGAGGCAGGCCAGGGGACATCTATTAGCAAATTCATTTCACATCCCTGATTGCTCATATATGTGCCTGTTCTTTGAATTCTCCTTTGAACCATTTTTAAACATCTTACTTGTTCCTTCATTAATAATTAACTAAATTAAACTTTTGACTAATGATGACTTTGTATGAAAGTAATAGCTTTACATTTGTAAAAAATATATATATATTTACCTATGTGTCGTGATTAACATCTTTAATATGTTTGAACTCTCTCTGGATATAAGGGACTATACAGGGATCTAACTTTATTTCCTTCAAAAAGCTAGTCATTTTTCACCATTCACTGAGTAGCCCTTATTTTCCCTGTTGACTTGGAAAGATCACTTTTCTGGTGTTCTTTGGATCCTTTATGTATGTGTTCTCTATTATGTTCTTTTTTTTTTTTATTTCCACATCTGTATCAATCTAAGTGCTATACACTTTGATAATTTGACAGGTTATTTTGACATTGCACTGACCTTACTGAAAAATAACAGATTGTCCTGCCAATTTGGATTAGTCCAAAATTTAAACTAATGAAAGGTAGAAAGTTGGTATACAAAAAATTGACCTCATTATTTGGGCCTCATCCACCCCTCCGACTATCCTAACCAGGCAGAACACAATTATAAGTCTAGAAGTAATAGAAATGCAAAGTTGTAAGTCCCTAGTTTGTCTCATAGGGGAGGAGGAGAACCCTACCCAATTATGTGTAAAACAGGGCCGAGTAGAACAGTATTAGCAGACACTCATGGAGCCATAGTGGGAGAAATAAGAGCCACCAAAAGCACAGCAGGACTGGGGGCCTTTGACTTAGAGCAAAGCCCGCAGTAGCCTTTTGGATGGATGCACTTTGACAATTGCTTGGGTTTGAAAGTGATAATTGCACCCTTCGGCCCTGGAGTTTTGGTCAATTAGGAAATACAAACAGGAGGCACATAAGGATAAAAAATACCAGCTGTATTGCTAATGACGCTTAGAGTACACACCTTGGATTCCTGTGCCCCAAATTTCCACCGGAGATCCATGTATGCACCAATGTAGCCCTGCGGAATGGGCCATCTCCCTGGGCAGCTCAGGGAGAGCCAAGACGGGCCGCACACTCCGTCACACCACAAAGGCCCGGTTGTTCATGCACTGACTGTCCACAGGGGGACTCTGGATAGCAGACTCTGGCCATCTTGCTGGTCTGATAAAACTTTCCTAAGATCACGGGGTGGAGCCAGTGATGGACCAGGAAAGGCCAGGCTGCAGGAGCTTTCTCCTCAATGGTTCCTGGGTAAATAGCAATGGGGGTAGAATTTCCTGTTTTATGGTTGGCTTTCATGCGGGTAGAGGAAGACAGGAGTCCCTCCTACAAAATAGCACAAAGCATGATACGTAAATATGAGCATGAGTTTACAATGTAATTGTCAACCTACTCTGATTATGGAGAAATATGTAATATATTTCAGACCAGATAGATCACTATCAGAAGTATATTTTAAATATAAGCTTCCAGTGTTCCAGAATGCTGACAAATGTGTGCAAATCTGTCCCCAAGAACTCTGAATAGTGTGTGTAGTAAGTACTCCAACGGCCCCCTCTTTTAGTACAGCATCCCCCCAAAATAAACACAAAATTCATAAATACTTTTAGTTCATGTTTTTAATGTTTAAAAACCATGTTAATAGAACAGTTATAGAACAGAACCTCTTACATTTCTTTATTTACACCACCTCCTGGGGGGGGGAAAACCCTCTATTTGATTAAGCATGAATAGCAGTTTGGTGACTTGTGACTCACTTAAGTCATTGCTCTAAAATTCATTTACAAGGTTTTTACATTAATAAAAGAGTGGTGTGCTGCATGTACTGGACTTAGATGAAGTCTGAAATACACTGGACTCGAGAGAGGATTACATCCCAATGATGAAGATTGACATGTTTGGGGAAAAGATGACTTAAGATAGCCTTGGGGTCAATACTGAAAATATAAGGCAAACATGCAAGACTTTCAAAAGCTTGATAAAGTAATGTGTGTGTTTTTTTCCCCTCCTTCAAATTTGTGCTCCTAGTTAATATTCAGATTCTTTCCCCTTTTCCAAGATCCCAAAGTTTGGGAAATGCAGCAATTCAATTTTGAAAAAAATAAAAACATTCTCCTTTCCAACTTCTTTTTATAAATACTGTGCAGTAGTATCAGTGTTGAGAGTGAAAGAGTGTTATGAAAAAAATAGTGTGTCATTTTGGGTATATCTATTTCTATAGATAATAATTTAGGTCTAATATTCCTTAGTTGTAGCTCAGAGGACTAGCTTTTAAATAATTGACCTTAATATCTTTTAAATGATTGATCTTAATGAAATCAACACTACTATTTCTTCGACACTTCTCTTTCTAAACAATTAAGTAAGATTTTTAGATTCCAAGTTTACATTGAGAGCACTATGTTACCTGTCAGAGAATGTAAATTTTTCTAATTCCCCCCAAACCCCACTAATATCTATGAAAACTTTTATTCTTGATATGCAGACGATAGAGACTTCTATTTCAGTGTGAGTCAACAACTGCAAAAATATACAGCCTCCTATATATTTACAGGATATTTACAAATGAAGTATTTCCTACAATAAGCCTCAGCTGCATAGATACTTCTTTAAACACACAAATTCAAGCCTGTACACAGATGGGCCCAGTTTCACAGCCCTTTCTCTGAGAAAACCCAAAAAGAGAATGCCTAAGCCTTGTGAATTTTACGTATTTTCTGAAAACGTTCCCTTTTAGATACGGTGATACATTTTTAGCTGTTAGCCAACCTACCCCCAAGTTGTACCTGAAAGCCTGATATCATAAATAATAAACTGTATTTTAAAAGACATATGTTCTGTTGCTAAAGGCTTCTCAGATCTGCCATCCCTAAGGAAATCAGTTGTTAGCATTGCTAAATGCTAGAGTCCGTATCTCCTTTGTTTTGAAAGTGGCTGGAAGTTTACTATGAACTGGAATGGAGGAATTATATCCTTATGCTCTTTCTAAGCCTCAAGCTGTTTATATTGACAAACTGAGAGGAACTAATGGCTTTTGCTTTAAGGCATAAAATATCTGATCACATCACTGACCTCCTCCCCACCCCACTCAGCGGTGCTGCCCAGCCTTCTGATACACTGAGCGCTGCATTCTTTTCAAAGCAGTTTGCAGCTCCATGTTCAGTGCAGACCTCTCAGCAAGGAATTCACTTTGACAAGAGGACAGGATGGATCACCACCCAACAACCCAACATTCTGCAGAATTTACTCCTGGCGTGAACTCAGTAATTCCTCTAAGGCTGCGTTTACAAAGAGTCTGTTCTTTCAACTCCCCTGAAAAACACACACCAAACAAATGAAAAAAAAAAACAAAACAACAAAAACCACCACAACAACACAGTAACACCTCACTCTTTTCACAGCATTAAAAATGTGTCCTCGTTATGCCTCAGCCCAAAGTTATATAAAGTGCAAGCAGCCTCCATACAACTGAGCACCTGCAGCAGCCGTGCCAGTGGGAGGGGAGGAGGCACCCGGGCTGGGGCCAGTTCCTGCCCCAAGTCCTGCTTCCCATTTCTGGTCCCGGGAGTCCTCTGAACTCTCCTCTGGGTGGGACTAATGGGAGAACAAAGGGGAGTTAACTGGCTCAGTGCTACTGTGACCCCCAGGAGGGCTTGTTAGCTCCTCCAACTCCCCAGCTTCCGCTTTCACTGGGTCCTGGGTGAGGCCTGAGAGCTTGCGTTCCAACAAGTTCCAGGTGCTGCTGCTCTGGGGGCCACACTTTAGAACCACTGGCCTAGAGGCTTGAGTCCATCTCCAGGAAAACATCCATTCTGGGGTAACTGTCTGTGCTGTCCTCTGAAACACCAGGGAATCCTACCATAGTCCTTTGTCCACCCCAAGCCTGTAACCATTACATCACCCAGGTGAGCCTTTCTCTACAGGATGTGCAAATGTAGAAAAAGGAAAGTGGCAGAAAGCTTTTCCACCCCCAGCTGATAACTGGGCAGTGGAAACACGATTTTCTATCACCGAACCCATTACAAGTGCTGTATGCTGGTTCCAATGACTGACTGGCATGTGGAAGAGGCTATGCAACAACATTCTTTTGTGTGTGTGCAGTGAGCAGGAAAGGAGATGAACTATAGGAGCACAGGGTCCTATCATACAAGCAGACAGGCCAAACCTGTGACCTCCAGAGAAAAGAAGGTATCAGCTGAGGAAGGTCCCTGTGGTTTACAACTCACAAGAGGCCCCTCATCCTCCTTCTCACTCTGCCTACACTGGGTTCTCTGGTGGCCCTGGGCTTGCTCTCCCCATCCTCTGCTGGAGACCCTGCTTCAGGCCACTCTGGTCACCTTCAGATGGTGGTGCCCCTATGCCCGTCATCCAGCAGGTATGTGTCGCTGCGCCGGGCAACCCAGAATCCACTAACAACAGGAATGACATATTCTTGGCAACTCTGAACAAATACCCCTAGAAACAATATTATGTTTAGTGGTTAGGTTCTTTAACAATCTTGTTATATTATCCAATGTCAGCTAAACTGTGGGTTTAATCATCTTTTCTAGCTGGTCTGGGGGCCTAACCACCATGTATAGCCCCGTTTGTAACAGGAAATACATTTCAGGTTGCAAATAATCAACTGAAAGTTTCACAATATGATCAGCTTATAAATTGGACTGCCTCTGCTTAACAAGATTACATTTCTTTCCTGTGCACACTTTACTACCCCCACTTCCGTTAAGTAGCATTAAGGAAATCAGGGGTTCACATTAGTCTGTATTGCAATAACCAGCGAACAGTTGTAAATCCAAAGTATTAAACTGGCACTGTTCACCAGTCCTGAGATCTGGCTACCAAAGGAAAAGGTGCTGCTCCCAGTGGCTTAAGGTATAATATTCTTTAGTCTACTAATTTAGCAGAAGAACTTCTATAGTACTTGGACTGCGCTGTTTAAATTCTAGCTAACATCTGTGATACATGTATTTTTGGCTACCAGTTCACTATTCTGAACAAGATTAACAGCAGTATACTTTACAGCTAATCCCACACAAATGGTGTAATCCATGATATTTGACAAACTACAGTAGGGTCTATTGTATTCAGTCAACTTAGATAAACATACAAAGAATATTTTAAAAACTTGTGGTATCCTAGACATCTACACTAATGTGCCTCCTCTAAATAAATATATTTTAAATAATAATTATTCCTTTACTGACACAAAATCCAGAGATCCAAAAATATCATTACACATCCTTCCCCCCCCCCAAGAGTTAATGATAAATTTCTAAATGGACTTTGGGAGTATAAGATGAATTGTAAATTAATGAGGAAAATAGAAAGTAGCAAAATATGGCTGGAATATTTTGTTTCAATGGAGGGCCATCCCACTATCTGGTATTTCATTACCTGGTGCTCTAGACAAGCCTCTGAGGGCCAACTGACTTGACTTGTTTTGCTGTTTCTCCCCCTGCTCACCTAAGACATCCTTTTCTGCAGTGTCTTCCATATTACTGGGTTAGGCATTCGTGGCTAAGTGCCTGAACTCTGACCTCATGTGAATGTGATTCTGGAACATTACATTAAAGCTATGATGACCTTTTCCTTCTCCCCAAAGAGGACCGGAACACGGTGCCTCTTCCATGGGACAGAGGTCTGGGGGGTGGGGGGAGGAAGGATACCATTCCAGGGAGCTCCCAGGGAGTGTGGAGGCTTCTGGGGTATGAATGGGGGAGGAACAGAAGCCAGAGCTCAGTGCCTGGAAGCCTTGCCAAGAGTCTGTGGCTAGAGTCTACTTATCACAGGATAAGAAATCTGTGCTCGGTGAACTTCTGTTGGAGACATTCAGCCAGAATCTAGATGAAAACACAAGGCCTCTGTCAAGAGACCAGTGCACGGAGCACACACATTTCTGGCTGTGACATGGACAATCCAACCACAGGTGATGGCCCAGCTTAGGGGTAATGCAGTTCTGGAGTTCTGGTCTTCATTACTTTCCAAACTACCTGTCCCAAACTCTCTCCTTTCTCAGTCTCTGCAGCTTCCTTCTGCTCCCTTTAGAAGAGGGGCTCGGGTATGAGTGCAGGGCAGCTCTACCCTGTGTGGGGTACGGGGGGCGGGCAAGCAGGAATGGCCCAGCCTCAGCTAGCAGCAAGGAGGAACAGCGGGGACATCGAGGTCCTCATGGGGGAAAGGAAGGTACTCCATGATTTTTGTCACAAGTTCTCCTCAAAGACTATCTCTGAGGGCTCTCTTTCTAACACTCTGGATGGATTGTTAATGGAGAAGAAATAGGAATGAGGCTTATTTAAGATACAAAAATCTTGTATTTATAATAACCTAAATTTATAGATATAAAACAAGTCTTTTAAAGACACCCTCCCTCCCCCTAAAGTACCCAATATAAAACAGGAATTACTTAGATCATCCTTGGTTAGATACACCTTATTCCCTGTGCAAAAAGCTGGTGGACATGAGGAAAAGCTTCTGGGGTTATCATTTACTAATAAGAAAACGTTTCTCCCTCCAACAATCCAGTGTAGGGTTGAAGGCGATCTGCATCAGAGGAATATTCTCTTGGGCATTTTGGACAATCTTTTTGCAGTATTCTTGCTCCTCAATTTATTGTAAAGGTGTTATGGGGCTTCCCCAGTAGAAATTAACTCAGGTCAGAGTAACTTTGACACAAGTTGCCAAGAGGGAAACAAAAGTTAATTTGCTAGATTCCCCACATGTGTAGTTTAATGTGTTTACCAAGGTAAGAATCATTTCCACCCCTTCCCAGCGGAGAGAACACTTCACCAGGGAATGTCTTTGTATGAAGTGGACGTAGTACCCGGGAGGCCACTGGTCTGCCTGCGGGAGATCAGAGCCACCTCAAACCCAGGGCGTGCTCGGACCCTGCAATGCACGCACCCCGCGACTCCCCAACGATGATCCCTGTGTGCTATGTTAACCCAAATAGGCAAATTATTTACGAAACCTTTTTTTCTTCTGTAAAGCAAAATAAATATATACAATTCAAGATTATTTTCTCTTCTAAAAAGATACAGATAGTGTGAGCTGCACATCAGTAGGAAAATTATTTCAGAATCTGGATCTATAATAAATAAACATGATTGATGATCATGTTTTCAAAGTTCTAAGAGACCATGAAGTCACAAAAAAATGAGTGAGGAGAATGAAAAATAACCGACTGTGGAAAGTACTAGGAAATATGATTCCGTGAAATTTGAAGTGGGGGGGAAATCCATGATCCTTAAATTGATCCCAGATCTTGGAGGGACACGAACCGGTATAGAAACAGGTTTCTGTTTTGCGACCAAAGTGGGATTCCATTTGAAGTATCCTGTACATTTCTGTTTGCTTCTGTAAACTTGCAAAGGAAGTGATGAGGGTTGCTGATGTGTGGTTGGTGACTTGAGCAGCTCACGGGAGTGTTGATGCTTCCCAGCTGGCCTCAGTGGCCTTCGTCACTCCCTGACGAGCAGGCCCAGTCGTAGATGACCAAGGGAATGCTGACCAGGGAGAACAACACCCCCAGGCCCAAGAAGAGGGCAGCCTGCAGCAACAGAAAGGCATGGGTTATTTCAGTGAAGCAAACACTTCCCACAGGCACCTCAGAAATAAACACCCACGCTTTCCCTCTCCTTGCGGACCCATGTTTTAGGAGTTGGTGACAACCACTGTGGAACTGTGAGAATCTTTCTGAAACTGTGTGCGAATCTGATTCTCCAAGGCTGGGAACGTAAGAACAAACTACACAGAGCCTCCTCTACGCTCTGTGTTTTGAACTGGATGCATTTGCTCTGAGATTCGGTTTTTAACCTTGTAAGCCACACTGGAGAGGCTCAGCACTTGTGCACTGTGTGGGTCAGAGGACAGTAGAGAAAGATTGTCTGGCATGCTTGTTCCTCTACAGCCGACCAGCCATCCTTACAGCTTCTTTCCGACTAAGATTATGACTTAAAAAAAAATGGCTTTGGAAAACATACAGGTCCTTTCATCTCTCTTTACCAACCAACCTAGGTTATCGCTGGTAGGCAAACATTTCTGTTTGAAATGTGGAAAAAGATATAAAAGCAAAGTAAATTTGATTAAGTGATATAGGAAACAGTGTCAGAAACTAAGTGACTTCAGTAATAACTATGTACGGGGCCATGTGGGCACTGGAAATATCAGGGGGGACCACTTTGTAAAGTATGTGAGTGTCTAACCACTATGCTGTACACGTGAAACTAATACAAAAGAATACTGAAGGTAAAAAAGAAAAAGAAAAAGAAAACATCTAAATTACTTCAAGGGGTCATGAAGGCCACAGACGGACAGATCATTAAATACAGAATCTGGAGAACACAGATTATAAATTCAGTGGCCTTGAGACTATCCAATGAAAGCTCCACGGAGAGAAGGATGGAGCATCCTGAGAGCCATGGGGGCTGCCCTGGAGCCTGGAGGAAGGGCTAAGGGCAGGAGGGGAGGCGAGGGGTGGGGTTCCGAGGGATCCACATGGGCTCACCACCATGGGTCTGGTCTAACTCCCAGGGGGTCCTCAAACGGACAGGAGCCCTTGTCTAACGCTATTCAGTAGTTCCTACTACCATTTTATTATGGGAGCTGGGTTGGGGAAGCCCAGAGAATTCCTGGGCAACAGGCCTCTACCATTTTCGGATCTTAGTCTATTTTACTGCTGTGCCAGAGTGATGGCTCCTTCCTCTCTGACCTTGTGAAGCAACTACTGGTAAGGATTCGAAGGGTATGGGATTTATGGCTTCTGGGGTCATCCTGTGGGGGCAGAAGATGCTCTACAAGCATCAGTGCGCAAGGATGATCCCGCCTGCCTCCGCCTCTTAACCGGGTCTGTGGACTCAGGCAATATGTGCGATTGGAGTCTTACACTATCTGGGAGGGCAGCGGAGAAGCCTTCTCCGAGGCCAAACAAAATGGTGCTCCAGAAGGTACCCAGGCAGCAGCCACTTCACCCTGCTTCCCTCACTGTCTCCAAGTGCACCACCTTGAAGATGCCCTTGAACTTCACCAGACCTGGAAACAAGAATCCCAATATAGAAAGGTAGTTTCTGAATCCAGGTCTGTTGCTCCAAAGCATTTCTGTCAAATCATAAAAAGACTCTTTACGCTAACTCAGCCATTTAAAGGAAGCATCACATGTTCCCTGAGCTAAAGGTAGGGCATCACCTCACAGAGACAGGACGACAAACACCCAGTCTCGCAGCTGGCCCTGCCGCAGCTCAGAGCAAGCGCGAAGGCACAGCAAGATTAACGCCTCCAAAGCTATTGGGAGGAAATAGAGAGGATTCTGATGAGATACAGTATTTTAAATCTCCCAAAGGGGAAAACTACAGAACTGCTGCCTCCCTTTGAGGCTGCTAAAAGTAGTCTTAGATGGCAGAGATGGACTATTTATTTGGTACATTTATACAAAAAACTGATCAGAAAAATTGGGGTGGCTGGCATAAGACTTACCCAAATTCTTTGAGTTCCTTTATCTTCATCCTGATTTGTGATTTTTAAATAAAGAGATGAAGGAAGAATGAAAATAAGCATATTAGCAGATGTAACTCCTGTAAAATAAGAAAAAAAAAAGTTTGAAGTTGCTACTGTGAAATTTCAGCTTCTTAACTAGCTGCTGCAGAATCAGTGTGAAGTCCTAAAGCCATACCTACGACCCCAAAGATATCCTTCATGGAGGGTATGAAGATCACCAACAAGTTGATAATGACCAAGAGTATGATGGTCACGAAGATGTGACGACACAGATTAAACTTTGTTTTCTTAGCCAGTTCAAATAAAGACGAACGAACCTGTGGGAAAAGAAAGCAAAGACTCCATAAGGGCCTGCACTTGCCAAACTCACGCTCTCAGCAGCAACTGACATATCGCTGCACAGGGATTTGTGAAATGTTCTGTAATTTATAGATAGCACAACAGTTTGGGAAGCAGGGGGGCTTGATTTAAGGTGGAAATGTGTTTTTATTTATAAACTAGAGGCCCGGTGTGCGAAATTCAGGCGGCAGCGGGGGGTGGTGGGGGAGGTGCCTTTAGCACAGCCTGTACCCTCTCCAATCCAGGACCCCTTGGGGGATGTCTGGCTGCCGGCAGTTGGACATCCCTCTCACAATCCTGGACCTCTGGCTCCTAATCACTCACCTGCCTGCCTGCCTGGTCACCCCTAACTGCTGCCCCTGCTGGCCTGGTCACCCCAACTCCTCCTGCCCCCCCCGCTGGCCTAGTTGCCCCTCACTGCCTCCCCAGCCAGCCTAATTGCCCCCAGTTGCCCCCGATGCCGGCCTGGTCGCCCCCAACTGCCCCCCTCTGCTAGCCTGGTCGCCCCTAACTGCCCTGCCCTGCCAGCCTGGTCGCCCCATGCAACCTGCTGTTCAGTCATTTGGTCGTCCCTCACTAACCCCCCTGCCGGCTTGATCGTAGGCAGCCATCTTGTGAGGGCATGAGGGTTAATTTGCATATTACCTCTTTATTATATAGGATAGACTAGAGGCCTGATGCATGAAATTCATGCAAGAGTAGGCCTTCCTTCCCCCAGCCGCCTGGCTTCCCTCTGACACCTGGGACCCAGGCTTCCCTCCGGCCACCAGCAGGCACCAGGGACCTGGGCTTCCCTCACAGCCTTGGCTTTGTCCACAAGGTCATCCAGAAGGACATCTGGTCTAATTAGCATATTTTGCTTTTATTATTATAGATTGTTTTCTTTTTTAAAATATGTTTTTTATTGATTTTAGAGAGAGAGGAAGGGAGAGGGATAGAAACATCAATGATGAGAATCTCTGATCGGCTGCCTCCTGCATTACCCCCTACAGGGGATCGAGCCCGCAACCCAGGCAGATGCCCTGACCAGGAATCGAACAGTGACCTCCTGGTTCATGAGTCGATGCTCAACCACTGAGCCACGCCGGCCTGGCAATGGTAGATTGTTTTCTTTCAAGGGGAATAATTTCTGTTTTTGTTTTCTCTATGGCTAAGGGTTCTCTCCTGGTCCTTCTACATCCCCTGATTGTGTATGATTGAGATTCAACCATGCTACCTGCATTTCTCTATAAAAAAAAGAGGGACAGATCAATTAGAATGAAGATTCCTTCCACCAGAGTCTACCCAATATCACTGATCCCACTTTCTTCCTGCAGAATCTCCACAGAGTCTTGGGCTCCTTCCCTGAGGCAGTTTCAGTGACACAGGACAGCTACCTGCAACAGGCTTTCTCTGGGACGGGCTCCTGAGACAGAAGGAAAGGTGAGACCTCAGCACTTCTCAGGTGACATCGAGGCTTTACTCACCGTGAAAAATAACACCGGCACCGTGAGGATGACCGCCACGATGACAGCCACGCGCACCGTCAGGATGAGGACGTCATCTTTGCTCTGGTACTTGTGAAGGAGGTCCGACTGGACGTTTTCTAAAGCGAGGGAAAGAGGGCAGGGAAAGGAAACAAAGCACACCCCTGAATGACAGCTTTCCGGAACAACAACGAATGTATCAACTGATGGGCAAGGAAAGCAATGATCTGGGCTGTCGGTTAAAACAGTGTATGGAGTTGAGAAGAGAAATGCCTGGTGTGAGGCAGGCTCCCCCTTTCCATCGTAACTTTAACTTAAGGAATTTATGCTAATCATGAGAAGAAGCTACACAGAGTGGCTACATTTAATTTACACTAAATTAATCCTAGGAGTAAATTGGGATTAAAAATAGCACAGGTTGCCCTAGCTGGCTTGGCTCAGTTATAGAGCATCAGCCTGCGGACCGAAGGGTCCCAGGTTCAATTCCGGCCAAGGGCACATGCTTAGCTTGCGGGCTCGATCCCTAGTGGGGGCATGCAGGAGGCAGCCAATCAATGATTCTCTCTCATCATGATGTTTCTAACTCTCTCTTTCTCCCTTCCTCTCTGAAATCAATAAAAAAATATATTTTAAAAAATAGCACAGGTTGAAGCACAAAGCTATTCTTTTTTAAATATATTTTATTGATTTTTTACAGAGAGGAAGGGAGAGGGATAGAGAGTTAGAAACATCGATGAGAGAGAATCATCGATCAGCTGCCTCCTGCACACCTCCTACTGTGGATGTGCCCGCAACCAAGGTACATGCCCTTGACCGGAATCAAACCTAGGACCCTTCAGTCCTCAGACCGACGCTCTATCCACTGAGCCAAACCAGTTAGGGCAAAGCTATTCTTAATTTAGATTTTCTCCCATTTGGTGCCACATCCAACAACGCAGAATAGTTAGTCCTGCTGAGTGGATAGGTGGACTGCAGGCCACTCTGAGCCTCTTTCAAACTTTCCTCTTACTGCTCAACTTTCAGTGGCCAAGCAGCAGGGGTGCCAATGGGACTTAATCACATCAAGAAATAATTCTTAAAAAAAAAGAAAAGAAAAAATTCTTCTCAGCACTCTCCCCTCCAGGGGGCACACCCAAGCCATTCTCTTACCCTTTTCTTTTTCCCCCTCTCCTCTTCCCCCCTCCCCCCAGCATGTATCCCCTTAACCTCTAAGGGACCCCGCGAGACTTGCAACCAGGCCAGCAATGGGCAGCGGCAACTTGTCCAAAGCTCACCCCCTGAACCTGTCTCCAGGGCCCCTTTTCTCTGACTTCCCAGTGAGCCACGGCAGCCCCGCCCAGGCTCTCCTGTTGCTTCTTCTATGCCCTGTTTCACTCTCCTAAGAATATTTTTTGCTGTGGTCAATAAATTCTTGCTTGGTTTTCTACAAAGAAACAAAACAAAACAAAAGAAAAACAAGCAAACAAAAGAAATAATTCTTCTCTTCCATGCATGTTTTTCTTATTTTTTTAAAAAAGAGAGCATTTTGCTTATGTACCACCTTGGACTTTTCTCAACTCTGAACCTCAGGAAATGTTATTTCAAAGACAACCAAAGCTAGCTAGCATGGCAGCGACTGAGAGTGAAAAGTGCTGGCTTCATGTCTCCTTTCCAGGGCTTCTGGCTGCACCTCGGATTTCAGTCCCTTTAAAACTTTCTATGTCATCCCTTCACCTCCTTGCAAGGCTCCAACCTCCGGTGAAAAAGTAGGCACTTTATTTTTAATTAATGTGAGGTGTTGTGAGTGTGGCACTCGGCTCTTTCTCCCGTTCAGCATCTGTCTCTGTGTCTCTATTAACAGAATCTGACCCCATTCGCAGCAGCAATTAGGAAATTCTCTGATATAGTTTTCACTTTCCTCAGTGCAGGTGGTATGCTTATAAAATGCTCTTCCTTTTAAGGCCAGTATTAGTTGAAAAACATTACAGTGTATTGTTTCGGTAATTATTCTATTGTACAGTCTGCGTGAATATGGAAAGCAGCCAGTGCCATTTGCTTTACGTAGAAGAGACAGCACAATCAATGGACAGATGTGTTGCTTTTTTTAACTATCACATTAGAAGTTGTTTTGATGATGATTTTTACGAATATACTTACAATGACCTACATTTATGTACTGACAGAAGTTACTTACCATAGAATGTCAAGTAGCCAAAAATGGCGGTCAAGAAGTACATAACAAACATGGCAAAAAAGGAGATATTTGAAACCATCTGCATCCTTTTTTGTGATCGACTAAAAACAAAGATAAAAGAATTTGAAAAATTAAAAACCATGTTACTGAATTTAAAGACCAGTGTTAAAAGTGTTTACAGGAACTTCACTTTCTATCAGGGTAGAACAGATCTGACCAACTGAAATTACCCCAGGCAATTATGCCGGTTTAGAATAACTTCTTTTATACCGAAGGGTATTGAATGAGAGAGAGACCCAGGGAACTAACCATTCCTTGAGTGCTCTTACCCATTCTTGGGAAAGAACATCGAGTTCTCATCTGAAGGGCAGAGAGTATTTTTTTAATACTTGTGTTTGCTATTTTCTCCACAGTGAGCATTCACAGCAGAGAAAGGCAGAGCAGGAACGTGGCCTCAGGTGTTCTGTCGCTAATGCTGTTATTAGGTTCCAGCTTTCCCACTGAGCAGCCCCAGAGGAGCACCTAGAAGTCTGCGTGTCTCCACAGCACTAAGCACCCAAACGATCACAGAAGGTGATGATGAAGGGCTGTCTCTTAGGTCAAGTTTACTCTGAGAGTTTGAATGCACCTTAAGTTGCTTTAACTGCCTGAATAATTAGTCTACAAGGCTTGCTCTCAATAAGAGACTACCAATACTCATATTTGGCTGTGTCATAACAGGGAGTATGGAAGACAAGAAAAACTGAGATGTACACACGAGAAAATTACAGACTAAAAGCTGAGCTATAAAATTGAAAAGATGCCAAAGACAAATTTAAATACCCTAAATACAGGATCATAAAGTTAGCACTGATATCGGTAAATGTAAGTATTTCAAAATTTACCTATATCGATTAAATGGGAAAGAGGAAGAATCATGAGTGAATCCAATGCTAAGTGACATCCACTTTATTTTTGTTTCAAAATGGTATATTTTGAATATACAAAATAACTATATTGTATATCTTTTCTGAGCTTAAGAGTATACCACAATGACTTTTTATATAAAGTCATTTATATAAACGGTAAGCTAAAAAGAGAACCAATGAGGCAATGTATAAGTAGGCCTTTAGTTTTCTCTAGAAGAGCAATCAAAATCGAATCCACAGAATCATCTTAATCATTTAAAATGACCGACAGAATTCTTTTGTCTAGTTTGTGGTCTTGGCATTAATTTTTTTCCGCCTGATTTACCAGCCTTTTCCATCTAAATCAACAGGCAAATCAGATATCATGTGTTTAGCAGTTTACAGATATTGAATCTGAAGATCATTATATTCTACCTGCCAAGGAAATATAAGTAACATAAAGCAACCCAAATACTTGAACTCTCCTAAGTAATACAGTATTTGAAAAACCAGTTTAACAAAAAGAAGCCTACAGAGTGTACCACTTTCTATATTTACATCCAAAATATATTGCAGGTTTCTGGTTTTTCTTCCTGTTTTGTTTTTTCTTTCTTAAAATGCAGAACTTGCTCAAGCATGGCAGAAAGTAAATGTTAAAACTGGGTGATGAGTCCGTGGGGTTCATTACATGAGTCTGTTTATTTTAATACAGGGCTTGCGTGTTAATGAGGGGTTATAAAATGATCAAGGTAAAAAAAAAACCTCTTACTCTTTAAGCTCGCTGTAGATTGGCAGGACTGATGGATGGCAGACAAATGCAAATGCAATAGTAGGTAGAGCATACACGGTCTATTTGAAAGAAAAAAAAATTAAAAAAAGGTATTTTTATCATAAAATTATTCAGCTCGAGTATTTCTGAGCTGTAGTTTTATCTGACAGCTCTTCAGAATCCCTGGATTATTTGGTTATTAGGAGGGCTTTGATATCTAAAATAGGAACAGCTTTCCAAAGAGAGTTTATCTAGCTTGAGACATTAGGCACTTGGCTCAGAGAGGTTTGAGACACAGCTCACCTGCAGTGTATTTTACATCCTCCAGACATAGCATAACCCATTTTTACATGGCGCTAACCAGTTACATTGCACTTTTCCTACATTATCTCTCGGAGATCTACAACAGCCTGAGCAGTAGGCAGGCCACTGCTGTTTTTGACCCCCTCCAGCAGGTCAGGTGACATGCCCAGGACTTCCACCTCTATGCTCGTTGCTATATATGTAGGCTGCATCTAAACAGACTTAAAAGGTGGCTTCTAAAAAAGAAAAATAGTTCCACATTCACTACTTTGGCTTCATTCTTAGAGTTAAAAGAGAGGCAGACAGCGATAGAGAGACAGATCTATTTTCTTAGATATGACTTTTTAAAACTTTCAAACTCAACATAACTTGTTTTTTTAAAAAAATATATTTTTATTGATTTCAGAGAGGAAGGGAGAGGGAGAGAGAGAGAGAGAGAGAGAGATAGAAACATAATTGAAGAGAGAATCATTGATTAGCTGCCTTCTGCACGGCCCACACTGGGGATTGAGCCTACAACGTGGGCATGTGCCCTGACAGGGAATTGAACCGTGACCTCCTAATTCCTAGTCAATGCTCAACCACTGAGCCATGCCGGCCAGGCTCAACATAACTTCTTATGCAAAAAAAACTGGAAGGAAAGGTAGCATTTGTCATCCTCTAATTTTGCCCAAGCACTGAACCCACCTCATTCTTAAAAACAAACAAACAAACACAAAAACAGCAACAAAAACCCGGTAAGATACAGAATAGAATACTTATTTTTACATGTGGGGTTGGGTAACTTGCTTGAGGGCTCAAGTCCAAGCCTGACAGTCCCACAGTCCACTGCTCCCTATACTATTAACAATATCGCACAGTAGGACGGTTTCGTCAGTTCCAACTTGGGGTGGCATGTGTATTTCAAATGCGAAAGCTGGGGAAGTTGGAGGCATTTCTATTAGTCACCACCAGATAGGAAGCAGTGGGCTGAGGATGTTGTCAATCTATTTTTTATAGATCTATAGGAAAGGGCTGAGGCAATCATTGAGAAAGACATTTTCACAGAGAATGCTTAACGTTGTCCTACATGTAAACTGGGTTAAGAGGGAGCATGAAGCCCTAGCCGGCTTGGCTCAGTGGATAGAGCTTCTGCCTGTGGACTGAAGGTTCCCAGGTTCGGTCCCCAGTAGGGGGCGTGCAGGAGGCAGCCGATCAATAATTATCATCATTGATGTTTCTATCTCTCTTTCCCTCTCCCTTCCTCTCTGACATAAATAAAGAAAACATATTAAAAAAAAAAAAAAAGAGGAAGCATGAAACAGAATCCTATCTAAAAAAAGGGCAATATGCAAATTAACCATCACTCCACCACAAAGATGGCAGTGCCCAGTCCTCTCAGCCCCACCAGAGTCCCCCAGTCCCGGGGACGCGGGGGGGGGCGGAGCGTGGCCACTGAGAGTGGGCAGCATGAGCAGCCTGGCGCAATGCTTGCTTTGTTGCCGCGTCCGGCTTGCGCCAGCCCCCTGGAGCCAGAGCAGACACGAACAGGGATGCTCCGCAGCCGAGCGCAGGCCCAGAGAGGAGACGGCGGGCCTGCCTCCTACGGAAGCAGCGCGGGTCCCTCCCGCCTCCCGCGGAAGCGGCGCAGCTCCCGTGGGCGCCGGCAGCTTGCTTCTGCCTCCCGTGGAAGCCGCACAGCTCCCGTGGAAGCAGCGCGGTTCCCGGGGCACGCTGCGGATCCCCCCGGCTCCTGAGGAAGCGGTGGGTGGCCTACTGTGCGTGATATTGCGCGATGGGCTACGAGTATTTGTATATTTCTCAAAGGTCTCTAAATGGCTTGTGGAATTTGGAAGCAGGGGACTGTGTCCTTTTGAAATTGAATGCATTTAAAACACTTTACTTACTACAAGAATAAGAAATATAATGCCATTAATAAAAATGCTCTTTTTTATATTTAAAGGCTAAGGAAACTTACCTTTGAATTGAAGGTAACGTATTTTGGCGTACACATGTCAGCATTTGTTGAATTAGCACTTGTTGCATTTAGCCCTGGAACAATGCAGGGAATCTGAAATTTCTTGTAGATAACCTGATATTTAAAAAAAATAGGAGAAACAATATAGACTTTATATCAAATAGAGCCAACTAAGGAATAATGGTTACATAGCATTGTACTATGGCAAAACCAAACCAACCATTCCAACCAACACTTACCACTATTAGGAAAAAAACCATACAGCTCAAGGAAAATCCACTAGTATAGCCAAGGTACCCTAAAAAAAGTTTTAAAAAATTAAAATTACTATTTCATCCATCACCTTATTTCTTTCAATGACTTTTTAAAAAATATGTTTTTATTGCTTTTAGAGAGAGAGGAAGGGAGGGAGGGAGAGAGAGAGAGGGAGGGAGAGAGAGAGAGAGAGAGAGAGAGAGAGAGAGAGAGAGAGAGAAACATCAATGTGCAAGAGAAACATCAATCGGTTGCGTCCTATATGTGCTCTGACTGGGGACTGAACCTGCAACCTGTGAACAGGCATCCTTCCTGTGCACGGGACGATACTCTACCAACAGAGCCACCCCAGCCAAGGTAATGCATTTTCTCCAGCACAGTTTGGGGTTCAAATGTATATAGACATGCCAATGTGAATGTAAGATTTACTCTTTGATAGTGCTACTTGATTTGGCAAAAATGTGACTTTAAGTAAAAACATTATTATGAGTTTTGATTCCAGTTCTCCCTGACACACTGGAGAACAGCTTCCCAGAATCCAGGGGAAAACAGCCTCCCAAACTTAGTCATGGAATTCTGCTGCTGTACGCTGATGGATACCTATGGCCAAATCCATTCCTCTTTATTATGCACTTGTTGTATACATAATGCCATCAGCCACAATCCTTCTCTTCCCAAATGAGAGGCATGCACAGAGGAGAGGGAGCGATTTCTAGGGATAAACTGAGCATCTGAGGACCTTCACCTTGCTCCCCTTAGAATGTCTGGCAGATCTCCAACCACCGTAACCTCCAGAGAGGCAGAGTGAAGTGGCCTCTGGGGGCTGCACTATTCTCATCTCTGGGGGAGAAGGGCCCTTCTCTACTTAAACTGAAAAGACTTATGTGTATATATACATACAAAAGCCTAAACACAGACCCAGAAACCAGAACATTAAGTAGTTTTTGTGTGTGTGTGTGTGTGTGTGTGTGTGTGTGTGTGTGTGTGTGTGTTTAACGTCTACTTATAGATCTTACAGAACAGCTACAGAGGCTGGATATTTTTCATACAAAACAAAACAAAAAAACCACGGTTAGCAATCATTTTGGGAAGAACTTTAAATGTCTGCCTGGAATTAGCCCAGAATGAAAGGAAATGCATTTTAGAAGGTTTGGACTGGCCGGCAGTGCTTCCACATCATTCGATGTGTGAAACTCCCATAACATCAGACACACTTGTCTCTGATGATAAGCACACCTAGAGAAGTCAGAACCAAATGGATATGGCCCAGTGGTTGTTTTCCACTTTCGACCTTTCACTTTTCTCTCTCTCTGTAATGAGGCAAATAACTGAGGTTGGTTAGACTTTGATCATTTAAGAGTAATTCACTATACTCTGGGGAATAAATAGAAGCAACTTTTGGTCTTGATATTAGATTTTTTAAAAATCAAATTGTCTAAATAATCAGGAGAATTCCATTTTTTTTTTTTTTTACTTTTCTCAGAATAGCCTGTAAGTTTGTGCTACTGGAAATATGCACTGCCTGTTGCCGGCCCCCATAGCTCCCTAGAATGATTGCTTAGGAAGTCACATACTGACCAGTGTTTTGTTTTGCTTTTAAAAGCCTTTTTATTAATTTTAGAGAGAGAGGAAGGGAGAAGGGGTGGGGGGAGAGAGAGAGAGAGAGAGATATCAGAGAGTGAAAACTCAATCGGCTGCCTCCTGCACACTTTCTATCAGGGACTGAGCCCACAGCCCAGGCATGTGCCCTGATCAGGAATCGACCTGGCAACTTTTTGGTGCACAGGATGACGCCCAACCAACTGAGCCACAGTTATATCCCATATTAAAGTTGAGACTGATTAATACTTATAATTTATCATTTACTTAATTTTTACTGTATAAGTGAAAGTTGAGGGCAAAGTTGCTCATTTTACTAGGTTTCTGATTTATCTGGGCACTGTAGAGACTACAATAAAAGCAAGATCTTTCCTTACCTAAGTTCTTCAGGAGACACAGAGGGAGAATTATGCTGAAGGTGACAATCACCACCAGGACACGGCCATCCACGTACCAGGCTCTGAAAGACATATCAGCGGGGAGGCCATATTTCCTTAGAAAATTTTTACTAATATTTTAATTGTTATTAAATTTTATCATTATTCAGGTTTTATCCAAACACTTTAACGCAACCACTACTCCTTTACTGCTGTCTTTCCCCCGTGTGACAGAAGAAGGGATATTGTTTTCTTTCCCTGCTCTATTGGCCAATGTGGCATTCCTTTGAATTATTTACGTGGCTTCAAAGCTGAATGCACACATTGCATTCTGTCAGATTACAACTTGTTTCATCAATTATTTAAAGAGAAAGTTCCTTTTTGTTTTGCTTGCCTAATATCCTCGAAAAACAAGTCACCACAGGCTCTCTCCCTTATCTCTTGCATTGGACCTTAAATCCTGATTATAGAACACTAGGGCTATGGCTTCGATGATTCTCCCTTGAAAGAAAACAGAAACGAAGACCCACAAGGACAGTAAAACAATAGAGAGTCAAAACATAACGGCTGTACCAAATGTGGCTGCAACATTTTCCAGTGTTAACCACATCTTTAACGAAGGTGGCTCATGTAAGTTTTGCTTCCAAAATGCTATGTCCCTTCTTTTAAAAAAGGGTCTCAATTTTTTTTTTTTTTGCATGTTCTACATCTGTGTTAAAAAATACTCTGTATCTGTTCCATTTCACAGAAACTAGACATAGATTTTAGGCTCTTGAGAAAATGCAGCATCTACCGTTTTGCAGCCTGACCGATGAATCTGCCTTGGAAATGCTCATATTCAAGGGGTTCTCTCTGCTTCTTTTACTTAGATAACTCCAGAGAAACAACAAACAGAAAAAACAGCCTGGGGAAAACTTTGTTTTGGCAATTTTCATAAAACAAAAACTTTGGTTAGCCCACATTTCGATTAAAAACATTTTAATTACCTTACAAAAAAAAAGGGTCTATGACTTACGAGAATGTCTCTTCCTTTCCCATTAGAAACTTTATGGCAGAGGGTAGTTCATTTTTGACTATGAAGAGGTAGCTCAGCATTGCTAGAGGAAAATGAGGACATTTTAGAAAGAAGATACTGCGGTTCATGTTGCAAGCCATATAAAAGGTTACCAGCCTGCTCTTAGAGTAACCTTCAGTAAGACACAAAGGCAGCGTTAGATACTCTCACAGTTTCCTTGGTTTTAAATAAGTGACTGCTGTCTCCACTTTACTTTCCATGTTGCCTTTTAGCAATGGGAATGATAACTTCTTGAATTATGTTAAAATTCATGTGACCACCCACCCACCAGAATTAGAAAACATAATAAAGTTTACCTACTTTATTTTTTTTAAATATATTTTTACTGATTTCAGAGAGAGGAAAGGTGAGGGAGAGAGAGAAATATCAATGGTGCGAGAGTCATTGATTAGCTGCCTCCTGCACGCACCACACTGGGGACTGAGCCCACAACTTGGACATGTGCCCTGACTAGAAATTAAACCGTGACCTTCTGGCTCATAGACTGACACTCCACCACTGAGCCACGCCAGCAGGGCCACCTACTTTAAAGTTAAGTATAAAAGCATGCTTGTGTTTGTTTTTACCTCCTGTGTTCTGTAGAGAGGTGGCTCCAAAGATGACAAACTTCCCCGTGGTGCCGAAGACCTGCTCTCCCAGCTTTTCATAAACCATGCAACCTATTTAGACATCATATTTGAGAACACAAGAAATGACAGGGGTCTAAACGTTAAAACTAGCCAAGATTCATCACGCTACTGACTATTCCCCAAGTTATTTCATGTCTTTCTCAAAGCCACACAAATGGCCTTCTTGACTTTGCAAGGGTTAAGGGCATTCTCGTTGTAAAACAACCTCGGCCACTGGTTATGCTCATATGCATGCATACAGTCCTGTAGTTGATCTCTTACCCCTTCACTGCCACCCCCCCCCCCCCCCCCCCCCCCGCCTTCCCTCATAGGTTGGACAGTCTGATGTTTCTTTGACTGTTTTTGTTCATCAGTTTATGTTGTTCATTATATTCCACAAATGAGTGAGATCGTGTGATATTTATCTTTCTCTGACTGGCTTATTTCGCTTGGAGGGTGGGGGTGGCTGAGGAGAGGTCAATGGAGGAAAAGGGAGACTTATGTAATACTTTAAGCAATAAAGAATTTAAATTAAAAAAAAAAATAAAAAAACAACCTCTTGACATTTTTAAATGTCAGACATGACCACGAATTCTCCTTTCTCAGGTTGGCTACAACAGCGTTACAATTCAACCATTGGGTCATAAGGCTTCTTTCTGACTGCCTTAAATAGTCCTTTTACTTTACTGGGGAATTCCCCACTCGGACGTGTTGTCAGGTCTGGTGAATATCATTAAAATAAAGATTTGATTTAAAAATAAAAATCCTGACAGTTGGGATAAAAGGCTCTTTTTGAATTAATAACCTGAATGTTTAGGTTAACAAAGAACTATCTTAATCATATTCCTTCAATGTCTCATGTACTCTACATATAATAACAAGTTCAGAAACATGTAATAGTCACACCATCAGAATTCTGATTGTAAAATTTAGTTCAAAAATAAGCAACTCACCTAAGAGAGCAGTTAAGAGGTCTACCTAAATAATAATTTGGCTCTAGCAAAATTCTAAAGTAATCAACTAGCCTTTCTCAATAAATACTAAGATTCAAAGCCATCCATTTTTTAAAAAGTGTTTCTATTTCTTTATGACAATTCAGCTGACATTTTCAAAAGGTTCACAGAAGTAATATGGGTCAGGCTAAATTAAACTTTTGTTTAATCTCTCATAAGACTGATGTTTAAACCAGACAATGGTTAGACCCTCGATTTATTACAGAATGTTCCAGTTAAATGGAGTCGTCTATATACAATAACAGTCGGGCAATGTAATTTTAGCTAATGCAAAAGTCAAAGTATTACAAACATAACCCATTATCCCAGGAATAGAAAATAAACACTTCAGGTATTACACTGCCCAGAGTCCTTGAAATCTTTTCCTAGCACACTCACTCCCATAGTCCCTCGCGAGTAACATTTTCTCCTTGAAATAGGCACGGAAGAGAATGAAAGCTCTGTTTACTTTTAGAACTTGGAGGCTATAATATAAAAAGCATGGGATCCTTGTTCTGAATTTATAAAGACCTGGGGAAAAACAAAAGCCTTTAAAATGAACTCATCTTAAACTAGGAAGAAAAAAAAAAGAGGTATAATTGAGGGTTTATTTAAATGACAACACCATTGTGCACTCTTCATGACAATTTAATTTATAGTTGCTGTATCTATTTCTCTGTGTAAATACTACTATAGGTCTTCCAGTGACTGTCGGCCGAAGTACTCTTTTTCTTTAATAATCAAGTTTCTGAGCAGGAAGAGCATCATTTGTTTACAATTTCATCACCATCAAAATCATTCCTCCTGGCTTTAACAAAAGTAGACCTATGAGCAGCTTACCTGTTTCCTTTGAACAGATCAACAGAAGGTTTATTGAATATATAGACAGCAGTGTCACCGAAGACAAAAGTACCCTAAAGCAAAAAAAAGAAATCATGTCAGAACTATAAAAGAACATACTCTGACCTTATGTTTTAGAAAGCCAGAGGCTTGTTTATACGGTTAACACTATTTGTAGATGGAATCCGAATTGTGGAATCTATTAGTCATACCTTCTTTAAAATCCTTGATCAAAATGTTCTACCAAATAAAGAACTGCCCATTAGAATCTGAGTAACGAACAGTTCAAATCCTTTACGTAATTCAAAGCCTAAATAGTAATCTGAGATCATTTCAGTTGGGATGACTCTAAAACATTATGAAGGAGAGATTTTGCAGTCTATGTGCCCTGCTCCCTCTGAGTAAGGAATGAGGAGGGGGTGTGAGGACTGGGGAGGCTGGGGGAAGGTTTGCTGTGACCCTTAGGTCAGTGACCATGTGACTTTGGGCAACTGGCCCAATTTCTCCCATCCCTAGATCCCTCACCTATAATATAAAGACACAAGCCAAATAATATCTAACATTCTTTTATCCAATTGTCTATGGCTATTTATGAATCTATACATCGGACCATTGAGATCATTCACTTTCTTTGCACCTGGTTCCTCTTGAAAGCATAAGCACCTCTTTTAATAGATGAGAAACATTTTGACAATCAAGCACAATGAAAATACGTTTCTGGATGATGAACTCCTGTTTTTGTTTTAGTACTTCTGGCTCATTATCCAATCCTCTTCAGGAAAAAGCACAGTTAAAACAAGGTGGCAGATTACATAGATTATGTCTATATCATTTGGTTAAAACAGACATCATCATGGAAACTGAAGCCTATTTATTAAAAAGAAAACATTTCCAATCCCCCAGATGAAACCACTCACTCCCTGATGTAGGGAAATACATCCCTAGCATAGTACGTACATGACTGTAATTGATTCTCTGTCTGAGTAAGTAAGGCAATTGTTTTTCTAGCAGGTGCTATTGACAAGTCCTTGGCAAACCTGCAGTTCTCTCTGCGTGGGTTGTCTCGCTCCCAAACCCTCTCACCACCTCTCACACCTGCTGAACCTCTGCCCTCGGGCCACTCGGATGTCACTTCCTTGGGTGCCTTCCCTTGTCCCAAACAGAGAGACCGCTCCCGAGCTCTCTCTGGTTTCACGGCACTTCGTTTTCCCCATATCCACTGGGAGTACAAAATGATCAACTGCAGAGTAGGTGGGCTGCCAGAGATGGCCAGAAAACACAAGAGGAACAGAGCTCAGCAGAAGTAAGACAAACACTGGGAGAAAGACTAGAAACACTCTGGATGGAGGTTAACAAATAAAGGAGAATTTTAATGAAGATATGGCTGTAAGGAAGTGCCTTCATCTATAGACCAAGTTAGCGAAGATCCTTAAACAGGAGGGTGATAAAGAGGGTAAGTCCCTTATTATCTATTCTGGCCGAGGGACACAAGAAACTGAGAGCAAGCATGTTTTATTAACCACTCCAGTAGTTTCGAGATATGTAAGGGAACATGATTTGATATGCTCCGCCAGAGGGTATGCTATAGGAGACAGTTGTGGTATGATTTTTCTTTCATCTTTTAAGATAAACAATATTTATGTGGAAGAAGTAAGCTCCGAGTTCCACTCAGAGTTCACACATGATTTTAGGGGCACTGAACACTAAGTGGCAACTCTGACATGTGCCTGTGACAGGCCACGGAAGATTTCTGTGTGGCACAGAACAGCATGGGCTTCCCAGCTGGAGGCGGGATGGAGGCAATTTTAGGATTAGCCACGTGCTACGCTAGAGTGACCACGTACCCTGCTGAGCCAATTCTCCTGGGACTGACCTGGGGAAGAGGGGGGGACTTACCACTGGGCCCCAAGCTAATGAGCAAAGAGTATGACCTTGTAGGAGCTATGTGCCTAGCAGAAGGGATAATTACTAAAATCTACGTAATGATTAACCAAAGGCCCTACATCTGGGCAAATGGGTTACTTATTAGCAAAAGAAATATTATAAAGAAACTTCTTGGAAACTGCTCTTGGTCCCCTTTAACACATTCTATTCGGATGAATCTCTTTGTGGATGATGCTCAGCTGGCCTGTGGCCCTTGGCAAGAGATAAAGAATTTCTTCATAAACTCCTATTGTTTCTTTTCCTTTTCTTTTTTAATGGGAGACGGGTGTGTGTTTTTAATCTGCACCCAAGGATAAGTTTTTCATTGATTCCAGATAGAGAGGAAGAGACAGGGGAGAGAGAGAAACATCAATCCATTGCCTCACACACGAGCCCCAACCAGGGACTGAACCCTCAACTTGGGCATATGCCGACTGGGAATCGAACCCGCAACCCTTCAGTGTGGGGGACGACATGCTAACCACTGAGGCATACCGGCCAAGGTGCTTCTTTTTCCTTTTCAGGTAAGGGAAGTGTTGATCAGGGAAGATTTTAGCAGGGATTTTATCCTCTTCCCCACACTTAACAGCAGAATGAAGTCCTCCCACAGTGATGAGAACTCCCTGATCATGTGCGTAAGAGACATAACCTTGCACCCCAGACAAGAGGACCTGCACAGAGAGAGTATGATAGCTTTTGACTTTGGCCACCCAATCTCCGAGGACGCTCCTCTCATCTCTCCCAAAATACAGATCTTCCCTCCAAAGACTAAAAGCGAATAAGAACAAAAATATTTTCCTATCAGGTCACCCCTGCAGATCCAAATTCTATATGTAAGATTCTAAGACTGCTTTAGGCTATAATAGATTCTAGCATTAATGGGATTAAATTTTTAAAAAGTGGATTCTTAGAAAGGACCGATACATTGTCTAATGGGCTACAATAGATCCGAGAAAAGTTTGAGGACCCGGTCAGAGATGTCAGAGATACAGAAATTGTGACATCTAAACGCAAGTAACCTTAAAGACACAGACAACAGGAGGGTGGTTACCAGAGGGAAAGTGGGGTGAGGGAGGGTGAAGGGGGTCAAATATATTGTGAGGGAGGGAGACTAGACTTTGGGTGGTGAGCACACTATGCGATAAACAAATGATGTATTACAGAATTGTACCCCTGACACCTATATAATTTTATTAACCAAGGTCATCCACATAAATTAAAACACACACACACACACACACACACACACACACACACACACACAAAGCCTCGTTATAAAATGAGATCATAGGACGTACTCCCCGCCCTGGCAGCAGAGCCCCTGGAAGAGGTGGAGGTGAAGCCGCAGTCACCCCTGCGGATCCAGAAATAGCTCGGATGGGGCTGCCAGGCAGGTGAGTGCTTTCAGCTCTCCCAGGACCCACTCCTCTCAAAACACAGAACCCTTCCCGGCCTCCCCAGCACGCCTCTCCCTGCCAGTGACGGGCAGCAGAGCAGGTTTTCTTGGTTTAGTGTGTGTGTGTGAGTGACGTCGGGATCTTGTTTCAGTGAAGATTCTGGTTGAGTAGGTCTGGGGTGGGACCTGAGATTCCGCATTTCTAACAGGCTCCCAGATGATGCCGGTCATGCTGGTCCACGGGCCCCTCTGGGAGCAGCAGGGCTTTAAGCTGCGCTTCGGCCCTGTGGTATGTACATCTCAGTGTTTCTGATTCTCACAACCACTGAAGTAGGGCTAGCCCGCCCGCCACACTGTCTGCAGGTGGGTGCCACGCACGATTACCTGTAACAGTGGCCCACGGCTGCGAAGGTGAGAGTGCACTTAGAGCTGAATTATTATCATTCCCTGAGTCACTGACCTGCTCTCAGCGTGAAAGCGAGGTCTTATCTACTTCCTTTGGTTGACTTCCTCGGGGCACTAGGGCCCTGAGGTATATATTCACCAAGGTATATGCTTTCCACCCACTCCTGTCTGCCTCATCCCAGCCCTATTCCTTTCCTGGGGCTCTCGAGGCCAGAGAGCCAGTGACGCCAAAGGCCTGGAGTAACCTCAGTCCTCAGTCCTGGGAGGCTCCAAGGAGCAGAGAGCTGGGCCCTCTGATGGGGATCGCAGACTGGCCTCCCCCACACACCCAACAGGCTAGAGTCTTTTGCTGCTGCCTCCCCCATGCCTACTCCCATGGCAAGGCCCTGGGACCAGGGCACCAGGCCAAAGAGTCTTCTTTTTGTCCTTCATGGCCTCGGGCAAGTTTTTCATAGTCTTAATAGTATCTGGCTTTGTGCTTAGAAATAAAACACGTGTTCACCAAGGTATATATTTCTTATTTTCAACTCCACTCCACTCCTCCACCAGCCATGTCTCTATCGTTCCAAAAGGGATATGAGGCTCAGCACACTATATAATTCTTCCTCTTCTAAACCTGGTCAAAGGTATAAAACTGTTACCACCCTCAATCCAGTGAGCAGAAAGTCCACATAAAAAAACCCTGCACTGGAGGAAAAGTGATTTTTATCACCAATCCTGCCTTCATCCATCAGCATCTCCCACCATCTTCAGGCCCTCACTCCAAAACTCAAGGACATATATGCTGGTTGAGGCAAAATATCTACATGAAAATGTAAAACTTCGGTACAAGGAAACATATTGTTTACTGGCCAACCATCCTCCAATCCTTCCCCCTGCTGTGACCTCTCTCTCCCTCAGTCCCTTCTACCTCTTACCTTTCTTCTACATTTCCAAACTGTGTCCCCCTCCTGCACGTTTGCATTCATCTTTTATTGCCACTAGCTCCCCCTGCTCTCCCATCCCACCTCCGATTCTTCCCAAGGGAAACGTCTGTATGAAGTAAAGATGTAAAAGCGCTGCTGAGCGGTGCACAGTGCTAGCTGGGGAAGGAGGGAGCTCTGGGCGTCCTGGGGAACCCAACTGAGAATGGTCAGATGTGGGGGTTTCCCGGGCTAGTGTGCTGGCCAGCCAGTGGAAAGGAAAGTTAGCACGTGGGAAAGAGAAGGCTATAAGTGAGGGACCGTGCCATCTAAGCCAAGCAGGGGAGGAAACACAGACATTCAGGGACAGAGACGGTGCGAGTATGCAAGGCTGGGTGCTGGGAGTAGAAGAGGTTGTGGTCAGAAGTCGGGTCATTGCAGAGGTGGTGGTGCAGCGTGGTTCCTGGCCCAGGGAAGCCAGGCAGGTGGGAAGCTTAAGTGGAGAGGAAAGAGGACACAGAGGAGGAATGGTTTATTTCTTGAGAGCTCAAGTGGAAGGAGATAAGGTGTCCTGGGTCCCTAATTCGTGTGAAAGTTTATTTTGAAAATTTCAAAATTATCTTTGACATACAAATGCATTTCCTGGAGCTTTAGTTTACTTTAGTGGGAATTCAATATAATCAATAAAACATTTTCTTGATCTTTACTAAAAATTAAATATCGGGGTATTTGTTATGTTAGGTCCATGCTAAGCACGTATTAAAAACATGTCACTTAGGAGTAGTGCAATTACTATCTATTTTACATATAAGAAAGTTGAAGTTCAGAGAGGTTACATATTTTGTCTAAAATCACATAGCATCAGAGCCCTCAGGCCTGGGAATCGGACTCCAAAGTCCTTATCACCATCACGCTATGCTGTCCGCCCAAGGCAATGTGCAGAAAATGTGCAGGAATGAGAGCAGAGACAAAAACTTAGCTTCAAATACATCAAACTATTAACAGAGCTCAAGTTTGAACAGTGACACTTTGGATGATTTCTTTATACTTTTTAAATTAATTTCATGCATTTTCAAAAAAGTCTTTAATGATTATCTTACCTTTACAATACAAGTATTGAAACAAAAAAATATAAATAGCCTTTCAAATATTATTATTCCAAACCCTTTTGGGGAGTGTGGTTAAATCCCAAGCTCATTAATATAGCCCCTATTTCATTTAAACAGCTCACAAAATACGAAAAGCAGCAGAAACATTTAATCATTCAGTCCTGAAGTGGACATCTTAGTCACTAAATTCTGACTAAATTTCAACATTCTAAGGGTCAGAGGCCCAGCACCCTGGGATCTGATAGCATGTGACTGTAATATTTACCAACTGAACTAAGGAAGGAAAGGATGGTTTTAAAGGTTGGACAGGGAACAGGTGGTGGTAAATTATTTGTATAATTCATTCTATGTGTTTCCTTGTAGGTAAATCTAAATTCTTTGGTGCAAGCCTCACTGTTGGTTAGATATTTTATTTTGTCTAGAGAAAGAAATATGTATCACTGATGACCAAATCAAATAATATCTAACAGATTTATTCCTAAAAAGAAAGAAGTATTGCCGAAACCGGTTTGGCTCAGTGGATGGAGCGTCGGCCTGCGGACTGAAGGGTCCCGGGTTCGATTCCGGTCAAGGGTCCCGGGTTCGATTCTGGGTTTCGGGCATATCCCCAGTGGGGGATGTGCAGGAGGCAGCTGATCGATGTTTCTCTCTCATCGATGTTTCTAGCTCTCTGTCTCTCTCCCTTCCTCTCTGTAAAAAATCAATAAAATATAAAAAAAAAAAAAAAGAAAGAAGTATTTAAAAGAGGTATGCAGATGGAACTATAATTTGTCAGTTTAGTTGACACTTTGTGAGGTTAAACAAGTTAGGAGGAGGCCTGACTTTAAATGAGGAAGTTAATACCAGGAAGAAAGTCATATGCCCATACCACTTCCTGTTTTGCCTATAGTCCTTAGTAGAGCTTCGGGTTTTGTGGGCGCTCCATTTATAACTCTTGGTGTGTCCTTCCTCTTCCTTCCATTCCCAAGAATAACTGGTTTCCCTTCTCCTCAAACCTAGAACCTTCCCATCATTTTAAAATGATGCCCCCTTTATCATACTGTAAACATGTACCTCTTCAGTGACAGAAAAAGTCCATGTGGGATTTTTGCACATGTGTGTGCAGATAACACGCTCTTACCTCGCTGGGGCCTAGAGAATTGACTTCTTATCAGAAACATCTTAGATGATTCACCAACTAAGCACAACTGCTCAATTTTTTTTTTTTAATACATTTTATTGATTTTTTACAGAGAGGAAGGGAGAGGGATAGAGAGTTAGAAACATCGATTCAGCTGCCTCCTGCACACTCCCTACTGGGTATGTGCCCGCAACCAAGGTACATGCCCTTGACCGGAATCAAACCCGGGACCCCTCAGTCCGCAGGCTGACGCTCTATCCACTGAGCCAAACCGGTCAGGGCAACTGCTCAATTTTTAAAAACAATGGGTGGGACTCATCTGCTACGATTGTTAACTCTTCCTGTTTACAAAACAGGCACTCATTATTACACAGTACTCATCATTAAATAAAGGAGTGTGCTACACTTGGCATTTTGGACTTCCACTCCATTAGGAATGATGGGTTTGGGGCTTCGTTCATACTTTCCTACTGTTTCCATGGTAACAGTGCACATTTAAGGAGAGATGGGAGAGTTCAGAGGAAGACTCCATGGGTTTGTTCCCTAGAAATGATCTGTGTCCCTTCCCTTTCCCACCTCCAGTTAGTGTCCTCCAGGGCAAATTACTTAGCCTCTATGAATCTTACTTTATCTACAAAATGAGAATAATAAATAGGATTGTTATAAAGATCCCTTGAAACAATGTGTACGTTATAACTATCTTTTAAAATACATATATTTAAAAAAATAAAAGCCATTCTCAGCTAGCAAGTCATACCAAAAGAGGCTGCAGGTGGCTTTGGCCTGTAGGCTGTCGTTGGCCGATACAGATACAGATCAGTGATACCATGTGTCTGATGTCCGGTGAAGCCTGTGGCAGTAGAGCAAAGCAAAACTAACTGGCCCTCACAGGGCCAGTTTTCCCAATCTACTAAACCAACTACCATGCCGGGAGTAATAAAGTTCAAGTTAACCTTGAAAATCCAAACTTCTGCACTCTACTGACCTATTGTGCTGATCCCCACCTGTCCTACTAAAACCCAGAACAGTGAACGGAAAAGGCATCCTATGCATCATGGAGGTGAATAATCCTATGAAAACCTTAGTATAGTTAAGTTGCTTCTTGCAAGCTAAGAAAAACGCGGTGCTCCAAAATGTACCGGATGCAACTCAACACCGATAGGACTGAGCTCCGTGTACACCTCTTGCGCATGTGCGCGCAGATACACACTCCTACCTCTCTGGGGCCAAGAGAAGTGACTTCTTGGAACCCCTTATCAGACCCATCTTAGATGACTCACCAACTGAGCAAAGCTGCTCAATTTTTAAAAACAATGAGTGGGACTCACCGCCTATGATTGCCAACTCTTTCTGTTTACAAAATAGGCACTCATTTTGTGTAGCACAATGCTCACCACTTTCTCGTTTCCCTATTTCTGAAAAGCTTCTTATTCCAGGGCATTTCAATAGAGTTCAGTGGCACTGTCACTGTCCTTTTTACATGTATTTCAATGTTGGCAAGCCTGAATGTGCCATTTCTCCCCTTCCAGTATTATTATTCCCAAACAAGAGACTCTAATGCCCATGATTTTTGCTGCCAGCTGAAGGACAATTTTCTCTTCAGATCATTTCTAGGGAGCAGTGATTATAACTCAAAGAATTTTAAAAACAAGTAACTGATTGACAAGACAGAAGATGAATGCAACCAACCCATGGACCTCCTAGGATCATCCGGAAGGGCAGGGTTTCCTTACTGACTTCCTCTTTGCCCTGTTTTTAAGACAATTTGGTCTTTCCTTGGGAGGCAAAGAACTTCTGACTTAGGAATGCACAGAAAAGACAACGTAACATTTACAGGGAATAACTTGAGAAATATCACCGGGACCATCTTTGTTACATTAAGAGCAAAATTATCTACTTGGTGGGTGTGATTCTAACTTTCTGAAATATATATAAGGTAATAAAGCAATCATAGCTCAGGACTATTGCAATTTCACTCCAGTGTAGTAGAATTTGCTGAAAAAGGTTTAGAGACTTTAGAAAGCTATGTTGACGCAGAACACAAACCTCCTGATAATGAGAAGCCCATTTCTGCAACACAACAGTGATGATCAAATGCCTATAATAACTGAACAGCACTTAGAGCTATATGTCGATGGATCTATAGCTCCAATTCCATTTCTGTCTATCCCTCGTGTAGGCCCAATTGTAAAACACTGAATTTAAAGCATAAAGGCACCTGACAGTCTGGTCTTAATTTATAGAGACCCTTATTTTTTAGGTTTACCCTTACTGGCATGGCTATTCACTGGCTTGTTTTGTAAACACTGTCATTATAGACAACACAATGTTGCATATTTTTGGTGGTAGGATAATGATAAGTGGTCCACTAAGGTAAATATTGCGAGAGAGACAGGGACAGAGAAACAGAATGAGTTCACCTACAATCGAAGCAAACAATCAACAAAGCGAAGGAAATTGCTGTAAACCGACAATGACAACTAGTATCCTTTTTGCAAATAGCAATTTAACAACAAATGCCCTTTTAGCAATGCAATACTAATCTTGAACAGTATTTCTTAACAGAAATACTCTGAACTATTTTGAATTTTCAGATGAAGGAGGCATTCCCAGGAGAGTAACCACAATAACCTTGTGATTATTATCATTACATCTCCACAGCCTACTTAAAATTTGAGGGTGAACAAAACCTTTCAGTTATTTTTTTTCTTCTGATAAGTTTGCAACAACGACGAGAGCCACTGTTTTGCCCCAAAGACTTGTTTTCCGTTTTGCAAAGTTGAATTCTTACTTATTCACTCATTCGTCTATGTCAGTGAAACATTCTTGAGAATCAGCTACATGGCAAGCACTGTTCTAGATCTTGTTGTGGGGGAGAGGACTGAATTCAACAAGGAAGAATTAGACATTAATCCTGCCTTTGTAGGGCTCACAATTTAATAGGGAAGGTTAACTATATACCTAAATAATGCCTTTCATCTGGAAGAATCAGAGACACATTTTTGGAGATGGCCCCTGACGTGGGCCTTACAGGACCATCAGGATGCACCACGGGACTGCACATCCCCAGGGCATGGGGATGGGGAGGTGGAAAGGCCGAGCTGAGAGGCATGGTGCAGGCAGCCCCTACGGAAAAGAGGGAGGTCACGTGTGGCTGATGCAGAGGCAATCTGAAGGGAGGTAAGGTTGAAAATATAGTTTAGACAGGTCGTACAGCACCCATTTCTCATTCTAGCTCTCATGCGTGGTCTAAATATCTACACTGAAAATATTTTTCTTCTCAAGTTTTCTATAGGTAAGAGGAAAAGGAAAACGTTGCACTCGTTTTATGTTCCCTAAAATACAGCTGATTTTACGTTCTCTAAAAAACAGCTGTTTTTAATAGTTCTTTCCCTAACAGCACACAGTGAAAAAGGTAATTTAAAGACTATAAACTTTCCATTCCCAGTCCATCATCCCCAGACCCCGAATCACTATCCAGAAGTAACCACTGTCAACCGTTTTCTTGGGTTCTCTACCCAGATAGTCTGCAATTTATGCGTATGTACACTATCTCACCCCATGCTCACTTCACCCAACATTCAGTTTGTTTTCACATCACCATATTCCTGGGAAATGTTTTCCATATCAGTATAGAGACAAATCTATTTTACTCTTTTAAAATATCCTAGTTTATGGAACTACTATGCTTATTGGATCAATTTCCTAATAATAAACTTGGCTTTATTTGACTTTGGTGTTACTTGGTTTTTAATTCTTAAATACAAAAAGTTTAGTTAAATCCTTGGAAGAAATTAAATCCAAGGGCTCCTGAAGTCAGTGGGAAATCTTAAATAGCACATGAGGCAAAGTCAGGCACAGTTATGACACATAGGAAGCAGTTCAGAAGATTCATGGGTTTTGCAATATACGTTAGGCACATACGTTACTTGTCATGACCCGGCACGTGACCACCATCCTCCTCCCCCCGCACTACCCCCGCTCCTTGTCTACAATGTGGTATACTCAATATTGTAAAACTCATTACAATTAAGGTGATGGTTTGTGGTGGAACAGGATTAAAATAATTCAGGAATACTGACTGATTCTACAAGGTGATTTAAAAGCGAAAGTATCAACTTGCAAGTTTCCATTGATAAGAATAAAATTCCCCTCGGGATGTACATAAATAATGTAAGTTTGGTTTCTGAAGAAGGCATCACTAAAAGTAGTGTCTTAGATCACACAGGTTCTAGAGTCCAGGTGGAATCCTGGCTCCCATACTTTCTAAGTCATTATCAAGCCTCAGTTCCTTCACCTGTAAAATGGCACTGATATTTATAGTGCTATTGGTGGAGACCAAATGAGATAACATAGCATATGTGGGGTGGGGCAAAAGTAGGTTTACAGCTGTTCCTATGGAAAATAATACAATAATTATAAATTATCTATTTGTATAAAAACCCTGGGTGTAACACGTCATGTCTGAAGCTCGATCAACCAGAAGCAAGTCAGTCCTGCAGGGGCTGTCTTGGAAACAGCTGTGCCCTCCCCGAGCTGTTTCCTGCAAGGGCGAGGTTTCAGGCAGGAACCTGGCATCGGAGCGTGGACGCAGTGAGTCCTGGGTCCACTTAGCCACAGCTGCGCCCTCCCCGAGCTGTTTCTGGTAAGGGCAAGGTTTGAGGCAGGAACTGGCTTTCAGAGCATGGAGGCACTGAGTCCTGGGTCACGTTGCCAAGGGCTGTGCCCTGCCCGAGCTGTTTCCCAGGAGGGCGAGGTTTGAGGCAGGAACCGGCCCTTGGAGTGTGGAGGCATATCTTTATAAAGTTTTAATACATAATATAAGAGGTCATGGTGGTAGTTTTACCCACAGCGTCTACAGGAACTGCTGCAAATTTACTTCTCGGTGGAAGCACCTTTCATTCCCAATATAAATTACCGATTCCATTAAATGAAACTTCAATTTCTAGACTCGATATAAACAGTGAAGTTGCTAAAACTATTAAAAAGGCCCAACTTCTCATTATTGATGAATGCACCATGGCATCCAGTCATGCTATAAACCCCATAGACAGATTACTAAGAGAAATTTGAAGGTTGTATTTGGTGGGACAGTTCTCCTTCTTGGAGGGGATTTTCGACAATGTCTCAGTATTGTACTGCATGCTATGCGATCAGACATAGTACAAACGAGTTTAAAGTACTGTAATGTTTGGGGATGTTTCAGAAAGTTGCCTCTTACAACAAATATGAGACCAGAGGATTTTGCTTATAGTGAATGGTTAGTAAAGCTTGTAGATGGCAAACTTGATAGCAGTTTTCATTTAGGAATGGATATTACTGAAATCCCCTGTGAAATGATTTGTAATGGACGTATTATTGAAGCTACCTTTGGAAATACTATATCTATAGATAATATTAAAAATGTATCTAAATGTGCGATTCTTTGTCCAAAAAATGAGGACGTTCAAAGATTAAATGAAGATATTTTGGATAAGGAAAGTAGGGGAGGGCGGGGTAAGGGGAGGAGATCAACCGAAGGACTTGTATACATGTATATAAGCCAAACCAATGGACATGGACAACAGGGGGATGGGAGCATGAGTGTGCGGGGCGGGGGGGGGGGGGGGGGTTGGGGGTTAATGGGGGGGATGAGGACACATTTGCAATACCTTAACTAATAATAAAAAAATAAAAATAATTTTAAAAAAAGATATTTTGGGTATACTCGATGGGGATTTTCACACATATTTGATTGATGATTCCATTGATTCAACAGATGATGCTAAAAAGGAAAATTTTCCCATCAAATTTATTAATAATATTATTCCTTCGGTAATGCCGTGTCATAAATTAAAATTAAAATCGGGTGCAATCATTATGCTATCGAGAAATCTTAATAGTAAATGGGGTCTTTGTAATGGTACCAGATTTATTATCAAAAGATTACAAGCTAACATTATCGAAGCTGAACTATTAATAGGATCTGCAGAGGGAGAGGTTGTTCTGATTCCAAGAATTGATTTGTCCTCGTCTGACACTGGCCTCCCATTTAAATTGATTCAATGACAGTTTCCCGTGATGCCAGCATTTGTGATGACTATTAATAAATCACAAGGACAAACTCTAGACAGAGTAGGCATATTCCTACCTGAACCTGTTTTTGCATATGGTCAGTTACATGTTGCTTTCTCTTGAGTTCGAAGAGCATGTGACGTTAAAGTTCTAAATATTTCAGCACAAGGGAAATTAGTCAAGCACTCTGGAAGTGTTTTCACCCTTAATGTGGTGTACAGGGAGATATTAGAATAAGTTTAATCACTTTATCAGTCATTGTTTGCATCACTGTTGTTTTTATATCATGTTTTTGTTGTTTTCATATCATGTTTTTGTTGTTGTTATATCATGCCTCTGTTGTTGTTATATCCTTGTTATTGTTTATTTATTAATAAATTTATATATTATTTTCATATACATTTTACTAATTTCCTTTCATCTCTCACACTTCTATTATAGAGAAAGGGCAAATAGCAATATTGAAATATTTCCACTAATTAATTCCCTTTTAATGTGCACAAATTTCGTGCACCAGGCCACTAGTAATACAATAATAAACTCCGTGTTTCACGTACCCACAACTGTGAACCTACTTTTGCTCCACCCTGTATAGTTACCATTCTATAAATTTTAACCATTATAGTGACTACCTAATGAATACTTTAACAAGCATTTACTATATAGTGTAAATATATAGCAGGCACTACTGGTGTGCTCTCTCTCTCTTTCACACACACACACACACACAAAACCCATCTCTTTTTTTAAAATATATTTTTATTGATTTCGGAGAGGAAGGGAGAGGGAAAGAGAGACAGAAACATCAATGATGAGAATCACTGATCGGCTGCCTCTTGCACCTCCCCGCACCAACTGGGGATCGAGCCCACAACCCAGGCATGTGCTCTTGACCAGAATGGAACCTGGGACCCTTCAGTCTTCAGTTCGATGCTCTTTCCACTAAGCCTATCTAGCTTGGGAGCTATTAACTTCTCATACATAGCAGCCCTATGGGTTGATATTAATTAACAAATGTCTTCTTGCATACTACTTTTCAAAGTGTGCTTTTAGATACATTATCTTTTTTATTCTAACACTATCCAAGTGAGATAGAAAATGAAAAACAAGACCCACAAAAGGCTGGCGTTATTATCAACCAAAATAAAGTTTAAACTATTGTTTATTCAGATGTTGTTTCACTGAGCATTTCAAACAGATTGCCCATAAACCCAGTGTTTACAAATAACTATGCTATCTCTTCAAGCTCTCAAAAATGTAATGAGAAACATATGTACTACTATTTGTAATACTTTAAACAATAAAATAAATTTAAAAAATGTCATGAGAACAACATAGACTGATGAAAAGGGACAGATCCAAAGACTGAGAAACAATGATCAGGCTATCAATCCCCAGAAGGAAAGTAGGGGAGGGCGGGGGTAAGGGGAAGAGATCAACCGAAGGACTTGTATACATGTATATAAGCCAAACCAATGGACATGGACAACAGGGGGATGGGAGCATGAGTGTGCGGGGTGGGGGGAGGGGGGGGAGGTTAGGGGTTAATGGGGGGGATGAGGACACATTTGTAATACCTTAACTAATAAAAAAAAAATGTCATGAGTTACATTTTCCTTTTTAGTGGTTTTAAACTTAAAGGCTACATTATTAAAATAATAATAAATAATATTACATGCTAAGAAGTTATGGAAAAATATTAAGTAGTTATTGCTTAACAGATTCTGTATGGTGCAATAAACCTCTCCTTTACCTAGCACTAAAGTAATTCATTTTCTATAAAATATATGCCTTTTATAGAAATCTTCAGATAATGGAACTTTCCTATTTTGGGCTGGGGTAAAGGAGATAGTATTGTAAAACAAAACAAGACAAACCAAAACCCACCATTCTTCCATGCCACTATTCACTTTCATGCCAATCCCTACTTTTGCTTTGATGGAATTATGGGAAAGCTGTGTAAGAAGATTAGCGATAGAAGAGGCAGTCACAGTGGAAGGGATTTCTTCAGAACCCATTGCCTTTTCCTTGGATCTCCACTCTCAGGAAAACTCAACTCAACAGGTGCATATCACCCTGAGGAATTTGTGCCTCGGCATATTCCCAAATTGCTGCTTCAGGATACAGCCCCATTTTGTTTCCAAAAGACAACTATACCTTCCGATCAAATGTAAACTGGGATTCCTCACTCCCACACTTCCTGTTCCTCAGAATTATGAGGCCTCAGAGTTCAGGAGAACACAAAACCTCACAGCATTCTTACAACAGGGCAGAATTCCCTGAATCTGCCCTATTTGAATCAGATGTGTGTCGAACAGGGATGACAGCCATGATGGTTAGGCTGAAAAATAATGAGCCCCCAAGTCATCCAAGGAAAAGCAATCACCCCAGCAAGTTTCCAGAGGAGTCCCGTGAAGAGCCCGCAGCCAGGCTCAGCGAGACACAGAGGAGCCTTCCCAGCTGCTTTTCTAAAGAAGCCTGGACAGGCTTGGACTCTTGTTCCTTGTTGGGCCGATAGGAGTCTGGAACAGGGCCCTGTACCAGATGAAATGTCCTGATCCTGCCAACTGCTTCTTGGCTTTGAGCAGCTGTGGGAGCAGCTGGTTTTACAACACACAGAGTGAGTCCTTGTTCTGAAGGAGGAGGGTTCTACCTGCTGTGAGAAACTTAGAAGTTTGGGTTCTTTATATACAACTACCTTCATGAGCTGTAACCTGAAGATTGGTGTGTTGTGCTTGCTATTCGAGTATAACCAAATGAACTACAATAGTTTTATCCAGGGGAAATCTTCCTGCGATGATTAAAGTCAAGTTTATCCAATTATTTGCTTTCAATCAGAAATTAAAGAGTCATGAGATAAGAAATCAATTATGCCTGCACCAGTATAATTAAAAACCAACTGAATTCCAGGAATCATAGATATCCCAGTAGAGAGATATTTTTAAAAGGTATAAAACCTATAGGAGTAAAAACTTGAGAGGAGACAACAATAACAAAATGTCAACAGCTGAAAAGTAGCAGAGCTGAATCTTAAATTGGCAGTGGAGAAAGCCAAGGCTAATCCAGTTTATACCACAGAATTCCCAAAAGACCCTGGGGGCATTACTGGAAGTAGGTAACAATGGCAGGGCTAAAATAAAAGAGGATCTGTTTAACTTCTTTTAAGAAATAGCTAGATTCCCCAGACCAGGCATCTACTCTGAAAAGCTGTGTGACTACACCTCTCCCATCCTGGCAAAAGATACGTATCCCAAGTTACACTCTCTGGAAAGTATAAAATATAAGTCTCCGGGTGAGAGACTCAGCACAACTTGTGGGGGAGGGGGAACTATAATGAACACGGGGATTGGGTAAACACACACACACTGAGATAGTCACCCCAACCCTTTGCCACCACATGGTTTCCAGAAAGATGGCAGCAACGCCCAGACCCTCCCGGCAGGTGACTGGAAGCTCTCTGGGCGATTTGAACAGCCAAAGAGAAACCGACACTGGTGGTCCCACAAGGAAAGAGCCATGAACAGCACCTCAAGTAAAGCCAGTGCCAACAAGCCCCATCAATGTGTATCAGGCTCAAATTAACTTTGCCCTCCCTCCCCACTCTTGAATATAACAGACAAAGAAGGATGACTTGACATTGGAGGAAAGATTCTAAAATGAAAGATAAGAGTCCAAAACAAACAACAGGAATACAATCAGTAGAATTCAAATTGTTGGAAACTCTATATGACAAATGGCCTGGTTTCTTCAACAAATAAAATGCATGGAAAAAAGGAGAGAGAAAAGGGGGAAACTATAGATTGAAAGAGACTTAAAACACATATCAACCAATTGTGCTATATGGACCGGACCCTATTTGAGTATTGATTTGAACAATCCAAGTGGTTTCTTAAAAGTGAGATAACCAGAGCAATTTAAATATTGGTTGGATGTTTGGTGATACTAAGAAACTGTTGTTAATTTTTTAGATATGACATATTATAGTTGTTTTAACAGTCCTTATATTTTAGAGAAAAATGTTGAAATATTTATGGATGAAATTATATGATAGCTGAGATTTGCTTCAAGACTGTCTGGGTAAGGGGACTGACTAAACAAGCGTGGCTATGGGATGAAGAAAACATGAAAATCTTTTATAATATTATCTTTACTGTATGTTTGAAATTTTCAATAACAAAGAAAACTATGGCCCTAACCGGTTTGGCTCAGTGGATAGAGCAGGGGTGGGCAAACTTTTTGACTGGAGGGCCACAGTGGGTTCTTAAACTGGACCGGAGGGCCGGAACAAAAGCATGGATGGAGTGTTTGTGTGAACTAATATAAATTCAAAGTAAACATCATTACATAAAAGGGTACAGTCTTTTTTTTTTTTTTTTTAGTTTTATTCATTTCAAACGGGCCGGATCCGGCCCGCGGGCCGTAGTTTGCCCACGGCTGGGATAGAGCATCGGCCTGCGGACTGAAAGGTCCCAGGTTCGATTCCGGTCAAGGGCATGTACCTTGGTTGAGGGCATATCCCCAGTGGGGAGTGTGCAGGAGCCAGCTGATCTGTGTTTCTCTCTCATCGATGTTTCTAACTCTCTATCTCTCTCCCTTCCTCTCTGTAAAAAGTCAATAAAATATATTTTTTAAAAAAAGAAAACTATCATTAGAATCCTCAGAGAAGACAAAATCATAAAACAGAAAAAAATAATATAAAAAGAAACATTCAAAGAATTTTTAAAAGATCCTGTAAATAAATAAAAGAAATAAAACATTTAGTAAAGAGTTAAAGAAAAAAAATTGAGGACATATCCCAGAAAGTACAGTGAAAAATTATAGAAATGAAAGTAAAGAAAAGAATAAAAATTAGAGGAATAGTTCTCTAATGTTTAAAATCTTGGTAACAGTTCCAGAAAGAGTGAAAAGAGAAAGAGGAAGAAGGAATTCATCAACACAATAATGAAGGAAAATGTCCCAAAAACTGAAGACCACGAATTTCTAAAAGAAAAGAATGGATTCCAGCCAGGTGTGTCTTAGTGGGGTTGAGTGTGGACTCAACCAGGAGGTCATGGTTCAATTCTTAGTCAGGGAACATGCCCGAGTTGCGTGCTTGATCCTCAGTGGGGAACGTGTGGGAGGCAGCCAATCGATGATTCTTGGTCATCATTGATGTTTCTATCTCTCTCTGCCTCTCCCTTCCTCTCTGCAATCAATACAAAATCCAAAAGGGTAATATGCAAAGTGACCCTAACATCAGAACCACTGAGAATGACTGGTCACTATGACACACACTAACCACCAGGGGGCAGACGCTCAATTCAGGAGCTGCCCCCTGGTGGTCAGTGTGCTCCCACAGGGAGAGCTCTGCTCAGCCACAAGCCAGGCTGCCAGCTGCCAGCACAGAGGTGGTGGCGGGAGCCTCTCCTGCCTCCTCAGCAGCGCTAAGGATGTCCAACTGCAACTTAGGCCTGCTCCCTGCTGGCAAGTGGACAATCCCCGAGGGCTCCAGGGCTGCCAGAGGGATGTCTGACTGCCAGCTTAGGCCCGATTCCCCGGGGGAGCGGGCCTAAGCCAGCAGGTGGACATCCCCCAAGGGGTCCCAGACTGCAAGAGGGCACAGGCTGGGCTGAGGGACACCCCCCCACGCCCCGCCCCAGTACACAAATTTTTGTGCACCGGGCCTCTAGTATATATTTAAGTATAAAAGAAAAGAAAAGAATGTGGCAATTTCCTAACTCAGTGGATGAAACAGGCTTACATAAAGACACATCGTTGGAAACTGCAAAACATTGGGAGCAGAGATTTGACAAGTTTTCAGAAAAAGAAAAACAAAAACTCTGGCTATATTTGAAATATCAGGAATCAGAAGCATATAGGACTTCACAACACAAAAAACTAGAAAGCAATGAAGTAATACTTTCAAAATTCAGAAGGAAAATTATTGCCAATCTATAATTTCTATATCCAACAAAACCACCAATTAAAGGTGAAGGCAGAATAAAAACATTTTTCAGACATGAAGACCTCAAACATTTTATTTCTATTCATCCTTTCTCAATGACAAAGGCAAGGAAGTAAATACAGAAAGAGGAAGAAATGAAATACAGGAAACAAGGGGTCTAGCAGAGGAGAGAGGTGAAGGGAATTCCCAGAATAGTGACAAATAAAGATTTCAAAATAAAAGTTACTATCTATGACTCAGTTTCCTTGTCTGTGGAACAGGGAGCTAACAATAGTACCCGTCTCAGACTTGTAAGGATTCAGAATAAAACACTTAGAGTAGAACCTTGGCACAAAGTAAGAGCTACAGGGTATTATCATTAACAAAGAGTTAACTCTATATTAACATATAACTATTTAACATATTACAATAGCTTAAAAAAAGAAATAAATCAATGTAAAACACATTTCTGAACTGAACATACTTCCAGCTTTGGAATGACTAAAAATAGTCGCAGAACCACAGGGTTTAGGAGGTTGGCAGGGTTCTGAGATTTTCCTAGTGTAATTTTCTTGTTTTAAAGGGTCGGAAATTGAAGTTCAGAGTAGCTAACCTGCTTCAGACTACATAGGCATTTAGAAGAGGAGCTGGACTGGCAGTCAGCTGTTTCATGTCATCGTACTAAAAATCAGAAGCGCAGCTAGCCTCAGAGGGTCACACATACAAACAAAATCACAACAGAAATAGTTTGTCCAATTCAGTGATTGTGTCCTACAACAAGGCACTGCGCTCAAATATACATAAACAGAAAGGCCACATAGAGCTATTCAGGGCAAAAAAGAGAGGAAGCTACTAGTTAGGTTGACATTAAGGAAGAAAAAGTATTGAATTCATTGCCCAGGAAGGACACCTCAGGTGATTTTACACACAAAAGTGAGAATATTAATCCCTAATGTTCTGGGCCAATATGAGGCAGCATGGATGGGCATTGCTGATCCATGAGTATAAGGATGGGAAGCAGTGCATATCCATCACAGTTTTCTAAATCTTTCTAAAGGAATACCCACCATTTTTAGAAATAGTAGTCTTTTTGGTCATTGCTACCAAAGTAATGATGCTCTCATCAGAATGATCTGGCAATAAGACTACTGAGCAAGGCCAATGAAGAGAGTGAGTAGTGAGGGGAGAAAAGGCAAGATCCTGGGAGAAGAAAATTTCTTTCCCTGTCTTATCAGGCAAAGCACCACTGAGACTCCTTTGAGGTTTGAGAGGGTGAGAATTTTCCTGGTAGAAATTCTATGGTATGTCTTCATCTTCCAACTGAAAATAAGCCCTCTGTGCATTGGCACAAAGTTCCACTTATCAGCTTGAGATGAACTTATTTTAAAAGAAAATTGCCCATTTACTTTTCACTGAACTGCAGAAGAAAAGTACATGCTAATTTCTCTTCTTTAAAACACTATAAACTTCTATACTTCTTGAGTATTTATTCAAACAATGTCTAATTACTTTTGGATACAGTAAATGTTCCAAAGCAATCCAAATACTACAGTGGTGACCAGTTGGATTAAACACCTCTTAATATTTTGACCATTTAACAGATTTAAAGTGACAGGCAAAAAGTTCAAAAATACAAAAAATGCTTTTAATCCTTTTTATAAATGCCTATTTTGGTATTTGTAATTAATAAGATTTTTCTCCTTTCACTTTCTTATAAACATTGGGTGCAGCCTGGAAAATCATTCAAATAAAAATACAAAAGCATGTACTGGTAACTTAGCAAAGTTAGTAAAAACATAAAAAGAAATAAAAACGACGTTAAAATATTTCCTATAAATTCTGTACTTGAACAGAAAGATACAGAAAACACAGTTTAAAACTGAAAAATGCCACAATGTCAACACTCACAGAAAAAGTAGGATTCCGGTGTTTGCCAGGGCGAAGGCGAGTCCCAAAATCCCACTGCCCATAATGGCGTTGCTCAGGTTAAACACAGACATGCCTAACGAGGTGGTTCCTGGAATCTGAACAAAGAGACAAACATTCACACTAAGCAGGACAGTCCCCAAACCTGTTCATCACACCAAAGCCTTTAGAGCACTATTAGAAACCAACACAAATTAAATTCAAGAAAACCTTCTTTGGGGGACACCGACAGTAGGGCAGCAGGTCGCAGGCGGGGCCATGGGAAAAGACTATTACCAGACGCTGGGCCCGGCCCGCGGGGGGTGGGACAGGAGGTCAGCGGGCTGGCGCTGCGCTGCCACCCGGACAAGAGCCAGGAGCCCGGACGGACCGGACGAGGAGAAGTGCAAGGAGGTCGCCGAGGCCTCCGACCTGCTCAGCGACCCGCACAAGCGGAGATCGACCGCTGCGGAGGGGAGGCCTCAGGGCGGTGGCCCCAGTGGTGGAAGCGGCGCGGTGCTAACGCACCTCCTTTAGCTACACATTCCATGGGGACCCTCAGGCCGTTTGCTGAGTTCTTCGGTGTCCGAAATCCCTTTGCCACCTTTTTTGGACAGCGGAACGGGGAAGAAGGCGTGGGCATTGAGGACCCGTCCTCTGGCTTCCCCATGGGCATGGGTGGCTTCACCAACATGAGCTTTGTCCGCTCCCGCCCTGCCCAAGAGCCCACCCAAAGGAAGCAAGACCTCCCTGTCACCCATGACCTTAGGGTCTCCCTTGAAGAGACCTGCAGCGGCTGTACCAAGAAGATGAAGATCTCCCGTAAAAGGCTGAACCCCAATGGGAAGAGCATTCGCCACGAAGACAAAATCTTGACCATTGGAGTGAAATGGGGGTGGAAAGAAGGGACCAAAAAAAATCACCTTCCCCAAGGAGGGAGACCAGGCCTCTAACAACATTCCAGCTGACATCGTCTTGGTTTTAAAGGACAAGCCACACAATATCTTTAAGAGAGATGGCTCTGCTGTCATTGACCCAGCCAGGGTCACCCTTCCGGAGCTCTGTGTGGCTGTTCTGTGAATGTCCCCACTCTGGGCGGCAGGACCATACCCATCGTGTTCAAAGATGTCATCAGGCCTGGCATGCAGTGAAAAGTTCCTGGAGGCCTCCCTCTCCCCAAAACACCCGAGAAACGTGGGGACCTCATTATTGAGTTTGAAGTGATCTTCCCCAAAAGGATTCCCCAGATGTCAAGAACCATACGTGAGCAGGTTCTTCCAAAATAGCCACCTGTGTTCCCCAAGGACAGACCAGGGACCTTTCCAGAGATCAAGGATTTCTGGACTGTTCCACCAGTTGTGGACCCGTGAGAGGGCAGCAGGGCCCAGGGAGGGCTTTAGTACTGCTGAATGTTTTACAGAGAATATATTACAATCTTTCAAAGAAAAGAAAAAAAATGAAAACCTTCCTTAGTGGTTGATTTTTAATGGGTTTCCAGAGAAAATACATAGAATCTGAGGAACATCCTGGTGAATACAGATAGCTATGCCTTTGGTACTATGCTGCATGAATTAAAAAGATCTGTCCACTGTTATATATGATAGTACAGTGATGGCGAACCTATGACACGCGTGTCAGAGGTGACACGCGAACTCATTAAAAAAAAAAAGATCTGTCCCAAATTATGTGATTAAAAAATAAGCATACTTATTATAATAACACTTACGTATTCGTCACATTTCTTTTTTTCCAAGTGGCTGTTTGTGAGACTTCTTCTACTTTCGCGATCAGAAATAAACTTGCTGTAAAGACATGTATAATACATTTAACCTCATGGTAGTGATTTGAAGCTTAACATTACACCTAAGTGATTGATTACTTACCAAAACATATTACACATGAAAAGTTATCAATCTAATTCAAATCATTTCAATACGAACACAGTAAAACACTGTATGCAATGTTAAGTTAACTTTTACGTAGATTTTTCTCTAACTACAAATCAGATAATGTCAAAAATACTCTAACGCTGTCATGTAAAAGAACAGCAGAGGCAGGATTCCTTCTGAGCTCCCATTCCTGGGGTACAAAGTTATTAAATAGGAATTCCCTCTCCCCTGAAAAAAAGGAAACAGCTCTTTCTCCATCAAATATTGCTTCAGCACCTGCCATATGCAAGTCATCAGACAAGGTGATGAGAGAGACATGAGGGTATGTAATACGAGACGCAGACACTGAGCTATAGGAGTTCAGCAGAGGAAGCTATGGTGGTGGGGGCAGGGCATTAGTCCATGGTTAGGGGCAGAACTAGGGCTTTAAGAAAGGGAGGGATTTAGAAGGTGAGTTTGAATCCTCACTAGCCACAAGGCCCTAGGCTACCTCAGTTTCCTCTGTGAAATGAGAGTAACACTATTACATTATCTCATGGCGCTCTTGGGAGAATGAAATCATCTCTACAGCTCCAGGCACAGAGTAGGAGCAACAGCGGGGTGGAGGGCGAGGGGAGGGGCGGGAGGCGTGGGACGAGCTGGGATGAGAAAGATTCAGGCAGGCTAAGTGGAGTAAACTGTCTGCAAATACATAGAAGAAGGAATTCAGAATGCTCTCAGAACCATATTCAGTCAGCATTAACATCAGAACTTTATGGCCTAAATCTTTAATTTTTAAAAAATTCACCATTAAGCCCTAGCTGGCTTGGCTCAGTGGATAGAGCGTTGGCCTGCGGACTGAAAGGTCCCAGGTTGAATTCCCAGTCAAGGGCACATGCCTGGGCTGTGGGCTCAATCCCCAGTGTGGGGTGTGCAGGAGGCAGCCGATCAATGATCCTCTTTCATCATTGATGTTTCTATCTCTCTCTCTCTCCCTCTCCCTTCCTCTTTGAAATCAATAAAAATATTTTTTTTAAATCACCATTAAAAAAATAAGTGGTATTGTCAAAGTCCATTTGTTGGCTGCTTGTATTAGTAAAACATGTTAGGTATGCTGTTTCCTCTTCCAGAAAGTTAATTATTTGGTCTTAGTATGTACTAATCACAATAAGTGTTTCACTAATGAATGTAAAGCCACTTGAGCTGAACCATTTTATGCCCTAACCGGTTTGGCTCAGCGGATAGAGCATCGGTCTGCGAACTGAAAGGTCCCAGGTTCGATTCCAGTCAAGGGCATGTACCTTGGTTTCAGGCACATCCCCAGTGGGAGGTGTGCAGGAGGCAGCTGATCAATGTTTCTCTCTCATCAATGTTTCTAACTCTATCCCTCTACCTTCCTCTCTGTAAAAAATCAATAAGATATATTAAAAAAAAAAAGAGCTGAACTATTTTAAAGCAGCATTTATCTTTAAACTGTACATTATATTTTCACATGCTTTTTTGAATAATACTGTTTCATAAGAAACCATTTTCAATGAAACCATCATCAATATTGGCTTTATTTAACTATCTTTTTCATCTTTAATCCACGGGGGTCTGGCTTCTCCCTGGCATCACCTCTCCAAGTTTGCATTATTTTGCCAAAATAAGCCAAAAACAGGCAGTATACCAACTTCCTGAGATCATCACCTGGTAGAAGCAGCACGATCTGTGGTTTACTCCCTTCAGCATCTGCCTTTGCCTAGGACCTGGCCAGTTACTGCGAGAGACCAAAAGGAAGATGAAGAAAACCTTGGTCTCTGAACAGGAGAGACCACACTGGCTCACACCAGAAGGGGAATGCCAGGCTGCGCAAAACTGAGATGAGATAAGGCATCCAGAGAAGGGAAACCATGATTGGAAGGGATTAGCCAGAAGACACTTAAGGCCGGAGGCCTGATAAGTAGGATCACAGGAGAAGGACAATATTTTGGAGACCAATCTGACAGTTATAGAGTGTTTGGCCCTTTTCTTGCCCTTAATATTTTTGAGCTTCCCACAGAATTGAGGGCCACAGGCCTGGCTAGAGAGAGGCAAGGAAAAGCAGCCTTCCTTTTCACACAGGCAGCCCAAGGAAATGCAGGTGCTGCACTTACCAAAATGAAATAGATTTCCAAAATAAAAATACACTTGGGCCCTGGCCGGTTTTGCTCAGTCATTAGAACGTCAGCCCTCGGGCCGAAGGGTTGTGGGTTCGATTCCCAGTCAAGGGCATGTGCCTCAGACCCGGTGGGGGCGCATACAGGAGGCACTAATCGATATTTCTCACTCTCTCCCTCTCCTCCCTCCCTTCCACTCTCTCTTGAAATCAATGGAAAAAATATACTTGGGTGAGGACTTATATATATAAAAAAAAAAAAGCCATTAAATAAAAGACTGTATTTAATCAGGTTAATTTTAATAATCAACTCAAGTCAATCTAATATTTATCCAGAAGCTCCCCCATTTGCCTTTCTTGTGGAGGGATTTCTTTTCTGAAGAGAATTTCCATTATTTTAAATTAATGGAAAAGCCTAAACATTTTCAAGCAAACTGAACAAAACATAGCAAATCACCTGTAGCAGATTTAAGCCCCCTGGCCTGGCCCCATTCCCCAGAATTGGTGGCAGAAGACTGGTGGGCCGGGAAGAAAGAGGTATCATCATTGTAACACTAAAGGCATTCAGTAGGGTCAAACACTGTGAAAGGGGAGGAAGAGGAAAGAATCAAACTGAGTATGGTGGCGTGTTAAGACATGGGTCTTTATAAAGTAGCATAGTGCATGGAGTTGGAATAAAATAGAAAGGGAGAAAAAAAAGATAAAGAAAAGAAGGGGGAGGAAGAATAAGGCCCCTACATGATTGCCGGCTCTTCCCTGCAGAACTTCTGCAGGATGGGGATGATGAAACTGACTCACAGGGCTGTTGAAATGAAATGAGTAACTATCAAAAATCACATTAAAATATATTGTATCTCAAGAGCCTCCCTGATTCTGCCTCTTCTGGTGCACTTTCTGCAGCAAGACCTAATAGGTTTTCCCAAAAATCTTCACTGGCTCCCCCACTGAGACACTTTCTTTTTTTTTTTTTATAATATATTTTTATTGATTTTTCACAGAGAGGAAGGGAGAGGGATAGAGAGTTAGAAACATTGATGAGAGAGAAACATCGATCAGCTGCCTTCTGCACACCTCCTACTGGGGATGTGCCTGTAACCAAGGTACATGCCCTTGACCGGAATCGAACCTGGGACCTTTCAGTCCGCAGGCTGACGCTCTATCCACTGAGCCAAACCGGTTAGGGCCACTGAGACACTTTCAAGTGTAAATCCCTCATTCTGCAATTCCTGATGCTGCTGAATTTGACTTTGCCTCAATGTCCCATTCTCAGCTCCCACTACTCAAAATGGTCTTCCCAAGAGGGGGTGAGGACTGAGACAGGATCATAGCATTCCTAGAGACGGAAAAACACGGCAGCAGTGAGAATCCACCTCCACTGGGGAGAGACCCTGTGTCCTCTTCTCAGCCAGCACCTTCCTGCCAGTTCGAAGCTTCACCCGTGAGCCTTCTGATACTCTGGTTTGAGCTGAATTTCCTGACTCTGACCTACTTACTACTTTTTCTGTGGCACATACTGTGCTACTGAACTCATCTCACATCCAGAGCTGCTGTACAGTGCTCTCAGCCCCTCAGCTCCTTCTTAAATGTGCCTGCCCATGCATTAGCAACTCAGAGGAACCTTTCGTAAACCGAATATGCATCTTCTGTTTAGGAATTAGGGAGTAGCTTAGGCTGCAGGGAAGTCAGGCTCAGTAAGAATGAAACAGTAAGAATGAATAAAGAAATCCTCTTTATTCTCTTTATGATATCTCCACTTTTTCTTCTCTTCAGTCTTTAAATCTCTGCTTTGTATTTCTGAAAACTTGTTTTAAACAAAATAAAACCAACCTTTTTAGTAATGGAAAAGTCCATTCAAAATAAGTAGGTCAAGCGGCTTATCACAAGTTTCTGCTATCTTACCATTTAAAAACATGCAATTGTGTGATAAAAACCACGACTTCTGGCAAAGAAACTGAGTTAAACTTCTCTTTATTTACTTAAAAATGGGCTATGGGAGAAGGTGCCTTTGACATGTGGTCTCAGGATGATAAAAGTATTATAAAAAGAGAGTTTTCACTGGGTTGGTCTGTACCCATAAAGAAGAATTCAATCAACTATTAGGTAGCAAATTGTTCTGAGAACAAAACCAAACAAAAACTTACAGTGGCTGTCATGGTGACCTTCAGTAGACAAAGCCTTCAAAAGGAGTAGGTGTGAAGGGAGGCTGAGCAATATAGAGCAGTTATTTAAAACCAAAAATAAACCAACATCAACAACAATCGAACAGGATGGGCTGTGCAATAGGAAGATATTCTTCCTAGTTTAATCTCTACCAATCAGATTCTTACTAGATTATAGTGTTCTATTTGAGGTTTCGTAACACAGAAAAGATCAATGGTTGTACTTAGATGACCTTTCCCAGTTCTTTCCCTGAAATTCTAACATTCTATAAAAAAGGAAAAGAGAACAGGAGGAAAGAAGCAAGTAACAAAGAGGCTGGAGGACATGTAAGATTTAAAGAAACAGCAGGCATTTAAAGAGAAGACTGAGAGGTAAGCAAAGCCTTTCTGGTTGAATAAACTCTACTGAAAATAGGAGAAATCTAGGTTGTAACAGGAGTTGTTAAAGCAAGGAAAGAATTTTCTGACATAAGAACTGATCATCAGAAGAAGAGATGGAATATTCCTTAACTTTTCAAGGATTCTCCCAAATGATATAAATTTAGTACATGAACTCTGAAGGATATACAGGGACGACAAAAAAAAAAAAAAAAAAAGGCTGATGTAGGGGGTAGTGACAAGAATTGCCCCAAATCCTTTTAAGAACAATTTTAACAAGGGACTCTCAAACTTTGTTAGATGCTGCCTGGGTCACAACAACAATAACCATGCAGAGAGATGAGAATAGTAAATAAATATGAAAATATGTGAATATTTGCTTAGATACAGTTAGGATAATCTATTAATATTCTAACAGCTTTAAAGCAGCAACAGTCAGCATTCATCCAGAACCTAAAACAATATTATTATTCCTTGATGTAGACAAGAAAGAAATGCTTGCCAAAGAAAGAGGATGCACTTTTATTGATAAAGACACATCTCACACTAAAAGGCTTACTGTTGCCAGACACTTGCCAAGTACCTTACATGGGTCTTCTCATCTATTTTCACAATAATTGTATTGATCAGTACTATTATTAGCTCCATTTTAGATAAATTAAGTAACTTGACCAAAGTAACATTACTAATAACAAAACCATTGAGCCAGGATTTGAACCTAAACTGGCTGATGGCAGAGCCTGAGTTCTTAACCTACAAGCAGGAATACATTTACTATTCCCCGACACGCCCAGGAAGTAAGGTATTTTTACTATCCCGGTTCTTACAGGGATGGACCTGAAGCTCAAAGGACAAGACCTATCGATAGAGCCAGGATTCAATACAAGTCCAAATTCAAACCACTTAACTACTGGCTCTCTCTTCTGTGTCTGCCTCTGTTTTTCTCTCTCATTTAACAAGTATTTTGTAATTTCCACTCTGTATCAGGCACTTTTATCTATCGTTTCAAGGTGCAAGAGACATAGAGGTGATTGAGATGATTCCTCCTGGCAGGAAGCTCACTTCTAGGGGAAGAGTCTAGAACAGGGGTGGGCAAACTTTTTGACTGGAGGGCCACAATGGGTTCTTAAACTGGACCGGAGGGCCGGAACAAAAGCATGGATGGAGTGTTTGTGTGAACTAATATAAATTCAAAGTAAACATCATTACATAAAAGGGTACGGTCTTTTTTTTCAATAGTTTTATTCATTTCAAATGGGCCAGATCCGGCCCATGGGCCATAGTTTGCCCACGGCTGGTCTAGAGCTTGCTACTCAAAGTGTGGTCCAGGGACCAGCAGTAAGGGTATTTATTACCTGGAAGCTTGCTAGAAATTAGAACCTCAGGCCCCTTCCTGATCTACTGAATCAGAATCTGCATTTTAGCAAGGTTTCCAGATATTTCCTATGCACATTAACATGTTAGCAAACTCCCACTACTCCACCACCACCACCCCAACCACACCACAAACAAACAAAAAATGTTAGCAGAACTGGTCTAGTGGGCATTTTGAAAGGTTTTGCTGTTCTAGGTATAGATTTCTAGGACTATAACCCAAAAATTATGAAATAAAACAACTGAACTGGAATAGGGGCAGTTGTTCTAATGCCCAAATGACTCTACTCTATTTTTGCCTAAACTTTAAAACATTATTCTAAGAATAGGGGAGTTTCCAGGCAAAGCTGTAAGCTAGATGCCAGGTGATCAAAGATCAATATTTGTTTTCAACATTTTTCTCTAGTTTCCTAAAAAAGAGGAACTGTTACATAGAAGTTCCCTGTTTCGGGGGCTCGTTCCCTTCGACGCATATAATTGAGCCTACCTTCCTCCCATCAATATGAAAAAGCTATAAGAAGAATGAAAGGTATTGCCCAGCTGGTGTGCTCAGAAATTGAGCATCAACTTATGAACTAGAAGGTCATGGTTCGATTCCCGGTCAGGACACATGCCCGGGTTTCGGGCTCAATCCCCAGTGTGGGGCGTGCAGGAGGCAATCAATGATTCTCCCTCATCATTGATGTTTCTGTCTTCCTCTCCCTCGAACTCTCCCCTCCTCTCTGAAATCAATAAACATATATTAAAAAAAACAAAAATGAGAGGTATTTAGGTATAGCTTTGGCAGCAATCATGGTGGAGATCCTGATTTTTATTTATCTTTTTGGCTTCTTGGCATATGTTGTTTTTAATTTTATTTGTCCTAAAGCCAAACTAAAGAAAGGCTCATGAACTGTGTCAGTGAAAGAGGGGAGATAAGATAAATGAAGAAATAAATGTATCACACCGCATGTGCAGTAAAGGAACCAAATTCTGCAAAAAAGTGGTCAACACCAACAGCAAACCTGCTGTACCAGCTCACTGCCTTTGTCACAGTCTCAGAAGATGTGAGTTCACTGGGCAAGGTGCCCAAGTCAGGGGTGAAAATGGTCATCACTCAAAAACTGAATATTGTTAGTAAATAAAACTCTTTAAGATCAAGTCCAGACTCTAAACTGAGTATTAGAATGATTCCCATTTTAAGGTCTTCAAGGTTTGCCTTGCTTTGGAATTGAAGCTGTGTTATAAAACCAAAGTGTCCTACTTGTGAAATGGTTGGGATCCCATGTACCATTAAGAGGAGGTCAGCAGTGACTGCAGAACAGTCCAGGAGTACAGAGCATAAATTAGAGTTTAACTGAACAAGCTAATGCCTGAGCATTATAAGCAGAGGCAGGCAGAGAGAGTAAAAAGACTAGGATTTCAGATGAACCTGTGTATGCCCTTAAGCAAGTTATTTTATTTCTCTGGGCTTCAATTTCCTTACTTGTACACAAAAATTTAAAAATTTCCTTATTTGCAAAATAATGCTTTGCATGATGCTTTTATAAGGATAAATGGCAATACATGTAAACACAGCTGGCAGTCAAGAAATGTTCATTATGCCCTGGCTGGTTTGGCTCGGTGGACAGAGCATCGGCCTGAGGACCAAAGGGTCCCAGGTTGGATTCCGGTCAAGGGCACATGCCCGGGTTGTGGGCTCGATCCCCAGTAGGGGGCATGCAGGAAGCAGCCGATCAATGATTCTCTCTCATCATTGATGTTTCTATCTCTCTCTCCCTCTCCCTTCCTCTCTGAAATCAATAAAAATATATTTAAAAGAAAAAGAAATGTTCATTATTATTAATAACTTGACTTAGAAAAGGTAAAAGAAGTAAACTTGAGTCCAACAATCAGAAATATCACAATACAGTAAATGATACTTGGGATTCTAATGAGGAAGTGTCTGGATGGAGACCTAACCACTAAGAACATTTAAGGAAGAGAAAAAGAAGAAGAGGCAGGGCTGAAACTTCTGAGTATGTATGTGTGAATGATAGCAGCTACCTATACTGGACTTCCACTTCTTTATGTACACACTACATCCGAATATAGAGCAAACTATTGGACATTATTCCCAATATGATGCCTGGCTAGGTGATGTATGCTGTCATCTCCCTCTACCCCAATTTCCTTCTGACAACCCCTCCACCCCAAGAAAAAAAGTGTAGCATCGTTGCTGTTCTAATAAGGAGACCCATACACTCCCCTCACTTCTCGTAGCCTTTTTAGAGGCATCATGCTTCAAACAAGCCACACCACTAGCTCCCAAGCTGGAGACCTTCCTGCTACAGGATCCATTCGGCCGGACTAAAACTCAGGAGGTCAGAGAATGCCCACATCATTAAAAACATAAAGACATTTGGCCCTACTCCTGGAAATTAAGAAACTCAGAACCCAAGAGTTGGACAGACATGCTGAGGTCAAAAGCTTCTAGGCCAGCACTCTTCCCACCTGCATCTCTATCTCCCCTCACTCATGGCATCTTTTCTTTTCCTTCTGCTACATGTACTATTTCTCTACTACAGTTTCTCATAGAGCCATCTGGGCTCAACTATAGTTTTTATTATTTAAAATCCATGTTGCAAATGATGCTTGTAATAGTGCATTTGTAGTTTTAACACAGGAACAGTGGCAAATGGGACTTTGACCATTTCTTGGTTAAAAATGTGGGCGAGGTCAGATGACTATAGGACACAGTCAGATGTGGGTTGCAGTGAAAGGCCAATAGTCTGTCTAATTCTAAGCACAGAGCTTCTGAAAAGTTAGGGCTGGTTGGGGGCCAATGTATTATACACTTTTATTAGACTCAATTGAAAGATTGGAAAGGATGAATAAATTGCTTTCCTATTTGATTCATCTGCTACTGCAGACTATGCCCAACAGATGTCAAATAAGAAATTCAAATTACATCTTCAAATGGAGCATAACTTTAGTAATGAATAATTCAAGAGAATAACTGAAAATCAGAATATTTTAGAGACAACTCTTTTACTGGATAGAAAGTGTTAGGAAAATTCTCACCTATTTATTTGACCATTTTCTACTTCAGTGAAGTCATTGGAATCATTGCTGATGTTGTCATCTTCGGGCACTGTCATGTTCTGCAACTCGGTTAATTCGAGTCCACTTTTGAAATGCATCATGTTTATAAAGTACCTGTAGTCAAAAACTTCGTCCAAATTCTCCTGTTCTGAGTGTATTTACAAGTGGATAGCAGCAAAAATGTAAGCTTGACACCCCTAAAATATAACACAGTGAAATATAGTTAAACATATGACTATAACCAACTGATTAAGACAGTTTAAGTAAACAAACAGTTAATGTACTGATAATGCAACTTTTACATTTTGCTACTCAAAGCGATCTTTGTATATCAAGTTAGAAAGGTTCTATATTTTATGCCTTTCATAAATCTCCCTCCATTTTTAACTATAAAATGAGTTATGTCCCACAATCTTTATGCTCACATTTATAGGAATACCATGTCAGCTGCAGGCAATATAGATACCGTTTTATAAAACAGTATGTTTAAAATGAAAGCAAGTTGGTTACTTGAATGTGTCAGCTCGTAGGACACACATATAGCTGGTTACAGACCACAGAGCCACAAATGCACCTCTGATTTAGCATTCCCAGTTGAATAAAAATGCAATAAATGGCATCAGGAGGGATCAACCACCCAACCCAGAGGTCAAATAGCAAAGGACAAATCTGTGTTTTGAAATTTAGCAGTTTATCCATCAACTGCAAGAGATTAATTCAATTTCTGCAATGAAATCACTCCATGTCAGGGAATTAGAGATTTAAAAATTCATACTCAGGGGATTTAGGTTAATCCATCTGAAACTACATTTCCTCATCAGAAACAAAAGATTTGCAGAGCTCACATTTTCCCCCATGTGAATGACTGGGATTTAAATTTCTGAGGGGTCACCAATAGTATACAAGGAGGAGACCAAGTTTCAGACACATAGCATCACAAATCAAAAAGCAGGTGGTGCCCTGCTTGGTTTGGCTCAGTGGTTAGAGGGTAAGCCCACACATTAAAAGGTCGCCAGTTCAGTTCCCAGTCAAGGGCAAGTATCTTGGTTGCTGGCGGGGTGGGTGTGGGAGGCAAACGATCGATGTGTCTCTCTCACATTAATGTTTCTCTCTTTCTGCCCCCCGCTTCCCTCCCTTCCACTCTGAAAATCAATTGAAAAAATATCCTCAGGTGAGAAATAAATAAATAAATAAATAAATAAAAATAAATTGGCAAGCGTGGCGAATGCAGTTTCAAAAGTAAGGCTTCCATATGTGCAGGATCCTCACCGGGAGAATCTCAGTGAGGTGATGGGGACCATGGAATGAAGCAGAATGTCAATGAAATTTTTTTTATCTCCAATGGTAATTGAATGACCTTTTTATATTTTTTCTGATCCCGAATTCCATAAGATGATTGCAGTTTAGTGTCAAAACACCAACGTGCCCATCTAACATCCTGCATATCTCAAGAAGCATTTGGTTAATTGATAATATGTTCAGGACCCATAGAAAGTACCCTAGAATGATATCTATCCAGGATTTTCTTCTTCTCCTCGTTCTCACACAGCCAGGCCACACATTACTCCTTTTTATTCACACAGCCTCCCATCTAGAATGAAACCTCCCCGGTCCCGGGATCCTTTACAACTTCCACAACATAGATACTTTCTAATACCTCAAGTTCCAGGAGCTTCACCTTCCTGCAGGCAGGGTCTCTCCTGGAGAGCAGGAAGCCGGGGCAGGGAGATGTGAGTTCCGTGAACTCCTGGTCTAAGCCCCACGTGGCAGCTCGGGGCTGCCTCTTCCAGCCAGGGTGGTAGTACGAGAGAGGGGCCACTTCTAATTGCTTTTAGTGCTTTCACACAGTAGCCAGGTTTACCCCCATCTTTACTTTTCAAAAGATGAACTGCGTTAAGACAACTGAACACCACCTTACCCCTTGGGCCCCCTTGATGAAAGCTGCACAAATGCACTGGCCGTCTCCTGTATGGCTCCCTCAGAGGCTACTGAAGTGATGCTACAGGGCTGGTAGGAAGTTGATTCAGTGGATGGAGTTTCCAGTCTGGATTAAGGAGCCCTTGGCTCTCCATAAACTGATAGGAAGCAGGACACTAGACAAAAGCTTTCTAAGGAAAGGAAAGGTTGACTAACCATAAATCGGGAGTCTACTGTTTGAACTTAAACTTTCATATCAATATATGTGTGTGTGCATGTGTTTATACAAATAACACACACACACCCATACCCATATACACATATATATCCTATATAATAAAAGGCTAATATGCAAATCGACTGATCACTATGATGCGCACTGACCACCAGGGGGCAGACACTCAACGCAGGAGCTGCGCTCTGGTGGTCAGTGCGCTTCCACAGGGGGAGCACTGCTCAGCCAGAAGCTGAGCTCAAGGCTGGCGAGTGCAGTGGCAGTGGCGGGAGCCTCTACCGCCTCCACAGTAGCACTAAGGATGTCCGACTGCCGGCTTAGGACCACTCCCCACCTAAGCTGTCAGTTGGACATCCCCCAAGGGCTCCTGGAATGCGAGAGGGTGCAGGCTGGTTCAAGGACACGCCCCCCCCCGAGTGCACGAATTTCATGCACTGGCCCTCTAGTGTGTGTGTGTGTGTATGTATATATACACACATAAAAGCAGTCATTTAAAAATGGACAAAAAGAGGAAAGAATAAGAAGAATACAGAAAATCCTGGCCACTAAAAATATGTCAGTATTGGGCAAATACCAATATCAAGTTAATCATATAGAATACTTTTCCCCCGCTTTGGCTTAAAGAGAATTTTTTTTTTCCTCGTAGTCTGAAAGCTAGCAATCCAAGATCAAGTCCACACCTCCTTCTGAGGCCCCTCTCTTTGGCTTGTAGATAGCTGCCTCCTTACTATGTCCTCACATGGTCTTTCCTCTGTCCATGTATAGTGTGTGCCCTAATCATTTTTTTTTTAAGGATAAATGTTTATTTTTGTGAAATAACGTATCTGAAATCTAATTATTCTTGAAAATGAAGACTGAAAAATGGGAAAAGTTAACAAAGTTAGTGACACTGTCACTACGGTTGAGGCCGCATGCAGAAAACACAATCCACTCACTGTTCATATTTATGGAGTGCCAGGTGAGGAAGGGATGTGAAAGTTTGGGAAAAGTCAGACTCAGGGGTCTGAGGCAGCATCACAGAAATGTCACATTTGCACTGGGTCTTGAAAAAGAAAAAAATATTTTTTCTGATCCTAAAACTAATACAGGTTCACTGTAGAGTCTTTAGAACAGACATTGTAAAAGAATCCCACCATCCCAAAATAGCCACTGCTGGATTTTCATGTCTTTCCTCTTTTCTTTCTTCTCTTTCTCCCTCTCTAGGTTCCCTCCTCCTCTCTCTATTTTATTTATAATTAGGATTTTAGACTTTTTTAAACCTATTTTTATGTAGCTTTATATTGTAAGCATTTTGAAGAAGTGCTTTTAAAAAACATACCAGTTCCTTATTAATAAATAATACAGGTTTTTGTATAAAAATTGTAAAAAACAAGTTTGCAAATAAAGAAGGAAACAAGTAAAAAGAAAAAAGTCACCTGTTATCTCAGCAAGCAGAGACGATCAGTGTATATATATTGGAGTATGACCTTCCAGGGTTTTTGTATGCACATAGAGATAGCGCCTGGTACACAGTAGGCACTCAGTAAATACCTGTCAAATGAAAAGAATGAATACAAATGAAAAAATATGTATACATTTCTAAAAATGGAAATCATACCATACAGTTTAAAAACATATTTTTCACTTAACAAGATATGGTCTCCTACACTGAGTTATGTCAGTAAACACAGGTCTACACAATTACTTCTAATGATTGTTTAGCCGCTTGACTATACCATAAATTGGTGGCCAACATGTTACTACTGGACAATTACACTGCTTGGTGGACAGAAGATTGACAGGCAGAGCTGAGGCGTGAGCTGAGACTTCTCAGTGAAGGAGAAGATAATCAATAGCACGGAGGCATGGGGTACAGGTGGAGTTCAAGAAACAAAAAATTATAGTGTCACTGAAAGATCAAAGCAATTATCAGACTATAAAACTAATTAAAAAGCTGAATGGGGTCATCATGTGAAGATCTTGATGTTAACACAACCATAATTACTCTCTCGACATTTATATTAGATAACAAATTACAATTTACTCAGCACAGACATTTCTGATCCTTCACTACATTATTATGTTGGTATGCTTATTGGCACATGTTATTAATACGATCAATGTAAAATATATAAACTTATTCTCTGCTCTTCATGGTGTTAGGTAGCAAAGGAGAGGATATACAAACTTGTCTGGCTTTACATGGCTTACAGCCTATTTAAACAAGCAACACCATCCCACATAAAGTGATAATATACCATAAAACACTTGCATGATAGAACCAAACTATATGGCAGAACAAAGAATAAGTCCAGAAGGATTTCAGAGACAGACATACATACATATGTACATACAGGAAGGAACAAAGGAAGGAGGGGTGGGAGGAAGGAGGGAGGCAGGAAAGGAAGGAAAGTAAATGGGACCTTGAGGAATCAGGTAAGGTTTTACAGTGTTAAGACCTGCACAATGTCTAAAACTAGATAGGATTTAGACTGGGGGATAGGAAAGGCATTTCTTGTACAGTACTGGGAACAGCATAGGCAAAGACACAGAGACCAAATGTGCACAGAACAGCCTTGTGAGCCCATTCAGATGAGCCCAGTTGGAGTAAGGAGAGCAAGATACTGTACATGTTTCTTGAGGAATAGGAGATTTACGGGAGCTGATGTAAAGATTCTACAGGGAAAACCAAACCAAGGAATGTAGTGTAACTTAAACATTGTTCAAAATTACTTTTGGGGATAAATAAGCTGAAATACAGTTTCAATTGCTAATATACTTTGTAGTGGATTGGTCCTCTCAAATATTTGCTCCCACTTCATTGTAGTCCAGTTCTACAGAGGATGGAGAATTGAAAACTATATTTTCCATGTCCCTTTGCAGCTTGGGTTCTAGATCTGATTTAGATTCCACCAATCAGAGGGCAAGGTGCTGGGGGCAAGGCATCCCTTTGGCTGGTCCAGTTCTATCAGATGAAGCAGACAGCACTGGAGCCAACAATTTGTGTCTATGGGTTCCTGATAATCAGATTGGCTCAAGTGATGTGTTCCTGGAACATGCAGTGGAGACAAGGAGGAACCAGCTTCCTGGTTTCCTGGTTTCCCAGCTTCCTGATGGAGGCACAGGTAGAAGTTTCCTTAGCAGGTCAGTTGAATGGTGGTATTCTGGTCATTATTCCGAGAGGCCTGGCCTAGACCTGCTGTGTCATTTCTTCTAACAATTTTATAGGCACTTAATTCCCTGTGTTAAATCCCTTTTGTTTAACACACACAGGAAGATGCCTGTTATACTAAACCCTGACTAATATTCATAATTTTATAATTTCTTCCCTTTTACATTTTTTATTATGGGAACTTTTAAACATATGTAAATGTGAACAGAATAGAATAATGAACCCCCAGGTACCAACTTCAACTATTATCAATTCAAGCCAGTCTGGCTGAAGTTTTACCCCCACTATCACATAGACTTATTTTAAAGCAGATTCCAGATATCCTATCTCTGTAAAAATTTAAGCACATATTTCTAAAAGGGAAAAACTATTTTTTCAAACAATATTGCCACATCACTATCAAAAATTTAAAAAATGACAAGAATTCTTTAATATCACTAAGTATCCAGTCACATTCACTTAGTTTTTAAATTATTATGAACCACTGTTTGTTTGTTTTTTATCCTGAAGAACCAATAAAATCACACCTCTTCGTGCCCAACTCCTGAGAAGCAATCCTGACAACCAGGGCAGTGGTTCTAAGGCCCATGGGGGTCCTGTTCTTCCTGCCATCTCTCCCAATAACTCACTGAGCCTCCTTACCCACGTGGGGTCTTTGAATCAACAGGCTCTTAGATGGTAATGGTAAGGATCTAAGAGCTGCTTTTCTGTATTTTGGAAATTCAAACAGGCTAAACAGGTTAACTAAAATGTCAGGTATGCTTGCTTTTGGCTAGATTGTATTAATGTGATGTGATAATCCTAGATTCTAACTGGCAATTTTATATATTTTCAAGTAATAAAAATGGAAAATGAATTAATACATTAACGATGTAGTCAAGACTCATAAAACAGTATAGTTAAGACCTGGATATTGCACTACATAGCAATTATACTTCAATTAAAATAAAAGCTTAAAGTGGCCACTCAAAATCTTTGAAAACCTGAGGCCCTTGGGAGGTGGGGGAATAATAAAAATGGCCTTTGGTGGTGAACAGGCTGGGAGCCAGGCAGCAATCTAAGAAGAAAAGGTGTTTTCTCTATCCTCACTCAAACCTCACAACGTAACCAGCACTAGTGATCTCAGGTGTGCTAGGAGCCTGTATCGCCATTTCATCTCTGCTGGCTTCCCCGACTTGTCAGTCACTCTCAGCTCTGTATCTGGAAAGTATCCGTGTCTAGAACTATGAACTACCACCTGCCCCTCCTCTCTTTACTGCCAACAGGCTGAACAACTTGCTCCTGGCCTCATCATTCCCCCGAAACCGCGCCCGACTGGCAAACTCTGGCTCCGCCATTTAGGAGCTGAGTGACCCCGGGCAAGTAGGTTAATGCCTCTTCGCCTCAGTTTCCTCTTCTGTAAAATTGAGATAAAGTAAGACCCACCTCGTACAGTCGTTATAATGATTCCACGATTGGGTCCATGTGCAGCACTTACAGCAGTGCCCGGCCTGGTTCTTTTTTTTTTTTTTTTTTTTTCAGAGAGGAAGGGAGAGGGAGAGAGAGATAGAAACATCAATGATGAGAGAGAATCATTGATTGGCTGCCTCCTGCACATCCCCTACTGGGGATCGAGCCCACAACCCAGGCATGTGCCCTTGGCCGGAATCGAACCTGGTACCCTTCAGTCCGTAGGCCGACGCTCTATCCACTGAGCCAAACCAGCCAGGGCCTGGCCTGGTTCTTGTAAGCTATGGTGACTATGGTGGCTACTCTTGCTACTACTTCCTAATCAAGACAAGAGGCCTTTTTTTCTCAGTCCACATGCTCTTCACTCCTTCCGGAGCATGGAGCACTGTTCACTGACCTCCACCAAGTTGCTCCTCACGGCCTCCTTAAGTGCTGCTTCTTGGCTTCCTTTGCCAGCTCCCTTCTTCCCCGCCTCCCTCCTGCCCCTCAGTGCAGGGGTGGCTCTCGCCCTCCAGGCTTTCCTCCAAAGTCTTTCCTTTTTACAGTTTCAAGCCTGCAGTGTCATGTTCATCTCACAGGGCATCTTTTTTTCCCCAGGCATTTTCATTTTGTAAAACTAGAATTCCTTTGGGTTATGAAATAGGATCTCCCTCATAAATACTACTTGATAATAAGCACATCACTTAACGTGCCACATGTTTCTTCATCTGTAAAATGAGAAGGGTGGAGGGAGATGAACTTTCAGGTTCCTTCCTGCTCAGAAAAATTTCCACAAACTCTATCTAGACTACAGCTGCCCTCTGGACTTCTCCATGTGGATGCCTGCCATTCCCTCGAACTCCACATGCCTAACTGAATGCGTCACCTGACCTCACACATCACCTTTTCCGTTTCTGTTAAAGATAATGTTCATTCTCCTCATCCCTTAGGCCTGGAATCCAGCTGGATATCACTTCATTGCTACCTCATATCTAATCAGTCACTAAGTCTTATCAACATTCTTTCACAGTGCCCCTTCCCTTCCTCTCATTCTTTTCAACGCCACAATCCTGACTTTGCCCGTTGCTTTCCTCCATGCTACGTACTGATCCCTCCCCTCTCCCATCTACAGGCACAGATTCTTCCTGAAAATATGTCTTATACATTCCTCTCCCCCTACCCCACCAGTCATAATTGCTCCTAACGTCTGCAGGATAAAGTCTAATCTCTGGAACCTCAAATTCAAAGCCTCAATTGCTCATAAAGTTCTCTTTAATTTTTCTCTTCTATGACTTTCTTTCTGAACCTTCCAGTCCTGCAATGTTACCCAGTTTTCTGCTTTGTTCACATCAATCCCTTGGCCCTGAACTAATTCCCTCCCACTCCTTCCCACCAAGCCCATGCCTACATTTTTTCAAAGCCTAGCTTGCTTGCTTGCATGCTTTTTTATTTTTCAATTTCAAACCAAATTTCTCTGTGATGTCTTTCTCCAATGACCAACCCGTGGCTGAGTGTTTACCTGTGATGAAGTGTTACATTAAAGCCTTCTATTAAATGCCCCCCATCCTTTGGGAGGCATTTGGCAATGTCTGGAGACATTTTGATCCTTACAAGTGAAGGGGTGCCGCCAGCTTCTCGTGGAAAGAGATCAGGGATGCTGCTAAACATACAATGCTCAGGACAACCAGCCCCAACAAAGAGTTATCTGGCCCCCAAACTCAGTAGTGCTGAGGATGAGAAGCTCTGCGTTAAAGGAAACTGTTTGGGGCAGGGAAATGAGCTGCTCACTTCCTTAGACAGATTGTCCCTGAATCCTATCTTGTTCACCGTATCCTGACACCTGCTCCTACAGCTCCACAATTCCTCTTCTGTTCAGGTGCCCATGTGATGCTTTAAAGGTATGTTGTCAATATACCCAGTCTATGATGCCTGGGAATTAACCTACCCCTATGCAGATGTTTTGAAAATGTTGTGATTTCTCCAAAGACAGAAAATACTGATAAACTCCAGAAGTTAATGAATTCAAACTGTAACTGGATATAGGAAAATGACTACATATTACTTTTTTTATTGAAGCATAATTTAATTAGAGCAGTGAGTGTACCTGAGCAGTGTAAATACCACAAAGTTAAAAATATCTTTTCACCGACAAAAATTCATAGTTAAGTAATTACTAAAAACTTATATAGTTGAAAACAGCCTGGAAAGAACAGCCTTTGAGAAAATTCTTTTTATTGGCACATGTATGTATCTGCTCAATTGATATCTCTGTTCAAGAATTGCTATTGAATTAAAAACAATGAATGGACCCTAGCTAGTTTGGCTCAGTGGATAGAGTGTTGGCCTGTGGACTAAAGGGTCCCAAGTTCGATTCCTGTCAAGGGCGCATGCCCGGGTTGCGGGTTCGATACCCAATAGGGGATGTGCAGGAGGCGGGTGATCAGTTTCTCTCTCATCATGGATGTTTATATCTCTCTCTTCCTCTCTGAAATCAATAAAAATATATATTTAAAAAGAAAACGATGAATGAGGGTTTGTTTATTTTTAAGTCCTGGCTAAGCTATGACAGTTAATTCCCAACAAAATATTTAAAAAAACAAATAATAAGAATTTTAAAGCACCACAAAATGGTGCATGTAACGAGGATCACTTATAAATAGAAACATTTTAAAACATACTTTTATTTGAAAAGAGAAAACATTTTATAATCCAATTCTAAATGATGTTATAGTCTTTTCCTTCTCTGGGCCTCTCTATTCTCACCTTAAAATAGGAAAGGCAGATTCACTGATACGCTCTCAAAGATCTCCCCCAGTTCTGAAATCCTCTGGATTTATGACTCTATAGACTATTTCTTAATGGATCATAATCAGAGACAAGATGATGGACTTGTGGACAAATCTTTTGAATAGGTGACTTAGACCAGTAGTCCTCCGTTCTGACTAGAAATAGGAATCACTTCAGATGCTTTAAAAAAATAATCTAGGAGACTAAGTTGAGTGGCTCTAGGATGGGGACCATTTCCCCTAACTCGCTCGGATGGTGCAGAGCCCACCCTTCAGACAGCCAAATGTTGGTCTTTTTGGTCTTGATAAACTCTGCTGGCCTCACTCTGATGACTCTCTGAGAACCTGTGCCACCATAAAGGTCTGCCAGCACCCGGCAGGTGACAGGTAGATTTGATCTATCCTGGGACATTAGCTGAGTGACTTCAGACCCAGAACTGGCACTAAGTTTGAACCTGTATCGGTCTGGTGAACACCGCTTGCCCTACCTGGCAACTCACTGAGAACCTGCCTCATGCAACTCGAGTACCACCAGAGTATCTTTCAATGACAGAGCCTGTCAGGCAACGAGCAGGTGGAGGCAGATCTTGGGATGCCTTGGGACTTTTGCTGACTTGCCCCTGGGCCCAGTGCTGGTAAAAGCTGGTCTTGGTGTGCAGCTTGGTCTTTTCCATACACACCCACACCCAGCAGAGGGAAGGTGGGGCTGGGTGGGTGGGTGGGAGGAGATCAACCAAAGAAACTTGTATGCATATATGCATGACCCATGGACACAGACAGTGAGGTGGTAAGGGCCTGGAGGGTTAATGTGGGGGGGAGGGACATATGTAATACTTCCAACAATAAACATTTTATTTAAAAAATAATAAAATGGCAATAAATATATACCTATCAATAGTCACTCTAAATGTAAATGCCTTAAATACTCCATTCAAAAGACATAGGGGAGCTGAATTAATAAGAAAATAAGACCCATACATATGCACTCTACAAGAGACCCACCTCAGAATGAAAGATACACAGAAAATACACATAGAATAAAAGTAAAGAGTAGAAAAAGATATTTCATGCAAATGAAAATTTTTAAAAAACTGAGGCAGAAATACTTATTTTTGACAAAATAGACTTCAAAACAAAGGCCATAACAAGAGACAAAGAAGGGTATTATATAATGTTAAATGGATCAATCCAACAAGAGGATATAACCATAGATCAACAGTAATTTAGCCATCCTAGGGGTTTTTAAAACCCCATTAACGTCAATGGATAGATTTTCCACACAGAAAATCAAAAAGGAAACAGCAGCCTTAAAGGATTTAATTGATTGCTATCTTCAGAGCATTTCACCCCAAAGCAGCAGAATATACATTCTTTTCAAGTGCCCATGGGACATATTCTAGGATGGACCAGATGTTAAGATACAAAACAAGTCTCAATAAATATAAGCAGATTGAAATAGTAGCAAGCATCTTCTCTGGCCATAATGATATGAAACTAGAACTGCATCACAAGAAAAAAAAAACAGGAAAAAAAAAAACACCACACAAAGACGTGGAAGCTAAATAACATGCTACTAAACAATGAATGGATTAACAATGAAGATCAAGGAAGAAATCAAAAGATACCTTGAAACAAATAAAAATGGGAACACACACTCCCAAAATCTATGGGACAACAATGACAGCAGTCTAAAGAGGGAAATTCAAAGCATTACAGGCCTACCTCAAGAAACAAGAAAAATCTCAAATAAACAATCTAACTTTACACTTAGAGGATCTAGAAAAAGAACAATAAACAAAGCCCAAAATGAGTAAAAGAAAAGAAATAATAATAATTCAGAGCAGAAATAAATGAAATAGTCTAAAAAACAATACAAAAGATCAATGAAACCAAGAGCTGGTTCTTTGAAAAGATAAACAAGATTGACAAACATTTAACCAGACTCATCAAGAAAAAAAGAGAGGATCCAAATAAATAAAATCAGAAATGAAAGAGAATAACTGACTCCACAGAAATATAAGGAATTGTAAGAAAATGTTATGAACAACTATATGCCAAGGAATTGAACAATCTGGATGAAATGAATAAATACCTAGAAACATACAATCTTCCAAAACTGAATCAGAAAGAATCAGAAAATCTGAACAGATCAATTACAACTACTGAAACTGAAGTAGTAATAAAAAAAATAATTATGCCAAAACCGGTTTGGCTCAGTGGATAGAGCGTCAGCCTGCGGACTGAAAGGTCCCAGGTTCGATTCCGGTCGGGGGCATGTACCTGGGTTGTGGGCACATCCCCAGTGGGGGATGTGCAGGAGGCAGCTGATTGATGTTTCTCTCTCACTGATGTTTCTAACTCTCTATCTCTCTCCCTTCCTCTCTGTAAAAGTTCAATAAAAAATATATTAAAAAAATAATAATAATTAAAAAAAAACACCCAATAAACAAAAGTCCTGGACCTAATGGCTTCACGGATGAATTTTATAAAACAGTCAAATAAGAACTAATACCTATCCTTCTCAAACTATTCCAAAACATTCAAGAGGAGAGAAGACTCCCAAGCTTATTTTATGAGGCCATCATTATTCAATTCCAAAACCAGATAAGGACAATACAAAGAAAGGAAATTATAGGCCAATACCTAATAGACATTGATGCTAATATCCTCAACAAATATTAGCAAACCAGATCCAGCAATCCACTAAGAAGATCATACACCATGATCAAGTGAGATTTATTCTGAGGATGCAAAGTTGGTACAATATCTGCAAATTAATAAATGTCACACACCACATAAACAAAATGAAGGATAAAAACAACATGATAATATCAATAGATGCAGAAAAAGCATTTGATAAAATTCAGTACCCATTTATGATAAAATCTCTCAGCAAAGTGGGAATAGAGGGAACATAATCCTATATAATAAAAGCCTAATATGCTAAGTGTCTGGTCGTCTGGTCGGCCATTCAACCAATCAAAGTGTAATATGGTTATGATATGCTAAGGTCACTCAACCACTCGCTATGACGTGCACTAACCACCAGGGGGCAGATAGTCGACCACACGACCAGTCGCTATGATGTGCACTGACCACCAGGGGGCAGACAGCCGACCAGTCACTATGATGTGCACTGACCACCAGGGGGCAGACGCTTGACAGTACGTTAGCTTGCTGCTGGGGTCTGGCTGACCAGGACTGAGCAAGATGGGCTGGACATGCCCTGGAGCCCTCCCGCGGTTCCCCTCTGGCTGGCCAACCTCTCGCATTCCTCCCCGGCCCCGATCACGCACCAGTGGGGTCCCTCAGCCTGGCCTGCACCCTCTCGCAGTCTGGGACCCCTCAGGGGATGTCAGAGAGCTGGTTTTGGCCACAGGTCAGGCTGAGGGACTCCACTGATGCACAAATTTGTGCATCGGGCCTCTAGTTCAACATAATAAAGGCAAATATGACAAACCCACATGCAACATCATACTCAATGGGCAAAAATGAAAAGTGTGTCCCTTAAGATCAGGAACAAGACAGAGATGTCCACTTTCACCACTCTTATTCAACAAAGTACTGGAAGTCCTAGCCACAGCAATCAGACAAGAAGAAGAAATGAAAGGCAACCAAATTGAACAGGAAGAAGCAAAACTGTCATTATTTGCAGATGACATGATATTATATAGAGAGAACACTAAAGATTCCACCAAAACACTACTAGAACTGATAGATAAATTCAGTAAAGTAGTAGGATACAAAATAAATATCCAGAAATCAGTTGCATTTTTATACGTACACCAATAAGGGAACTATAAGAAACTATATGAACTATTAGAAAGGGAAACTTAGAAACTAATCCCATTTAAAACTGCATCAAAAAATAAAATACCTTGGAATAAGTTTAACCAAGGATGTAAAAGACCTGTACTTGGAAAATTATAAAACACCAAAGAAATAAATTGAAATAGATACAACTACATGGAAGCATATACCATGTTCATGAATAGGAAGAACTGATATCATTAAAATGTCCATAATACCCAAAACAATCTATAGATTCAACCCAATCCCTATCAAGATATCAATGATGTATTTAACAGAACTAGAACAAATATTCCAAAAACATATATGGAACTACAATAGATCCTGAATAGCCACAACAATCTTGAGAAAGAAAAGCAAAGTTGGAGTAATCATGCAAATGATATTGAACTATACTACAAGGCCATAATAATCAAAACAGCATGGTACTGTCATAAAAACATACACATAGATCAATGAAACAGATTAGACAGCCCAGAAATAAACTCATATATTTATGGTCATTAATATTCAACAAAGAAGGCAAGAATATACAATGGGGTAAAGATCGTCTATTAAATAAATGGTACTGGAAAATTGCATTGGACAGATAGGTGCAAAAAAAAAAAAGAAACTAGACCACCTTCTTATATAGCACACAAGATTAAACTCAAAAAGGATTAAAGAATTAAATGTAAGACTCAAAACCATAAAAATCCTAGAAGAAAACATGGGCAGTAAAATCTTGGATATTTCTTATAGCAACATTTTTTCTGGTATGTTTCCTCAGGCAAGGGAAACAAACTGAAAAAATAAACAAATGGGACTACATCAAACTAAAAAGCTTTTGCACAGCAAGGAAACCAACCATCAACAAAATGAAAAGACAACCCACTGAACAGGAGAACATATCTGCTATTATATCTGGTAAGGGGTTAATACCCAAAATTTATAAAGAACTTATTCGACTCAACACAAAAAACAAACAAACTAATTTTTAAAATGGGCAAAGAACTTGAATAGAAACTTCTCCAAAGAGGACATACAGATGGCCAATAGACACATGAAAAGATGCTCAACATCGCCAATCATCAGAAAAATGCAAGTTAAAACCACAATGAGATATCAGCTCACACCTGTCAGAATAGCTATTATCAATAAACTAGAGGCCTGGTGCACAAAATCTGTGCATGGGGTGGGGGAGGGGGGGAGGCGGGGTGTCCCTCTACCTGGCCTGTGGCCTCTCGCAATCTGGGACCCCTCAGTTAGGGTCCCTAGGCCTGGCCGGTGATCAGGGCCTATTGGAGCTTTCCTTCTCCTGACTGCTGGCAGCTGGCCCTGCCCCCACCATTGCCACTGCTTGCCATCTGTGTGGCACTACCCCCTCTCCCCCACCACCAGTCACCTCCCTCTGCGGGTGACAGGCGTGGGGTGCGATCACTTGGCTGACCTGGGCCTCCATCTGCGGGGCGATTGCTGGCCGCCCCGCACACCCGCCACAGCGCCGCCAGCTGGGTAGCCTGGACCTCCCTCTGCGGGGTGATCATGGGGCGATGGGGCGCCCCTCCTCCACTCCTCCCACCCCACCCACTGACCAATTGCATTGCACCCGCCTTGGCTGGCCTGGCGCCAGTGTGTGTCATAGTGTGGTTGTCCGGACAGTCGTTCTGCTGTTCGGTTGATTTGCATATTACACTTTTATTATTATAGATGAACAAACAACAGGTGTTGGCAAGGATGTGGAGAAAAGGGAACCCTCTCCAGGTGCACTTTTGGTGGGAATAAAAACTGATGCAGCCATTGTGGAAAACAGTATGAAGTTATCTCAAAAATTAAAAATGGAACTGCCTTATGACCCAGTGATTCCACTTCTGGGAATATATCCAAAGAAACCCAAAACACTAATTCAAAAGCATGCACCCCTATGCTCATTGTAGTGTTGTTTAAAATGGCCAAGATTTGGAAGCAGCCCAGGTGCCCATCAGTAGATGAGTGGATAAAAAAGCTGTGGTACCTTTACACAATGGAATACCACTCCACAGTAAAAAAAAAAAAAAAGAAGGAAATCTTACCTTTTGCAACAACACATATGAACCTGGTGGGTATTATGCTAAGTTAATTAAGCCAGTCAGAGAAAAACAAATACCATATAATCTCACTTATATGTGGAACTTAATGAACAAAATAAACAAAGTAGAAACAGATATAGAAAATAGACTGACAGCTGTTAGAAGAGAGGGGGGTTGTAGGGCTGGGTGAAAAATTAAGCAAAATAAAACAAAACAAAACAACAAACCTCATAGACAGACAACAGTATGGTGCTTACTAGAGGTAGGGGGTAGGGCAGGTGAAGAGAGTAGAGGGGGATAAACGGTGACAGAAGAAGACTTGACTTTGGGTGGTGAACACAATACAATATACAGATGATATATTATAAAACTGTACACTTGAAACCTATATAATTTAGTTAACCAATGTCATTCCAATAAATTCAATAAAAATTAAAAAATAAAAGATTTAAAATAATAATAGTGATAAGCTCCCTTCCAACACACACCAGTTTCTGATTTAATTGACCTAGGATCCCATCCAAGCATGGATATTTCAAATGCTCTCCAGAGGATTCTAATGTGCATTAAGACCTATAGATTTAGACTCAGGGTTAAAAACAAATGCAGCCAGGGCCCAGGTAGGCAGAATAAGTGAGCAAAGCAGATTGGACATAAGCAACGAGAGAATATGTATCCCATCTATTTCAGTAAGAAAAAGCCAGATGTTTTTCTTCTTTTTTCAAGAAATGCAAGAGATCCAGATTTTAAATGAAATTATGATATTTAAATGTTGACAACTAATGCCACACAATTTTAAAAGAAACTGTAGGTCACACAAAACACACTCACAGGCTTCTCTTGGTTCTTTAGCCACCAGTTTATAACCTTAACAAAACCAGTTGAATAAAGCAAACACAACTTCTTCCCTGTACTCTGTCCTGTCACTCTCCCACTCAGAGCCTCTTCTCCTCCCTTCCCTGCCCCCCCCCACCCCAATACCTTGGGCCCTAGCCTATCCTTTTCCTTTTGCTTTCCATTGTCTCGTCCTTTCCCAATCTTCTTTGTCACTCCTAAGGGATGAAAACTGAGATCCCACACATTAAATCTTTATGCCGCTGCGGCTGTATCACTCACTGGACAGGCTTCTAAATTGGGGAAATTCAGGTTATAAATTGTAACCTGAGGCTGTGGCTCCATGATGTCAATAACTGGTTGGTTTAGTTGAGTCAAGGGAAAAGCCATCATGATTTCACATTACTATGATTTTATCAAATGACATATGGAGGTCTTCATGTAATTTCTGATTCTGTTTTTTCTGCTTTTAATTCGAAACCACTGCATACTAGAATTATCTCTGGTGTTTGTTGAGTTTGTGTTTGTTTGTTTTTTAACTCTCATGTCTTGGCTCTACCCAGGCTAACTAAATCTGAATCTCTGGAAATGGAGTCTGGACATTCAAAGCTTTAAAAAGACCCCAGGTAAGACCAATGTGAAGGCAGAGTTGAGAGTCACTAATCTAAACCCATCTTCTAAACATTAGCAGTGTGATGCCCTAGCTGGTTTGGCTCAATGGATAGAGCGTCGGCCTATGGACTAAAGGGTACCAGGTTGGGTTCTGGCCGAGGGCACATGCCTGAGTTGCTGGCTGGAACCCCAGTAGGGGGCGTGCAGGAGGCAGCCAATCAATGATTCTCATCATTGATGTTTCTCTCTAAAATCAAAAAAATATGTTTTAAAAAATAATAATAAAAAAAATAAACATTAGCAGTGTGTTTAACCTCAGATGATTATAGTTCCTTTAACTTGCTCAAGGATTTTCTAGATTCCATTCTCATTTTATCTTCACAATTCTGAGTTAGGCAGCTCCGATACTATTATTAGCCTTAGACAGATGATAAATGAGGCATAAAAATGTAAAACGAATTGCCCAAGTGCACCCAGTTAATTATTGGCAAAGACACATGGTAACTTCACTTGAGGCCGAGTCCCTTGATTGCAACCCCAGTGCCTGCAGTTTCCCCAAACCATGGGGCATGCCTAATCACAAAATTCCTGACACATAGGTGGCCCCTAGAAAACCAATTAATATAATGTGTTTAAATTTCAAAAGTAAGTATAACAATGACGCAGTTTAGGGTCAATGTTTCAAGGTGTGGGGGTTTTTTTGTTGTTGTTTTTTTTTTTTTTTGAGATCTATGATGTGATTTTGAATGTTCTTACTTCCACACACATACTTTCCCCACCCCCACACCACCCTTCACAGATGCATATTCTCCCAGATTGAAAAGATTCAGGTAGTTCCCCTCAGACATTATTTTCTGAAAAGCATTTTTAAATGATTAGAGAGTCATAGAATATCAGAGGCAAGGGGAACTTGACTGGTCAACTTTCCCCACTCCCTAGGATAGGTGAGAAACCCAAAGTTCCTTTTAATTCAATATAGATGGAATGCTAACACTATGCCAAGCACTTCACATCCATTATCTTAATTAAATCTTCAGGATAACTCAATAAGATGGGTACCACTACTGCCACCATCATCATCGTTATGATCATTATTCCCATTAAACAAACAAACAAACCAAAAAAGCACCCTGAGGTTTAGAGATGCTAAACAACTTACCCAAAGTCCCTAGGCTGGGAAGTTAAGACCTGGAACAAGTCATCCCTTGACATCCTAGGCGGATTGGTTCCAGAACCCCTGTGGACACTAAAATCCATGGAAGCTCAAGTCCCTTATGTACAATGTCATAGTTTCTGTATATCGCCTACACACATCTTCCCATACACCTTAAATCACCTTTAGATGGTAGAGGGTAAACAAATCTTTATGAAAATGCTAAAAGGTGATCAGTGAACACATTCAAAGAGGTAGAAAATTGGCATTGGGCTAGGCCTTCACAAATATATAGAATTTCAGTAGGCATTCCAGTCTGGAATCAACACTGATATTGAGGCGGAAAAGTGACAGGGAGGGCACAAGGTGAACTGGGACAAAGAGATGGAGAGAGGTGAGGAGTCAGATTGTGGAGGGTCCTGAGGGCCTGGCTGAGGATTTTATACTTTAATTGTGGGCAATGGGAACCCACTGAAGATTTTTAGAAGCAAGGTCATTAAGAAGTGCAAACTGAGCCTGGCTGGTGTGGTTCAGTGGTTGAGCGTGGACCTAGGAACCAGGAGGTCACAGTTGGATTCCTGGTCAGGGTACATGCTTGGGTTGTGGGCTCGATCCCCACCCAGTGTGGGGCGTGCAGGAAGCAGTCAATCAATGATTCTCTCTCACCACTGATATTTCTATCTCTTCCTTCCTCTCTGAAATCAATTATATATATATACATATATATATATACATTTTAAAAAGTTACCTATAAAAAATGCAAATTGTTTTAGAAATACAGATCTCATGGAAGTATCGAGATTGAATTAAGGGAGCTTGACATGGAGAAGACCAGCTAGAAAGCTGTTATATCTCATCAATTAGCCACTTTACTTTTTAGCCACGTGTTGTGCTTGCATCTTCCTCCCCGGAGGAAGGACTTCCTGGTTTCTTCAGGGCACCTCCATGTCTGTTTCATGATTCTTGTATCTCAACACCCTACTTGAATCGCCAAGTCTAGGTCAGGTGACAGAGGACTTGAACTTGGACATTGGGACTGGGGATGAGAAAACAGGTTTGAGGGGCATTTGCAAGGGCCTGGCAGCTGCTCAGAAGTGAGGAGAGGGTAAGAGAGAACGCGAGAAGCAGACTAGAAAAAGACTAAGGTTTCAACCTAGAAGAAGGAGAACAAATAATGAGATGTAGAAAAGAAGGGGGGGTCAACACTAGCATAAAGAGGTGAATGAGACGAAGATTGGCCAAGATCTCAATCCAACGGGCATTTTATTAAGCAGCTACTCTGCTGGACATTAGAGGAACAATGATGAGTAGATTGGTTTTGGCCTCAGGTACCATCCAGAGTGAGGAAAAGACAGGACTAGCAATAGAGAGAGATGCCTGGTCTCTGAGTTTCAGGACAAATGTCACCCTCTCACACAGGCGCTCCTGGAGGGTCATCTACCACAAGCACCCTCCCCCACACACACACATGACCCTGCTTTGCTTCTCCAGTGCAGTGCACTTACAAATATCTGAAAGCCGTTTATACATGCATATATTGCCTGTCTCCTCCCTGCCCCCCAGAATAGAAGCCTCACAGGAACTGTCTTGTTAGTTGCTGCCAGCCACAAAATAAGCCCCTCCCCGACCCCCAAGTATTTATTGAATATGTGGTGTGCTTTTTAAAAAGAGAATAAACCCTCATCAAGGTTAAGACCTCCAGCCAAACTAGGTGGGTTTCCCGATGCCTAAGGGACAGACTGAGAACTGAAGTGACTGAAGAGCAAAACCATCTGAGGTTGGGGGTGAACCAAAATCCAGGGGGCTCACAGGGATTAGTGCCGGGACCGACCGTTTCACATTGATTTCAAGGGTCCCAACCCTGCGTGAGATGTTTAGTAACAATGAGGGCAGGCAGCCACCTAGCTCAGGTTTTCTTTCCGTTGTCTCTCTGACGTCAGAACAAGCACGAGTTACTGCACAATTTCTTCCATCAAGGTGACAAATTACAGCCTTGCAGGGCCCTGCAGTCTGCAAACCGTAGATTTAGTCTCTCCTCCCTCTTATATTAAAAAAAAAAAAAAAAATTAACCCACCGCAGAGATGTCAAATCCATAGGTGCGATAAAAACTGGGTCTGCGCTGCAGAGCGAGACACAAAGGGCTCTCAACGGTAGCACCACCCTCCCCAGCTCAAGGCAGCCTGTAAAAGGCACCGGAAACGCCGGGACGCTGTTACCGCGAAATTCCTTTTGCCGCCATATGCACTTGCACCTTCTCTGACTACAGTTCTGCCCAAATCCAAGGGCGGGAGATTCCGCAGGGGAGCAGCGCCCAGGCAGCCCCGGATGGTGTGGGGTCCCAGTGGGTGCAGAGGAGCCCGACGCTCTGGTAGGAGGATGGGGGGGCGGGGGGGCCCCCCGGGACGCACACTAGGGCTGTGGAGCGCTTTCCTCCCGGCACCGCGGCCAGTTTAAAGGCCTTTTGTGGCAACATGTTTAGGGATGGGGCGAGGAGGTGGAGTGGAAGCGAGACAGTCCGAACCCAGGCCACGCGCAAGCGGTGGCCTTTTGTTCGCCAGCTCCAGCGACCCTGGTTCCCAGACCAGCACCTTTCTCCTCCTCCCTCCTCGATTTTGGAAAGAACCTCTTCAGGGCGGGAAAGGACAGTGACCACTGCTAGCATCCTTTAGTCACCTCCCCCGGCATCCTCCTCCTCCTCTCGGTTGCTGAGATGGGCAGAGCTAGAGCAAGGGGCGGCAAATGTGACCCGGTTTACTCGCGCTCCGAGGCCAGTCCTGGAAACCCAGTCGGCCGCCCGCACACCCTCAGGGCATCACACACTCTCCTCTGGGCCCTACGGACACAGAAAATTGCCCCAATGCCCAGGATGCAAACACTCCTCGGCTATGCAGTCGCGCCCTCGCATCGGCTGCGCTCTCCCCACAGCCCTGCGCGGTCCCTGACCCTCGTGCAACTTAACCAGGTCGGGCGCCACGCGCTCCCACCATGAAAACGGAACCAAAAAGTAAGCCACCGCCACGGGAAGGTGAAATCAAGACTCTCTGTGCCTCCTCACGCTGCCACGTGCATTAGGAACAACGGGAGACCTGGGCTTTCCCTTTCCCCAAAGCAAAAACCAAATGCATCCGGCACAGCGGCGCACCCCTGCCTTCCAGGCCCGCACGGAGGGCTTCTATGTCACCTCCCCGCACATCGCCAACATCCCTTTCCTCCCGCTGCCGCGCCCTTGGCTCTCTCGAGCCAGGAAAGTCACCCTACCTTGGGCAATAAAGGGAAAAGTGTTACAGGGTGAGAAGTCAAGGTGTCCTCCCTTCCGGATCTTATCCCCGGCGGTGTGATGTCCTTTGTGTCAAGGTCTAGCTGCCTGGGCCGGGAGAACGTGGCCTCTGTCTGCGAGCGCTGGGCGGGGAGCCTTGGCGGGGTATGGCTGATTTCCGAGGAAGGTGAAGGGCGGCGGTTCCCGGCGACCTTCAGACAGAGCAGCGTGGCTGCCTCAGCCCGCGCTCCCCTAGCTCTCCTCCTCTAGGGGCGGATTGCATCAGAGCCTCCCCCTCCTCCCCCCCCCCCCCCCCCCCCCCACATACACACACACACACACACACACTGCCCGCCAGCCTCGCACTTACTGCGACACGCTCGGGAGCTGAGGGTCTCCAATCGCCGTCATCCTCCTACTGGGAGCCGCGTCGCCCACGCTCATCCATGGCTCGTGAAGGTTTAACGTGGAAAGTTAAGCCATTCCTCCTCGTCCAGCGCGCCGTTCCCTCCCCTTCCGCGCGCCGGCTCTTTAACCAAAGCTGAGTACCACGGAGCAGTGCCCGTCACACGGTGTCTCTGTTGGTGCCCGAGCCTGCTGCCTCCCTCTCGCCGCTCGCTGGGGATGCAGCGATCGCGGCTGGCGGAGGCTGAACATCGGGAGAGGGGTGAGGGAGGGGGTGCGGGGTACGCATTTGCCCGGCGCATCGACGGTCGCAGTGGGAGCAGAGGCTGCGCGCAGCCTGGACACCTGCCCCACGCCCTCCTGGAGCCCGGCATTGAGTCCAGAACCGGGTTGTGGCGGTGGCTGGAGACTTGGAACCCTTGGGTATGGAAGTGGGGGGGGGGGGGGGCGGGGGGCGCGAGGAGGGGAGGGCGCACTTTGGGGTGCGCCAGAGTCCAGCCACGGGGCCGGGGGAGGGGAGTGGCATTGTGGGAAGGGCGCGGAGCGGAGGATAGCGGCGGGAGTGGCTGGTCCTCACGCAGCGCCTGGAGCTGCGGACGGCGCGGGAGCGGTGTAATGGCTCCGGGGACCGCACCGAGACCGCCCAGGTGGGCGTGAAGGGGGCCCAAGTGTCGGGGCAGCGGGGCACCTTGGGAAAGCCTTTGTCTCTAACCCGCAGTGGGAGGGGCCTCCCCTCTTCCGGGACCTGCAGCGCGGACCTCGGCACCCCGCGGAGATCTGTCCTCGGAAGCGGCGCTTTGGGGACTGGGCGTGACTAGACCCGAAGGATTTGCTGAGCTTGCGGCGCGCACCTGCCTGGGCGCGAAAGGGCGCGCGGGCCCCCAGCCTGGCCACCCACGTGACTCTGCCCCCCCGCTGGACACGCTGGAGGGGCCTGGGCAGGGGCGCTTTCCATCCGTGGGGCGGTGCGGGCGGGGGAGCAGGATGGAGGGGACTGGACAACTGGGCCCGGTTCCTTTTGCTTACTCTTTGTTTCAGCCCCTTTTCATTGACTGGGCACTTCCTTGCAGGGGAGTTGTGTTTCCTTAAAATGGCGACAGGAAATCCCACCTGCGCGCCAGCCACCAATTAGACTGTCATCATAGAGCGAATTTGCGGGGCGGAAACTCGAGCTTTTTATTGACAGGAATGGTTCAGTCTCCGTGTTCCATCAAAACAGGAAAGGGAAGGTGAATCATAAATTAATCCACCGGGGGTGCTTCAAGCGGGCAGGCAGTAGTCAGTGAAATGGAGTGGCTAATGCTTTTTTTTTTTTTTTAGCACCACCGGAAAAGCGAGAAGATAGCCAAATTTCCCAACCCTCATAACTAAAATCCTGTTGCCGTGGAATGGCAGTAAATGATCTTCTTTAGCTCAACAATGGCTTCCTGAGAACCCCATTTAGGAGGAATGCTTTTGAATAAACCTGAGAAACTGAACAGTCATTGCCAACAGAAGAGGGTAAAACGATGGGCAGCCTATCTCAGACAGACCTGCCATCAAAATCTATCTGACAGTTATTGCTTCCTTCACCCACTTTTGTCCTTATCCTGTTCCCCACTTTGTTAAAAAAAAAGGGGGGGGGTAATAGGACCCACATCATAGTAATATTCTACAAGTTATCAAAAAGTTGATTCTCCCCCTCTCCCCTTTCCATCCTAGAAGCAGCTCATTTAGTATAAAATTACTCATTTTAAGTAGTGTGCATCTTGCCTGACTGGCACCATAATTCTTATGAAAAACTAAGAAGTCTGAATAGGCAAAGTAGGTAAACTATGGTCACAGGTCCATAAGCCTGTTGAAATGTTTACCTTATTAAACAGAATGTATATTCACTAATGTTGGTTTGCAGAGCTTATCTTTTTTTAAAATATACTTTATTGATTTTTTACAGAGAGGAAGGGATAGGGATAGAGAGTTAGAAACATCAATCAGCTGTCTCCTGCACACCTCCTACTGGGGATGTGCCCGCAACCCAGGTACATGCCCTTGACCAGAATCGAACCTGGGACCTTTCAGTCCGCAGGCTCATGCTCTATCCACTGAGCCAAACCAGTTAGGGCAGCGGTTCTCAACCTGTGGTTCACGACCCCTTTGGGGGTCGAACGACCCTTTCACAGGGGTCACCTAAGTCCATCGGAAAACACATATATGATTACATATTGTTTTTGTGATTAATCACTATCCTTTAATTATGTTCAATTTGTAACAATGAAATTGGGGGTCATCACAACATGAGGAACTGTATTAAAGGGTCGCGCCATTAGAAAGGTTGAGAACCACTGGGTTAGGGCCTCTTTTGATTATTGTTTTAACTTACTTGCTAGTTTCAGTGCACCAAAAAAACTGCAGTTACCTGGCATTTTTTGAATTGGATTCAATAGTGATGAATTGAACTTCTACTCTTTGCCAGCTAAGCACTTCAGATATAAATATTCTCTCATTTAATCTTTGTAACCACTCAATTAAATATTATCCTCTTTGTATAAACAAGAAAGCAAGTTCTAAGTGGCTAAATTGGCCATATCACTTAAGACTAAGTGGTGAAAGGGCAAGTGATTCCTGTTCAGGTCTCAGTTCAAAAAGTCCATGCTTAGTCTTCACCATGATGCTATAACCTTTTGCAACTAGACATTCTTAGGCCTCGAATTTACAAGGATCTCCATCCCCATCTGGATTTTAGTTGACAACCTGTAACTGGAGTACACATGTCAACCTGGAGGCTGAAATGAAGAACTGTCACTATGGGGAGAATTGGGGGTAAGGAGGGAAGAAGTAGTGTTTACGACAAGTAACTTCCATTTGCATTTTTCTTCTTGCCTACTTGTAGGCGAAACTTCTTTTCAGAGTAAGTAGCTCAGCTCTTAATCCCAAGTGCTATGGTCTCAAATGGGGGAAAAGAATGCCATGATGACAACTGTCTACTTTGTGCTTTCTGAGAGATGGGTAACAGAATAAGCACTTTACAGATACTCTCCCATTTATTTTTTATTGAATTTATTAGGGTTACATTGGTTAATAAAATTACATACATTTAAGGTGTACAATTCGATAATACATCATCTGTATATTGTGTGTGTGTTCACCATGCCTGTATGGTCAATTAATATTTGACCAAGGAGGCAAGAACACTCAATGGGGTAAAGATAGTCTAGTCAATAAATGGTGTTGGGAAAATTGGACAGAAATGTGCAGAAAAAGGGGGGGGGGGGGGACTAGACCACCTTCTTACACCATACACTAGAATAAACTCAAAATTGACTAAAGACTTAAATGTTAGACTCAAAATCATAAAAATTCTAGAAGAAAACATAGGCAGTAAAATGTTGATTGTGGCAACATTTTTTTTTATCTGATGTATCTCCTTGGGCAAGGGAAACAAAAGAAAAAACAAACAATTGAGACTACATCAAACTAAAAAGTTTTTGCACAGCAAAGGGAGCCATCAACAAAAGACAACCCACTTAATGAAAGAACATATTCACCGATACATCTGATAAGTGGTTAATATCCAAAATTTATGAAGATTTATAAAACTCAACACCTCCCTGACCGGTTTGGCTTACTGGATGGAGCATTGGCCTGCGGACTGAGAGGTCCCGGGTTCAATTGCGGTCGGGGGCAAAGATTTGAATAGACACTTCTCCAAAGAGGACATACAGATAGCAGATGGTCTCTCATTTAATCCTCACAACATTCCTAAGAGGTGCAGACCATTCTAATCCCTGATTCGGAGATTAAGGAACATATCCCAAGTTCACACAGCTCTAATTGGCACATCTAGGGCTTGAATCCAGAGCTGACTCCAAAGCCGATTCTCTATGCTTGACTCTAATATGTTCCCCGATGCTGGGTGAAAAAAGGTGAAGGGGTTAAGTACAAATTGGTAATTACAAAATAGTCACAGGGATGTAAAGTACAGCATAGGGGATATAGTCAATTATATTGTAACTAGAGGACTGGTGCACAAAAATTTGTGCACTCAGTGGGGAGGGGTGTTCCTCAGCCCGGCCTGTGCCCTCTCGCAGTCTGGGACCCCTCGGGAGATAACGACCTGCTGGCTTAGGCCTGCTCCTGTGTGGCAGAGGGCAGGCCCAATCCTTAGGTGCAGCCCCTGGTCGGGCTCAGAGCAGGGCCGACTGGGGAGTTGGGGCGCCGCCCCCTGTCATGCACAGAGCAGGGTCGATGGGGAGGTTGCGGCGCCACCCCTGTCACACACAGAGCAGGGCCAATCAGGGGGTTGGGGCACTGCCCCCTGTCACAGAGAAGGGCCCATCAGGGGGCTTGGGGCTCTGTACCCTGTCACGCACAGAGCAGGGCCGATCAGGGGGTTGGGGCGCCGCCACTCTCACACTCAGGGCAGGGCCAATGGGGAGGTTATGGCTCTACCCCGTCACACACAGAGCAGGACCCGTGGGGGAGGGGGGTTGGGGCGCTGCACCCTGTCAAACACAGAGCTGCAGGGCGATCAGGGGGTTGGGGAGCTCCCCCCTATCAGGCACAGAGCAGGGCAGATAGGGAGGTTGTGGCCCCGCCCCCTGTCACACACAGAGCCACAGGGTGATCAGGGGGGTTGGGCACTGCCCCCTGTCACGCTGATCCCGGTGCCGGGAGGCCTCGCGGCTCTGCTGACCCTGGTGCTGGGAGGCATATTACCCTTTTACTATATAGGGTAGAGGCCTGGTGCATGGGTGGGTGCCAGCTGGTTTGCCCTGAAGGGTGTCCTGGATCAGGGTGGGGGTCCCCACTGGGGTGCCTGGCCAGCCTGGCTGAGGGGATGATGGCTGTTTGCAGCTGGTCACACATCCTTCAGGGTGGGGGTCCCCACTGGGGTGCCTGGCCAGCCTGGGTGAGGGGCTGAGGGCTGTTTTCAGGCTGGGGGTGACTGAAGCTCCCAACCACTCCCTTTTTTCTTTTTTTATTCTGGGCCAGCTTTAGCTTTGAGTCGTGGCTCCAGCTCTTAGGCCTCTGCTGCTGAAAGTAGGTTTCTGGCCTTTACTTACAATGTTGCGATCCTGCTGGCTGAAGCCCGGTGGACTAAAACAGGTTTCTGGGGTTTTGTTTAGCTTCTATATTTGTTACATAGTTGCTTAGAGTTGCAGCTCAGAGGCCTGCAGTGGCAGGCGGGGAACGTTGGAGTCCTCTGTCACTGAAGCAAGCAAGCCTCATGTTGGTTTCAAGCTGCCTGGCTGCCGGCCGCCATCTTGGCTGGCAGTTAATTTGCATATTGCCCTGATTAGCCAGTGGGAAGGGTAGAGGTCGTATGCCAATTACCATGTTTCTCTTTTATTAGATAGGATAACTTTGATGCCAGGTGGGTACTCGAATAACAGGGAGATCACTTTGTGAACTATATGATTGCCCAACCACTGTGCTGTACACATGAAACTAATACAAAATAATATTGAGTGTAATCTGTAATTGAAAAATAAAATAAAATGTTCCCTTATGCTACAATATCCCTCTTTGGAAGGCTAGGAGGTGGGACAGGTCCCAGATCACTCTGCCTTTAGATGCGAAGCACTGCCCTGTGTCTAGAGAGTCCAGGGAATCAGTTTACTTTTTAATAGGTTTGTGAGCTCCAAGGGCACTGTTGATAGATTGAATGTTCCCAAAATGGTACTGAGGTAGTTGGGACACATTAACAGGTTGTATTATGACCTGACCTGTGGAACTGAGAAAATAAAAATTCTGTATCTGCTCTGAAAGTGAGGCTGGAGAAGGAATTGGTACTGTAAAAGGAGAATTGAATCACTTCAGATAGCTTGGAAGTTTCTAGGAGTCCCATAGGTCCTTTCTGTGTGGTTCCAGGAAGGAGGGACAGCTTTGTGATAAAGGCCAAGCACATCCCAAAGAGGATTCAGCCTAAGCTTCAGCCACACCTGCTGCCAGCCCAGCTTCACCCTGTGGTCACCAGGCTTGCACTGGCTCCCTGCCTGAGTTACCCAATAGAGCAGCTGGAAGCACTGCCACCAGCAATGCGCTTACATAGAAAATGAGCTTTCCTCTGTGGGTTTTCAAAGCTTCCCAAATAATCTGGTCTGATACTAGCAGATCTCTTGAGTATGAGTTCCCGTAATAGGATCAAAACTATCTTCTGAATAAGTAGAAACAACTTGTAACAAGCAATAAAACCATCTATGAACAAATCTTACCTTGTTAGAAAGTAAGTTGTTTATTCTGAAATCAGCCTTCTATTCCTGTTGATAGGGTCTACCCTGAAACAACAGATGGTCTTCAAAATTATTGGGTTGTCTTTTGACATTTCCTTGCCTGAGTAACTTTTTTTTTTAAACCATCCTTAATGTTCCTTGGATCTCATCCATAGATGACAATATTTTGACACTAGGAGTTCATTAAACAGCCACAGCAAGAAGTAATTTGGTCATCCTTCTGCAGACACATGGCACTGGGTCCTCACCCCCCTGGTAGCACTGTGACAGGACCTACTGGCACTCTCCCAGCTCCCTGATGAACATTCCACCTCACCAGATTGGTAATTGGCTCTGGCAGGAGATCAGAAGCTCCCATGGATAATAAACTGAATTTAAATTAAAATCCCAGTACAGGCCTCTTTAAATATGCCTATTGTCTCTGATTTTGACCCCGGTCAGTTTTGTAGGGTCACTTATATTCTATCTCTTAGGAGCAGTGGTTCTCAACCTTCCTAATGCCGCGACCCTTTAATACAGTTCTTCATGTGGTGGTGACCCCCAACCATAAAATTATTTTCGTTGCTACTTCATAACTAATTTTGCTACTGTTATGAATTGTAATGTAAATATCTGATATGCAAGATGTATTTTCATTGTTACAAATTGAACATAATTAAAGCGTAGTGAGTGATCACAAAAACAATATGTAATTATATATGTGTTTTCCGATGGTCTTAGGCGACCCCTGTGAAAGGGTCATTCGACCCCCAAAAGGGTCACGACCCACAGGTTGAGAACCACTGCTCAGGAGAGTAGGGAATAAGGTTCATTAGGTATTATAACTTGTCGGCAATACAATCTTATTCATCCAAGCCAAAATAAGAACCAAGGCCAGTGATCAGTCCTGAAGCTTAATGTCTAATTTACCTGACATTTATGCATCATTATGCAGCTCAACTGTGCGTGTATCTTCCTAGCTTGTTGCCAAATTGGGTAATAATACCCATCTGATGATCAAGTGGCTCAGTATCTACAGAATACTAGCACATAATAGGTGCTCAATAAATGGTATCTGTTAATATTTTGCACACTTTGCAGAAATGAGCTCTGGGCAATGAATGTTCAAAACCCAAGTTGATAGGCACAAAGTATTGTATTAAACTCACCCCATACTGGAGCAGCTATCAAGCTCTCACCTCTATTCCCATTCCTCTCACTGTGGGAATGAGGAGACAGATGGTATTTCAAAAGTCATAATTTTAGCTAATTTTCCTTGATATATTTTTTGGTTTGCCTTCTATTTTTATGTTCATGAAATTTTTTGAAAAAAATTGAGATTTTTTTTTAGACCTACAAATTAATTTCTCATACACGATGTAATACCTACCAGAATTTGGCCTTAGCTTCTTATGGCTTAAGTTTCCCCCCATTTAATAATTATTATTTTTTGTTAAAAAATATTTTATTTTATTTTTTTATTGGAGAGAGAAAGGTAGGGAGAGAGAGAGAGAGGAAGAAGAGAGAGAGAGAAAAAAACATTGATGTGAATAAGAAACGCCAATCAGTTGCCTCCTGTACATACCCTGACTGGGGATCGAACCTGAAACCTAGGTATGTGCCCTGACTGGGAATGGAGCTCGCCATCCTCTGGTATATAGGCTGGGCTCCAACCAACTGATTCACACCTGCCAGGGCTAATTCTTTTTTATTCTTTAAATGTTTTTTTATTGATTGATTTTAGAGACAGAGGAAGAGAAATGTTAATTTGTTTTTCCACCCATTCATTCACCCACTGGTTGAGTCCTGTATGTGCCCTGACCACGGATTGAATCCCACAACCTTGGCTATGGAGATGACACTCGAACCAACTGAGCTACCCTGCCAGGGCCCATTTAATTCTTCAATCCATCTAGTGAGAGTTAAGAATTTAAATTGATTTGTTCCAAATCACTAATCAGTTATTTTAGTGCCCATTGTTAAAAATTTCTCCTTAGTTGTGGTGCCTCCTTTATCAAATGTTATTACATTTAAATATATAATATACTAGAGGTCTGGTGCATGAAAATTCATGCACGGGGGTAGGGGGGCCCTCAACCCAGCCTGCGCCCTCTCGCAGTCTGGGAGCCCTCAGGGGATGTCCAACTGACAGCTTAGGCCCACTGCTGCTAAGAGGCAGTCTGGCCTCCCTCTGTGGGGGGCAACCCCCGCAGGCCAATCTGGGGACAGAGCTGGCCAGTGAGCAGCCGGCCCCACCCCCATCATCCTACCACTGCTGCCACTGGTGGCTCTCTCTGTAGGAGGTGACCGGGCAGGCTGATCAGGGCAAAGTGCTAGCTGGTGAGCGGCAAGCCCCACCCCCACCTCCACCACTGGCATGCGCCTTGGCTGCCCTGGTGCCACCTGCTTGCCAGCCCAGCCCCCACCAACTCATCATCCCACTGTTTGGTCAATTTGCATATTACACTTTTGTTATATAGGATAATATATATATATATATATATATATATATATATATATATATATATATATACTAGAAGCCCAGTGCGTGAAATGGCGTGGCCCTGCCCACCCATGCAGCCTCGCTGTGCTCACAGCCCCACCCACCTGCACAGGCGTGAAGTCCCCGCTGGTGCCCGTGCACTCAGCCTCCTGGTGACCAGTCTTTGGTTGTTCCGCCATGACAGCATCACGACCACAGGGTTTTTATAACAGAGATAAGGTTCTACTTCTGATCTAACTATTCTGTCCACTGATCTGTCCATGCTTTTATTACCTATTACTTACACCCTTCTTATTTGTTTTAATATCTACTAGGGCACAAGTCTATTCATATTTTTCTTAGTTACTGTTTCTGTGTATTACTCTGGGTGAATTTTTGGATCATTACTAAGCCAATAAAATAAAAACACTAGAATGAGAGGTTTTTTATACTTGTAAATCAACTTAAACACATGCATAAAACATTTACAACAAAAACCCCAAATATCTAAGAATTCCTTTGACAAGAAATGTGTAGGCTCTCTTTTCACAATTTTTGTTGTTAATCCTTACCCATGGATATTTTTCCATCGATTTTAAGAGAGAGTGGAAGAGAGAGGGAAAGACAGAGAGGAACATCAATGTGAGAGAAACACATCAATTGTTTGCCTCCTGCATGCACCCAGAGGAGGGTCCTGGCCGGGGAGGAGCCTGCAACCGAGGTACATGCCCTTGACCAGAATCAAACCCAGGAGACTTCAGTCTACAGGCCGACACTCTATCCTCTGAGCCAAACCAGCTAGGAATCCACAATTTTTTAAATATAAAATGTGGCTAATATGTAAGTGAAAATCTGAATACATTGAAAAATATACTATTCAGTTGGAAGATAGCAATTTTTCCTAAATTAATTTACACAAAATTAACTGCACATGAAATCCTTTTTTAAAAGTAAAAAATGTATCATGCTAACCATTCACAGCTAAGGTGGTCACTTTTAGGTAAATGACATTTCTATATTAAGAAAGCAAAAATAAGAACTCCTTATGTGCTTAAGTGTTAACTATTCACAATATATTTGTTGACATTCTTATTCTATAAAATAAAAATAAAAGATACAACTCATGCTGAGTGAAAAGAGAACCTTAGTCCAAGTTGCCCAAGTTGCTTTAGAAAATCAACCAATTAGGTATCTGTCACAAATGGGGTTCTTTGGGAAAGAGCCTGAGACTGAGATTAATGGGCTGAAAGTTTATTAGGGAGTGCTCTTGGGATCCACACTGGAGGAAGGGAGAAAGAGAAGCTATACCAGGAAAGAGAGAGAATGGGCTATGACATAGTCTCAGTGAAGATCTTGGCCAACCCCACAGGGAGCTCCAAGCCTGTGAGGCCCTTTGGAGCTGTCTTGAGTTAGGTTGAGGGGCCAGATACTTTACCCCCATATTGGATGCTGGCTGCTATGGGAGGAGAGTATGACCTTAGGTGAATCAACTTTCTGGGCCTGAGACACTCCATGAGAGGGAAGATGAATAAGAGTTTCTGCTAGCAGCAATTCTAGCAGCAGTCCTAAGGGGACATGGACTGTCCCTCAGTGTCCTCTGTCATATATACTTCAAGTACCCCTTATAATTTCCGCATCATATAGCAATGAATACTCAGTAATGTAAATATAAATGTAAATGCAGGAATTTTTTGAGAAGATTCTTTTTATACACACACAGCCTAGTGTACTTCATGTCAAAGACTGATAAGAAATAGAAGATTCCAGGGTTCTCTTTGTCCTGACTTCTCTGACTCCTGGACAAGAAAAACTAGAATGGAAGAATTGAATCTCATTTCCTTTGTTTCCCATTCCCTTCTTTAGTGAAGCAGCACAAAAGGGGGGCGGTGAGGTTGAAGGGGGAGATAACAAGAGACCAAGGTTACCACAAATTCTTGAACAGGGAACAGTTCATAGTAACCTATCCATATAAATAAAAGTAGCTAGTCCTAACTGGTTTGGTTCAGTGGATAGAGCATCGGCCCGCAGACTGAAAGGTCCCAGGTTTGATTCCGGTCAAGGGCATGTACCTTGGTTGCGGGCACATCCCCAGTAGGAGGTGTGTGGGAGGCAACTGATTGATGTTTCTCTCTCATTGATGTTTCTAACTCTCTATCCCTCTCCCTTCCTCTCTGTAAAAAATCAATAAAATACATTTTTTAAAAAAGAATGAGTCTCTGTCTCTATGTTTAAAATAAAATTAGCTAAATTTTCTCACCTTTATGATATGAGGTTAAGGGATGAGGAGACAAAACAGGCAGAGCTAGAAGGGAGAATGGGGAGCAAACGGAGGTGTGCCTGATGAGGAAGATTGCAGGGGAGGGGGACAGAAGGAAAATGACTGAACACCTCTTTATGCCCATCTCTGGGTCATGTGTTTGCATGTTGCCTGTTTCAACTTCACAGCAACCTTTGAGATAGATACTGGTATCCTAAATTTTCAGAGGGAGGATATGAAGGGCAGAGAGGAGATGTGACTTAGTCAAGATATCACAGGCAATAGCTAAGCTGGATTTCAAACTCAGATCTGTCTGCTCCCAATGACTGTTTCTATCATGTGCTATACATAGGGGGGATAGAATGGGACAAAACAATCAGAAATCATTCCTCCATGTGAGCATAACTCTATCACTCCGTGGTTTAATGAACATTTACTGAGTGCTTACCAGGCACTTTACTATTTGTGGGGGATTAAAAAGACATGAGTTTCAGTCATGAAGATCCACTGAGCTTATCAGTCCCATTAATTATTAGGGTGTTGGTTTTGCCATTTTCCCCCTTACAAGTGTCAAAGTAACTGGAATAGTTATCCAATTAATTCCTTTGCTAGCTTTCACCAAGTTATCTCAGTGCATGTCAAGCTGGCATTTGAAACAGAGGGTATGCCCTGAGGTGGATTTCTGGAGATAAAAGGGGGATATGCTGTCAAGAACTAGCAACCAGTTTTTCTAATGGAGGCAAAGTAAAAGAATGTGGTTTTAGGGGAGTAAAGATCCGAGGTAAGAGGGGCATTCCTGAATTGTTACTTGATTTTAATGAAGAACCTAAAATGGTAAGTCAGATGCCATTCGTTTTTTTCATTTGGTATAGCATGGTTACAAACATGGGTTTTGCGACTGAATATACCCAATTTTAGTTTGTCCTCATGCAAGATGCATGTGAGGGAGGGCAAGTGACTTAGCCTCCTTACTCTTGAGTATCTTCCATTGCAAAACAGCGATAAAAATAGTAACCTAGCTCATCGGATTGTTGTGTGGATGCCATGAGATACAAGCTTAAACAGGGCCTGACAGTGCTTACCGTGATTAGCTCTGTTAAGAATTAGTATTCTTTACTTGAACACTTATTTAACTCTGTTTTATATTTAATATGGGTGACAGTAGAGTCTGGTTATTGTAAAAATAGTCTCTGGAACCAGGCAGTCTGAGTTCAAACCCAGGCTCTGCCGTGTGTTGACTGTGTGACTTTGGACAAGTTACTTAACCACATCGTCCCTGAATTTCCTTCTGCAGAGTTGAGATGTTAACAGTTCCTACTAATGGTGTTGTTGTGAGGATTGAGTTTGTGTAAGTAAAGCCTCCAGAGCAGCACCATATAGGAAGAGCCATGAGACTGTTGGCTATCATCATCATGACCATCATCAGCATCATTGCCATCATCAGCATCAATGGCTCAGAGCATGTGCTCCTCTAGATCCACTGACATAGCAAAACACACCAGCCCTCAGATATACACAAACAAGCCCTCAGATATACACAAACACACTGGTATGTACACACACACACACACACACACACACACACACACACTTACACTAGCTACAAACAGTCCAAGCTGCTGCAGACCTAGGGAGAGCAGCAATGCTTTCTTTCCCTGCTGAATTTCCCTGGGGAAGGGAGCTGACTTCTGTAACAAAATCTAAAGGCAAGATAAGACAGGAGGACTGAACTGCCTGGGGCACAGCCACCCTGAGGCCAAAGGGTAACCGGTGTGTCCTCACCTCCCTTATCAGCTTATTTTTCTTCCTTCTGCTACTCCCAAGCAACTCTGACCCCAGGGCCTCTCCTGTGCCTGGTCCCAGATTTCAGTGGTTTTTACCAGTGAGCCTGCTAAACTATGAACACTAATTAAGGTATTTGCTGATAACCTCAGGCATGAAGGAAAGGTCAATGCCTGCTTTGTTGCTTCCACTCTCCAGCCCTCCCCCTTTTCCTTCATATCTTTCGGGGGCATGGTGAGAGCCCACATCAGTGGAGTACTGGGACCCATCTCCTCTACCTGCTGCTCCTCTGGAGGTGCTAGGGTATATGTGCAAGGTGTGCTGGACACATCAGCTGTACTGATCCCTTACAAGATTATGAGTCAGATCAAGGGTTCCGTTTTCAGTTTAGAAAGTGTTGTCTCCACGTATCTGGTCAGTCTCTTTGACTTTTCTCCCACTAGAAACTTTTGCACTTTTAGTTTAGTTGAAGAAAAGAAGGGAGCCACAATGTGAAGAGGGAGAAGAAGAAAGTTTAAGTGAGGGCTTTGACAAAGCCCCTGAAAAGACCAGGCATGCCTTGAGTGTGCCAGTGTCAATGAAAGTGTCAGCTAAAAGAGTGACCAGATAGATCCTGCAAGCATCATTGAAACACAGCATTCCAAGCCAGGAAGCTAAAACTCCCTGATAAGCGGTCTTCTAGCCTCTTGGGACTATTTCTCTTGTTTTCAGGTTATTCTGCATATCCTTGCTCTATCCTTCACCACGGTACCCTCCCTGTCCCTCTGCCACGTGACAGACACCCCAGATATTTGGGAGAAGCTTCTCATGTATTCTCTCTGTAGCCACCACCATCTCCCCACCCCAATCTGTCTTGTCTTCTCTGCCTCAGCATATTTCTAGTTCCCTTGATCATTCCTATATGTGTATTGGCACTATGTCCTTCTCTTAAAATTTTCACATATGTGATTTGTGCTCCCTTTGGCTATTCCATTGTCAGACTAGGTACCCCAGATTTTGTTTAGAGAAGTTGTTGCTCTGAACCACCAGGCTATTCCTTCAAATTCTCCAATTCTGACCCCTGATGTTGCTCTCTTCCTCTCCCTTCAGCCCATTACAGCTTCCTAAATACTTTCCAGAGGTGTCTGTAAAAGTTGCTGATCTCTAAAGAACTCTCAACATTATTCTAAGGTGCTGGTAGACATGAAATACAGGGGTGACCAGATTGTGTTGAAAGGGGGTACAAGCAATAAATCTTACATGGTGAAAGGGAGTGCAGAACTAGGGCCTAAAGTTAATATGAAAGAGGGAAGGCACAACCAGTCAAATTTATACCTGAAATCCCTTAAAACTTTGGGTCTTTCTGTTTATCGGTATTTGTCTTCAGTAGATTTTGTTTTTCCAACTCTTCATTAATTAATCTTTTTATGGTCCTCCATTAATTCTTCAATTTCTTGAGAATATCTACTCAACCCTTGCTGCTCAAGGACCAGCGGTGTCCGCATCACGTGGGAGTTTGTTAGAAATGCCGAATCCAAGTCCCTACCTCAGACCTACTGAATCAGAACCTGCTCTGAACCACATCCTTAGGTGATTATGTGCACTCTGAGAAGCACTGTGTTAAACCATCACAGCTACCTGCAAACGCATCCTGCTTCTTTGTCAATGGCTGGAAAAATCTTAAAATAATAGTGCTTTGTTCCAAAATTCTACCAACATGTATCAATCATTTTATCCTTGACGGCATGCATTATTTTTTTTTATATATAAAAGGTGAGTGTAGTTAAATTTAGGGATGTTCAAGATGTGGTGATGTGTTTCAAGTACAGGGATAGAGTACCTCACTGTACTTTTAGGAGAAGATGGAGATATAAATCTTTGTCTTGTGATTTCAAAGGCAATGAAGGAAAGGGGCATAAGCAGAAACAAAAGTAATCTCAGGACGTGAGCCAAAAAGACAGGATAGACTTGGAATGGCCAGACTGGCGGCAGTGAGAATGAGTGAACAGGCACCACCCCAATACCCATGACTGGAAAGCTCAAGTAATATGGGCACAGTTTATAGAATATCTTGTGGACAGTTGAGCGAAGAAATGACTACAAAGGATGTTGCCATTTTAAAAAGAAGTTGTAAAGGCTGGACTGGGACTTTTTCAAGCTTCAGTTTTCCCTTCTGTGAAATAGAGAGGCATTTCTAGTGTGCATATTGTTGTAAGGAATAAAAGTAAACCTTGCAGGACACAGACAATAGGGTGGTGAAAGCCTGGGGTGGGGGGTGGGGCCAGCTGGAGGGGTCAATGGGGGAAAAGGGGGCACATGTGTAATACTTCCCACAATAAAGGTTTATTTAAAAAATAAAAATTAATTTAAATTAACAAACAAAAAAAAGTAAACCATGCAAAGAGCTTAGACCAGGGTCAGCACATGGGAAGCCCTCAATTGGCACAGAGGTAGCTGTAAGTATTCTTGTGTGGGGCCTGGGATACTGAAAATAGAGAAAGCTCCTCCAGTGGCAGCCATAACAGAAACAGTGATCGGTGCTCCCTGTGTGCTGGGCACTGTTCTAAAAGCACTTTACAGAAAGTAGCACCCATACTCCTCACAGCAGTGCTGTGAGGTAGATACTGTTCTCCCCACTTGTCAGAACTGAGGGACTTGCATAAATGGCCCAGACAGGATTCAAATGCACACGTGAACTTCAAATCTGGTGCTCTCCACCGCCAGGCTATCCCCCTACAGGTGTCCCAGTGAAGACAGGGGGAGAAATAGAAAAGAAAGGGAGGATCCCAGCCTGTGTGGCTCAGTAGGTGAGCATCCACCTATGAACCAGGAGGTCACGGTTCCATTCTGGGCAGGGCACATGCCCAGATTGTGGGCACAGTCCTCAGTAGGGGGGCGTGCAGGAAGCAGCCGATCAATGATTCTCTCTCATCATTGATGTTTCTATCTCTCTCTCCCTCTTCCTTCCTCTCTGAAATCAATAAGAAAGATATTTTTTTAAAAGTAGAAAAGAAAGGGAGGAGCAAAAGCCCATCCACAAGGCAGAGGTGGCAGTGTGTAAGCAAACAGCCCTGGATGAATAGGCAAAGCCCAAATTAACAGCTGCGGGGGGGAAAGGCACCGACCAGAGGCTTGTTTTGTTTCTGACTTACCATTTTTGAAGGGTTTGACCAATTACTTGAATCGTGTTGGAGCTGTAAAAAATTATTTTAAAAAAAAAAAGGATTGTTTTTGCTTTGTGAACAAAGAACAGTCAGAACCAACTGGTCATTCACCTGAAGCCCATGTGTTCAGCGATTAGTTCTGTACATAGGTGAGCATTTCTCTCAAGTAGCACATATTTAAAGAGCATAAGTGGCTTTTTTTCACACTCCATTTAATTTACACTGGGTTTACCTTCCTGCACAGATGGCCTGCTTTTCCTCTTCCTGTGCTTAATTCTCACTGAAGCCAGAGAGTGTTAGATGCCCATGAGGATTCGGCGGAGTGAAGGGGTACAGGAAGAGGAGTCAGATGGTGCTCATACAACAAAACGGCAGGGAACGCTTCCTAAAGTTATGACATTATGCGTAAAGCATTTAAACATATTTTTGCAGCACATTTAAGAAAATGGGAAGATGCAAGTAATGTCAACTGAAAGTAAGATAGAAAACTAAGTAAAATATTCACTATAATTCTGGAATGGTGACACTTAAAAAGTGTATATAATGTATGTTTTATATATGTACTAATATATCACATATTTTTAAAGACCAGGAATTTATTTAAAAATATTATTAGTGGTTATTCTGAGTGAAAGGATTTGGGTGCATTGCTTTTATTCTTTAAATTTATTTTCAATTTTCTACATTGAGTACATATTAATTTCATCATAAAAAATACCATACATTTAAAAAAGTAAAGCAACATTTAGAGTTTATGCTTTTTGGTTTTTTGTTTGTTTGTTTGTTTGGTTGGTTGGTTAGATATTTAAATCTGAATTAAAGGTGCAGTTTCTGCTTAGTGTTTTGCCAGGCGGGGGCAGTATTAGTCCCCCAGATTTCTGCAGTTGCCCTGTTACTGGTATGTTTGGGAGAGCTTTAAGTGTAGGGAAGAAGTGAGGCTCCTCATCTTTCAGCACCTGTTCATTGTTTAACGACACTAAGTACACTTGCTCTTTCTATTGAGTGGGAAAGTCAGCCGAGAGAGGGACAGAGGAGGGGGTGATGGTGAGGAAGAACCTGCGGCAGAGCCTTCCTCTTTAGCATTTTTCAGTGATGACGGCTTCAGGGATGCAGCCAGCTGCAGCCTGCAGCTGTGTTTCCAGCTGTGCCTAGTGGGGCTGGATGGTGCGTATGTCAAGGGCCTAGTGGCCCTCTTCCTGAGCATGTAGACTAACAGTAAATGTGGTAGAGCGATGGCTACATGGAAACTCGGAATGGGCTTTCTGGCAATTTTCAGAAAGTTGAAGTTCTAACCATCCAGGTGTCAGAAAGATCAAGTGAGCCAATGTACATAAAATTGAAACCTACAAAGCACTGCATTGTTGTGTTTGTGTGAGATTATATTTCTCTCCTTAAGCTCCAAAATTTTAAAGCTTAATCATCATTACTTTCATAAACAAAGCCAACAACATTTTTATTGTTTAGCATATTTTGTAATTCCTAAAACAACAATACAATGACCATAAAGAATGCTTTAGAACAACAAAGCAATGATCCATCATTCAAGAACCCAATTATTTCCATTTGGGGGGCCTTTAAAATGTTTATGCTTATATTGTAAGAATAATTAAATTACATTTTTGGAGAAAATATCAACACTAAAATTCCACTACCTTAAGACAACTGTCATCAATTCTGTGTATTCTCTTCCAAGTTTTTTCCAGAGGCAAATCTTTAGTTTAAATGGTAGTGGATATAATAATTTTAAAAATCTGATTTCCTTTTTCTTTTCTGTTTAACACCATATAAAATAGGAGACAGTTTAGGGCAAGCATGTCGAAGTCGTGGCCAGCAGGCTGCATGCAGCTCACAACGAATATTTTTGCGGCCCAGACAATATCATGGTATGTAAGAAATGTTTTTTTTGTAAGAAATGTTTTAATAAAAATTGTGTAACTTAATTTTTACACTATCCTGTTATACATAATTATTAATAACTAATTACAACATTTGCTAATGACTGATTACAATAATCGTGTTGCATTCATTGCCCTTGTTCTTTTTTTTATACTACTAGAGGCCCGGTGCATGAAATTTGTGCACTGGGGGAGGGGTGTCCCTCAGCCCAGCTTGCACCCTCTCACAGTCCAAAACCCTTGGGGGATGTCCTCCTGCCGGCTTAGGCCCAATTTCCGCAAGGATCAAGCCTATGTCAGCAGTCAGACATCCCTCTCACAGTCCAGGGCTCTTGCAGTCTGGGACCTCTCGCTCCTTACCACCTGTCTGCAGAGGAGGTGGGAGAGGCTCCCGCCACTGCCACTGCACTCACCAGCCATGAGCCTGGCTTCTGGCTGAGCAGCACTCCCCCTGCAGGAGTGCACTGACCACCAGGGGCAGCTCCTGCGTCAAGCGTCTGCCCCCTGGTGGTCAGTGTGTGTCATAGCGACCAGTCATTCCACCAGTTATTCCGCCGTTTGGTAGATTTGCATATTAGGGTTTTATTATATAGGACTAGAGGCCCGGTGCACAAAATTTGTGCACGGGGGGGGGGGGGGCGGGGAGTGCCCCTCAGCCCGGCCTGCACCCTCTCCAATCTGAGACCCCGAGGGGGATGTCCAACTGCCGGTTTATGCATAAACCGGCAGTTGGACATCCCTCTCACAATCTAGGACCACTGGCTCCTAACCACTCGCCTGCCTGCCTGATTGCCCCTAACTGCTTCTGCCTGCCAGGCTGATCGCCCCCTAACCACTCCCCTGCCAGCCTGATTGATGCCTAACTGCTCCCCTACCAGCCTCATTGCCCCCAACTGCCCTCGCCTGCTGGCCCAATGGCCCCCAACTGCCCTCCCCTGCCCCAACCCACCTCCTCCACCAGGACTGGCCTCCTCTGCGCCATGCAGAGCCATAAGGCCCCCCAGACCGGCCCCGTCTCTGCTGTGCATGCGGCCATCTTGTGAAGGCCATCTTGTGACGATGTGCATGAGGGCATGAGGGCCACCTAGGCTTTTATTGGTATAGCTGCTTTTCAAAATAAACCTACATTTCTATGAAAATTGAGTTTTTATTTTTCTGCGGCCCACATAAACTTAAACCTTGTTTATTGGGCCTGTGTTATCCTTTGAGTTTGACATGCTTGAGTTAGGATAATGGCTTTTTGCTCTGGAGTCCTCTTCTTATAAACAGGGGAGGGAGAGGGCCTGAGGGGCTGAAAGAAAAACCTTCAAAATAATATTAAGCCCTAGCCAGTTTTGCTCAGTGGATAGAGCCTGGGCCCTGGATTTGATTCTGGTCAGGGCACATGCCCAGGTTGCAGGCTCGTTCCCCTATAGGGGGCATGCAAGAGGCAGCCATCAATGATTCTCTCTCATCATTGATGTTTCTATCTCTTTCTCTCCCTCTTCTTTCCTCTCAGAAATCAATTTAAAAAAAAAAAAAAAAAGAATGTTAAGTGGGGCAATACCTACTTCACAGAATTACTGTGAGACAGAAATGAAGTAATATCCACAGCATGGCTGATATATAGCCTGGGACATAGTAAGCATTCAGTACATGGTAGCTTATTGATATGGTGTTCCATAGACTTTGTACAGGGTGGGGCAAAAATAGGTTTACAGTTGTGAGTATGCAAAACACAGAGTTTATTCTTGTATTATTATTATTTATTAATTATTGTATTGTTTTCCATACAAACAACTGTAAACTTATTATAGCCCCATCCTGTACTAATTATTTTAATATTGATATAAAATTCCATCAGCTAAATGAACTCTAATATCTTTATTGTTGACCATTCATTTTTTTTTTATAATTTGTCAGCCTTATAAATAAAGCAGGGCATGGAACTTGCCACATTTTAGATTCTCAAGGAACTACTCTGTGACCCTGGGAAGTTACACAACCTCTCTACGTCTCAGCTTATTTATCTGTGAAACGGAGATAGTACGTTACCTTTGGGGTCTTTTGTGAGGCTCAAAGACAAAATGCATATGTAATGATACAATGCACCATGCCTGACACCAGTGCATGTTATCATTATGCTGAGAGGCCCCAGCAGGTTGGTGAGAGGATTCACTCTTTCTCATTCTACTTGATGAGTTGACCACACCAGCTTAAGTCATGTGGAGTGGGAATTACATGCAGAGCATCGCTTTATTGGTCATTACATGATATCAACAAAATGGAGATTTGTTATGGATTGTATAGAAAATAATGATTTCTTGATTAAATTTAGAAAATAGGCAAGCAGAAAAAAATTTATTACTTGAGTTTACCCTATACACGAAGTGGGCCTAAGTGAGCAAATAGCTTCTTAGAACAAAGGTTAGATAAAGTCTTTCAAGACCTACTTGTGCAAATTTGGTTTTCCCTAAAAGACCTGGAGATCTGGTATTCAAAAGAGATACTTTTAAAAATATATATTTTTATTGACTTCAGAGAGGAAGGGAGAGGGAGAGATAGAAACATCAATGATGAAAGAGAGTCAATTGGCTGCCTCCTGAACACCCCCACTGGGGATTGAGCCCTCAACCCGGGTATGTGCCCGGACTGGGAATTAAACCGTGACCTCCTGGTTCATAGGTCAATGCTCAATCACGGAGCCATGCTGGCCAGACTTAAAAGAGATACTTTTTAAACAACTTTAATGTTTTCATTTGAGAGTCTTCCTTCTCAATTACTTTTTATTTACCCACTGGAGGCCTGGTGCACAAAATTTGTGCACTGAGGTGGGGGTTGTCCCTCAGCCTAGCCTGCACTCTCTCCAATCTGGGACCCCTCAGGGGCTGTCTAACTGCTGCAATTGAACATCCCTCTCACAATCCGGAATTGTTGGCTCCCAACCACTCTCCTGCCTGGCTGCCTGATTGCCTCTAACTGCTTCTGCCTGCCAGCCTAATCACCCCCTAACTACTCCCCTGCCAGCCTGATCGATGCCTAACTGCTCCCCTGCTGGCCTGATCACCCCAACTGCCCTCCCCTGCCAGCCTGGTTACCCCAACTGCCCTCCCTCCCCTGCAGGCCCAGTCACCCCCAACTGCCTTCCCCTCATGGCCCAGTCACCCCCAGCTGCCTTCCCCTCCTGGCCTGGTCACCCCCAACTGCCTTCCCCTACTGGCCTGGTCACCCACAACTGCCCTCCCCTGTTGACCATCTTGTGGTGGCCATCTTGTGACGACATTGGCACGGCCATCTTGTGACAACATGGGGGTGACCATCTTGTGAACACATGGAGGTGGCCATTTGTGCGAGGGTGTGATGGTCAATTTGCATATTACCTCTTTATTATATAGGATTGGAGAAGGAGGCTTGATACACACACACAACACATTCATAGGTTTATGCTCATGTAAATGTGTTTGTGTGTTTTCTTGATTTGCTTACTTTCATTTTTTTAATAATATAACCACTTAAATTTATTTCTAACAGGTTTTCAGGCTGTGGGGAAATGATTATGACATGTTACATTTATAAAATAAGGAATATACTACATGGTATTTCAGTATAAGTTCAGCCCATAGGGACACATTGCTCAGCAAGATCAGGAAGGGAATACACTAAACTGTTAATTGCCTTTTGGGACAGTGAGACTATTAATTTTTTCCTTCTTTTCCATATTGCAGAATTTGTCTCAAATATTAAAGATTGTTTTTATAATTAGAAAAAAATTAAAAACTAGAAAAACATTTCTATGAAAATAATTTATTCATATAGCAGCTGGAGATCAAAGAAACATGAAATGGCAAGATAACCTTGGTGAACATACCCCTTCATTTTGCATTAGGAAAGGGGAGTTTAGGGTTCCAGGTCACCCTTCCTTTTACCTCTCTCATCTCCTCTCATCCCACTCAGGCTTAAAGAGAATGGGAGGGTGTACTTGATTACAAAGTTTCTTTCAGAAGAAGGCATACAGAAGGAAAAAGCACATGTCAATAAGCTATACATATATTTAAAACATGACTGGGATGGAAAACATATGTCCAAAGACTTCTACATGAATGTGCATAGCAGCATTATTCATAGTAGCCAAAAAAGTTGACACAACCCAAATGTCCATCTGCTGATGAATAAATAAAATGTGGGGTATCCATGCAATGAAATATACATATTTATGCTTTCTATAAATGTAGACATATTTATAGTTAGTATGTTCAACTCTGTTTTGTACTTAAAATACTCTGAGTTGTATGTTTTATAAGGGTGAATTGTATGTTATGTGGATTATATCTCAATAAAACTACTAAAAAGGAATGGAGGGAGCATAACTAGGTACCAATAGAACTATTATAGTTGTTTTACTACATCTATATATAATTTCACCACAGCAGAGTTATAGCATTTTCATAAATAACTTGAAGTTTGTGTACATAAAGCCAACTTTTTCTGAAAACATCTTTTCTTTGAAAATCAGAGTTTTCCAGAAAAAGCAGGGAACATTAATAGCAAATTTGCTTAAACCCTCTTGCAGGATTATGGAAATATTTGCACTCTCTATTCACATTCACCAGTTGAAGCTTCTGAGGCAATGTTTGTTTTCTGAACATTTAAAGCTTCTGAAAAGGCAGAAGAATTCTTATTATTAAGAGTGATTCTAAAACAGCATATGCATTTGACATGAAGAATTAAAGAGAATGACTAATGAAGTTCTAGCAAGGCTACTTCTAAATTCTACCACTGTTCTCTACTTGCCCAATTTATTTAAGCAATGAATTTCTTCCAGAAATTGAGAAACCAGTAAGCAAAGATAAAGTCCATTCTAAAAACAAACTTGAGTTTTTGATTGCTTTTCCATTTGATCCCCTTTAAGAATTAAAATGAACAATGTCATAGATATGCTAAAGTAAGGAATCAGATTGAAATAATATGACAGGCTTTAAGTTATGCAATGTTTTTAATCTTATAGGTGCAACAACTGATATTTCAGGGCTAGGGGTCATTTCTCAATACAAAAATTTCTACACAGAAAATAAAACATTATGTAATTAGATTCAGAGCTTATTTGGATCATACACTTAATTATACTAATTGAGAAAAATAAATTCTAATCTATAAAGCAGATTAGAAATGGCCACAAAATCTCCCTACCTACCCTGTCAACTAGTATTAGTATCAGTTATTATCAGAACTTATCTATAATATTTATTTAATAAGTTAGTCCACTACTAGCTCCCCTAAGGACAGAGCTTTGAGACTAAAATAAAAATAAATGAAAAGAGAAGTAGAGAGTCAATCCTTTGCAACCTCTTTAAAATCAAATAGATGTCTCTTTTCTGAGTCTACACAGCTTTCTTTTCAGCTGATGTCAGCAAAGTATTTCATGCCCAGCAATGCCTGAGGGCTATAGCGGAAGTGAAGGGCCAAAAAGTGGAAACAATCCAAATGTCCATCAGCTGACAAATGGATGAACAAAATGTAGTATATCTGTTCAATGGAATATTATTCAGTCATAAAAAGGAACGAAGTACTGATGCATGCTCCATGTATGAACCTTGAAGACATCCTGCCAAGTGAAAGAAACAAGTCACAAAAGACCAGGTATTATGGGATCCCATTTATATGAAGTGTCTGACAGAAACTAGATTAGTAGTTGCCTAAGGCTGTGGGGAGGAAGGAAGGAGAAATGACTGCTAATGGACCTGAGGTTTCTTTTGGGGGTGATGAAACTGTTCTAAAATCAGATAGTGGTGATGGCTTTGTAACCTTATAAATATACTATAAATCACTTACTTTTATACTTCAAAAGGACGAATTTTATAGTGGGTAAATTATATCTCAATTTTAAAAAAGATACTAGACTCCTGGTAAAATGTTGTTCAGCTCCAGCACCTGGTTCCTTGAGAAGAATGAGTTAAGACCGTGACTGGATGACCCAGAAAAGTGCCAGCTCAGACCGGGCAGAGGTTGTATGCATATAAAAGCCGGTGATGGGCAACAGCTCCTATCTTACGTATTTGCCCAAGTCCATCTTCCCCTTGGTTTCTTCAACCCACCTACACTGGTTAGTCTCCATTTGCCCCACCCCCAACCTCAGCCCACTGTCTGTTCTTTTCCACCTGTACTGTGTCTAGAGGTTGACCTTCACCAATGCATCTCCTGGGTTCTCTTGCATTTTGGAGTCCAGTTGTGTTTGGCCAATAAGAGGCACAAGAAGCCGAAACCGGTTTGGCTCAGTGGATAGAGCGTCGGCCTGCGGACTGAAGGGTCCCGGGTTCGATTCCGGTCAAGGGCATGTGCCTGGGTTGCGGGCATATCCCCAGTGGGGGATGTGCAGGAGGCAGCTGATCGATGTTTCTCTCTCATCGATGTTTCTAACTCTCTATCTCTCTCCCTTCCTCTCTGTAAAAAATCAATAAAATATATTTAAAAAAAGAAAAAAAGAGGCACAAGAAGTTAGTTTGGAAGATGAAAGTAAAAAGGTTGGGATATTTATGCTTCTTGTCTTCTTTCCCACCCCCACTCCCATCCATCACTTTCTTGTGATCCTGCAATAGCTTCATTGCTCTACAGCCATAGCTCCTGTCAAGCAATCCCCCCTTTCATATCTCCAGGTGACAATAGGCTCCAATTTCCCTCCTTTTACCTTTCCAAACCAAGCGGTGACAATGGCCTCCTGTATTGCTGTTCTAGATGCTTCATCTTCCCTTGTTAGTTTCTTTAATCCTGTCCACATCTATTTCTTGTTGAAATAATGACTGATATCCTACACCTTTCCCTGTGTATCTTCTGATTTGTAACTCTGAGGCTTCCTGGTGGGACTCCCAATGACCACTTCTGAACTCCTTTCTTATTCGCTAGGGATAACCCACATTGATGGGTGGGAAGTGAGAAAGGATTGCATATGTATAATTCCTTTCCTTCTATTTTATTCATTACATCTTACTAAGAGATGGCAACTACTGGGACAGTGCAGGGCTTTCCCCTGTACAGAGTTTTAAATGGACAGAGACAGAAAGGGGCGTAGTGGGCAGCCTGGCTATGCACCAATGGAATTTTAAGAGACAACCTGGCACCCAAGTTGCCCTGAAATATTTAGGACTTCAGCTATTGTTATTTCTAACCCCCATAGTATTTATGAGTGAGGGCTTGTGTTATGAAATCTATCTGGCTTCATTTTTCCAGAAACAAAGTAATCATCAGAAAGCTAAGATAGTCTATGGTCAAGGCCGGGCCCGTCAAGAACTTAAAATTATTTCGTTACATAAAATACAGATACTTTAAGGTCAAAAGTTTATAATGAGTTGAATGCCTTGTCTTAACTCAGTCAGCCCCAAACTAATAAACACAAACCTTTCGGTAGGCAAAATCAGATTTATTAACCCATTGCTGAGTGGAAGACCATACACTAGAGAAATTGTGGGGCATCTCATTAAAGAGAAAAATAGAGTTAAGGTAGAATTCTGGGGAAGAGTAGAGTTGAGGTGAAATTTAGATAAATCAGTGTTTTAATAGGCTCCAGGGCTATATAAAGTGAACATGACATCCAAACTGAAAAGTAGAACCAGGCTCTTGTTTACTTAGAAAAAAGCAAGTGAAGCTCTGGCCGGTTTTCCAGTGGTTAGAGCGATGGCCCTCAGACTGAAGGGTCACGGATCCGATTCCTGGTCAAGGGCACATACCTCAGTTGCAGGTTAAATTCCTGGTGAGGCGAGTGCGGGAAGCAACCAGTCTATGTGACATCAATGTTTCTCTCTCTCTCTTTCTCCCTTTCCTCCCCCCTTCCACTCTCTCTCTAAAGATCAATGGAAAAAATATCCACAGGTGAGGAATCAAAATTTAAAAAAGGAAGTGAAGACTGATGTGGAATGCTGTGTGCAGAAACCCCCTATCTGAAGCTTTGCACCTGGCTGCCGATCCAGATTGCTTCTCTGTCACAGTAACTTAGACCCCCCAGGCAACGGTGGGTTGTTTCATTCTTACTGACATCATTTCAAACAGTAATTTAAATCCAATTACTTAAATTTATGATAGTCTCTGATTTTAGAGAACAGTTTCTCCGTGAGTAGAAAGCAATAGTCGCCCCCAGAGGGGGTTGTTATGACACTTTACAGCTGCAGTGTGTCCTTGGGGGAAAGAATGTTTCCGGTTAACTTTGCAGCTGGCTCTCTCTGTGTCTTTTATTCCAATCTGATGAATGGTGGGGCAGCTTTACACAGCCCAAGCGATTTTTACTTTCTCATTACCCTGATGAACTTCACCGGACATGTAGCAGGAGCAAGGAATAAACTTTTCTAAGATTGAACTGCTAATATTCTGGGGGTTTTGATGTGTGTGTGTGTGTGTGTGTGTGTGTGTGTGTGTGTGTGTGTGTTTGCCAGAACATAACCTAGGCTGTCCTGGATGCATAGAAACTTTTGTTTTAATTAAATTATCATAAAACGAGGTACTGACGTAGGGGCTGATAGCAGGTGGCAGACAACAGTTATTACTGGAGGAGGGAAGGATGCACAGCATATTATGCAGTGGTAAAACATTGAGTAAAATTGGCATCTGAGATCATTTGAAGGCACATCAAGTTCCTAATATTTTGTAGTCTTAGAGTAATAGGTTGGAAAATGGAATATTTGTAGCCTGTGTTGGTTGCTGATGACTGTTGGGCAAGGTATTATAAGAAATAGATGAGCTCAGAAAAATAAATGGCCAGTTTGCAAGCAGGAAAGGGACTAGAGAGTGTCAAAAATTTGGGAAGTGGTTGTAAAAAGTAACCATTTCTGAGCCTCAAACAATAAAAAGTAGCCCCGTGGCAAGGATCAAATCAAGGCAAAGCCATTGGACATATTGTAAAAATCTCTGTATGCATTAAGGTGGCATCTGCTGTATCTTTTTTTTTTTTTTTTTTTTTTAGAGAAAGAGAGGCAATAAAGCAAAGAAATGTAAACAATTCAGGAAGCATGATTAAAGAGAAGTAAAAACATGTCCATTCAAAAACTTGTAAACAAATGTTTATAGCAGCGTTATTCATAATAGCCAAAATGTGGAAACAACCCAAATGTCATTGGATGGATAAATAAAATATAGTATATTCATACAATGGAATATTGTTTGTCAATAAAAAGAAATTAAGTACAGATACCTGCTCCAACATGGATAACCCTTGAAAACATTATACTAAGTCAAAGAAGCCAGTGACAAAGGACCTAATATTGTATGATTCAATTTATATGAAATGTCCATAATAGGCAAATCCATAGAGACAGAAAGCAGATTTTTGTATAGTGGGTTGGGGTGGGAGAAGACAGGGTGGTTGGTGGGGGGAATAGGGAGTAACTGTTAATGGGTATGGAGTATTTTTAGGATGATAAAAAATGTTCTGTAATTAGTGATGATGGCTGTACAACTATGTAAATACACTAAAAACCATTGAACTGTATACTTTAAATTGTATATTAATTGTATGACATATTAATTACATATCAAAGAATAAACTTAGATGAAAAAAAAAAGAGTATGTCCAGAAAAGAAAACTGTGGGTATGACTATTGGCATATATAATTCACCAGGATCAGATGAGAATATTACTAAATTTTTGAGAGAATTAAACTGTTAAAGGGACCACTAGCTTAGAAAAAGAAAAATTGGACTTCTCAGGATTTAAAACAACCCTTGGCCCCAACCTTCTATGAGTAGGAAATAGGCTAGGAAAATGTCTTAATCTCTAAGGACAATGTATTCATTAATCCCCACTTTGGGTGAGGCTCAGGAGGATATCAGAAAAAGAAGATTCTTACAAAGAATTCATTCCAGGGCTATGAGACAAGTGGGTTGAGGAGTCCCTTCTAGGCGACAGAATGGGAGCCTAATTAAAGAACTTATCCCATCCCAAGTAGGAAGCTCTTCTCAGGTTGATCTAGCCGGATTTTAGACTCGCTACAGACCCAGACTTCCACACGTATCACTCCCCTGACCCCCAGTGTATAATAAGTATATTGCGAGCTGATAACTTACCTTTGTTAGTATATAGGACTTTAATATGTAGTATATATTTAGTATGTAGCAAAAAGAATCCCATCTAGTCCAAATGTAGACATAATGGAGCATCACGCCCAATGAAGAAACCACACACACATCTGCCAGAAGTCCTAGACTTTAAGTTGGATGCTGTGGGTGAGACTTTGGCTGGTCTCCCTTAGAATGAGTGTATTCTGTCTGAAACATAATAAAATCAAATGCCTTAGATAAGCAAAGTGCATGCTTCCATTTGTGCCCTATATTAATAAGTAGATATCAGTAATTAAGCCATTTCCAGGAGAAGTTTTTTCATTTTGTCTCACCAGAATTATCTAAGTTTTCCTCTAGGCTGAACCAGTAAAGAGAAGGTTATTCATATACATAAAAGACCCTCATTAGCATTTAGTATCTGTTCATGGTTCTGCCCTGTGCTCCTTGTGCCTTTGGGTAACCCAGGAATTCTCTTTTCCATTTTCTCCAATGCCTATAGAACTAATCTGTACATTGTTGTTTGAAAGTGGAAAGAATAAAGTATCAATTTAGTTGCTTATCATTTAGTTCTGTAAATGAATTCATTCCACTTAATAAAATTTTATAGAGCATATAATATGGGCTGCTACTGAGACCATCCTGGGCCTGGTCAGGGTGTGTGTGGGAGGCAACCAATCGATGTTTCTCTGTCTTTTCCCCTCCCTTCCACTCTCTCTAAAAATCAATAGAAAAATATCCTCGGGTGAGGATTAACAATAAATAAATTTATAAATAAATAAATAAAAACTAGACTTTTCTAAATATGAATATATGCTTACCAGCCTCCTTTAAAAATAAATAAAACATTTGATGATTTTCTAAGTATTTCAGCAAGATGTGTTTTATTAGAAGTACAGAATTCTGCATTTTGGAATTCAGTTATAAAAGTATTTGCAAAATTTAGTGTATTTGGGTTGCTCCGGGAACACATTAGATTATCAAATCAAACACCTTTGTGGGAAACCTCTCCAGACCCTTTAGCTGAGTTAGTAGCCTTCTTTCACATACACTTAGAACACTATGCTTCCCTCTAAAGCAGTTTCTATCACACTGTGTAGTAATTGATGGTCCATTTACTTATCTATTATCCTCATCAGAGTGTGAGTTCTTTAAGCACCCTATATCTTTATATTCCAAGCTCCTGCAAAAAATAAGTAATCAATAAATAATACAGACAACAACAACAATAACTTATTGAAGGCTTGCCATACATCAGTGCTACGCTAAAAGCTTTACACACAATATCTCATTAATCCTGGTAAGTCATGTGTAGGTCTGCTTAACACAAATATTAGTTAAATGAGCCCCCCAAGTCTTCTAGGCTTCGGGGGGTCTCCCTATCTCTTAGCATGCAAATCAAAATAGTGGGAGTTCTTACCGTAAATACTGTCTCCCCAAGGTCCCTGCAAATTTCCTAGACTTTTTTTCCCCCCATCATCTCTGCTTGCTTTTATTTTTCTGTCCCTCCTGAATTCTTGAGCTCACTTGGGTCTTTCCTCCTGCCTGTGTCATCTCTTAGCTCTATATCAAACAGGGAACACGGGCCTTCTCTTTAACGTCACCGCTGTATCACCAGTTTAAGGCAGTGGCAGGTAGCAGATTTCTACCCAAGTCTGGGGGGGGGGGGGGGGGGGAGGGCGGAGCAGCATGTTTCATTGCAGCAAAGCAAGCAATACAAAGTTGAACATTAAACCGAATATCTATGCGAGAATGGACAAGAAACTGCGAATCGTAGATGCCTAAGGAGGAGGGAATTAGAGGGTTAGGGATTCAGGATTGGAAGATGGGCTTTTAATTTAGACCATGGGCTTATAACATCTTTTCAAGAAAATAAAATAATAAACAATTTATTAAATTGTTTTAAAAATTATTACTTTGCTCTTCTTAAAAGTCCCTTGACCATTCTCATCCTCAGAACATGTCCTCTGGCTGCCTCTCATAGCTGAATCCCTTCCTTCCCTCCTAGTCCCTCTACTCCAGTGGTTCTCAACCTTCTGGCCCTTTAAATACAGTTCCTCATGTTGTGACCCAACCATAAAATTATGTTCATTGCTACTGGATAACTGTAATGTTGCTACTGTTATGAATCGTAATGTAAATATCTGATATGCAGGATGGTCTTAGGCGACCCCTGTGAAAGGGTCATTTGACCGCCAAAGGGGTCGCGATCCACAGGTTGAGAACCGCTGCTCTACTTTCAACCTGTATGCTCCACTTTCTCCGCTCCTTTTTTTGGTTCTCCCTTAATTGTACTCTTTTTTTCTTCCAGTTTTCAAGACTGTGCCTAGAAGGAGAGAGCGGGGGGAGCTTTATCTTTCATACCCCAAAAGCCCATCCTTTGATCTATGAATTAGCCATCAAGTAAAGGAAACTGTAGTTCTTACTTTAAATCACATCTACTAGAATGACTAAAATAAAATAAAAAGGGAAATAGCAAGTGTTGGTGAGGATGTAGAGAAATTGAAAGCCCCAGGCATGAGCTTGTAGGACCGCATAATGATGCAGCTGCTGTGGAAAACAGTTTGGCAGCTTCTCAAAAGGTTAAGCACAGAATTAACAGATAACCAACCCAGTAACTTCACTCTTAAGTATATATCCAAAAGAACTAAAAGCAGGGACTCAGATATATGTATACTCATGTTTAATGCACAATAGCCAAAGCATTATGCACAGTAGCTAAAGGATGGAAACAACCAGTGTCTATCAACAGATGAATGGATAAACAATATGTGATATACACAAGCAATAAAATATTACTGACTCATAAAAAGAATGACATTTTATTATATGCTGCAACATAAATGAACCTGGAAAACATTATGCCTAGTGAAATAAGCTAGACATAGGACAATGCAACATGGTTCCACTCATAAAGAGGCATCTGGCGTAGGCAAATGTATAGAGACAGAAAGTAGAAAAGAGGTTACAGGGACTGAGGGGAAGGAGATAGGGAGAGCTATTGTTTAATGGGCACAGTGTTTTTGTTGGGGATATTAAAATAGTTTTGGGATAGCAAGTGATGATGGTTACACACCATGAATTTAATGCCATGGAATTGTACACTTATGAATAGTTAGAATGCTAAATATCATTATGTAAATTTTATCATAACCCCTCCCTCCAAACACCATGCTTTCTCTGCCATCTCTGTACTATTTCCTGCATTACGGAGGTGCAAACTCAGGCTTTGGAAAATAGCACTGTCAAATTCACACATCTAGGACGTACAGCACTGGGATTCAAATCTAGGTATGGATTCAAGCTTTTTTTAAAAAAGATTTTTTTAAAATGTATTCTTATTGATTTCAGAGAGAGAAAGGGAGAAGGAGAGAGAGACAGAAACATCAATGGTGAGAGAGAATCATCGATTGGCTGTCTCCTGCATGTCGCCCATGGGGGATTGAGCCCAAAACCTGGGCATGTGCCCTTGACCGGAATCAAATCTGGGACCCTTCAGTCTGCAGGCCACTGCTCTATCCACTGAGCCAAACTGGCCAAGGCTCAAGCCTTTTCTTCATCTTATGCTACGCTAACTCATTGTTGCCTTATTTGCTGCACCACTTGTGACAGAAGGTCTGATGTTAGAATGTGGTTAACTGTTGGCCCGCTCCCCTGGCTTGGCTATGAACTTCTTAAAAGACGGGAAAGCATTCTCTGTCGTTGAATGCTTGATGATTATCTCAGGTCTGACAACATGGCGTTTTCTGGAAGCTGAAGACATTGCTCAGGATCAAGCCAAGACCCAGTTGAGGGCTTGGTCAGAATGGGGGGGGTGATGACTCAACAAGCCGCAGTGTAGCACCTGTTCCAGGCACTGTTAGATGCTGGGGTGCAGGAACAAGAGCACACAGTCTCTGCTCTCAGGGAACTTCAGTCTGGTGGGCCAGGTGCACAGTAAGACAGAGTCTTCAAGAACAGCCAGACGTGTGCTCAGGGAGCACACAAGGTACTGTGGAGGAAGTGATGCTTGACCTGATTCTTGAATTAAAAAGAAGTTGGGGGGGGGCAGTGTGGTTAAGTGGTTAGAGTGTCAGCCCATGCATCAAAGGGTCACAGGTCCAATTCCCAGTCAAAGGCACATACCTGGTCAGTGCGCATGCAGGAGGCAACCAGTTGTTGTTTCTTCTCTCTCTCTCTCTCTCTCTTTCTCTCTCTCTCTCTCTCTCTCTCTCTCTCTCTCTCTCTCTCTCTCTCTTCTCCCTCCCTCCTTCCCACTCTCTCTGAAAAGCAATGGAAAACACTATCCTCCAGTGAAGATGAACAAAAAATAAAATAAAATGAAGGGGAGGGGATTACCAAGCTGCAGAAGAGCAGTAAACAGTGTTCCAAGCAGAGGACAGAACATACGTGAAGGCACAGAGGCATAAGAGCATGGTAGGCTCTGGGACTCATTCTTTGTGGTTGGTATATGGAGTAAAGTCGGGGCCAGGGGGGAGATGTGCTGGGGAGGCAGGGAAAGTCCGGATCATGAAGGGCCACAAAAATCTGGCACTTCACACCAATGGGGATCGGAAGCCATCGTAGGGTTTTAAAAAGAGAACATGTGTCGCAGATGCCAGAGATAGGGACGGAAAGCCAAGTCAGGCTAAGGGAGCTGCTGTCCGAGAACCACTGAGAGGAGCCGGGCTGAGTCAGGAGGCAGAAAGTAGGTGCCAACAGCGGGCGTGGGTTCCAGGACTGGGATCTCGAAGAATGTGCAGAGCCTGCGATATCACAGAGGAAACCTGAAAGCAGCAATGCTTGTCCCCTATTGCAAGAGGTAGGACCAGAAGGAGACAACCTCTTGGGCCCTGAGATCTGTGCCCAAGCCTCTGTACCTATACTGCACCCAAAGTAATCCCTTTCCTCTCCCATTGAACTATATTGAGATTTTGAGAGATCATTAATTCAACAACTATTCATCATCTGAGATGAACCTTACTGTGCCTGGCCCACTAGACGGTCACTTTTATAGAGCTCCTGGGATAGAGACCAATGCTTGCTATTGGGATGGAGAACCTGTCTTTCTCATAGCCTGGGCTGGGGATGCTGACCAGTTTAGGGTGTTGTGGGATTGAGTAGGCACCTCATTGTAGCAAGCAAGCTAGAAAAAGGGTAAATAGAAGAAACCAATATTTGTTGATTACATGTTCATTTAGAGCATATTAAATTTCTCAGACATTTGGTGTGCACGCTTGGCTAGGGGGCCAATGGCGGGAAAAACTACCGTCTGTGGGATTATAACTGAGTGCCTCTAAGTCAGACCCCCACCCAGGCAGAGTGACAGGCTGGCAGCGCCTCAGAGGCTCGGGTGGCCTCAGATAGCGGTTCCGCCCTCCCTGCCAGCACACACACCCCTCATGGTGGTGCTGCGAGCCCACCATGCATTGGGACCAGGTTCCCTGCGGAGCCGGTGTGGAGAGCCCCTTGTCTCAGGAAACAGGGTGCAGCTGGAAAGGGGGCTACCCCCTCACCCGTCATGCAATGCGCGTTCGTGGGGAGCCTGGTGCTAAACCATTCTTAGACGGCCTGTCTCTGGGTCGGGTTTGGTAGGCAGCAGAGCAGCCCCCTTGCTGTGATCTATTGAAAGTCCTCCACACAAGGGTTTGTGAAAGAAAGAAAGAAAGAAAGAAAGAAAGAAAGAAAGAAAGAAAGAAAGAAAGAAGAAAGAAAGAAGAAGGAAGGAAGGAAGGAAGGAAGGAAGGAAGGAAGGAAGGAAGGAAGGAAGGAAGAAGAAGGAAGGAAGGAAGGAAGGAAGGAGAAAAGAAAAAAGAGAGGAGAAAAAACATTAAATTTCTAGTTTTGCAGGTGAAAACTGATAGTAAATTAGCAGTTTCATGTGGTTCAGACTATGGACCCCAGAAGTGCAAAATGGGGTTAATCAGTCACATTCACCATTGGTCCTATAGGCCATTCTTGTTTATCTGTTTTCCAACTTTTCCCTATGAACTCAGAGAACTAAAACACTGACAGTAACTTCTATCTGCCTACATGCCCTCTTGCTCTTCAAAAATAATCACTATCTTGAAAGTTATATATGTCACTGGAGGCCCAGTGCACAACATTTGTGCACTGGGAGTGTGTATGTGTGTGTGTGTGTGTGGGGGGGGGGGGTGTCCCTCAGCCTGGCCATCCCTTGGGGGATGTCCAACTGCTGGCATAGGCCCACTCCCCCCAGAGGGTCCTTAATGCTGCCACCACCGTGAGCCTGAGCACAGCTTCTCGCTGAGCGACACTCCCACTATGGGAGTGGACTGACCACCAGGGAGCAGCTCCTGTGTTGAGCATCTGCCCCCTGGTGGTCAGTGTGTGTCATAGCGACGGGTCATTCTACCGTCTGTCTGGTCGATTTGCAATTAGCCTTTTATTATATAGGATTCCCTTGCTTTTTTTTTTTAATTGTTGTATCAAATGTAGAAGTATGCTAGTCAAGATATTGTTTAGTTTTAGTTATTTTGAACTTTATAAAGAGGATATAGATACACCCTTTCAAAGTGTATAATCCAGGGGGAGAACCAAGATGGCGGCATAGGTTAACGCCGGAGATTGCTGCCTTGAACAACCAAATCAAAACACACCTAAAAGACAGAACGGACATCATCCAGAACCACAGGAAGGATGGCTGAGTGGAAATTCTACAACTAGGAGGAAAGAGAATATCATACCCAGACTCAGAGGAGGCGCAGTGCTGAAGTGAAATACTCAGGTGCGGAGTGCGCGCGGAGCGGGCTGGCAGCGGAGGGCGCGGTCGGTGCTTTCAATCGGGAGGGAGTCTCAGATTCTGAGCTCCAGATCCAGGCGAGTCTCTAGGGACACAGACTCAAACGGGAGAAGCGGGACTGTCTGGCTTCAGTTGGAACTCGAAGGCAGCTTTCTCTTCGAGGTTTGCAGCGGTTGCTGGGACTCTGTGAGGCAGAGCCCCTAGGGATGGAACTGAGAGCCGCCATAACTGCTCTCTCCAGCCCACCCTGTTAATCCTGAGCCCGAGCGACCCACCCGCCCCGCCCAAGCCCTGCTCAGAGCCATTTGCCAGATAGCCTCAGGCAAAGGCTAGATTAGCACCTTCCTAGAGGACAGAAGTTTTCCCACTGCAGACACAGCTGATTCTCACAGCCAGCTGGACTGGAGGTCAAATCCCCCTAGTATTAACTACAACAATCAAGGCTTAACTACAGGAGGACTGCACACAAAGACCACTAGGGGGTGCACCAAGAAAGCATAAAAAATGCGGAGACAAAGAAACAGGACAAAACTGTCAATGGAGGATATTCAGTTCAGAACCACACCTTTAAGGTCTCTCAAGAACTGTCTAGAAGCCGCTGATAAACTTAATGAGATCCTCAACAAATCTAATGAGACCCTCGATGTTATGATAAAGAACCAACTAGAAATTAAACATACACGGACTGAAATAACGAATATTATACAGACTCCCAACAGCAGACCAGAGAACCGCAAGAATCAAGGCAAAGATTTGAAATGCGAAGAAGCTAAAAACACCCAACCGGAAAAGCAAAATGAAAAAAAGAATCTGAAAATACGAAGATAGTGTAAGGAGCCTCTGGGACAGCTTCAAGTGTACCAACATCAGAATTATAGGGGTGCCAGAAGATGAGAGAGAGCAAGATATTGAAAACCTACTTGAAGAAATAATGACAGAAAACTTCCCCTACCTGGTGAAAGAAATAGACTTACAAGTCCAGGAAGCGCAGAGAACCCCAAACAAAAGGAATCCAAAGAGGACCACACCAAGACACATCATAATTAAAATGCCAAGAGCAAAAGACAAAGAGAGACTCTTAAGAGCAGCAAGAGAAAGAAACTCAGTTACCTACAAGGGAGTACCCATACGACTGTCAGCTGATTGCTCAACAGAAACTTTGCAGGCCAGGAGGGAGTGGCAAGAAATATTCAAAGTGATGAATACCAAGAACCTACAACCAAGATTACTTTATCCAGCAAAGCTATCATTCAGAACTGAAGGTCAGATAAAGAGCTTCACAGATAAGGAAAAGCTAAAGGAGTTCATCACCACCAAACCAATATTATATGAAATGCTGAAAGGTATCCTTTAAGAAGAGGAAGAAGAAGAAAAAGGTAAAGATACAAATTATGAACAACAAACATGCATCTATCAACAAGTGAATCTAAGAAGCAAGTGAATAAATAATCTAGTGATCATAATAGAATCAGGGACATAGAAAGGGAATGGACTGACTAATCTTGGGGGGGAAAGGGGCGTGGGAGGTGCGGGAAGAGACTGGACAAAAATCGTGCACCTATGGATGAGGACAGTGGGTGGGGAGTGAGGGCGGAGGGTGGGGCGGGAACTGGGAGGAGGGGAGTTATGGGGGGAAAAAAGAGGAACAAATGTAATAATCTGAACAATAAAGATTTAATTAAGAAAAAAAAAGAGGATATAATACTATATGTATGTAAGTATGTAACATTCTGAGACTTGCTTTTTTTCATTCAAGTTTCTACTTCTAAAATGCACTGTAGTTCATTCATGTTCAACACTATCCAATATTTCATTGTGTGATATAGGCACTGAAAGGCACTTTCTGGGTTACTTTATTCAATCTAAAAAAAATCACCCTAAAAATGGGCTTTTAATATTCACCTTTACTTTGAGAGTAAATTAATAGCATGAAGTGAGGACTGAGGCTTGAGTCTCAACTCCACCATTTTCTAGGCAACTTATTTATTAACCTCTTAAGGTTGAGGCTTAACTTCTAAGCCTCAGTTTCATCTTTAGTAAGATTTAAATTAAAAAAAAAAGCACCAGCCTCAGGGGACTGTAGTGATTACCCTTGGAGCAGTACCTGGCATGTGGTAAGCACAAATTGATGTGAGTTATGTTAAATTTTATTACAAAGTGAGCTTACTGGTCCATGGGCAGGTTAAGGAACTTGCTGGAGACCACACAGCTAGTAGAGTCTTGCGCCACATAACAACATTTCGGTCAGTGATGGACCACCTGTACCATGGTGGTCCCATAAGATGAAAATGAAGCTGAATAATTCCTATCACTGAGTGATGGCATAGTTGTTCCAGCTTCAAAGCGCCACGGATTACACAAATACCATAGTGTAGCTGTCCCCGGGTTATGCCACCACATCATCCATTAATCTTTAAACTTCTCCAATCTCCTTGTTTTATCTCTAACATATCCCCTGGCAAAAGTAGGCCAGAGCGAGTTAAGACTGCTGGAGGTAATAAAAATAAGAAACCCGAGGACCATCACTCAGAAACTGGTTTGCGCCAGGAAAAATACAAGATGGCACCTGAAACGCCTTCCCAAGCAACCTTTGGATGAACAGTTGCTCATGAGCATTCTGAAAGTCACCCCCAGAGGTGGAGGTTTAACATGAAAATGAGGCATGCCATGTATGGCTGGGCATGTTCCAAGCATGTGTGGGAACTGCACGTGCTCCCTTAGAAACGTGAGAACTCTCTACCCTTCCTGGGGAATTCCCGCCCCTGAACTGGCCCACACCCTCCCCTTGCCCCCAAACCCTGTCACACCTTTGATAGTAAGAAAAGGAGGCAGAATAGTAAGAAGCTAGGGAAATTCCCTGACAAGTGGAATAAGGGAACTGAGACAAATAATTAAACAATTGAGCAATGTATAGCTAAGTAAAGAATGACAAGGTTTTATCTTCCCTAAACCAAGGACACTAAGGCGCAAATGGTTTACACATTCCAGACCATCCTGAAGCAGACCAGCCTCCATCCTGGTCCCTCTTCCATTATGTTCTTTAAGAGTGAAACTACCCAGAAAACAATCCTGACCCCTTCACACACACATTTTGATGAATCAACATGTCGAAGGACACACCTGAAAAGTTAATGAATATTCTGTTAAGAGCCTCCCTGAAACCTACCTTAGGATTCCCACCAGCTGAAGAAAGATAAAAAAAGTCGAGACAAAAGACCACGTGTCCGTTCTCCCTAGAGCAGTGGTCAGCAAACTCATTAGTCAACAGAGCCAGATATCAACAGTACAACAATTGAAATTTCTTTTGAGAGCCAAATTTTTTAAACTTAAACTATATAGGTAGGTACATTGTTATTAACTTAATTAGGGTACTACTCCTAAGCTGGCCTTTGCTAAAAACATCCTCAATCTGATTGAGGTCAATCCCTTCCAACTTTCCCATCCTCAACTCCTGCATGAATCGCTCACGCCTCCCCCGCGCTGCGTATCCCGTGGCCCACCTGCGCCGTCTCTGTCACCCGTCCGACCGACATCCCCCACTTCCTCTAATGCCACTTATTCAAAATAGACTCACCCAGGCTGAAAACCGACTTCTGCGCATGGGCCACAAGGTTTCAATCGCACTGTAAGTGCGTGCCCGCACTTGGTATTTTGTGGAAGAGCCACACTCAAGGGGCCAAAGAGCCGCATGTGGCTCGCGAGCCGTGGTTTGCTGACCACTGCCCTAGAGCATGCCCATGCCCTTCTCTCCCAGATGTGTATCTCTGCTCTCTTTTTCCTAAAATCTAAGGGTCCCCACAAGACTTGCAACCAGGAAAGCAATGGGAAGCAGCAGCTCGTTGTCCTGGGCTTACCCCCTGAACCTGTGTCTGAGGCCCCCTTTTTTCTCTGATTTTCTAGTCCTGCCTTGGCTCTCTTCTGTCACTGTGACTTTTACTTCTTGGTGGGTTCGTGCAGCCCAGCGTGGCCCACTCTTTTCCTATTATGTTTCTAAGAGAACGGAAGCAGCCCTGCCTAGGCTCTCTCCTGTTGCTTCTTCTATCCTAAGCCCTTCTTTTGTTTCACTGTCCCCAGCTTTAAGAAACATCCTCTCAAAGTAACTTGGACTCCTACCCTGAAATGTTTCCTGCACGGAGTCAGGAACCCACACACTACCTGGTGGCTTGAGGCCGACCCGCACTGGGCCCACTCCCTAATTCCACAGAAATGGGAGCAGGAATCATTAGGCATTCAATTTTCCTTCTCCATTCCTTGGCCAAGAAATAAAGTTTCTGACTTGCTTTTTCAAATACTGTCCCATCTTACTGATAGCAGGGACACCAGGCAGAACTATTGTAGGTGGTAGGAATGGCACCAGGTATTAGGCTGGTGCGGTCAGACCGGACCTGGGTTCAGTAACCTCTCGGGACTTGAGTTCTGGCTAGGAATGAATCAGAGCCAGACCCAAACTGTAAGAGAACATGTATTTATGAAATCACAGAGGTAGTGATAGAGGTAAAGGTGAAGCATGGTAACGATCCCTCCTTAGGGAAAACTGCTGTTTGAAACTGCTGTTTTAGAATTCTCGGCTGTTTTGAAATTCTTTGTTATTTTTAGACTGTAAAATAACTTTGTTTTTTAGCTTGAATAATAGGAGAAATAAACTTAATTGTCTGACCTTGCAAGCTAGCCATCTAACATAAGGGACTGATATGATGATATTGATGCCAGGTGTCTGTATAAGTATGTATCCAAGGTTACAGGTGTCTGTATAGATATGATATGTACTCAAGGTTACAAGCTGTCTACAAAAATAACTTACACAAAGAACTAGGAGGATATAAAAAGGAAATGCTCCCTCCTGTGTTTGTTCAGAATTTGACAGAGGTAATCTGCTCTGAACCTGCGTGCAACAAAGATGACTCCTAACTAATTGGCTCATTAAGGCGTCTTGTCCAGCTCACTGATTTGCGATACAACAAAGGAAGGGCCCTTGGAGCTTAGGAGTGAGGAAGCTAAAGGTTAATACTCCCGGGGGCAGGGGGAGGGGAAGGGGAGAGGGAAAGGCTCAGGGGTGCTCCCAGGAGAGAGAGCTCCCGGGTCCTGGTCCTCATCCTAAGGGTTTTAAGGGTGGAGATTTTAGGGGAGGTCCCAGAGGTAAAATCTCAATAGAATATTCAGCAGCTTTCCAGGTGTGCCCCTTCAGGTTTGTAGTCTCCACTGTGATTGGTCTTCAAAAGGGAGTCATTATCCAGTGAAGCTAGTCCTGAAGTCAGCCTTGCGGTCACTTGTCTGGTTTTGTTGCTTTCCTGGGCCTGGAGCTGAAATACAACTGAGGCCCAGAAGTTATCTCTAGAGAGGAACGGAAAGATCAGAGATGTGCAAAATCCCACCCTACAAGTGGCCTTTGCTAGGCACCTGGGACTTTCCACCCTGGTGACCTTCTGTACCCGCCCACAGTCTTTGTTTTGCTCATGTCTGTCAAACTGCCTACCACAGAATGACCATGATTTGGGGTCTTTGACCTGCAGGGGTTGGTGACGTAACAATCGCCTGCAGTATTCAGCACAGTAACATGCCATGCAGGTTTGTGTTCTAAGAGCTATAGGGGAACAGAATTTGTCAACCTAAAATACGTCTATTTGACATAAGGATTATTTTAGGCTGGCTAATTTTAAGAAACAGCAGACATGGAAGAAGATCTGAAAACCAAGTAGAAGTTACCCTTTGTGAGAGACATTTGCATTTGTAAGGGGAACCTCCATTCATAAGCTGTCTTCCTGGCTGTACCAGGGAGAGGAGGGGTAACTGTATCTCTAGAAACTCCTATCAGTGCAGAAGACAGCAACTTAAATCTGCATAGCAACCTCACCTGGACTTTTCTTGGTAAACCTCCCATAACGGACCCTCCACCCCAACATCTTTTTTTGTCTTTAATGAAGATGGTATTTAGAGTGGTGGCTCAGCCTTGCTGGTGAGTTACTCAGTTTTCCTGGGTCGCACTCATGTATACTGGAGATACACATCTTGTTAAACTTGTGGGGTTTTTTTTAAAATCTTGTTAATCTGTCTTTTATTACAGGGATGTCTTGGCCAAGAGTCCAGAAAGGTAGAGGGAAAATTATTTGTCCTCCCCTGCAGAGCAATAAGCTATACCAGTGGTCATCAAACTCATTAGTCAACAGAGCCAAATATCAACAGTACAACGATTGAAATTTCTTTTGAGAGCCAAATTTTTAAAACTTAAAGTATATAGGTAGGTACATTGTTATTAACTTAATTAGGGTACTCCTAAGGCTTAGGAAGAGCCACACTCAAGGGGCCAAAGAGCCGCATGTGGCTCGCAAACCTCAGTTTGCCGACCACGGATATACCACATAGCTTAGGTGTGTAGTAGGTGCTACCATCTAGGTTTGTATAAGTGCACTCTGTGATGTTCACAAAGAGATGAAACTGCCTAACAATGCATTTCTCAGAACATATCCCAGGTTAAGTGGCACATGACTATAATGGCAAACCAGAACCTGAACCTATCCCTGCACAACTACGAGGTCATGCTTTTCCCCCTCCAACCAGGAGAGCTTTCCATAAACAGTGTGGCATAGTAAGCACTGGTAACTGTTGATTATTAATTCCCCTTCAGCAAATATTGGAGTAAAATCTGTGATAGCCTTTCAGTGTAATATTGTTTGCTTGTGTTGCTGGGAAGGGACTGGACCCAGAGCTGGTCTGCCTAGGGTAGGACTGGCCAGTGTGTGTGTGCGTGTGTGTGTGTGTGTGTGTGTGTGTGTTTTCTTGACTTTGTGCAGGAAACCTTTCACAATACCAGCCCAGGTGATTTTGAGAGTACATTTATTAAAGCTGGGGACAGTGAAATAAAAGGAAAGGCCTAGGCTAGAAGCAACAGGAGAGCTTAGGTTGAGCTGCTTTGGCTCACTGGACAGTCAGAGAAAAGGAGGCCTTGGAACAGGTTCAGGGGGGTAGGCCAGGAGGAGCTGCCACTGCCCATTGCTCCCCTAATTGCAAGTCTTGTGGGGGACCTTTAGAGCTCAGGAGATGCTCCTCTGAGAGGGAAGAAAGGCATGGGCGTGCTCCCAGGAGGGAGAGCCCACCCTAGGTCCTTTGTATAGAGGGTTTTAAAGGCGGAGAGTGTAGGGGAGGTCTTAAGGGAAGATCTCAATAGAATATTCATCAGCCTTGTGCTGGTTCACCAAAAAAGAGATTCAGTCCCTTAATTTCACCTGTCCTTGGGTGTGGTTGGCAAAAATGGTACTAATTGGATTTCTGCTATTTATCTCCCTGAGTAGGATGGTTTAAGCTATTTACCCTCTGGTTGGAGAGGAGAAGTGTAAACCATTTACTCCTAAATGTCCTTGGTAGAAGATAGGATTTTGCTATTTACTAGATGGCTGTAAACTGCTTGGCTAATTAATTATCTCAGTTTCCCTATTCCACTTGTCCTGGCTTATTGGCTGGTCTCATGGGTGTGTGTGTGTGTGTGTGTGTGTGTGTGTGTGTGTGTGTGTGTGTTTTAAGAAGAAAGAGTGCTTGTCTCTCCCCACAAGAAAGAAGGAATGTTCTCTTGTTTGCTTAATTGCCTCCAATACAGGTGGTAAGTACTAAATGTTTCTTTTTGGAACAATTTATGAGAGAAAAATGTTTTCAAATTTATGAGGCTCTCATACATTTTGAGAAGAGATTTTTATACGTCACATATTTCCTTCTTTGGTTCTTTCTATTCAGGGATTGGCTTAAAAATACAGTCTCTCTATCTGGAGAAGGGTTGTGAACCACGAGTTCCAGGTCTCTTGAGACTGTCAGTCTCTTTCAAGAGGAAATACAAAGAAAACAAAAGGAAATAAAAAAAGAAAAATAGCTTATTTTTGGCTTGGAACACAACATGATTCCAAGATAGGCTACAGTAGATTGGAGATAATGAAGAAAATCCATCATTTACCAAAACTTACAGGGTGCTTTTCCCCTCCAGAAAAATAAACAGTTGGTTGCTGGAATTGCATCCTTGAAACAGGCATCTTAATATTATTTGGTTCCTTTTATTGCCTATTGACCAGATAGCTCACTTTTAAAAACTATATTGATGTGCGATTTTGCCAAATTTTCAGTAAGAATGTACATAACTTTGGAAGTTTAAAGTTATACATTTAGGACCTTGGAATAATTCCCCAAATTCCCTGGGAAACATGATTCAGAGGATTGATTTACAATCACTTGTTCTTTTAAAAGTGAAGACCTCCAGCCCAGCCAGTGTGGCTCAGTGGTTGAGCGTCGACCTATGAACCAGGAGGTCACAGTTTGACTCCCATTCAGGGCACATGGCCTGGCTTTCAGCCTCGATCTCCAGCAGGAGGCGTATAGGAGGCTACCGATCAATGATTCTCTCTCATCATTGATGTTTCTATCTCTCCCTTCTTCTCTGAAATAAGAAAATATATATTTAAAAAAATAATAATCCAAGTAAAGACCTCCAGAACCAGATCTAACCAAAGGTCATTCTTTTTTTTTTTTTTTAGGTTTTATTCCTCTGCCTATTTATAAACACTACACTTTCTTTTAGCAAAACCTAAGGCAATTCTCAGCAATGACTTCATTGTTGACAAGGGGACAGGAAATGAATTTTTTAATATGAGTGTGTATTTACCTACTCTGCCTTAGAGATACCCGGCAGGACTTGATTATCTCCTTGGCAATACATTCACAGGCAAGGAGACTTGCCCTCTATGTGAAGTGAGTGTCAATCTTGAGGTTCTTTGGTTGCACCGGCCTAAAGGTGACTGGGTGGGAAACAGGGGGCTACGGGCACTATTCTGCTGATAAAGGGAGAAAGAGGCTGTTCCAGAAAATGGCGACTCAGTAGCTGAGCTTCAGGTTGGCAAGATCATGGTTAACTTAGGGTCTTGATCTCCTGAAAGGACTTAGAGCCATCATTTTCAAACCATGATACATGGGGCCCTCGTTGAGAGCGGCACCTCGTGGGCCGCTGTGGGGAGATGAGGCAGGTGGGAAGAGGTTGTGAGGATGAGCTCTTCAGCTCTAGGACTCAGCCCTGACTGTCTTAACCACCCAGCTGTGTTTCCATCGCCTTTATAGACTGAGCTCTACAACAGGTATTTTTAACACAATGAAAAAGTTGAACTTCCAGAACTCTTTTCAGGGGAAGTACTGTAAGTAGTTAGAAAGAATATTAAGATTAAGTCCTTTTGGATAAGTGGGAGTAGACGTGAGCTCTTCAAAAGCAACAATGGAGTGGAAATAAATGGCCAGTAAAATGCCATCTCAGGAAAGTGAGTCCTGATGACTTGACAACATTTTTTTACCTAAGAAGGATAGGCAGATTTGAGGACAGAGTTGAACTAATCATGAAGATAGGGGATCGGCTGTGTATGGTATGGAAGCGGGGACAGTGGGACTCTTTAGTTCACAGCACAGCCAAACGAGAGTTTATGAAGTGGAACCTAGTGGCATGTGCAGTATAAAAAATTATCTTTGCTATTTAACTCTCCCAACATCCACACCCAAGACAATATTTAGTAAAATTTGCTCAATGCAGTAATGCTTTAAGGACTTTAGTCATGAATAGATTCTTCCTGGTAAAAGCATGGCATTTGCTGTATTTCTTTTGTAAGGTTTGCAAACTGATGATGTAAAGTAAAACAGAAACATTACACGTTTCACTTGGTGATTCACCAGAATGGCTCTCAAGACTCAATAGCAGGTATTAGGTGCTGCTAAAGTTTATTACAGCAAAGGAGACAGAGCAAAAAGGAAAAAGACATGACACAGTGGAGCCCAGAGAGGTCCAGCAAGGCTTCTAGAGGCTTCCACAAAGGTGTGCTCTTTTTCTAGCAGTGGACTACGGGGACATGTGTGGAATGTCTGCCTAGGGAAGGCCAAATGAGTTTTAAGGTCCAAAGCTTTTAGTGGGGTTGGTCACGTAGACACACTCTGCTTTGCAGCCAACCTTGGCAACCAAAACAAAGGACCCCGACAATGAAACCAGGTACACATCATTAATCTTGATGTTTGTGTAAAGCCAGCTCAAGAGCCAGTCTAGCACGGTCCATTGCTTCAGATGTGTGTAACAAAACCATCAATCACTAACATAAAAAGCATTCTGAAGGCCACATTCCCAGGAGTTTCCCAAGCTTCACTCACGGTTCCCTTGAAGACAGGAGTAGTAAGCAACCGGACTTGCTGTGTCAGTGTCTTTCCTCACTACATGTGGAGGACAACCAAGTCTGGGGCTAGGAATTGAAAAAGGTTTTCACAACTATGAAATCCCGTACATGTGGTAGAGGCTAAAGATGGCTTCTGCCACCTGGAGGCAGATCAGAAGCTGGGCATCAAAGCCTTTCTCTTGTAGGTAGTAGGCCTCTGGTTGAAGAGAAATAAACTATCTTTTAAGTCAGTGCTAATATCATGGTATTTGTTGTATTTCTTTTGTAAGTATTTAGTAAATTCCTGTTTAAAATGTTGAGCCTCATCTCAACTATGTTATAGGACATGCAGGGCATATTTATTCACTCTACAAATGACACTGAGGATTTGTGTACTATTTGCTAGACACTGTTATGACTGTTAGGGATAAATTAGTGAAAAGACAGATGCCTGCTCTCACAAAGCTTACAACTCTGGTGGGGGTGAGGGGGAACAGAAAAAATAGTGATTTGAGGAAGCTGTAATCCATTGAGTTGGGGAAAAGTCATAAAAGAAGACTGGTATTCTACCTGGATGTCTAGAAAAAGGAAATCCAAAAGAAATGAATTTATTGGTATCTCTAGGCTATTTTATTAGGCATTTGTGTATGCGTGCCTTCCTAACTAGGGTGACCAAGCACCCGAGATTGGTTGGACTCAAGGGTTTCCCAGGATGCATTTCCAGTGCTAAAATGGCAATAGCTGGGGACCCATTTTTTATTGTTGTTGTTAATCCTCACCTGATGGCTTTTCCATTGATTTTTAGAGTAAAAGAGAGGGAGGTGGAGGAGAAAGAAACATTAATGTGAGAGAGACACATTCATGGGTTGCCTCCCACATGCCCCAACTGGGGCTGGAAATCAAACCCGACACCCAGGTATGTGCCCTTGACTGGGAATCGAACCCATAACTCTTCAGTGTGTAGGCTGATGCTCTAACCACTTAGCACACTGGCCAAAGCTGATGACCAAATTTGCAGGCCATGACTATTTCACTCCTTCTCTCAGAACTCTTCTTTCAGCCACTGGGAAGGGTCCTAGCAGCCACATCCATCTGGCTATTTAGAAGATCAGCACCTGCCCTAGCCATTTGTTCAGTGGTTAGAGCATCAGCCCATAGACTGAAGGGTCTTGGGTTTGATTCCTGGTCAAGGGCACGTACCTTGTTTGCGGGTTCCCCGGGCACAAGTGGGAGGCAACCAATCGCTATGTCTCTCTCAAGTCAATGTTTCTCTCTGTCCCCCTCCTCCTTCCCTTTCATTTTCTCTCTAGAAATCAATGGAGAAAGTAATCTCAGGTGAGAATTAAAAAATAATAAATTAATTAATAATCAACATGCATTACTAGCCAATGTTTATCTTGAGAAGTTGGCTGAAGAAATTGCTCAGAATTGAACTGTATAGCTCTATAGTGAAGTTTCTAGTCTAGAACAAATCTAGTGTTTGATCTCTTGGAAGCCTGTTTAACTTTTCTCAGAAGTACCCCAATCTCCTAAGAGGTCCTCTCCATCTGCCACCATTTTTGCATTAGCTAATTTAAATGGATTTTCTTTACTTTGTTACCAGAAATTTAAGTAAGCCAATTTTCCAGGTAAGAGTATTTCCAGTCAAGAACAGCTCTGGTTTAGTTACAAATCTTTCTAGATCATTCCTCAGGCTTACTGAAATTTCTTGGGAATAGCTGGCTGTCTGGTTATAGAACTGTATTTTCATCTCCTCAGTGGACCTATCGATTAAATATATTTCTAATTTTAGATTAATAAACTGGCCTTTTGGTTCATTTGGGTATCATTTTATAAAAATGGTTTAATTGAAAATGTACAGATTCTGTTAAAACCCAAGTCTGGCCCAGCCTGTGTGGCTCTGTTGGTTGGGCTAGCCCCATGCACCAAGAGGTCACCAGTTCAATTCTCAGCCAGGTGTGGGCTGGATCCCCAGGAGGGGGCATGCAGTAGGCAGCCAATCAATGATGCTTCTCTCTCACTGATGTTTCTCTCTATCTCTCCCTTTCTCTCTCTAAAAATCAATAAAAACATATTAAAAAGAAAACAGAAAATTAAGAAGAAAAAGTCTGACACATAACCCTACCCTCTTTCCCATGAGCATCTTAGTTGCACGTGGTAGGTGTTCAAAGTTTCTCAGATGAGTAACTTTATTGCTCAAATCCTGCTTCACTTTCTACTCACAAATTTCTTCCCATTTGACCAAGGTTAATAAGGGGTTTCTTGCAGAATCCCCTTGCCTTTGGAACCACTCCCAAGCACGCCTGCTGTTCTGTGGTAACCCCCTTTTTGTTTCCACTTTGGATAGCTCACTTGAGGAGCCCTAAATAGGTCTAAACTATGCTGTGTATCTTAGTAATCCTCTTCACTAAGGGCATCTACATACCCACCAGCTTGTCTATTCAATCCTCTACAGCACTTCCTCTGCTAATTCACCAAAGTAGAACTAATCTGACTTCTTCCAGGAGTTTCAGCACCCCTTACACTGTGCATCAGGTTTCACCTGGTAGCTTTCAAGGGGGGAAAAATTCTGGGCAGCCCTCCAGACCTATGGAATCCTATTGAAGGCACTTGTTCCAGAAATCTATTCTAAAGCTCCACAAGTGATTCTGATGCACTAATGGCCTACTTACAGCAGGTTCAAACCTGGGTCCTTTAGATGATTTTTAGTGCTTTTCTTATTCCTCCTGTCAATTGACAATCTTTAGGAACTTAAAAGCAGAACGTTTTCCCTGACCATTTTCTTCATCATTATAATCAATAACATATGGGCCTATATGCTAGGTGCTGTCCTTACAAAATACATCAGACACTGCTGATCCCATTACCCCAAAGGAAACACTGCTACTCAGGATTAAGCATGTATTTATTTTAGTTTAGTTAAAACATACAATGTTTCATTGAAACGGTGTAGCACTCTTTGCCAACAAGTCATACTGGAATTGTTGGCCTCTAACAGTACAAGGGGGATTTTTACACTATATACATAAGATTAACACACCTATGTTCTCAAAGGTCTTTCCTTACACTAGATCACATTTGATTTCATTACACTAGATCACATTTTGATAACTACTGCATTTTGAAAATTTAGATCTTTTTAAAATTTAAATAAGAGATCTAAATTTGCACCAAGTTTTCATGAAAAAAAAAAAATGGTTAACCAGTCTGTTTATTGCAAATACAATTTAAACAATATTTAAAATTTTTAGTGTTTACACAATTTATCAATTTGTTTATATTGACATCTCTGTACAGGTAATTTTGGGACAATTCTTAGATATACATAATGTGAATTCATCAAAATGCAGTTAAGAAAGTTACAGGAATATATACACTTGAACCCAAGACCCAAACCTGACCCATGGAATTATATACAACCTATTTACAAATACATATGGACAGACAATGTATGTACATAGATTATCATAAATATTGAAAAATAGGTTAGCTTTAATGGATTACTGCTGTTCTATAAATAACATTACAGTTATAACTGAAACACCCACGGAAGACAGTAATGCAAAATGAGGTGACAAGACAGTGGTTTTAATACTGAAGACTGCTTATTAATGGGAATTCACTGTTCAGGAACCTCAGGACAGACAAGATAGCTCCAAGAAAATCATGCAATGGAATTTATCCTAAGCAACTGATTTTGAACCTCAAAAAGCCAAAGATTGGCTGAGCCTCCCCACACTGATTAGCTGTGAGGACTTCTTTCCATTCTTTCTTGGTTGATGGAGTATTTCCTCCCAGAGGAAAGGATGTAAACCTTTACTTGGTGTTCTCTGAGAGGCCTTAGATCCAAAATCAGCAATTCTTTCAGGAGTTCCAGCATAAGTACCAATTCTTGGTCTGAACTAGAGACGAGGTTCTGGATTCGAAGGGAGTACCAAAGTCCAATTAGACGAAAGCAGTGCTGTAGAATCTGCCTTCTCACTGCCTTTCTAGATGGTCCCCAATTACTTACTTTTGTAGAAACAAACACAAATGGACCATTGGTTTCACCAAAGTAGCACTACAAGACGTCTTCCAGTTCCACAAGGGTCTTTAAGTACAGACATATCTGATCTATAAACTAGTCACATATAATACAAGAATGTGTAACAAAAACCATGTCTGCCCCATTTCTGGCCCTTGCCTAGAACTAAAAATGTTTAGTTCAAGAGAAAACCTTAACAGCCAGATGACCAATTGATGATTCCATTATTTGCTTCCCTCAACCACTAATGGAATTATGTATATTAGATTTTAGACATTATGCCTGATGAGCAAAGTACCACATTATTTAATAATATATTCACCATACACCGTAACATACAATAAATGTGCTCTTAAAAGCCAACTAGTTTTTTCAGTTCTAACTGGAATTTATATGGAAGGGTGAACATGCAGTTGTACCAACTACTTACACTCAGGTTGCACTGTTTTCCCTAGCTAACCATTTGTTGGATGTAAACAAATAATTCTGTGTTGTACAAGAATGAGATGACAATCCAGTGCAAGTAAGTTTTTTAGAAAGCTTACTGCATGAAACCCAGTGGCCTATATGAAGAGAACTTACATTATTCCAAATATCGGTGTAAACTGGATTAGACCTCTACTGTAGACAAAACATGAACATGACTAAGCCATATAGTATCAAGTAATTCACACTTCCAGTAGTAGATGAGCATTTTGAAAAGTTGTACTCTGGCTAGAATAGTTTTGGCCTTATTGCCATCAAATGCCCATTTCCCACTGCTGGAAGCAATGTTAAAAAAGGGCTGGCCCAAAAAACCCAGAGCTGTCAATCCAACTCTGGAAACAGATGCAACTGAATAAACCCTGTTTTACCCAATTGCACTATTTGGTACCTCAAAATTAGTTATTTTACTCCCCACAGAAATATCTGCATTATCTTCCATTCTACCAGACTGAAGCCATAAGTATGTCTGAATGAAGTAAATTATTTGGGAGCGGAGAAGAAAAATGATGAACAGAGTTCATCTGATTTGGTATAACAATAGGCAATCAATTATCCTTAAATGGTTAAGTTTGAATGGAAAAAAACTATGGTCCTACTCATAGTACAATTTTTCATTACATCATTTTTTCTAAAAATCATTTTGGATAAAAAACATATTTGGCTTATTATGCCTACAAAAAGGCAATTCATTTCATAATACATTTGTTTTTAAACAATGAAAATTTTTTTACGGAATTTACTGACAACTGTTTTTGGACAATGTTCAAAAAAACATTTTTTTAAAAGTAAAATAGTGCTTCTGAGGTCTTTAAATATTTTTGGTACAAAAAATAATAGTGTTTTTCTCAATGGTTATTTCAATACTTTGCTGTAAATTAAGAATTGTTTCTCACATCAAATGGTTCCATTAGGCACATTCAAGTAAAACCATAAAATATCCAAGTTAAACAATGACACAGCCAAACATGTGGCTTGATAAAAGTTAAGAGTTCGTCCATTCTCTGGAATGGAATAAAATTGTCACTTCCATTAACCCGAGACTCGTGGTTTTGTTGTTAATGTCCATTTCTATCATACAGAATAGTTCCTTTAAAAAACAAAAAAAACAAAAACAAAAAACAAAAACAAAAAAAGAGTTCACTTATTCTGCACTCAGAAGAACCAGCGAGGAATCTGCACTTCAAAAGGAAGTGAAACTGAAAACATTAGGTGAAATTTCATAGTAGTTGAGAAACACTGGCATCAAACGGACTATTGCAGTTTGAGTGGTGCCAGCTAATGGGCATTGTGCACCCAATCCAGAATAATCAACACCATGCTGCCGATCATCACCACGACGCCACTGAGCAGGAAGAGCAGGGCCTGCAAGGAGCACACAGAGAACATGGATCAGCAAGCGACAAAATACGTTACGTTCAACATTCCTCTTTCCACTTTTAAAAATGGGCTTGTCGTTACTAAAATGACGGCAATATTTTACAGAACTACAGTTTCCCCTTGCTAAAGATATTTAAATGGTCTTAAGTAATCAAAGAGTCTTCTATAATACAAACTAACTCTCTCCGAAACCTTCCAAAATTTCACTATTAAATTTATTTCTCTCAAATTAAAAGGTAAATCATTTTCTTTGCTGAATAAACTAGTTTGTAAAGTAGCACTGGGCTGGATTTTTTCAAAGCAAAAATTCAGGTCACAAAAACAAACCCAAGTCATCCTAAAACGCAGCCCGAGTCCAGGCCAGGTCTTTCTAAGAGACAGAATTTTACTTCTAATCCTACCCTTCAATTACTGCCACTATATACTTTGAGTAAACAAGATACAGTTACTGGCTTATAAACAATTCTAGTACTTTAATCAGATTAGAATGGTAGAGAATAAAAACTGAAAAGCAGTCTTTTTTCCTAAACAGACCCACCAGAATCATTTACACTTAATATATCAGACCCTCTGATAGCTTTGCTTTGAAGATGGGTTTTCTTGCTCGACTAAACACCCCATCTTTTTCTCTTTTATATACTCAAGGCCCATTTAAGTGCCTGTCACACAAGAGGCAGCCCCCAAAATACTGGTTCAACAAGTGCTAAAAGCTAAGTATTTATCTCTCTAATATCTAATAACTTTCTTGCAATTAAGTTAAGCATGTATTAGATGGCAAACTGTCTTTCACCTCCTTGCCCCCAATCTTTCATCTGTGAAGCACACTGTTACAGAAACATTTACTAGAAACCGAAAAGTGAAACTATAACAAATGATAGCTAGAGACTAAAATTAAAATCGGTTGAGGAATTTGTTATTGGAAGATTATTAGTTTCTATAGCCATAATCTCTTACTCACCCCAATCTTTTGCACAGACTTCATAGACTCTTTCTTAACTAACTTGATATAGAAGGCAGACGGAAGAATAAAAATCAACATAGCAGCTGCAGATGCACCTGTAAAAGAGCATTTACCATTTCTTGAGAGTTCAATAAACCACTTATCATCCACTGCTTAAACCTTAAATTCCTCTTAATTAAATCAAGCTTGATACTTTCTAAAACTTACCAATGAAACCAAAGATATCTCTAATAGTTGGGACAAAGATGACAAGCACATTGGTAAATGCCAAGATGGATATTGTAATGAGACCATGACGCCACCACGTGAAATCTTTTGTTGGACAAAACAACTGAGTTATGGAACTCCGGATCTGCAAAAATAAACAAACAGATAAATGAATTAAAGTTTCAGCTTTAATGAGTAAAAAACCCAAATAGAAAATCTATTTAAAACAAGCAGCTATTTTAAATAAGATTGTGCCTCTTCATCTACTGCTGTTTTCTAAACATATGAAGGGATCATTTAACACCTTCAATTATGAAAAACATGCCCTGGGAGGTTTTAAAAATTTACAAAGTATTTTTAAAAACCCCCTCAAAACAACCATCAATTCCATATTGCTCTCATGGGGTTTCCCTTCTCCCAGAAGATAAAAATCACATAAATCTTCACATTTAAACTCATTCCTACGGAAAAGAGAGCAAGTGATTACTTACTGGGAAAATAACCACTGGAACTGTCAGGGTGACAGCCATTAACACAGCCAAACGGACAATGAGGAGAAGGATATCAGCTCCCAAGACTTTAGAGTATGTGTGAAGCAATTCGGACTCAACTTTTTCTGTGGAGAAAGACAAAAACAAAACTTTAAGTGTGCTGTTTTCTCTGGAGATTAGGTAGAAAATCTAACTTGCGGCAAAATTTACAAAGTTATTATTATTAGCTACTCACAAAATGACTACCAACTAAGAGGCTAATAAGATTAATTTAGAATTAGGGTTAATGCAATTAAAATAACATTGAAGGAAAATTTTTCTAAATACCAAGTAGAGATTTAGCCACATGACCCCCATTAAAAACAACAGGAGCTAAACAGCTAAATCCCATGATTTGGCTTACAACTTTGTATGTGTTGTATAATTTGAAAGTGATGGGAAGAAAAAGGTAGGATGAACGTTGATATTAAGTATGTCATAAAAAAATGGCATCAAATGACTAATGGTGTACTTTTGAACCTGGATTCTAAAAATTATTGATTAAATATACTATAGGAAATTCTAAGCTCTAAATTCAATTTCTGATCACAAATGAAATATACTAAAACAGGTTGAATTTTAAATAGAATTATACATATTAAAATATCAATTTCATTTCACAATGTGATTCTTTTTTAAAAAAACAGACATTATTTACCAAAAAATGTCAAGTATCCAAAAAGGGCAGCAAACAGATACATGAGAAACATAGCAAAAAATGAAATCTTGGATACATTCATCATCCTCCTACGGCTGCGGCTATATAAATTCAAAGAAAAACAAAAATATTTATTAGCAGTAGTTATAGCAGTAATCACATAATTTTTTCCCAACAAATCTATATTAAAATAGGTATAGCACTCACTCTTTCAGCTCTTCATAAATGGGAAGAATAGCAGGATGACAAACAAATGAAAAAGTCAGAATTGGGACAGCATAGACGGTCTGCAAAAGATATAAAAATGTACTCAATATCCCAATGTAACAAACTCATGTCTTATCAGTTGTGCAACTTATATTTTATATGTTCAACTGTTATAATCAAAACCTACAATAGTTTTCCTTACATAATTAAATTCCAATCTTCTCGTTTGTTCACTATGTGTGATCAGTATCCTAACTTCTGAATGTATCAATTATTAACATAATATATTTCATTTCCTAATCCATTTTTAAAAATATATTTTTATTGATTTCAGAGAGGAAGGGAGTGGGAGAGATAGAAACATTGATGATGAGAGCGAATCATTGACTGGCTGCCTCCTGCACGCCCCCAATTGGGGATTGAGCCTGTACTCGGACATGTGCCCTTGGTCGGAATCAAACCGGGACCCTTTATTCTGCAGGCTGACGCTCTATACACTGAGCCAAACCAGCTAGGGCTCATTTCTTAATCTACTTTAAGACACAAACCAATGCTTTCTTCTCAGTCCTCAATAATAAGCTAATCATGTTTTCTAAAGAGCAGCTCTTACCCCTCTTCCTTTACCTTGGGAGTTATTTTCAAATTTCCAGTAGTTTCCCCCCTTTTCTTCCCTAAAATCTTCCTTTCAGAAAGTGAAGATTGTATTTGGTTACCTGTGAGTTGAAGAAAAAATAATGTGGTTTGCAAGTATCATCAGTCGCGTTAAATGCCATATAAGGTACTGAAGCTGTTGGCTCTATGAAGGTGCTGTTTACTGCGTCTTCAAAAGGACAAGCAATCTCAAATTTCTTGCAAATCACCTGAAAATAAATTATTTTTCATTTGTTAAACTGAATGATGTGACAGGGCTTATAAAAAATAAAATCTCTAGCTTTAAAGAAATTATACCTACCACGATCAGAAAGAACAGCATACACAACAAGGAAAGGCCACTGGTATATCCCAAATATCCTGGCGGGGGGAGATAAATGTTAATTTAATGAAATAAGTTTAGGGCAAATATATTTTCTCTACTAAATAAAATAACTCAATTCTGCTTGGAAGACTTCAATATGGCTACAATATTAAGTTTCTAATTCTTACATACTAAGCTATAGAATTAGTTAAAAATAGTTGATAATTAAAATAAAAACTTTCTATTATTTACAAAGTACACGATATTATAAAATGTCAACACCATATTTTAGTGCCTTGGTAGTGATGGTGCTAGGATTTTGAAAGAACTAAAGAGGTTTGTAAGCTGCAACTCCTAAAGATATGTTTTTAGAGCTTTTTAGCTCTCAATGTCTATTAAGAGAAAGCCAATTAGCTAGTGAGAGGATCATTTCAAGTCTCTTTAGAGATGGGTTTGCTCACCTAAATTTTTCAGCAGTGATAAAGGAAGAATGAGCAGCAACGACACCAGTAGAACCAAATAGTCACCGTTCAGATACCACAGTCTGAATTAAAGAAAAGAAAAACAAGGTCAAAACCAGTCACAGATATTCTCAGAATAATATACACATCTTCTCACAGGACTCATTTTATATATATACTATAAAAACATACACAAAAAAGATAGGTTTGGAAGTATCACTTATTCAAAAAGCCTATAAACAGGAGTAAATCTCTAACTTTGGTGCTAGATGAATGTTCACTCAGGTTAGGAATGGGGTATGAAACAGTGTAACTTTTGTCCCACTGTTTGCTCTGGGAAGTCTGCCAGTTGATTCATAACATAAAACACTTCTTAAATGCTTGCTACTAATATAGGGAACAAAGAGGCACTGTTAAGCCAGTAATCTTATCTTCGAGCATTTTTAGAAAAACTGTACACCAAACTTTGTCATGGCTTTGGCTTGTAATTTTTAATGCTAGAAACAAGGAAATTTTAAAATAAGCTACTTTCAGAAATTTGTTAGCAAATGTACATATGAAATACTTCAACAAAGAAATTTTTTCACACATAGGCAAAAACAAAACAAAACAGAAAAAAACAACCCCCAAACCAGGACTTATTCCAGGTTGTCAAGAGTATATTTTAATACCTTGACCCACCTTAAATCCAAAATTAGTCAAAAGATCCCTTCTGAAGTTAAGAGAAAATACTACCCAGGAGTCCTAAGAGTTCTAGCAATATTTTTCCTTCATCAACTATACCCTCTCTTTTAAATCATTATTTCAAATTCTAATTGCCCTGTGAATTCTGTTCCACTCACTTCAGCAACCAAGATCCAACAGAAAACTAGTATCTATAGATCGGGTTACCAAAATAAATTTCTAAAGCATGGAGGTAACCACAACACCTCTGGATTTTGAGCTAGAGGGCTGCATATAAGTGGGGAAGTACCATTATCTCCTCCATGCTTACTTTAGATAAAAACCTGTTAGCAGCCTGGGATGAATAACTTTGCTGGAAGGATAAAATGTCTACATCACAGTCATACATTTCTGATATTACAAATTTTACACAGATTAAGTTTTAAGAATTTCTAACTTACAAAAAGCAAATAAGAATCAGTTTTTAACATAATTCAAAGTTGTAGTCCTAACATAGGTTGGGGTGTTACTCAGCTATAATTTCTAAAGAGTAAATATAAAGGGAAAAGTGTAGAAAACCTGTTTTTACATGTAGGTTAGAACTTAGTTATCCAGAGTTACAGGACCAGCTACCACCTTTGGCCTTTCATTCTCCAAAGTTCTCAGTTTTAACAATAACATTTACAGTAATTTACTGATAATCATTCTGTACCCAACTTTGATAAAATGTATCTAACTGTTTTAGACTAGAATTGTTTCTTATGAGTAACCTTACTTAGCACCTACCCAGTTGTATCTTCAATGTTCATTAATGCCTTGATCACCAAAGGTAACTCATATTTCACTATGAAGAGGTAGCTTGACATAGCTGGAGGGAAAGAAATTATACCATTACAAGTGCAAAATGTGGCACGTGACACCAAAAGTAACGTGTCACCACTCTGCTACACAAAGCAAAAAGTCTACCCAGATCACCTTTCAAAAAATTCTCACCTCCGATATTTTGCATTGTAATCGATCCAGAGGCTGCAAGCTTTCCAACCATTCCAAATGCCTTGTGTCCCAACTGTTCATATGATAAAGACCCTGTAATTGGAAGAACGCAGTAGCGTGAAGCAAGTATTTTATACGGGGAGCAAGATCATACAGGCATAATTGTTTCAGAAACACCAAGCATGCTACCATACCTCCTTCATTGGCAGTCTTCAACAGGAGATGAACAGAATACAGGGAAAATATTGACACAAATGTCAAGAGAATTCTGATGAGAGAAAGAAAAGGTACGAGGTTATAAACAAGCATAGCTCTATTCAAAGACAATTCTTCAGTGTTGGTATTGGAACATTAAATATGGAACTTGTCCTAATAGTTCCTGTGCTAGATAGCATGTCCTCAAGAATGACACTCTACTGGCTCGAGTATCAACATATTCTCTTACCTAGCCCTAAAAAAACTTACATCATATCTCAGGAAATAAAATAGGCTCTACAGTATTAGTAAGAGTTTACCCATTGAACCAAACATGCAGGGAGTTACGGAAAGCCAAGTTTAAAGTGGTGGAGTTATAAGACTTATAATTTGATTCTGACACCGTCAGCTGCATACTTGCCACTTGTCTGCACTTTAATAGTTCATGTTTACCTGTAAAATGGTGATAATACCTGCCAGGAAACCCAGCCTACAAGAGTACTTTTGAGATCCAACTGAGATAGCATATATCAGAAAAAAAACTAATGTGACAATATATATTGCATCCTATGGTGTGGAATACAGGCCCAGCATTGTCACAAAGTTAAACAATGCCTGTGCTATTTTATTTAGAACAAGTAGACTTACTAGTCCAACTGTCTAGGCAATAGCCTCCCTGGAATAGGGCGGGAGAAAAAAGAACTGGGACTAAGGTTTCCTAATGTTTCCCTTTAGGGCACAGGTTCTCTCTCAGTCCAGCTTTATTTTCCTCCCCAGGGCAAGCCAAGAAAAATATAAATGTCTTTTTAGTAGAAGGAACAACAAATCAAAATCAGGGAAACTCTTATAGAAAACTCTAAACTCTGCAAACAAGAAGACAGTCAAATGTTTTTGATTCTGTAAGAGCAAACCGAATACAGTACCATATAAGGTCTGGCAAAGAAACTGATGTCTGTTAGTTAAACATAGGTGGTGACATCAAACTGCTCTTCTAATGCCAAATGTTTTATGGGGTCTAAATCTGAGGTGGGAAAGGACAATCATCAGCCTAACCTCTAAGTAGACAAAGTTGTTGGTTTAATCAAAAACGATTTTCAAAGTATGCTGACAAATCCAGTCCTCCTTTCCTTACGCTGAAATGACAACGAGGGATGCATGGACTTCAGAAGCTTTGAGGTTCTCTTTCAACCTCAAGATTGATTCTACTGGATAAGGTGAGCTACAGAGTAAAATACTGATGGGTTAAAAACTACTTTAGCATTCCTGATACTATTTAACTATAATCATCAAACAGAGACCCTATTAAAATATAAGTAATTTCCAAACTACATGGCTAATATATCAGAATTGCGGTTTTACCTATGAAACTGAGATGCCATGTAAAATACTGCTCTAGAACCCCACTTAAGAACTGCTTACAGTTTTTACAGTAAGAGTTAGGAAGGCTTTCAAATATTTAATAATGATGCCACTCAATTCTCCCACTAAAAACTCTGGAACTCCAGGGGCCTTTCTATGTAAATTTCTGGTCCTTCACTTTAGTAAGAGGTCTCAAAAGCCTCCTGTTAATGGAGGAAGCTTAATTCTGGCTTCTAAAGCTCAAACTGTGCTTAACTTCAGCATGGAATTTCACCAAAAAGCAGAGCTTTGCAAAGGTCGGCTTTTCTTTTCATGAACATTTTACTCTGCTGGGAACATAACCTGAAGAGAAGACACCAGTCAGCTAACAAAATGTCTATCTGTCACAAAGGGACAATTCCATGTTTCTTCATCTGTACAACAAAATCGATCATACATCTTCCATAGAAATTGACTTAGCCAGAAGCCCAAATGTACTTAAACTTAATACCTATGACATAAACATCAGTGAAAATGTATGCTGAATTTTACTGTATTTTTTTGTTTTGTGCTTTCCCCCCTGGAACTAAGGTCCATACTTTCTGCTACATTCTCCAAGGGTCAGTGACCCCACAATGGTTAAGAACCACTGCTCTAAAATCTTCTATAGCTCCAAAACTCTATTCTAGGTATACATGCTGGAAAGCACAGGAGTAACTAATTCTAACTTGACAACCAAGAAAAAAATACCATTTAGAAGCAGGTACTTATTAAAACATTAATTTTTTGCTACGGCATATGGCAATCAGATCTAGAATAAATATTAAAAAAACGCATATGGGTTGCTTTTCAGTTGCTTTATGAATCCCTTTTCTTAAAACAAACATATTTCAGGTTAGCAAATACTACTACATCTTATATATACTTTAAATTTTTTGTTTTCCTTAAACATTCAGGGGCCACAGGTCCTTGGGGAGTCTATGCCAATTTACCAAACTGATTTGGAAGTACTGTGCTTATTAATATTTTTTTGCTTCAGATTTTTGCCAAATAAAATTTCTAACCACCCTGGATTTATCAATAGTTCCTTTAAAATATCCACCTGTTAATACTCTGTCTTAACTATTCCCATTAACTTAAATACTTGACTTAATTATCAGTTTTAATTGTGGTCCTATTTTACCCTAATTGGCTTTCTTGATATCATGCAATTATATACCAGAATAAACTATTTTTTTTGTTTCTCGTATTTTAAATTTTAAGCAAATGATTTTCAAGTTAGTTTCTGGGGCCAAAACGCGTTGTATCATCATATTAACTGCCCTGCATGGCAGACTCACTACTTACACATACTTACATAAACAGAGCAATTCCAGTATTAGCCATGGCATAAGAAAGCCCAAGGATTCCACTGCCCACAATCGCATTGCTCAGATTAAATACTGACATTCCAAAGGAAGTAGTACCTGGATGCTACATAGAGGGAAAACGATAACCAAACATATAACAATAATTAAATGGAGAAAACCAGCTTTGGGCAAGTTAGATTTGAAATCTAAAAGTAAAACTATTCTTTCACTCCATAAAGCCAGACACACAAATTATTTATTATTTTTAACTTACAAAGTCTGTTTCATACTTCTTTTTCCCCAAATTCGATTCAAGTAAAAAGTTCTGGTTTTCAGGATCCACATCTACATAATGGCTGCAGAAAAGAAAAAAGAAAAAAAAGAAAGAGAAAAACATCTTAAGTTGGATCGAAATAGACAATGGAACGCTTTAACACAAAACAGCCCTTTAGTTGTCACACACCTTCATGTAAATGCTTAAGTTTTAAGTAGGGGTCGACTTTCACGCCAGATACTGTCATTGCAATAAGACAACCGGAGACTCTTTCAGAGATCATTCTCCAAGTGCTACAAGAATTTAAGAAACAGAAGCAAAAGCCGCCTTTAAAGAAAGGACGGAACTTCTCCCACCTTTTCAGAGCGGCTTGCTTGGTGGGGTAGGAGTAGTTGAAGTCGCTGTTGGAACTGTAACTGCTGCTGTCCTCATCCGGGGAAATACTGAACCTTCCCACTTCGGCTTTCTTCATGCTGGGCACCGGGCGGAATCAGATGCTGCGAGTAACACTGGGCTCCTTTTGTCCTTCGCGTGCGCCGCCCCGCGCGTCCGCCCGCCTGCCTGCCTGCCTGCGGGCGAAGGTAGAGGCGGCGCGTCAGGACCCGCAGCGCCCGCCCAGCCCGCGTCACGTGACGCCGCCGGGCGGCGCAGCGCGGCTGATTCAGCCCCCGCCAGGCGAGTGGAAAAGTACCAGCCTCGCGCGTGCGGGGCGGGGGCGCGCTGAGGGGCGGAAAAGTACCGACGGCGAGCCGCGGAGAACAAAGATGGTCCCGCCGCGGCGCCGCGCCCGCCGAGGCCCCGCGCCCTTCGGACCCCAAAGACCCACGGCAGATTGTAGTATTTCAGCCTTTCCGCGATCCCAAGTCTGCGGGAGGGGTGCGGGGAGGTCTGTGGCTGCACTCCCCAGCCTCTCCGGTCGTGCACAAGCACGCAGGGCGCACAGCCCACCCAGGCATTGGCTAGGTGTGCATGCCGCCCAGGCGCACAGAGAGCTCCCGGCTCCCAGCACTTGAAACAGCAGTGCCGCGGAACCCGTCCTTTCATGCCCTGGGCCTCCGGAGGGGGAGGGGGGGGGGAATGCCCCTGCGGCCGTTAGCCCACCGAGGGGGCGGAAAGGGCAGACGGAGTCTCCGTCGAGCAGGGGAGAGTGACCGTCCCCGGGAGCGCGGCGGGTTTGTTTACACCGCACGCCCGTGCCCTCGAGCACTCCCGTCCACTGGCATGTGGCTGGCGAGCGCTAGCGCCGCCGGCCCCTCCTATGCCCGGAATGGCAACTGATGCAATATCGATCGCCGATTGTCAAACGTCCGCGGCCCGTTTTCCCCAACCGCGGCCTCTGCTACACTAAAAACCCAAACCCACCTCCGTGCCCCCGGATGTCAGACACCCTGGACTTCATTATTTTTATTCATGCAAACGAGTCACAAGACTTGCCGCAGCCAAGACGCGAGCCTGGCTGGCTCCCCTCCCCCTAACGGGAGAATGCGGTTCTGCTCCGGGCGGGCACGAGGCCCCCGCGCCGCGCACCCCGCCTGTCCGAAGGTGGGCGGCGACCCCCCGCTAGTGGGCCGGGGGATAAGGCCGGCCCTGCCAACCGCAATCGCCTCTCGGGGGGTCGGGGGGGGGGAACGACCCCCGCAGCTGCCTTCCCGCCGCGGCCCCTCCCCCACTCCCGCCGGGGCCTCGCTCGCGCCCTTTGCAGACCCCCCGCGCGCTGTTACCTCGGTGGTCTCCGCTCCCGAATCCCGGAATGTCACGCGAACTCCTTCGGTGGGTTTTTCTCAAACAAAAATCGTAAACAAAACAAAACAAAAAATCGCCCCCCCCAACAATAAGCAGGAAAAATAATTTTTAATAAAAAAGGGAAATGGCAAGTTGCCCCCCAATCGTGCGGCGTCCGCCGTCTCAGGGGAAAGGCGCGAGTGTGCGGGAACGCGTGGTCGGGCAGCGGGGGGTGGTGCGGGGCGAGACGCTCCGGGGCAGCGACGTATGGAGACTCCGGAGTGGCACCGGGAGCGGCGGGTTATAGCGGAGGACGCGTCAGTGGGCGGGGCGGGCCGGGCCGGGCTCGGGTGCTTCTTTGTGTATCAACAGCTCCTGTCCCCGCCCCCGGCCCGCAGAGCCCGCCCACTCGCGCCCCGCCCGCGGGCGCCCCCCACGCTCCGGAATGCCAGACCTTCTCTCTCTAGGTCCCCGCTCAGCCTGGGAAGATCCCCTCCACCCCACGGTTCCCTGTTCCTTTCTGCCCGGATTGGTCGCCAACATATGCGGTTGTCTTTAAGGAATCTTCTCCAAATTCCCCTCGGTCCGTGTTACCAGCAGCTTGCTTTCTACTCAAGGCATTTGGGGGGACGCATTCCGCGCACCCAACCCTTTCCTGCTTGTTGTTTTTATGATTTACATGGGATATCTTTTCCTTGCAAACTTGGGCTGACGCCGGCAGCAACGTGGTCTCCATGGTCGGTGTCTGTTCTCCTTCTTTCTTCTTCATCTGGACCTGCTTTCACTCTTTAGCACTATCCCGATTAGTTGGGGTGGCAACTCCGTTTCGGGATATCCTTTATGTATGAACATGGAAAACCCTACAAGGGGAAAAGCTACATCCTGAACAGCAAGCCCGATCCCTAGATAGGGGGCCCCGGTTGGGCGGGGCGGGGGGACGGCTATTCTAAAGAGGTGGTAGGAGTCCCCAGTTTTTACTTCGCACATTTCACTCATTCCACCCTCCCCATCCCCACCCCAATTTGAGTACCTCTCGCCCTCCGCGCCTTTCTTTCCCTGTATTTACAAAGGCGCTGCCTCCCTCGGGATGCGGGTCTGAGACTTCCGAGCCTGATCCTTCCGTTCCAGTCATGATGTGTCTTGCTGAGCCAGGCAACTCCGCTGTGGAATGCTCGGTGCTGCCGGAAAGGCAGGATCCGTCCTTTGCTGGAAATAAAAGGCCTCTTATGAGATATAAATGTTTGTTGAATGAATTAATAAACGAGTTTGACCTACTGCTCTTTTCCTTTTGGGGACGTGGGAGAGGACTGGGCAGGGCATGGAGGAAACGGTTGGGTGTGATGACAATTTTTGCTTTCAATGCCAAAACCCGGAGGTGTTGAACTGTCTTTTGTAATGGTTGTTTGATTCATGCTTTCAAAGGCCAAGCTGGGGCATATCTAATTCAAGTGGCTTCCAACTGAGGCCTGATGTGCTTGGGGTTTTGCTGTTATGCTTTGGGCTAGAATGCATGGAAAACAGTGCTCCTACCCACTTTTTGCGAAAGTGTACCACCAAAGGCTTGTTGGTAAGAAGTGTTATGATTTTGCTTTATGTTCAAACTAATGTTTTAGAAGAGCAGCATTTTTCAAACTGCAAAACAGGACCGAGTGGTAGATAGTGATGAATTCAGTGGATTGCCATGAGTTTTTTATTCTTTAATGCATAGAATTAAAAATAATCTGTATGCCATATATGGTGATGCTAATTACTATTCTGTAAAACTTTAATTTGATCATGCATACATATGTATATATTCTGAGTTATGACATAAAATGTATTTCTCACTATGGGTTGGTATCAAAGAATTTTGAAAGCTACTAAGAGCAAACCTATCCTAAGGCAGAAAAATAATCACAAATACTAGTGTCAACTCCGAATTTTCAGGACTGCATTGTCAAGGTAGATGGTTAGAGGTTTTTATGGGGCAGATAGTTATCTTCTGTAGAATTATTTGACTGTTACCATCTGAGAAAATAGAGTGGTTTTGTTTCCTGAGGGCTATAGCGAGTCCAGTGGACCTTCCCAACTTGTTAAACAGCTGATCTTCAAGACAATTCTCAAAATTCTATTTATCCAACGTCTCAATGTCCCTGAATTGGGCTTAAAGACTAAATTTGCTTCCCTCTACCCTCCATTTCCATCCAAATAGTTTTGTTCTCAGGTTGGCTTTCATGGCTTTCTTTGATCTGGCCCTAGCCTATGTTTCTACCTTTATCCCTCATTATTCCTCGTGGTCGCCAGCTTCTAAGATAGCTCCTAAGGAATCCCACCCACCTCCTAGTATTCATGCACATTTCCAGTCCCCTCTCCTTGAATAAAGGTTGAACCTAGTGATATTCTATTAAGCGTAAGTGATGGCATGTCACGTCTAGGATTAGGTTACAAAAAGACTCTGGCTTGCATCTTGCTCCCTCTTGCCCTCCCTCATTTGCTTTGAGGGAAATCAGCTGCCATCTTTGAACTGTCCGATGGAGAGGGCCAGGTGTCAAGGAACTGATGTGTCTGGCAGTAGCCAGGGAGAACCTGAGGGTTGCCTACAAACATATGAATAAGCTTGGAAGCTGACCTTGCTTGGTTGAACCTCAAGATGACTGCAGCCTTAGCTGATACCTTAGCAAGAGGTCCCAGCCCTCCCACAGAACAAAGTGATAATAAATGTTTGTTGTTTTAAGCTGCTAGGTTTTGGCATAGTTTATTACTTAGCCATAGATAACATACATTCCCCTTTATATACTTTATGCGTTTGCCAAAATGTATTGCTCAGTGTTCTCAATACAAATCATTTCCCATTCAAACTGGTCTCATTGCTTGGAGTGTTCTTCATACCTTCTCTTCCCTGCCATTACTATAAATCTAAAATTTGTCTTGCCTTTGAAGCCCTGCTTAAATATTAGACCTTTCATTTATTTTTGTTTATTTGATGCTCTCATTAGAAACTGATCTCATTCTACTTTGAACTTAGTGCTTTATAATTATCTTTTTGTGACACTTTCTAAAAAATCCTCACCTGAGGACATGTTTTCCTTCCATTTTAGAGAGAGAGGAAGGGAAAGAAGGTGGGGGAGAGAGAGAGAGAGAGAGAGAGAGAGAGAGAGAGAGAGAGAGAGAGAGAAACATTGATGTGAGAGAGAAACATCGATCAGCTGCCTCCCATAGACACCACAACCGGAGATCAATCCCATACCCTGCGTATGTGCCCTGACTAGGACTTGAACCCAAGACCCATCAGTGCTCAGGAGATGCTCCAATCAAGAGAGCAACACCAGCTAGGGATGTGGCACTTCTTTTTGCGTTGTCTGGGTACTAGATTTTATGTTAGGGTCTTTTCAGGGTAAAATCTGGTTAATCACACCCAGCCTGATCACTTATAAAAAGAAAGTACTTTTTCAGTATATGGATGAATTCAATAAGTTTTTTTCTTGATAGCATCTATCACCAACTGAATTATATTTATTTATTTACTCGTTTCTTGGTCTTTCTCACTAGAATGTAAGCTCCATGAGGGCAGGAATTTAATCTGCTTTCATCATTGTCAGCTCCAGCACCTAGAACAGCGTCTAACAATATACTGCAGGAGTAAATAGTTTTGAATTTCTCTAGGTCCAGGAGAAAACACATTATCTAATACAGGTTTCCACCCCCACCCTCACTCCATCCCCATTCGAAAGTAAAGCCTACCTATGAAACATTTGTAAGCCATTACGGCTTAAAGCAGTGTTTCCCAAAATTGGGCACATGCCCCACAGGGGGGCAATTTGATTTTTAAGGGGGGGGCAATTGAGAATGAGTTATTAACAGTGATTTTTTTGCATTTCTTATGGTTCTAGGGGCCTCATATACAGTATATAAATATATATTGTGACATATTTATGCATCAGTTCTCTATTATGTTTTGAAACTTTATTTGCTATATTTTTATATCACTTCATATTATTATTATTTTTTTTAATATAGTTTATTGATTTTTCACAGAGAGGAAGGGAGAGGGATAGAGAGTTGGAAACATCGATGAGAGAGAAACATTGATCAGCTGCCTCCTGCACACCCCTTACTGGGGATGTGCCCAAAACCAAGGTACATGCCCTTAGCCGGAATTGAACCTGGGACCTTTCAGTCCGCAGGCCGATGCTCCATCCACTGAGCCAAACCGGTTAGGGCATATTATTATTATTTTTTACAATTTCTTAGTGATTTCTCCTCAGTACTTCAATTGTCCTTTCGTTCTTTTATTTATCTCTTTCATGGATGCCACGTTTTTTGGAAGCTTGTTTAGACCAAGTTAATGGCCTTTTAGGCTTCCTCCACGTGAATAGGGGTTCACTTTTTGAATAATAAGAATTATATGTCACGAGGGAGGGGGAGGATTAGGATTTTAGAGAGGCTTAGGTGGGGCATGGCTAAAAAAAGGTTGGGAACCACTAGCTTAAAGCAAAGAAGCAATTACCATTAGTTTATATGCTGGTGCTGAGTGTAGCTCCCAGGGAAGGAGCTCTTGGGTGCCACTCTTGCTGCTTGGGATATGTAATGCCTCTATAACAGCTTGCTGCAAAACAAATGAAAGCTGTTTTCACTTTTGTCATAGAAGTGAAATCCTTTTTGAGTTCATTTCTGTTAGTGAAAACAGGTACTACTGTAGGTCTTTTGTAAAAGCGAAAAGGAGTAAGGTGAACGAACTTTTGAGAAGTGGGGATACCTTGTATGTCTGAAGGACATCTATTGCATCCAATAAGGGTATTGGCCAAAGCAGAACTCTTGATTTCCCTAGAAAACTGTTCTCCAAATTTTTAGTGTTTAAAAGACTAATACTGTCTTTCATGAAAGAGTTCAGGCCCCAGACCAGGGACTCATCTTGAGCTCTCTTTTTTCTCAATTATCCAGTCTATTAGCAAATTTTGAGGGCTCTGCCTTCAAAAAATTCAGAATCTTGCCAATTCTTACCATCTCCACTGCTTTGGTTCTAAAGCAAGCAACTATCACCTTTCTCCTGGTTCACTGCAAAATGCCATAACCTAACTCATCTCTGGGCTTCTCTACTTGGTGCTCAGGGTCCGTTCTCTGCCCAACAGTCCAAAAGATCTTCTCAGACATAAATCAAATCCCTTAGTTAAAGGGATATAAATTAGTTCCTTTATCTAAAGCCCTCTAGTGCCTCCTAATCTGAATAAAGTCCATATTCCTTACTCACTCTGGCTTCACTGGTTTTGTCCTTGCCCATCTCCTCAAACCTCATCTCCTACCATTCTTGTCCTTTGACCATGAACTAGCCATATTGATCTTTCTTCAGTCCCTAAAACACTTTAAGTTATTCACTTTACAGGGCTCTACACTTGCTGTTTCTTTCACCTAGAAATCCCCTTGTGTGGTTGACTTCTCATCACTTAAATACCACTTCCTCAAAAAAAAAAAAAAAAAATCTTCCTTGACCATCCCAGCAAAAGTTACCCCTTTCGTGCATTTCCTCATTGCCCTATTATATTTTTATTGCATTTTTTCATGATGTGAAAACATATTATTTAATCCTTATTTTTTTGCCTGTGATCTCCTCCCCTTTTCTGCATCTTTCTTACCAAACCCTTTTGGGAATGTTAACTTCATAAGGAAAAGTTTTTGTTTGGCTCAGCATTGAATCTTTAGTGCCCAAAACAGTGCCTGATATACAGAAGGAGTTCATTAATCTTAGCTGAACCAGTACATTTAACTTTATCCCTCAGTGCCTACCACATAATAAACTGAATAAACATTTGTTGTAATTGCTTGATGGTGGGAAAGCATAGGTTTTTCTTAAGCCCTCTTCTCTAAACCATAAGCATGAGAATTGAGTCTAAGACTTGCTTTCTAATGGCTTATTAGCTAATTAATATGACTCTTGGCTATGTACACAGCCTGACGTTATTGTTCAGAGAGTGCTATTCAAAATTCAAGTTTGGACACTGACATGGAGAAATAATAAAATTCTACCACCTAACCTCCTTCCCTCTTCAAAACACATTCTTCCCTTTATTCCAATGATTTCCATATTTTCTTAGTATCAATCTCTCCCAGGTTCCTCAATAAATTCCCCTCTCTATTCCTTTATATTATTCTTATAACTTTGTATATTATTCTTGGGATCATGGTTAGTAGGTACTCAAAAAATGAAGGTTTGTATTTTATCTTTTTAATGCAGCTCCCAAGTCCAAAGCAATAATATTAACTTTGGGAGCATCCTGGCAACTTTGGCATATTTTTCTGGTGTTGAAGAAAACTCAATTAAGTAGCAATTGCTGCGTAACAAATTACTCCAAAACTTAGTGGCTGAAACTCTCAAAGCTTCTCCAAATCAGACATTCAAGAGCAGTTCAGTTGTGTGTTTTGGTTTGAAGTCTCTTAGGAGGTTGCAGTCAGCTGACAACTATTCTGGTACTGGAAGATCTGTTCCCAAGGAGACTCACTCACATACTGGCAAACTGGTGCTGCCCACTTGGCTCCAATCCAAGAAGGCTTCTCCACAAGCTTTCTTTAGTGCCTCACAACATGGCCGTTGGCTTATCCCAGAGCAAGTGATCCAAGAGAGATCAAGGCAGAAGCTGTAATGTCTTTATAAACTAGCCTCAGAGGTCACACTTATTATATCTGCCATATTCTATTAGTCACAAAGGCAAGTCCGGATTCAATGTAGGAAGGTACTCTACGAAGACCTGAATACCAGCAGGTGAGGTCATTTGAGGGCCATCCTGGAAGCTAGTTGCTACAGACAGGTTGTCAGCAGCAAACTTTTAATTTACAAGAAACAATATGCAATAAAAAGTGGTTTAAATAATAAGGACACTTTCTATTTCATCTAATAGGAAGTCTACATATAGGACAATCCTAGGGTTAATTCTTGGCCTTCATAATCTCTTTCAAGACTAAGATCTCACCATCTTTTCACTGACACTTTTGGCATCCTGGAGATGTCTTCTGTCAGGGTCATAGGTTGGATGCAGAGGTTTCAGGGGTCATATGTAAATAGGACCACATCCACTGAAAAAGAAAGGATGTTAGTTCTGTGAGTCAATTTTATTATGAGAGATAATATGTCCTGCTGTAGATATCTCAGATCCTATTGGCCAGAATTGGGTAACATAGTCATGCATAACAAACACATTATATTGTGAATCCAGATGTTTGCAAACATTAATGTTCTGTAAGTGCACACCTCATTTTTCAGCCAGAAAAAGAAAATTATGGTACCCACAGAAACTCAAACTTAAAAAAAAATATGAATAGTTTTACATGTTAGTATAAACATATTCAATTCTGTCAGGACTGTAGAACTTCCCAGACTACCACTATTCTGGTTCTCTTATCTCCTCCCCAAATAAAGGGGAAAGGCATGGTTTGAATAACTACCTTTTGTGGTATTCAGCCATGGACCTTTTCATGTGACCCTGGAATGGTCCATTTTGCGAGATGTGGAATGTACTAATGCATGTGAACAAAACAGTGTCAGAAAAATGAAGAATTTATTGACTATGGTTCTTTCACGGAGTAAACTGACACCTGCTTTTAAGCAGTAAGTGGCTTGGAAAGTGAAATGTGAAAACAAAATCACAGATGTAAATTCTTACATATGTGCTTAGAGGTTAAGAATTTGCCAAGATTATACTAAGAATCGAGAATTAAGCTAGAAAACAAGATGTGTGTATACTTAAGACTCATGTGTTTTATTGAATAGTATCCTATGCACCATTCTTTTGGAAAATTAAATTTTTTTTCAAACTCTTACCCCAAATAAGGTAACTCAAAAACCCTTTATTTTTACGCTTCTTGTTAGTGGTGTCTTTTCTTGCCCAAAGAAATGACAGCGACTGAATGATGTGTTCTTTTCAAAATACTCTTACGATACAATGGACTTACTTCCTGGTTTTCACTTTCCCGACCTTTCTTTACCCAAGGCTGAAATAGGAATTTATTAACCTAACATACCTGCAATTCTGGTTCTTAGATGGAAAGCTTTTTAATATCTGGGATTGGTTCCGGGATCCTTACTCAGGTAAAACTCCCACAGTTTTTGGTTGAAATCTTTGGCACCTGGTGTCTGTTTAAGACACCTGCGTCCAATTCCAAGTCACTTCGTTGTGGGACACCTGGTGCTAATGCCACTGTCCAGCCCCTCTCCCACGCCAGCGACACGCACCGGAAATGACAGTCCAGAACCAACCCATCCTGAAACTGTTAAATGTTGTTTTCTTTCTTTTTAAAAAAATATATTTTTATTGATTTCAGAGAGGAAGGGAGAAGGAGAGAGAGATAGAACCATCAGTGATGAGAATCATTGCTTGGCTGCCTCCTGCACGCCCCTCACTGGGGATGGAGCCTGCAACCTGGGCATGTGCCCTTCACCAGAACGGAACCGGGGACCCTTCAGTCCGCAGGCCAAGGCTCTATCCACTGAGCAAACCGCTAGGGCTAGATGGGTTTTTCTTGAGGGAACCACGTGCATAGCACACCCCGTTTGAGTGACGTATTGGCATTGTGCAGCCATTTGTCACCCTGGGTGGATGAAGTCAACTCCCCAAAGTTGCTGTCTCAGGAACACATTATATCCGTGGCTGGACACACTAAGTGAGGGGTGTTTACAGGATAGGGAAGAGAAGGTGTTTATTTTCCTGGTGGTTCAGGGGGGTAAGTAAAACAAACACACCAAACTGGGCCGGGCACAGGCTTTGTTTGAACCACAGAGCAGTGCGTTCAGGGAGTGGAAGACACAGCGTCTCTCCGAGACGTCTATCTAGTCTAGCCCCTTTGTCTACATCCGCCGGGGGCCGTGGCGGTGCCCCAGTCAGGCTATCGGAGGCAGCGGGGCCCAGGGAATGGCAACGCCCAAGAGGCGAGGGCGGAGGCGCCGACGCCGCTCCTTTCCTCTCAGGATGCCAGCAGCTCCTCGCGGGGTCGGGGGGCAAGGCCGCGGGGCAGCCGCAGCTCCAGGGAGGGGCGCGAAGGAAGCGAGGGCAGCGGGTCCAGGGACAAGCGCGGAGCGGCGCCAGCCCGGGGTCTGCAGCGGGCGGGGCATGCGCAGTGTACCTGGGTGGGGGTGGGGACCCGACCCGGCTTTCTGAGGGGAGGGGCCGGGGGGGGAGTGAGGGGGTGGGCGGGGCCTCCGGCGCGCAGCCCCTAGGTGTCCGGAAATTTGCTCCGGGCCCACGTGACCGTGATTCACCAAGCACCGCCCCTCGAGCCCGGGAGAGGAGTGGACGAAGCGGGAAGAGGCCGCGGAGAACGGGGGGAGAGAGTGTGTGTGTGTGTGTGTGGTGGGGGGACCGAGAGAGGAGTGGGGGGAGGGAAGCGAGACCGGAGAGAAGAGGGGGTGGCGGGAAACGAGGCGAGCGGAAGCGCGGGCCTTCCGCTCAGCCCCGCGGCGAGGGAGCGAGGCGCCTGGGAGCGTCCCCGTCGTCTAGCCTCCGCCCGCTGGGAGGCTGCCAAGTGCGCGCCGGCTACCCGCCCGCGACGCGGAAAACCTCGAGAGCCCCAAAACGTCAGGGCGAACTCCGGGGTGCTTTGAGGAAAGCCGCACCGGGGCCTCGAGGGCCCGGGAGTTTTCGCGGCCGCGCCGCGCCGCTGGGGATGCCCGGCTCGGGAGCGTGCGGCCTGGGCACCGAGCACGCCCTGCTGGCACCGGTCCGTGCCCGTGGACGTGGCTCCTTACGTGGAGAACGGCGACTGTGGGGAGCGAGCGCCGGAGGGAGGGACCCGAGGGCGAGGCCTGGGCCGGCGTCTGTGCCCGAAGGCACCAGCATCCGCCCGCTGCCCGCCCCGACCCCGGAGGAAGGCCTCGAGGTGTGCGGTGCAGATGGCTCCCCGTTAGGGTAGCGGAAAGCCCAAGATGTCCGTCCTCTTCTGTGTTGGGAAGATAAGACACAAACACCCCACCCGCATCTGCTCTTGTCAAGAATCGTTTGTTACCGTCGTCTGTTGACCACCCCGAGTCCTTCTACGTTCTTTCTAGCAACAGTGTCCTTTTCCTCAGGTCATTCCACCAAAGTCTTTGGGTGCAAATTCAAAAACACAACCGAACACGAGCCTGAGTGAGCAAGTGCAGGTCTTTCTGTCTTTGTGGGTTTGCTTCCCAGGCCCTTCTCCCTCATTCCCACCCGGAGGCCAAGTCTCGTGCAGGGAATGCGGCCGAACCTGCCGGAGGCCCCGCATCTTCCAGGGTTCACCTCGGACTGGAAGCATTTGTGTTGTTTTCCCCTGGGCTTCTGCAGGGAGGGTTAGTGTAATGAATAAGAATAGCTCGTGTTGTTTATAAACACATTGACTATTCAGGGGTGACCACCTGTGTGAGGTGGGGGCTGGTGTTCCGTCGTCTCTCTCACCGTATTTCTTCCAGGTAGGAAATCGAAGCCAGGACCAGTTAGATAAAGCCCAAGGCCACCCCGCCTGCAAGTGCAGGAAGTGGAGTTTGAACCCAGATTGTCCAAGGTAAACCCCATGCTAGGATCACGATGCTATCGAAATTCCCCATTAACAAACGTCATTGCATTGGAATAGTAAAGTTACATTTTGGTGGGATTCTTTTTTTATTTACTTAGCCTTCCTGAAATTTATTTTGGGGAGATGTCTAAATTTAGTTTGGATAGGAAACCACGCACGATTTGAAAAAGAAACTCCTGTGATAAAATCATGCATTCCAAACTAGTATGACATTTTTCTTGTCTGTAAGATTATTGAAATATTTGCCCTAGGAACTTAATTTTTTCAGGAGAAATTTTTGTGGTCATATTCCTTTAGCCCCTAGTGTACAATGAACCCTCCAGGGAAATGACAGCGAGGCTCTTCATTTGTCAGTGTTCAATAACTATATATTGGCCCTAGCCGGTTTGGCTCAGTGGATAGAGTGTCGGCCTGCGGACTAAAGGGTCCCGGGTTCGATTCTGGCCAAGGACACATGCCTGGGTTGCGGGCTCGATCCCGGGTAGGGAGCGTGCAGGAGGAGGCTGATCGGTGATTCTCTCTAATCATTGATGTTTCTATTCCTCTATCCCTCTCTCTTCCTCTCTAAAAACCAATAATGTATGTATATATATATATATATATATACTGAAATGTACCCAGAAGTGAACACCTTGAAAATGTCTATGACATGATGCAAAGGGAGTTTGGAAAAGAAACATAAATATTGGATAGATTCAGTAGGCAGACACTATGTTTTTTCTTTCTTTCTGAAACCTTTTCTGCCCTTGAAACCGTTTCCCAGCTCTCCAAGACTGGGTTAGAAGCCTCTTCTATGGCATCTGAGTCTGCTTCTGTGGGGGACTCATCACACTGTATTCTCATTGCTTGTTCACCTGGCTCTACCCCCAGGAGATTCTTAAATTTCTTGAAGAGCAGGCATTCTGTCCTGTTCAATAGTATGTCCCCAAAGCTCAGCATAGTTGTTTGTCCTAAAATAGGAGCTCAGCAATACTGTGTGGTTAAAAGGATGAGTTTATTGGTCAGCCTTATCTTGTTAGGATGTACTGAATTGGGATTTAACAGAAACCATGAGACTAGCCAGAGGTCTGAGATATATATTTTGTTTTAGTGTGTATATATTCTGTTGCCCATTTGTTATTTTGCACATAATTTTTTGATGTTTATTAAATAAGAGCAAAAACAACCTGAAAAATTTTGTGCTGGTTAGCTAACTTTATTTCAGCACTCAATTTCAGAGTCTTAGCCACAGCGTTAATCCTGACTTCACAGTTTTGGGACTTCAGAATGATAGGATCATGGGATTTTTTTTTTTTACTGCCAAAGGAAACCTTATAACTGCTCTGTCCAATACATAACTACTAGACATGTGAAGCTATTGAAATTAGTAAAAATTAAATAAAAAACGAAATTCCTTAATAGCATTAGTTACTTTTCAAATGCCCAATAGCCACATGTGACTAGTAGCTACTCTATTGGACAGCACTGACATAGACATTTCTATTATTGCAGAAAGTTCTATTCTACAAAGCTGATAAGTAACTAAAAAAAGGTAAGAGGGCATAGTTTTAAATATGTTTTTTAAAAATTGATTTCAGAGAAAGAAAGGGAGATGGAGAGAAACATCAACATGAGAATAAAACATCAATCAGCTGCCTCTTGCACATCCCCTACTGGAGATCGAGCCTGAAATCCAGGCCTGTGCCCTGATGGGGATTCCAACTGTGACCTCCTGGTTCATGGGTCCATGCCAACCACTGAGCACACCAGCTGGGTGATGGCATAGTTTTATTAGCTTAAATATATTACTACTAGTGGCCCGGGGCACGAAATTTGTGCACTGGGGGGGTGGGGGGGTGGTCCCTGTGGGATCGGGCCTAAACCAGCAGTCGGACATCCCTCTCGCAATCCGGGATCACTGGCTCCTAACCACTCACCTGCCCGCCTGCCTGATTGCCCCTAACCACTCTGCCTACTGGCCTAATGGCCCCCAACTGCCCCCCTTCTGTCTTGATCACTCCTAGCTGCCCCCCCTCTGCTGGCCTGATTGCCCCCAACTGCCCCCCCTTGCTGGGCTGCTTTCCCCCAACTGACCCCCCCTGCCGACCTGCTTGCCCCCAACTGGCCCCCACTGCCATCCTGCTTGCCCCCAACTGCCCCTCCCTGCTGGCCTGTTCACTCCCAAATGCCCCCCCTTCCCCGCTGGCCTGATCACCCCCAACTGCCCTCCCCTTCTGGCCTGATCGCCCTTAACTGCCTCTGCCTAGGCCCTGCCACCGTGGCTTTGTCTGGAAGGATGTCTGGAAGGTCTCCCAGTCTAATTAGCATATTACCCTTTTATTAGTATAGACTAGGGGCCCAGTGCACAAAATTTGTGCACTGGGTGTGTGTGTGTGTGGGGGCGGGGGGAGTGTCCCTCAGCCCAGCCTGCCCCATCTCACATACTGGGAGCCCTCAGGCGTTGACCCCCATCACCCTCCAATCGCAGGATCGGCCCCTTGCCCAGGCCTGACGCCTCTGACAGAGGCGTCAGGCCTGGGCAGGGGACCCTCATTTCCCCCGTCACTGGTTCTGCCCCCAGCCCAGGCCTGATGCCTCTGGCCCAGGCATCAGGCCTGGGCAGGGGACCCCCAGACCCCTCCGATTGCTGGCTCTGCCCCTTGTCCAGGCCTGATGCCTCGGCCAGAGGCGTAGACCCCCATCACCCTCCGATTGCCTGATCGGCCCCTTGCCCAGGCCTGACGCCTCCGCCAGAGGTGTCAGGCTTGGACAGGGGACCCCCATCTCCCCCCGATCACTGGCTCTGGCCCCCGCCCAGGCCTGAGGCCTCTGGCCCAGGAATCATGCCTGGGCAGGGGACCCCCATCTCCCTCTGATCGCTTACTCCACCCCCCGCCCAAGCCTGACGCCTCTGACCCAGGCTTCAGGCCTGGGCAAGGGGACCATCATATCCCCCCAATCCCCGGCTCCGCCCCCCACCCAGGCCTGATGCCTCGGCCAGAGGAGTTGACCCTCATCACCCTCCGATCACCAATCACCGGATCGGCCCCTTGACCAGGCCTGAGGCCTCCGGCAGAGGTGTCAGGCCTGGGCAGGGGACCCCCAGGTGCAGTGCCCTGCGATCCTGGGCTCCGCTTTAGGCCCAGGCAAGGGACCCCCAGCTCCCGGGACTGCCAGCTTCGACCGTGCCCAGCTCCCATCGCTGGCTCCACCCCTACTTCTTGCTATCACTGGCCAGGGCGGAAAAGGCACCTGATTCTCCGATCATGGCTGGGGGGCAGGGCAAAGGCGGGGCCGCCTTTGCCCTGCCCCCCAGCTCTTAGCTCCCCCCTGGGTTTCCGATCACTGTCAGTGGCAGGGGGCTTCTTCCTGCTTTCCCTTTCGCCTCCCTGCAGTGTGCCTACATATGCAAATTAGCCGCCATCTTGTTGGCAGTTAATTTGCATATAGCCCTGATTAGCCAATGAAAAGAGTAGCGCCATACGCCAATTACCATTTTTCTCTTTTATTAGTGTAGATTACTAAAAAATATTTTTTTAATATATTTTATTGATTTTTTACAGAGAGGAAGGGAGAGGGATAGAGAGTTAGAAACATCGATGAGAGAGAAACATCGATCAGCTGCCTCCTGCACATGTCTTACTGGGGATGTGCCCAAAACCAAGGTACATGCCCTTGACTGGAATCGAACCCGGGACCCCTGAGTCCGCAGGCTGACGCTCTATCCACTGAGCCAAACTGGTGCTGGCACTAAAAAATATTTCAGATTGCTTAGCAGTTCTACATACAAAGAACAAAACATTTATATTTCATATAGGATAAAATTTTCTTCCTTAACAGTTGTGTTTAAATTAATACACATTTAAACATATTCAGAACTGATGGTTCCAAGGGATTCCTCTTTGTGTTCCCTTAAAGTGAATATTCATCCCAATTAAGTAGAGAATCTTAATTTTTTTCTCTTTAAAAATACTCTAATCAATTTGCATCACTGAACAAGTTCGACATTCATTAGATTCAGCTGTGTATTTTAAGCTAGCACGATTGAGAAACTAAAACACTCAGTAATGTTGGTAAAGGACAAGTGCCAGATAGTTTTGGACTGACCAAATATATATGTAATGACATCACACATGCAATACAGACAGTTCTCAGTTTACAGACACTCTTCAGAAGCAGCCCAACTATAAAACATGCTGGTGTACTTTCTTTAAACTCTGGTAGAACAGTGTCACCAAGGTAGCCATTGTACAAACAAATTAATAAAAAAAAAAAAAATTATATATATATATATATATATATATATATATATATATATATATATATTTTCTTGGAATTTCTTAGAGAATGTATAGCTTGAGTTGTAGAGGCAATAAAGAAGCTGTGAAAAACCCGGGGGAATTAGTAGAGGTTATTAGTAGAGCAGATTTGCTTAAGTGGTAACCCCCTGACAAAAATAGTCTAGTTCCATCTTTCCCCACCAGGCCCGCCCATTTTTGCTGAGTTTTTCTCCCATTCCCCTAGTCTTTTAAAATTCTCTGATTTCATTTGTACTCCATTTTCAGTTCTATCAATTCACAGTTTTCTGGTCTTGGGCAAGTTTGGTAGCTTCTCTGAGCCTCAGTTTCCTAAATTATAAAATAGGAATAATACCATGCTGGTTGTCAAAAATTAAAAGAATTTATTTGAAAATACTTTATAGATTAGAAAACTAATATAAAAACAAAGGATTATGAGTGTGTATATTAATAAAACTCAAGAATACCCCCATCCCCAAGGTTAAATGGCCATCAGTCTTGTGCATATGATGGGAATCTGGTCTATCCGAATATTTAAGCCATTTGATGGTTTGAAAGTTCTTGGTGGGGTAGGGGATAGGTGTTCTGGGAAGTGGAAGAGAGATTTTACAAAGGAGTTGGTAGGCTGTGAGAGAAAATAGTTGAAGATGTGTAAGGAGTTTGAGTAAATACCACCTTTTCCTTTAAGAAATGAATGTAATTGCTTGCATTTTCTACTTCCTTCTTCTGTTTCATTGATTATTCTTAAGGCTAAAGTTTCTGCTTTACATTCTAATTCATCTGACATAGCGTGTTTTTAAAAACGTAGCGTTGCTTACTTTGATTTTCCTGTAGTCTTTTGCTGATGAAGATTCTGTGAAGGGCAAATTCAAAGTGCAGCTGACTGCCACAGCACAGGGTGGAAAGGTGATGGTTGTGGTTATGGGATGGGGGCTGGGAAGCTATACCTTTAGCCCTCAGAGAAGCAGTACCAGTCACAGACACTTGCTGGCCATAGGCAAAGGCAGTAGTTAGAGCAGACCAATTCAAACTAAACCAAGCAAAAATAAACAAACAAAAATGGGGGAAGAGGGAAAAGGAAAGAAAAAGAAAGGGAGGGGGCGGAAGAGGGGGAGGGGGAGAGTGGGAGAAGTAACAGGGGAGTAGAAGTGGGTGAAGAGAAGAGGAAGGACACCAAAGAAAATGATGGATAAGATCAGAGTTCTAAGCACAGTACATGTATTAACTCATTGAAGCCTCAAGACAACCCTATGGGGAAAGCACTATTATTATTATCTCCATTTGATACATGAGGCAATTGAGGTCCAGAGATGTTGAGCAACTATTCTCAAAATCACATAGCTCCTAAGTGGTAAAAATGGGACTTGAATTTAGCCATTCTGACCCTGGAGTTTGTAATCTTAACTACTATTTAATAGTTCTCAAACTTCCTGGTCTTAGGACCCCCTGCAACCCTTCCTGTACTTTTAAAAATTATTGACAACCACAAAGAGTTTTGTTCAGGTGGGTTATATTTATTGATATTTACCATATTAGAAATTAAAACATTTAATTCATTAAAAAACAATAAATGCATAATGTGCTAACAACATTTTATTATTTTTATTTTATTATATTTATTTTATTATTTTTTATTGAATTTATTAGGGTGACATTGGTTAATAAAATTATACAGGTTTCAGCTATACAATTCTACAATACATAATGTGTATATTGTATTGTTTACTACCCCAAGTCAAGTAAAGGGGAATAAATGGTGATGGAAGGAAACTTGACTTGGGCTAACATAATATTTTAAAGTAAAAATAGCTATATTTTTCAAAATAAAAAAAAGGGAGAAGAATGTCATTGTTTTACAGTTTTGTAAATTTCTGCACTATTGTAAACCTCTTTTGGTGTGACAATGATTAATAAGAGTGGAGGAAGTACGAGAAACTGAGAGTATAAATGATGGGCACTCAAGGCTTGTCTCAGTGAGCACCCCAATGTGGCCTGAATGAGGAAGACATGATAACTAAAGACTTGTTTCTGAATAATATAGAGCAACATCTGAATTTTTATGCCTAGTTTAATCCTCAATAGGTGTTTGGGTTCTTTCTGTATACTTTTAAACATATATATTTACACACAGATTTGTATATATATATACTAGAGACCTGGTGCACAAAATTCATGCATGGGGGATGAGGGTCCCCTCAGCTCAGCCTGTACCCTCTCCAATCTGGGACCCCTTGGGGGATGTCTGACTGCCAGTTTAGGCCCGATCCAGGGATGGGGCCTAAACTGGCAGACAGACATCCCTCTTACAATCCGGGACCACTGGCTCCTAACTGCTCACCTGCCTGCCCGCCTGATTGCCCCTAACTGCCCCCTCCTGCCAGCCTGATCACCCCTAACCGCCTCTGCCTGCCTGCCTGCCTGCCTGATCGCCCCTAACTGCCCCCCCTGCTGGCCTGGTTGCCCCCAACTGCCCCTCTGCCAGAGTGGTCACCCCACGCAGCCTGGTGTTCAGTCGTTTGGTCGTCCCTCACTAACCCCCTTGCTGGCGTGGTCACCCCACGCAGCCTGGTGTTCAGTCGTTTGGTTGTCTCTCACTAACCCCTCTGCAGGCCTGGTTGCCCCACACAGCCTGCTGTTTGGTTGTCCGTTGGTTGTTTCGGTTGTGATGGCCTCTGGCTTTTTATATGTTAGGATATTTGAAGGTCGGTAAAAACTGAGTCTAAAAAAGATTCTGAATTGGAAGGGATTCTTGAGATTATCTGACTAACTCTTAATTTATTGAAGGAAATAGCTGAGGCAGGGTAGGAAAACAATTTATTGCTGGTTGAACTGCAGATTAGTGGCAAGACTGCTGGTAGAACCCAGGTTTCCTGTTTTTTTATTCCATAGAATTAATGAATCTAATTATTCAGCCATTAGAGAAATCTATTTCCAACAGGAAACTCATGAATTGACAACCATATAATCTACTAGAGTTCTGGTGCACAAAATTTGTGCACTGGGCGGTGGGGGGTCCCTCAGCCTGGCCTGCGCCCTCTTGCAGCCCATGGCCCTTAGGGGATGTCTACCTGCTGGGGGAGCGGGCCTAAGCTGGCAGGCAGACATCCCTCTTGTAGTCCGGGACCCCTTGCCACTTACTGCCCACCTTCTCGCTGCTCCTTACTGCTCAGCTCACTGCTCCTTAGCACTGCTGTGGAGGTGGGAGAGGCTCCCGCCACCACTGCTGCGCTCACCAGCTGTGAGCCCAGCTTCCGGCTGAGCACCGCTGCCCCTGTGGGATCGCACTGACCACCAGGGGCAGCTCCTGTGTTGAGCGTCTGCCCCCTGGTGGTTATCAACCAGTCGTTCTGGTCATTCTGCCATAATGGTTGCTTAGGCTTTTATTATATAGACTAGAGGTCCAGTGCACAAAAATTTGTGCACTCGGGGGGTGGGGGGGTTCCTCAGCCCAGCCTGTGCCCTCTCGTAGTCTAGGACCCCTCGGGAGATAACGACCTGCTGGCTTAGGCCTGCTCCCGGGTGGCAGAGGGCAGGCCCAATCCCTAGGTGCAGCCCCTGGTTGGGCTCAGGGCAGGGCCGATTAGGGAGTTGGGGCGCCGCCCCCTGTCCTGCACAGAGCAGGACGGATTGGGAGGTTGCGATGCCACCCTCAGTCATGCTCAGGGTAGGGCCGATTGGGGGGTTGGGGCACCGCCCCCTGTCACTCACAGAGCAGGGCCCATCAGGGGGGTTGGGGCTCTGTACCCTGTCATGCACAGAGCAGGGCCCATCGGGTTTGGGGAGCTCCCCCCTGTCACGCACAGAGCAGGGCCGATCAAGGGGTTGAGGAGCTCCCCCCTGTCACTCACAGAGTAGGGCCGATAGGGGAGTTGGGGCGCCACCCCCTGTCACACACTGAGCAGGGCAGATCAGGGGGTTAGGGCGCCGCACCCTGTCACACTCAGGGCAGGGCCGATGGGGAGGTTATGGCTCTACCCCGTCACACACAGAGCAGGGCCTGTGGAGGGGGGGTTGGGGCGCCGCCCTCTATCACCCACAGAGCAGGGCCGATCAGGGGGTTGAGGTGTCGCCACTGTCACACTCAGGGCAGGGCCGATGGGAAGGTTATGGCTCTACCCCGTCACACACAGAGTAGAGCCCGTGGGGGGGGGGGGAGGCGTTGGGGCACCGCACCCTGTCACACACAGAGCAGGGCTGATCAGGGGGTTGGGGCGCCGCACCCTGTCACACACAGAGCTGCAGGGCGATCAGGGGGTTGGGGAGCTCCCCCCTATCAGGCACAGAGCAGGGCTGATCAGGGGGTTGGGGCACCTTCCCCTGTCCCGAACAGAGCAGGGCAGATAGGGAGGTTGTGGCCCCGCCCCCTGTCACACACAGAGCCGCAGGGCAATCAGGGGGTTTGGGTACTGCCCCCTGTCACGCTGATCCCCGTGTCGGGAGGCCTCGCGGCTCCGCTGATCCCAGTGCTGGGAGGCATATTACCCTTTTACTATATAGGATAGAGGCTTGGTGGACGGGTGGGGGCTGGCTGGTTGGCCCTGAAGGGTGTCCTGGATCAGGTTGGGGGTCCCCACTGGGGTGCCTGGCCAGCCTGGGTGAGGGGATGATGGCTGTTTGCAGCTGGTCATACACCCTTCAGGGTGAGGGTCCCCACTGGGGTACCTGGCCAGTCTGGGTGAGGGGCTGAGGGCTGTTTTCAGGCTGGTGGGTGACTGAAGCTCCCAACTGCTCCTTTTTTTCTTTTTTTTTTTTTTATTCTGGGCCAGCTTTAGCTCTGGCTCCAGCTCTGAGGCCTCTGCTGCTGAAAGCAGGTATCTGGTTTGTTTGGGTTCTATAATCGAAACACTGTTTCAACTCCAGCTCTGAGATCCCGGCGGGCTGAAAGCAGGTTTCTGGAGTTTTGTTTAGCTTCTATATTTGTAACAATGTTTCAAACTGCAAGCTCAGAGGCCAGCAAGGCAGGCGGGGAACGTTGGAGTCCTCTGTCACTGAAGCAAGCAAGCCTCATATTAACTTCAAGCTGCCTGGCTGCCGGCCGTCATCTTGGCTGGCAGTTAATTTGCATATCGCCCTGATTAGCCAATGGGAAGTGTAGCGGACGTACGGCTAATTACCATGTTTCTCTTTTATTAGATAGGACTAGAGGTCCGGTGCATGACATTTGTGTACTCAGGGGGTGGGAGAGGTTTCTAAGCCTGGCCCTTTAGCAGTCCAGGGCCCTTAGGGGATGTCCGACTGCCAGCTTAGCCCTGCTCCCCTGTGCACGTCATAGCGACTGGTCGTTCAGCAGTTCGGTCGATTTGCATATTACCCTTTTATTATATAGGATGGTACATTCACATGCTTCATCAATGCCATTGTGAAAAATTGCCCTTCTCCTCCCCAAATTGCCTCTCCCAAAACGTCTTGGTCTCTTTCATATTTTGTTAGGACTCGTTACAACTTCTTGCTTATTGCCTTTTGTTTCACAAGTACTGTTGCAGAGAATAGGGGATTGATATTGGAAAGAGGTTAAGAATATGAGAAGGAGCAGTTCAGAGCCATCTGAGAACACTGATTGGCCAGTCCCTGTTATCTGCAGGATCTGCTTTTCTTAAGGATGAGCATATTTTGGTCCACAGGTCTCCAAGACAAGCACATTCCTGCCAACAGCATCCTTGGACAAGCTGTTCTGGAATTTGAACTTGCTACTGAAAAGGGGTTAAGTCCAGGACACACACACTCATTTCAGTGGGGGGTGAGCCATAGTTGGCTATGTTCGCACCTCATTATACAACAGTTCCAGGATAAAGTGATTCCAGATGTGCTCTCAGCAAGTACCTAGTACTTATGTGTTTAACCCATTAGGCTAAAATGTACTTTCTGAATTTTGGAGAAGGCAGAAGTTAGTTAACTAACTAGTAATTCCTAATAGCTTTATAAAGGTGATTCTAAATTGGCTGTAATTTGCAGTGTGCTTCATGTTATGTGATTATAATGATATGAAGCATATATTTACATATACATACTATATCACACATACATACTAGTATATCTTTGATCATAAGTTCACTTTTGGGTGCTGGTTCAGTAATCATTAAGTTCCTTTTCCTTAGAAGTTTCATTTAGAAAAGTTGAGAGAACATGTGTCTGAGAAATAATCTGGTTTCCTTCCTTTGGTCAGTGGTCTAATATGTGCTTGTGATTCTGAAAAGTAAATGTTATGGGGAAGTCCTGGTTAAAGATTTCCTTCCCTCTACACACATTTTAAAACACTATTTAAAAAGTTTTATGTCATAAGCTTTGTAACCTGAATTGACAAAGGAGTTGAAAAGAAAAGGTGCTGAATGCTTTCTCTGACAAGTCAGATTATTATTATATTTTTAAAATATATATATTTTTATTGATTTTAGAGAGGAAGGGAGAGGGAGAGAGAAACATCAATGATGAGAGAGAATCATTGATCAGCTACCGCCTGCACGCCCCACACTGGGGACTGATCTCGCAACCCTGTCATGTGCCCTGACACGTAATCGAACTGTGACCTCCTGGTTCATAGATTGACACTCAACCACAGAGTCATGCCAGCTGGCCCAGATTATTAAGAGTATGGGATTTTGTGTCACTTGGCTCTGGAAGGTAGGGAGCTGAGGTGAACATTTTGCTTTAAAATATTTCTGTTTTGTCTGAAGAAATTATGTTTTCTATTTTTTAAAAAAATATATTTTATTGATTTTTTTCAGAGAAGAAGGGAGAGGGATAGAGAGTTAGAAACATCGATGAGTAAGAAACATCGATCAGCTGCCTCTTGCACACTCCCCACTGGGGATGTGCCCACAACCAAGGTACATGCCCTTGCCTGGAATCGAACCTGGGACCCTTCAGTCCACAGGCCGACGCTCTATCCACCGAACCAAACCGGTCAGGGCATGTTTTCTATTAAATACAAAGGAAAACTTCTAAGCTGGTCTCTGCTTATTTGAGAACATTGCAACCTAATATGCTCCTCTGATACGATATTAAAAAGTCTTTTTAAAAATTTAGGTATGGCCTCAAGGACCACAACATTCAACCAGTGTGCTGTAATAATTTATTTTTTTAACCTATAGAGAATTTTTGTGAGTTATTTGAGCCAAACTGTCGACAATTGCCAGTAAAAAATCTCAGTAAGTTGAGATAATGCTCCCCAGAATTTTTAAAACATTCAATACTTGACTATTTAGTCAGGGGCACTGACCTCTTCTCCCTTAGATTGTCAAATTAAAAAAAAAAAGTCAACAGCCAATACAATAATAGCTGTCTGGTGTGAATGAATCAAAATTATACCTATTTTTTTTGTCAGATTGGCAAAAATATATATTTTGGCTTACCATAGAATTTTAGTGGTAATTGGTCTATGAGCCATGAGATGAAAAAGGTTGAAAATTGCTGAACTAGGGCATCATTCACTGAGTGGGAATATTAGAAAACATATTCTTCAGAGTTATCTCCTTTGTTGTAACTAGTGTGACAACTACAGCAAGGCAATCTAGATATGAGCATGGATTCCAGATCCAGACTGTCTAATTTGGTTCCTAGTTCTGCTTTTTACTAGCTGTGTGCTTCCATTTTCACAAATGTAAAGGATGAATAATAACTGGTGAGGACTTAATGAGTCTGTACTTGTAAGGAAAGTACTTAGAACTATGCCTAGCACATATAAGCACTATGCAAGTTTTAGCTTAAATAAAAAATCTCAGAATTTGTCTTTGCCATGTCAAGTGTTAACATATCACTAGTTAAAATTAAAAGAAAAGTGATCTTTAGGATTAAACCTCTCTTGTGAAACACCTAGGTGCCTCCATGCATCTGGAGCTAAAGTTGGAAGATAAGAAGGTGAGGAAAGTATAGATAGTAGAGTGTGAATGCCATTGCTTAAAGCCTCATACCGGGGCCTTGCTAGATAACGATTTGTTGACGTTATTTCCAATTGGGGATAAAGACCCTTGGTGTTACCCATCAGCCAGAGATGGAATTTAGTCTGTGTGTGAGTTGTTAAGCATTGTAGTATAATAATGTGAAGGGCTTATCCTGGAGGAAATGAAAAAGTTGTCATTTAGGGAGTCAGTACTGAGGCAGCCATGTAGGGCCGCCAGTCTATATGACAGTTAGCCTTGTGATATTGTAGCCCTTCAGACTCACCTGGCCTTTGATCTGGAGAAGGCTTTTCTTCCTCCTGGCTCACAGTCCCATCTCAGGGTGTAAAGCTTGACAAATAGAGTACAGACTGGTTTTCAGTCCCCACCACCTCCTCCACCCACGATTTGGAGCACTACACACACTGCACATTGAATATGGTAGCCCAGAAGACAGATTTTTGACTATTCTGTGCTTTTTTAGCTCAGGAGATACGTTGTTCATTCTTAGTTTATTTATATAGTTGAAACTGGGGAAGAGACAGTTCAGTGGTTTTAGTCATTGAATCCAATAGGCAGTTGCTAAATATTACTAAAATAATCCACCAGCATCTGGCTGATAGTCCAAGACTGTTTTCTATCAGAGGTATTAAGTCACTTAATTTAGGGTTACGGTCCTGGTGAACATTATAAGAGTTTAAAAATGAGGAGAAAGGCACTAGAATATTAGACCCTTGTAGTCATAAATCACATTTCTGCAATGCCATTGGTCCTTTTCTCTACATGCACTTATTAAGATGATGCATTTTATTTCCAATGGTTTGCAAGCTGTAACTTAAAGATCGAGTGCTCTTAGAAGGCCCTGGATAAAAAACTGTCAGTCATTTGACATAGAATCATGTCAGGAGTGGTCTCACAAGATTTGTGGATTTTGGCCTCTCTTGTTTTTCATTCAACATTTATTTTCATTATTATCCACAGTTAAATTCCTTATTGGACATGCATTAGATTAAAATCACATTAAAATTTGGACTTCAACCAAATATAGCAGAAAGTTTTAATTCTTTGACATTACCTCCCCAGATTCTTATATTACAACTAGAGGCCTGGTGCACGAAATTCATGCACTGGGGGTGGGGGGATGGGTATCTCTCAGCCTGGCCTGCGCCCTCTCACAGTCCAGGACCCCTAGGGGGATGTTCGCCTGCTGACTCAGGCTCGATCCCCTTGGGATCCCAGGCAGTCAGACATCCCTCTAGCAGTCTAGGGTTTTTGCAGTCTGGGACCCCTCACTCCTTACCGCCTGCCTGCGGTGGAGACAGAGAGGCTTCCGCCACCACCGCTGTGCTCACCAACTGTGAGCCTGGCTTCTGGCTGAGCGGCACTCCCGCTGTGGGAGTGCACTGACCACCAGGGGCAGCTCCTGCATTGAGCACCTACCCCCTGGTGGTTAGTGTGCGTCATATCAACCAGTCATTCCTCCGGTTGTTTTGCCATTCAGTCAATTTGCATATTAGGGTTTTATTATTTATGACTAGAGGCCTGGTGCACAGATTTGTGGGCCTTAGCCTGGCCTGTGAGGATCGGACTGAAACCAGACCCCCTGAGGGGTCCCAGATTACAAGAGGGAAGTTCTCGGGCGACACACCCCAGAATTGGGCTTCCTCCTCTCTGGTTTCGGGTGTGTCACCCGAGAACCACAGCTGCCAAGTCACTGCAGCTTGGCAGCTCCTGCGGTGAGTATCTGCCCCCTGGTGGTCATTGCACGTCATAGCTACCGGTTGGACAGTCAAATGGTTAGATGGTTGCTTAGGCTTTTATATATATAGATTAATGGTCCTGAACTTTGGAAGATGTGAACCAGGTATAACTCTACTATCCCCTACAAAGAGAGTGACATTTGTAAATGGACACTTCGAAGTTTTAATGTTTCAAATCTATTTCAAATCAAGTTCTCAGGGAAACTTGAAATAACATTCATTGTTCTATTCTTATCCGGTTGCATTTAGAAACCTTTCATTCCCATCTCCTGCCTTGAATCTTTTCCATTCTGAAATGAGTAGAAACTTTGCTTTTTACCTCACTCATAGTGAGCTAGAAACAGTTGTTTTGATTATCAAACTTTTATCTAATAATAAGCAATATACTCAAACATTACAGTTGTACAGGTACTTTTCAAATATCTTATCACATTTAACCTGAGCTTTTGAGATGGCTGTTATGATTTTCTCCATTTTTATAGACTAGAAAACTTAAGCTTCGCCATGGCTGGGTAGCTCAGTTGGTTAGAGTGTCATCCTGTTATACCAAGATTGCGGGTTCGATCCCTGGTCAGGACATATACAACAATCAACCAGTGAATGCATGAATAAGTGAAATAAAAAACCAGTGTTTTTTTCTCTCTCTCTAAAATCAATCAATAAATAAAAAATTAAAAAAAAAGAAAACAGAAGCTCTGCGATACAGATATAGTGGTATCCAGAAGATATAGGAAGAAATCCAGGCTTTTCACCTTTTATTGATTTAAAAAAGAGATATCCCCATATTTTTCATGGGATTAACTAGTACTACAATTTAATAACATTGTTTGCTTGCTTAAGTATGTGTAATGTAGCTCATGTGGTAGGAAATATCTGTATTGGTAGCTAGACTATGAATTTGTCTCAACGTGTTTAGGTAATTTTTAGTAATGATTTAAAATTCTTAGGCTTTTCAACCCAGGCTAGACAGAAGAACAATAAACAAATCTTGGCCAAAAAACAAAAATTATAGTAAGCATATCCGTAGCCTTTCAAAGTAATCAATCAGAGAACCTTGTTTTTGTTTTGTTTGGCTGATTGTGTGTCCCAGATAATCTGAAATTTTCTCTTTTTCTAGCTTTTCCTCAGGGTTTGTCGATATGCAAATGAATTTTGAAATGCTTTTAAGAGTATCCAGTGCCTAGCAAAGAAATGATTGGATTGTTCACCATATGAGCAAATGGCAATTTGTAAGTAAGTATCCCTAAATGCAAATAGTCACTTTATGTTTATTGTTTTAAACTAGAAGGATTTTCATAGTCTGAAGTGGTATAGGAAAAGGAGCGAGGACTTTTGAATCTAAAAAGACCTGTGTTTGAATCTTCACCTTAGTACTCAATGCTAGTTACTACACCTTACTTAGGTAATGATTTCTCTGATCTTCAGTCTCCTCACTTTCGATTTTGGGAATATATTACCTACCTTGCAAGATTACTGTAAAGATCATCTGAAACAATGTATACAAAATATCCAGCACTCTACTTGATGTATAAAATGTACTCAAGCCCTAGCCGGTTTGGTTCAGTGGATAGAGCATCAGCCTGCGAGTTGAAGGGTCCGGGTTCGATTCTGGTCAAGGGCACAAACCTGGGTTACAGGCTCAGCCCCCAGTAGGGGCATGCATGAGGCAGCTGATTCTATCTCATCATTGACGTTTCTATCTCCCTCTCCCTCTGTCTTCCTCTCTGAAATCAATTAAAAAAGATATATATATATATATGCATATATATACATGTGTGTGTATATATATATGTATATATGTGTGTATATATATGTGTGTGTGTGTGTGTGTGTGTGTGTATATATATATATATATATAATTTAAAATGTACTCAAAGTTCATGCCTGGCATTTTAAGAAAACAGACATAGCTAGCTACGGTGGCTCTAAATTATTGTAATTTAAAAAAGATATTTCTGAGTGCCCAGCATGTAGTAAACAGGTGAGAAGTCTATGAAGATACGTATACTATTATCCTAGCTCTGCAAGATTTCTACATTTGCTGTTGAAACAGTGACAAGCCTGAAGTTTCTGAAGATGTGCAAAGACTAATCTAAGTCCTGTCCCAGAAGTGCAGTTAATCTTGAGGACTTTGAGGGGCAAGCAGCTTCGAGGTGCTAGGGGAGCACTGTAGATATGGTGGGACATTTTTTCAATCTTACCTTGCACATCTTCCTGTCTACCAGAGGTAGGGCTTCCTACTGTGTCTTCAGGAGCCACAGAAGCTGCTACAGCTATTATTATTGATCAGGAGGGGAAATAATTATTAGCCACTGATTGTCAATGGTAGAACTACTCAGAGCAGAGTGAGATGGCCAAAGAAAGAAGGAAGAATATTTGTGTTACTAGCTTTTTGCTTTGTTCTGGTGTTGTGGGACTGCTTCTTTCTCGCCATGGTAGTCCCAAATTACCCTACAGGCCTGCCAACGCCGTTGTAACTTTAGAGATCTCCGAAGATTCGCTTTTACATCTGTGAGATTCTACCATGAATGGAAATAATAATTTTCATTAACTGATGCACTGACTACATTCTGTAAGTGTACTTCCTTACACAATCCGCAGTGATATAAATACTAAATCCTAATTGCATATGTAAAATGAGTCTATCTAATGTGTTAAATGAGATGCACCAGTACATCATGGGTAGCATACAATATTAGTTATTACTGGATCTTTACAATTCTATTGGAAAAGAAACACGAGACCTGATGCCCAAAAAGATAAAATGTCTTTTTCAGGCATATAAATAATTAAAAAATATCCCACTGGTTTATGAAGAAATGGGTGTTCTTTTAGTAAATATTCATATGCACCAAGCCGATTCTTTTATAACTATATTCTTAAGATCATAGAAAACATGGCAGCTCTTCCAATAGCTAGAAGAATGCGTGGTTACCCTGGCAACAGCATCTTAGTTCCTGCTTCCCGTACCACCTGGTGATTTCAAGTGTAACAGCTGTGCAGCATCTACATTTCCATTGAGGAAATAAAATGTACTCATGCATCATCTCATGGAGCATTTCAGAAGAAACGAGCTTGCAAATTTGGGTAAGGAGAGAAAGAAACAGCACTGCATGCTAGCAGAGCCAGTGAGGTTTAAAAGCCCTAACTGCAGTTTTGGAAGCATGCCTGAAGCAGCCATGGCACCACATTAGGGCCATCAGGTCTTGAGGCAAATTTTCCATCAGAACTCTAACATTCACAGGGGCTCAGTAGCCCAAGAATGTTTTCTTATCCCTTACTAAAAATGTGGAATTGGCACTCTCCATCCTAACAGACATTTAACCAAAATGGTTGTATACTCGTCACTGTGAGAGGTAGAGGAATCTGAAAAACAAACTAACAAAAAACAACAACAGCGCCCTCAGTTTCATACTTGTTTCTCAGTGCTTCTAATTTTACCCAAAGTATTGGGACCTTCCTGAGATCTAGATATTTAAAAAGCCAAATCCTATGGTAATTTCCAATAAAATTAGTTTTATGAGAGCTTCTGAATTAGGTAGTTGATGTAGGAAGGAAAGAATAACATTGGTAGGCTGTGGAGGTACAGGGGGTTAGGGAATAATTTCTTGTCCTCTAAAAAAGAAATACTAGGAACAAAGAATTTAAGATATACATTTAATTTTTTCTTTCCCTTTTCCCCTCATTATTATGATTCTATACATATATTATAGAAAATTTGAAAATAGAAAGAAGTATATAGAAGCAAGAAAAAAAAATCACTGAAGATCCTAACTTGTTAATATATTTAAAGTTTCATTTGTTCTTGTTGATGCATTTTTCACTTTTGTGCTACATTTTCCAAACTGCTCCAGTTATTCATCCATGCTACAGTTAATTTTCTGTGTTGTCAGTTATGATCATTATTGCTTCAAAGGAATATTTTAATTCTGAGATGGCATTTTGAGTTTGCTTGTATTTTTTCTTATTCTAGTGGCTTCATACTCCTCCTTTCATCTTACACTGGTAGTCTATCTATTCTTGAATTTCCTTCCTCTTTTTTTCATAGAGATAATGTCTTAATACACCTCTGTTTAGGATACCAAAAAGGACATCCACATTTTCTTTGGGACTATAGAATCTGTTCAAAGGCATCAGGTTGCTTTTGTCCTGACTCACCCTTGGACAGGGGGTGATCTATCCAGTCCGATATAAATAGGGTGCGCAGAGGGTCCCTAGCACTGTTCATTTGAATTCTGACAATTTTCCCTCTCTGAACTAAACACTGAAGGCTTCTTATGTGACTGCCTCAGTCCAGTTTTTAGGACTTAGGATTCCTTCATGCAGTCATTCCATAAATACCCAAATTCTTACTGTGTGTAGACACTGTTGTAGGTGCTGGGATAGGGCAGAGAACAAAACAAGCTTATAGAAAACTAGAGGCCCAGTGCATGAATCCGTGCACCAGTAGGGTTCCTTGGCCTGCCTGCGGGATCGGGCAGAAACTGGCTCTCCGACATCCCCAGAGGGGTCCCGGATTGCGAGAGGATGCAGACCAGGCCAAGGGACCCCACCAGTGCATAATTGAGGCAGGGAAGGGATGTGGGAGGTTGGACAGCTGGGGAGGGACTGTGGGAAGACTCCAGGGCATGTCTGGCCCTTCTCGCTCAGTACTGATCGGCCGGACCCCAGCAGCAAGCTAACCCCAGAGCGTCTGCCCCCTGTTGGTCAGTACGCATCATAGCGACTGGTTGACCAATTGACTGTCTGCCCCCTGGTGGTCAGTGCACATCATAGTGAGCGGTTGAGCAGCCTTAGCATATCATTAGCATATTACGTTTTGATTGGTTGAATGGCCAACCAGACGACTGGACACTTAGCATATTAGGCTTTTATTATATAGGATGGGATAAGTAAATCTGTAATTGTATAATGTAGATTAAAATATTAAGCTTCTGGTAAGGGAGATTGAGGGCTAGGGAGGCAGTTACTTTACTCTGCTGCCAGGGAAAGATGCACAGACTGTAAGGCAGCATTTGAGCTGAACTGAGGGAATGAGTTCTCTGGTTACCTGGAAGAAGAGCATTCCCAGAAGGGGAATCAAAGAAGGCCTTCTAAGCCTTTCGAAAGCTTTGACTTTCATTCTGAGTGGGATGGAATGTCATTCTAGGGTTCTGAGCAGAACGAAGTCCCAGAAGCTAAGTGAATCAAGGGTTTTAAGAAAGAGGGAGTGATCAAGTGTTGCTGACAGGGTGAGTGAGAGGAGAGCTGAGAACTGACTGGATGTAGCAACCTGGAGGTCATTGGTGCCTTTGACAGTAATTTTTTCAATAAAGTCGTGAGGGTGAAAGCTGTTTGGAATGGATTCCAGAAGGACTGAGAGGAGCTGAACAGGAGGCAAACTGAAGGCTACTCTTTAGAGGAGTTTTACTCTTAAAAGGAAGAGAAACGGGGTGATAGCTGGAAGAGGGTATGGGACCAAGAAAATTAAACTTTTTTTTTTTTTAAATGGAAGATATTATTATAGCACTTTAGTTTGCTGGAAATGATCCAGTAGAGAATAACAACTCAGTAATGCAAGAGCAAGTGGACAGTTGCTGGAACAATATTGTGGAGTAGGTGAGAGGGGATGAGCTCCCGGGTGCAAGTGGCAGGAGTAGGAATGCTTAGTTGTGGCTACAGGAGGGAGGCTGGGATGTGGGCACAGAGGGTCCTACATGGGTGAGAGCATGGACATTCACTCAGTGTGGCTCAGCTGGACTCTCAACAGCAGTGAGTACCTTTGACAGACTAAGGTGCATCTCCCATTCTTTGTTGCATGTGCACCAGTGCACCCCACGAGAGGCCAGCCCTCTGCCTCTCCCCACAGAGGCACCTACGTACCGGTGCAATTCCCAGGCCGCCTTGTCCTCCCTGCTTCATGTTGGTAAAGCACGTACTACATTAATATCCATTTTGCAGTTAAACGAAAACAAAAACTTGGGTTCAGACTGGTTTAGCCACTAATAAAAGGTCACATATCGATAAATGACAGAGCAGGGAATTGAACTCAGACATTTTCACTGTTTCTGGGTTCTTTCACATTGTTATCAGATTGGACCCAGGAAACAGGAAAGGACTTTTTTTTTTACTTCCAAAGACTTGGAGATGCGATGCTCTTCTCCTGCCCTCCTCTACATGGGAGGCCACCACAGGGACGACTGTGTGGATGCACAGGCTGTTCAGGCACACAGAGGTGCCTTCACCGGGCGGAGGGGATCTCCAGGTGCCTGTAGCTTACAGATTCCTCGGACCCCCTCACTGAGTGGAGCCTTAAAGCTTGCTCCTTCCACCACAGCCTCTGTGAGACTGCTCTTGAGCTGCACCTTCCCGCCTGCTCGTCTCCTGACCATGACCTTTCGGTTAACACTTCATTCTTTCCTTTTGCTAAATCTTTAGATCTGGGGAGAAGCAGGGTTTGGCACTGATTCAATTGCCCCTCACCAGAGAACAATAGAATTTTGAACTTGGAAGGAACCATTCCAAGGTCTTTGGTTTAATCCTCTCCATATGCACCTCGCTTTCTTCACCTGACATTCCAGGAACCACTCAGCATCTACTTCTAGAACTTTCTACCCTCAATTTAGGGAAACATATACACACATATATGTATGTGTGCATGCATGTATGCATGTGCTTTGTTCCCTTTTGGAAGAAGCTCTAAGAAAAGAGATTGAGGGTTTAACCTGAAAACGCTCTCTGCTATTCCAAGGACTGTCACTGCTATCATTAGGGGGGCCACTGGAGGTAGGGCTGTAACAGGGCTCTGGAGTTCCCCATTTTGATGCATTTTCCTAAAAAATCTGTTATTTTGTAGTAAATGAACTGTACATTCTAAGTGGCAGGTGTTTTCTCTTACTTCACAAAAATAATGTGTATTCCATCTCCCTAAACTATTGTGTTATGTCATGGCTGATCAGTTCAAACTCCTCATTATAATGAGGTGTTATTGAAAAAGTTCAGAGGTATTGATGAATGAAAAGGGTGCTTTAAGTATGAAAATAGCACACACGTAACCAAGGAGTATATGCAGATGACAAACATGCCTTCAGTTTAAAGTTTAGGTTAAAAAGTATTTAGAGAAAATAATATAGTTTGCATATATTCATATGCATATCTATAAATAAAGTTACATATATAAATGAAATATTTTTAGAACCATACATTTGTGCTCCTATGGCTTAGAAGCATACTCTCTAGAAAGCATCTTAGAATGGAAGAAAGATGTTTCATTCTGCCCCCTCACAGAAAGTCTTGCAGGGGTTCTTGCTTTGATTCGCTACCCTTTGCAAAATCTCCCTGAAGGTCCCCCTTCCCTTGTAGACAAGCTCAAGCGTGGGTATGAGCAGAACCAGTCATTCTGAAGAGATAAAGATGATGGCTTTACTAACACTTCCATATATGTTGATCATGTGGGGGTGGAGATAGACCATTGGGCAAAAGCTAGAATTAGTCATATGAATTATGTACTTGTTTGGACACTGGGCCCCTCCTGCCCCAATCAGTGCCAGCAAACCCTGCAGACAGCTTTAACACCACCACTCTGTTTCTGTCCCACTCGTATAAAATTCCATGCCAAGGTACAAACCACAATCCTCCCTTTCTTGGTTTTTCATGCAAAAACTATTTTAGAATAAATTGAAATGTCAAACCCTCAAGAACTTTGAACAGAAGAGACTTCAACTCTCTCAGTTCACAACATGGCTAAAAAAAAAAAAAAATTCTGAGGAAAGCACTAAAATTTTCACTGAATTTAAATTCCAGAGAGAGACAAAACTGCTATGTTGGAGGACCCGGATAAAAGAGGAAACATTGAGGAGAGCATAGCTATCAACGGCAACACTTTCATGCCGAGGAGAGGCCCAGAGGCCCCGTCTGTGAATAACATTGCAATGGCTGCTTTATGCAGCATGTCAATAAACACGGTCTCCACATCATTTAAAATATTCAACATTGACCTAAACAGACATAGGCAGAAAATTCCAGTCCAAGCATACATTTATGAATACATACATAGAACACATTGAAGGGAGAACTTGGTGCTTTCCCTCCCGCCCCCCAAAAAACTTTATGCACACATTTCAGTAAATGCATATTCAGTGTTCATAGTCTGAGTAATAGAAAACACATTTTCAAAATCAGTCCTAGACAGCAGGAAATACTTCCTGCAGGAGTTCTTGGAGGTATAAGTCTTCATTTAACAAATGCTTGTTGGAAATAGAAGGCAGGAAGTTATATGACATATCTCTAGCTTCAAAGAGCTTAAATTGTGGTAGAGATCTTCTGGGAGTCTGGTCATCAGGCAATTTAAGAGAAATTTTCTAGAGCTATATAAGAAAGGTATAAAACCATAAAGAAGAAAGAGAAGGTCAGAGTCTTGATTTCAAAATCAGAAACTAAAAAAGAATGTCCAGGCAATCTGGAAAAGCCTTCAGGTAGAAATAATCGACAGAAACAATGTACAGTACTATGCATTATCGAATCCAGTGCTGGAGTCCAAGTCCATGGGGTTTACAGTTTCATAAACCTAACACAGTTAAATTTTCCATGGATAATGTGTTAGAACTATTTATTTACATTCCATTGCCCCCACCAGAATATAAGCATTTCTAGGATGAGGTTGCATGATGTTTTACCTTTTTATTTAAACCCCTTTGTGTTTAGCTTGTGTAATTGTATAGAAGGCACTAAGAACATTGATGGCCTCCTGCCTTTAGGTTAATACAGAATCTTCTAAATGTCAGTCATTTGATTCACTTCCTCACAATTTTTTCCATAGCTGTTTACCGCCAGTATTATTATTTACTGCAAGAAAATGAGTTTTGTTGATAAATGGTGAACCAAATAATATCACATTTCAGAGTGAGCATGTTATTTTCATTCTGTTTTCTTTCAGTTCTGCTTACACAGAGGAGAGCATTCTAGTTTACTTGTGGCTTATCTTTAATAACTCTCTGACCTTTGGAGATCTTCCTTTGGAACTAATATAGAGGCTCCTGTAGGCAGTGGTATCTGGCTAGAAGTGACTAACATTACTTTGTTTTCCTTTCATTGTGTTTAGTTTTATGGAAAGTGATAATAATTTTCTATTTATGGAAATGACAAAAATGTTCATATACTTATGTTAAAAACAAAGAATTGACTTAGAGAAAAGTAGTGCATCAGTTATCTATTGCTATGCATCAGTTATCTATTGTTATGCATCAGTTATCTATTGCTATATAACTACCCCAAAACATAGTGGCTTAAAAAACAATGACTTATTAGGATTCTGAATGTGGGTTGGCAGGGCTCAGCTGGGCAGTTCTTCTCTGTGTGATGTCTGCTGGGGATATTTCTGTGGCTTGAGAACTTGGTGGGAGCAGGAAGGTCCAACATAGCTTTACCCATATGTCTGGCAGCCAGTTGGAGAGGCCAGATGGCTGCAGCTGGCAGAGCCTCTCTTTCTCCACTTGGTCTCCCCTCAGTCAGTAGTCTGGCCTGGGCCTTTTTACATCCTGGATGAATCCCAAGAGACTGAAAAAGAGAGCTGCAAAGTCTCTAAAGGCCTACACCGGAAGTCACAGAGTATTGCTCCTGGAACGTTTTGTGGGTCAAAACAAGTGGCAGGATAAGTCTAGATCCATGGGAGAGAAATAGACTTCACATCTTTTTGGGAGGTTAATGGCACACGTGAGCAGAAGTGGGAGGAATCTGGCAATCATTTTGCAAACAGTCTACCATAAATGGTAAGTAAGCAAGTAATAATGAAAATTGTAATAGATATGGCAAAAATTCTGAGGTTGTTACTCAAACAACTGATATTTAGAAGATGCAATATTCATCTGACATCTAAATATGCAATAGACAGTCTATTGATACTTTTTAGCACTTTGTACATACTAAGCACAGTACTATGCAAACATGGATTAAAGGAAAAAGATGAAACATGATACAAGCTTGTCCTAGAACTGCTTGTCCTAGTGAGAGAGACAGGTGTGTGAATAAATAATTATAAAAAACAACCATGATGCATGTTACAGTAAGAGGTTGAAAATATAAAGTACTGACATTTTATGAAAAAGTTTGAGATAATGTGGTTTTCTTGGACCCATGACTTTTTATCAGATTCTTGAGAAAGTGTGAGACCCTGAAGGGACCTAAAAAGCACTGAACGAATCAAGTGACACAACAGTGTGATACACAGGGATGACAGCTGCTGACTGAGGGGTGAGACTTCCCAGAGGTGGTAACACTTGCAGATGGGAGAGAGTGGTAATTGAGGAGGAAGAATTGGCTTGAATTGGAAGCCAATTAGATGGGGAAGGGGGAGAGAGGGGTATAGGAGAAGGAGGAGGAAAATGGTGAAAGGATAGGAATGTGGGGAATTGGAGAAAGGAGAAGCAAGTGGGGGGTGGGGAGGATTTATATCCAGGATGACTGAATTTTCTACCTGGGGAGAATGGTAGATAGCAGAAAATATAGCAGAAAGAGTGGGTTTTCTGGGAGCATCTTTCCAGAATTCAGTTGCTTTCCAAGTGGTAATTGAGGTGCCCGTGTCATAAACCAGCAAACAACTGGAGATGCAGATTTAGACCTTACTGCCTGTGCCAAGCTCCTTTACGGGAATTGGATATAAAGCAGTGATGATCCCAAGAGAGGTGATGCCCATGTTCCCATGGAGCTTACATTCTAGTGGGGTGGGGGCAGGGGGAAGGTAGGGAGAGAGACGATTAGATTCACACAGATTTTATCTAACATTAAATGCCAAGAATAAAATAAACCTTTTTAATGGGATAGAGAGGGTTGGGACAACTATGTTAGGGTAGTAATGTAATTGGAGGCAGCCTTTTGAAATATAAGTCAAAGCTAGGAAGGACTGCCCTCTTTTAGTTTTATAAAATAGTAAAATTGTACTACAGGAAGGTGTTCTCACTCAGAAACAGATCATTGTGACGGACTCTTCCCCAACCACCTCCCCCCTGGCCCTGACATTTGAATCTCTACTATCGGAATCTTTCCTACCAGGGAAGTAGAAACTGCAGGGAGAAAGGAACTATAAGAGGAGGGGAGAGGATGTATAAAAGAGTGGCAAGGGAGAGTCACTCACTGACCAACGGTGGGGTGACCCTATGGGACCCTCAACATTAGGGGATTGTGTCTCACTCCCACAGTTAGTGCCTAGGAGTAAGTTAACTAAGTCTAGCGGTGCCACCCTCAATCCCTCATCACACTATGAATGTTGTACAGGGTGGCTTGCCTCACTGTATGCAATAGATTACATCACTGTGTGACGTAGATTACATCACTTGGACTTGAGTAAAGAACTGATTGTACCCTCTCCTGTGTTTGGGTGTGTTGATTTGAGGAAGTGGTAGGACATGCCTTCCCTCACCATCCCCAGGCAGTTATCTGGACCCTTCAGTGGGAATGGTGAAACATGATACGAGCTTGTCCTAGAACTGCTTATTCTAGTGAGAGAGACAGGTGTGTGAATAAATAATTATAAAAAACAACCATGATGCATGTTACAGTAAGAGGTTGAAAATATAAAGTACTGACATTCCCTTCAGTGGGAATGGTGGGTTGAGAACAGCTGCTTTTGAATCAAGCAATCATCAGGGAGACTTTGTCTTTTGGTCATTCTATCCACCCCAAGGTAAAGATATATTTAATTTTTAAGGAAATTTTATATTGTAATATTATCAATTTCTAAACACATCTCCCCACTCCCGAGAAGAATGTATACAATGTTAAGTAAATTAGTCTAGGTCAGTAATTTTGTTTTATTTGTTAATCTTCATTCGTTATTTTTTTACCATTGATTTTTTAGAGAGAGTGTAAGGGAGGGAGAGAGGCAGAGAGAAAGAAACATCGATGTGAGAGAGACACATCAATTGGTTGGCTCCTGCATGTGCACTGACCAGGACCAGGGATTGAGCCTGCAACTGAGGTATGTGCCCTTGACGGGAATCAAACCCACAACCCTTCAGTCCGGGGGCTGATGCTCTAACCACTGAGTAAAACTGGCCAGGGCTATGTTAGTAATTTTGACTATACCTACTTTGAGTCAAGCTAGGGTGTCCCTCCAAATTGAAGGTGAATAAGGATCAATTAGTTTATGACATGTGTTGAAATTATAGGATCTCACAAAATAAAACCTTCAGTGGTTAGAACGTATCATTTTAAAGCTTATGAAGATTTCAAATACTGGATCGGCAGAAAACAGTTTAAATGATTGAATCTGTTATTAGTTTTAAACCTTAGGTAAAATACCATTTCAAAATCATAGCCTCTGAGTGTTACTAGATACTGTGGGCAGAAGTGGTGAGTAACATGCCAGTGTACCTACCATAGCTTGAGACCTCATTCTGAGAGAGGAAGTTTGGGTTTGGGTTAATAATTATTTTAGACAATTATTTTTCCACCATTTGCTATTGTCACCTCATTTAATCCACAAACTATGTTATTTAAACAAAAATTTATCAGGGAAGAATGAATCCATAAAACATAGCATTTTAAAATCATAAAAAAATACACATTACAGGAAAGTTGAAGAAAATTTGGACTTAGTATCACGGAGCTGCTGTCTTCTTTTATCCCATTGTTTTTGACCTTGACTATTTTGACCAATGGAATCAAATCACTGTCATGTTTATTATTTTCTAGTCACACTAGAAAATAATAAGCTCTATTAATACTATAGAGGTGGCAAGGACACTTTCAACATACAGTGCCTCCTGACAAGAGAAAATGAAAACCTTCCGGTAAAGTCCCCAGAATGCTGGCAGTAGTCTTTGTCCTAAGTCTGTCTCCTGGCACAGACTCTTAATGTGGGGATCTGAATTATTCACCCTAAACTTAATATAAGGGAGGGGAAGATAACAGTGTTGGAATCCCTGGTGTTGGTGGCAGAGAATAATACCCTCACTGCTACTGTTACTATTGCTACTACTACCAGTAATAATAATACAAACCATAGCCATTACCTGCTGTTTACTATGTTCTCAGGACCATTCTAAGTGCTTTCCATACATTAACCAATCTAATCCTCACCACAGCAATAGATACCATTACTATCCTCCTTTTACAGATGAGGAAACTGAGGCCCAGAGAAGTCATCACACATCTGTGAAGTGGAGGAGCTTAGATAGGAGTAGGTGCTGACGGGTGATAGTAAAAGTGAAGAAGATAGGATTTTTCTCTACGGTGGAAAAAGTCACTGGGGAGAAAGCTGCTCCGTCTTTGGAGCCACTACCAACTCTGAGGAGAGAGAGCCATGTCACCCTCCCAGGCCCAGCTTTTTGCACCTCCCAGGTTCTGCCCCACCACCTGAAAAAGGCCAAGGACCGGGATAGAGGCTGGGTGGGCTCACTGCTGAGATTCTGCTTATCTGCAGCCAGGCATCCCAGCATCATGAAAGGTTTGAGCTGGAAGGATAGCTGGGGATACATGAAACTCCCACTTACAGAGAGGGCCCTTAAGTACCACACAGACTTAATGCTGGGTCACAGGGACACCTTTTCTTTGGTCCTAGAAAAGCAGCCTTTTGGGGGGCCTGGAGGTGAGGCAGTTAACTGAGCAGGAATCTGGAGCTCAATTTAATTATTTCTTTCTTTACCTCCTGTCCCTGACAGGCCGGAATGACAAGGATAAAGGTTAGGATAAAAGGGAGGAGATCCTACCAAATTTTATGGAGTAACGTGAACAGGAAAGAGACCTTCAGGTGGGATTTATTTATAGCTCTGTGGGATGTACAGATTTGTGTTTATGGGTATGAGCATTCAGGAACCGTAAAGTTTCAATTCCTTTAATATTCTCAGTAGGTGACCTGGAAGTATTCATTATTTTGGTTTTCATATTGATGCTTATTAGGGGAAGTCAGAAAATTCAGAAAAATCTCATTTCCTCACAGAAATTCCTATTGGCCCCTCTTCATGAGTGCCTCTAGCCTGGGCATTCTTAGGTGCTCTGTGTTTTGGACATGGGATCATCATGTCCCTGTGGTGTGGGCTGGGGTTCCACTCAGGCACATTGGAAAGAAGGCACCTTCCACTGCTGCTGTGTTTTATCTCAGCCCTCTTACTGCTGTGCCCAGAGAATCATTCCCTTTCCGCCTCCTAATCATGCCTCTGGGTATTGTACGGTAAGGGTGACATTTTTCTCTTGACAGGCACCATTATAGTGCAGAACCATCCTTGTCACTCTTTATCACTTTTAATAACTATGAAATCTCTTACACAATGTCTGGAGCTTCATAAGCATATGTTGATGGCACTATTTTATCAGCCCTCCAACAGCCAGGGTCACAGACAATGTGCCAGAGGAAGGAAGACAGTGAACATATATTATAAATAGATGTGTAGCTTGAAAATGACCCTCTTTGGTGTGGGACATTAGTTGGCAATGAGAAGTGATGAAATGCAATTATCATGTTATTTTACTTAGGGAAGTCTCCAGGTGTATACCAAATGCTTGCTATGTTTAATCTGATTGGTATCTTAGCATGGCAGAGGTTTAAACTTTTACCATTGTTGTTTCATGACAATGGAAAATGAAAAGATAAGAATAGAGCAAAAGTGCAATTTGGATAGTGAAAAGTTAGCATATGATGCATAATTTTAATTTAGGAGATCTAAGTGAAACATGTAAGAACAATATGCCTTATATTTTATCATTCTTAAGTTTTAAGCATAAGCATTGGGGACCATTTAGGTATTAAGTTGAAATTCTAGTACTAATCCCATTTTTCTCCTTCTTGATCTTTCATTCATCCTATATTTTAACAATGAAATACCTAAAAGGTATATTGGTTTTGTTACTTGGTGCTCAAAAATGTCCCCAAGTCACTGGTTTAGACTTGCCAATACATGGGCTGATGATTCATGCTTAATAGACCTCAGAACTCTCAGCATCTGGGGAGAGAGGAAAGCACCAAAAACAATATCACCGTCAACACCAACAACACCTAAAATAATGACAATAGCATTAATTGTTATCTGTGTACATTAATATTAACCCTTTCAGTATCCTGTTTAGAAAGGTGTTATGATAATAGTATAACGGGTCAAGAGTTCAGGCAGTGAGGTTAGACGTTGGGTAAGTTAATTAACTTCTCTCAGAATTACAATTTCTTCATCTGTAGAGGAGGAAGTATTATTATTACTTACTATATTATGATGATGATGATGACTTACAATGTAATTACTTTAATTTTTTCCCCTGACAATTAAATGAATAATGCAGGTAAAGCATCTAGCACAGTGCCTATTTTATGATTGCTAGTTTATTTTCATCATTGTCCCCATTTTTCAGATGAAGAAGTGTGGGCTCAGATTCAGCAAGCTGGGAAATGGAAGGCAGGAATCCAAAAAGGAGGCACCTGACTTCCAAACCCCTACTGGTCATCGGCAGCCCACTACTATGTTGCATTAGGGAATGTTGCTTTGTGGGGAAGGAGGGCATGGGAGTGAGGTTCAGCCATTAGCTCAGAATCTAACTCTAACTTTGGGAAGAGGTGATAGGGATGTAGGGAAAAGCAGTTTTTTATAGTTGGGGCCTCAGATGCTGCCTCTAATTGACACCCTTGTCCCTGCTGCTTTCTGCCTTCTCTCAATGGTGTCGCCCCTTCCGTTGTCACGATTACCCAGCTCTAGAAAAATGTTTAAATAGGTCATTCATCTAGATCCACTCTCTCAGAACTTGCTTAATTCCCCCGATAACTAAAAGAAGGGAAGGGGGGTAACCTACCAGTCAGATATTACACCTACCCCACCCCGTTCTGTTATTTAGACCTGGTTGCTTGGCTTGTCTGCACAACCCTCGTCAATTTATGCAGCTTCATTTGTAGCGTCGTGCAAAATAAGGGCTATTCTTGAATGAGTCATCACAGGTTATTAATAAGTGGTTACTCTGATTTTCTATCTTTTCATTTCCTTTTCTGGAAAAGAATGCATTTGGACTGTGCAACTCCCCACCCTCTGCAAAAATTTGGGAGGAGAGATGCTGTTTGAGGTTAAAGATTTCTTTGTGTGATACCCGATAAAACTTGATTTTGCACTCTTGTTTTTTTAAGTGTTTTTAGAAAAAAAAATTCTGTAGTATAATCTGACAAGGATTGGTAACATCACCATTCATTGGTATTTAGTCACCATTCCCTCTGTGTTTTCATCTCAAGGATTCTCCTTGGCATTAGATTTAGTTGTTTGCACGTTTATTTTTCTTGGTTGGAGTATAGGCTTCTTGCAGGCAAGGGCAAGGCTTCCTTTTTGTTGCTTGCACCACACCTGGTACAGAGCGCTGCTCAGTACGCATCAGAGAAGGTAAAGAGAGTGAATCACTGTGTACGAATTCGGGCGAAACCTCCTTGGCTAGTCATTAACTTGACAAATGAGCGAAAGGAGAGGGAGCTCATAGATAGGAGTCATAAATAATTTTAGCAAGTTGGGTGCCTTTGGCAGTCACTAATTAACACCAGTATAGGGTGAGGGAGAAAAGGAGAGGGAAGAAAGATGCAGGATACATGACCTGAAGATAAAAAAGAGGCTACAGTTTTACATCACCCATTATTTCTTGCTTTTCCCAACCCCTCTCTTGGGCCAGTTGCTCTCCCATTATTCTAGCTACGAACATCTTTTTTTTTAATTTTTATTTATTTTTATTTTTTTATTGCTTAAAGTCGAACATCTTTTTTAAAAAAATATATTTTTATTGATTTCAGAGAGGAAGGGAGAGGGAGAGAGAGAGATAGAAACATCAATGATGAGAGAGAATCACAGATTGGCTGCCTTAACCTCTGAGCTGTGCTGGCCGGACCCCAGCTACAAACATCTTTACTTTTTTTTTTTTTTTTAAAGCTTAATCAAAATAATGGATTTCATTGGACTCTCAAATCGGAAAGAGGTGGGGACTGAAACTATTTAGGCAGTGAAAAGTGTCACCATTTTTCTTCATTTAGCTAGATCAAGAGTTCTGGCATTAGCAGGTGAGTGGCAATGGTACATCTGAACATCCGATCTTCTGGGCTCAGGACAACTCTCAGTGATGATTGGGAGAGGAAGTGCAAGAGATAGGATCAACTGTGTAATTAGGGGCAATTGTGCAACTGGTCATGCATCGGTTTGGGGGAATTAAACACATTTAGTCCAGAACTAGGCTGGGGTAGACCTACTATAAATGAGAGTCTCCAAATTGACTTCAAGCTCTTGCTTGTGCACTGCTTTAAAGAAATGGCTTTTCATTTTCTGTTTTCTTTTTTAATATGTTTTTATTGATTTTAGAGAGGAAGAGAGAGATCAGTGATGAGAGAGAATCATTGATCGGCTGCCTCCTATTTGCCCCCCCCTGGGGATTGAGCCCAAAACCTGGGCCTGTGTCCTTGACTGGAATGGAACCTGGGACCCTTTAGTCCGCAGGCCGACGCTCTATCCACTGAAACAAACCAGCCAGGGCCATTTTCTGTTTTCTTAAACCATTTTTTTCTTCTTTTATTCTCCTCTGATGTCTTCCTGGACTGATAGAAAGAAAGAAGGAAAACAGGAAATAAGGGACTACTTGGTTGTAAAAAGATAAGCAATTTCCTAAAGGCAGACACCATAGTGGGAGCTCTAGGTACTTTCACTCCTGAACCAAAAAGTTCTCAGAACTGCTTTTGCCATTTCTGACACATTCAGCATACTTTTATGTAAACTTAAGGTGGTTTTTACCAATCATCATGACAGGCTGCATTGGGTCTCCTAAACCTTACTGTAAACAAAATAACAATTTCAAAGAGTTCTGCAGAATTTGTGTCGAATGGTTTAGGGCCATATGTTTTTTTTTTAGTTTTTTTTTTTTTTTAGAGATATCTCTGAAAAGAAGAGGACCAGGAAAATAGTGGGCAATAAGTTAAGTTAAGAGGAAATATTTTTAAAGAAGTGAAATACTGATTGCAATGGATAGATTTTATTTTTGTTGTATGAAGAGTTCAGGAGCTGCTTCTTATTCTCAAAGATGAATGCAATTCAGTTGGCTTGTTCTGCAAACACATGGTGATAGTCAGTTTGAGTTCGCTGCCAGCATTTCAGTGTCGACTCCATTCCTGGACTGTGGGGACGATGAGCAAACAGCACTCCCCTCCTGTTCCTAGTGTGTTCCATCTGTGACACTTTCTGTCATTTAGTTTCCAATTTGAAATAGTTTTATTTACTCTAAAGTAGGATGGTACTATGTTGTCAGTGTATAGGCTCTGTGCTCCATCATCACAAAAAATGCTGTCAGCATAGTGTTAGAGAGTAAAACGCTAACAGGTGGAAGTCAGGTAAAGCAGCATGCACAGATGGCAGTGCAAAACCCTAACTTTATTCTACTTCAGGCATGCTTTGAATTTCTATACTCTTGCTAATATGGCACAAAGCTATCTATACTCATGGGAGAGGCAACCCTAGAATTAAATTAAATTAATCAATTAATTTAAAAATGTATTCTTATTGATTTCAGAGAGAAAGAGAGAGGGAGAGAGAGAGAAAAACATCAATGATGAGAGAGAATTATTGATTGGCTGCCTACTGTACGCCCCACACTGGGGATCGAGCCTGCAACCTGGGCATGTGCCCTGACAAAGAATCGAACTGCAACCTTCTGGTTCATAGGTTGACGCTCAACCACTGAGCCATGCCAGCTGGGCTACAATTTCATTTTAGTGATCTGGTCTCAAGATTCTTTTTCATCCTCCCAAGAAATCTGCTATCCACTTTGCTAAAGAGTAACACAATAGGTACTAGAAGGTTCAATTCAGTTCATTTTATTGCCTCTCCTTATAGTGTTTTTACAGTTGGATTATAAAGATGATAAAAGCACAATTCCTGACCTCACCAAGCTTATAAGTTAGCCAAGAGAGACAAAGGCATAAGAAGCATGGGGTCAGGTTGAGACACTATGTTTCATATTAGAAGAAACAAATCAAGTGTTAGATTTCTTGAACAGTACTAACAATCCATCTTGGCAAGAAAGATGGGAGATGGAAAGCCAAATGGATAAGTAGCAGGGAGGGGAAAATTTGATGATAGTGTTGTGTTAGAAAGGGAAGGGAATTTTTTCCTTTCAATTTTTTTTTAAATTGCAAAATTCCAGGCTTATGGAATAGTTAGAAACATAGTGCAATGAGTACCCATATACCGTTTACATAGATTTATCAATAGTTGACATTTTGTCACATTCATTTATACTTATCTCTGCGTGTACTTTTTTGAACTATAAAAGTTAAGTGGCAGACCACCCTGGCTGGTTGGCTTGGTTGGTTGGAGTGTCATCCCATACACCAAAAGCTATTAATAGTATACTACATGCCCTAACCGGTTTGGCTCAAAGTGGATAGAGCGTCAGCCTGCGGACTCAAGGGTCCCAGGTTCGATTCCGGTCAAGGGCATGTACCTTGGTTGCGGGCACATCCCCAGTAGGGAGTGTGCAGAAGGCAGCTGATCGATGTTTCTCTCTCATTGATGTTTCTAACTCTCTATCCCTCTCCCTTCCTCTCTGTAAAAAATCAATAAAATATATTTTAAAAAAATAGTATACTACAACAGTATCTATCTGCTGGATTTGATTCCCAGTCAGGGCACATACCTAGGTTGTGGGTTCAATCCCCAGTTGGGACGAGTACGCAAGGCGACTGATCTCTCTCTCTCTCTCTCTCTCTCTCTCTCTCTCTCTCTCTCTCTCCTCCCCCACTTCACTTCTCTCTCTAAAATCAATAAAAACATATCCTTGGATGAGGATTTAAGAAAAAAGTGGCAGCAGACCTCATGACATTTTACCCCTCGGTTGTTTAATAGGCATGGGTCATACCTTTAAAATAAACAATAATTCCATAATATTATCTAATATTAAATACATACTCAAATTTCCCTAATTGTCCCAAATACATATCTTTTATAGATTTTTTTCTCCCCAAATTCATGATTTGATCAAGGTTTACACATTGCATTTAGCTGTTGTATCTCTGTGTCTCTTTGGGTTTATATTTTTGATTTGCTTTGTTTCATGACACTAAATCTTTGAAGGGTTTAGGCTGGTTATATTGACATATATCTCATGTTGAATTTATCTTATAATATCTTTATGAATATATTTAAGTTAAACATTTTGACAAAAAAATCCAGCAGATAGATATTGTTGTAGTATACTATTAATAGCTTTAAATCTAGGGTTCATGGACTTCATGGGTTTATGTGTATATCTATCTGTGTTCTACTGGAGGTAGATTTTACTTTTTATAAAATTTTCAAAGATTCTATGAGCCGCCAAAAGTTAAGAATTGGGTTAGAGGAGTAAGTCATTATTAGCCTGAAGTTAATAGGTTTCAATCTATACTTAAATCTTAAATCTTCTTAATCCATTATGTGCATTTTTAATTTTAGTTTTTATTTTAATTTTTAATCCTCACCTCAGGACATGTTTATTGATTCTAGAGAGAGGAAGGGATATATATATATATATATATATATATATATATATAGAGAGAGAGAGAGAGAGAGAGAGAGAGAGAGAGAGAGAAACATGGATGTGAGAGAGAAACATAGATTGGTTGCCTCCATATGCACCCAGACTGAGGATCAAACCTACAACCTAGGTATGTGCCCTGACCGGGAATCAAACCCATAACCTTTTTGTACAGGACAACGCTCCAACCGAGCCATCTGTCAGGTCTGTTGTGTGCATTAAAATTTTTTTTGGTAATTTTAAAAAATTAATTTGAGAGAGAGAGAGAGAGAGAGAGACATTGATTTGTTGTTCCACTTATTGGTTCATTGATTGGCTCTTTTTTTGTTTGTTAATCCTCACCCAAGAATATTTTTCCATTGATTTTGAGAGACAGTGGAAGGGAGTGGGAGAGACAGAGAGAGAGAAACATCGATGTGAGAGAGACACATCAATTGATTGTCTCCTGCACATGCCCAGACCAGGGCTGGGGATTGAACCTGCAACTGAGGTATGTGCACTTGACCAGAATCAAACCTGGAACCCTTTGGTTTGCAAGCCCACACTCTATCCACTGAGCTAAACCGGCTAGGGTGGTTGATTCTTTTTTAAAAAAATTGAATTTATTGGGGTTATATTGGTTAATATATAGGCCTAAGGAATACAATTATATAATAAATCATACATACACTGCACTGTGTGTTTGCCACCCCAGGTCATATCTCTTTCCATCACCATTTATCTCCTCTCTCCCCTCTCCTACCTCTCCTCATCCCCCCTCAGGTGCAGTCATTGACTGTTTCTTGTTTGTGCCCTGACCAGGGATGGAACCTACAACCTTGTGTATCCAGACAGCGCTCCAACCAACTGAGCTACCTGATCAGAGCTGTTGTGTGCATTTTAAAGCATAATATTTTTACTTGTAGGTTTTGAAAAAAGTAATGCTATTCATGGTAGGACGTTTAAATAATATAAAAACATTACAGAGTGAAGTGCCTTCTGACTGCAGTTGTCCAGGTGATCCATGTCCTTGACAGAAGTAACCTGCATTTTCAGTTTCTTGACTATAGTCATCCCCCCTTAGCCACAGTTTCGCTTTCTGCAGTTTCAGCCAAGGTCTGAAAATATTAAATGGACAATTCCGAAATAATTCATACGTTTTAAGTTGCACGCCATTCCGAGTAGCGTGATGAAATGTCTCGAATCCCATTCCGTCCCGCCCTGGACGTGAATCATCCTTTTCCCGGCATATCCACCCTGAATATGCCACCCTCTCCTTAGTCACTTAGTGGCCGTCTGGGTTATCAGGTCAACTGTCTAGGTATCTCAGTGCTGCGTTCATGTAACCCTTATTTTACTTAATAATGGCCCCGAAGCGCAAAAGTAATGATGCTGGCAATTTGGACATGCCAAAGAGAAGCCATAAACTTTATCATAGGTATGCATATATAGGAAAAACAGTGTATATATTGTTTGGTACTATCTGATCCATTGGGGATCTTGGAATGTATGCCCCTGAAGATAAGCAGCCTAAGGAGGGACTATTGTATCCCCCCAGATAGTCTATGTACAGGTAAGTATATTTGTGGATAAGTGTACTTTTATTTAATTATTTTGCACAAGTGGGAGAATTTTACAGAGGAGGCATGTCATATGTGAATTTGGTTTGTGTAATCAATTGCAAATACTTGAAGTAGAAGAAAAATCAACTGTTTATACTTGGCAAAACAAAAATATTAAAAACAAAACAAAAACACACACAAAGGAACCAAAGCAGGAGAGAATCAATGCTGGTGACCTCATATTCCATTCTCAACTAGTGCAGTGCAGTGAGCATGAGATGGATACACCAGCCCTATTCCTTCAGCTGGACTCACTCTCAGCATGTGCATGGCCCTGAGCTGGAGATGAGGCTAGCTTTGTATTTTACTGTCGTAAGAACACTTAACATGAGAGAGCAGGCTGACAGCGGTCGGGGGCAGAGGGGGTACTACGTGGGGATGTGGTGGAAGGAGAGAGCAAAAAAGAAAAAAGAAAGAGAAAAAAACTCATGGACATGGACAACAGTGTGGTGATTGCCGGGGGTGGGGGTAGGGGTGGGGGTGGGGGTGGGTGGGTGGGAGGAGGTGAAAGAGGGTATATGGGGAATAAATGGTAATGGACGGAGACTTGACTTGATGGATGAACGCTCAATATAGTGTACAGATGATGTGTTGTAGCACTATACACCTGAAACCTATAAAAAATGTTAACTAGTGTCATCCCAATAAATTCAATAAAAAGGAAAAAAAAAGATTGTATCTATCATACAATATTCCCCTAAATGGAAGCCAGCTTCATCTGATGGGCAACTGAAGAAACAGAAAAGCCTTTCAACACCAGGGGCAAGCCTTTACCGGGACAGGGTTTGTGAGCCTCCAAACTGGCATTGCTTTTAGGGACCTTCTAGGGACAGTTGAACCAGTTCCAGCCTTATACACTGACTTGAGAACCCCATAAGATGGGCTCCCCTGCTCCTTGTTCAGCTGTGTGCTTTTCAAAAAGTTAACAGGATGTCTTGGTTGTTCCATATCAGCCCATAGAGAACTACTTTATTCTTTTAAATAGCTACATAATAGTTCATTACATAAATGTACCAGAATTTGTTCAAAACCAGTCCTCTATTAATGGATATTTAGATTGTTTTTAGACATTTGCTACTATAATGCTGTAAGGAATGATGTGTCTTTTTGTAATAATACATTTTGGGGATTTCTGTTTGACCAAGAGACCATAGGAGAACAATTAGAATACTTTTGCAATATTTATTTGAAAATATGGGCTTTGTTTTGTTTTCTGGTTACTTTTGTATTGAAACCATTTTGCTCCTAATTCCTTTGATTTCAGTGTTTCCAAATTGAGTTAAGAATATCACTTACCCTTTAAAAATTCCTATTAGCATAGTTTTAAAATCCATTTAATGGCATTAAGATCCCAGAAGACAACTTATCAAATATCTCTCATAGTTAGTGTTTACTCAACAAATATTTTTTTAGTAACTCAGTGTACCAGGGATAATATTAAGGGTTTTAGTATATTTTATGCTCCTGGTATCACTGGAAATTTCCTAAAATTTAAGACTAAGAACTATTTATTAGATTATTGCTCATTTATGCCAGTAAACTTATAACAAGACATTTATATACCAGTGAGGTGGGAGGAGAAAGGTAATAATACACTTGGATTAAAAATTGTATTTTAATATATTTCCTAGGTTGCAGTTGCTCCTCTTCTTCCTTCCTTCCTTCTTTATTCCTTCCTTCTTTTCATCCTTCCTTCCTTCCTTCCTTCCTTCCTTCCTTCCTTCCTTCCTTCCTCTCTTTCTCTTTCTCTTTTTTATTAAATGACTATACTGAATGTTATGGCTTAATGTTAAATGGTTTTGGAACCCTGGACTGTCCTAGATTCTAGGATAAAGTTTTCAAAATATATAACATTATAAGATATTTTCTATTACAGATGTATTAACTAATAATCCATAATTAAAATTATAAACCTAATACACATAAATGGATTCCAGACATCATTTAAGTGCAATTGTTAAGCTTCTCTTAATTTTATAGAACAGGAAATTATACTCTTTATTTATCTAATTAACATCTATATATTAAAATTATTTTAGTTTTCAATTTTTGAATGGATTATACATGCATATGATATAAAATTTAAAAATAAGACAAAAGGCAACTAATTCTGTTCCACAGAGCTAACCAATATAGCCAGTTTCTTCTGAGATGTTCATTGCAGACACAAGCAATTATATAGATTTACATTTCCTCCTCCTTCCCTTTTTCCCTTCCTTCTCTCCCTCCAGTTTTAATAATTGGTATGATCAGTCCTTCCTCATTCTTCTTTTTACTTTTCCCAAGATGCTTTCGAATTAGTGTTTTGGGTTTCTTCAGATATATACCCCAAAGTGGAATTGCTGGGTCATAAGGCAGTTCCATTTTTAATTTTTTGAGGACTCTCCATACTGTTTTCTATAGTGGTTGCACCAATCTGCATTCCCACCAACAGTGTATCCTTCTCTTCACACCCTTGCCAGCACTTGTTGTTTGTTGATTTACTGATGATAGCTATTCTGACAGGTTTGATGTGATATCTTACTGTGGTTTTAATTTGCATTTCTCTGGTGATTAGTGACATTGAGCATTAAGATGCTGAGTCTTTTAAACTAGCCTTTCCATTTCTTTTGGTCTTAAAAAAAGAACTTTTATTTATCTTGAGAAACTTTTTTTTTTTTTTTGGTGTGTGTGTTTTTGGTAGAGTGATTCCATCTATTATATTTTTCGGTGGTGTTTGTATATATGAAGACTACTGATTTTTCATTATTATTATTATTATTATTATTATTTTACCATACTGGGTTTTTTCCATGTTTGTAATAGTTTTTTAGCTGGTTCTCTTGAGTTCCACAGCTAAGCAATCATTTTACGTGCATGTACCTCCAGAATATTAAATGATGGTGATATTAAATTGTATGGCTATGTTAACATATTTATGTGCACATTTTTGAACAAAGCCCCTCTGGCTAGCAGTTTAACTGAAAAACAATATAAGCTATTAAATATATACACAAACAAAACATCCAAACCTCAGAAACAAAACAACCTACCAACAAAAAGGGTTCTCATATGTAATTGCTTATGAATCAGAATTGTCTCAATTTAGTGAAAAAAACACACAAAAATGAAATATTTGGATTCTGAGGTTAAGAGTTATGTAACTATCATAACCTTCACTTTCAGTTTTTTTGTGTGTTCCTTAAAACTCCTTGCTTTCATTTGTTAATCTTATAATAAATCCATGTAACAAATTTGAGCTGATAAGATATTCTAAAAAATATTGTTTTTATTATCTATTTTTATGTTGTATACCCACATATGATTTTATTTGAAAACTGAGTTTAGGCGATAAGAAAAATTGGAAATACTGGATTTACACCTCTTGCCTCTCACTTTCCTGGCATAGAACTTGTCATTGTAGACCTAGTGTCAGTAGGTCAGTGGCCAACAGTCCCTGTCTTTGTGCTGGAAATATCTGCAGAAAGGGAATCTTAGACGTCTATAAGTGAAATTATTAACAATACTAATTGTTTGCTTATCTGCAACATACGGATTGTTTAGATAAGGCTGTGTGGGAACCTGAACTCCGAGCCTTATCTTTCATTATAATATAAAGGAAATGATTCATTGACACTCAACCCTGAAGACCTTGCCTGGAAAACAGCTCAGTATTACGTAATCAAGCATTTGAAAACAAAGTGTCTGAAGAAACAGTTTGGAAATCAATTCCCATCACTCTTTCTTATTACTGTAACTATTTGTTTGTTTGTGTTAATAGTAGTAATTGCCAATGTGTTTTGTTTAGCAGTTTTTTAAGTGTATTTGCCATAACCTTGTGAGGCATCCTCACTCATTTTACCAGTGAGGAAGTGAGGCTCCCAGAGGCTCAGTGACTTGCCTAAGGTTGCAGAGGCAGAAAATAATAGGTACAGGAATTACTAAATCTAGGTCTGCCTAGGAAGTGGAAGGATGTGAATTATATAACTTCATCTTTTAGAAACTTAATCTTCTGATCTGTAGTATGAGCATAATAGTTATTTTGCAGTATTGTCATAAAAATGAAATGAGATAGTGTAAGATAATGTATTTAACATATGCATGAAGGTCATACATATTTACTTCATTTATTTTTTAGCTCTTTACTCTCAGTGCCATGTTTATAGTTCTACAGCTATAGCCTTAATCAATACTTTAAAATCTCCACTGCCTAATTCCTTATATACAATAATAGTAAATTAGGGTCTTACTCTATTGAATCCTCACTATAATACTCTTCCTGGGATTACTTTTTCCAAATTTCTTTAGTATTTTAGTTTCTAACTTCTTCCCCCACTTTTGGGCAAAGAGTCAAGAATATTTTGAGGGGAATAAGATGAACTTAGAATTTATTGAATCACACCATTAAATAGTCAAAGTGAAGTTATACTATATTTACAGGGTGACATATCTAAAGGGTCAGTAAGCAGCGGGTGTAAGCAAAATCATAAAAATCCATGTATCTGCCAACACATTTCTGTGGGAGATTACACTACTGGTCAGGAATTTCCTGCCTTACATCATTTTTTTTTTTTTTCCTAAGGAAGGTTTCAATAGCTTGTAATGGGCTGTTGTGCTTCCTCTTCAGGCTTGGCTGTTATCAGTTCCACTCAGATATTACTTCCTATTCAGTTTGTAGTATAATGAATGAGTGCATCTGTTTTTTAACTATTGCAATGTTGATTTATATTGTAGGAGGCTCCTCATTGCTGCTTCCCCACACACAGGACTGTTATAAGGATTTACTCTTTTCAAACATACATTAATTATTTGAACCTCCAAGGAAAGGGTGCCATAAAATCAAAAAACACATGCAAATTTTATAATAATTTTCTGCTAAAATAATATGCAAAGATAACAATTGAGAAAAATTTCTAGGTAGGTGAGGAAACACATTGCATTGTTTCTAATTAAATAAAGACAAGTAAAAGACAGAGCACTGTGGAAATAATATTTTATGTGCAGCAAAAACCGAAGTTTGAGTCTGGGCCCTGCAACCTCCTATGTGAGCATGATGTTGGGCAAGACACTTGGGGCTTCCCAGTCTCATTTTCTTCTACTGTGAAAATGGCACCACTTCACTGCTCTTAATCTCTGCTTTTATTTTATTAGGACAAAGGTAACTCCCCAGAAAATCCTAGTTAAAACTCATAAAGCCTTATTTCAATGTGATTGAATATGCAAATTAAATATTTAGCAATTTCAGTGTTTGTACAAGACATTGGTAAATAGAAAATAATATAAAATAAGTATGTAGATTTAATATTTTTTAACTTTCAATGGAAGAACATGGTTTTATGTTTTATTTTACTAGTAAAAAATAAATTAGATTCAGCCACTGATTCAATGAATTACTTAAAAACCTCGTAATATAAACCAATTTCGGCGGCGGCCGGAGTACAGGGAGAGAACTAAGATGGCGGCATAGGTAAACACCGGGAAATTATCGCCCCACACAACAATTGAAAATTACCGCAAAGGACTGAGCAAACATCATCCAGAACAACAGGAAGGCTGGCTGAGTGTAAATTCCACAACTAGAAGGAAAGAAAAGCACGCTGAGAGCCAGAGGCGCTGCGGAGGTGAAGTGCAGAGGTACGGCGGCTCGCGCGCGCGAGGAAAGGGGGTGGCGCCTGAGGACGCGGCTGTCTTTTTGAGTCACAAGCTCCTGACTGCTCTGAACTCCGGTTCGGGGAAGTCTCTGGGGACCCAGGACTCATACGGGGAGAGGCTGGTCTGTCCGGCAGCGAGCGAACTTGAGGGCGGCTTTCCCTCAGAGGTGCTTGCAGCCGTTACCGGAACACTGAAACGCATGACTCCGGGCGGAGAATCGGCCATGGCTGCTTTCTCCGCCCTCTGACTCCCTGAGACCCCGCCCCACCCAGGCTGCGGCAGAGGCTTTTGCATGTGAATGTACCTAACTGCAGCCGAACCAGGCAGACCTGGAACTTCCAAGAGAAGGCCCAAGGCCCCGCAGCGGCTTGCATTGCTTCACAGCTGAGCCTCTTCGTGGCTCCTGCTGTGTGGCCCCAGGCAGAGGCTGAATTAGCACCTCCTTAGATCCAGGAGCCACTGTACCCAGTGGTCAGAGGGGGTCCATCCAGACTGCAACTCCTCAGATCCATAAGGGACGCACTCAGGGAGCAGACTCAGTGAGCACCAAAGCCCCACTGAAGCAAGTCTTGCCCCAGAAGGGTGTCTTCAGCACAGAAGTTCTCCCACTTTAGACACAGCTGATTCTCACAGCCAATTGGCCTGGAGGTCAATTCCTCCCAGTGATTCTACAACAACCAAGGCACCAAGAGTGCACCAAGAGTGTCCACCCCAGGTAACTGGGGAGGCTGAGCTACTGGGCCCTACAGGACACCTGGCGCACAGGGCCACTCTATCAACACAGGGAAGCTGCCAAAATGTGGAGACAAAGAAACAGGTCACAAATGGCAGAAATGGAGGAAAGCAAACGATTGGATATAGAGTTTAAGGCCACGGTTATAAGGTTTTTCAAGAATTTTATGGAAACCGCGATAAATTTAATGAATCCCTCAATAAGTATAGGGAGACCATGGAGGACATGAAAAAGGACCAACTAGAAATTAAGCATACACTGACTGAAATAAAGAATAATTTACAGAGATCCAGCAGCAGAAAAGAGGATCCCAAGAACCAAGTCAAAGATTTGAAATACAAAGAAACAAAAAATACCCAACCGAAAAAGAAAAAAGAAAAGAGATTCCAAAAATATGAAGATAGTGTAAGGAACCTCTGGGACAACTTCAAGCGTACCAACATCAGAATTATAGGGGTACCAGAAGGAGAGAGAGGGCAAGATATTGAAAACCTTTTTGAAGAAATAATGACAGAAAACTTCCCCTATCTGGTGAAAGAAATGGACTTACAAGTCCAGGAAGCGCAGAGAACCCCAAACAAAAGGAATCCAAGGAGGACCACACCAAGACACATCATAATTAAAATGCCAAGAGCAAAAGATAAAGAGAGAATCTTAAAAGCAGCAAGAGAAAGACAGTCAGTTACCTACAAGGGAGTACCCATACGACTGTCAGCTGATTTCTCAACAGAAACCATGCAGGCCAGAAGAGACTGGCAAGAAATATTCAAAGTGATGAATAGCAAGAACCTGCAACCAAGATTACTTTATCCAGCAAAGCTATCATTCAGAATAGAAGGTCAGATAAAGAGCTTCACGGATAAGAAAAAGCTAAAGGAGTTCATCACCACCAAACCAGCATTATATGAAATGCTGAAAGGTATTCTTTAAGAAGAGGAAGAAGAAAAAGGAACTCTTACCATTTGCCACAGCAGGGATGGAACTTGAGAGCGGATAAATACCACAGGATCTCACTCATTTGTGGAATATAATGAACAACATAAGCTGATGAACAAGGACTGATCCAGAGACGGAGAGGCATTGATTGGACTGTCGGGACTTGGAGGGAAGGTAGGGGAGGGTGGGGGTAAGGGGGAAAGATCAACCAAAGGACTTATATGCAAGCATATAGGCCTAATCAATGGACATGGACAACGGGGGGGTGAGGGCATGAGCGGGGGTGGGGGGGGGTGGGGGGTAGAGGGTAACGTGGGGACAAGGACACATATGTAATATCTTAATCAATAAAAAAATATATTAAAAAAAAAACCAATTTCAATCTTCTTTTTGTTTTATAAATTTTACATCAACAATCTTCCAGCAAAGAGAAAAAAATTAATATTTTCTCAAAGTGACTTTTGCATCAATTGCATACAACTTATGTCAATTGCATAATATCAGATATTTTGATTCACCTAAATTAAATTTCTGGTATGTTATATAGGCCTAAGGATTAAAAATATTTTTTATGGCTTTTCTCCTTGACTATAAGAATGGAATTAATTTCAAGACATTCAAGAGTGGGTAAATACATGGACTCTGTTGGACAATTTCACTGTGATAATGGTTAAAAGGAGAAAGTAAACTAGAGGTTGTATACCTTTGGAAAGGAGATGGCAAAATTATCAACATTTGCAGGTAATGTGATTGGTAAAATTAGAAAATTAATTGCAATACTTTTAGAAAGCAAAGAATTTAGTAAGAAGATAAATTGAAGTAAATACACAAAAGCTTTCTTATATACCAGAAAACATAAATATGCAGTATGCAGGGCCTTTATAGAGAAAATCCTTAAACTACTAAGGGATATAAAAGGAGACTTGAAAAAAATAGAAAAATAAGTATTTTTTTATTTGGAAGTATTCAATGCTATAAAATTGTTAATTTTTCTTAAAATAATCTCTTTATTCAGCAGTGTCCCTATTCAAATGTTTTTTTTTGAATTGGTCAGATTAATTCTATATATCATGAAAAGCTGGTTCTGTAAAAAAGAATTGGTGAATTGTTGAAAAAAGATAGTGGCTATATGTAGGATGATTTTCTCTTCCAGATAGTAATTCATTCAACAAATATTTTTGAGAATCTATCTTGTGCATGGCAGTGGTCTAGTCACAGGATACAAAAGTGAGTAAAAGAGGCCAAAATCTCTGTTCTCATGGAACTAGTTTAGAGATACAGACAATATGCAAATAAATAAAATATGTAGGATGCCAGATGGTGTCTTAAGAAGAAAAATAAAGCAAAGAATGAAAATATGGTGGTGGGGTGCAGGGCGGGAGTGGGGATAAACAGAAGTTGAAGTTGTAAATAGGGTGCTTAGGAAAGACCTCACAGGGCAGGTGGTATTTGAGTAAAGACCTGCAGGCGATGAGGTTATCTGGGATATTTAAAGCTGTCGTAACTGAAACAGTGGTCTTTGCTCCAAAGAGCCATAGAAAAATGGAACAAAATACTGAGTTCAGAGATTGGCCCAAATATAATAGTATATGGAGATTTAACATGTGATAAAATGACCCAAAAGATAGACTCTTTATAAATGGTGCTGGAATAACTTACTAGACATTTCGGGGCAAAAAATGTTGGGATTCTATCTTATAGAGACAAAAATTACAAATTGATAAAATATTTTAATGTTAAAAAACACATTAAACTTCTAGGTGAATATTTAAGTAAATATTTTATATTAATACTCTTTGTCCAAAGCAAGCTTATTAAAACGTGATTAACAAAGGTAGAAAACACAAATGAATTGGTCCACAAATTTGACCATAACAAATTTTATGTTGCAAAAACTAACAAAAAAATTACCTCCCACAAGAATTAATTAAAAACAAAACAAAACAGTACATATCACAGAAACACTGTATATCCTTATTCTAATTTTTACTGTTTCTGAAGTTAGTGTATACATTTAGTGTGGTAATGTCTTTTTCCCCTTATCTGTAGGAGCCATTAAATTGATAGTACGTAGTGTACTATCTAATAAACTGCCTGTTAGAAGCCAGAAATAAACTTATATAAAGAATTTTAGGCCGAAACCGGTTTGGCTCAGTGGATAGAGCATCGGCCTGCGGACTGAAAGGTCCTGGGTTCGATTCCGGTCAAGGGCATGTACCTGGGTTGCGGGCATATCCCCAGTGGGAGATGTGCAGGAGGCAGCTGATTGATGTTTCTCTCTCATCGAGGTTTCTAACTCTCTATCTCTCTCCCTTCCTCTCTGTAAAAAATCAATAAAATATATTAAAAAAAAAAAAGAATTTTAGAAAGCAAAAAAAAAAAAAAAAAAAAAAAAAGATTCTTTTACATGCTCCAATAGCAAAAGTAAAAGGAGTAAGAATACAGTTCACAAAGAGAGAAATACAAATAGCCAACAAAAATGAGAAGATATTTAACTTCTTGAGTAATCTAAGAAAGCTAAGCTGAAACAACATTGAGATGCAATTTCTTACCTATTGTGTTGATGTGGTTGAGGAGGACTAATAATTATGACAGGCAAAGGGGGAATATGGCATTCTCATTTACTTACTGATGGGAGTGTAAATTTGTAAAACCTTTCATCAAAACTAAACATGTTCATGACTTTAAAATTTTTTCAGATTTTTTCCCAGATATGATTAGGACTAGTGATTAAACATGTATGAGAATGCTTATCTCAGTATTGTTTGCAATAGTAAAAATTGGAAATGATCCTTTAAAAATTTTCAATTACAGTTTACATTCAATATTATTTTGCATTTAATTTAAGGTGTGCAGCATAGTGGTTAGATAATTGTATACTTTACAAAGTGGTCCCCCCAATATTTCCAGTACCCACCTGGTACTGTACATAGTAATTGCAATATTATTGACTGTATTCCCTATGCTGTACTTTACATCCATATGACTATTTTGTGACTACCCATTTGTACTTCTTAATCCCATCATCTTTTACAGCCAGCCTCCTACCCCCCTCCCCTCTGGCAACCTTTGGTCTGTGGAAATGATCTTGATGCCCAATAACAGGGGAATGGTTAAATAAACCACAGTGTACACAGAGTATGGAATGCTATGCAATTATTATTTATTTACATGGAAAGATATCTACAAAAAATATTTAAAAAGAGTGATTTTGGGATATAACAAAATGCGGAGACAAAGAAACAGGACAAAATTGTCAATGGAAGATATAGAGTTCAGAACCACACTTTTAAGGTCTCTCAAGAACTGTTTAGAAGCCGCCGAAAAACTTAATGAGATCTACAAGAAAACTAATGAGACCCTCGATGTTATATTGGGGAACCAACTAGAAATTAAGCATACACGGACTGAAATAACGAATATTATACAGACTCCCGACAGCAGACCAGAGGAGCGCAAGAATCAAGTCAATGATTTGAAATGCGAGGAAGCAAAAAACACCCAACCGGAAAAGCAAAATGAAAAAAGAATCCAAAAATGCGAGGATAGTGTAAGGAGCCTCTGGGACAGCTTCAAGCGTACCAACATCAGAATTATAGGGGTGCCAGAAGATGAGAGAGAGCAAGATATTGAAAACCTATTTGAAGAAATAATGACAGAAAACTTCCCCCACCTGGTGAAAGAAATAGACTTACAGGTCCAGGAAGCGCAGAGAACCCCAAACAAAAGGAATCCAAAGAGGACCACACCAAGACACATCATAATTAAAATGCCAAGAGCAAAAGACAAAGAGAGAATCTTAAAAGCAGCAAGAGAAAGAAACCCAGTTATCTACAAGGGAATACCCATACGACTGTCAACTGATTTCTCAACAGAAACTTTGCAGGCCAGGAGGGAGTGGCAAGAAATATTCAAAGTGATGAATACCAAGAACCTACAACCAAGATTACTTTATCCAGCAAAGCTATCATTCAGAACTGAAGGTCAGATAAAGAGCTTCACAGATAAGGAAAAGCTAAAGGAGTTCATCACCACCAAACCAGTATTAGATGAAATGCTGAAAGGTATCCTTTAAGAAGAGGAAGAAGAAGAAAAAGGTAAAGATACAAATTATGAACAACAAATATGTATCTATCAACAAGTGAATCTAAGAATCAAGTGAATAAATAATCTGGATGACTGTCATTATATAGAATCAGGGACATAGAAAGGGAATGGACTGACCATTCTTGGGGGGGAAAGGGGTGTGGGAGATGCGGGAAGAGACTGGACAAAAATCGTGCACCTATGGATGAGGACAGTGGGTGGGGAGTGTGGGCGGAGGGTGGGGTGGGAACTGGGAGGAGGGGAGTTATGGGGGGAAAAAAGAGGAACAAATGTAATAATCTGAACAATAAAGATTTAATAAAAAAAAAAAAAAAAGAGTGATTTTGGAAGACAGTGTGATGATTTCTCACAAAGCCAAATATAGTCTCATCGTATGATCAAGCTGATGCACTTCTAGGTATTTACCCAAAGTAGTTGAAAACTTGCGTCCACACAGAAACCTGCACATTAGTATTTATAGCACCTTTATTCATCATTGCCCCAAATTGGGTGCAACCAATCCTTCAGTAGATGAATGGATAAGTAAAATGATTCACCCAGACCATGGAATATTATGCAGAAATAAAAAGAAATGAGCTATTGCATCAGGAAAAGACAGAAAGGACGTATTGTTAAGTGGGAGATATTCTGAAATGTTACATGCTGTATGGTTCCAACTACATTCCAGAAGAGGCAAAACCATGAAGACAGTAAAAAGATCAGTGGTTTCTGGAATTGGGGGAAATGAGGGTGGAGCAGAGGGGTCTTTTAGGACAGTGAAACTGTTCGGTATGGTGCTTTAACAGTGGGTACATGACATTACGTGTTTGGTAAAATCCACAGAAGAGTGAATTCTAATGTGAACTTTAGTAAATAATAATATATCAGTATTGGTTCATCAATTGTAACAAATGTACCACACAAAAGGAAGATCTTAACTATAGGAGGGATAGGTGGTGGGAGGAATTAGTGTATATGAACTCTGTACTTTCTGTTCAGTGTTTCTATAAACCTAAAACTGCTTTAAGAAATGAGGTCTATTAATTTAAAAATATAGACTACAAAGAACATGTATGTATAATTATCTTTTTGGTGTATGTGTGTGTGTGTGTTTGTGTAGGAGTGTATGTGTAGGGGGATATGTGTAGAAATATTTTCAGATGGATTATATCAAAATGTTAACAGTGGAATCTTCTAGTGGAGGGACTATAACTTATTTTTGCTTTTTAATTGGTACCTTTTTGTACTATCTATTTTGTAGTTATTTTTATAATTAAAAAGAAAAAATATTTTTGTTACCAAAAAGACAACAGCAACAAAAAGAGAAAACCAACAATGAAAAGTAAATAAAGATAAAAAATTAATAATCCCCCATACTATATAATAAAGAGGTAATATGCAAATTGACCATCACACCATCACACAAGATGGCCGTCCCCATGTGGTTAAAGATGGCTGCCACAAGATGGCTGGCAGGGGAGGGCAGTTGTGGGCGATCAGGCCAGCAGGGGAGGGAGGGCAGTTGGGGGGGACCAGTCCTGCAGGGGAGGGCAGTTAGGGGTGACCAGGCCAACAGGGGAGGGCAGTTGGGGGCAACCAGGCTGACAGGGGAGCAGTTAGGTGTTGATCAGGCTGGCAGGAGAGCAGTTAGGGGGTGATCAGGCTGGCAGGCAGAAGCGGTTAGGGGCAATTAGGCAGGCAGGCAGGTAGGCAGGCAAGCGGTTGGGAGCCATCAGTCCCAGATTGTGAGAGGGATGTCAGACCAGTCTCCCGAGGGGTCCCAGATTGGAGAGGGTGCAGGCTGGGTTGAGGGACACTCTTTCCAGTGCACGAATTTCATAAAGTGATTACCTCTAGTCTAGAGATAATCACTATTAATGTTTTGATATACATCCTTTCAGGCTAGTTATAATAAAATATGTGATTCTCACGCACACACATATACACATATTACATGTAATTTTACAACATAATTATGCTTTACATATAATTTTCTTCCCCTTGTATTAAGCTTACTTTATTACTATTAACATTTACCATGTTCATATTAGAATGTTATACAGTGGGGTCTTGACTTACGAGTGTCCTGACTAACGAGATTTTCCAAGATATGAGCCGTCTCTCGGCCGATTATTTGCTTTGAGTTGCGAGCTAAAATTCGGGTTACGAGCCAGCTTCAGATACTCCACCGCTAGTTGGCGCAGTGAACGTCACAGTGAACGCCGCAACATCAGCCCAGCATCACGTGTCTCACTCGTTCACTTTAAGATTTGACATACAAGTAATTTGAGTTACGAGCTCCGTCATGGAATGAATTAAACTCGTAAGTCAAGGCCCCACTGTATTTGGTCATAGCTCTTTTTTAAAGATTTTTTAATTTTTATTTTTAGAGAGAGAGTAGGGAGAGGGTAAGGGAGAGAAACATCCAAGAAACATCCAAGTGAGCCCTAGCCGGTTTGGCTCAGTGGATAGAGCGCTGGCCTGCGGACTGAAGGATCCAGGTTCGATTCCGGTCAAGGGCATGTGCCTTGGTTGCAGGCACATCCCCAGTGGGGAGTGTGCAGGAGGCAGCTGATCGATGTTTCTCGCTTATCCATGTTTCTGACTCTCTATCTCTCTCCCTTCCTCTCTCTAAAAAAAAAAAAAAGAAACATCCAAGTGAGGGTGAAACATTAATTGGCTGCCTCCTGCTTGCCCCCTACCGGGAATGGAGCCCACAACTGGGGCATGTGCCCTCATAGGGAATCAAACTGACTCTGCCAACCAGCTGAGCCACACTAGGCAGGACTGGTCATAGTTTTTATACTACTCAATATACAAGTCAAACTGATTTAAGTTTAGACCAAATGTTGACATCCAGAACAAAATATTAGAGCAATAAAAAAAAACCAAAACACAACCCTCCCCCCCCAAACATTTACCATGTTCAAATCCTTTGAAAGCATATTAAAAAATATGTGTATGGTGTGCCATCCTAGGATATACTATCACTAAATATTTAGTTTTTTTTCCCCCTTCAAATATCTTAAAAGTTATTAACAGCATTATGGTGAACACCATAAGTAAAAGTTTGTATTATGTCCTTATTATTTCAGGACCAAGGAGATTTCTAAGGTGATTCACAGGAAACACTTCACACTGCAAACAAGGAAACTAAGTCCTTAAGATGAGAAAGGATTTTAAGAAACCATTTAATCCCATTCCTGTTTGCATAGAAGCAACCAACCAGTTCAGAGTCAAGTTTTCCTTCTAACCTTAAAACTTTTCAAATGTATATGATACCTTGCCGGGGTTCTTGTTCCGGCATTAAGAAGGGTTCAGCAATCTGGAGAAGGCCGGAAGCCAATTCCAGCATGTTCAGCAGGGCTGAATCATCTGGAGCGGTAAGAGCAATACCTCTATGAAAAAAGTCCTAAAATGGAAATCTGAATTTATAAGCATGTTCATTAGAAGTGGCTATTCAATTTACAAATCAAGACACCAACATTTTTTTAGAATGACTGCACTTAACTTTTCGGTGGCGGGGGAGGGGAGGGCGTAGAGTTAGGAGGAAGAGAGGAGCCAAAGATACTTGAAAACTATGGCTCCTCCACTCAGAAAAATGTCAAATGTCCTTTGTGCAGATACACTTATATTTTTGCATACCATGTTGGACATGATGATACTCCATCAGTGAATCTTAGATTAAGGCCCTACTGTAGCACTTGAACATGACCCAGGACTTTGGTTCATTCAGGCACTTCAAAAAAAATTACTTCCTATTTATATATGATATTACAGAATCCTTTACTATACAAGGTTTCATTCAAGCACCTGAACCTACTAAAATAAATAAGGGATATAGTGTTCTTAGTGGCTGAGAATGGTAAGAGGTGAGAAAGAGGTTAAAGATTTGTTCAAGGCCTTTCCGTCACAGTCAGTTTGACACTTTCAATTTTAAATCTGATTCTCTTTCTCCTCCATTCTGAAGGACCACTCTACTCTGCAGGCTTTGGACTCAATAGAGTTTAGTAAAATAGTACTTAGCTAGGCCTTTGTGGTCTCAGATTTTTTATCACTGTAGCACGATATTTTAGTTTATACAGAGTAGGTACTCAATTGATGTTGGTTGATAATACTTAAACTTCATTTAGCAACAAATTCTGGTTGTTAAATACTATCTTTACTTATTTACATAACTCCATGCAAAGTCAAGATCTTAGTATTTTCTTGCCAAATATTATTTATGAAGAACATTGAAGGCAACTGGAGAATGCACAGAGAACAGTTCCTTTGGGTTTAGTCTAGGAGGTGTATGTTGTAAATAAGATGACTCTTATCAGAATTTATATTTTTCAGTGAAATATTTTTTTTTACTGAATTTACACCACTTTTTTTTTCAATGAAACAATCAAGGATTCTTTTAATACATTTGACCTGTTTGAATTACTTACTGATATCAGAGAGGGCATCCCTGATGTATGTTTATTCATATCTTTTCAAAGTACATAAAGTTCTCTGTTCATGAAGGAATTGTTCCACAGAAACCCAAGGAATGAGGGTATTTTTAAAAAATCCTCACCCAAGGATATGTTTTTATTGCTTTTATAGAGAGAGGATGGAGAGAGAGAGAGAGAGAGAGAGAGAGAGAGAGAGAGAGAGAGAGAAGAAAAACATCCATTGGTTGCTTCCAGTATGTGCCCCTACTAGGGATTGAACCCACGACCTAAGTACTAGTATGTGCCCTGACCAGGAATCAAACCTGCAACCTTTTGGTATATGGAACGACGCTCCAACCAACTGAGCCACCTGGCCAGGGCTAGGGTATTTCTTATTTATTATTTTATTGACTATTATGGATTGAGAATTAACCCATTCTATACCTGAAGATTGATTTTGAGGAGGGGATAAAGGGAATAGGATAAGAATGGGTAGAGGTAGAGGAGGGAGTGTTGGGCTCTTTGGGAATTAGGGCTTTAGAGCCCTTGGAAGGCTGTGAAGGCTGCTCCTAGGCCTTCATGTGCTTTTCATTCTCTGTGCTGAGTGCTCTACACAGTTTCTCATTATTCTCTTTAACAAGCCTGGAAGAAACTGGCTCAGAGAGGTTTAAGTAAAGATGCAAGTTCTCACAGCTAGTTAATGGCAGAGAGGAGATTTGAACTCAGGAATGTTTGGACCCCATGCCTGTGTGCTTTAACCATGATGCATATGCACACCTAAGCAATGCTGATGTTACAATAATTTTTCCCAATTTGTTTTTGGTTAGCTGCCCAGAGTTTTTTTAAACATAAGTGACACATGCTCCGGTCTATTTTTATTCAAAGATAAGAGCACATAGAACAATATAGGTCCTTTTATGGCTTGCTGAAGTTTATCTGTATTTAGTCATTGTTGTGCATCAGAATGACTTTATTAGTTGAAAATAGCTTCTTAATTCCTGTACAGGATCATAAAAATGTACTCTGTAAATTTCTCATTTTTTTCTTTTCCTGTAGTGTGGTAATTTGCATTTGTCTCTATTCCTGTGCTTTTGGCAGTAGCCAGAGACTTCAGGTATCAAACATAAATGAACTACTGCATACGATTTGCTATATTGTATGGGAGGGAAAAAGTGAGTCTGAGGCATAGATCCTGCCGATGTGAGGTTTCAGCTGGAGTCTCATGTTCCTTTGGGCAAAGTCACAGCCGTCTGAATCCATTTAAGATGGCACTCTGCTGCTGTTAGTTTTCTTGGCAGTATTTGGCAAAGACCACAGGAATATAACTAGATTGAGTGATTGTTTTTTCTGCAGGAGGAAAAAATGTCACATAGTTGAAAATTTTATGAAACTACTCCCATGTTTGATAGTCATAAAATATTTGTTGGGTAGTAGATGCAGAAATGCAATGATAAAGTAGTCATTGTTCCTGCTTTCAAAGAACCCATAGGACCAGCAGGGAAGACAATATATAAATAAATTGTAGTTTGGGGTATCAAGGGCCATAACCACAGGGCCTTTACGAGAGCATCTAGAGAGGCCCTGACTTTACTGAAGATGTCAGAGAAACTGTTCAGGAGAGGAAACATCTATTCTGAGTAGGGCAGGCTACATAATTTGTAGAGTCCAGTACAAAACAAAAACGCAGATCATTCATTTGAAACTATTAAGAATTTCAACATGGGTGAAAGAAAGCAGTTCAGGAAAAACCAAGATGGTGGCATAGGTTAATGCCGGAGATTGCTGCCTCGAACAACCACTTCAGAGATATAACTAAAGGACAGAACGGAAATCATCCAGAACCACAGGAAGCTGGCTGAGTGGAAATTCTACAACTAGGAGGAAAGAGAATATCATACCCAGACTCAGAGGAGGCGCAGTGCTGAAGTGAAATACTCAGGTGCGGAGTGCGCCCGCGGAGCGGGCTGGCGGCGAGGGCGCGGTTGTTGTTTTCAATCGGGAGGGAGTTTCAGACTCTGAGCTCCAGATCCGGTCGAGTCTCTGGGGACCCAGACTCAAACGGGAGAAGCGGGACTGTCTGGCTTCGGTCGGAACCCGGAACTCGAAGGCAGCTTTCTCTCCGAGGTTTGCAGCGGTTGCTGGGACTCTGAGAGGCAGAGCCCCTAGGGACGGAACTGAGAGCAGCCATAACTCCTCGCTCCGCCCACCCTGTAGATCCCCGGGTCCCGCCCTGCCCAAGCCCTGCACAGAGATATTTGCCAGATAGCCTCAGGCAAACGCTAGATTAGCACCGCCCTAGAGATCCAGCACAGAAGCTCTCCCACTGCAGACACAGCTGACTCTCATAGCCAGTTAGCCTGGAGGTCAAATCAACCCTGGTATTGCCGACAATCAAGGCTTAACTACAACAAGACTGCGCACAAAGACCACTAGGGGGTGCACCAAGAAAAGATAAAAAAATGCAGAGACAAAGAAACAGGACGCAAATGTCAGAAATGGAAGATATAGAGCTCAAAACCACACTTTTAAGGTCTCTCAAGAACTGTCTAGAAGCTGCCGATAAACTTAGTAAGGCCCTCGAAAAGACTGGTGAGACTGCCGATAAATGTAGTGAGATCCTCAAGAAATCTAATGAGACCCTCGATGTTGTGATAAAGAACCAACTAGAAATTAAGCATACACTGACTGAAATAAAGAATATTATACAGACACCCAACAGCAGACCAGAGGAGTGCAAGAATCAAGTCAAAGATTTGAAATGCGAAGAAGCAAAAAACACCCAACTGGAAAAGCAAAATAAAAAAAGAATCCAAAAATACGAAGATAGTGTAAGGAGCCTCTGGGACAACTTCAAGCGTACCAACATCAGAATTATAGGGGTGCCAGAAGATGAGAGAGAGCAAGATATTGAAAACCTATTTGAAGAAATAATGACAGAAAACTTCCCCCACCTGGTGAAAGAAATAGACTTACAGGTCCAGGAAGCGCAGAGAACCCCAAACAAAAGGAATCCAAAGAGGACCACACCAAGACACATCATAATTAAAATGCCAAGAGCAAAAGACAAAGAGAGAATCTTAAAAGCAGCAAGAGAAAGAAACCCAGTTACCTACAAGGGAATACCCATACGACTGTCAACTGATTTCTCAACAGAAACTTTGCAGGCCAGGAGGGAGTGGCAAGAAATATTCAAAGTGATGAATACCAAGAACCTACAACCAAGATTACTTTATCCAGCAAAGCTATCATTCAGAACTGAAGGTCAGATAAAGAGCTTCACAGATAAGGAAAAGCTAAAGGAGTTCATCACCACCAAACCAGTATTAGATGAAATGCTGAAAGGTATCCTTTAAGAAGAGGAAGAAGAAGAAAAAGGTAAAGATACAAATTATGAACAACAAATATGTATCTATCAACAAGTGAATCTAAGAATCAAGTGAATAAATAATCTGGTGATCATAATAGAATCAGGGACATAGAAAGGGAATGGACTGACCATTCTTGGGGGGGAAAGGGGTGTGGGAGATGCGGGAAGAGACTGGACAAAAATCGTGCACCTATGGATGAGGACAGTGGGTGGGGAGTGAGGGCGGATGGTGGGGCGGGAACTGGGAGGAGGGGTGTTATGGGGGGAAAAAAGAGGAACAAATGTAATAATCTGAACAATAAAGATTTAATTAAAAATTAAAAAAAAAAAGAATTTCAACATGATGACAACAGAGCATTAAATCAAGCATAGGTACTTCTAATTGAATTTCTTTCCACTTAGACTGTAACACCCATAATGGGAAAATTCCAAACTATTGTTTAATAAAATGAACCCAAGTCTGGGCCTTATGCTATTTGTTTATTTTGAAATATTATTACACAACTAATATCTGTGCATCTAAGAGAATATATTTATGTCAGTTTGGTGTGGCCATAACTATTTTTGGAAGAACCATAGGATATTAGAACAGGCCTTGAATGTTTATTACTTATCCTTTATTTTGATATCTAAATATAGTTTCTTATACATATACTAGATTATATATATTATGTATATACTAGAGGCTCAGTGCACGAAATTCGTGCGGGTGGGGCGGGGGGCTCAGCCCGGCCTTCACCCTCTCACAATCCGGGACCCCTTGGGGGATGTTCAACTGCCAGTTTAGGCCCGATCCCGCAGGAATCTGGGACCACTGGCTCCTAACCACTCGCCTGCCTGCCTGCCTAATCACCCCTAACCAGTCGCCTGCCTGCCTGATCACCCCTGACCAGTATGCCTGCCTGATTGCTCCTAACCACTCACCTGCCTGATTGCCCCTAACTGCTCTCCTGCCTGCCTGATCGCCCCTAACCAACTCTCCTTGGCCCCCGCCGCAGCAGCTTTGTCCAGAAGGACATCTGGAATGAGGTCCGGAAGGTCGTTTGGCTGTCTGGTCTAATTAGAATATTACACTTTTATTATTATAGATATGCACATATTACATATGTCTTTAGTGTACATTCTATTACATATAATATAGTATTATAATATATGTTATTTATACTTATTAGTATATACATGTTGTAACTAAATTAGTATACATTGTATTGGATATATATATATATATGTATGTATATATATATATATATATATATATATTAAAATACACATGTAACCATATTCTTTATATAGGGCAGATTTAAGATAAAAGAACTAGTAAAGCCTGGCCAGTGTGCTCAGTGGTTGAGCATTGACCCATGAACCAAGAGGTCACTGGTTCAATTCCTGGTCAGGGTGGCTTGATCCTCAGTAGAGGGCATGCAGGAGGTAGTCGATCAATGATGTTTCTCAGCAATGTTTTTATCTCTCTATTCCTCTCCCTTTCTCTCTCTCTAAAAATAAATAAAAACACTTTTTAATAAAAAAGAACTAGTAAAGTATTATCTTTTCTTAAAAAAATAATGGGGAGGAAAAGCAGTTTTTCCCTATGAAAATTTTATTTCTTTCATATAATTGCCAGTTTTTCTAATTGTCCCTATCAGTTGGACCCTATACTGGGAACTGGGGACAAAGAGGTGAACAGGATGAAAATAGACTTGTCCTCTTTTAGTTTACCTCTTGGAGGGGGAAGGCAGAAAATAAATAATTAGGCAAAAACATAAACACAATAACAGGCCAACAGAACATTAATGAATGTATAAGAATGATGCTTAACCCAAAGCTATTTTAAGGAAGGGAAGTAACTTTTACTGAGCACCTAAATACCATCTAGTTTATCTGTTATTTCATTTAAATCTTATGATAGATAACATTGTGAATAGATTCACTGTATAGAAGAAACAACTTTTCCAAGTCAACTAACTTTTCCAAGATTATCCAGCTGGTAAATTGAAGAATTTACTTTTTTGTTGTTGTTAATCCTCACCTGAGGCATTTTTTTCCAGTGATTTTTTTTTTTTTTTTAGAGAGAGAGTGGAAGGGAGGGTGAGAGAGAGAGAGAGAAAAACATTCCTGTGAGAGAGACACATTGATTGGTTGCCTCCCCCATGTGCCCTGACCAGAACCAGGGATCAAACTGCAACCTAGGTACATGCCGTGCCCTTGACCAGGAATTGAACCCAAGACCCTTTGGTCCATGACTGATTCTCTAACCATTGTGAAAAGCAGGCCAGGGCTGAAGAGTAGACTTTTAATTCTTACCTCCTATTTCTTCTTCATGCCTAACGATTTTTAAAAAAGATATTTTTATTGATTTCAGAGAGGGAAGGAGAGAGAGAGAGAGAGAGAGAGAGAGAGAGAGAGAGAGAGAGAGAGAGAATCATTAATGATGAGAAAGAATCATTGATCAGCTGCCTCCTGCACACCCCTCCTAGTGATTAAGCCCCAAATCCAGGAATTGAACCACAACCTCTTGGTCCAATAGGTCAATGCTCAACCACTGAGCTACTCAGCCTGGGCGCCTAATGATTTTTTTTTAAAGTAGGAAAACCATGTATATTTCTGTCTGTAGAGAGAAAGTAGAACCACAGTTCTGCTACTTGATAGCTGTGTGGATTCTGACAACTCAACCTCTTTAAGCCCCTGTTTCCTCATCTGTTAAGGGAGAGAATGCCAGCATTCAAGTGATCACAAATTCTGAATCAGTGGGGTCTGACCTAGTGAATTTACTAGACTTTGCACACTGATATTACATATGGATACAGATTCTCTCTCTGGTGATGTGCACAGGGTTTATGTAACTCAAATTACTTCCTCAGGGGCCTTGGCGAACTAAAGGCCTGAATCCCTGAGTCTGTAGAAGGATCTCCCTTTTCTCTACAACTCACCCTCAACATTTCTACAGACGGGAAAGTTTGCCTGTGGTACACTTCGCCCCTGAGGGTGAAGGGGCTCAGGGTGACTTGAAAGTCTCAACGAAGGCAGAAGCACCAGGGGTTGTCATTTTCTTTGTCTTTGGCTGTCTGGATGCGTATAGCTGTAATAGAGTACAGTCAGGAGGGCAAAAACCACTTTGGAAGAAGCCCTGAAAGTGATTCAGTTTCAAGTCACAAGATCAATTATGGAAGGTTCTGGAACTACTGACACTGAGTATTACAGCAGATCCATGGCACAGGTTCAGAAGGTGATTCAGGATGTCTCCTTCCTTGGACCTTAAAGCTCATTACCTGAAAATTACTCAGCCTTGGCCCTTAGGGAAATCTTAAGTGCCCAGCCCAAATGGCATAATCCTATTTAGGATACCAAGATCTCATGATAATGAACAGTGTAGAAAGAGAAAGTGCACTTGTCTGGGTTAGACCGCATCTGTTTGATCATTTCTATGGGAGAGGACACATCTCTAGCAAACTATATGTCTGTCATATAAGGGATCTGTGGACTTTTAGCTGTGTGCTTAGAGTAAAATATCTAGGCAGCAGATAGAAAAAGGGGGAAAATTCTCACTTTTTAATGTGCCTGCCTATAAACAGTCTCTGACAGAATGAACTTCATTTGGTGATCATTTCTATTCAGGCCTGCAAATTGGGAATATTAAATCCTACCTCACAGGAGTGTGGCATGGGTATACTGTGTGAGATAATGTCACTAAAGGCTTCACCTGGCATCTGGCACGGAGTAGGTGTGGAGTGGATGTCAGTTCTCCCCTCACATTCTGCTCATCATATACCTACTTGATGCCTGTTATGTGCCAGGCTCCGTGCCTCACAAACCATAGAGGGAGATGTGAGAACTTGCCCTCCACAAGCCTGGGTTCTAGGAAGGAAGATGAGATGCATAATTAGACAACTACTTGTGGGGTTTGAGGGAGCCCAAGAAATAGCACCCTTTTCCTGCCTGAATTGGGAACTAGGAGATTGAGAGAGGGACCCAGGTGTCCTGTGGATTCTGGAGGATGTGGCATGACTCCGTTAGTCCAAGGCACTTGGTAGTTCTTAGTCAGCAAGGGGCGGTTGTCCCCAGTTGCAGCCACTGGCAGCCACAGTTTGGCACGGTCCTCACCCTGGCTGGTATGGCTTGGTTGGGTGTCATCCCATGCACCATAAGGGTTGTCGGTTTGATCCCTGGTCAGGGCACATGCCCAGGTTGCTGGCTCAATCCCCAGTAGGGACTTGCAGGAGGCAGCTGATTGATATTTTACTCTCACATTGATGTTTCTTTCTCTCTCCATCTCCCTTTCTCTCTCGAAAAAAAATCAATTACAAAAATCTTAAAAAAAAGAAAAAAAGAACCACAGTCCTCCTGTGGGAGAGCAGAATGGTGCAGGAGGCTGCCCCACAGAGGGTGGGTGGAGGGGCTGCATGAAGCAGGCTCAGAGAGAGGTGGGAGCATTCCTGCATGGAGCCTTTTCCACATGGAAGCATGGGGCCAGGGAAAGGTATAAGACAAACTTCTAATACATTTGTTTTCAATTTAAACAACTGAGAATAACTGACATTAATAACTGACATTAATACTAATACCTGGTTGATTTATTTGGTTCCCAAAACCTAGCTCTGAATCACCTGTGGAGATTTAAAAAGTTACCAATATCTGGCTCTACCTGTGGGGATTATAAATTGGAGGTTTTGGGATGGGATCCAGACATCTCCATTTTAAAAACCTTCTACAAGTCATTCTGACAGACATCCAGAGTTTGCACCTACACCATTGAGCTATGGTGGGATTGGTTAATCATTAAAAAACAATACTCTTAGAAGAGGACCAATGATAATTACATTACACTTCTGTGAGAACAACTTCAGATATATTTATTTGTTTGTCAAAACAGTGAGAAGTTCAAGGGAGTAGACAGATAAACAGGTTAAATCCTTCTTGTGTATAGTTTTTTTTTTTTTTTTTTTGTAGAAATGACCCACAGATACATCTTAGCTAATCTTTGATCTATACTTCATGTGAGCAAAGTCAATATTTGAAAAGGTAGTCTCCCTCAAAACATAAATCAGAACATAATAGATTCAGTTGCAGATTTTCCTCATTTCTAGTGAGTGCCTATTATGTGCTAAGAACTGTGCTGTGTAATCTTATACTAGTACTGGTATATGTTTTCTCAGGTGAGAGACAGGCTATAAACGTAAAAGGAGTAATGAAGACATTATCAACTGGTGAGAATGTTTAGAGACCATAACTTAATAAAAGTTTATCTGTACATAATACTTGATGCAATGGAGACATGGTGATGGTGTGACATGTATACATTACTGAAGACACTGAAAATTAGTCCAGCTATGTAAAAAATTAAATTTATTGGGGTAATTGGTTAATAATATTGTATAAATTTGAGGTGTATGACTTTATAATACAAATTCTGTATACTCCATTGTGTGCTTACCATGCAAAGTCTAGTTTCCTCTCATCACCCTATATTTGATCCCCTTTATCCTATTCTTCTTACTCCCAAACCCCTGCCCCTTTCGTAACTATTATCCTGTGGTGACATTTTCTGAATACACATTTGCTTATGTATATTAAGAACTATATGTAAATGTTCTTATCATTTCATTCATTAATCCAATTTCTTGGAATTATCTTAAGGAAATCCTTTTTTAAAAAGTGACATGCTAGAACCAAGATGGCGGCATAGGTTAACGCCGGAGTTTGCTGCTCTGAACAACTACTTCAAAAGTGAAACCAAAAAACGGAAGGGACATCACCCAGAACCACAGGAACGCTGGCTGAGTGGAAGTCCTACAACTAGGAGGAAAGAGAAACGCATACGGACACTCAGAGGAGGCACAGTGCTGAAGTCAAATTCTGAGGTGCGGAGTGCGCGAGCGGTCTGGCAGCGGAGGGCGCGGTTGGCGTTTTCAATCGGGAGGGAGTCGCAGACTCTGAGCTCCAGATCCGGGCGAGTCTTTAGGGACCCAGACTCAAACGGGAGAAGCGGGACTGTCTGGCTTCGGTCAGAGTGAGTGCAGCTTTCTCTCTGAGCTTTGCAGCGGGTGCTGGGACTCAGAGAGGCAGAGCCCCTGGGGACAGGACTGAGAGCCGCCATAACTGCTCTCTCTGGCCCACCCTGTTGATCCTGTGCGACCCGCCCCGCCCAAGCCCTGCACACAGGCATTTGCTGGATAGCCTCAGGCAAAGGCTAGATTAGCACCTCCCTAGAGGACAGAAGTTCTCTCACTGCTGACACAGCTGATTCTCATAGCCACTTGGCCTGGAGGTCAAACCCTCCCTGGAATTAACTACAACAATCAAGATTTAACTATAAGACTGCGAACAAAGACCACTAGGGGGTGCACCAAGGAAGCATAACAAAATTCGGAGACAAAGCAACAGGACAAAATTGTCAATGGAAGATATAGAGTTCAGAACCACACTTTTAAGGTCTCTCAAGAACTGTTTAGAAGCCGCCGATAAACTTAATGAGATCTACAAGAAAACTAATAAGACCCTCGATCTTATATTGGGGAACCAACTAGAAATTAAGCATACACGGACTGAAATAACGAATATTATACAGACTCCCGACAGCAGACCAGAGGAGCGCAAGAATCAAGTCAATGATTTGAAATGCGAGGAAGCAAAAAACACCCAACCGGAAAAGCAAAATGAAAAAAGAATCCAAAAATGCGAGGATAGTGTAAGGAGCCTCTGGGACAGCTTCAAGCGTACCAACATCAGAATTATAGGGGTGCCAGAAGATGAGAGAGAGCAAGATATTGAAAACCTATTTGAAGAAATAATGACAGAAAACTTCCCCCACCTGGTGAAAGAAATGGACTTACAGGTCCAAGAAGTGCGGAGAACCCCAAACAAAAGGAATCCAAAGAGGACCACACCAAGACACATCATAATTAAAATGCCAAGAGCAAAAGATAAAGAGAGAATCTTAAAAACAGCAAGAGAAAGAAACTCAGTTACCTACAAGGGAATACCCATACGACTGTCAGCTGATTTCTCAACAGAAACTTTGCAGGCCAGAAGGGAGTGGCAAGAAATATTCAAAGTGATGAATACCAAGAACCTACAACCAAGATTACTTTATCCAGCAAAGCTATCATTCAGAATTGAAGGTCAGATAAAGAGCTTCACAGATAAGGAAAAGCTAAAGGAGTTCATCACCACCAAACCAGGATTATATGAAATGCTGAAAGGTATCCTTTAAGAAGAGGAAGAGGAAGAAAAAGGTAAAGATACAAATTATGAACAACAAATATGCGTCTATCAACAAGTGAATCTAAGAATCAAGTGAATAAATAATCTGATGAACAGAATGAACTGTTGATTACAAATAGAATCAGGGACATAGAAAGGGAATGGACTGACTATTCCTGGGGGGGAAAGGGGTGTGGGAGATGCGGGAAGAGACTGGACAAAAATCGTGCACCTATGGATGAGGACACTGGGTGGGGAGTGAGGGCGGAGGGTGGGGCGGGAACTGGGAGGAGGGGAGTTATGGGGGGAAAAAAAAGAGGAACAAATGTAATAATCTGAACAATAAAGATTTAATTAAAAAAATTAAAAAAAAAGTGACATGCTATAGGTAAAAAGAGTAATTACTATATTTTTAAATTATAGCAACATCTGGAAATTGCATAAATATTAATCATTAGGGAAATTATTAGTAGATTATTGCATAATGACTAATGACTTAATTAATGTTATGTAGACACTTAAAACCAATCCTTATAAAGTCTATGTAGCAACAGGTAAAATGCTTATGAGAAATACCAAATGAAAAAGTATGTGCTGGAACACTATGTAAAAGTTATTCACTAGCACTGGAAGGAGATGTGAGGATAGAAAGTGGTTTGTGTGTTGTAGTAGTAGAATTCAAAATGGTTTTTCCTTTTTGGATGTGGTGGATAGATATTGCTTGGGTTACCCCGTATCCCTTCCCACCCGGTATAGTCCCAAGAGAAAAAGAAACTCCACAACTAGCCAATGAACTGAGATGATGTATGCCTAGATTTTTAGTAGCCTTGTGCTTTTATACCCCCCTCTGCCAACTGTTGAAAACTTGCCTGCAGTAAGAGATAATCAAAAGTTAGATAGATCAGGAGTCAGAGAAATGAATGGACAGATAGATTGATGAACCTACCTGATGACAGTTTATAGATCCCCAAGACAAACCTCCACATTTGAAATTTATATGAGCCCATGAAATTTCTTTCTTATGCTAGTACACCCCATTGTAGTCACTTGCAATTGAAAAAATTCTGAGGATAGAATTGATTTAATTTTTAAAAGTTTTTTATTCTATATTTGAATATGCCAAAGTTGTTACTTATTTGTTTTTAAATAAGTCTCCTTTACTTTCGGAAGTTCACTAGAACATTTTGTACTTGTGTGTAAATCCTGCATTTGTGGATCATTTCTCATTAAATTACCTACAGATTTTTGGCCCCTATTGAACTTGAATTTCCTCCCGTGTCTCTTTCTCAACTTTTCCTGCAACATCAGCTACGTTAATGGTTTTCCCACATCTTGCTTTTGACAATAGCCGCCCTGAGTATGCTTTCAAAAGGGTGGTCTGAACCACAATGTGTATTCAAATCTGTACATGGCAGGAATGGATGGGGAATTTTGAAATAAATCAACAAATACTGAGCACTTACTATATGCCAGGCACTGGGGCTGCAACAGTGAAAATAAAAGTAGACAGAGCCCCTGCCCTTAAGGTGCTTCTATCTGTGGGTGCATGTGTATATTCACTGGAGGGACTGGGTGAGGGTCTAGTCTGAGAGTGTGTTTAACACTTATTACTGTTGTGCTTAATGTCTCTGAACAAGGCAACGGGATAATAACCGACATTTATTGAACTTTTATTCTGTGCCACACCCATATGCATCAACATTGTTTTCCCCATTTACCAGATGAGAAGACTGAGATGCAGAAGGATATTTAATGTGTCCAACTGGCAGAGAAGGCTTTACCTTGAGATAGTCTGGGCCCTTATCTCTGGAAAATGCTGCTTACATAATATTGTAAGAAAAATCTGCTCAAAATTGCTGAATCTGGTGGTTAAATAAATTTTTAACACTTTTTTGAAAAAAAGTTACTAAATTAAATCTTGGTATGGTATACAGATATCTGACCAGAATGAGATGGAGGGAGATTCCCTTCTCAACTTGTTATACTTTTAGCCATAGAGGAAAATGACCTGAAAAACATAAGTTCATTCATACATTTATCTATTCAACAGATGTTTACTCTTTGCTATTGAGAACATTTTGTTGAAATAGGGGGTATAAAAGCATAAGGCTACTACTCTCAGTTTGGTAAAAGTAGACAAAAAGCAAACAAATTCTTAAAATATACCACAGCATGGTAAGTCCTGTAATAAAGAAATTGAAAAGGTACTGTGAGAGCATTGAGGGAAGAGACGGGGGACGGAGAGGGGGAAAGGTCATGAAATGGTTGACAAGTAAGCTGAGCATTGAAATACGAGTAAGAATTCTTCAGTGGACACATTGGGGGTGGGGTGGTAGGGTGTGGAAGGGTAGGGGTCATTTGGAAGAAAGACCTTCTGGGAGGATCTGCTTCTAAGGGCACTCAAGAGTGTTTTTAGAATTGCAGGTGGTTCTAAGTGCAGGACTAGAAAGATAGGTAATTTAAAGGGTTGGTTCTAAGTTCAGTTTCTTTTGATTTCTAGTTTTAATGAAAAGTAGATACTTCACAAAGAGATAGAGTTCCAACTAAAGAAGAATTTGTTGGCATGATTAATCAAGTCTTGATGGTATTTTTTTTGCAATCTCAAGCACTATGCTTAGGTTTTTCTTGAAATTTAGTTAATAACTTTCCATCTTCCCCAATGTCAATCATTCTTGTAAACTGGAAGAAGTTGCATTTTTGCATTGTTAGTAATTGGTTCAAAAATAGGCTAGGAAAATCTGTTTCTAGTATATATTTTTTAATGTTCAGATGGGATAATTTTTTTTTAAATGAAGCACATTCACATTATTTTCAGTCATCAACTCATTAATGATGCAGAAACATTTCCTCAATTATATGAGTTATTTCTTGCTTTGTAACAAATTATTCTCCAAGTTAGTGGCCTAAAACAACAGACATTTATTATTTCATAGTTTCTGTGGGTCAGGAATCTATGTGTTCTTTTGTCTCAGGGCTGCAAGTGAGGTGTGGCCAGTCCTCCGGGCAGCTCAAGGTGGGTTTGGGGAGAATCTGATTCCAAATTCACTCTCATGCCTGTTGCCCTCAATGGCTATTGGCCAGAGCCAGTAGTTTGTCAGTGGGCTTCTCCATAAGGAGAGAATGAGAGAGGGCGGATAATAAGGGAATCCCAGTTTTTTAGAACATAATCTCAGAAGTAACTTTTGCTTCATTCTATTTGTTAGAAGAGAGTTCTAGGTCTAGCCCACACTCAGTGGAGGGGATTACACAAGATCATGGGTACCAGGAAGAGAGATGGGGCGGGGCATGGGAGCAATCTCAGAGGCTGCCTACCACACACCCATTTTCAAAACAGCAAATTAATTTAGAAAAATAGTTACTTTCTCGTTCATCATTAAAATGTCATCTTTATCTTGAAGAGACATATCAAACATTTATTTTTCTGAAAATATCTGCATAATCCTGGCAGACACTAGTGGTCACAGGAAAGGTTAGACAACTTGGGAATATTGTCTTTCATAAGTGAAAAATGGGGAAATCATCCTTTAGTTGGACAATTCTTTGTCGTATTTTGATACAAAATAACTAGCAAACTGGTATGTGTGTAGTAAAGTTTTCATCTAACTTAAAATAATTGTAAAGATTTACTTTATAAAAGACTTAATTTTTATCGTATTAACCATTGGTGGCATTCTTTGGCATGTAGAATGCAGTTCATTCCAATGTACTGAAAGCGAAGAAATGAGTGAGGACGCCACCATCACCCTTGGTTTGTGCAGCTCCCTGTCTTCTTTAGAGAACCTAGATGTGTTCGGTGAAGGGCAGACTGGGTGAGGGCACCAGTATGACTCCATACATTCAATATTAGTGCATTTAATTTACTTTCTAATTCTATTCTTAGTTTTGTTTAAAATGATTAAGAATATACAGGGCGGGGCAGAAATAGGTTTACCGTTGTTTGTATGGAAAACAATATAATAATGAATAAACAATAATACAAGAATAAGCTGTATTTTGCAAACTCTGTGTTTCACATATTCACAACTGTAAACTTACTTTGCCCCTCTCTGTATAAAGACAGAAATGCTAATATTGCTTTTTCTGTACATAATGCACTCCAGGGACTTCAGCTCTAGACCCAGGATTCTTAAATTCAGGATTTATTATTTATGGGGGATTCACTTTCAAGGAGTGGAAAAAAGTGATCAAAGGTCAAATCAGATGTCCAGAAATCACTGAAAAATGTTAAGGAGAGCATGAAAAGATTTAAAATTTAGAATGCTACATGGGTATTAGAGTGGAGGGTGGCTTAGTGAGGTGTACCTGGGGCGATGCAGTAGCTATCAGCTCCTTCAGAGAAGCAAAAAGTAACTAGGGATTCAACCAAAATAATGCCAGTGGAAAGGGAAGGCTTATGGGTAATGAAAATCAGCATGTTTCATAACCAAAGGAATCATTAAGGCCCTACTGAGCATGTGTTCATAAAGGTAGTTTAGAAAGAAATGTGCTTAAAAGGGAATTCAGAATTCAGAGATAAAGATGTTTCAGTTTCTCTGTCTTTTTAAAAAATCATCCTCTTATTATTATTATTATTATTATTATTAATATTATTATTATTATTATCATTATCATTATTATTATTATTATTTTTCCTGGAGATTCAAGCTGGGTATGAGGGAGAGATTCAGAAAAATATTATTATTAATATATTTTTTTTAAATCCGGTAATCCAGTAATAGAAGAAGGGTATGTGGAAAGAGGGGCTGTAGAATGATATTGGAGCCCCAAATTAATTTGCAGTCTCATAAACATTTTCTGGATTGGGAAAAATAATTGATTTGAATTTCACAGCTCTGCTTAATTTAAGAAGAGTGAGGTATTTTATTTTCTCCTTCTAGATTTTAAAAATTTTTTCTTTCTATTGTGATGAACATCACTATGGTTTTTGTCTTAGTTGAACCGTATTTCCTGGCCATTCTCTTATCTCTCTCAAATAATCACATTTCTTTTAATATATATACACACACACACACACACATATATATTTATTGATTGATTGATTGCGTGTTTAACTAGTTCCTTGGGCAGTGCTAAGAGTATCCAATTGAGCTAAAAATGTCTCCAGGATGTTGTTGTCACAGTGGACTCTCAATGTATTTTCCTGGGGTCCAGATAAGACAATGAGCAGGGTGCAGGAACACTGGACATCACGCATGAAGTCGTGCAGGACAGAAGAGAGGTAGCTCCATTTAAACAAGGGCCTCTTTCAGTCCTTGCATGGCCTCATGTTTCCCTGAGCCTCAGCTTGCTAACTGATCCAGAAACAACAGTTTGGACACCCTGGCCTTTCCCCCACTGCCTCTGTAGAGGCTGATGTTATTTCTGCACCAGGGCCAGGGCACCCTCCCCAGGAACGTGGAGCCAGTGTGCTGTAGGATTCCAGGCTGGTGTTGAAGTTGGCAGCTCCTCTCCACCCACAGGCACTTTCCATTGCAGGCAGAGCCTGGACCTGAGGTTGGGCTGGACAGTGGTTGTACAAGAGCCATCTTTCTGAGTGGCAAGTGTCCACAGGACATCATGGATTGTTTCCTATGAGTATTATCTTCTTACTAAGATCTATTTTGCTTGTCAGTGGCAATGAAAAGAGACCTTAGACCTCAATTATTTTCAATCTGGCTGGTGTTAGTCCTCAATAGCTGAGCTCCTGGCATGTGGAGGGTGGTATTTGGGGAGCCTGAAGAAATCTGACCTTGGTTCCATCGCTGTTTCTTGGGGAAAGAGCTCTTGGTTGGCTTAAGAATGTGGTCCCAATCTTGTGTGGCGACCTTTGGGATTTATTTACTGGGTATTTAATTTCATTTTCTATTTGAAAAACTATTTAAAGGTCTTCAAAGATAATTTTTTTAAAAGTTAAGGTATAGGTTTAAGAGCGTCTTTGTGTCATCTGTCTCATACTTGAGTAAGACCCCCATGTGGTCTTAGATAGTGTGGAGTTAGATAGAGCGGGACTATAGTCTCCTTTCAGTGACATTAATTTTGTAACTTGGGAACATTGCTCCCCCCCCCCCCCGCCCTTGTTTTCTCATCTGTAATGCCATCTGCTTTATCATGGGGTGAGATTCCTTATTCATCAAGGATTGGAAATGATGAGTAAAGCACTAGAATAGTGCCTGTCCCATTGAATGTACTTATTATTATTTTACTGTATAAATTATCACCCACATGATCTTTGTGGAGGATCGAATCAAAGTTTCTCCAAAGGGATATGTGTGTGAGTCTTATGACCTGAGTAAGGAGCACGTCCGGCTTAGTCAACAAGTATTTATAAAAACATATCCACTGACAGCACGGGGCTGCTATATTAGACACCATTGTCCAAAGAGCATAAATATAAACTTTCTAGTCATGAAACACTTGCAATAATATGTGGCAAGACGTATTAACAAAAAGCATTTATAAAAAATTTCATTTTTAAAACTATTGGTAGATCTGTAGTTCTTCTTATACTTTTTAAGAGTAAAAAAAAAAAATTCTGCCATTACTCCTAGATGTCGCTATCTTTCAGTGATCTATATGAGGCCAATAATTCACTTCTGGGGTTATGAAGTTATTCGTATCCGTATCCCCACTTGTGATAACTGTAAGTAGAAAGCTGATTCCTGACCTGAGTAATACAAATAAACATGAAAGGGAGGAATATGCAACATAATTTATATCTGCCTTCAGCTCTCTGGTCCTCTCAGACTATGTGGGTTCCAAAGTGTTCTGGAGAAGTTTGCAAATTCCTTCACTCTTGTGCTCGTCACTCTTTGTTATCTCCTACCATCTCTGCTTTGTTCTGTCTGGTCAACACTGAAGTCTGGCCATCTCCTCACTGCCCTTCAGAACTCTTTTCCTTGAAGCCTTTCCAAACAGGTGCTGTCTTGCTTCACTTTTGATGGTCATTATGCTAAGCCCTATGTCTTACAGACATTCTCCCTCCTTAACACTGACGTGCCTGTCTTTATATAGCCCCAACTGCCTTTGTGTTTCCATGTCTGCCCCTTGGCATTTGCCAATATTTATCCTGTCTCCTCCAGGATAGCTCCTGAGGCTAGAGATCCTGTGTTGCTTTGCATGTAATGTCCCACATTGTTACGGATTAAATGAATTGTAGAGACAGTGAATAAAGGGCGTATTGGGAAAAGCTCTCAATACACTTTTTGTGTTTTAGCTTAGTAATTCTCATCTTAGTCTGATATCTTGTTATTAAATACTTATGAGGCAAGTTTCTGAATTTTTTCTCGCAGGAATGTGCACAAGTTTGGACTGGTGGATTACTCATAGACTCTAAGGAATTTAAAATCCATGGTTTACTGAGAAAGTCAGCCTAAGAAAGAGAGAAAAAGAGGGGGTTAGAAAGTCCTACAGATAGAACCTACTAAATGTGACCTTGCAAGGTCTTCATAACTTATCAATAATTCTCCCCATTGAGGTGGTACAGATGGCCCAAGGTGAGCACTCTGAGCTTTCCTGATGGAGGAATGAAGAACAAGGGACTTTAAGTTCTTCTCCCACTCCCAGCCCAGTTCAGTCAGTAGTAGTGGTAATTGCTACCACTTACTGAGCTCCTTACTATGTCCAGACACTATGTTATATTTTAAAAAATAAACACAATCTCACTTAATCCTGATAAAACACCTCTGAGAAATTTTCACAGAGGATACAGAAGCTCAAGGTCACACAGGTAGTAGAGGGTAGAGTCTGTTTAATCCTAAAGCTGGTGCGGAGGCTTGTTCTCACTTTGCTACCTGTTCATTTCCACAGTTGATCTTTTTTTCCCTTTCCATTGGGAGGGAGGGAGGAACCTAACATGTTTTTTAGAAGATGAGAATTTGCCTTATACCTGGGGCTTAGCTTAGCTATGTGGTCTTGGGCAAGTTGTTTAAACTCTATGGGCCTCAAAGTGTTACCTGTAAAATATAAGGCAAAGGGACAAACAGTGTGACCTCTCCAATGCTGATTCTTGTGAGACATGGGGAAAAGGCTGTTAGATTCCTCTGTGGGTATGTGTGTCACAGTAAAAGAGGGGAAATGGAGTTAGTCATTCATGTCTGGGGTTCAGGAATTCTGCTCTCTCTTTTTATCTCAGACACCTGTATCTATGATTTATGGTAAACTTGTCCATTTTCCTGTGGCATTTCTTCCACTTGACATGGAAATATAGCAAGACATGCATTGGTCCTTGCTTAATATGTTTATTATGATCCTCAAAGTTTTATAGATGAAAATTTAGTAATTACATGATCAGGCTTAATGACCATAAAAAGTTCATAAATATCATCTAATGAAAACCCAGGTATAACATCTTCCTCAACCAGGGAAATGCTGAATTGGGATGACATTTAATGTTCTGATTTAACTACTAATGTTTTAATAACATGAAAATATTTGTGGTTGTACCAGTTAAAGAACGGCATCAAGAAAGCCACAGATTATTCAGATATGATACACAATTACCCCTAGTCTACATTATAATTGAACTCATTGACCATTCTTAAATTGAAATAACATTTAATAACAAAATTATTCTTATTCTATAAATTATTTTAGTGAGAGACTAGTCTTCAGAAAGAGATGAATATTATTAACATTAGATAAGTACTTGTATAAGGCTACCTTTGAGTTTGATGGTCATGCTCATTTCATGGTCCTTGGGATTTGGATCATCAGAATACCAGTACATATATACATTTAGAAACAAAAATTACTTAGGGAATGACATGCAACCTTCAGTGTGAATGACCAGGTGCAGGAGAAGAAAGACTGTATGTTCAGGGTTGAATCCCTTGGTATTTAGAACACATTAAGAGGAAGACATTGGCAGATCTCATGAAGAGGAGAGCAGGCAGAGAGCAGCTGAGTTACTAACACAAGAAGACCACACAGGTAGCAGATGGCAAAAGTGAAATAAAAACCCTGATCTTTTGAGCTTTTGTTTAAGTACTCATTTACTCTACCACACCCTGGCATTGTTCCCTGTTTCTATGAGAGCTGACAACCATTTCTTGGATCTGCAAGATTAAAATAGAAGAGAAAGGATAGAACTTCATTGCTTAGTTTTTAATCACTTCATCCACTCATGAGAGATGGTTGGGATGGGGTAGTGCTTTTGATAAGTTGAGTGTGATCAAAAGCTGTGCTGGGAGAAATCAATAACTGGCATTATATTCAGGAATATAGCAATTAATTTACAAACCGAGTGATGGTGGGGTTAGCATGGAGGGCAAGGATGAGGGGACTTAAGGGAAGAGTATTTCAAGATGGCAAAGGAGGATCTTGTCTTTCCTCTTCTCTCAAAGGTTCTTCATTTGGCAGATGCCTGTTTCCTTCTAGAAAATTTGAATATAGTTATCCTTGAACAACGTGGGGGTTGGGGTGCTGATCCACCCAGTTAAAAATCCCAGTATAACTGTTGACTCTCCAAAACTTAACTACTAATAGCCTATTGTGGATCAAAAAATTCACTGGTAACATAGTCAATTAACACATAATTTGTATATGTATTATGTATTGTATTCTTACAATAAAGGAAACTAGAGAAAAGAAAATGTTACTAAGAAAATTGTAAGGAATAGAAAATACATTTATAGTCATGTATATATTTATTGCAAAAAAAAAATCTTCTTCTAAGTGGACCCTCACAGTTCAAACTTCTGTTGTTCAAAGGTCAACTGTATTACAAAATTCGTGATGGAACTTGCTTCCAGGCGTCTGCTTTAGAGATCTACGTAGCTTATTCTTTCTCCTCTCTTGTCAGCTTTCAGGTGTTCACCCATTCTGTTATAATTTAAGCCATTTAAACTGATCCCTCACTCAACACTGGTTAACCCCAAGCACACCCTCTTTTGGCCTAGTTGTCTTCATATTACCTTTGGTAGAGGATAGATTATCTTGGTGTCTCTAACAATTGGTTTGGAAACTGCTCAGCTGCCCCTGTCGCTCATTTTTCAAGGGTCATTTTGTCATCAACCAAATATTGAAACAGGTGAAACCTGCCGTGAGTAATGTGACCCACTGTGGAAAGAAAGTGACTCAGTCCTGGCAGCTCAAATCAGGTTGCAGGAGGTGACCATGGGAATCAAAATGCCTCCTTGTGATGTTTGCAGCAAAGGGCCTTTGGCTTCATTCTTGAAGACAGTGGCATTCCAATATCAGAAATATGACTAGTTCAGTGCAACTGGACATACCCCTTTGCAGTCTCCATGCACAAAGCCACCTGCCCCTCGTCGGCCCAGATTGGGGGTTGGCATTAAGGTGCAGACACAAAATGCAGTGCTGGAGCAGTGGGAGTTTCAAGTAAAACCAGTGAAGAAAGGAGTTTGCTATAAAGCACTCTGTTTATCACCTCTGTCTTACATAACTTCACTTTGCTTATCTGTGAATAGTCATTACATGTTGCTCACTGCATATCACAAAACACATGCACAGTTCTCTCAGCCTTGCTTCTCTTTCTTCCCTCTCAAGCCACTGCAGGGTCAGGTTAACCTAATCTCCAGAATTCTTGGAATTTGCCCAGGTAGTCAGTTTATCCTGCCCAGCTGTTCATCAGATTGCTTAAATTTGTGTAAAGAAGAATCTAGTGGGAAAGCACCCTACTGTATTAAAAGAAGACATGAGTTCTAAGCCAAGTTTCATAAATTAATAGTTATGAGACTGTCTCATTTGGGCAAGTTGTTTCATCTCCTAGTAACCCCATTTTAATTTTGTATGATAAAGATAAAATGCTAATCACATGCCTGTGTACAGGGATGCTGTGAAAATGAATAAGCCAGTGCATGACAACTCAAGAACTCCTTTGAAGTAAATCCTACATAAAGTCAGTAAATTGAGATATTGTTACAATGATGTAAGTGGGTGTAAATGCTCAGCAAGACTTAACTACACAAACATAGGGAAGTGGGAGAAATGTGTTTTTGTGTAAAAAGAATAAACGGCCAACATCCTCTTCCCTTTTTTTTCTTATTTTCAGTGTGTGTGTGTGTGTGTGTGTGTGTGTGTGTGTATGCGCGCGCATTACCATTTTTTAATTGCCAATTTCTTTTTTGTGGAGCTTTTGCTAAAAGCAGTAAGTTTAGACTGCTGAAAAATCATATCCTCTTGTTTGATGTTTTAGAACATTTAGGTATTTTGACCTAAATGATAAAGAACAAAGTCAATTGTTTAACTAAAAATGCAGAATGTAAATATTTAGCTTAGGTATCCAGAGTATCTATTTTCACAATCACAGTACTTCCTTGCAAATATTTGAGAAAGAGTTATAAAATGGCTCTTTGAAAAGTGTGGGAAATTAGGATGAAATGAAAACCTGACCATAGACTTCCTTCCTCACTCTTGAGTGAGATCTCAATAAATCTCTCTTTATAACTGGATGTGGACTTTATGACCATTTATGTGACTTCATACTACTTATTTTTGGAAAATATTTAATTGCATTTTAATAGAGATGGGGCTTACAGTGAATTAAGTGAAATGCAATTCTTAGAAAATAAAAAAATGTGTTTTCCATTTTATTCCTCTTTGGATTCATTTACTCCCAGGTTGTGAAGATCAGTTTAAACTTTATAATTTTGTTAATAGTCATTCACTTTCTTGTTTGAGCTTTTGATCATTATCAAAAGTCTTTTTATTTATTCACTCACTTATTGTCAAATATTCAATGACCTAGTAATATGTGCGAGTCACCATTCTATGTGCATTTAGATTGTATAAAGGTATGGATTTTCGTTTAGGTGTTTTTTTTAAAAACATATTTTCCAGAACAATTTGTTTTAAAGCACATCCTAAACACTGGAGAGACATGAATATGCCTTAGTATGTAGTCAATGAATGTCTATAACCCAAGCCCTTGACCATGTTGGGACAGCAACAATGGCTCATACCAACAGAACCCTGCCATGGACACTTGGTGTGAAACACAAGTGTTTTCCATGAATAAAGTAGTTCCACTTTCACAATACCCATTCATGTTCTCATTTGAGAGCGGAGGAAACAGACACAGGGAGCCTCAGCATAAGTAATGTTCTAAAAAGTTACCGAGTTTATTAAATGCTCGACCCAGAAGAACAATATTACACATCTCAAAGTGCTTTTGTGAAAATTAAAGTAGAAAAGTCATGGTTATATCTCAATAACCATAAAAGAAAAAGACTGCAGAAGAATTGTTATTGTTACTGTACCAAATGACTAATGTGAAATATGGCTTCTGTGGGAAACTTGAATCTGCCACCTTCTGGCTGTGTGCGTTGGGAAAGTTGTTTCATTTCTCTGTACTTCGGTCTTTTCATTTGTAAATTGAGAGAGATTATGAGGATTAAATTAAATAATGAATATAAATAATTTAGCGTGTGCCTGATAAACATTTAATAAATATTGGCTATTTTAATAATTATTTTACTGTCATTGTTTTCCACACTTCCCCATGAGAGAGGGGAAGGCTGGTAAAATAGCAAATTTAATTAAGATACAATTTTGGAAAAAAAAAAAGATACAATTGTGAATTAAAGCAAAGTTAGCAACTTAAACCTCATGCAACTGAAACATCATATTTTATGAAATTAATAAATTACCTACAATATATCATACAAATTATTATAGCACCCAAATTATAAAATGCCAGGAAGCAATTTGTCATAGAAGAACAGAACCAGTCAGAGAATAACTAATTCTTTACAATTCAGTTTGTATTTATTGAGTGTCTTCTGTGTGTTGAGCATGGTGCTTAAGTGCCTGGCATTGTGGGATAAGACAGGTTTGACGGAGCTAGTCAAGAAAGTTGAAATCATTTTAATTCCTTAACATCTTCAGGTGAGCTTGCTCAGATTTTATTTTTTGTTATTTGTGGCCTAGAAACAAAAGCATTGGCTTTGGATTTAGATTGGGTTCACATCTCAGCCGTGCCCTTTATTAGCTGTGTAAACATATCAACATATTCAACCTTCCTGAGCCTCAGTTTCCTCGACTATAAGAGGAGCACAATCCTTACTCTGCCTCAGTAGGTGAGGCTCCAGTGAGATAAGGGATTTGTCAGTGCCTCGAGACAGTACAGAATTCTGTGAGTACAGGGATTTTGCAGCAGTGTCTGTTTTTATTTTATTAATCGTTAATTAATTAATTAATTAATTGTCCTCACCTGAGGATATGTTTATTGATTTTAGAGAGAGAGTGGGAGAGGGCCAGGGAAGAGAGAGAGAGAGAGAGAGAGAGCGAGCACGTGAGAAACATTGATCGGGTGCCACCTGTAACAACCTGACTGGGGAATGAACCCAAAATCTTTTGGTGTAATGATGACGCTTCAACCAACTGAGCCACTGGGCCAGGGCAGCAGTGTCTGTTTTTAAAGATCCTACCCTTTGCTAGCCACACCTCTCCCCCTTGAAATGTATCTGTAGGTTACGTGATACAAGAGCAAGCTTTTCTTTGTGTAGCCTCCCCCCCCTCCCCACCCTTAAACACTTGTCCGTTCTTGGTAATTCTTTTGTAAACCACTTCCCTTTGTTGCAATCTTGAACTAGTCTTGATGTAGAAACTGGCTGTTGGGGCAATGGTGAGTGAAGCAGTTTATTAAAATTATCATTTGATCTTTGGAGAATGGTGGTCTCTTCTGGGTTGTTTTTTTTTTGTCATAGATTGCAACTCCCACTTGTAGAAACTCATCCTTAAATACTTTGAATTGACCACATCTTGCTGCTCTGTAATTCCAGCTTGCAAAATAAGCTCTCCTAAATATATTATCTGATGACTACTCCAGCTTGCTATGCTTTCAATTTCTCACATCTTATGTTATTTGAAGACGTTTATATTTTCTTAATCCCCCAAAAAGCCCCAAGGGAAAGCAGGCTGCCACCAGGCTCTATGCACACAGTCTGCACTCACTGGCCAGCAGGGGCAAGATTCACTTCCCTTTGTTTTTCACAAAAGTCAGGACATTTTTGCCTTAGCCACACATCCCTTTCTTTGTTATACACTTATTTGAATCATTGCTACTATTGATACCTAAATACTGGGTTAGTTTTACTTGCCTCTATGTTTCCCACCCCCTTCATTAGAAAGTTTAATATGTTGCCCCTTTCTGTCCCCCACAAAGAGTAAAAGCTATTCTCATTTGATCTTCAGGTTTTATGACTGTAGATTTTATTAGTACAGTTGGTAATATTTCACATGGCTGGGGGGTTGGAGGAGAGAAGAAATGTGTTATTATAAAATTGCAATATATGTTTAAAACCAAAGTTATACTTTTAATCTTTTTTTGTATTCTTCAAAGCAATGCATCTTGTACTTCAGGGCTAAAATGTACCTCTCCCTCCTGAAATCTTGGATACAAACCCTTGCTCTACACGTCTCTTTTATTTCCTAGGATACTTTGCAGCCAGTGCAGGAGTTGGATTGGTCAGCATAGTTTAGGAGCCCTTTGCTGTTGAAGGAAAATCTTGATGGAGGGATTAATGCTTTCATTGTGCTGTTACTGGTATGTGTGATCCATCTCCTCTTTTTCTTCTCTTCTGATTTTTAAAGCTCTTCAAACATCTTCTCCCCTGGCCCAGTGGGATCTAGAATTCCAACATGGCACCCTTTTACCCTAAAGTGTCCTCCCCAGTGCTCCTGTCAGCCTTGGGTGAAATAGCGTGGAGCTGGAGGTCTCTGTCGAAGCAGTCAGGCTGCAGTGAGCTCCATGTGTTGGTGTGTTTGCACCAGCTTCCTGTTGCAAGTGGAGTGTGGTGACTGCCTGAGCTGAAACACTTCCTCTCTATATCAAAGAGAAATTACCTGAAATAGATGCCAAGTTTTTGGAGTAAGGATAAAACAGTGTTTTAAGGAGGCTACATGAATAGAGAAAGAACCTCTGCTTCACCAGCTGCACCTGGTTACAGAGCTCAGCCTCAGTTTCCTCTTTATAAGATGAGGCGATGTTATCTCCTTTGTAGAATTGTCATGAGAAGGCAGTGAGTGAATGAAGTGCCAGGTATCTATGTGGCACTCACTGAGTGGTAGTCATTTTTCTTAATGTAGAATATATTCTTTTTTGTATACGTGCTGAGGATTCTGCCTCCTGCAGTTTGTTTATTTTAAGTTGCAGTCATGAGACTCATACTTGTAGCATGGTCCCTATATTCTGAGTAGGTGTTATCTTCACCTTCCTCAATGCAATAAAACCTCCTCGAGGAAGGGAGCCTTGGTGTGCTCTTCGTTGTGCTGGAGAAGAGAGGTACAGAGAGGAGGGCCTAAGAACTCAGGCTGGGGCTGGGCTGTTTGAGTTTGAATGCTGCTCCTTAATTTCTAGCTGTGTGACAATGGACAAGTTACTCAGCCTTTGTGTGCTTCAGTTTCCTTATCTGTAGAATAGCAATCATATTTATACTGCCTCAAAGAAAGGTTGTAAGAATTAAAAGAATTCACAAATATATATAAAAGGCTTAGGACAGAACCTGGCTCAGGCTTTGCTTTTACTATTTGCAACATACATCAGACTGCCCACAGCATAGTGAATGCTCCCCAAGTGCAAGCTTACATATGAGCAGGCTACAGAGACTCCCCCTCTACAGGGCCCCCAAATAAAGGTGCGAACTACAGGTCCTGATAAGAGATAAAGAGGACTAAATAGAATTTAGGTTCCTGTTTATGGGGGAGCACTCTTGAAGGTGGGCCAGCATGTGGAGTCAATCATCTCAGCACAGTTCTCTGAGCACTTACTAGAAACATACTTTAGCCAAGACTGTCACTGGCACATGGGCATTCGGGACATGCTGAAAGCTCAGCCAGGCCACACAGTCTCTCCTGTGCTTCCCCTTCATGGTAAAGTCCTACTAGTTTCAGCCTATACTGGGATTTGGGATTCAGAATTTTTTTTTTTTTTTTTTTTTTTATACTTCTTCCAGAAAACCTTCCCCGGACCTCCTATTCCCCTCCCAGTTGGTACCACGGGTTCCTGCCATATCCATTTTTGGCAGTCAGTTCCCCTGTCCAGTGTGTTTAATGCTATATCTGTAACTCCTGGCCTCTGGCATAACAGATTCTAAAAATATGTTTTACAAATGATACATGGAACACTAGAAAGTGCTATGGGACGTAAGCAGTTTTCCTGGCACTTAGTAAGGTCACGGTGCTGGAGGGGGTGGTGGTGGGGGGAAATGCATGAGAACACAGCTTTATTGGGAAATACTCATACATTTACAAGTACAGGAAAAAGCAAATAGGCAAACTCATAATGCTTAATTTAGAAAATAGTCCTATTATCGTAGTGTTCACCCCAAACCTCAGTATTCAGTTAGGGTAGAATTTGTGGATAAAAATTGAATGGAAGATTCAGCACAGAAAAATCACACAATAAGGACTGATTTAATGTTGTGCATTTTTTTCCCAAAGCTATCTTATAATAGCTGTTTCTTGCCTAGTAATTGATGGTCTAGCGTTTAAAGGAAACAGGCCCAGGAAAGCTATCCCGTCGTATTTTTAGAAATACGAAAGTGAACTCTAACAACTCCTTGAGAATTATGGCAACATCCAGGATGTTCTATATCTTCGCAGGCACATGATATATTACTGCCTGCCGGGCCCAGTTTCTTTTAAGGAATTCTGCAGATCAGGTTCCAGGCCACAACAGGAGACTTGTTCTCAAACAATCATCGGCCAGACTGAAACAACATTTAGAATATTTCAAAGTTTGCTAAGAGCATTGTTCACAGATCCTCACCTCAGAGTTCTTTTCCTTTGCATCATCCTGTTGTTTTCAACTGGGCCACCCTCTCAGAGTATACCTGCCACCTGACAGGGCTGTCATGTCAGGTTGAGTGTCCACCTGGAAGCCTTTCTACTTTAGAAAGAAAATTTAAAAAGAAAAATCCTTCTTGATCTTTGATTTGGGGCTCATCAAATTTTTTTATACCCAAAAGAATTTATTAAAAAAATGCAGATAAAATGTGAGCTATAGTACCAAAAAAATCCCACAAACCAGTATTTAAGCACATGGGACTTCAGAGCCATGTGAGACCTTATGTAATTGTGTGTAGTTTTATAATTTTAACAAACGACATGAAATTTTATCCTTACTAATGAAATCCTCAATTCTTGTTTTTCTTTCTCAACTAGAGGAAACTAGAAAAAGGAAAGCTATTTTTGCTTTGGGATGAGATTTATTTTTGGCTTATTTGTTGATTTTGGGGCATGTTACAAGCCCCTGTAGGGAGAGGAAGGTCCTGGAGTTCGCAGGCCAGGCTTTCCAATCTGTGTCTGCACCAGCTAGACACATATACTGGGGGAGTCACTTGACTCTCTGACTGGCAGTTTCCTCATCTGAAAATCAAGGGTAACATATGACATTATCTACCTCACATTGTTGATTTCAGTGTCTAGCACATACTGGGCAACAAGAATTTTAAAATCTGAGCTTAGTTTGCTTTTTCTACGTAAAGAAAACTGGGCTTGCATCATAAAACTGGAGTCTTGGTTCTGCTACTTCTTAGTTTTGAACAAGTTAACTCAAAAACTAAACCTTAGACCCAAAGGATTTTGGGGGATGGTCCAATCCAGTTCCTTGACTTATGAATGACGAAACTGAGGTCCAGAAAAATGAAGGGCTTTCCGTAAGGTCATGCAGCAAGCTAGTGATTGGGCATTGACTGTAAGCCAGGAATCAGGGTGCCTTCTCCCAGGCATTCCCAGATATACCATCCTGCCTTGGTCAAGAGCTATGTAGCTGTGTTGTGATACAATCATCCTTTTTCATTGTCAACTAATTTGACATTCTGGATGTCAAAAAAGCTGGTTTAGATCAAAAGAGGCAAATGGCAACCGTGACTATTTGATCAAGAGAGAATTATAGAGCTGAGAACCTTAGGGTTCAGTTATAGCCCGGAGAACTGATGCTCAGAGAAGTGCATATCGGCCTGGACTCACACATGGACACACAGGGCCAGAGCTCCCGATTCCCCATCTTCCCCCACATCACAGCACCATGTATTATGTGCTGTTGGAAACCTTCACAAGTGGCTGGTACAGTGCTTTGCACCCCATAAGGTTCTCTAGATATTTTGTAAATTATATAATTGGTGAAAACTGCTACCAGATTTTTTGGTATAGAGTGCTGAGTGGGATTTCCAATGTCAACGCTTTCATGTAGTTGACATTCTGATCCAGACACAGAACATGATCTCTGTCCCAGGGTACTCTGCATTCCCCAGCAAGGGTTACTTTGGCCCCCATCTCTAGTAGCATAGATTAGCTTTCTTCTGTTTTTATAGTTTAGGTCTAAATGGAATAAAACAACACATACTCATTTGTGTTTCACTTATTTTGGGGAATATTTTTTAAAAAATATATTTTATTGATTTTTTTACAGAGAGGAAGGGAGAGGGATAGAGAGTTAGAAACATTGATGAGAGAGAAGCACCGATCAGCTGACTCCTGCACACCCTCTACTGGGGATGTGCCTGCAACCAAGGTACATGCCCTTGACCGGAATCGAACCTGGGACCCTTCAGTCCGCAGGCCGACGCTCTGTCCACTGAGCCAAACTGGTTAGGGCTATTTTGAGGAATATTTTGATGTTGCCTTAGAGCCACAAGAAGAATTCTGATTGGGGGCCCTAGTGGAGGAAAACCTCATTTGCATATTACAGTTCCATTTTCATGATGGAAAACTGGTATCAGTATAGTAGTTGATTAGTAAGAGTATGTAGGTGTAATTGAGTTAAAACATGTCCTTTATTGCCAAGATTTTGATACCTTAAGTGATTCATTTTACATTAAATTGAAAATTTTACTTAGGCCAATTGATGTAAATATTGCAAAACTGAGGATAGTGAAAAATGAAATTCGTTCTCTTGCATGCTTAGCTTGAATTTATTTTTTTAACACAAGTTTTTGGTTTTATGGTATGTTCAAAAGAGAAGATGAATTTTCAAAGTAACTAATCCAAATAAATAGAAAATCTTGAATAAAGATTCCGGATGATTCTACCACTGTATTCTACTGTCTACCTAAATGGCTGGCATGTAGTATGTATTCAATAAATGATGGCTGTTATAATAAACTAGAGCCCCGATGCACGATTCGTGCAAGAATAGGCCTTCCTTCCTCTAGCTTCTGGCATTGCCTTTCCTCTGGCTGGAGCCGCCTTTCTGCCTTCGCTCCAGCCCGGAGCCGCCTTCCACCTTCGTGTGCTGCCCAGAGGCTGGAGCGGGGCGGAACGCCTGCATTGTCACCATGGCAATGACGCAAGCATCCTGGCCCGGCCGCCGCCATCTTTGTTGTGTCAATTTGTATATTCCCTCCTATTGGCTGTGGGCACCGCCAACTTTGTTACAAAGTGACGGTCAATATGCATATTCCATCTTTATTAGATAGGATGAGTAAATGAATGATTAAGTAAGTTAAAACAAGATGAGAAACAAAGCGTCACAACTTTTTTATTTTTTAATCCTCATCCAAAGATTTTTTAAATTGATGTGAGAGAGAGAGAGAGAGAGAGAGAGACATTGATCGGTTGCCTTCCATACATGCCCCGACTGGGCATCCAACCCTCAACCCAGGTATGTGCCCTGACTGGGAATTGAACCTGCCACCTTTCATTGTACAGATGATGCTCCAACCCACTGAGCAACCTGCACAACTTTCTTATTCTGGAGAATATATACCATTAGCGTAAAGAGCAACAGTCAGGGGCTTATCTTTACAGATATGGAAGACAGTTTTGGAAGAAGTTTGCCTTGGGGATCTGGAGTCAGGCAGTTGTGATTCTCCAGTCCTCAGGGTGGTAGAGACTCAAGGGTCCCTTTCCCTCTGCTTCCTCTAGTAATGGAATTCCTGAGTGCTAGCAAGTCACACAGCTATTCAGCTAGAGACAATATTTCACAGCATCCTTTGTAGCTACAAAACTAAGTTCTTGCCAATGGGAAGTCACCAGAACTGATATGGCGCTTTAAAAAACAATGTCTGCTGGCCAGGAAAAGATAACAGAACAACTAAAAGGAGTTCAGAGAGAAAAGTCAGACTGATAACAGAGTGTCCCTGCTCAGACTCTGCACTGTTAGGAAAATGAGAGGCAAACTCCTACGTTATGAAGACATTATATTTTGGGGGATTTTTAAAAAAGACCTTAGCATGTATCCTAATTAATATAGGAATTGGTACCAGAAGTGCGATGTTACCATAACAAAAACCTAAATTTTGTTGGCATTTGATAGCAACAGGCAGAGGTTGACATGAGCACAATAATATAGCTAGAAATATTGGTAACACTTTGTGACACATCATTTGCTAAAACAGTTACCTACCATAAATTGGAAGACAGGCCATGTAACTACTTACCTTAAGCTCAAGAAGAACAGCTCAGAATATAGGTATATGTTGACTAGTCCTCACTACAGTTAATATTGTATTATAAGAGGAAAGGGAAGTCATGTAATTATTAGCCAGTAAGCAGAGATAGAAAGGAATATTACTCTGATAAGAGAGGTTTCTTCACTTATGGTTTGCAATCTAATGTGACTCAGAGATTAGAAGTTTGGGCCATACAAGGTTGGAAAATGTTTGTATTCCCAAACTGCAATAGGTAAATTTGATGATAGAGTTTTCTCTGATGAGCCTTCTGTTAAGTGTTCTCCTTGGCAGACAATGGAAGTCAGCCCAGAGCAAAGACTGGATTAAAGATATCGCTTTACCAACTGTTTCAGATGGCTGCTACTATAGGTAGTCAACATTAAATTGAAGGAGAGAGGGAAAGGATAGTAAATAAAAGAGCTGTGACCAGAGAGATCTCTGGCTATTGTTATTTTTGCATGGACGCCATTAGAATCTTAAGGAAGGGGGTAAGTGTGGTCTGTTTGTGGAAAGAAGAGTGTGTATATTGGACAGAGGGGTAGACATGGCAGAGACTGATAAGTTACCCTAAAAACCATTTTTTCGTTCTTTTTCTAAGAAAATATTCAGATTCTTCCCACCACTCCCTCCCATAGTCCCTCACCATGAGCCCCAGTATTAGCAGGACACATGGTTGCCTACCTAGTGACTATGTTTACCCAGAATTCTTTGTGACTACATGTTGCTATGTGACTCATTTCTAGCCAATGATATGCGAAAGGGAGTTTTGTATGTGTTTGAAAATCATGGGGAATTTGCTCCCCCTAATTCCCACCTTCCCCACTGGCTGAGAAATAGCCCAAACTGGGGCTTCTTTGAGCCAAAGAGAAAAGCTGCATATTGATGACCATAAAGGCACCCTGCCTATGTGCTATCACCCACTTCTGGACTGTTACATGAAAGAAAAAGAAACTTGGGAGTTATTTAAGCCATTCTATTTTTTGTGTGTCTTTGTTTCGGTGGCTTTACCTGTAGTCTAATGAGCACATTCACTTTTGCACACTGTCAGTTTCAATAAAAGAAAAGAGAAACCACTCTATTTTAAACAGGAAGGGATTTAATCCAGAGGATTAGGCATTTACAAAAGCATTAGAAGGGTTGAAGAAGCAGGTTTTAGGTGGATCCAAAGTCATCCAGGAATGACCACAAAACCTTGCAAATCTGACTCACCACAGAGTTACTACCTCTGAGGCCAGCAAGGGAGCTTCTCTAGGATCAAGAATTTGTTGCTACTACTATTGCTGCCACAGTCTTTGGACACCAAGGCATCTATAGAATGGACCCTGGAATATGGTGCTTAAGAGCCTTAACTTCCTTGCCAGCAGAAATAGTTAAGAAGAGATAAGAAGGTCTTTCTGCCTCACTTCTACTTTCTATATCTCCATGTCTCACTGTGTGGATCCACCTTTTAGAACCCAATTTGCTTCCAGAACCCTAGCTGCAAGGGAATCTGGGAGATGTAGTTTTTGTCTTTGGAGCCTCTCCAATGAGAATGAGTGGACATCAAGTGAGCAAGTCCAGTCCTAGCACTCAGTTATCTCTTCTCTAGAATGGAGATGGTATGTTATCTACCTCAAAGGGCCAGTGGCAGAATTAGATGAACTTTAATATATGTGAAATCTGGCAATACTAAAACTAAAAAAAAAAATTGTAGCTGTTATAAAATCATCTAGTTACTTGAGGGTGGTGGTGGAGGGGGTTAGTGGGGGAAAAACAGGACATCTGTAATACTGTCAACAATAAAGATAAATTACTAGTAAACAACAACAACAATAAAACCATATATCTTCTGCTAAAAAATCATCTAGTTACTTAAAATTTCATACCTGTTTGCCACATTCATGTGCCCTTATCGAAAATGATTGGTTAGGGATTGATACCCTTGATTAAGATGGCTTTTTCTGTATAATAATATGAAAGTAGTCATCTCTCTATTATTACAAAAGCTAGCTGCTACTGGACATACATTCTCTTTAGTGAATGCTCCAGAAAGTGAGAACACTCCGTGGTTTGGTGATAGGGTGAGGCTTAAGGCTGGAGAACGCAGCAGGAACCCGATCATTTTTAGACCATCTTTAAGAGTCAGCATTCTATAGTAGAGCAGTGGGAACCTATTGAAGGATTTTAGGTTGGGGAGAGGCAATAGCAGACTTCCCTTTCAGGAAGCTCTCTCTGGTGGAACGGAGGATGCAGCAGAGGAGGGTGAGAGGATCAGTTAATGGGCAGTTGCAGTAATTTAGGTGAGAATGATAGCAAGTTGGACCATTTGAGCAGTGGCACTGGGAAGGGAGAGAAGCAGTTTTGGAGGTGTCCTCAGCAAGACTTGGCGATTGCTACCCTAGAATCCTCTAGGGAATTTTAGGGTAATAGAAGGGGTTTATGTATTTCAGTTAAGATATGCAAAATGTCTGTAGGTGCATTTGGATACTTATTACCTGGTGTGAATTAAAAGCCTGATTCTGAATCATATAATTAAATAAGAGGAAGGGAAGATGATGTCATCTTCTGTTGGCTTACAATTATGAAGGAAGCAGGTATTATATAAAATTTTCTATGAACTGGGTCCAAAGTTACCCAACAGTTATTTAATGGCTATACATAGAAGACTTTCAAAACAAAATTATGGGGCACTGTTACCTAATAGTGATGAAAATATCGGTTGTTTTCTGTTACATGACCAGACATTTGAATGATTTAGACATTTTACTCAAGTTATCCTAATAAGATAACTTGTCCAGGGAGGCCTCGCATCAATGCATGGAGAATGGTCTAGCTCAGCGGTTCTCAACCTGTGGGTCGCGACCCCTTTGGAGGTCGAATGACCCTTTCACAGGGGTCGCCTAAGGCCATTGGAAAACACATATATAAATACATATTGTTTACAGTAGCAAAATTACAGTTATGAAGTAGCAACAAAAATAATTTTATGGTTGGGGGTCACCACAACATGAGGAACTGTATTAAAGGGTCGTGGCATTAGGAAGGTTGAGAACCACTGGTCTAGCTGTATATGCTGAGGACAATCTTGCTAGACTGCAATTTCATTAATCTGTTTGGATCTTCAGTAAAGGATAACAAAACTATAATCATGTTCTTACTATTTCTTTTAAAAAAGAGAGTAGATGATAAATATAAAGCGTGGTATGCCCTGCTTTAAGATTATTGGTGTCTGATGTAATTATAGGACATTACAAAACTGCAGGAATAGATTATCAGGTCAAATGAAGGGAAGCCATTCAGTTATCTAGCATAGAGTTCCTGTTAGCTATGTGCTGACGTCACTGGTGGCAAATGTCAGTGTTACTGGTATCATTACAGGTAAAAGGTCAGGCACATTCCCACTTCCTTAGTCTCTTGAGTCTTTCCTGCTGCCTAAAAATACACTGGGAGAAAGTAGGCTGAGTTCACGGGGTAGGAGCAACCTATTTTTTTTCCTAAGGACAGGCTGCATTTTGTTCATTAAGTGTCTAACTGTGGAATATTAAAAATATTGTCATTTAAACAACTCCCAGACTGTTTGTTTCAATTAAAAAAGCAGTTGTCAGATTTGGTGCCTATTAAGATGTTCCTGGTTCTTTTTCTTCTACTCTGATAATCCAAGAGTTAGTTTCCATCCTCCTAATCCTTCTTGAATTCGGTGCAAAAAGTACAACCCAGAATAAGTGTTGCTTTCTGAATTAGTATCTTTGAACTGTTATAGTTTTTAGAAGTTTAATTCCTAAAGATGTCATATGTCTGTGAGTTTGGTCAGTAATTTTACCAATTTGATTTATTTACTGAATATTTATTGAATGCCTGCTCTGTGTGGAGCTCTCTTGAGCAAAGTTTTTCAAGTACATACGCTACTGAGGACAAACTGTCCTGAATCCTCACAGTTCCCATGTTATAGATACGGAAAATGACTGCTGTTCAGCCAGGAAAAATGAGTTATCCTGTGGTGACAGTGAGAGTCACTTGACTGCAGTTCCATGGATAATCCAGATGAAACATTAACTAACCCATCCCTTCCTCATTAGTCATTTTCATGTCATGCTTCCATGGTTTGAAATAACTAGGTACACATAATGATAACTTGTTTAGGTATGCAATAACTCCAATTAATTTCCAAGAGTAACAAGTTTGTTTCCACATACTTTTTAAGAAGAAAAATTATCATTTTAATGAAGATTATGAATATGTTAACATACTTATTTTTGGTATTCACTTTTATTCAAAAATCTTTTGTATTTTATTCAATTGTTATTTTACATGTAAGCTCATCTTTTGTTTTTCATTATTTTGCTAGTATTTTTTAGCTTATTAAAAGGTTGAGTTTTATCTGTTCTAGAATTTTAATGCTTTCTAATGTGTTTATTTTCATTTTCATTAATGTTATCTCACTTTCATTTTCTTTTGGATGATTCTTTTGTTATTTCCCCCATGTGAAATCAATGGATATTTAATTCTTTTCTCATTCTCATTCCTAATAACAATAAAAACTGTATTTCTAAAAAAAAAAAAACTAATAGAAAAAAATGTCTAATTAGGATAATGTTTTAACTCTTCTAAGTGCCTTTCCACCTTTCTTTTCATTTGTTTCTTCGATTTACCCCTGACGTTGGAGTTTATAGTTACTATTTATCTCTACATGTCAGATATAAAAACCCAGAACCCAATAAGTTAATTAAATGACTTGTTTAAAGTAGAATAGCTGATTAGTGACAAAGTAAATCTCACAATAAATTTCAAAATTAAAATACTGTAATAATAACGCGAAAGCCTAATTTAGGAAGGCTGGCCAAAGTTATAATGAATATGCTTTTTGATCTAAAGGTGTTCTCATCCAGTTGCAAGTTTTCGCCAGCCACATGCTCACAACTTACACATTTCTCTGTGCTCTGACCTTTCCCCTGAGCTTCAGGCTCACATACCCAAGGCTTTACTCGAAGCTCTTTGTGGGTGGCTTTTAGGCATCATAATTGAAACAGAACCAAACTGCAAGTCTCAACGCACCCCAACATGTTCTTCCTGCAGAGGTACTGTGACACTCAATGGCACCTTGATTCTCTCAGTTGTCTAAGATAAAAATCTTGGTGCTATCACCGCCTCCCTTCTTTCTCACATACCCTACATCATATCCATCAGCAAGTCCTTTTGGTTCTGCCTTCAAGAGATATTTAGACCAGTTCTGTTGTAGGTCGGGATCCTAGGAAGCTGATGCAGAAAATCATTAGCAGGTAGGAAGTCATTCGGGAGTGTTCTCGGCATCACCCATCCATGGATGGGAAGGCGCAGAAGCAGGACAGGGCAGAGAGTGGGGTTGGGCTGCAGTGTGGTCTTGGGAAAGTCTCAGCTGATTCCATGGGAGCTCTGAGACTGGAATGACTTTTCAGCAGTGCCCTCATTGTGGAGAGGGACTTTCCTTTTTATGCATGGACCAAGCAGTGGATACAATCTTACTCCAAGAAGGAGGTGTAGCCTTGGGTTAGGCAGCTCTCTCCAGCCAAGGACAGTCAAAGGAATGTTTACTGCTGTGGAGGAAATAATTGGGGTGATATGAAGAAGTTTTAGAAACTTTAGAAAGAGTGGTCAAGAAATGGTGCTGACATTGGGTTGAGACCTGGAAAAAATGAACGTTGGGCAGGATCCAGCCCCTCCAAGAGCTGATGAGCTTGGTGGGTTGAAGGGTCAGAATGAAAGCCAAAGAGCTGGAGGGTACAGGGGGAAAAGGAGAGCGATTTGAAGAAATGGACTTGAAGATCCAGGGCTTGATTGTGAAAAGCTGGGCTAAGGAGTCTGGATTTTATCCTGTGTGCAGAGGAAAGCCATGGGAAGGTTGAATTATATAACAATTGCCCTCATTGCTCTTGGAGAATGGCATTGAGTAGGGCGGGAAGGGAAGCAGAGAAATAAATTTTGGCAGCTATTGCAGTGGTCCAGGAAGGAGATGATTTTGGCTCAGACTAGAGTGGTGGCCAGAGAACTGGGAGAAGGGGGAAAATATTGGATATCATTTGTGTTAGATATAATGGCGGGTTGGATGTGGAATTGAGGGAAAGCAAGGAACTAAGAAGACTATTAAGTTTTGGGTTTGAGCAACAGAATGAAGGGTGATTTAATGGAGGGATTAGAGACCAGAAATGTATGTTAATAGAGTGTATTTTAGCTAATATTTATTACAATAAAAATAATATACTTTTTTTGTAGTTTCAGATGTCTCTTACGGAACTTGAAAAAATTGGTGGACATTAGTTTACCTTAGATTTATTTCTCCAGATGTGGAGGCCATTGAGAATGGAATCTAGCTGTTTATCTGTAGGTCCCACATGTAGTAACTGCTTGACTTTCTTGTTTTGTCTCAGATCAAGTTCACACTTCTACATTAATTGAAAAACTCTATGGAAAATTTGGTTAAACAATATGGATTAGTCATATCAAACATTTCAGACATATTTACATTCCAAGATCTGCACTTCTAAGTTCTGCTCCTTAAGGGAATGGGGAGTGAATCTACACCCATTTACATACATTATGTTGTGAGAGTAGTATGGTTCAATGTGGAAAAAAAGGAGATAATTCTGTTTGCTATTTTATATGAATAATCTCAAGAACAGGAGCAGAAATTGACAAAAGCCACCATAGGAACCTAAAAAAGGGCTATAGTCCACTGATTCCTCTTACCTCAATTCTGCACGTGGTCAGTACTGCTGATCAGTGAAGGTCATAGTATGAAAGTGTGGTTCTAGGGAATTCTGGATTATGTCCCAAGCTTGTTCAAAGATCTGGCCTCAAGGTGCCAAGATGATTAATGTTTATTGCAATGCTGTGACAGCCCTGAAGATCAAAGTCTTTTCTGTAGAGAGCATCTAGCATGCGTGACAGCATCAGAAGTGTCCTCAAGAACAGGTCAATGTTTGGCCTGTGTATCGATTTTTTAGGGATTTGAGGGCATGTCAACAGTTATGCTCCTTTGATCTTTAGCTCTTTTGCTAGATTCGTAATTAAATTTACAGTATGAATGAACAGCAATGGAAAAGTGACCTGACCAGGAGGGCTATTATACACGGGTTCACATGGCCAAGGTAGACAGCACAATCCATTTTCCTGATGGTTATGGCACAATCCTTCCTGGCATCTCAGAGATGGGTAATGGAGTGTATGTCTGCTCTTATGCCTGGTTCTAAATCAGGGTAATTTGGGTGGACACAAAGTAGAACATGGAGAGGAAGCATGTGAGGGAGATGCATTGTAGGGAAGACAAGAAGCAAATCATGTATCAACTTCCCATCCCTAGAGATTCGCCAAAGGAAAAGTTTTGGTCATGTAAGTAAACTAATCAAATTTCAGTCTCATGAAAATTTCCATCTGTCAGTAAATATTAATTAATTTCTTGCCAAATGTAAAAATTTAACAAAGTATAATCAAATGAAACTGAATTTTCATTTTATGTGATTCCACATGGTATTTATTTAGACTTGGGTATGAACTCTTTTGCAGGACTCTATTCACCTATTTTGAAGGGAGCCATTATTTCTTTTTCATACTTTTATATACACAGATGTATAGTTTCAGAGTTCTTTTGCCTGTGAATTGGAATTGTGGAAGACTAGGTTTTGGCTTTCTGGATCATTCACAGCCTTCATCTCTGACATTCTTACTCCCACCTGTTCAGTAAAGGCAATGATTCACTAAGAGTCACAAAACAATCAGAGGCCAAACTTGAAATTCTTCCTTTCCAAAGCCAGTTAGTCAGTCTACAAACAATACTATTGCCCTCTAAGCACTCAGCTAAAACCTGAAGTTGCAGAGGCAGAAGCAGTTGTGATTGTGCAGGAGCAAGTACTGTTTACATGAGGCTATTTGGATGGTAGCAAAGGAGACGGAATGAGAGGAGGCAGAGAATTTGCACATAACTTATTTTCAGTTAGATTTTTTAAAATGTAGATTAGGGGTTTGGGATTAAGCATCTCAAATCTAGAATAAGGGACCAGGCAGGCCTCTGCTTGCTTTATTAAGATCACTGATAGAGTGTTGTGGGTAGAAAAGGGTGAGCAGCAGAAGGAAAAACCACACAAAAAAAGAGAAGAGAAAAAAAGTGTCCCCAAAGCATGTATATAACTGAAGTTTTGCATTTTTATGAAATTATCTATTTATGGAGAGTAGATATGTTTAAAGAAAGATTAATGATTATTAGAGCCGGAAATGACTTTAGAGATTATTAGATTTAGAGATTCTCTAACTGGTGTGCTTCAAAATCTCTTGGGGAATTTGTTTAAAAATAATGTGGATGCATAGACCCTACTCCATTGGTTGAGACCCTCCTGCTCCCCAGGTGATTCCAAAATACACTGTAGTGTGAGAAGCACTTATTTGTCCAGTTTTGTTTTACAAAGGAGGAAACTGGCATCTCGAAGGGTTAATGTACTTGCCCAACGTCATATCAATTCCCTCCCTAGTTTAATCTGTATTGGCTGTATGCCCAGGCAAGAAAAAATTACATCCACTTTGGGAAGGATCCAGATATATATTTTTTCTGTTTTATGGTAGAAAAGAATGGAAATGAGCAAGCAAATCAGAAAAAAATTACTGCATATGTATTTGTGATATAGTTGAGTGGATATCTTTTTATAACTATAAAAGTTTATGGTGGGTGAAACTATATATTTTCTCACTTTTGTCTATAATATTTTTTAAAAAAGTATTTAATTTATGAGCTGCTCCCACCCAAGCTTATTTGGTGTTAGGCACAGTCAGCTGAATTTCACCACAATCCTGACATTGGTAGGCCAGGCTTACTTTTTTTAGATGGGGAAACAGAAAGAAGATATGTCCCATCTAGCACAGCAGATAAATTATTAGAATTATAATAGATAGAATTCTATCTATTATAATTCTAGTAGATAGAATTCTATCTATTATAATTCTAATACTTAATTATAATTATAATTAGATAAATCAGTGGTTCTCAACCTTCCTAATGCTGCGACCCTTTAATACAGTTCCTGATGCTGTGGTGACCCCCAACCATAAAATTATTTTTGTTGCTACTTCATAACTGTAATTTTGCTACTGTTATGAATCATAATGTAAACATCTGATATGCAGGATGTATTTAGGCGACCCCTGTGAAAGGGTCGTTCGACCCCCAAAGGGCTCGAGACCCACAGGTTGAGAACCGCTGAGATAAATTATTGGAAATAGCAAGTTCCTGACATTCACATGTGGGCTGGGTGCTGGGCCCCATAGTCTCACTGTGCACACAAGACCTAGGTCCAAGGTACCAAATTTTATTAAAGTAAGTTTGGATGTAAGTTCATCAACCTACCTGTATTCTACACGTGCCTTTCTGGCAATGATTAACATGTGTTTAATGCATGGTCTAAAGTATGTTTAAACTTTCTGACCAAGCAGAACTTCCTTTTTTTTTTTTCTTTCTTTTTCTCTTCTTCCTCTTCTTCTTCTTTCTTTCTTTTTTTTTTTTTTTCAATGAGCCGGTTCTCTAGGTGATATTGTAGCACAGGAAATTGATTCTCCGGTGATAGAGATACAGAGTCCAGCTACCAGGGGAAACACCCACTTCCTAATGTAACTGCCTAGAAACGCTGGAGGAGAAAGTATAAGCAAAGAAATTGCTTCCCTGTCTTTTAAGCGGTTAACTGTGTTTGACAACAGTCTACCAGGCTCTGAATCACTCATCAACTTGAGTAACTGTGGTTGAATTGCACTGTTACGTGAACTTGGAAATCACATTAATCTTTCTCTTCTACATAATGTGCCAGATTTCTTTGGTAACAGGTAGTCCACCATGGGGCCTAAGTACAGTCTTGGGAACAAGGTTTTAATCAGACTCAAATTTAACTCAGAGGCCATTTTGGCTTCTCTTAAGTGAGGCCAGAGGAAATGCTCCTTTAGGATTGACTCAGGACATTTTAGGATTTTTTTCTTTGATTGCTTTAATTTTTGTGATTATATCAATACAGCTATTAAAAAATTAACTTTCAACTAAGATTGGAGCTACGCCAGAGTTCCATAATGGTGTCTGGCAAGAAAGCTTCCTTGAATTCTTCTATTCTGCTGACCAGGAGCAGGGGGACTACTGGTCGCTGCTTGTGTTTCCTGTGCCCACAGCATATTAATGTAATGTTCATCCAGAACTTATATTTAGAGAATTTCAGGATTCTGCATTTTGAGCTCTAATCTCTCAGAGGTTATTCCAACTGATCACTGATTAGACTGCCTATAGTTTTATATAGTATATAGTGTACAAGTGAGCTTTTTGCTTATGTCAGTTGATGGTATCTTTGTTTAGTTTGCTGGACTTTTATACTTTTAACTGGTTAGTGTCTGTTAAAAATTCAAAATATTCAAATAGAGTATGTTGAATAGAAAATCTTCTCTCTTATCTTCCAGCCACCTAATTCCTCTCCCAATCACTGTTACTGTTTTCTTGTAAAGGTATTTCTAGGGGTCTATTACATATTTAAAAACATATACATATCTATAATAATAAAAGCATAATATGCTAATTAGACCAGACATCCTTCCAGATGTCCTTCCAGATGAACTTCCAGACAAAGCTGGGGCTGCTAGGAAAGTTCAGGGCCTGGGTGCCAGAGGGAAGCCAGTGCCAGCAGCTGGGGGAAGGAAGGCCTACTCTTGCATGAATTTCATGCATCGGGCCTCTAGTGTATGTATATTTGTTTCCATACATATGTTAAGTATATGTATATATGTAAATATTTTCTTTTCATACAGATGGTAGCATATTCTATATGCTGCTAAGAACCATACTATTTTCCCCTTAACTATATATATTGGAGATCTACCTATCTTAATATGTAATAGCATTGTCTCAGTAGTCCATGGAAGGGCATTTAGGTTGTTTCCAATCTTTTGCTGTTACAAACAAAGGTTTATTTTCACCTGTGGGAATATATTTATGGGATAAATATCCACAAGTTAATTTCTGGTTCAAACAACATGTATACTTTTGGTTTTAGTGATTATTGTGAAATTACCTTGCAAGCAGTTATGCTAAATTACATTCCTACCTGCAATGCAGAAATGTGCCTGTTTCTATATATTTGCTAATACAGTATTTTCAAATATCTTGATCTTTGCCAATCTAATTGTTGAAAACTGGTCTCTTGTTGTAGCTTAAATTTACATCTCTTTTATTATGAATCTTTTAATACATCTAAATCATTTGTTTTCCATGGACTGTATATTCCTATACTTTGCCTATTCTAATTGATTTGTAAGTGCTCTTTTTTCATGGAAGAGGATGGTTCTTAGTATCTGATGTAAAGTAAAATTTATTTTGAGGTTGCCCATGGTATTTTGAGATATAAAGAAATTTAAAAATGTATGTAGTTGAATTTGTCAATCATTGCTTTTGTGGCTTTTGGGTTTTATGCCAAAATTTAGAAATGCCTTTCTTACTTTCAGGTTATTAAAATATCCTCCCATTTTTTCCCTCTTGTTTCTTTAGTTTTATTTTACTCATTTAAATTTTGACCTATCTGGAATTTTTGTGGGTGTGTGGTGTGAGGTAGGGATCTAACTTTCCCCCAGGTAGTAATGAGGACCTTTTGCATACTTACTGAGCTCTGTGTTTTGGGCAGCCTTTGGCTAGACAGGCTGTGGCTGTCCCATGGAGCCCTTGTAAAGCTACACTGGGTCCTGGGGGGCACAAGGTAGTGTGCCATATGTCTGCAATAATGACACAGGAGGGCTCTGCAGAAAGAATATTACATTTTATAGGAAGAGGAGACTAGTGACTCACTGGAAGAGAGGGAACTGGGGTGAGAGGTTATTCATGGAAGACTAGGAGTGGTGGTATAAGTGGAACAGAAAAACATTTTAGATAAAGAGAAATAGCAAGGGCTGTTTTTACCATTGGGAATGGAATTCATTTTCATATTTTGTATTCCTATTACATAACCACACAGTGATGGAGGAGGTTTTTAAAATTTGATTTAAGACAACTCTACATAGAGTATAGAAAAAGTATATATTGGTCCTTGCCTCCAGTTCCAGACACAGAGTTCCCTTGTAATTTCTTTTTGTTTTCATTTTTTATAGTGTTTTTATTTTTAAAATTTTACTGAATTTATTGGAGTGAGAGGTTTCAAGGGTACAACTGAACAAAACACCTGAACTCTGCATTGTGTGCCCATTGCTCAAAGCAAAGTAATTTTCCATCCCTATTTTCCCCCCTTTGCCCATCTCCACCTCACCCCACCCCCTTTTCCTTCTGGCTATCACCACACTGTCTATGTCTGTGTGTTACACACACATACACTCATTCTTAATCCCTTTACCTTCTTTTATTAAGCCTCAACACCCCTCCCCTCTGACAGCTATCAGTCTGTTTCATGTATCCATGCCTCTATTTCTGTTTTCTTTGTCAGTTTATTTTGTTCACTAGATTCCACATATTATTTGTTCATCAGATACCATATATTGTTTTGTTCATTAAATTTCACCTATAAGTGAAATCATATGGTATTTTTCTTTCTCTGCCTGGCTTATTTCCACTTATAATAATCTCCAGGTTCATCCAAAAAAGGTAAGATTTCCTTCTTTATTTATGACTGAGTAGCATTCCATTGTGCAAATATATCACTCATCTACTGATGACACTTGGGCTGTTTCCAGATCTTGGCAACTGTAAATAATGCTGCAATGAAAACCCCTTGTAATTTCTAAGTGATAAGAGCACTAGGAGCATCTCTTGTTCTAATAAGGGAACTCTGGGTGGCATGAGGGCTGGTTACCAGAAAATCCAAGCCATTGTTAGAAGCTTGGAATTTTCAGCTCCAATTCCCACTTTCCAGAGAGGGGAGAGGGCCTGGAAATGGAGTTAATAATTGATCATGCCTATGTGAGGAAGCCTCCACAAAATCATTATAGTAGTGGGTTCGGAGAGCTTACAGGTTGGTGAACAGGTAGGGGTGCAGGGAGATAGGTGTGCCCTGTGAGGGCAGGGAGGCTGCATGCCCCTTCCCACATATCTTGCCGTATGCATCTCTTCCATCCTGGATGTTCATTTGTATCTTATAGCATATCTATATATATAAAAGCCTAAGAGACCATTACGACTGAACAACTGGTTCAATCAGAACGACTGGTCAATTAATCGCTATGATGCACACTAATCACCAGGAGGTAGACACTCAATTCAGGATTTGCCCCCTGGTGGTCAGTGCAATCCCATAGCCAATCTCCCATGGCCAGCCAACCTCCCCTGGACCCTCGCCCTGGCCGGCAAACCTCCTGCGGTCCCTCCCCCCATCTGGCAGGCCCCGTCCAGTAGGCCCTGTCTGGCAGCCAGCAAGCCCTGATCAGGACTGGGTGAAACAGCCCTGATAGGCCCTGGTCACCGGCCAGGCCTAGGGACCCCACTGTGCACGAATTTTGTGCACTGGGCCTCTAGTCCTTTTATAATAAACTGGTAAACATCAGCACTGTTTTCCTGAGTCCTGTGAGCTGCTCTAGCAACTTAATTGAATTTAAGGAGGGGATTGTGGAAACCTTTGACTTAAAGCCAGTTGGTTAGAAATACAGGTGACAACCTGTACTTGAGATTGACATTTAAAGTGGGGGGACTAAGCCCCCATACCTGATACTATACCTAGGTAGATAGTGTCAGGATTGAGTTAAATGGACATCCAGCTGGTATTGTGGAGAACTGCTTGGTGAAAATCCTCCACACATTTGGTGACAGAAGTGAAATGTGCTGTGTGATCCGTAAAGGAGACACACAGGAAAGGACATACAGTAGAGAAGAACTGGGTTTGCCCCTGGTCCGGAGGTGGACTGAACTGCATTTTTATAACAGAGGGTTTATGTTTATCTAACTTTAAATGAACCCTGTAACACTAACATCATCTTATGCACCTATAAGTGTAAGATTGGGAACTTTCAATGAATGCATGAGGCGCAAAGGCGGGTGCAAAAGGGTTCAACTTTAGTTTAGATTTTTATGTACTTGAGGGACTGATAAGTCCCACAAAATGGCTGCATTTGTTATATTTTTTCTCTACTCTTGGCTGGATGTTTGTTTCTTTCAGCTTTTAGTGTTCACAGGAGGGATGAGGTCAGGTTATTACTACTAGAGCTCTGATGTGTTAAACAGCTCAGTCAGAATAAGAGATTATCCAGGCATTTTCAGGAAGTTTGCTGACCGGTGTCACTGGAAGTTCACAGGCTTCAGCTTCCACTGGGTCTCTCCATGCTGTCCCCAGTCCTGCTTCCTGCGTCAGTTCCGTCTTCCATTTTTACCTGATTCAAGTGAGCTTCCATCAATATTTTGTATCTCCACTCTTTCAGTGCACAGCGATGGAGGGAGGCTTTGACTTATTTATTTAAGAGAACTATGAAAGGTTTTGGAGGGTTTATGTACACTTGAATGTCGATAAAGCTTTTTTCATTTTTATTTTTTAAAATTACCCTTTTCACCCCATTCTGCTCTCCATTCACAGCATGTGTTCTCTCCTTCTACTTCCTAATTGAAAAGAGACCATTGGAGAGGAATTCCTGCTTCTAATTTCTCTGTCTGCATTTCTCTGCCCTGCATTTCCGCCTTGCTGAAGAAGAGGAGGCATTTCTCCTTTTTTCCAAGGCCAGTCTCTCCATCTCTTACCTGGATTTTATCACCTCCCATCTGCTCGGGAACTCTGTTGTGTTAGTCATCCTCTCTTTATGTCAGCCTCTCTCTTCATACCAAGGTATAAGCATGCTCAGAATATCCTGTTTTGAAAGTGAATAAATAAGCAGAAACTCGGCTCATTGTCGGAACTTTTTGGAGGTTGTCTACATTCACCTCCCATTTCCCTTTCAGCTTTCATGGAAGTTACCAAATGGATCACTTCATTGAAACTTCTCTTGCCCAAGATTTTAACAGCCTCCTCAATGCCAGCAACCTGGGCATATGCCCTTGACCAGAATCAAACCCGGGACCCTTAAGTCTGCAGGCCAATGCTCTATCCACTGAGCCAAAGCAGCCAGGACTGGAACATTCTTTTTAAAACTGAGCTGTCCTTTAGAATTTTATGCACTGATGGAAATATTCTATATCTGTGCTGTCCAATATGGTAGCTACATGTGGCTCTTAAGCTCTTGAAATATGGCCAGTGCAACTGAGGAACTGAATTTTAAAATCTGATTCAATTTTAATTTATTTAAATTTATAAAGCCACATGTGGCTAGTGGCTATGGTATTGGACAACACAATTCTAGAGTATGGGTGATAAATAAGAAAAAACTAAGTGACTAAAAGTAAAAGATAGTTTCTTAGAGTGATAAGGGCCGGGAAGATGTTATATAGGGTGATTAATAGTGACTTTGGGAAGAGTTCAGGTTGGCTGGTTAGAGAAAACCTCCTTGTGGAGGTAATATCTGACTTGATATCTGAATTATAAGGATCCAGGCATTCGGCCATCTGAGGGAAGAGGATCCCAGTAGAAAGAATAGAAGATGCAAAGGCCAAGAGGCAGAAATGAACTGGGTGAATTTGAGGAAGCGAAGTTGTGTGTTGATGGATCATGGTCACAGTTAGTAAGTACTAGAGCAGTGGTTCTCAACCTTCCTAATGCCGTGACCCTTTAATACAGTTCCTCATGTTGTGGTGACCCCCAACCATAAAATTATTTTCGTTGCTACTTCATAACTGTAATTTTGCTACTGTTATGAATCGTAATGTAAATATCTGATATGCAGGATGTATTTTCATTGTTACAAATTGAACATAATTAAAGCATAGTGATTAATCACAAAAACAATATGTAATTATATATGTGTTTTCCGATGGTCTTAGGTGACCCCTGTGAAAGGGTCATTCGACCCCCAAAAGGGTCGCGACCCACAGGTTGGCGACCCACAGGTTGAGAACTACTGTACTAGAGGAAAGTGGCTATGTGATGATGATTCAGGCCTGATTAATCAACTTATTGTCAGTATTTCCACTCAAGAGCTCTGCAGGCATTTTAAACTCCTCTGTGCTTTCCTATCTCAGGAAGTGGCACCACCATTAAACCTGGCATTTATCTTCTTCCCTCCCTTCTCCCTCACTCTAACTTTTTATCAATAGCCAAGTCCTGTCATTGTCTCCTCTTAATAGTTCTAGAATATGTCTACCTTTCCACATCCTTGTGGGATTTAAAAAAATATTTTTTTTATTTTTCAATTAGAGTTGACATACAATATTTTATGAGTTTCAGGTGCATAACCCAGAGATTAGGTGTTTATATAACTTATGAAGTAATCACTCTAATAAATCCAATGTCTGGTGTTATATCTGACACCAGACATAATTATTACAATATTATTGACTATATTTTCTATGATGTATTTTATATCCCCATGACTATTCTGTAACTACCAATCTGTACTTCTCAATCCCTCACCATTTTCAGCCATCTCTCTACTCCCCTCCCATCTGACAACTGTCAAAATATTCTCTGTGTCTGTGAGTCTGTTTTTGGTCTACTTGTTTTAATTTGTTTTTTAGATTTCACATGTAAGTGAAATCATATGGCTTTTATCTTTCCCTGTTTGACTTATTTCACTCAGCATTATACCCCCTAGGTCCATTCATGTTGTTATGGGCAGAATTTTATCTGCACCCCTTCTTCTTTATCCCTTTTTTTTTTTTCAAGACAAATAGCTTTACTTTTGCAGAAGGGTGTGCACGCACATGGTCTGGGAGCACAGGCACACTGAGTGGCGATTGGCTCAGGTTTTTATTCCTGACACACGTGATCTGTTCCTTACTCTTGATTGGAAGAGCTTAGGCTCACAATCCTGCGCGATTGGCTAATTTAAAGGAAGGGGTTGACCTTTGCTGCTTCAAAATGGCGGCCTGTAGGGGAGCTGCAAGCCATGCAAGCCAAAATGGCGGCTGCCTAAATTCCCTTATTTGACAGAAAAGATTATTTGTTTATTCTCATAATTCCCTCCTTTTCTCTATTTAAACTCTTTTCTTCAAACGTGGCTAACATTCATTGACTTTTATGCTCTGCAGTGTCTAGGAGATTATTTTGCTCTTTGGTCAATGGGGTTTCAATTAACATTTGGGTAAGACCACTCCTACATGGGATTACATCCCATCACTGTAACCCCTAATCAAAGAGGTAAATATGGATACCATCATTCCCTTCCACTTTCTGAACCATTGCTCTAGTGAATCGGAGGAAGGATTCTCAATTTTAGGATTCTCAGCTAACTCATTAGCTAGAGTTGTTAATCCCTGTAGGGCCTTAGTGATGGTCCCGTCTGGTTGTGTTGTCAGGGATGTCCACTCATCTGTTGATGGATATTTAGGTTTTTCCCATATCTTGGCTATTGTAAATAAGGCTGCAATGAACATGTGGATACATATGTCTTTTTTTAATATATATATTTTATTGATTTTTTTACAGAGAGGAAGGGAGAGGGATAGAGAGTTATAAACATCGATGAGAGAGAAACATCGATCAGCTGCCTCCTACACACCCCCCACTGGGGATGTGCACACACCCAAGGTACATGCCCTTGACCAGAATCGAACCTGGGACCCTTCAGTCCACAGGCCGACGCTCTATCCACAGAGCCAAACCGGTCAGGGCCATATGTCTTTTTGATTTAGTGTTTAGTGTTTCTTCAGATAAATACCCAAAAGTGGATTTGCTAGATCCTTCATTATCTCTTGCTATAGCCATTGTTTTATTTTTTAATCTTAACTTTTATTTACTTATACATCATATATACATATACTTCTGCATTATATATTGTAAAACTCCAAAGAAGCATGTAACCTTTTATCATTAATTTTAGTAATATTAATTTCTACATCACTGATGGTGGTATCCATGGAGAGATGGCAGCCAAGAGCCTGGGAATTGAGCTGTTGACCATGCTCTGGCAAAAGGCATTTGCATTTTCTTTGTGAACACTAATTCACTTAGGAAGTAGCCTTGTTTTTCATCATATTTCAGGAACTACCATACTGAATTGTGATCCTGGAGTTTACATTATCACCACAGCTTGGTGGAAATTCTGATAGATAATTGAAATGCTGATAAACTATTGTTTCGGGGCCATTTGGGGATTTTGCAGTCCAATGACATGAAGTGACTTTGGGGAATCTGATTATACTGTTTTGGCCTGTTCCTGTCATCTTTATGGTGTTGGAACAGTTAAGTAGAGTGTCTTCCTCTTGTAAAACTCCAGGCACTTGCCAGGTTTCATCTTGCTTATTCTTTACCACATCCGACTTCAGAAGGAGAGTGACAATTGTTGGCTCCTTTGTAATGAGAAGGACAATGGAGGCCAGAGAGGTTAATTGGCTTACCTTAGGGAGACATCCAGGTTATAGTAATTCAACATCATAGAATTATGTTTCTGAATTACACTGTTTCCTCTTACTGGGGAAGAAATGCATACTTTATATTTAAGGATCCATATACTTCCATGTGTATGCATTTATTCAACAATTACTTATGGTCTTGGTACTATGTGCCAAGCACTGGGGGATATAGTAGGGAACAAAACAGATAAGCTATCAAGAAATTGACATTCTATTTAAAGAAGGAGAACAGGCCAAAAAAGGTAAATATATATAAGACTTTTTTTGTTTCAAATGCTAATTTTCAATGGGCAAAATAAAAACAGAGGTATGGAGAATGCCTGTGTTGGAGGAAGAAAGAATAGTGACAAGGCTCTATAAGATGGTATTGTGTAAGATAAAAGCAGAAGGATGAAAGAGAGGCAATCTTAAGAAATTTGAGAAAGAGCACTCCAGGCAGAGAGAACAGCAAGTGGAAAGGCCCCAAGGTAGAACAAAATTGGCATGTTCAAGGAAAAGAATGCTGAGTTCTTACAGCTTTTTAAGCAGAGGAGTAAGGAGATTCTCATTTTTGTTTAAACAAGATCTCTCTGCCATACAGAGGTGACAGAAGGAGGCAAACCAATGGGTGAGACAGGAAGGGGGAACAGGAAGAGAATATTGCAGTATCCAAGGACAGATACCTTTTTTTTTTTTTGAGTTATTACTATGTTTAAGACACTATGAGTGCTTTCCATACACAATTCGTATTTAATATTCACAAAAATCCTATAATGTAATTACTATCTTCCTCTTTTAGATAAAGAAACTAGAGGCTCAGAAGTTTATCTTATCTAAGGCCACTCAACCTAAGGGGCAGAACCAGGGTTTAATTTCAAAGTCTGTAGTTAAATACTTTTTTTCCGGCATCGGCATATCTTACTGGCTTGCTGATATGTTCTCCATAGAAGACCCCCAGACACTTTTCAGTTATATCTAAAACCAAACTCTCTGTCTCCTTTCCCAAACCTTTCCTCTTAGTTTTGCAGTTATGTTAATGGCATTACCACCATCTCAATAATCTAGGCTAGAAACTTCCATGTATTTTTACCTTTATTTTTACACTGTGCTTTTCTTCATTAATCTACATCAAATTTGTTACATCATTTTATCTATTTTAACTCTGTTATCTACCCAATTTCTATGCCTATCATCATTGTTTTGGTTTGGGCCAATTCAAGTATTCCAATGGCTTCCTATTAGTTCCCCGATTCCAGTCAATCTCTACCCTCTCCAGTTTATTTTTATTCAACCTCTAGGTTTAGTTCTCATCTTACCTATCCCTGTTCTCAAAATTCATCCCATGGTCCCCATTGCCCCCAGAATTGAGTTCATTATCTTTAGTATGCAATCAATAGACAGTACTGAGTAGTTCCTTTGTTTCTCAGATGATTGCTTGTTATTATAGTATTGGACTTATTTGTTTTTGCAGCTGGTAACTCTTACCACCTATAGCCCGTCATATGAGGAGGAAGGTTAGGAACACACAGTCCAGCAGATTCCTGATTGAACTGTTTAGAAGTCCAGCATGAACTGTGCTAGCTAACCCATGGGTGAAACACAGCATTCAAAGGCCAATGAGGTGTTTCCATAGCCTCCTGGAAGAGCTTGTTGACCCAACAGCTCTGAGAAATCACTCAGCTAGATACATTTTTGTTGGACTGAATTGCAAGGATAGGACACAAGGAAAGGCCTTAGCTCTAAGGCAGATAAAAAATCCAAACTAGCCACAAACTCTCTTAACCTCTTAATGGGAATCCAGAGGGGAAAGGCAGCCAATTATTATGGACTAGTGGCCCGGTGCATGAATTCGTGCACATTGAAAGAAAATTAATTAGAAAAAATATTTTAATGTTGTTATTCGCCCTTTCTCTATAATAGAAGTGTCAATCAAATTCACGATCAACAATGACAGATCGAAACACATGTGTGCGATTGGCACCAGCGAGAGATTTATATGTATCATGCATGCACAAGTCAACCTAGCCTCTTATACATATAGAATAAACTTGCTTAATTAGACCTGCTTTCTGATTTAGCTAAACTTTTTCCAGCCTAGTGAAGCACCCCAACTTCTCTTTCAGGTAATTGTCAACAACACAGCAGTAAATAGCAACACGAAGTACATTATTATTGTAGATCATGCAGGGAGAACAAAGAGTAAAATATTTAACTGCAGCAGTGTTTGACTATATTCTGCGCAGTGAGAAAACGTGAAGTTATTTTCAAGGTCCACCATTTCTTACTTCTTTTCAGTTAGGTCAAGTTTCTAAGCTTTCTAAATCTCTGTTTTCCAGCTAATGAAAAGAAAATAGGATTCCATCGAGTCTCCTATCTACCTACTCTAGGGCTTCTGTGAGGATCAAATGAGGTGAGGCATGGGAAAATGCTTCACAGACATTTGGTTAAGTGTAAAATGTTCGCACCTGGCTATAAAGCAAGTTGTGTTCCTGGGCTGAAGAAACTCCAAGGAGGCTAGTCGCTAGGAAGAAGAAGCTGGGTATTGCTATGTGACATCATTACCTGGTGCCCACAGCCACTGTTTCTGAGCTGGGCTGGGTTGGGCTGTGGGCTGCATTTTGCACCATGGGGTCTCGACAGCGTCACTCTGGGGTGGTGGCAAGGCCTGTGTCCCAATTGGGGGAAGCCAAGTGTTGCTTTTGGGGCACCAGGTTCAAGGTGCCGTTTCTCTGTGAGCGTCAGGGCAGCTCCTGTATTGAGTGTCTGCCCCCTGGTGGTGAGTGCGTGTCATAGCGACCGTTTGGCAGTTGGACCATTAGCATATTAGCCTTTTATATATATAGATTAGCATATTAGCCTTTTATATATATAGATAGTAATCATTTAATTAAAAAGTAAATGGAGCCCTGACTAGGTGGCTCAGTTTGTTGGAATGTCATCCCTTATACCAAAAGGTTGCAATTCACTTTTTGGTCAGGGCATATACTTAGGTTGCAGGTTTGAACCCCCGTTGGGACATGTACGGGAGGCAACCAATCAATGTTTCTCTCTCTCTAAAAATCAATAGAAACATATCCTCGGGTGGGTATTAAAAAAGATAAGTAAATGGAAATTTCTGGACAGAGTGAAATGCCTATCCAGTGTGAGATTTTTTTCTAACCCTTGTATTGTGCTGTTTACAGCAACCCTGTCAGTGAAGCATTGAATAAACAGAAGGCTAAGAAAGAGGGGAACTGTGTGGTTATTTTCTGAGCTGAATTTGTAAACCTGTGATTCAATGATTCAAACTTGGTCCTAGCACCCAGCTAGCATTCTGTCTTTAAGCATTTCTAGTTAGGAGGGAAATATATGCTGAAGCATTTCTGACCTGGCCCTACTAAGGATTCCTTAAATGTATGGTAGCTTTTCCCAAAAGGTTTCCTGGTCTACTAGATAATTAGAAAAAAATTAATATGAAATATTTTGTTTTATCATGTCTCACTGTAGAAAAGAAAATTTCTGAGGCTGTTGTCAGTGACACCAAAGAAAGAGAAATTAAATTCATTTCAGTCAATTTTAAGAACAATGCCAGTTGTTCCCTGTTTTATTTTATAGAATAAATAGTAGTTTTTAAAAACAAGGTAGAATAGCTCCATATTTTCCATATTTAATTTTAAGGTAGAATATGATTTTTAATGTCTGTACTACAACTAAACTATGATTTTCCACAATATTTTAAGCATAATATATATGTTTTGCTGAAAACCTCATATTGTACAAATAACACTATAACAACAATAACAGAAATTAAGCAAGAAAGGAAGAATACATATCTTTAAACTTGCCATTCTGAAACACAGCTGTTTTAACATTTCCTTCCAGTTACTGTCAATATATTATATAATTTTCATATAGTTATAATCTTAGCATAGACATAACTTCACAATCAGTTTTTTTCCTTTTAATGTCACATAAACCTTTTTCCCTGGCCACTTTGCATTTTGAAACCCTTATGTGCTTTTATGTGCTTATTGCCAGGCAATAATAGATTTCTTCAAAAAGGTTCACTAAGTTCTGGAAGCAAGTTTTCAGTGCTATTCTCAACATTATCATATTTGTGGTTAATCGTACTTTTACTGTTTCAACTAAGACAACAGTCTGTCAGGGGCCAAACAATGCTCCTAAGAAAAACAGTCATAGGAGACCCAGGGACATACCACAGTCTGTGAGTGTTAAGATGACTTCAATTCTCATTTCTTGTTCTATAAAGAGTACAAAGCTCTTAGATTTTACCCTCAAGGCATTGAAACTACTGTGTAATTTAATAACCAGCAAAGAGGAGGCACCTAGGGCCTTGTGGTTTGCTGCCTCTACTAGATACTCAATAAAAGAAAGGCCATTGATAATAGTATAAATTCTAGCGACAGTACAGAACCTACTGTTCACTCAGTCATTCCAAAGATGCCACGATGATCCATCAAGGGAAAGAACATTTTGTTATTAGAAGAAAAGCAAAGCGTTAAGGAAACGGTTTACATGTTGTGGTAAAGGCAATCTTTAGGGAGTCATATTAATCTAAGATTGTATAGCATTTCCCATGATTTAGTATTTTCCCATTAGCAGACTCCAAGAGAATTATTCAGAAAACATTTCCTAGAACAAAATGTGAGCCAACTCAGTGGTCCTCCTTGAAAGAGACCTGGGGGACAGTGACGTGGATGCAGAACCATGTGGCCTGCCCCATGAGCCCACACATCACAGTTCATGGTTGGAAGATTATGGAAGGTCACATCTCAGTGAGGGGTCCAATTAGACATCTGCACATGTATCTGTGACGCAGAAAGTTATGATGGGCTAAAGGGAGCAAGGGAGATGGCTCTCTCTCAATGTTTCTCATTTGACACATGCGATGACCTTCAAGAACTTTTGTTCTGTACTTTCCACTACTAGTCCAATGTGTTCTGGGACTTAATGTGCTAATATTCATAAATCTTGTTAATTATAAGATTATCATCATTGCCATCATCATCTTCATCAGCCTCAACTAAATGTCCCTGGTTAATGAGGCCTGCATGAATATGAATTTTACTCCAGACTCTTCTACTTTCTAAAAATTAAATATTGCTATAACAATTCACTGGTATTCATAGATGAGATGACACACTGCTAACCTGACCCCCACTAAAGCGAAAATGAAGTGACTGAATGACAAAATACTGGGTTGTTGCATAGAAGACAGGCTGGATATGCTAATCTTTACATACTCTAAGCACAGCTGGGCTCCCCCTATTTCCTTGTTCAGTCATTCATTCGCTGAACAAATATTAGTTGAGTTTCTACTCTGTGCCAGGCATTGTGGTTGGGGTTGAGCTATGCACATGAGCAAAGCAGGCAAAGTCCTGCTCTCAAGGAAACGTCAGCCTAGTGAAGAAGAGAGATGTAATCTAAAAATCCTGTAATAAATGCAAAATTAAATCTGATGGGTGTAAGGAAGCAGAGTGCAAGGGGGCTGGGACTAGACAGGGGGGTGGAGACCTGTCAGGGAAGGCTTCTCCAGGAGGGGATGACTTCTTTCCAAGATTAGAAAAAAGAATAAAAAATAGCTGACATTTACCAAGTGGTTATTATGTGTCAGGCCCAGATTTTAGTGCTTTACATGAATTATCTGTGAGGTATGGACTCATGTTAACAAATAGGTGAGAAAACTTAGGCTTGGAGACCTAAGTAACTTGTTTAGCATCATCTAGCTGGTGAGTAGAGGAATAGGGATTTAAAACTCAGTTTGATTCCCAAGGCTGGAGTCCTAGCCACTGAGCTAAACTATCTCCATCTTGCCTGAAATAGAAGTTAACCAGGTGAAGAGAATGGAGGGAAAAGTGTACTGGGCAGGTGGAACAGCAGGTGCAGAGCACAGAGGTGGAAGAGAGTTGGAAGTATCTGAGGAAGTGAAGGGAAGGCAGTGTAACTGGGGTTGCAGGTGGGCAGAGAGTGTGAGATGAGGCCGAAGGGGCACAGGGCCAGGCCATGCAGGGCCTGGAAAGTCATGTCAGACTTTGGCCCTGCCCAAGAGAAAGTTACTGAGGGCCCTAAGCAGGGGTGGACATGATCAGAGTTGAGTTTTGAAATGGTCACTTTAGTTATAGCGCAGTGCTTAGAAGGAGGCAAAGGCAGATTTGGGGAGGTAAATGAAAACCCTTTGGTGGTGGGTGGGGTTTGAGAGCAATGGTGCTGAACTAAGTCCTAACCTTCTGACTTTGGCAATCTGGTGGATAATTTTTTGAGGAGGGAACAGTGGGAGATGATATTATTGAGAGAAAAATGTTCTGAATTTGGTTTGGCTGGTTGAGTGTGAGGTGCCTTTATGACACCCAGGTGGAGTTGTTTAGCACATTATTTTATATATAGATGAGGAGCTCAGGAAGAGGTTAGGACAGGAGATAGAAATGTGTGAGTCATCCAAAGGAGAGGTAATTGTGCCCATAGGCGTGGGCCAGAAGGTAGGGAGAGAGTCTTTGCATTTTCACCATCCCCTCCCACACTTTCTTATTTTTGAACCCGTCTCTGAGGAGTATGCACCCTTCTCCTTGGCAAGTTTACTCCTCTATCTACAAACCTTATTTTTTCCTCTGGTTCCCATTCAATCCTTCCTTCTTCATTTACATCGTCATTCTATCTCCCTCCGTCAAACTCTCTGAAATCTACTTTCTTGCCATGCTCTTGCTCACTCTTTACTCTCCTAAGTGCTGACTTTTCTGTTCTTGACCTCACTGAAGCTTCTTTTTCAAAGGCAGCCAGTGACCCTCTAAGCACTAGATCCAGTGGCTCATCTCATCTCAGTTTACAGCTCCAGGCTTTTGCTTAGCATCTGACAATTGATACGTCCTCCCCTCCTTCAGATCGTCTCCTTCTCTGGGTTCTCTGGCACTGTGCTTGCTTGACCCTCAACTGTTTTCTCATCTATCCTGTCTTATTCATATGCTTCTCTCTCCTTCTACCATATAAATGTAAACATTCCCAGGATTATTTTCTTCTTCCTCCTTCATATCGACACTTGCTATCTCAGCTATCTTATTCAATCCCATGTTCTTAACAACGACCCCCTTGTGGATAGCACCTAAAATGGCTCTTTCTTGCTAGCACCCAGACCTGAAAGTTCAACTGCAGGCTAAACATCTGCCCTTTACATCCTGCTGGCATCCCAACTCAGCATGGCCTATATCAAGCATTTTCTTTTCCTTTCAAACAAGTCAATGTCCTACATTGTTTATTTTAGTTGAGTTCCTCTTTTTTTTTTTTAATTCTCTTTAATCTTCTTTAATGCTATTGTATTCAGAGCCCTATTATCTCTTGCCTGGGACTTTTGCATTTTCTTCCTCATTTCTTCTTGCACTGAATGAATCCTATTCATTTGCTTTAAATGAATCATGTATTCAACCCAGATCATATATCCTCAGCCCCAAATGTTTAATAATCCTGAATTGTCACTGAGTTAAGTACTGCACGTTAGCCTAGTTTTAAAGACACCCTTAAGAAAGGATATATGCACCCCTATGTTCTTAGCAGCACAATTTACAATAGCTAAGATTTGGAAACAGCCTAAGTGACCATCAGCAGCTGAGTGGATTAAAAAAACAGTGGTACATCTACACAATGGAATATTATGCCACTACAAAAAAGAAGGAATCTTTACCATTTGCAACAGCATGGATAGAAATGGAGAGCTTTATGCTAAGAGAAATAAGCCAGTCAGAGAAAGATAATTATCACATGATCTCACTCATGTGTGGGATATAATGATCAATATAAACTGATGAACAAAAGTAGATCCAGAGACAAATGGCGGGGGGGGGGGGGAGGTTAGAGATCAATCAAAGGACTTGTACAACGAATAGACACAGACACTGGGGTGGTGGGGGCTTGCCCTCAGGGGTGGGAGTGGCGCGGGGGGGGGTGTCAATGGGGGAAAAGGAGACATATGTAATACTTTAAACCATAAAAATCATAAAAAGAATAAAGACATACTTAATATGGTCCTGCATAGACTTCAATCTTTATCTCCTACTTCTACTGACATATAACAACTTTTTCTAAATTTTTATTTTTATTGAAGTTATTGGTGTTACATTAATTATTAAATTAAGCAATACAATTGTATAGGTTTAAAGCAGATGACATATAACTTCCGAGCCAATTATGTCAGCCTCCCCTGCAGGCTACATGACACTTGAAGATGGACATCTGTGCCCCCTGAATCCTGTATCACTATAATTCACATCTGGAATATAGTAGGTGCTCACTTAAGTTTTGTTGTGCTCATGAAAAAGTATTTGATATTTCCTACAAATGTCAGTGCTTCCTAGTCCTTGCCTTTGCTCATGGTGTACTTCCTACTTGGAGGGCCCTACTCTTTTTGTCTTAAGAAGTAAGCTGATATATGTAGTAGTGCCATTTAAAATTGTGCATTACATTTATTTTTGTTATTATTTTATCTGTTCAACCTTTTGGACTCATTTCCAATGCCACTTCCTTCATGACATTTGTTATCCCCTTAATTTAAGAACTATCTCTTTTTGGAGCCTTCAAAATACCTCTCTTTCTTTTTGTTTAAAAGATTATTTTAAATACCAGAGTGGGATGCAGGGAAATTTCAAGGGAGATATGGTCCCTATTCTTATATCTATGTTATGTTTGATTATTAGGTGCACTTTTATTATAAACGTTTTGATTCTAAATAGTGATTCAAAGACCTGCCATTTTTCCCTGTCTCCCAGCACTCAGTCACTTGATTAAACTTTTTGAGAAATGGGGCTGTCTCTTGCTCAGATTTAGGTCCCCTGAAACACCTAACACGGCACCTTGCCCACAGAAGGTTCTCAATATCTGAGGACCTGAATTAGCTGCAGTGATGCAGATGGCTGCCCTTATCTTCCATCATAGATGAAAAGCGAGTCACAGATTTGGAGCTGTGCTTATTTTGCTTCCATAGCCAGAGGAAAGAAACAGTGTTCCTCTCAGAGAAGAACCAGCAAAAGGAGCAATGTAACCATATGTCCCACAATGAGTAGCTGTCTCTGCCACTCGGTTTGGGGAATAAATGGAATTAAGCCATTATGAAGGTGGAAACATGAATATTATGCAAACATAAGCATGTTTCTTGTGGAGCTAATCTCTGTGTGATCTTTCATTTCCAACCCGCTGGCTCTGCTGGATTCCAGTTACCAACCAAGCCCAGGGCAGGCTCTTCAAACATATTACAGCCTTGTTTCTACCACAGGGGCTGGAAAGTGAGTTACATAAAATTAAACTTTGTTTTCAGAATCATGTCTTTGTGATTTGAAGTTGGTCCACCCCTCAGTCAGTTAACAGAGAGGGCTATAATTCTCAAATCCTCCTAATTATCCCCATGGATATAAAATGTTTAGGACCTTGTAGGAGTTTTCTCTCTAGGACATGATCCACCCCTTCTCCATTTTAAAAATAAACAGAGAGAGTTGGCCAAAATCTTAGGATGAAAAAAATAACCCTGATGAAAGAGTTCTGGACAGCTCTCCCAAAGCAGCCTCTGAATTACGGGAAAAACATTTATGGGGAGAAACCACAAGGCATGGGAAGCAGGGCCTAATTCAGTCATCAATAACCCCATTGTTTCTATCTGAGAATTTTGTTTCTCCATGGAAGTCCTCTGAAAGGGCTCAGGCATTCAGAGCACTCCTTCAGCGCTGTATGGGGTCCCAGACAGTGACTGGGCAGTGGATGGGAGGAGAGCTTTTGTTCTTGAAGGGAGCGGAACCAGTCATTGCACGAGGGGCTGATCTGCAGGCAGGCCACTCCTTACTAGGTCAGGGTTCTTTTGAGAGGCAGGAGATCTTAGAGTGAGGACCATCAACTCTAAGTGAGAAGCATGTTATTTTATTTCTTTTCCCCCTGTATATTTATTTGTAAAATAGACACAATAACTCCTGGGCTCAGCCAACTTCACAAAGGTGTCACATTGATTAAATCCGAAATGAGAAGGGAAAAAAAAGTGACGCTGAAACTGTTACCGAAGCATTCTGCAATACCAAAAATGTTTTAAGAATAAAACGTGCTCTTAGGCTTTCATTTCATTTTGAGAGAGGCGATACCATTTTCTGTTTATTAAGTACCCTCACCCCCCAAAAAAAAATTAATGAAAGACATTCCAGTGCTCTGAGCCTGGAGGGCAGAGTGAGTGTGAACACATGAACTGACAGCCTGGACGCCTGTCTTCTGTGAATTTCCAACGGTGGTGAAAAGAAGCCCCATTCCAAGAAGTTCTTCGTGGGGTTGAAGTCTTTGCCTAAACATGATTATGCAATGTTTTGAGAGTCAGTTCCAAGGTCTCTTGAATTGCTTATGAGATATTTTGTTTATTAAGTGATTTTCTGAAATACACCAGGTTTTGGTGACTCAGAGATTCATGCAAACATATGTATGCCATTTAGGATTATAGAATTAGAGGAGGAGAGAGCATCTAACGCACCCTGTGTTATGCGGGAAAGGAAACGGGGTGCCAGGAAATCTAAGTGATTTGCCTGGAGCTTTATGATGTGTCCATGGGAAAGCTAGAGCTAAACCCAAGCCTCCAAGCTTCCCAGCTCAGTGATTTTTTTCTTTGGAACACATTTTTCATAACTATTCTGACTACATATTCTATTTTCATGGTCAATGCTAAATCCTTGGAAAAGAGCAGGAATGATGATTTCCCTGTGATTTCAAAATAAGAAACATTTTGTACTTGTCATACATTGTGCTTTTAAGAATGTATAATTCTCTGTAAAATTTATAGGCCATAAAGGGTTTTCAAATACATTTAACCTTTGCAGTAATTCAGTTGAAGATTGTTATTAACACCATATATGAAACTACCAAGTAGGATGAAGTGGCTAGGTCGAGGTTCCTAAAAATCAAAACTGGGGACTCAAGAAAGGTTGGGTTTTCAATCCTATTTTTGGAGTTTTTTTATGCTACATGAATGTTGTTACCTAAGTGTTTTTAAATATAAGTGACTATTAGTCATGGAGATGAGACTCCCACCCTCCCTACCCCCATCATCACCTATGGCTCTAAACTGGAGTGAGGCTGAGCCCCAGTGTCTCCTTAAATATTGACATCATGCCATTGTGACATGCTGATCCATAGTGGATTGACTAAATTATCAATAGTGGTGGTAATAAGTTGATATTTATAAAATACTTATTGTTTCTAGGACCTTTATAAGTATTAACTGATTTAATTTTCCCAACATTCCCTATGAAGTAGGCAACATTATTATCTCAACTTCATAGATGATGAAACTGAAGCACAGGGAAGTTAAGTTATTTGCTCCAGGAAACACAGCTAGCAAAAGGCCAGTATGTGAAAGGTGCATTTTTATTCTTCTTATTAAAAAAGATTACAGTTATTATTTTCACATACTAATCCCAGCTGTTCCATTCGTTGCTTTGGGCAATGATCCTTCCCTCTTTGAGCTCAGTTTCTCAGTTCTAAAACAATTGGACCGAACCAGTTATCTTGAGAGTTTGCTCTAGTTGTACATGTCTAGCGGTCTGTCAGATCCTCTTACATCCTACCTTATGCTCTTTGGACCCAGGCTATCCTATCATATCTTATCCTTTTCCTAGGGATAAGCAAAAGTCATATAATATTATCGTTTTTATTTATATGTAATTATCAGATGTGCTAATCCTTCAAAACATTTTGCTCAGCCTGTGTGGTTCAGCAGTTGAGCATCGACCTATGAGCCAGGAAGTCACGGTTCTATCCCCTCTCAGGGCACATGCCCAGGTTGTGGCCTTGAGCCCCAGGAGGGGACATGCAGGAGGCAGCCAATCGATGATTCTCTCTCATCACTGATGTTTCTTTCTCTCCCTCTCTCCCTTCCACTCTCTAAAATCAATAAAAAAAAATTTTAAAAAACCATTTTATCTTGGGAAAGCCAGGGGAAGGAAATAATCACTCCTTCTCTCCTCCCTCCCACTTTACTTCTTAAAATACCCATTTTAGCAAACCCTTTTCTCAAAGGTAACACAAAATCCCCCACTAGCAAATATAAAGTCCAAACCCCTACAGTTCTTTCCCTTGCCCCAACATGTTTGTAGAGACAAAACAGGTAAAAATGAACATAAGGGCAACCTGAGATGGGGAAATAGGAAGGTGATGTCACTAAATAAACATCAAGGTTTGTGTACAAGCCTTTGCAAAGAGATAAGGCTTACCACTTGCGTGATGCTGTTGGGGTGTGTTCCGAGGGCACTGCATTATTTGAATTTAAGGTCCTTTTCATCATCAGCCACTGCATGGCCACCCTCCTTGCCACCCCTGAAGTGTGACATCCCAGAAATGCTCTCCATCTGTCATTTGAGAAACCTTGCTGTGAGTTCAATGGTGCACTTAAGTGTGGCTCAGAAGTGAATTATCACAAATGATAATTTCCTCAATTTAAAATCGATGAGTTTAAAAAAAATAAAGACATTGAAAGTTGAACCTTTTATATATGAGTTTTATGATATGCCTTTACCAAGCTTTGAAATCTACCCAAGTAATAGGGCAAAAGAAAAGGTCAAACCATCTAGAATGGCTGGATGCTGAAACAATTATAGAAGTAATTGTTTACATGTGTATTTGACATTCCAACCAGAAGGAGTTAAATTCCTGCCGGAGCTGATGCATTTTCTCCTGTATGAATTAAGCACTAAAGTATGTTCACTTCATCATTTTCCTCACACGCCTAGCTCTTCTTTTATTATGCCTTGTCTCCACTTGCCTGCAGACGGATCTGTCCATATTTTGCTTCTCCTTCTAAATAACCATGATCGCTCATGATGAGAGACCATTAGTTAACGAGACAGCTGTGAGACGTTGAGAAAGTTCTCTTCTGCTTATAAAGCCGTGACTGTCTCTTTTATTATGTGGCTTCTATCTTCTGACAGAGCGCTTGAATCTCACATCTCTGTTTGCTCTGTGTTTTCATTAATGGTAGATGGTTACTATTCACGGATTTAATTCTTCAGCCATGGAGAGTTGGGTTGAAGATGGGGACACAGGTGGACGTTTCTCTCTGCTACACTGTGTCTCCCACAGCCCTTTCCCAGACCAGGGTGGCAAACTGTCTTCTGGAGGAGAGAAAGTTTTGTCCTTACATCATATAATGAGCTTATTGTTGTGGCAAATGCACAGGCTGATATACACCCCAGGACCAATGCTAACATCATTTTCTTCCTCCTTTTCATATGAGATTTTTGTGATTCAGAACTGGCTTCTGTCACACAGAAAGGTGAGTGCATGCTGAGTTTGTCACAGGTCATTTCCTGTAGCAGCAGAAGGGCCTGGTAAGGGAGGTCATGATGACCTTAACTTGAGTTTCTAGTTCAATCAATAACCCAGAGGCAAAGGTAATTACTTGATGTCTAATCACCACTTGAATTTTCTGCTTCACTGTATTTACAGTTAGAGGAAAACAAATCTTGCAATTTGTACATGGTTTCTATCAAGGATGTAGCACAAAGGTAAACAAAGTGTCCTTTTAAGTCAATATTTGCTAGGAAAAGCATAGGGTGTTCTTGGTATTATTATGGTACAAAGGCTTCACTAACTAGTAAAACATTGAATTTGCTACGTATTTTTACACAAGTACTATGAAGCGTAACAGGAAAAAAGCAGGCCTACATTTTAATAAAGTCAAATTCATACATGTTCTGAGAGGCAAGAAGTTTTGTACTTATATAGCTCAGGGATGGGGTTTTTGGCCTAGTTTTTCATGGGGAAAAAGCAGCTTAAAATATTTCATTGAAAATAAAATTGTGTCTTTATTGGATTTCCTTCAGATGAAACAGAATCGATGAATAAAATATAATGTCCTATGCCAATAAAAAAATCGTATGATTTGTACGGCTGTGACTTAAAGAGTCAATTGACACTTGAAGGCAAGAAGATGGAAAACGAAAGAATAAATGGGTGGAAAATTCCACAACTCAAAATTCCAAGGCTCTCTCAAGGACAAGATTGTTACTTGAGAAGGCTCTGTGGAATTTTTGGCATTCTTGCATTATCTCACTTTGAAGATGGAATGAAAACCATGGTTTTTAGCCACTGTCATTGTTCTCTGAAGGAGACTCAATTTGCAGCCTCATCTTTGGGAAGTCGATGGCAAATTCTCTTTCCATGGGACTTTTAATGTTAACCCATTAAGAGACCCACTCCTATTGCAAAGCCTTTGATGAGAATTTTGGCTACTTGCATATTCTGTTAATCCTAAATTTTGTTAAAAGTTATTTTGCTATGGAAATCATAAGGACTGCCAACAGGTGAGCTTGGTGGAGGCTGGGCAGGTGCTGGGGGCTGGTGATAAAGGTATGTTCCTCTGTCCTTCACTGTGTACAGAGCAGTTTCATGGATAAGCTGGGAACCAATAACACGCAAGACCTATGAGTATAAAGTTACTTTTATTATTTTCTGCTGCTCAGTGCAATTTGATCCTTTTCTAAGGGTGTAAAGCATGTTTGAACCAAAACAGATTATCAAAGAAAACATCTAATAAAACGCAATTTCTTTTTACTTGCATGCATATTAAAAAGAAATTAAAGAAATAGAGGGAAGATTTTTAGGGAGTATTTGTTTTTAAAATAAAATATTCACTCTAACATCTGGAATTTCAGTTTCTCTTCTTCAACTAATTAGATTTTGTGTATGATGCAAAAGAGATCAGTTTTAAGGATGCTTAAAAGATCCTTTAGCATAAATAGCATAACAGTATAAATAGCAGCACAGACAATAGAATTATCAATTAATGGAGACTTATTACTCCTTTAGCATTTAGGAATATTTCTTATTGCATTATTACTGTGATTTTCAATGCCTGCTTTAAATTATAAAATTGAATTGCTTTAATGTTTTCCAATACAGAAAGGATTCAATATACATTTGGTTGTTGCTGGAAAAACTGAAGAACTCCACCAGGGTCTCTTCACTTAGGACTAGATTGTGTGTTAGGGATGTTTTGTTAAGGATTGCTGCCCTGGCACAGAATCCTGTACGTCTTTCAGGCTAAGTTCTCTTGGGCTTGCATTAGATCCCACAGCATAGGCCTTGAGTAGAGCATTAAAGTGAGGCTTCAAGGTGGAAGGCATTTTCCTCTAAAAATGGTTGAGAAAGATTTTCTCATAAAGTTGTCTCTTCTTGAAATTTAGACTTCTAATAAGATGCAATCAAATTCTTTCCCTTTTATCTGATAAGGCATTCTGTAACTCATGAAATGAAATAGTAGAGAATGTAGCCATTGAGAAATTTGAACCAAGGAGAAAAATATAGTTTTGATAATTTTTAGTAATATTTCTGCCACATTAGGAAGTTTCTCTTGGTGAGAAGTCATAGGAAGTGCCTTAAAAATAGAGAAACTATTAAAGTGACCCTAAAGACTCTTGGGGACCTAGAGGAGTTGAACAGGTAGGCTTTGGGAAGGCGAGGCACCATGGACAGACATTTAGAGATCATGTCAAATGACTCAGCTCTGGAAATACTAGATTAGCACCAAATTCCAAATTCTTGGGAGAAAGTCTTATTGGGCTGATGTGGGGAAGTGTCCATCTTGGATCACAGAGTGCGAGGGCTGAGAGGGGGAGGATCACAGAGCACAGGCCTGGCTTCTAGGGGGCAGGGCCCCAAGAGGGAGAGCACATGTGACTCACTGTAGCTGGACATCTGACACCATGAGAGGTGTTGAATTTAGAAATTACAGATTCCAAGTTCTACCTGAAATGTTTTGACTATATATATGTAATAAAAAATCAGGTGGTTTCTTATTCACATTTCATAGCTATAGTTCCCTCTTGTCAGACACCACAAAGACATTGGAATAGAAATATCATGTATGGGAAATAGCATCTACACTAATAAAAGATAAACATGCAAATTGACCATACCTTCGCTATGCCTTAAGCCACACCCATCAGCCAATCAGAGCAACTATATGCAAATTAATCCAACCAAGATGGTGGCCGGCAGCCACGGAGCTAAAGCAAGCAGGAGGCTTGGTTGCCCTAATGATGGAGGAAGCCAAGCTTCCCGCTTGCTGCGGCAGCTCTGAGCTCCACTCAAAACAACAAAGTTTCAATTATAGAAGGTAAATAAACCCCAGATACCTGCTTTCAGCCAGCCGTGGCCACAGAGCTGGAGCGAGCAGGAGGCTTCCCTCCCGCCCGCCCTGGCTGGCTCTGAGCTCCTCTCAAGGCTACAAAGTTTCAATTATAGATTATAGAAGGTAAATAAATCCCAGAATTAAACAAAATAAAAAAAAAGGAGAGGCTGGGAGCTTCTGTCGCTGGGGGGCTTGGCCAGCCTGAAAACGGCCCTCAGCCCCTCACCCAGACTGGCCGGGCAGCCAGTGGGGACCCCCCACCCTAAAGGAGGTGCAGCCAGCCTGCAAACAGCCATCAGCCCCTTACCCAGGCTGACCAGGCACCCCAGTGGGGACCCCCACCCTGAAGGGGGTGTGACCAGCCTGCAAACAGCCATCAGCCCCTCACCCAGGCTGGCCAGGCACCCCAGCGGGACCCCCACCCTGATCCAGGACACCCTTCAGGGCAAACCAGCCAACCCCCACCCATGCACCAGGTCTCTATCCTATATAATAAAAGGGTAATATGCAAACTGACCCTAACAGCAGAACGACTGGGAATGACTGGTCACTATGACACACACTGACCACCAGGGAGCAGTTGTTCAATGCAGGAGCTGCCCCCTGGTGGTCAGTGCACTCCCAAAGGGGGAGCTCTGCTCAGCCACAAGCCAGGCTGATGGCTGCCAGTATAGCAGTGGTGGTGGGAGCCTCTCCTGCCTCCTCAGCAGAGCTAAGGATGTTTGACTGCAGCTTAGGCCTGCTCCCCACTGGCAAGTGGACATCCCCCAAGGGCTGCCGGGCTGCCAGAGGGATGTCTGACTGCCAACTTGGGCCTGATACCCCAGGGAGCCGGCCTAAGCCAGCAGGTGGACATCCTCCGAGGGGTCCCAGGCTGCAAGAGGGCATAGACTGGGCTGAGGGACCCCCCTGAGTGCACAAACTTTTGTGCACTGGGCCTCTAGTATAATACATATTTAGTGAATAAACATAAAAGCTAAGACATCAATTACCATCGAAATCCCAATCTGTGTTTGTCCTTCACCTGCTGGTACTTAAGGGTCCTTGTTAACTCATTCACTGATTTGATTTATTTTTCTTGATGTCCTGTTCTGTGCCAACCTGTGTATTAATCATCATGAACTCAACAATAAACTTGTCATGCTTCTGGCTCCCAAAGAATTTATAGTCTAGAAGGTAATTCAGTTCAATGGATTCGATACACAGTTTAGGATAAGTTGTGCACCCTCTTAGAGTACATTTTACCAATCCTATATAAAAAAATCCTAATATGCTAAGTGTCCAGTCGTCTGGTTGGCCTTTCAACCAATCAAATATGCTAATGATATGCTAAGGCTGCTCAACCTCTTGCTAAGACGTGCACTCACCACCAGGGGGCAGATGCTCCAACCGGTAGGCTAGCTTGCTGCTGGGGTCTGGCTGATCAGGACTGAGCAAGATGGGCCAGACACACCCTGGAGCCCTCCCGCAATTCCTCCCTGGCTGGCCAACCTCCCACATCCTTCCCCAGCTCCGATCATGCACCAGTGGGGTCCATTGGCCTGCCCCTGTGTCCTCTTGCAATCTGGGACCCCTCAGGGGATGTCGGGGAGCTGGTTTCAGCCCAATCTCACAGGTCCAGGCTGAGGGAACCCACTGGTGCACGAACTGGTGCACTGGGCCTCTAGTACAGATATAGGATGCCAGGGAAGACTTCCTGGAAGAGTAAGTAGGAAAAAGTCTGGAAACTGAAGGAACATGGAGTTGGGAAATAGGATAGACAGAAGGCAATAGAAGGACATTTCGGCCAGAATGCGCAAAATTTCAGAGGCAATATTCGGCATTTTTTCATTTGGAGAACTGTAATTAGAACTGTATGGATTATGGAGACCAAGGTGGGGGAGTTGTCATTATGTGAAGCTAGAAGATAAGCAGAGGTCAGCTAATAAAAGAAATGGCGAGTAACATTAAGGACTCTATTTTGAGGATAATGAGGTATTATTAAAGTGTTTTAAATGGAGGATACATGATTATATTTTTGAAGTATAAAAATTACTGTGGAGACTAGACTATAGCAGGTAAGACTGAAGGTGAAGACACTAGTTAGGAGAATAACAGGAATCTGAGAGAGAGAGAGAGAAAGAGAGAGAGAGAGAGAACCCAAGTGGTGCTAGTGGTGATGGAAAGAAGTGAATGAAGATAAGAGATTACTAAGATGTTTTGTTTGTTGTGATATGGGTAGTGGTGAATAAAGAATCAAAGTGAAGATGAAACAAGGCTCTGGCTTGGGCAACCCAGTAGACAACAGGGCCAGTCACTGAGATGGGGAAGAGCAGGGTGGGGTAGTGAGTTCTATTTATGGCATGGTGTACTTTAAATGCTCATGTTACAGACAACTAGAGGTGTCCAGTAGTCGTTACATGTCTGGTGATCAGGAAAAGGGTCTGGGATAGAGATATATATTTGGGAATCTATGAGAGTAGATATGTGTGCAGATAGAATATTAAAGAAAGCTATTAATTTTTTTTATTATTATTGTCTAAAGTTTTACATATGTCTTCTTTTTCCCCAATTGACCCACCCTCCCAGCCATTCCCACCCCAGGCAAGCCCCCACTGCCCCAGTGTCTGTGTCCATTGGTTATGCTAATATGCATGCATACAAGTCCTTTGGTTGCTCTCTACCTCCCACCCCCCATTTGTCTCTGGATCTACTCTTGTTCATCAAATTATGTTGATCATTATATTGCACATATGAGTGAGATCATGTGATATTTATCTTTCTGTGACTGGCTTATTTCGCTTAGCATGATGCTCTCCAGTTCCACCCATGCTGTTGCAAATGGTAAAAGTTCCTTCTTTTTTATAGCGGCATAGTATTCCATTGTGCAGATGTAGCATAGTTTTTTAATCCACTCACCTGCTGTTGGGCTAAAATTGGCATATAACACTATTAGATTTCAGGTGTGCAACATTATAATTTATCTGTATACATTACTAAGTGATCACCACCCAAATCTCTTAGTCTTGGTGGGGCCCCTAAATGGTGACATCACAAAGATACAGGGTCTCATGGTCTCTTTCAGGGAAGGGTGTTAGAAGCTTCTGATATCGGCACCTTTGGGGATAATCACTGGTGAAACTGAAGCAAACCTAAACCATACATGGAAACCCTCCTCTTGCAAGGTGGTGCAAAGGCAAAGAAGAGATTTCTCTTTCCTTACACAGTACTGTGTGTGCTCAAAAGAGTGGAAAGTAAAAAAAAAAAAAAGCACACACAAAAAACAAACAAGCAAAAAAAAACACCTCTTGTGCACTCTTTCCTTCCATGCATGGAACCTTGATTGACCATCTGAACACGCTGCTTCTCCTCACAACAGCTTAGAGCAGGCGTAGTTGGAATGCTGGTCAGGCTAATATAGGTTAGCATCCTGTGCTACGTCATGCACTCATGATGTCACAGATTATATTTTATCAAAATCTCTATAGTCTCAGTTCCATGACCAGAGCCTAGCAAGTGGCAGGTGCTCAGTAAATATTCATTGATTCTGTCAAAGTTCTTGGACAGAAGGACACCCTCATATTCTAAGGATTCCTTTTGGTGTTGTTCAGAAACTTCTTATTTCTCAGAGTGGAGTGAGGATGTCCAGGAGGTGGATTGGAGACCAGGTCCAGATCTTCTTGAAGCTTGTATCTATCTTGTATGGATTGCTTGGAAGTTTTCTGGCATGTGGGACCCCAGGATTGTGAAGACCCCTAAAATTCTATCAACAAATCTTCACCTTCGGTTTTTGTTTGATGTCTTCCTTATAGTAAACTCATTTTAAAATTTATTAGTTAAAGGTTATAGCCAGGGGAGGAATTAACATTAATGGCTATATCAGGTAGGACTCTCCTGGATGCTAGTAATAGAATATCCAACCCAAGCTAGCGTAAGCAAAGCAAAACTATGGCTTCAGGCATGGTTTTAAAAAGGGCTCAATGATATGGCCATGGAGAGTTTACTCTTGTCAGTGTTGGTTCTCATTCTTCTGGGTTGATTCCATTTTTCTTTCATAATTGCGAGATAGTTACTAGGAGTTGTAAAATCCTTCCAAGATGAAATACTGAAAGGAAAAACTCAGAGGCATTGTTGTGGCACCCCCTGCCAAAGTCTCATTGGCTTGGATTGGGTCGTTTCACTATCCATGAACCTATCATTATGATTTAGAGAATGAGAAATACTGATTAGTTTAGACTGGTCTAATTCTCTATTATGAACCTAAGGTATACGGCTTATGAGCCCAAGGACTGGCTTAGAAGGATGGGTTGTAAATCTGTGTTCAGTTACCTGGAGAAGAGTAAATGAATGCCCAGTGGGAAAACTAATTGATGGCATGTGATCCACCATTTTCATGGCAGACGTTGATAATAATCATGGTGCTTTTTCTCATATGGCTTTGGCAACCTTATCAATGTGTTGTAATGTACTCCATGAGTAACACACAGGACGCAAGATCAAATCAATGAGTCATTTAATCAATAAAGACGGCAACTGTGAGGGAGAAGTGGCTCCAAATCTCACAGTGCCGAGTGGCAGAAACATCAGACTTATATAGGCAAATATCACAAAGGTATTGATTATATCTCGAGGTTTGGAATGAGGAATCTGGTTTGCAAAAGCAGTTTGTTACAGAAGCTAGATTGAGCAAGTTAGTTATCTACAAAGATTAATTATAGTTTCAGGTCTTGGGGTCCACTGAGTCAATGGAAACCCATTTTCTGGAGCCACTGAAGCAATTTAAAGCAATTGTGCTGTCCTGGTCTCCAGGTGCAGAGGAATGTGTTTTGAAAGACCAGTGAAACCACAATCAATGGGGTATTCAATCCACAATCAATGGGGTATCCAATCAAATGGGATGATTTATATAAGTTCAGAAAATCAAAATAACTACTCTATTATTTTAGCAAGCAAATAATTACAGAAGCCAAAACAGCAGGGTTAAAATATTAAACAGCATTTGTTACCCGAGATGATTGCTACCATGCTTCAAGTGCACTGCTGAAGTCAGCCACTAACAGTCCATCAGAGTGGGCAAGCAAGATGAACATTAGCTTTGATGGAGGAGATACCTGGAAATCCTTAGAGAAAGCCAGGCTTTTACTCACCAGCAAATCAAACCAGAAGCAGAGTGAAAAGAATTCTAGAAGATGAAAATTGAAGATTGATGAGCATTTTTAGTTGCCCCCTTTTTTTGTTTCTCTAGCTGTTAGTTTATATACAAGAAATATTTTTTTAAATAGGTTTTGATAAACTCTCTGGGGTTGTGGAATAGTAATAACTTTTTTTTTCAGGGTAGACATTAAAAGTGTTGGGAAACATTCTGTGATTTTAGTGGGCACAATGTGGCCAAATAACTGCATATTTTCCTACAAGAAAAATGCAAAACATAAACAAGTGAAATCAGACTCAAACAGATGGGCTTCCTTCTGGGGACCAGAGGTCATGATTTCAGGAATTCCGAGTCAGGACCCTGACTGCACCACTGTCACCCAGAACTAGCACTTAAGTGACCAGCCATATGACCACAGAAGTCTCTGGAGCCCCTGCCTTCCTGTGCCATCATCATCCCGAATGCTTCTAGCACTGACTCACTTAGGCCAGAAATTCCAGAACTGAACATTCATTTTGTGATTTTCAAAGCTTTGTCTCCCTTTAAACTGCCTTTAATGGGCCCTGTGAAGAACAAACCATTAAGTTCCACCGGCCCTTTACAACTCTCTCTACAACTCTCTAGGCAGCAGTGTTGGATTGTTCTTTGAAAACAGGTTTTATTGTATGGGAAGTGGGGAAAACACTGGGGGTGGGTGCCAGAAAGGGATAAAAGTGTCCATAAAGAGGAGGCTGAGAAAGCCACAGACAAATGTTACTTCTCACTTTATTATAGGGTCTTAGCTGTGGCCTTGAGGATGCAATTTGAGATCCTCAAAATTTCAGTGTGTTTATTCCGTCCATTCATTCCCATATTAGTTTAAATTTATTGAGTATCTACTACTCTAAGGCACTGAAGGGAATTACAAAGATGTAATTTTTGACTAAGGAATCTTAATCTCCTAATTATATAAGGCAGAAAAGTAGTAATGCTACCCTGTTTTACATGGTGTTTCAAAAGTTTTCAAGGTCATCATTCTGTGATTATTTATATCCTCTAGTCTAGAAAAGTATGTTATTTTCTCAATCACAAAATGTAGTACTTCCTCAAAATTCTTTGGGGGTTTAGCAAGTGGGCCAACATGATAATGCTGAAACATTTTACTTTGTCTTTAGTAGGAAAGACAAAGTTTTCCTGCTATAGTTATATAGGTGTTCTAAGTAATTTCTACTTCTTTTATAAAAAAATATTTTTATTGATTTAAGAGAGGAAGGGGGAGGGAGAGAGAGATAGAAACATCAATGATGACAGAATCATTGGTTGGCTGCCTCCTGCACACCCCACACTGGGGATTGAGCCTGTAACCCGGGCATGTGCCCTGAATAGAAATAGAGCCATGAACTCCTGGTTCATAGGTCGATGCTCAACTACTGAGCCACGCCAGCTGGGCAGTAATCTCTACTTCTTTTTCCCTCTATTTCTCTTCCTCTCCACTCCTCTCCTGTCCTCTCCTGTCCTGTCCTGTCCTCTCCTCTCCAATCCACTCACCTCTTTTATCCCCCTCTCCTTTTTATTACCCCTTTCTCTTCTTTCTTCTCTATAACCCTCCTTCTATCTCTATTTATATAACTTCTTCTCTTTTCCCCTCATTCTCTCCCTTTTAATCCTACTTCCTTCTCCTTCACTTCCTCCTCCTCCTTCTACTTCTTTCTCTCCTCTTCCTCCTTCATCTTCCTATCCCCACCTCAACACATCTTTCCTCTCCTTATCAATCTTTGCCTCTTTTCTCCATTCCCCCTTTGCTTCTTTTGGAATTTGATCTATTTTCTCCCACTGCACATAGACCTCTGTGTCCTGAGGGAAAAGGAGAAGTTTGACTTTAGATAACTCTAAGTTTACAGCCTTGGCCCCACAGAAAAAGAGGAGAACTCTGGTCTTCCAATATCCATTTATAAATTGTTTCAGTTTACCCAGCATGGGTTGTGTCTATATTCCTGGGTCAGTCAGCCAGGCACATGATGAGCACATGATGTAGCCCATCTGATTGTAGGCTCACCTTGAGGCCAGCACCATAGTAACTTAGCAGTTCCACCAAGCTAAGTGGAGGTAGGGAGTGTGGTTACTTCACAAAGAGGGAGTGAACCACTTTATTATCAGAAAAAACCGGGGAAGAGATACTAAACAGGAAAAAGCAAAATAAAACAAAAAACAAAAACAAAATGCAATATTTACTCTCCTCCCATGTCCAGAAGACAGTTATTTTTAAGATTATATCTCATAAGCAATACCTTAAGGTCTTTAGTAACTTTTTCAGGATAAAATTCACTGGACATAAGCTAAAGTCATGAATATTTATTTTCATGCAGCCCTGATATATTAACATTGAAGTCAAGTAATTCTCTCCTAGTGAAGGGAGAAGTTAATGTGTTGTTTAACAACTAATGGCTAAATCATTCACTCTGACATAAAGAACAGGATGTTGCAGTATCATAAAAAATTAGTTTGTGAAAGCTATCACAAAGCATCTAGAAGCCAATAGAATAAAGAATGAAAGGATCAACTCAATTCAATTCATCCATATTTATTGAGTGTATATTTTGTGTCAGAATCACCAAATTAAATGATAAATATACCAGGAAGAAAATAAAATGACTAACTGGTATACATTTGAAAAAGCGGGGATCTGCTAAATATATCTTCAGCATAAGTACTGAGAATGGGGTGGTGATGCTGAGGAGCAGGGGAACTGACCTCACCAGGGCGGGTGAGCTCTGCACATCTTCAGTGTCTGGAGGAGGAGGTGGTGGAGGTACCTTGCGGTCATCATTGTACATGCTCCCTCCTAGCCTTTCGGATGTGGTGTGATTAAAATAACACCTCACGGTTCCTAGGGCTGCTCAGCCAAAACAATATTTTCACATGTACTATCTCACTTGATTCTACGAAACTGCTCTATGAGGTGGGCCTGGAGAATCAGCATCATTCCCAGTGAATGAGGGAGGTCCAGGGAAGAGAAGGGACCTGTCCAACATCACACAGGTCATCACAGAGGGCTAGGACTCAGGTTGAGCTCTTCTGAGTGCAAGATAGGCACTTTCCCTCACTGCATCACTGGAGCGCCCTCCTCAGCACAGGACAGTGGAGGCCAAATCTCCTGTTCCCGGGTGCCCCTCTGCCTGGGAGACACTGGATTTGGTCAGCCCAGGTCTCTTCTTCAATGGCTCCTGATCTTTCCTGCTTTCCAAGTGCAGGTGCCCTCCAAGGCAGTAGATTCTAAAGTTCATTAGTCATCAGACTTCCCTTGGGGAACTTTAGAACCCCTTCTAACACTCCCTCACTTCCCCTAACACGCACACACATAGAGTCCTAGTCCCAACCCCTTCTTGATTTCTGTTAACATTTTAACATTTTCGGTTATGCCTCTGAGACATCATTAGAATTACAGATATCTATTGAGGAGTGACCATTGTGAAAGGGGAAGAAAGGGGAGCAGACTGGGCATGGGGAGCCATCAGACTGCATGCAGACCAAACAGTCTCTGCCGGCCCAGTGAAGAGGGCTGGAGCAGAGACGGCCTGTGAGAGGCATACTCACTGGGTGGAAATGGCCAGGCCTTGCTCAGTTGTGGTCTGGGGGCCTCTTGAAAAGAGCATAACCTTTGCTTGAAAGCCACAGGAACTAAGAGCTGGAGGCTGTCGGCTCAGCACAGTCTTGGCAGCTGGGTGGTGAGTCCTTTCTTGAGGGGGAATCTGAGCTGCATGTCTGTGTCGACATCGTCTAGTGTGCTGATTTTTGTTGGTCATTTAACTGTTTTATGTCTTTAGGTCTTCGCTAGCTGGAGTATAACCTTATTAAGAGTCAGGGCCTTAGGACATGGACAAACACCCAAGGTAATATATGATAAAAACAAAGGGCCATTTTTATGGATTTTTTAAAACTCCCCTCTTCAGAGCAGCACATTAGATTTCCTATTAGATCATGGATTGGATTGGGGAACAAAATAACTAGGTGCCTATGGAATGAAAAGAATGGTAAGTCTTCAAAACATCCATAGAAGGGAGATAAAGATTACCTCTCGGAGAAACTTGACAAGCTGGAACTAAAAACAAATGGTAAACATGGGCTTTATTTAAAATTTAATTAAGCTTCAAACTTTTTGGTGTGGTAGACTGCAAATGTTTAATGTATCAGTGGAAACAAATTCTTGAGGTTTATGCTTTGGATGACGAATCTGTGCAGGCCAGTCATAACTCCTGGATTTAGACGTGATTCACTCAGAGGCACAGCTTCACGAAAGCAGCTGGTTTTCCGTTCTCAGGGGATTGGCTGGTCCTGATAGGTAAGCAGCTCTCGAGAACTGCTCTACATACATCTGCAGTGCTCTGGAGCTCTGAGAATGACGAGTTGGTGCCACCGAGAATACCCGTCTGCAGGAGGAGGTGGAAATGGGAACCTTTGTGTGCCCAGACTTTTTGTGTCCTGCCTGCATGGTTTTTCCACATGCTGAAGCTTCCTTCTCCGGGAGTAACAGTTACAGCAATTGTTTCTACTCACTTCATTTTGCAAAGCTTGGGAATACATTTCCCTGGGGGCAAAATACACTTGACAAACACAGAGAACTATCCTTTTTAGAGCACAAACAGTTGTCTTCCATGTTTGGCACAGAAAGGGAACAACTAAAATGACTAATCTCACTAAGTATTACAATGAAAGTGTAACCACATACTTCACATGTTTAGTAGCCCTGTAATTGCAGTTCTAGCTTAAAAAACCCCAACAACTTCCAGGGTACATTTAATTACTATCTGCCTTTATCATTGCTTTCCTTCCCAAGGAGTGTTCGACTCATGCACTGAGCCCCCAGTATCAGTCATTTATCAGCCCCGGAAAGGTAAAATGTGTTTTTGAATAAAACACCCATATTTAACACCATTTCTATTATCTTAGAAGATACTCTGCAGGAATAATCAATACTGGTTGATCAAAATTGGAGCTTGAACATCTTAGAGTGAACATTATGCTGCCATCTATACTTCGCTAAAGCATCAACATGCATTTATTTTGTATCAATTCCTGTATGAATGAACAAGTTCATGGGCTGCTTGTATATCAGTGAAGCAGAAGCTTCTTACCAGGAAATTATTTTAGGAAATGTTAATTTTAAGCAGTGTTTAGGGTTAACAAGGGTAAATTGGGGAAGATTACTAAAAACATCAAATTGATCTTTTTATTACTCAATATATTTGAAAATTGTTTCTCCAAAGGTCATCAGTGCTGTAGGTAATCTTGCAGGCATAGCTGCCTCTCCTAATATGCTTTTAACTCTGCATTTCCTTTTCAAAGCCTGCCGTGAACTGGAGCTGGGTCTTATACATGTCTGATGTCCTTTGGAACCCACCTGAGGGACACCAGGGAGTTGTGAGCAGTATCCATGGTTGTTTCCATAACTCTCAGTCCCACCTTGGGCATCCCTGTTGGCATGTAACACTGGGATGTTGGCTATTCCCAGAAGCCTCTGGAGGCTGGTGACCACATGCCTGCAGGTAGCAGTGACATGGCTTCATCCTGCTTTGTCACTTTATGTAGAAGACAAACTTTTGGGGATGGAGAAGAGTTCAGGCTTCGAATCATACCGAGTAGACTTAGATTCTGGGCCTGCTACTGGAAATACATGATCTTGGGCAATTTTACTTAACCTCTCACTCTGTTTTCTTACATGTGAGACAGGGATAATAGCAGTACATCAGAAAGCTCCTAGGAGAAGAAATGAGATAATGGTGAGAAGCTCTTAGCACATTGCCTGGCACAAAAGAAACTGTTCAAACTGTTCAGTAAGTGGTAGCTGTGCTTATTATTATAGACAAACTCACAGGAGACTCGAACTACAATGCAGCACGTCTAGAACGTTTTTAGACATGGCATCTACTGGGGGGAAACTGTGTTTCAGTCAAGATTCTGTTAGTTGCAAAGAAACAAAACCTTGTTGGAGTTAGCTCCAGTCAGAAGGGACTTGAATGGAAGTTTATAGAATAATCTCACAGGATAAAAATGAAGGGTTGAGTCAGGCTTAGAGGTGTTGCTGGGAGCTGGGACACACACCTGGGATTACTCTCTGTTCCTCAGGCTCCACACGACCTTCCTATCGATGCTTCTGTCCATATTTCTGTGCCCTTCTCCTCTGTCTTGGCCAGGTCCTTCTGCTTATGCATCTTGCAAATGGCTCCAGTGGCCTCCCAGCCTCCACAGATAGCAACAGGCTGGTGTGTCTCTTGACAAACAATTGGTGAGAGAAATCTGATTGGCCTAGTTTATCTGAACCAGGCCACATGCATCACAGGCCATTGCTTCGCCAATGCATTGGCTTGTTTTGGTCAGCTGTTCACTCATCCAGTTAGTAGTGGCTCATGCGGTTAGGGTCACACGGGAGGTTAGAACCACCTCTTGCAGGCCAGTGGATAGAGCAGGTTTTCTAGAAAAAGAGCAGGAATATCTAGTAAAGTCAGCCTGAGAGTTGACCATGATACTGCTAGCAGCTTTGCTAATTGAGTACTACGGACAAGGGCTCAATCACAGAGAAGCTGGAAAGACCTGAACACTGGTAGTCCCTCCCCCCGTCTTCCCCAATGCAGCTTGTTTTAAGGTGGTGGCTCAGTGAAGATGTATCTTTCCATCTGTGCTGTGACTCCTCAGAGAGGGCAGAGGAAAGCATGCAGGGGAGGTCCTTTGGGCTCAGGGAAATGGCTGACCCAGTGGAGAAAAGGCTTTCTACATTCCTCTGGCCCAGAGCCCCAAGGCCTGGTTTTCCTCTCAGTTTTGGCAAGAGTGGCGGCTTTTTCTGAAGAACTGCTCACTGCAGCCACAGCTGTGCTGGATCCTCCCCTGGGACACTGAGTTCTCTAGAGAATTGGACCAGGGCAGCATGTTAGTGAGAACAATAACTGATAAGCACCTGAAATCTTCACTCTCAGTTGTGGCAAAAGCCTCGGTATTTTCCCTTTAGTCAGGAGAGGTAATAGCTTGATTATGTGAACATCTCCCCGTCTCATTTAGTTGTACTAGTAATTGCAGTTCAGTAAATAATGTGACTCATGGGTCAAGTGGATGGGATGAAGAGGAGCTCTCTTCAACAACCAAATGGCCTTGGCCAAGAGAAACAGCAATTGGGGTTATGGATCCATGCCCTGATGGCCCTGACAGAGAAGGGAGCGTCCAGGGAAAGGGATTGAAATCAAACCAATTAAAGTAACATCAATAGAATAATAGGTTCCATTTATTTGCATCACACACTTTGCATACATTTATTTCTTCCCAAGACCTGAAAAGTAGCTCTTGAAATATCTGTTGTACAGGTGAGGGAACCAAAGCTCAGAGAGATTCAATAACTTGCCCAAGTCTAAGTCTGATGCCAAGGCCTATGAGCATTCTATTTTTTCTGCATTTCCATTTTGAGACAGGTGATGGTGGTGGTGGTGGTGGTGTGGTGTTCAGGAAGAATAGTGGGAATTTCATTCTAAAAGTAATATAGAGGGTGCAAACAATAAGAATGTGTACCTGATTGTACATGCCGCATGGCTCTGGAACTCAACCTGCTTAGTGTCATAATCACACCCTAAAATATTGGCTGATTACCCTCCTTCACTTATAATGTGCTTTGTGTCCAACTCAGGGGGCTACTGTCATACTGTGGCCAAGTGCAGTTGGTCCTGCGTCTTCTCTGAATGTAGAAATGACCTTCATCAGTGGAAAACTTTTCAGTCATCCTGGGAGGAAGGTTTTTGATTCACTTAATTAACTTGAGAATAAAAGTGGAAGTTTAAAATAAGTTGGTGGCATATAAGCACCAAGGCTTCTTTTATTTCACTTTGCTAATGTATTCCTTATTAACCACAAGTGTTCATGAGGCAATAGCTTGAGTGCTTGAGCAATCCCTTGAGGTGTCACAGCTCCTCAACAAGCTGTGTGCTGCGTGCTGCTTCTCTCTTGTCCCATGTCAGGGACTGACTGCTAGCCAAACAGCACCTTCTTTTCCAGTCAGCCTAGGATCTTGGAATCCTTTCAACATGGTGCTCCAGTAAGATCTACTAATTGATGGACTTTGGTAAAGAGAGGAAACCCATTTATCATCCTTTTTTTAAAAAAATATATTTTATTGATTTTTTACAGAGAGGAAGGGAGAAGGAGAGGGATACAGAGTTAGAAACATCAACTGGAGAGAAACATCAATTCAGCTGCCTCTTGCACGCCCCCTACTGGGGATGTGCCTGCAACCCAGGTACATGCCCTTGACGGGAATTGAACCTGGGACCCTTCAGTCCGCAGGCTGACGCTCTATCCGCTGAACCAAACCAGTTAGGGCTCCTTTTGTAATTTTGATCTAATAAGTTTAGAAGCACCTAAAACTGGGACCCTCTGTGGCTTAGAAAGAGAGTGGCAGCCCCTTTGTCTAAAGGCAGGAAGCCTTGAGTAGAGGAGCCATCTGAATTTGTAATAATAGAGGTTTGGTTTTGATGATGGGCTAGGTACAAAGTAGTTGTTTCTGGGAAGAGCTGGGCTTCCTAGCAAAAGGAGTTGACCAGGAAACAGGCAGATGACCCAGCAGGTGGCTTTGGTACATAATACAAAATATGAATAGAGGTTTTCTCCAAGAATAGTAATGGACACTGCAGCCCTTTTGGGTTAAGATGTAGAATAAGTGTCATATTAATTTCAGATAAAATACCTCCATGTCAGTAAAGTCACGTGAACATCTCCCAGTATTGCTGTTGTTGATCCAGGTTATCTGTTATTCTGCATTTCTGTGGATCCAGAATTTCTGCTGAGTGAGGCAGTGGCTCTACACAGCTGAGCTCTGCTGGAGTTAGACGTGGGTTCAGGTCTTTGCTCTGCCACTTTCAAGGCCTGTGACCTGGGACAACATATATACCCTTTCTGAAGCTCAGTTTTCTTCTTGTAAACAGGGATAATAATAGAAGTTATCTAAAAGGGTTGCTTGAGGATTGAGCTAATGCATTTAGAGTGCTTAGCTTGGCACAGGAAGCACTCAACCCGATACTAGTATTAAAATCTTCACCCTCTATTTATCTAACTCTCATAGTCAGTGGGCTTAAATGCAAGAGAGTTTGGGGCTGATCAGGGGCATGGATTTTTTTAGTGTCTGGGGCTTGAGGAGTCAATATAAGTGTAACCTGATCTTTGATGCTAGAGGCCATCCATATTTGACCCACAGATTATATCTACACATCTTGAAGAATGAAATTTTGGACTCTAAGTTACAATTTACCATTGGGTTTATAAAAAAAACCTTTTTGGTTTTCAAAGCATCATTTTAGAATCATGGACTTTGAAATCATTTCAGATATCAAGTATATATGGTTTAAAAAGCCCTCTTGCCTGAAATATTAAAATTAAATCTTGCTGAAGGTACAGCTGTCTACATTTTAGTTTTTGACTTTTGGGCTATTTATAAAATAAGCAGTTGATATCTGATAGAGTTTATTTAAAAAATTAAGAAAAATGCAGAGGTTAAAGATTTCTGAAGGTTCTGTATAATTAAAGAAATATATAAAAATAGGAATATTTCATACATATTTTTATATAAACCATTTCTAGATGCTCTAGTAAGGATACAGAAAATGTAGACTTTGACTTAGTTTTCTAGAGAAGGATATTTTGTTTCCAATTTCTTCATTATCATAAATAATGCTGAGATGAACACCTGTATCCACATCTGTAATTATTCATTTGCATGGACATGAAGGTTTCTGTGAGAGTATGGAAACAATTCAAACATTCAAATTAATATTTAATTAAATCATGGCATATCAATTCTAGAGTGCTATTTAAAAAATCACCTTTTTTATTTTTTATAAAATTAAAAGGTTTTTAAAAAGTGACGTCAGAGGAATGGTGGTGTGAGAGCACATCTTTTCTTCTCCCCCTGAAATTTCAACAAGTTAACCAACTATAATTCAACAAAGAAATCCCTGCTCAACACAGATTCATGCCTGAGAGACCAGCTCATTGGACCATCTAAAGGTGGGCAACCAGGAATACATGGTAAGATGAAAGAAGGAGAAAAGTGCAGATGGTCCTCATATGCATTCCTGCAGCTGGGAGCTCACGGCTCAGTCAGGAGAGAGGAGAAAGCCAATGGTAGCAGGCTCTTCCTTCAGCCGGGAGGAACAGAGAGCTGCAAGGGGCAGTCCAGCAGGACTAGCAGAGTGGAGCAAACAGTGACTGACTGAGCCAGCAGACTCCTGACAGAGCATGGGGTTCTGCCATGTGGCCCTCCACTATTGGACTGAGCAGTGGTGTTGCGGACAAAGAAATGGAACCACAGAGCCCTGCCACTACTTGGACTCTCAAAACTTGCCTCCTGTTGCCCTTGAGGTAGGCTTCAGATGCATATTATCTGTAAACCAAGAGCTGTTGCAGTAGAACTGCTCTTTCCCTCTGTGACTGATCCCCAGGAGGAGTGCTTGGGGTGGGACCTTATGGAAGTCAGGGGCCACCATTAAGATGAGGGCAAAACAAACCCCAACCCCAAGCAAGTGCACCTGTACTATGTTATGAAGCTACAGAGGTTTAAGACTGGGTAAAAAATAGTGTGATTCCATGCCATCTACTGGAAAGTAATAGAAAAAAGCTCTTCAGAGATAAATGCATAAGCAAAGGAGGACAGCAAATATCACAAAGAACCACAGTAATAAGGATGACCAGAAAGAAAATGAAAAATCCCCAGAAAGCAAACTGGAACACATGGAAATATGTGATATAAAGCAGTGGTCGCCAATCTTTCAGACCTCATGGACCACCAGTTGGCGACCACTGATATAAATGACAGAGATTTCAAGATTGCAGTTCTGAAAATACTCAGTGAGATGTGAGAAAATACTGACAGGCAATTCAGTGCACTCAATGAACAAAATGAATACTTTATAAAAAAGATTGAAACTTTAAAAAATAACCAATCAGAAATCCTGTAAATGAAGCATACAATTAAGGAGATTAAGAGTAAACCACTGACCATAGAACCAACCAGATGAAGGAAAGAATTAGTGAATACCAACAATAGGAATCAAGAAATGATGCAGAGGGAAGAGGAGAAAGACCTGAGCATAAAGAAAAATGAAAGAGCTCTACAAGACCTATCTGAGACCATCAGAAAAAAACCAATATTAGAATTATAGGCGTTGCAGGGGAGGAAGAGGGGGAGCATGGAATGGAGAGCCTGTTAAAACAAATAGTGGATGAGAGCTTCCCAAATCTATAGAAAGAACTAGATCCTAGAATCCAAGAAGCAAACAGAACAACTCAATCCAAAGAAGCCCTCGCCAAGGCACTTGGTATTAAAGCTGTCAAAAATTAATGACAAAGAAAACATTCTCAAAGCAGCCAGGGAAAAGAAGGAAGTGACCTACAAAGGAAAACCCATCATAATTTCATCTGACTTCTTAGCAGAAACTCTACAAACCAGAAGAGAGTGGAACTAAATATTCAAACATCTGAAAGAGAGAAATTACCAGCCTGAATAATATATCCAGCAAAATTATCCTTTAAATATGAAGGAGAAATAAAGACATTCCCAGACATAAAGAAGCTGAGCAATTTTATCACCAGAAACCCTCCATTGCAGGAAATACTCAAGGGAGTTGTTCTACTTGAAACAGAGAACATAAAGTCACAACACTACGAGTAAGATCACAAAAAATCTTACAGCATAAACAGAGATAATTTGTGACAACAAAAACATAAAAGGGGGGGGGGGGGAGTCCTGGCAAAGGAAGATGAAGACCAGATGTACTCAAAAGAAAAACAAAACAAAACAAAACAAAAAACTATGATACATATGCAACTTCATTTTTTATAAACCTAAAGGTAACCACACACAAAAATCCCTAAACCAGGATGTATAGCTTAAAAAAAGATGAAAAACATATGGAATACCACCAAACAAAAACAACAGAAAGACACATAAAGGAAAAGAACCAATGGAGGCAAAGAACTACCAGAAAACAAAAGATAAAATGAGTATAGGAAATCCTCATACATCAATAATTACCCTAAATGTAAGTGGCCTGAATTCTCCTATATCAAGAGGCATAGAATAGCAGAGTGGATCAAAAAACAAAACCCAACCATATGCTGCCTTCAGGAGACATATAGAAGCTGCAAAGACAAAGGTAGATTCAAAGTGAAAGGGTGAAAAATGATTTTCCAAGCAAATAACATCCACGGAAATCAGGTGTAGCCATACTTATATCTGACAAAATAGAATTCAAGATAACAAAAATAATAAGAGACAAAGATGGACACTTTATAATGATAAAGGGAGCACTAAATCAAGAAAACATAACATTTTTGTAATATATATGCACCCAACCAGGGAGCACTGAAATATATAAAACAACTACTCACAGAACTAAAGGGAGAAACAGATCAAAACACAATCATAGCTGGGGAACTTAATACTTAATTTACAGCTCTAGACAGATCAACCAAATAAAAAAAAATCAATAAAGAAATATCAGCCTTAAATGAAATATTAGGCCAAATGGACATAATTGACATTACAGAACCTTTCATCCAAGAACATCAGATTATACTTTCTTCTCCAGTGCACATGGAACATTCTCAAGGATAGACCATATGTTGGGTCACAAAACTAGCATCAACAAATTCAAGAAGATTGAAATTATACTAAGTATATATACTGATCACGAAGCCTTGAAATTAGAAATCAACTGCAAAAAGGAAGTAAAGAAACTCACAAATATGTGGAGATTAAACAACATACTACTAAAAAATGACTGGGTCCAAAAAGAAAAAAAGGTGAGATTAAAAGATATACAGAGACAAATGAGAATGACAATACAACATATCAAAACCTCTGGGATACAGCAAAAGCAGTAATAAGAGGGAAGTTTATAGCATTATAGGCCTTTCTCAAGAAACAAGAGAAATCCCAAGTAAACAACCTAATATCACATCTTAAAGTACTAGAAAAGGAAGAACAAGGGCAACCCAAATTCAGCAGAAGAAATAATAAAAAGTAGAGAATAATTAAATGAAATAGAGAGAAGAAAGACTATACAAAAAATCAATAAAACAAAGAACTAGTTCTTTGAAAAGATTAATAAAATTGACAAACCCCTGGCTAGACTTACTAAGGAAAAAAGGGAAAAGACCCATATAAACAAAATCAGAAATGAGAGAGGAGAAGTCACCACAGACATCACAGATATACAAAGGATCATACTAGAATATTATGAAAGGCTATATGCTACTAAATTCAATAACATAGAAGTAATGGATAAGTTCCTAGAAATATATAACCTTCCTAGACTAAATCATGAAGAATTGAAAAATCCAAATAGATCGATCAGCAGTGAGGAAATTGAAACAATCATCAAAAACCTCCCCCAAAGCAAAAGTCCAGGACCAGATGACTTCACCAGTCAATTCTACTAAACGTTCAAAGATTTAAAACCTATCCTTCTCAAACTTTTCAAAAAAATTGAAGAGGCAATGCTTCCTAACACATTCTATGAGGCTAATATAACCCTGATACCAAAACCTGACAAAGATAACATAAAAAAAGAAAACTACAGACCAAGGTCTCTGATGAATACAGATGCAAAAATCCTAAACAAAGTACCAGCAAATTGAATACAACAGCACATCCCCAAAGTAATACATCACGATCAAGTGGGGTTCATTCCAGGGCCACAAGGATGGTTCAACATATGCAAATTAATCAATGTAATACACCATATTAAAGAAAGGATAAAAATAATATGATCTTGTCAATAGATGCAGAAAGAGCATTTGATAAGATACAACATCCATTTATGATTAAAACACTCAATAAAATAGGAATAGAAGGAACGTACCTCAACATGATAAAGGCCTAGACGGGCTCACTGGTGAATTCTCTGAAACATTTAAGGAGGAAATTATATAAATTCCTTATAATCTCTTCTAGAAAATAGAAGCAGAGGAATTACTTCCTACCTTATCCCATGAAGCCAGTATTACCTTAATACAAAACCAGACAATGACATCACAAGAAAACTGCAGACCAGTGTCATGCATGAGCATATATACAAAAAGTTTCAACAAAATATTAGCAAATCAAATTCAACAATGTATAAAAAGAAGTAAATTTAAGACCAAATGGGATTTATTCCAAGTACACAAGGCTGGTTCAACATTTGAAAACCAATTAATGGAATCCATCTCATTAACAAGCTAAAGAATAAAAATCTGCCCAGTTGGCATGGCTCAGTGGTTGACCTATGAACGAGGAGGTCACGGTTTGATTCCCAGTAAGGGCACATGCCCAGGTTGTGGGCTCAATCTCCAGTGTGGGGCATGCAGGAGGCAGCCCATCAGTTATGTTCTCTCATCATTGATGTTTCTATCTATCTCTCCCTCTCCTTTCCTCTCTGAAATCAATAAAAATATATTTTAAAAAAAAGAAAAAAGGAAGAATAAAAATCACATGACCATATCAATAAATGCACAAAAGCATCTGATAAAATCCAACACTCATTCATGTTAAAAACCCTCAACAAACTTTAGAGGGGATATTTCCCAACTTGACAAAGAATGTCTACAAAAACCTATAACTAACATCATACTTAATAGTGAGCCACTAGAAGATATCTCACTAAGTTCAGGAATAGGGCAAGATGTCCCCTCTTACCAATGCTTTTCAATATCTTACTGGAAGTCCTAGCTAATGCAAGAAGACAAAAAAAAAAATACTGATTGAGAGTGAAGAAATAAAATTGCCTTTGTTTGCATATGACATGATTGTGAAAGGAGTTTAAGCAGAATTAGGTAGATAGCATAAGGGGTGGAAGAAGGAGGAATCATGGAGCTAGCTGAAACAAAAAAAATGTTTTGCAGAAAAACAGGATGGATAGCAGAAAAACAGGATGGATAGCAGAAATATAGGATGGATAGCAGAAAAACAGAATATCAGAAAAACAGGGTTTTTGGAAATAAGGATGTTTTTCTTGGAAGTGCAAAACAAAATGTTGCAAAAAGACCAGGAACGAGTCAGAGAGCAGCACAGATAGACAATGAGCAGGACTTTAGCAGATATAAGGGGAAGAACAGAATGCTTCGGGGGGACCCCTTTGAATCTTCCTCCGGAGCAGGAAACATGTGCTTGCTTGCAATAAACTCCTGCCTTGTTGAAATCCTCTGGTCTGCGGCTTCATTCTTCGATTTCCTGAGACAGGACTCTGGGAAGAATTCCTCCTCTGGGATGAATTCCCTGAGACACTGTTCCGGTATCTATTGTATATGCAGAAAATCTGAAAGAATCAACAACAAAAACAAAAACAAAAAACCCCCAGCTGAAACTAATAAGTGACTATAGTAAGTTACAAGATACGAAGTTAATATACAAAACTCAATCTCTTTCCTATACCAGCAATGAACAAGTGGAACTTGAAATTAAAAACACAGCACTATCTGGTCAGGTGGGTCAGTTGGTTGGAGCTGTGGGTCAATTCCCGGTCAGGACATACACCTAAATTTCAGATTCTGTCCCCCATAGGGGCAAGTATGGGAGGCAACTGATCAATGTTTCTCTCTCACATTGATCTCTCTCTCTCTCTTCTACTTCCTCTCTCTCTAAAAATTAATAAAAACAAATCCTCTGGTGAGAATTTAAAAAATAGAAAAAGCACAATACCATTTACATTAGCACCTGAAAGAATAAAATACTTTGATATAAATCTAACAAAAATATGTAGATCTATGAGGAAAACTAAAAAACTCTGTTGAAAGAAATCAAAGAACTAAATGAATGGCGAGATATTTCATGTTCATATATAGGAAGATTCAATATTGTTAAGATGTCAGTTCTTTTCAACATGATCAACAAATTCAACAAAATCTTAATCAAACTCCAGGCAAACTGATTCCAAGATTTATATGGAGAGGCAAAAGACCCAGAATAGCCAAAACAATATTGAAGGAAAAGCATAAAGTTGGACTTACTATAAAGCTATAGTAATCAAGACATTGTGGTATTGACAAAAGTATAGATAAATAGATCAATGTAACAGAATAGAGAGCCCAGAAATAAACCCATATAAATATAGTCAATTGATCTTTGACAAAGGAGCAAAGGCAATATAATGGAGCAATGTAGTCTTTTCAACAAATTAGTTGGAACAACTGTTCAGCCACATGCAAAAAAATGAATCTAGACCTAGATCTTACCCCCTTCACAAAAATTAACTCAAAAATGGATCACATATCTAAATGTAAAACACAAAACTATGAAATTTCTTGAAGATAAGAGGAAAAAATCTAGGTAGCCTGAGGCAAGGTGATGACTTTTAGATATAACACCAAAGGTATAATCCATGAAAGAAATCCTAAAGCGTAGCATGCAAATTGTCCCCTTGATCAGGAGTTTTTCTGGGAGTTTGACCAGGGGGCAGGGCTGGCCGGGGGAGGGGTGGGAGGCCCCGGCTGGTGGTGGGGCAGCAGGCGACTGGGGGAAAGGAGGGAGTACCAGGCCACAGCCACTAGGGACCCTACCAGTGCTTGAATTTTGTGCACCGGGCCTCTAGTCTTATATAATAAAAGCCTAATATGCAAATTGTTTGACCAGGAGTTTGACTGGGAGTTCGACCACACGCTATGACATGCGCTGACCACCAGGGGGTGGTGTGGAAGATGGCAGGCGTTGGTGATGCTGCACTGGCAGTGGGCGGCAGTGGGGGCACTGCTGGCCCCGATGGGTCTCTATAAGAGTGGGAACGCAGTGGGATGGTGGAGCAGGTGAGCGGGCAGTGCCAGGCCAAAGTGGGTGTGAGTAGGGACCCGATCGCCCCACTGATCACCCTGTGGATGGCAACCAGTGGTGACGGTGGGGGGCGGGGCCACTGCCCCGCTCCCAGGAGCTGAGGGAGTTGAGCAGGGGCCTGGCCCTGACCAATTGCCCCACAGATGGCGACCAGCAGCCGGTGGGCCCTGGTTGCCCAATTGGGGCCAGTCCCAGGCTGGGATGGGGAACTAGGGTGGGTGGCAGCGACCAACCTCCTGTGGTGCCTGGGCAGGGGGCTGCGACCTCTTGCTGGTGGCTACCTGGGGATGGGGGTGACGAGGCAGAGATTCAGTGAGAATGCGGGGTGTCCACCGAGCTTGCTCTCACTCCCCCTGCTACCCTCCCCTGGGATGCCAGGGCTCGTGTGCCGGGGAATCCCTCATGATTCTGGTGCTGGGTGCCTGTGAGGAGCCTGCCCCGCACCCATGCAGCCTCTTCTGGGTGAGCCGGGCTGCAGCCCCTGAGACCACAGGGGCTGATTGGGCTCCCCGTGGGTTCATGCAGGAGCTGGTCTGCGAGACCAGCTGGGAGAGAGTGTGCTGCTCGCCCAGCTTCCTTGTGTCACTGCTGGGTGGCCCAGAGACCCATGCTGTGCCCCAGCCCATAGCATCCGGCCGTGTTCACCGCATCTCCACGTGGGGACTCGGGCGCTATGACTTAGGTGGAGAGGGCCGCATGGGAGCTCAGGGGCCCAGGTGCTTCCCAAGGCCCAGAGGTCAGTTGGGACCTGCCCTTCCATGCCAGACACTCACACTTCAGTTTTGCCAGACCTAGGGACTGCACCTGTGCACTAATTTTGTGCACCGGGCCTCTAGTAATTGATAAGCTGGACTCCATTAAAATGAAAACTTCTGTTTTGGGAAAGACGCTGTCAAGAGAATGAGGAGAAAAGACTAGGAGAAAATATTTGCAAAAGACACAACTGATAAGGGACTGGTATCCAAAGTACACAAAGCACTCTTAAAACCCAACAATGAGAAAACAAACAACTTGATTAAAAAGTGGGCAGATGACCTGAACAGACACCTCACCAAAGAAGATATATAGATGGCAAATACACATATGAGAAGGTGTTCAACATCATATGCCACTAGGGAATTGCAACTTAAAACAACAATGAGATACCAGTACACACCAATTAGAATGGCCTAAATTCAAAGCACAACACTAAATGCTGACAAGGATGTGGAGCAACAGGGATTCTCATTCATTGCTAGTGGGAATGCAAAATGGTATCTCCACTTTGGAAGACTGGCAGTTTCTTACAAAACTAGACATACTCTTACCATATAACCCAGCAATTTCACTCCTTGGTATTTACCCCAAAGACCTATAAACTTATGTCCCATAAAAACCTGCACACAAATGTCTGTAGTAGCTTTATTTATAACTAGAGGTCTGGTGCACGAATTCATGCACCAGTGGGGTCCCTCGGCCTGGCCTGTGGATCGGGCCGAAACTGGCTCTCCAACATTCCCTGAGGGGTCCTGGATTGTGAGAGGGCACAGGCCAGGCCGAGGGACCCCACCAGTGCACGATCAGGGCCACGGAGGGACATAGGAGGTTGGTCAGTGGGGAGGGACTGCGGGAGGGCTCCAGGGCATGTCCGGCCTGTCTTGCTCAGTCCCAACTGGCCAGACCCCAGCAGCAAGCTAACCTTCCAGTTGGAGTGTCTGTACACCAGTGGTCAGTGCTTGGCATAGCGACTGGTCAACCAGTCAACTGTCTGCCCCCTGGTAGTCAGTGTACATCATAGCGAGCAGTTGAGCAGCCTTAGCATATCATTAGCATATTACGCTTTGATTGGTTGAATGGCCAACTGGATGACTGGACACTTAGCGTATTAGGCTTTTAATATATAGGATTGCCTAAACTTGGAAGAAATTAAGATGTCTTTCAGTTTGTGAATGGATATATAAACTTGTACATTCATACAATGGCATATTCAGCACTAAGAAGAAATAACTACCAAGTCATGAAAAAGACATGGAAGAAACTTAGATGCATATTACTAAGCAAAAGAAGCCATAGCAAAACTATGGAGACAGGAAAAGGATCAGTGGTTGCCAGGACTAGGGAGGATGGAAGGATGAAAAGGCAGAACATAGAGGATTTTTTAAAGCAATGACACCACTCTGCATGATACTATAATTGGGGGTGGGGTGTGGGGAGGTGCTGGAGAATACATGTTATTAAACATTTGTTATAATTCATTGAATGTATACCAAGAGTAAACCTTAATGTACACTATGAACTTTGGGTGATAATGTTGTGTTAATATAGGCTCATTGGTTATAACAAATGTACCACTGTGTTGAGGGATGATGGTGGGAGAAGCTGTGCATGGGGGTTGGGGGGGGGGGCAGGCCGTGGGTATATGGGAACTCTGTATTTTCTGTTCGATATTGTTATAACATAAACTGCTCTAAAAACAGTCTATTTAAAAAACTATGTGCCTAAAAATATAATTATTCTCTCTCACACACATTCCTTGTCCTGTTTTCTCTTATTTTTTTTTCTCCTTGGCATTCTTACTATTTAGATATTGAACTTCTTAGTTTATTTTTCAAAGTTTGTGTCCTTTTCTTTTAATTACTTATGTTTGTTTTTTTTCGCCTTTTTGTTCTACTTTCTGGGAAATTTCTTCATTATATTTCAAACTTCCTATTGACTTTTTTCTGCTTTGGTATCCTAAAATTTCCATGATGTTCTTGTTTTCTGAGTTTTTTTCCCTCCTTCTCTCTACCTCCAGCCTCAGATTCTGTTTCTTATTTCATAGTTGTAGTATCTCCTTTTATGTATATGTTTTCTGCATACAGTGTTATTTATTTTTTGCTGCAAAAAGCTTTATTGATTTATTTGGTCCAATGCATGGGAGAGGGCTCCAGGGTGGTTAAAAACAGCGGTGGTCCGTGGACCGCTGGTGGTCCGTGAGGTGAGGTCCGAAAGGTTGGCAACTGCTGGTTGAAAGAATGACTAGCAGTTTCGGGAAGAGGCTCAGGTAAAAGCCAGACACCAGGGGAATGCAGAGGGGCCTCTCAAAGGTCTGTGGGCTCCAAAGGCTCCTAGTCGTGCTTGAGGGTGAGCCTTACAAAGAGATACTCGCACAGCCCAGCCTGGGGGCCGGCCAGCCTGCAGAGGTGAGTCAGGTGTCATCCATCTTCTTGATGAATTTCACTTCCTCATCCAGGAAGTGGTTCTCCAGAAAGTAACAGAGATGAGGGTCTGCACGGGTAGAACCCAGGGCATGCAGCTCCAAAATTGCCATGGTTCAGATTCCTCTCCAAGACCAGGGCGGCTTCCATGAGTTTTGTCCCACTCATCTTGGGAAGGTTTCAGCACATCCTGGAAGGGAATGTGGCTACCGTGCTGGTTTTGCAACTTTAAGAGATGCTCAGAGCCGCCATCCCTTGGAAGAAGTGGCCCACGCCCTCGATAGCCACATCTTCAGGGTTCGAAATAGAAGCCCAGAGAGAGGTAGGTGTGTGAGGCCTGCAGATGCAGGTTGGCCAGGCGGTTGACCGCAGCCTCCACCTCAGTGGAATAATAATGACGAATTTGAGAGCGCGTGGTTGTTCAGCAATAAGGAGTTAAGGTAGAAAAAAAAACACACCTAGCGTGTTGGCTGGTCCCAGAGGTCTTTCTGAAGGTGGTGACTGGATACGATGCAGGAGGGTGGCCGGAGGCTGGAAGAAGGGGCATCCCTGGGTCTGTTCTGTCCAAACACTGTTGAAGCAAGAGACAGATCCGGGACCACCGAGGGCACTGCCTACAATGTTATTTTTGTGTGTTTTTTCCTCTTTCCTGAAATGTGTTGGGTTCCATTAAGTTCTAGTTTTTATTAATTATGTGTGTTTAATGTTGGAAGCCTTCCTTCTTAGGTCTGCAGATTTTGTCTCTCCATACTGAAGCGTGAGGCACTACAACGTTGGTTGGAAACTAAATGCATGCATCATTGTGAGATGATAGGGCTGAGAGTTAACTTTTCTGTTAGTTGAGCCACATGTATTAGTACTTATGACTTTTTAAGCATCTGTATTTGTTTAGTTTGTTTCTCCATAGAAGGATTTTCCAATTTGTTGCCTTGCCTTGGTTCTGGAGCAATCTCATCTTTTCATCTATAGGCTTTCACTCAAACTCCATTTCTTAGTCTCTTATATCATCGCTGGCTGCTCTTTTGACTTCTGCCAGGCTTGGCAATCACATATCTCAGAGGTTTCTCTGGTTCATTTTCTCCAGAGAATGAATTCTCTGTCTTTGGGGTGGGAAGGGAAGTCCCTTTGCTGTGCACAGTGGGCCTGGGTGTTTGCTCCCAGTACATAACAGAAGCCTGTTCTCCTGTGCTCAGCTTCATGTCTCACTTCCACATTTTGTGAGTCCCTTTGGAGAGGATTCTTGAGTGAATTTACTTGTAGTTTGGTAAAATCCCCAGCTGTAGGCACGTAGTTTCAGTTCTTTCTATTCTACTCAAGCAGTTACGTATGCCTTCACTCAATTTCCATCTTGAAAAAAAAAAAGTTGTTGCTTACTCTTCATTCTCTTTGTAATTTTTCCCTTTTTGATGGGAGGCAAAGAAGATGAACCTTGTGTAATGTCAAGGGAAAATGTTCAGTATGTAAAAAAATTCGGAGACAAAAATTGAAAAGGAAACATATCCAAGTTTACCCCTAGGTTGTGGAATTACTGTTTCCTTTAAAAAAATATTTTCTGGATGTGCCAAGTTTTCTATAATAAGCATAAAACACTTCCATAATAAAAAATTATAGAAACATGTTTAAAAATTCATACTGATAATAGTAGCTCAATAAGGGCAACTTTGATGGCAGTGAACATCACTGGAGTGACCTGGAGAAGAAAAAAAGCATTTATTTTCTCTCTGTCACATGTTAAAGCTTTAATAATAAATTAACTGTAGGCAGTGGAGAAACAAGCTTCCTAGTAAGAAGTGTGAGTTTTCCCTTCTCTGTCATGTAAATACTATAGATAATGGTTAACAATATATATTTTAAGATTATATAATTGGTAGGTATTAAAGATTTAATATGAGAATATAATGCATAAAATATGGTTACTTTATATTAGAACGTGCTTTTAAACACCTGACTATAATCTAAATCAGACTGTTCTAAAATGGGTTCCATGGAATACCAGCTCTAATTGATTCTCTGCAAAGAAATAAACTTGTAAATTGCTACATCTTATTTTGCTTTCTAGGAGATATAATTCACATCAGGGAACTGAAGCCTTTGAGGATACTGCAGTAAAGAAACTTGGTTTTATGGGGGATAGGGGAGGCTAGGGGACTGTCTAGGGCGGGGGGATAAAATGGACACATATGTAATACCCTTTGTAATACTTTAAGCAATAAAAGAAAAAAAAAAGAAAAAAGAAACTTGGTTTAAAAAAAAAAAAACTGTACGGGGTGGGTGGGTGGGTGGGGGGTGGCCGGGGAAGAGTGAAAAAAATTAAAAAAAAAAGAAACTTGGTTAATTTTATTGGTTTACCTTTGTTTGATAAGAGTTTTTGTATTTTTAATTACAGTTTACTTTCAATATTATTCTGTTAGTTTTAGGTGTACAGCATAGTGTTTAGACAATCAAAGTGGCCCCCCTGATATTTCCAGTACCCACCCAGCCCCACACACAGTTATTACAATATTATGGCTATATTCCCTATGCTGTAATTTACATCCTTGTGACTATTTTGAAACTATCAATTTGTACTTCTTAATCCCTTTACCTTTTTCACCTACTCCCCCCAATCCCCTCCCCGCTGTCAACTGTCAGTCTGTTCTCTGTATCTATTTTATTTGTTAATTTTGTTCCTTGGATTCCACATATAAGTGAAATCATATGGTATTGTGTTTTTCTGATTTATTTCACTTAGTGTAATACATTCTAGGTCCATCCATTTTTATTCTTTTTATGGCTGAGTAGTATTCCATTATGTAAACGTACCAAACTTTTTTAACCACTTGTCTATTGATGGGCTCTTGGGTTGCTTCCATATCTTGGCTATTGTAAATAATGCTGCAATGAACTTATTTTGACATTGGAAATTACTATTATTATTATTATTATTTATTTATTTATTTTTTTACAAAATCTCTCCATTTGATCCTGACCATTGTCATTGTGATTATTGTTATTTAAATCAAATGTTCAATGTTGATTTCTTTCACATCATAATCATGTTCTTTAAGCAGAGAGGCTGGGGGACGATACTTATTTTTGTGGTATGGTAGAGTCAAACCATTCAATTTATTTGATCACAGAGTAAAGTAAAATTTACTCTACTGGATATGCCCTGCACTGCTTTAGGAGAGAAATATTTTACTGTTTTGTTGGGGGTGTGGCGGGTAGAGTACTTATCTTGTTTTGTTTGTTTTGTTTTTGGATAAGGCTCAAGAGGTTCTGGTTCCCAGCTGTTTTCCAGCAGCCATGGTGTTTTGTAAAGCCTGGAGCATCATGTGGGAGTATCTGTGTTAAAATATATCTGTAGGTGCTGGCTATTGTCAAATTCTACAGCTGGAGCCCTGAGATATGAAGGTTTATTGTCTAATTTTCAAGCAAATACAATTTTAATGAAAGTAATCATTCCGGGATTTTCTTTACCACATTTGCTTTTTTATGTCTGGACTCCTTTTATAAAAGGAAATAGGGGAAATCATTTGGGAATCTAAAATAAATCAAGCTTTATCTGTCCATATTCTTTTTTTTTTTTTATTATTAGTTAAGGTATTACAAATGTGTCCTCATCCCCCCCATTTACCCCCAACCTCCCCCCCACACACACTCATGCTCCCATCCCCCTGTTGTCCATGTCCATTGGTATGGCTTATATACATGTATACAAGTCCTTCGGTTGATCTCTTCCCCTTACCCCCGCCCTCCCCTACTTTCCTTCTGGGGATTGATAGCCTGATTGCTGTTTCTCAGTCTTTGAGTCTGTCCCTTTTCATCAGTCTATGTTGTTCTCTATAATCCACAAATGAGTGAGATAATGTGGTATTTATCTTTCTCTGACTGGCTTATTTCACTTAGCATAATGCTCTCCAGTTCCATCCATGCTGTTGCAAAAGGCAAGAGTTCCTTTTTTTTTTTACCGCAGCATAGTATTCCACTGTGTATATGTACCACAGTTTTCTAATCCACTCATCTGCTGATGGGCACTTAGGCTGTTTCCAAATCTTAGCTATGGTGAATTGTGCTGCTATGAACATAGGGGTGCATATATCCTCTCTGATTGGCGTTTCTGGTTTCTTGGGATATATTCCTAGTAGTGGGATCACTGGGTCAAATGGGAGTTCCATTTTTAGTCTTCTGAGGTAGCTCCATACTGTTCTCCACAGTGGCTGCACCAGTCTGCATTCCCACCAGCAGTGCAGAAGGGTTCCTTTTTCTCCACATCCTCTCCAACACTTGTTGTTTGTTGATTTGTTGATGATAGCCATTCTGACAGGTGTGAGATGATAACGCATTGTCGTTTTGATTTGCATCTCTCGTATAATTAGTGACTTTGAGCAGGTTTTCATATGTCTTTCGGCCTTCTGTATGTCCTCTTTTGAAAAGTGTCTATCTAGGTCCGTTGCCCATTTTTTTATTGGATTGTTTATCTTCCTTTTGTTAAGTTTCATGAGATCCCTGTAAATGTTGGAAATTAAACCCTTATCGGTGGTATCATTGGCAAATATGTTCTCCCATGTAGTGGGTCTTCTTGTTGTTTTGTTGATGGTTTCCTTTGCTGTGCAAAAGCTTTTTATTTTGATGTAGTCCCATTTGTTTATTTTCTCTTTAGTTTCCATTGCCCTAGGAGCATTATCAGAGAAGAAATTTCTTCGGCATATGTTTGCGATTTCGCTGCCTGTGGATTCCTCTAGTATTTTTATGGTTTCCCGTCTTACGTTTAAGTCTTTTATCCATTTTGAGTTTATTTTTGTGTATGGTGTGAGTTGGTGATCTAGTTTCATCCTTTTGCATGTATCTGTCCAATTTTCCCAACACCATTTATTGAAGAGACTGTCTTGACTCCATTGTATGCTCTTGCCTCCTTTGTCGAATATTAATTGGGCATAGTGGTTTGGGTTGATTTCTGGGGTCTCTATTCTATTCCATTGATCTATATGTCTGTTCTTGTGCCAGTACCAAGCTGTTTTAAGAACAGTGGCTTTGTAATACAGTTTGATATCTGGTATTGAGATCCCACCTACTTTGTTCTTTCTGAGGATTGTTGCAGCTATTCGGGGTCTTTTTTTATTCCAGATGAATTTTTGGAACGTTCGTTCTAGATCTGTGAAATATGCTGTTGGTAATTTAATGGGGATTGCATTGAATCTATAAATTGCTTTGGGTAGTATGGACATTTTGATGATGTTGATTCTACCAATCCATGAACATTGTATATTCTTCCATCTGTTTATGTCTTCCTCTATCTCTTTTTTCAGTGTCCTGTAGTTTTCAGCATATAAGTCTTTTACCTCCTTAGTTAAGTTTATTCCTAGGTATTTTAATTTTTTTGGTGCAATGGTAAATGGGATTGCTTCTGTAGTTTCACTTTCTGTAAGTTCACTATTGGTGTAAAGAAATGCCATGGATTTCTTAGCATTAATTTTGTATCCTGCTACATTGCCGAATTCATTTATTAAGTCTAATAATTTTTTGATGGAGTCTTTAGGGTTCTGTATGTACAGTATCATGTCATCTGCAAATAAGGACAGTTTTACTTCTTCTTTTCCAATCTGGATGCCTTTTATTTCTTCTTCGTGTCTGATCGCAATGGCTAGTACTTCCAGTACTATGTTGAACAGGAGTGGTGAGAGGGGGCATCCCTGTCTTGTTCCTGTTTTTAGGGGGAATGGTTTTAGTTTTTGCCCATTGATTATGATGTTGGCTGTGGGTTTGTCATATATGGCTTTTATTGTGTTGAGGTATGATCCCTCAATTCCTATCTTGTTGAGAGTTTTTATCAAGAAAGGGTGTTGGATTTTGTCAAATGCTTTTTCCGCATCAATTGATATGACTATGTGGTTTTTCTCTCTCAATTTGTTTATGTGATGTATCACATTTATTGATTTGCGGATATTGTACCATCCTTGCATTCCTGGGATAAATCCTACTTGGTCATGGTGTATGATCTTTTTGATGTACTGCTGGATCCGATTTGCTAGGATTTTGTTGAGGATTTTGGCATCTATGTTCATGAGGGATATTGGCCTGTAATTCTCTTTCATTGTATTGTCTTTATCTGGTTTTGGGATTAGGGTGATGTTGGCTTCATAGAATGAGCTGGGAAGTGCTCCTTCCTCTTGGATCTTTTGACATAGTCTGAGGAGGATAGGTTTTAGGTCTTCCTTGAATGTTTGGTAAAACTCCCCTGTGAAGCCATCTGGCCCCGGGCTTTTGTTTGCTGGAAACTTTTTGATTACTGCTTCGATTTCCTCCATAGTTATTGGCCTATTGAGATTTTTAGATTCTTCCTGGTTAAGTTTTGGAAGGTTGTATTTATCTAGGAATATGTCCATTTCCTCCAGGTTGTCTAGTGTGTTGGAGTAGAGTTGTTCATAGTATTTTCTAACAATCCTTTGTATTTCTATGGGGTCTGTTGTTATTTCTCCTCTTTCATTTCTGATTTTGTTTATTTGGGTCCTCTCTCTTTGTTTCTTGGTGAGCCTGGCTAGAGGTGTATCAATCTTGTTTATCCTTTCAAAGAACCAGCTCTTGGTTTTGTTGATCTTTTGTATTGTTTTTTTGGTCTCTATGTCGTTTATCTCCGCTCTGATCTTTGTTATTTCCTTCCTTCTGCTTACAGTGGGCTTTTTTTGTTGCTCTCTTTCTAATTCTTCGAGTTGTAGAGTTAGGTCATTTATTCTCATTGTTTCTTGTTTCTTGCAGTAGGCTTGTAGAGCTATGAACTTCCCTCTCAAGACTGCTTTTGCTGTGTCCCATAGGTTTTGGATTGTTGTGTTTTCATTGTCATTTGTTGCCATGATGTTTTTTATTTCTTCTTTGATCTCGCTGGTGACCCAGTCGTTGTTTAATAGCATGCTATTTAGTCTCCATGTGTTTGATTTTTTTGGATTGTTTTTGTTGTAGTTGATTTCCAGTTTTATGCCTTTGTGATCTGAGAAGATACTTGATATGATTTCAATTTTCTTGAATTTGAAGAGACTTTGTCTGTGACCCAATATATGGTCTATCTTTGAAGATGACAAATGTGCACCCGAGGAGAATGTATATTCTGTGACTTTGGGGTGAAATGTTCTGAAGATGTCAATTAATTCCATCTGATCTAGTGAGTCATTTAGGATTGATGTTTCTTTGCTGAGTTTCTGTTTAGAGGATTTGTCCAGTGGAGATAATGGGGTGTTAAGATCCCCTACTATGATTGTATTGCTGTCAATCTCTCCCTTGATCTTCTCCAGAAGATTTCTTACGTATTTGGGTGCTCCTATATTGGGTGCATATATATTTACCAGAGTTATTTCTTCTTGTTGGACTGCTCCCTTTAGTATTATGAAGTGGCCTTCTTGATCTCTTTTTATGTCCTTCACTTTGAGATCTAATTTGTCAGATATAAGTATTGCTACCCCGGCTTTTTTTTCACTTCCATTGGCCTGAAAAACCTTTTTCCATCCCTTCACCATCAGTCTGTGTGCGTCTTTTTTTGTGAGGTGGGTTTCCTGTAGACAGCAGATATATGGGTCATGTTTTCTTATCCACTCATTTACCCTATGCCTTTTGACTGGGGAATTTAATCCATTTACATTTAAAGTTATTATTGATAGAAACTTGTTAGTCGCCATTTTTGTTCTTTACCGCTGCGTTCCTTCTTTGTTTCCTGTTTTTTCTATTTACAGCAGACCCTGTAGCATTTCTTGCATTGCTGGTTTGGTTGTAATAAACTCCCGTAGACCGTTTTTGTCTGTGAAGCTCCTGATTTGACCCTCAATTTTGATTGATAGCCTCGCTGGGTATAGTATTCTTGGATTCAGACCCTTCCTTTGCATGACTTTGTATATTTCATTCCATTCCCTTCTTGCCTGATGTGTTTCTGTTGAGAAATCGGTTGCTAGTCTGATGGGGGATCCTTTGTAGGTAACTTTCTGTCTCTCTCTGGCTGCTTTTAAGATTCTTGCTTTGCCGAAACCGGTTTGGCTCAGTGGATAGAGCGTCAGCCTGCGGACTGAAAGGTCCCAGGTTCGATTCCGGTCAAGGGCATGTACCTGGGTTGCGGGCACATCCCCGGTGGGGGATGTGCAGGAGGCGGCTGGTCGATGTTTCTCTCTCATCGATGTTTCTGACTCTCTATCTCTCTCCCTTCCTCTCTGTAAAAAATCAATAAAATATATTTAAAAAAAAAAAAAGATTCTTGCTTTGTCGTTGGTGTTTGCCAATTTAATTATTATGTGCCTTGGTGTCGGTCTTTTCGGGTTCATTCTGTTTGGGACTCTGTGAGCTTCTTGGATTTGTGTGAGTTTTTTCCTCCCTATATCAGGGAAATTTTCTGTTACTATTTTTTCAAACAGGTTTTCTATTCCTTGCTCAGTTTCCTCTCCTTCTGGCACCCCTATTATTCGGATGTTGTTTCGTTTAGCATTGTCCCAGAGTTCTCTTAGGCTCTCCTCCTGCTTTTTAATTTTTTTTTCTAGAAGCTGTTCTGTTTGGGTATTTTTTTCTACCTTGTCTTCTAGCTCGCTGATGCGGTCCTCTGCTTCTTCTAGTCTACTGTTGATGCTTTCTATTGAGTTCTTTATGGCAGTGATGTCGTTTTTCATTTCTTCTTGGTTTCTCTTCATTTCCTCTTGGTTCTTCTTCATTTCCTCTTGGTTCCTACACATATTGTTGAATTGGTCTTCCATTTTTTTCATCCACCTTATGACCATTACTCTGAATTCTTTCTCTGACAGGTTGCTTGCCTCCATTGCCTCCATTTCGTTTACTTCCTTTTCTGATGATGCCTGTTTTTCTCTCATATTTGGGTTGGTTCTTTGTTTCACCATGATTTCTCTTCTCAAGGTGTTTGGTTATGTAGTTCTCTCTCTGCTGCGCTGATTCAAAGGTACAAAATACAACACAACAAGGCACAACGTACAAGGCAACAAACTAAATGCATTCACGATATTAATAACCCCAAATAAAGGTGACCCCCCGAGCGAAGAGAATTAGGGGATATAGAAGAAAAAAGAGAAAAAGATTAAAGAGAAAAATAAAAAACAAAAAGGAGTGCCGAAATGAGATTGGGAAAAGGGAGAGAAGAAAAAAAACAAAAATACAAAAAAAACAAAAAACAACAACAACAACAAAAAAAAGTAAGAGAATGAAATAGAGGTGGGGAAGAGGCTATTTGTATGGGGAGAGCGAGGGATTGGAAATTAGATATATAAGTAGGGTGAAATTTAGACAGTGGTTAGAAAGAAGGAATAGGTAAAATCCAAAGCGGGAATAGGGTACGAGAAACAGGACAACAAAAGTGGAAAAGTGAGGAAGAGAGTTTTGGCTTAAGGGTAAATGTGAGCTAGAGAGAAATGATGCTAAAGGAATGATGAAAATAGTGTGTATAACACTAATCCCAAAATAAAATAAAGAAAAATTAAAAAAATAATAAAAAATAAAATGACACTTGAAAAAATGGTAAAAGGATAGCAATAATACTGGTTAAAAAAATGTAGTAATTAAAAAGGTAAAATCAAGTGATGAAAAAAATAAAAAATAAAAAATAAAAAAAAAATAAAATAGGTTCTTAATGAAATGGTGAAAAAAGAATTAAAAAATATATATATATATATATATATATAAAAATATTCGGAAGTGAAGGTGCTTCAGATCTTCCACTCTTCTTTTTGGCACGCCTCAGTCCTGCCAGGCATTCAGGGGAGTGTTGAACTTCCCTGCGATACACTGTCCCTCCGTGCAGTAAACCACAGACCTGATTTCAAGGCAGCTTGTATTTGTTTACCAGACTGCCTTTATTTGTGATCGCAGAAGAGATAGTTCGTGGCTCTGCCTCTGGGTGGCAGTGTGTCTGGATTGACCTCCGAGGCTATAAGTCCTCTCTATCAGTAGGGTTTTTTTTTTTTTTTCCTCTATGGTATTGGGAACTGATTCAGGAAAGACCACTGCCCAGAGCTGGTTCCTTGCCACTGCCCGCTGTTTCCCAGGCTCCCCAAAAAGAACTTTCCCCTACAGGCTCTGTGAATGACCCCAACTGGGGAATCCCATGCACTGGGTTTAATAATCAAATGCACGGATCTAAGGGGAACTGTAACAAGAGCCTGATAGTTGTGCGAATTCGCAAGCCTCCACCTTCCAGGTCTGCGCACAGTCTCCGCGCGCAGTCTCCGCGCGCTCACTCACCCCTGGCACCAAGCAGCCAGCAGATTGGCAAAGTCCAAGGCTGCTCCCTTACATCCAGTCCAGCTATGGGCTCATTTTTCGCGTTCCCTTCTGCCAGCAGCCCTGTGGGGCCCCTTCCCCACTCGTGGGTCACGCTGGTCCCAACGGCTGCAGACTCTGTGGGGCGCAGATTCCGCCCCGCGCGCGCGCGCGTGCGCGCGCGAGCTTGGTCCTCCCTCCAACCCGAACTTCAAACCGCACCTTTAGGGGATGTCCAACCTTTCCGTGAGAAGAAGCAGTGCTCGTCCGAGTTCAGGCAGTGACGCTGCTTGAGATCCCTTGTTCCCAGGTTAGTAGCTGGTCTCTGGATGCCGGCAACAACCACCCAAGATGGCGCAGTCTCCGCTGCTTAGCTGGCGCACCACGAGAGGCTTCAGCCGCAGTCTCCAACCGTCCTTTTTTTTCCTGGGGGTTCTCGGTCTTTCCTAGCTGCAGACAGTCTCTCAGCTGAAAATCCTCTGCCTATTCGGGCTGCATGTTACCCGTTTCAGCTGCTCACCCTTATCTGCTCCAGGACAAGGCACAGGACACGTCCGTTTATACCGCCGCCATTTTTCCCTTCCCTGTCCATATTCTTAAACTGCACTACCTGAGCGTTTACATGGTGGCATTTACAATAAAATAAATTGCTTAGAAATAATCGGCTCTTTTAAAACTATTTTTCAAAGCCTCCTACTTTAGATAGTTTTTCCACAGTGGGAGGCCTCTGGTCTTGTTGGAGCGATGGAGAGTAGAGATGTGGGTTCTAGTCCCAGCTGTGCCACTAAACAGCTCCAAGGTATTGCTGTTACTCCTATCAAGAGCAAATTTTATTGAGGGCTACGTATATGCCAGCTATTGTGCTACAGGCTCTACATGTGCAAGTTCTTTTCATCTTCACTATGTTCCATCCGAGGGTTGGACTGAATAACTCCTTGTCCCTTTTCCAGGCTTAAATGATCCCAGGAGATATGCCTCTGCTGCCAGACCTTTGTTCTACTCCGAGGGCAGGGAGATCAGGAAGCAAAAGAATCCCATCCTCGATAAAAGCAGAGAGTAGACAAGCTCATGGGAGCCTGAGATGGAACTTAAAACCATTTCCTATTCTAAACCAATATATAATCTAGTATAATGAATATTATAATCAGATCTCATAAATGGGTTTTTCTGGTAGCCCATGCATCAGAAAACCAAATATAACATTGTTTTCTTAGCTCAAAGCCTATTTAAGTTGGGCAAGGGGAGAGGTGGCTTTTATTGATGTTCCCACCAACATGGGGTCCAGTGTTTGACCAATTTAGCCATCAGCTCTACCAGTTAAGTGACATTATGTATCTCCATCATAGTAACTCCACCACCTGATATTTATTAAGTATTTGGGGTTTTAAATATATCTCTAAAGCCATGATCTTATTTGATTTCTGGTCCTTAATACAGTTCCTTATAGTTACATGTTTGAAAGACAAGACCTTCTAGAATTCTCAGTTCTAACTCAAAGACTGAAAATTTTGAAAACTCATAGACTGAAATAATCACTGCCCAATGATTTCTAACCAGCTGCTCTGCTTTGGTAACAGGGCCTTGGTCTGAAAGGCCATTCTGGCATGTGGATGGTTTGGCTGGCAGAATCCTATTTATCTGTTTTTAACACAAATACCCCAACGTACAGAAATTGCAGGGTGTGTGTCATTTACATATATATTATGCCATTTTGATGTATGGGCTTGGTAGAACTCACTACCCACCCTTTATCTTCCTAAAAAGGTCTCTCATAAAACTCTCAGAGGGAGCTTTCAGAATTCCTAGGAAAGCGAGCTGGATGTTTATTGAACTCTTACTTTTCTGCGCTCATCTTTCTTACTGTTTACCTTTTAGCCTGTTAGCTGCTGAGAAACAACTGGGAAAAAGTTTCTCTCTGCTCAGTTCTTATTAGGATTGTAATGATTTTATTCCCACTTCCCCCATTAAATAATTAATCAAATAAGAAATATAAAATTAATTAGTATTTAAATCAGACTGCTGAGTTTAAATCGCTCAGTAGGTAAAGCCTTCCTTATTTTTTAAATGTGGAGCCTTATTTTTTAAAAACTTAAGTATTTCTTTTTTCAAGCAGCCTCAATCATTTGGTAGTTCTAAAAGAATGTCTGGATCATTCACTTTGAGGCAGACTGGTTTCCTAGGGCCCCAAAGCACAGGGCCAAGAGTTTACAGAGATTTTGGTGCCAATAACAGTCGTGAATGCCTACACAAAATGCTCAGTGTAGGTGCAGGAACTGTGAGGGGCCTCTGACTAGGCGTAAATCCCACAATTAGAGATTCATTACTTTGGCTCAAGATTTTGTCACCTGGAAAATTATAAAAACCCTATGTGAGGGGACATGGTCAGCCTTAAGAATTTATCAAAGTCTTTAATGAGAGCAGGTTTTGATATTGATGGTTGAGACAAAACGGACAGCTAAGGTTGAAGAGAGGCTTGATGGGGAGGGAAGGCCGAGAAAAAGCAGCTGGTGATGGGGAAGGATAGAAGGCAAAAGATAAATTTTACCTATTTTGTTTACTTATTTATTCAACAGCTACTAAGAATCTACTTTGTTGATTGAGAAATCACTGTGTTAAGGGCCGGGGAAGAAATAATCATGCACTCTGGGCGTTCCGGTTTGGAATGAGAGGCAGCCACATGAACAAGTAGTGACAGCAAAGTGTCATTAGGTGGGGTAGGCAGAGAGGATGGTGCAATTGCAGAGGAAGGATGTGGCGGAGAAGTGACAGAGAGACCGATATTTAAATTTGGTTTTAAGGAAGTGAGAGAGAGACTGATATTTAAATTTGGTTTTAAGGACAAATAGAGGGGATCCAAGATGGTGGCAGAGTAGGTGGAAATTATACTCACCTCGTCCCGGGACAAAACTGAAATTACAACTAAAATACAAAACAATCAACCGGAATAACCACCTGAAGACTAGTGAATAGAAGTCTTTTAACCAAGGATTTACAGAAGAAACCACATCAAGATTGGTAGGAAGGGTGAAGATGAGGAAAGGGCCGGTCTGCTCCCACAGGCTGTGGCTGACATTCCAGAGGGACATCTCAGCTGTAAACATTTCCCTTGAGGAGTGAGGGGGTCTCAACCCCATGCTGGGCTACCCAGCCCAGAGCACCAGAGCTGGGAGAGGCACCTACATATCAACTGGCTGTGACAATCAGTGGGGATTCTGTCTGCTAGAGACTCAGGTGTCCTCTTAAAGGGGAAGGACACAAAATCTCATTTGCAGCCACTCATCCTGGGCTCCAACAGAGGGAGGGGGCATGGGAGCACAGTAGAGTTGTGTGGGAAAGACTGGGTTGTGCGGCTCTGGGGAAAGAGCTGAAGGGACAGCCACCAGGGTCCCTGTGCTGAGTCCATCTCCCACACTGCAGACACCATCTTTCTTGGGTGGAGCACTTTCCTCCATATGGCATCCGCCTGGAAGAATGCAGTAGCACCACGCTCCTGACTCCCTGTTGCCCACCCTGCAGAGGAACCAACTGCATGAGTTTGGGGTGTAGGGGTCTGGCGGACTCAGGGGGTGTCAAAACTGAGTTGTGTAGCTCTGGGGTGGGAGCCATTCCCTCCACCTTTTCACAAGCCTGACCAGTGCCACCCTCTCATGGGAGATCCACCAGCCCCACCCTCCGAACTCACGGTGGTCTCACTGTGTCGAGCTGAGGCTGTCCAGGAGGTTGGGGCACACACTGGGACAGACTGAGTTGTGTGGCTCTAGGAAGGGAGTCATTTTTCTCTTGCATCTCTGACCAGTTTAGAACCCTCCCTCTCACTGCTAAATCTTGGTCTGTTTAGGCCTGATAAACTCCGCAGGCCTCACCCTAATGACTCCCAAGATGTTGCCCCACCATAAAGGTCTGTGGGCACCTGGTGTGTGGCAGCTGGACTAGGTATACCCTGAGATTTTTTCTGAATGGACTCAGACCCAGTACTGGCACCAAGTTTGAATCTATATCAGTCTGGTGAGCACCACTCACACCTATCTGGTGACTCGTTGAGAACCTACCTCCTACCACTTGCCTACCACCAGGGGCTCTTTCAGTGACTGAGCCTAACAGGCAGTAGGCAGGTGGAGACAGGTGGAGGCAGATCTCAGGGTGTCTTTGGCCTTTTGAAGACCTGCCCTCGGACTAGGCACTGGTGGAAACTGGCTTTGGTGCACGTCTTGCCCCTTCCCATGCATACCCAGGCCCAGCAGAAGCAGCCACAGACTATGGATCACTTTGTAGCTACAAACAGGTTGCCCAGGTCCAGTCACAGGCAGTGCCTGACATTAACCTGTGCTGGAATCCCTCCAAAGAGGCCTCAGAACCAACACATGCAGTGGCAAGCATCAGATAACATCAGAGCAAGATCCAATTAGCTCCACAAGTGGCACATCCAAAGGGAGATCTTGGCAGGAAGTAAAGTACTTACATGTGGACTCTAAAGAACAATATAAATAAACAAACAAAACTGAAACAAACTCACAGGTTGTGAGAACAGACTGATGGTTGTTAGAGAGGAGTGGGGTTGGGGGTCTGGGTGAAAAAAGTGAAGGGTTTGAGCCCTGGCTGGGTGGGTCAGTTGGTTAGAGCAGTGGTTGCCAACCGGTGGTCCGAGGACCACTGATGGTCCGTGAGGTCCGAAAGGTTGGTGACCGCTGGGTTAGAGCATTCTCCTATACACCAGAAAAGTTGTGGATTTGATCCCGGATAGGGCACATACATGAGTTGTGGGTTTGATGCCCAGTCAGAGAGTGTATGGGAAGCAATATGTTTCTCTATCACATCGACGAGTTTCTCTCTCTCTCTCTCTCTCTCTCTCTCTCTCTCTCTCTCTCTCTCTTTCCCTCTCTCCCTCTCTCCTTCTCTCTCTTTTTCTCAAATCAATAAAAACATATCCTTGGGTAAGGATTAAAAAAAAGGTGAAGGGATTGAGAAGTAGAGATTGTTAGTTACAAAACAGTCATGGGGAAGTAAAGTACAGCATAGGGAATATAGCCAGTAATCTATATATATAATCTAGATATATATAAGGCTAATATGCTAAGTGTCCCTCCCTCCCTCCGACCAGTCACTGTGATGCACACTGACCACCAGGGGGCAGATGCTCAACGAAGGAGCTGCCTAACTGCAGTGACTTGGCAGCAGCGGTTCTCGGGTGACACACCCCGAAACCAGAGAGGAGGGAGGCCCGATTCCTCATGGGGCTGCGCGATTCCACCTTCGGCTGTGGGTTATGTTGTTGCTGGGGCACTGTCGGTCCTGAATCTGATTTACTGCACACTTACGTTTGCGTTCCACACCCTGTGTGACAGCAACTTTGCAGAGTGCCCTCTTGCACTCTGGGACCCCTCGGGGGATGCCAGAGAGCCAGTTTTGGCCTGATCCCCCCAGGGCAGGCCGAGGACCCCACCTGCCAGAGGGACCCTGCTCATTCCACAGAAGTCTTTCAAGCCATGGCACCATCCCAGGTGTGGCCAGCAGGGGAGGGACTGTGGGAGGTTGGCTCCAGCGCATGTCTGGCCCCACCGGCCACCTTCTAATTAATTTCCTTTCAATGTGCATGAATCCGTGCACTGGGTCACTAGTATTTATAATAACTATGTATGGTGCCAGGTGAAATACTTTGTAAAGTATATGATATTTCTAACTTCTGTATATGCTGTATACTGAAGTGAATACAAAATAATATTAAATGTAAACTGTAATTAAAAACCAAACAAATAAGCACAAATAAAACTCTTCCTGTATATCTTTAAAGAAAGGAAAAATAAGAGACAAATAGAAATGTTTGCCTGTAGGACTACAGTAAAACCCTTTATTCATGGTTTCCCTTTCCTCAGTTTCAGATACCTCAGTTAACTGAAGTCTGAAAATATTGAATGGTAAATTCCAGAAACAGTTCATAAATTGAACATTTTATGCCATTCTGAACAGCATGATGAAATCTTGCATCGTCCCTCCTGGGATGTGAATCATCCCTTCATTTAGCGTCTCCATGCTGTAGCTTCTCCCCACCTGTTAGTCACTGAGTAGCCATCTTGATTATCAGTTTGACTGCCAATGTATCACAGTAACCTTTATTTTCAAGTAACCCTTATTTTACTTAATGGCCCCAAAGCACAAGAATAGTTATGCTGGAGATTCTGATATGCCAAGGAGAAACCTCGAAGTGCTTTCTTTAACTGAAAAGGTAGAAGTTTTCAATTTTATACAGAAAGGAAAAAATTATATGCTGAGGTTGCAGAGATAGTGATCAGACATTTATATACCTTACAAAATCATCACCCCAATAAGTCTAGTACCCATCTGAAGGAAATTTAATGATTTAAATCTTGGGCCAGTTATATAGGTTTATGCACAAGGGTTATTATTTGTATTCATACCAAACGTTTTCATGTTATTAACCCATTGGAGTAGTCTGTGAACACAAGAACTAACAATGAGGTGAAATTTTGTTAAACCCAACTCAAAAGTAAATGTAATGCTAAGATTAAGACTTAATGTTGGTGTTTTGTTTAAGGGGCACTTTTAAATGTGCCAAATGAAGTGCTTTAACTTTTAGTGAAAACTTCGTCTTGATATAAAACTTGCTTTTTAGATGAAGTTTCACAAAAGGATATGATGCTCCAATTCAAATACACACTCTGTTTTGAGGCCTCCCTATCCTCAGAAGGAAGGCAACTCCTGTGGAAGCCGGGAGCTCTTCCCATCATTTCCTGCTCTCATTTGGAATGTTCTGTGACTCAGCGACAGTGCTCCCATGGCAGTCACACCACGTCAGAGGTTAGAGGCAGATCATGGAAAATAAACGTGTAAAAGGGAACAACCTAGCAAAAATGAAGAGAGCAAGGCAAGCCAGGTCCGCTGGCTTTGATTGCGAGATAAAGTCCTAACAGGTGCTGGGACTTAGGTCAAAATTATAAATAGAGTGTAAATCTAATAAGAATAGCTGAGTGACTCGGGGGCTAAGACAGGGTTATGGAGACCTATGCGATTTCAGGTAGCAACGTTCACATGGCCTTTTTTTTTTTTTAGTACCAGTTCTACTTTCCTCTCCTACTTTGTTCATACTTAATTTCAGGCAATGATGTACTCTCCTTTGCGCCATAGTTTTGTATTATATTTAGCCTGACTACTCCATTGAGTCTACCCATGTATTTATTTATCCCTTTTCTTGTCTGAGACAGACTTAAGTTGGAGCTACATGGTAAGACCCTGGAGGACAGGGAGGTGTGTTACTCATACTGATTTCCTGATAGTCCAGGACTTTGTATGTAGTATGTGTTCCATACAGAATGGCTGAAGAGAACTTGGCTTTTGATAGGTTTGATTTCCTGCTCTATTGCTCACAGCATGTGACCCACATCAAGGAGTTTAACTCTCCCCCTCACTAAATCTTAGATTTCTCACTGGGTTCTTCTATTAAATGAAATAATGTACTTCTTAAAACCCCACTACCTAGCACCCAGTATGAGCTTAATAATTGCCCATCTTATATAATAAAAGGCTAACATGCAAATAGACCAAATGGCGGAACAACCGAACAACCGGTCACTATGACATGTGCTGATCACCAGGGGGCACGCGCGCGGAACATGGCGAGCGTAGGAAGCAGGCGGCAGAGTGTGGAACATGGTGGGCATCAGCTGCGGCAGGATGGTGGAGCAGGTGAGCAAGGGCTCCAGACCAACGTGGGATGCCGGTCACTGTCATTGGGGCAAGCCTCTGGTGGTTACTGAAAATTCTTTGCTCCTGTGCACTGTGGTCCCACCCAGTGCTTGCACCTGCTGCTGGCATAGGCACCACTCGCACCCGCAGCTGGTGCTGGAGCCGCCACTTGCACCTGCTGCCAGTGCCGGCACTGGTCCTGATTGTGCCATCAGCGAGTGTGAGTGGTGGCTGCCAGCCCCACTTACTCCTGAGGGCTTCTCCACCTCCCCCTGCTCCTGAGGGGCAATTGGGGCAGCAGCTGCCAGTTGCACCGGCCCCACTTGCACCCACTGCTGGTGCTGACCCCAATCACTCTGCACAGTCAGCGTTTGCGAGCAGGGCTGGTGCCATCAGCGTGTGGGAGCGGTGGTGGCTGGAGCGGGGCTGCCAGCAGTCAGGGGACTGGGGGCCATGCGGGAGGGGCCAGGTGGAGGCCCAGAAGATGGGCCGAGACCTGCCCCTATGCCCACTGCAGCCTCACAGCCCACAGTTCCTTTCAAGGTGCACGAATTTGTGCACTGGGCCCCTAGTCATTATTATAATTGTCAATAGCTTCAAGATTACAATAAGTAGTAAAAAAAAAAAATCATTTCATTATACCATACTGATAAGTGGATTATCTTATTTTTAACAAATGGCACCAAAATACCCTACCTGACAGAATTAACAACACACTAGTTTTAGTGAGTGTTCAAAAGAATACAAACTCATGGTTATATTCCCAAGAAATGATGAAAGAGGAAATGATTTCTAGATAACCTGACAATTTCACTGGCATAATAGGGTCCCAACTTAGACTTTTAGTATTGAAAACAATACCATTTATATGTATTTGTCCAAAGACTTTCACATTTTACAAAGTGTCAACATTTGACAGCTGACGAGATCTGAATTCTCTAGGGCAGTGGTTGGTAAACTGCGGCTCGGCAAACCATGGCTCGCGAGCCACATGCGGCTCTTTGGCCCCTTCAGTGTGGCTCTTCCACAAAATACCAGCTCTTCCACAAAATACCGACTTCTGCACATGGGCCACAAAGTTTCAATCGCACTGTACGTGCGCGCCTGCACATGGTATTTTGTGGAAGAGCCACACTGAAGGGGCCAAAGAGCCGCGTGGTTCGTGAGCCGCGGTTTGCCGACCACGCTCTAGGGAATTGCTATACTGCATTGGCACGTAGGTGATGCTCTTGGTGTCCTTGATGGCCAGAAAGAGCCTTCTGTTTGGGCCTCATGTTCCCTGTGAAACTTAAGACCGAATCTATTTTTACTTATTAGTTCCAATCCTTCCTCAGAAAGTAAGGACCAGAGAGTGATTATAAATGTGGGCTCTGGGATGGTTTTGGGTCCCTAGGATCTTACCAGGCTCTGGGACTGAAAGCTTATATTTAGTTTTTAATTTGGATTTCACTCAACCTTGTGAAGTAGATGGATATTATTTTTCCCTCAAAAAACAGGCTTGAAGAGGTAAAGTAATTCTTGTAAGACCACACAGCTCATATATGGAAAGGCTGGGATTTAAACTCAAGTTGGTCTCACTCTAAAACAATGGTTATTAAACTTCTGGCCCTTTAAATACAGTTCCTCATGTTGTGACCCAACCATAAAATTATTTTTGTTGCTACTTCATAACTGTAATGTTGCTACTGTTATGAATCATAATGTAAATATCTGATATGCAGGATGGTCTTAGGCGACCCCTGTGAAAGGGTCATTCGACTGTCAAAGGGGTCACGACCCACAGGTTGAGAACCACTGCTCTAAAAGCTAGCTTATCTATACTAATAAAAGGGTAATATGCTAATTAAACCAGATAGATCAGACGTCTTCCAGACATCATTCCGGATGTCCTTCCTGACAAAGCCGGTGCCCAGCCTGGGGGAAGCTGCCTTCGGTCCCAGGTGCCTGTGGCTGGCCAGAGGGAGGGAAGCCGGGTCCTGGGTGCCGGAGGAAAGCCAGTGCCGGCAGCCTGGGTTCAGGGTGCTGGAGGGAAGCTGGTGATGGCAGCAGGGGAAGGAAGGCCTACTCTTGCACAAATTTTTGTGCATCGGGCCTCTAGTAATTACTATACAACACTTCCTCCTCTATTACCGGTGTGCTAATCACCAGCTTGTTGACATTAGACAAGCTTTGGGTTTCTTATTTATAAAACTTAGATGATATCTTACAGAATTTTTGTGAAAATAAATTTAGATGGCATTTGTACATGAATGTTTGTATCTACCAATGGGCAGCTATTGAGGTTTGAGTGGGAATTTTGAAGAGGTAGATCTTAGGTAGTCAGATCCTACAGACACTTTCCTAAAGCATCAACAGTCACAAAACCACAGGGAACTGTGCAGTAATAGAGAGCAAATAGTATGTCTCCCTCCTAGCTCAGTGCTCAGCACAGATTGGATCCTCAGTAAATGTTTGCTGAATAAATTGATTCAGCATCTATGTTTGTTGCTTGTAATGCAGGATGCAGCAAGGTGTATAATTCCTCACCTCAAGAAACTCATCTCTAAAGAGGAGACAGGAAAGTACAGGCATTCTTTGGAGATATTGTGGTTCAATTCCAGACTTCCACAATAGACCAAATATTGCAGAAAAGCAAATCACACAAACCTTTTCATTTCCCAGTGGATATAAAAGATATGTTCACAGTATACTGTAGTCTATTGAGTATGCAATAGGATTATGTTTTAAAAAACCCAAATGTATTAAAAAAACAACGTAATACCTTAATTTAAAAATACTTCTTGCTAAAAAATGCTAACCATTATCTGAGTCTGTTGAAAAAAATGGCACTGATAGACTTACCCTATGCAGGGTTGTGGCAAACCTTCAATTTATTAAAAAAAAAAATGCAATATCAGTGAAATGCAAGAAAGTGAGGCACAATAAGACAAGGTATGCCTGTAAACAGAAAGTAAAATAGTATAATATATGAGTGAGGAGTCATGAAGATTTCTTGATGAAGAACTTTGGGCACTGAGTCTTGCAGGATACATGGGAGTCCATCATGTGAAGAAAAGAACTAGAAACATGTGCTGGGAACAGAATGTAAGGCACTTGGACTTGAGGGCTGTTGTGAGAAGTACAACTTGTTCTGGGAGGAAGGAGTATATATATAGTCAGTGGCAAGTGAGTGGTGAGAGGTAGTCCTAGTAGGCCTTGAAGGCTATGCTGAGGAGTTGGGATTGCATACTGAAGGTAATGCGCGCAACACCTGAAAGACCTTCATTAAGGGAATGTCATAAACACATTTCTATTTTGGGAAATTCACTGTTGGGAAACATGCAGAATGGTTGAAATAGAAAGAGGCTGGATACAGAAGTAGAGTTAAAAGGTTATAATGGTAGAAAAGGAAAAAATGGTAGAAAAGATGTTTAGCTATTACAGCAAAGATGGGCAGGAGGAAATGGATATCAACTGTATTTAGGAGGTACGGTAGAGTTCATTGGACACAAGGTCAGGTTGGCTACAGAGAAAAAGAAAGGAAAGGAATGCTATTGTTTGAGTAACTAGATATATGATGATTCCATTAATAATCTTGGCTACCATTTATTGAGTGCTTATTATGTACCTGGCATACTGCTTTGTATGCATTATTCCATTTTATCCTCATGTCAATCTGCAAAGTAGTTATTATCTTCATTTTTATGGAGGAAGAAGGTGAAGTTCAGAGTAATTAGGAAGCTTACCCACTGTCTCATATGGAGTAAGTGGTGGAGTTGGGATTTCAACCTCAGTATCTGTCTCCCAAGCCCAGACCATCAGTCACCGTGGCATGCAAAGACCCTTGCTGTGCTGAGGGACCACAGGAAGAGAAGATTTGGAAAGGAAAGGGAGGAGATGATGAGTACATGGTGTAAGTAAATCCAACCTGTCAAGTTCTATGCTGAATTTTTCTTGCATGGAAGCAACATTGCTCCTATCTGGGGGTGTTGGTGGGTGAGGGATGGAAAAATGAGCCAAGAAGGGGCCCTCTACAAGCTTCCTGGTAACATCAGGGTGCTCTCTCCTGCCTCCTCCAGATAGCAGTTGATCAAAGAGAAATTAAGGAGCAGAGGTCTTCAGGCCAACGTTTCCAGCTTTAGTGACAGTAGCAACAGAAAGGGGGTCCAGACTCTGAAGCTACAAGCTAGGAAGCTTAGGGCTCCAGGGATGTAGACTCAGCCCCATCACATGGTTAAGGACAGTACCCCCACAGGCTCCTTTAAATACTGAACTCACAGCAAGTAAACATGCTCCCACAATGACCATATATAATGTAGTGGTGGAACTAATGCAAATGGAATACAAGTGAGGAGCTGCTATTTAGTTCTCCTGGCAATTGGCATCTGAGCCAATTCAAGAATATGTGCGAATTCTTGGGCAAGGCAGGCATGATTTCAGGGCCTCCAAATGGAACCTTCTTCTGTCCCTCCTCTTTCAAAACTCAGCTCTTTATTCTAAAGAAGGACCCACTTTAGTCATTTCTCCTGGAAGAAGACTCAATCTCTTGAGTCCTGTCTTATGAACACACTTTGATTTTGAGGGTAGGGCAGGAGAGAACTCAGTGCATGTCAGCCGGGAGAGGAAGGAAGCCTGATTTGGAAATGCTGCAAAATGCAAACTATCTAACTAGGGTTAACCATTATACTATTTTTTAGTGAGGTAACATTGGTTAGTAACATACAAGTTTCAGGTGTACAACAGAATTTGGTATCTGTATACACTATAGTGTGCTCACCTCCATAGTCCGTCACCATACATTTGACCCCTTTTACTCATTTTGTACACCCCAACCCTTTCCCCTCTGGTAACCACCAATCTGTTGTCTGTATCTATGAGTTTTGTTTGTTTCTTTTTTTTATATTCAACATATGAGTGAAATAATTTGTTTTTTTACCTTTTCTGTGTGACTTATTTCACTTAGCACAATATCCTCAAAATTCATTCATATTGTCACAAATGGCAATATTTCATCTTTTTATGGATGAGTAGTATTCCATTGTGTAAAAAAAATGTACCACATCTTATTTATTCATTCATTGGTTGATATAAGAATGGCTGTTATAAAACACACACAATAAATAACAAGTGTTGAAGAGGATATGGAGAAAAGGGAACCCTCATGCACTGTTGGTGGGATTGTAGATTGGTGCAGCCACTATGAAACAAAGTATGAAGATTCTTTAAAAAAATAGAACTACCATATAATCCAGTATTCTACTTCTGGGTATTTATGCAAAGAATATGAAAACACTAATTTGAAAACATATATGCACCCCTATGTTCATTGCAGCATTATTTACAATAGTTAAGATATAGGAACAACCATGATGCCATTTTTTATGCAATTCAGTACAGGTTTCTCAGTAAATTATGGGCTAATAGAAATTTATTTCATGACCATATCTGAGTCATGACTTCTCAGTGTCCTTCTGTGCTTGACATTTATCACAGTTACTCCTTGGGGAGGGTAATTTATAAATGTACCACTAAGACTCCAGCATCTTTGAAGATACACTATGGTTTGATGGACATGTTAGTACTTTTGCTTTCTCACCTTTTGGCATGTGTTTGTGTGTTTGGAGGGGTATTGGGCAAGATGGGAATGGGGAGTGTCAAGAATTAATGGGCATTGCCCAACAAAATGAAATGAATTGATGCTTTTTGTTGTTGTTAATCCTCACCTGAGGATATTTTTCCCATTGATTCTTGGAGAGAATGGAAGGGAAGGGAAGGGGAAGAGAGACAGAAACATCCAGAAACATCGATGTAAAAGAGACACATTGATTAGATGCCTCCTGCACGAGCCCTGCCCAGGGCCGGGATCAAATCTGCAATCCAGGTACATGACTTTGGCTGGTAATTAAACCCGCAACCCTTTGGTGTGTGGGCTGACACTCCAACCACTGAGCAATACCAGCCAGGGCTCAATTGACTTTTTAATAGCTATGATATACCTGGAAGTAAAAATAACTGTGGAGCAGAAAAACCTATTATTATGCATATTGTAATTAATATCTGGGTCATGAAATGACAAGAAAGTGTGCTTTGTCCATTTGGCTACTGATTTTCCTATTCCCTGTTTCTACGCACCCCAGGAGAAGCCTCATTCTCTTCCCTCACAAAAGTGACAGGATTTCTGCTTCAAGAATGATTGAGGTGTTCTCTCACCTTGTTGCTTTACTGTTCCACACACCCACAGCAAGTCAACCCTTCCTCCAATCTGAGGAGATAGGCAAAGAGTCTGAATCTTTTGTTGTTATTCCCAGGAGCTGGAAAACAGGTAGTGAGCCAATCGGATTACCAACATTGGGCCGAATTTATCCCTCTTCCCCAATCCTTCTTAATTGGGGAAAATGTTTATTTTACAACCTAGCAAATATGCTTCAAATTAGAGATCCAACAACAATATCTATAGAAAGAATCATCAAAAATCAGTATTTTTTGCTCAAAGTTTACAGAGAATCAGTATAACTCCTTTTCTTAGGACTTATTTTCCTTTAAATGACCTTAAAGAAATTAGTGATTAAGGATAAAAAAACCATGACCACAACATTAGCATTAAAGGTTAAACAATCGTCCACTGCCCTTGTTTATTATTTGTATCATCAGATTAGCTTTCCATTTCTTCAAAGGCCTGTAGAAGTGGCTGGCAATTTTCAATCATCAAATCAGAGCCCTTTGTTGGAATCATTTTCTTTGGTGTAATGAAAGACATGCGGTGAGTAATTTGATCAGTTCAACCATTTCCATAATTAGAACAAGAGCACATCTTCCTGAAGTTATGTGCTCATACCATGGTCTGAAGTCACACAAAAGTAAATGCACAAAGCCCTTATGTTATGTGGTTCTAAAATAGCAGCTATTTTAAAAAGTAAATACATCTCGTAGTTTGTCCACCACCCCAATTAGACATAGTCAGAGCTCTGCTCTGTGTTTCCTTATCTGTTGATGACTAATGAAAAGCAAGTCAGAGCATCTCACCTGAAAAACATTATTTCTCTGTTTAATGGGTGTGTCATAGATATCCACTCCCATGAGACTTACTCAAAACTTCCTTGCATTTCTCATGGGCAGGGGAAAAGCAACATTTAAATACAGTGAGTATTTCCTATTCATGTTATTTGCATACCTGTAGAGTTTGGTGGGAGATCACCTAGGTGTAATATGGCAAAGGCCTCATGAGATCACTGAAATTGTAGGTGCCCTAAACCTCATTTTAAAGATAGGGAACACATTTATCTGAAGCTTTTTGGTGGGGTAGTTTAGATGCTATGATCCAAGACTCAAGGAAGGTGGGGAGCTCACACCACTTCAAATATCTCTCTCTTTCCACTGGCTTCTGGTGATCTCTCTACCCTCTTTTCTCCCCACTGTTGCAGAATTGAAAAAGTTAATTCACCCGGCACTAGACACTGTGGGTTATGGGTTCAGGGTGGTGTTGGGAGCTAATTGGTCGGAGGTGAGTTAAGGTGTGAATCATTTTTTTTTTCCAGGTCTTGAGGACAGCTCTGAGATCTTTTTCAGTGTCCCTCTGTCTGGTCTCCTAGGAAAGTAGCCAAGGGCTCACTCCACCTTAGGGTTCAGGAATTGAAACATAACTTAAGACATTGTCATTAGCCTGCCAGAGGACCCTGTGACCATTAGTCAGGTCGGGGCTACTGTCTCCTGCTGTCTTGGGGGTTACTGGTTATCTTAGGGGAAGTCTAGGTCTCTGAAGGGTGTATAGAGAGAAAGAGAGAAGATTTCTAGGACTAGGGTTTAAAACTAAATTTAATCAAAGTTATTAAGGACTCTTGGTTTCACAGCCATCCTCCACATAGAGGTTAGAATACAGTCGCTCATTCCATGTCATTGTTACTCCTTATTTTCCAGCTTATAAAATTCAGACATCTCAGCTTACCATTCCCGACAGCTGGTACCGTGTCACAGCAGCCTTGCTTTACTGGTACATGCTTTTGAATCTGCTGAAATAATAGTCTTGTCACTGCTCTGGCAATGTCTTTATCTGCTTGACCAACATGAGACCCTCTTGTCTGCCGCAATAGTGATGAAAACTCTTGGCATCCAGGCAAACTTCCCTGGTGATTTTACCTAATTCTAAACACCTTTCTCATAGCATAATTATTTAGACATATGAAAAATATACGTCTAACTTTGCAACAATATAAAGAGAAAAATTTAAGAAAATGTTCTCCATAATCTTAACACCCTTACATAGCTTTTCAAACTTTTTTATGTTTCCTTCTTATTCTTTCTAACCTGAGTGTAAACTTCTACATGTTGTGATATATACAATTTGTATTATTTTTTATTCAACGATATTTTGTAACTATTTTTCCATGTTAATGTACTACCTTCATTTTAAATAATAGTATAGTACTTTATCTATGGACAGTAAGTTGTGATAGAGAGTAGGATATGCAACCAACTTAAGTATAAACTTGGCATAAAAACCCTTTTGAGCCTCAGTTTGTTCATCTGTGAAATGGGGATAAATGTATGTAAAGCACATTGTATAGTGCCTAATATCTGATGAACACTGGCTGTGATTTATTTCCCAGTTTGAACCATATGAACTTGTTTTTATGGCTTGTGGCTTAAATTTTTTGTGGCTGTTTCATGAGCAATTGCCAAACAATTGTTAAGCTCCTCTAGAATAAAGATGAAACTTTTATTTATTTTGTATCACTTTCTGGGTCTTCTGTTAAGAGAGAGATGCCTGCCTCAATGGACTCTCAATCATACAGTACAGAGGCTGACTTCATTTCATTCTAAATAATTTTGCTCTTCAAACTGAAACCTAGGCACTAGGTTTTGATGTTCTAAGACCCCTGAGCTTAGTTATAAGTTGAAAAAGGAGGTTCAGCTAGATCCCTTCATATTCGACACCATTTCTATCTCCCTTTAGCTGAGAAAGCTGAGTTCGGCCAGTCCTTCGTGTTTCCACATCAGTACCTGAGCTCTAAAATCTAGGTCATCTCTGACCAGCAGCTTAGCCTTCGTCTGAAATGGGTGTGTCCACTGCTGCGTGTATCTTACTCAGAACATTCTAATTTATTTATGGACTAATGAGATAAATGAACACAATGAAAGGTGGTCTGCAGCTCTGACGTGTGTGAAGGCACTTATTCTTAACACAATAATGGGGTAAAGGTGCAGAGAGCTGGCCCTTCCTTTTTATTCTCATTTACATATGGCTTCCCGACAGCCAATCACCAATTGCTTAGTTTGACACCCCCTCCTTCCTTTCCTGAGAAAGAGGCATCTGCTTAAAGCTAACATTTCCATGACAAGTTTAGGAGATTCAAGTTGGAATTATACATTAAGGAATGACCTTAGTACTCAAGGATTCTGGTATATTCTTTTCCCTGAATTATTAACTTGTCATTTTTAGAGCTAAACTCTCCCACCCCACCTCCCCAATTTACAAAATGAGAAATAATCACTGCACACCAAGTATTTCATGGACCCCGCCGAGAAGAAAATTGCTTCTAATAATTCTAGTGTTACTTTTGTTTCAGCGTTTACATATCTTAACAACTATATGCAACTTTCCATGTTCTCAATTTTCTGTCTAGTTATAAAACGCTTGTTTTCTAACACATCTTCATGGCAGTTGCCCCAAAGATTCCTGTTTTGTCGTGTATCAGCTTATCAATGGTTAGTCATGTTTCTAGTACTTCTTTATTTCAAATGGGCTTCTGATCCTTGAAGTGCAAAAAGTAGTCTCTATGCTAATTCTCAAGTCAAATGAGGAGGCTCATTTCTGATGATTGCTTAATCTTAATCCCCCAAAGAATCCTGCTTTTCTTAAAAAAGTCAAAAGGCATTTTTCATACCAACTTGCCTAAACAGGCCTCCTTTGCTTTATTTTTTCCCTCGGCTGTTGAAATCTGGCAGGACTGAAGCCGGGAAGCAACATGATTTGAGATGAAAAGGCTGTAATCATCAACACACCTCTGTAGATGCGTTTCTAGCCTCAAAATTATGTGCAGATAGGATGTGGTCAGTTCAGGTCTGGCTTTTCCACTTTAGAGTCTAAAGTTTAGACTAATGGCATCATTTCACATTGTGTTGTATCGACGAATTTTAGAAGAAACATTTTCTTCTGGTAGAACTTCTATCAAACCTATGTACAGTTTACTATGTAATAATAATGAGAAAACATTTTGCTAAAGCATGAGGATCTGATCCTTTTTTTTTTTTTTTTAAGTAATTAGGGCCCTAGGCAGTTTGACTCAGTAGATAAAGCAGTCACCCATGGACTGAATGGTCCCAGGTTCAATTCTGGTCAAGGGCACATGCCCAGGTTTCGGGCTCGATCCCCAATGGGGACCTACAGGAGGCAGCCAATCAATGATTCTCTCTCATCATTGATGTTTCTAACTCTCTTTCCCTTCCTCTCTGAAATCAATAAAAATATATTTTAAAAAATAATAAAAAGTAATTAGGAAATCACCTCTTTTTTATTTCAGTACATCATATTTCTCATTGGAAGGAGTTGAATTTTGTTTTGCTTTGTTTTAAATGTGACTTCCACAAGGAGTTACCACGTGGAATTTATTCTTTGTATATGAGAAGGATAAAGTCACTAGAACAGTGGTTCTCAACCTTGGCTGCACATTATAATCACCTGGGAATCTTTTTAAAATCCTGATTTCTGGGCCTTGAACATGCTGTCTAAATTATTGAGCAAAACTGGCTAGAGCACAATAAAAATATTTTTTTAAAAAGAAAATAAATGCTACCTTACTTTCCTCTTTAGTAGTTTCCCTTCTTCTCCCCTGAAGTAGTTCCATGCTTAGATCCTATAGATGCAGAAAGAAGGAGATGCAGTTCCATTGTATGAACTACAGGCAGTACACCAAGGTGAATAAGAACACAGACTGGGTTTGAATTTTGGCCCTACTTGCTGGCTCTGTGACAGCAGGTGAATTATTTAACCCCGTTGTGCCTCAGTTTTCTCATATGTACAGTGGGGGTAATACCACTACCACCTACTTCAGAGGGTTATTGTGATGATTAAATAAGTTAATACTTATAAAATGCTTAGACTAGTACCTTGGCACATAGTAAATGTGATGTGTTACCTGTTACTATCACCAGTGATGTAGGATCTTTATATTATAAAGACTGAAAGATGGCTTTTCTGTAAACATGCCCATGTTCTTTCAGGGAAGGTCTCTTAGGTCTTGAATTCCAATTTCATGGCTTTAAATTTATACCAACATTTCTTCTGTTTCACTAAATGAAGAACTGATTCCATCTGAAAACCTCAATTGTAAGCATTATCTAAAAGCCTTAACTGACAGCACACTATGTTTGGAAAGTGGTTTTCAGGAGTCACTTGATGATTACAGTTAACTGATAAACAAATTAGAGAACAAGCAGGAATATTCAATAGTTAAAATACAGTATTTGCTGGATAATGATAAGTATGTGTTATAATTCTATACATACAGGTTCATTATTCTCTATGTGTGTGATTATTTGATCAGTTCTTGTTTTCCTAATTAGACTTAAAACTCCATGAGGAAAGGGACTCTGCTTTGCTTCAGCACCCCCTGTCTGATATATAGGAGGCATTCAAAAGGAGTTGTTGAATGAATGAATGAATGAATGAATACATGGCTTGGTAATAAAAAATACATAATACCTTTTAATGTCATTGTGTTTATATAATAGCTTTTTAAAAAGTTCATTTGTAGATAATAGGATTATTCATACTCTTACTATTTCTATTAAGAAAATAGAAGACTGACAGAGAAACTGAGGTATAGGGAGATTTGTTAACTTAGCAAAGAGATGGACTTGAGGATGAGCTTTCAGTCTTCTGAGTCCCAGACTGGGTCTATTTCCAGTAAGATGGAAAGGAAAATCAAGAAATGCCACCAGCCCCACCAGTGTGACTCCATGGTTGCCACATGAACCAAGAGATTTGCTGGTTCGATTCCTAGTTGGGGCACATGCCCAGTTTGTGGGCTCGATCCCCAGTAGGGGGAGTGTAGGAGGTAGCTGGTTGATGATTCTACCTCATCATTGGTGTTTCTATCTCTTTCTCTGTTAATTCTTACCAAGGATATTTTTTCATTGATTTTTAGAGAGTGGAAGGGAGTGGGAGAGAGAGAAACATGGATGTGGGAGAGACACATCGATTGGTTGCCTCCTGCATATGCCCCAACCAGGGCCAGGGGTTTGAGCCTGCAACCGAAGTACCTGCCCTTGACTGAATCAAACTGGGACCCTCCAGTCTGTGGGCCGATGCTCTATCCACTGAGCCAAACTGGCTAGAGCACAATAAAAATATTTTTTAAAAAAGAAAATAAATGCCACCTTACTTTCCTCTTTAATAGTTTCCCTTCTTCTCCCCTGAAGTAGTTCCATGCTTAGATCCTATAGATGCAGAAAGAAGGAGAGGATATTCAGACCTTTGCTTAGGACTCTCCTTGGAGAGCAGACATCAATGCACAGAATTGCTACATACCCATGACTCAGAGCCCTGTCTCCCAGGCGCCAGGCCCTGGTGCCAGTTTCTGACATGCTGATAAAGTTAGAGTGTGCTGCTGGCCCCCATCGAGGTGTCTTAAACATCAAAGGTTTAATATCAGCAATGAAAATTAAAATGAATGTGGCATGTTGCTGAAAAATTACCACATAGACAAATGGATGACTTTTTATTTAGCTCCTGAAAATACCATACATGGAAGGACATTCTTAACCATCTGGAAACTATTTTGAGGAAATTAAAGTTTTGGAGTTCAACTCTATCAATGATTCCCTCTTGCCTTTATTATTATTATTTCCCTGTTGCCTTGCCCTCAAACCAGATCCTAAAGCTGGGTTCCTATAAAACAGCTCCCAACAAATTTGTAAGTTAGAATCTTTGCCCTCTTTTCGCTTTTGACTTTCAGACACTCCTCTGCTTTTACTCTAAGTTATGCATACATATCACAGGCATAAAATGTTCTTGTTCTTTTTCTTTCTTTTTTCTTTTTCTCTTTTTTTTTGACTCTTAGCACATGTGGAGATGATTTAGTTCCTGAAAAAGGATTCTTTAGACATTTTCCTTTTTATAAAATCCAATCCTATGGAATCAGAGAGAGGTTTTTTTTTTTTTCTAAGTCTCCTTAGAGTGTAAACCAGAAGCATAATCAAACCAAATTAAAAACAATCCAATCAGGCCATTAGAATAATATTCTGTATCACTGGCACAAGAATTTAATGTTAGACGACTTACAGTTACTGCTACACCGTGCAGTTGGTTACATCAGATGGATATGTAATTATCTTTTCAACTAGTTGGCTCTCTTGTTTCATTTTAGCCTCCATGCTGGATTAAGGTTTCATAAAACACATGATTAATTAAAATGTTTGAGGAATGAGGACTTGTGTTTCATTTAATTTTTTGGTTAACTGAAGTTTAATCAGAAAACTCTTGTCTTTAATCATTGTTGAAATACTTCTAAAATAGTTTTTTTTCAACAAAAGGATAGCACCATGGAAGAGTTTGTCATTGGTAGTTAAAATATTATAAGTGTCCTGGGATCATTTTATGACTATTATAAAATGTTACAGATGGAGGGAGGGTGAGAGGATGAAATGAATATGAAAACTAGTTGAAAACTAGATCCCTGGGGTCAAACAGCCAGTTACCTCTATCTCTTCACAGTGAACCATAAACTAGTATTTATTGAGCACCTACTGCTTGCCAGGCCTTAGACTCTTCCCTTAAGGAGTCCATTTCTAGTGGAGGAGAGAGGGATGTGTTTACTTATAATGACTGTACAATGTAATAAGTGAGTAAGAAGGTATGCAGTAAGTATTAGTGCAGCTCAGACCAGGAAACTACCAATGGCCTGAGGAAGTAAAAGACCTCACCTGGGGCAGGATTGCAGTCTAAGTCTTGACACATGCATGGGAGTTACATGGAGAAGAGGAGGTAGGCCGTCCTTGGCTGAAGCAGCAGGCTTTGAAATTCAAGAGACGTAAATGAGGCTACATGTCTAGGGACCTGGTGTGTATGTCTGTGTCAGGGCAGAGGCTGTTGGCAGGTGAGTATGGACAGCAGGCTGGGGCAGACTTTAAGGGCCATTTATACAGAGTTCAAGTGCTATTTTGTAAGTAACATATAACAATGGAGTTAAACAATCTAATTTGTGTTCCATAAAGATTACTCTGGCCATGACGCAAAGAAGAACTGGCAGGGGAAGAGACTATTTTGACCAACTAGTTAAATTTAAAAAAACGATTTTACTGTTTTATTGGTCAGCATTATAGTTTATATTATTATTTCAGTTTTCTTCTCTCTTGACTATGAGGCACAATGGGCATGTGACTTCCCCAAGGTTCTGAATGGAATCCATTGAAAAACTGACTTGAAGCCAGGTCTCAAAGTTTCCTCCAGCAATTGCTAGACCACACTCCCCATTTTATAGCATATTTATGATATAATTAACTTCCAGAAAGCCATATGGCTTTTGTTACAAAGACTAAAGGAATGTGCTTTTCATAACGAATGGCATATGGCCTCCAATAGCTCTTTGCTTGCATGTTTTAACAAAATGAACTGGTACATAAATTATATGCCTCAGGTCAGTTAGCAAACTGAAGTTGATTTTCTTCTGCTCTCCCTAATTACAACTGCATTTCTGACAAATATCAAGGAGGTTTTTGGCAACCTGTGGATGTGAACACTCATAGTGTGGCTCAGAGGATCCTTTTCTCCTATGCGTTGCCTCTTTAACATGTCTGTATTTGTCTCTCATTCACAGGGGAGTGTGTGGCTCATGCAAACAGGGGTATTTCTGATGAAGCTGCATGCCTTTGGAATGATGGGGAAATTAGTTGACTTAACTGATACAACAGGCAAAAGGAACACTTGAATGAGAACCACTGAGCTGAAAGTTGACATCTATCTTTGGTCACTTAAATAGGATGTAGGGCTGATGGATACATGGTAGATGCTCACATGCTGAACTAATTTAATAGCAGTGAAGCATGAGGGCTCACACTTAATCTCTCAGAGTTATTTAGAAACCTTTCTATTTTAGGTAACACGCCTTAAAGTTCTGCTCTCTTAGCTCACACTGTGTTTCATCCTGTTGTTGAAGCTAGTTTTCTGGTAGAGTCTGAACGAGCTCCCTGCAACTTCACATTATCATATTACAATATTTACCACCAATTGTTTGTACTCAAGGTCAATGACATTATGTCATTGGAATTCCCTGGACTCTGAATTCGTAAGATAGTCCAAAATGCTCTTGTCTGTGATGGAAAAATACAGCACGATTACTGTAAGTCAGTTGGTTCATAAAGGATCTGAGTTTCAAATTTCACTCATATTGGCAAATTGCTTGCCTTACTTAATGCTTTTGTTTATATTACACTAATAACAAAATTTAAAAAATTAATTGGAAGTATATCAAATGCAAAAGGAAATTTAAAATATATGTTTCTTAAGCAACTAAAGTAAAAATATATTTTAATTAACATTAAAACATTTAAACCCTTCTATTCACAAGCTTAATTTCCCAAGAAGAATTTAGGATAATTTATTTATGAAGAATAAACCACAATTTTTAAATGATACATTAAAATTTCAGTCTGTCTTTTTCCCATCTAAAATGACTCATTCAAATCCTGTTCATACAAAAGGGAAGTATTTTTAACTGTTTTTTTAAATCATCTTATATTTAGTATGATCTGTATTCCTTTTCTGGACAAGTCATAGCTTCTCCTTTCATAAAATAATATCTTCCATTATGTTATAATTACAAACTGTGGACTCATAGGATCGATGAATCATAGGGCTGGATGGAATAAGACTTCAGCAATCACCTCTGCCTCCAGGGCATCCTACACCATGAATTGAAAAACAAGGTCAGAGACACATTTAGCCAGAAATATAGTTTTGGCTAGATAAAGAAAAAGGTAAATCTGGGAACTCTTTTCCTCTTTAACAAAAATACTTCATGCCTTTTTCCCCCCAAGTGAAACTCACCCCAAACTGATATTATTAGAATAATAACCCCACCAGAAAACCTATTGTGTGTGAAAATGTAAAACCATTTAGACTCACTTTATATTTGAGAATTGAATACTAGGATCTGTGAGACTCCAGAGAAGCAGTGTTTGAGAGTGAAAGATTCTGCCCTCACCTATTTAAGCATCATTTATTACATGACTTCAAAATATATAGACAGTATGCAAGTACAGGATTTGTAAACAAATAATGCTACATAATCTATAGGAAGCAGTAAAACAATTTGGAAGAAAAAGTAATTAGGGTAACATTTATGTACTAACAAAAGTCAGTTGGAAGTTGGAATAAATGTTAATTTTCTTAACTGTCACAATTCACTCATGTTAAGACCACTCCCATCTTGCTGATAGGCTCCTTATCACTTGGAGGTAGTTGTAGGACAGGATATGCTTCAAGACAGAGCCAGGATGGCTAACTGTGTGGAGAAGTCAGGTCAAAATTTCAAGCAAAATTAGTCCCCTGACTTTTTAAAAGATACTAGTAGTTCTTTCAGGACTGAGAAAACATAGACACAAAAGAGAGATGCAGTTCACTAAAATTATTTTGAGTTCAGGGTGGGGCAAAAGTAGGTTTACAATTGTTCATATGGAAAATAATACAATCCTATCTAATAAAAGAGAAACATGGTAATTAGCCTACGACCGCTACCCTTCCCATTGGCTTATCAGGAAGAGGAGAGTAGCCAGAGAGAGGTGATGCTGGGAAACCAGAGAGAGTAAAAACAATGAGTAAATATTCCAGGTGCTGGGTGACTAAAAGAGTCTTAAGGGCAAAAATGCTAAATCTTTAATGACATTGCTTCTGTTTCTGCAATTGTATATTATTCTAACTCCTCAGTCTTTAGTAAAGTCTGTCCTAAGCATTCATGCTTTAAGGGTTTCCTTTTTGTTTTGGATTGGAAATTATGGGAAAGAACTTATTCCATTTAGGGCTGAAAAGGGTTTGCATAAATAGGAAAAGACATAAGATGAACAAATTAGGCAGAAGCAGAGCCAAGGAAGGCCTGCGAACAGACCAGCTTCTCCTTTTTCCATCCCCCCAAATATCTAGAACTTTTGGAGTGGATTTTGGTCTTTTATAACCTATGGGATGGATGTTTGAATCGAGGAAAAATACATCCCAGCTGAAATTTGGATTACATCAATGTAGTTTGAAAATACTATAATTTATTAAGAGTGGAAAATTTTTATTTCTAGGGCTCCACTTTTTATCATAGTGTTAATTATCTAGAGCACATGATACCTTTGGCATTTTCTTCTGCAAACATACCAGACATTTAGCATTTATTTTGATTTTTAAGTCAAGTCCAAGCTAGTCAATTGTGTGCCTGGTAAACCAAAAATATATTGTTGAAATTTGTGGTGATGGTTTTGAAACTACTTTGTGCATTTGCATTTATTGAAAGTGTAATTATAGGTTGTGTCTCTCTGTAGCATTCCCCATGGCACGCAGGAGAATTTGTTTGTATGTGAAAATCTTTATAGGAAGTAGCTTTGTTGTGTGAGACTTGCAGACTGGTACTGACATGTTTGAAGGTGCCCACATTTTTTTGACTTATCATCACTTATGAGTAATGGCCATGAACTACAGTGAAAAAAGTATTAATGATCCATTTCTTGAACTTCTCTTTTAAAGGGGCTAATTTCACATATATGTCTCTATTGAAGATGAATTTGAGATTTAATGTGTTTATATGAAGTTTGAGTTTTTATCTACATTCCTCCATTGTATTCTGCTGCATTATTAGTGGCAAAATATGTTCATTTAGAGAGAGAGAGAGAGAGAGAGAGAGAGAGAGAGAGAGAGAAGACAAGAGGAGAAGAGAGGAGAGGAGAGGGGAGGAGAAGAGAGGAGAGGAGAGGAAGGAAAGCAGAGATGTTTTAAAATATGGTATAGGCAGCATACTTAATTCTTTTATTTAGGAAGTATCTCATATACTTTTTTTTTTTTTTAACAGGTATGTCTTGCATTGCTACATCTTGATGTTCTGGTAGAGTCTTCTGGGAAAACTTGTTTGGTGAAGAAATTTCTATATAGTGTAACTTGACATTTGAGAACCTTCCAGAAAACACTGAAGTGTATAAACCAAACAAGTGCCTTGACTACTTATCTACATTTAGCCACAACTATGCTTTTCTCATAGTTATGGGAAAGGCTGAGGGTCAATTTCTTTTCTGGCTTTGAATCTGAAACTTCAGGGCAAAGTTTAATTTTCCCAAGACTTGTAGAGCCTACTGTTTAGTGATACAAAATCATATTTCTGTTCAGAAAATGACATAGTTAAACTGATTTCATGGAAATTGAAATGGAAGCCAAATGTTAGGTGATCTTAATCCAAACAAAATATTACCCACAAAAATCTGAAGATTGCTATTAAATTTGGAGACACTATATCTTCTGTTGCTTTGTAAACTGAGTGTAGAATCATTTAGACCCCATAAAGTCAACTTGTTCCAGCATTTGGAGACCACCTCACTCTTTGGCTTCCGGGATCCCAAGTGTGTTCCCAAAAATATGTTCTTGTCTTGTGTTCTCCAACTTTTATTCATAGAGGGCTGTGTGTATATGTGCTATCTTATAGTTGCCCGTTCTGAACCTCTCCTTAAATTGGACCCATTTTCCCAGCCTATCAGGATTTGGGAACATTCTGATTTCTGCCAGCTTATTATTTATTCTTCCTAGACTCTTGCCATTCACAAAATAGCACGTGTACCATGTACAATTCATTTAAACATTGGCACGCATGGTGATGAGGGCAGGGCGAAGAGAAGCCTGTCTCATGGCACTGACGCTGCACTGAAAGGTGATTTGGGGTCTGTTAGTCATCACTCTGTGGGTGTGGTCATTTAACCCGTTTAAAAATTGTTTGTATTCTTATCTAGAACCATGATATATCTCTCATTTAAGTCCCACATATTTTAAAAGATGATTTTTTGCATGCTATGTTTTTGTTGTTGTTCTTAAGGTTAAGACTTTTTTCATACCTTATACACGTTTTTTGTGTGTGGGTTTCTAAGAAAGCTATGGATCTTAACTCATTGTTTCTAGTAGTTTTTCAGGTGACTCAATTGAGTTTTATAAACCAAAAGTCATTATGTGTGGGCAATGAAAATGTAATTCCTCTTTTAAAACCTCCTATTTGGTTGTGTATTTCATCACAGTTTTGATCTTTTCAAACATCCTATATAATAAAAGGGTAATATGCAAATTGACCCTAAGGGCAGAATGACCAGTTGCTATGACGCGCACTGACCATGAGGGGGCAGACGCTCAATGCAGGAGCTTCCCCCTGGTGGTCAGTGCGCTTCCACAGGGGGAGCACTACTCAGCTAGAAGCTGGCTGATGGCTGGCCAGTGCAGCCACAGTGGTGGGCGCCTCTCTCACTTCCACAGCAGTGTTAAGGATGTCCAACTAAGCTCTTAGTTGGACATTTCCTGAGGGCTTCTAGGCTGCCAGAGGGATGTCTGACTGCCAACTTAGACCCACTCCCTGGGGAGCGGGCCTAAGCCGGCAGGTGGACATCCCCTGAGGGCTCCTGAACTGCGATAGGGTGCAGGCCGGGCTAAGGGACCCCCTCTCCCTCCTCCCGAGTGCATGAATTTTCATGCACCAGGCCTCTAGTTGTAATATAAAAATCTTTGCTTCGGTCACATCCACTTGCATTTCAAACAACTGCAGTCCAGCTTTCTAGGACTCCAGCAGAGTTAAATTTTAGCAGGAAGTAGATATGGGAAGTATCACCTACACACATCTCATAGAAATGCAACTTTCTGTTTTTAAGATGTGCTCACTGCTTTGTGATATCATGGATGCTGTAGTCATTTTTTTAAGTATGTAAGAAACAAAATTGAAAAATTAAAAATATTGAAATTAAGAATTGAATTAAGAGAAAAAATCTTGTATAAGAATATGGAGGGACTCTCCCATGAGACCATTTATGACAGAGGTAATTCAAGTTATGACTGCTTTATCAGGGATAATATGTATAAATGTTAGAGTAATGTAATCTTTTTTTTTTTTTTTACCTCACCTAAGGATATGTTTCTATTTATTTTAGAGAGAAAGGAAGGAGGAAAAGAGAGAGAGCGAGAGAGAGAGAGACAGAAAGAGAAATATCGATGTGAGAAAGAAACATTGAATGGTTGCTGCCCATATGCACCCCCACTGGGGATCAAACCCACAAACTTTTGATGCACAGGTTAATGCTCCAACCAACTCCAACTGAGCCACCCAGCCAGGCAGTTATGTAATCTTGATCAACAGGTGTTACATGTGCTTCCATCCCTATTGTACATTCTTTCCATCTATGCTCCTATTTCCTGAAATAGGAGTTGCTGTAATGGCAGCAGCAGCCATCCTTTTTTTTCTTTTAGTTTTTCAAACATGGAAGTCATATGTGCATATTTGCACTTCAGGAAGGTCACTCTGATGACATGGTGAAGGATGGATAGAGGAAGACAAAACTGTCAACAGACTAGTTGGGGACTAAAGTAATATTGGAAAATAAGAAGAAGGGGAGCAGATTTGTGAGGTGTGAGGAGGTAGAATCAGTTTCTCATGATGAATCCGATGCAAGGTTGAGTAAAGAAGAAATCAAAGATAGATCCCAGGGTTTTTGACTGGGCGACAGAGAGGACCATGGTGCTCATATTGAGAATAAGAGAGGAAAAGCAGGTAAAGAAGAGAAGACAGTGAGTTCATTTGTGTATACCTTGGCTTTGAGATGCCTGTGTGACATCAGCAGAGACAGCAGCTAATCCTACATGCATTTGGCACACAGGGAAGAAGGCAGATCCCCCAGGTTTTCTATTCAGTCTCTCTTTCTCTGGGCACAAGGAAATGATCAGATGACAAATGTAAACACATTGGGTTACAGCAGCGATTTTCAAACTTTTTCATCTCATGGCACACATGAACTAATTACTAAAATTCGGTGGCACACCAAAAAATATATATTTTGCCGATCTGACAACAAAAAAGGTATAATTTTGATTTATTCACATTGGAAAGCTATTGTTTTGTTGGCTATTGCCCTTTTTAATTTGACAATCTAAGGGAAAAGAGGTCAAGGTCCCTGACTAAATAGGTATTTTTTTGTGTTAGAAGTTCTTGCAGCACACCAGTTGAAAATCACTGGATTACAGCAAGAACATAAACAGAATACAATCAATGACTGTGTATGTGCTCATGTGAAATTCTTCTAAAATTTTTTATTTTTTATTGTGGTGAGATAACATAAAATTGACCATTGTAATCATTAAGTTCATTCACACTGTTGCACAACCATTACTGCCATCCATCTCCAGAACTTGTTTTCATCTTTCCAAACTGAAATTCAGCACCCATTAAACCAGTGGTTCTCAACCTTCCTAATGCTGCGACCCTTTAATACAGTTCCTCATGTTGTGGTGACCCCCAACCATAAAATTATTTTCGTTGCTACTTCATAACTGTAATTTTGCTACTGTTATGAATCATAATGTAAATATCTGATATGCAGGATGTATTTTCATTGTTACAAATTGAACATAATTAAAGCATAGTGATTAATCACAAAAACAATATGTAATTATATATGTGTTTTCCGATGGTCTTAGGCGACCCCTGTGAAAGGGTCCTTCGACCCCCAAAGGGGTCGCAACCACAGGTTGAGAACCCCTGCATTAAACAATAACTCCCCACTTCCCCCTTTCCCAGAGCCCCTAGTAACCACCATTTTACTTTCTCTTTGACTCCCCTAAATACCTCATGTAAGTGGAATCATATAGTATTTGGCTTTTTATGTCTGGTTTACATCACCAGGTTTAATGTCTTCAAGGCTCATCCATGTTGCAGCATTTGCAGAGTTTCCTTTCTTTTTAAAGTTGAATAATATTACATTGTATGTACTAGTATATACCACATTTTGCTATTCATTCGTCTGTCGATGGGCCGTTGGTTTGCTTACACATTTTGGTCATTGTGAAATAATGCTACTATAACATGTGTGTACAAATATCTGTTTGAATCTGCTTTCAATTCTTTTTGGGTATGTACCCAGAAGTAGAATTGCTGAATCATATGGTATTCTATGTTTAATTTCTTGAGGAACCACTAATTGTTTTCCACAGCAACTGTATCATTTTACATTTCTACCAGCAATGCACAGGGTTCCAATTTCTCCACATTTTTACCATCACTTATTTTCTGTTTAAAACTTTTTAAAAATATAATTACCATTCTAAGGAGTATGAATTGGTATCTCCCGATTTTGGTTGCATTTCCCTAAGGATTAGTGATATTGAGCATCTTTTCATGTCATGTCAGCATCTTTTACTGGCCTTTTGTGTATCTTCTTTGTTGAAATGTCTACTCAAGTCCTTTGCTCATTTTTAAATTGGATTGTTTGTTTTTTTCATTGTTGAGCTTCAGAGTTTAAAACCCTATAGACAGGGGTCAAATTCTGACCATTTACAGAATTCTGATTTTCATTATTAGCAACTAATAACTTTATTTCTTTAGAAAGAAGCATATAAAGCATTGATTTAATGTGATTAAGTGGAATTCACTTCCATTACATTTGGCAGAGATCTGACATTTCTAGCTATCTTTGCCTAGCCAGATGCTCGAGATAATTTTTCCACATAATGAATCAATGAGTATTTCTGTTTTGTGCACATTCACAACTATTTCTGAACTCAGTCAAAAGTTTTAAGAACTGCTCTCAGACTCCTGTCTTGCCTACAAAAATACCAGATAAATATATACAAATGACAGTGTTTTTCCATTTTTAGGATATATTTGGCATTAAACTCAGGACAAAAGAAGACATAAACTTTAGCCTGTGGTTTGAGTCCCCCAACCCTCATGAAAGTGTTTGCTTCCACCCACTGCCTCACAAAGGTGACATTGCTCTTGCACATCTGAATCTATTTATAATGTGAGAAGAGAGGTGAGAAAGAATGTTGGTTTTCTATTTTGTGACATTTTTGTGGTGACACAGATATTTTTATGAAATCCAGCCATGAAATTTCCCATTTCTGAAAAGATAACACAGGAGGAATTATTTTGAAATAGTAAACTACTTAACTAACTGCTCTTATGTGCTCCAAATAAACCTGCATTCAATTGTTTGTAATTGGTTTAGCTGGCTGATTTAGGAGCAGTAAATTTTTAATAGATTTCTATGATATTCAGCTATTTCTACATCAACAAAGGGAACTGTATTATTTTAAAATGCCCCAGAGTAGAAAGTAGTGTTTATAGAGGCACTCAGTTAAATGTTTCTTAGTAAATGTCCTAAAATTATTTTCATATGTTATCATTTATTTATCCCCCAAACAGATTGTAAGCAACTCAAAGGAGCTGTTTTTAATCCCCTTTTATTGCATAATATAATGGTCTTTGTACAGTGCTAGCTAAATAAATGTGGCTGACTGATTGATCTGGCACTTGTTAGGACTTTTTTATTGGCTATTCAACATTGTTTTAAATTTTGGGTGGAAGAACAAGGGGCTTTAAAAATTATAGCCTTTCTGTTAGATAACCAGTTTTCATATATTCTGAGAATTTCAAATATAATGAGTGAGTAGACCCATGTGTTCTATGTTGTAAGCATTAAATTGCTCTCTGGCCATGCTCTGTTCAAATTTATTTACCAGACCATTAATGAAATCAACATTCATCAGCCTGTGGCAGACAACTCTATTTTCAAAATCCATTTGCTCCTCACATGCAATACTTTGAATTTTTTCTAGGGGCCTCCTCAGTTTTATTCCTGCCATGGCACTTGTTTACACTAGGAAAATCTTTAGTGTGAAGTCGGGTGATCACTTTTCTCATATCTTGTAAATATCAACTACACACACACACACACACACACTGAGCGGCTAGATTATGACCACTTGACGTTTGTAGGCAAATTAGCCGTACACTGCATTGTATGGGATATGGAAGCTGAAGGCCTGTTCGAACATCTTTGCTGTCTGCAGTTACCAAGATAAAACGTCTCCAATTCGCACAGGAACACAAGGATTGGACAGTCGAGCACTGGAAAAAAGTCATGAGGTCCAATGAATCACGTTTCCAGTTGCATCATGCAGATGGCAGAGTGAGAATTTGGCGAAAACAGCATGAAAGCATGCACCCCACATGCATGAGTACAACCCTTCAAGCTGGTGGGGGCAGTGTTATGGTTTGGGGCATGTTTTCCTGGCATGATTTGGGCCCTTTAATTCATGTGGAACAACTTCTGAATAGCACAACATACCTAAGTATCATTGCTGATCAAGTTCATCCTATCATGTTGATGGCACAAACCAATGGAGATGGCTTCCTCCAACAAGACAATGCGCCATGCCACGGTGCCCGTATTGTGCAGGAGTGGTTTCAAGAACATGAGAGAGACTTTACCTTGCTTAGGTGGCCCCCACAATCACCAGATCTCAATACAATTGAGCTTTTGTGGGACGAAGTTAAAAGAGCCATCAGGCAGCTGGTTCCACAACCATCAAACCTCACAGAACTGGACAGTGCTATTCATCAGGCATGGTGTCAGATTCCTCGCATCACCTTTCAACATCTCGTGGAGTCAATGCCAAGAAGAATCGCCGCAGTATTGAAGGCAAAAGGTGGCCCAACGAAGTACTGATGGGGTGGTCATAATAATCTGGCCACTCAATATATATAGTAGAGGCCCGGTGCACAAAAATTTGTGCACTCGGGGAAGGGGGGGTCTCTCAGCCTGGCCTGTGCCCTCTCGCAGTCTGGGACCCCTCAGGAGATAACGCCCTGCTGGCTTAGGCCTGCTCCCTGGTGGCAGAGGGCAGGCCCAATCCTTAGGTGCAACCCCTGGTCAGGCTCAGAGCAGGGCTGATTGGGGAGTTGGGGCACCGCCCCCTGTCATGCACAGAGCAGGGCGGATTGGGAGGTTGCGATGCCACCCTCAGTCATGCTCAGGGTAGGGCTGATTGGGGTGTTGGGGCACCGCCCCCTGTCACACTCAAGGCAGGGTCTATGGGGAGGTTGCGGTGCCACCCCCTGTCATGCACAGAGCAGGGCCCATCAGGGGGGTTGGGGCACTGTACCCTGTCACACACAGAGTACAGTCAATCAGGGGGTTGGGGAGCTCCCCCCTGTCATGCACAGAGCAGGGCCGATAGGGGAGTTGGGGCGCCGCCCTCTACCATCCACAGAGCAAGGCCAATCAGGGGGTTGGGGCTCCGCCACTGTCACACTCAGGGCAGGGCCAATGGGGAGGTTATGGCTCTACCCCGTCACACACAGAGCAGGGCCAATCAGGGGGTTGGGGCACCGCACGCTGTCACACACAGGGCCGCAGGGCGATCTGGGGGTTTGGGCGCTGCCCCCTGTCACGCTGATCCCAGTGCCGGGAGGCCTCGCGGCTCCGCTGATCCCGGTGCTGGGAGGCATATTACCCTTTTACTATATAGGATAGAGGCCTGGTGCATGGGTGGGGCTGGCTGGTTTGCCCTGAAGGGTGTCCTGGATCAGGGTGGGGGTCCCCACTGGGATGCCTGGCCAGCCTGGGTGAGGGGATGATGGCTGTTTGCAGCTGGTCACACACCCTTCAGGGTGGGGGTCCCCACTGGGGTGCCTGGCCAGTCTGGGTGAGGGGCTGAGGGCTGTTTTCAGGCTGGCGGGTGACTGAAGCTCCCAACTGCTCCTTTTTTCTTTTTTTTTTAATTCTGGGCCAGCTTTAGCTCTGGCTCCAGCTCTGAGGCCTCTGCTGCTGAAATCAGGTATCTGGTTTGTTTGTGTTCTATAATCGAAACAATGTATAACTCCAGCTCTGAGATCCCGGCTCGCTGAAAGCTGGTTTCTGGGGTTTTGTTTAGCTTCTATATTTGTTACAATGTTTCTTAAACTGCAAGCTCAGAGGCCGGCAAGGCAGGCGGGGTACGTTGGAATCCTCCGTCACTGAAGCAAGCAAGCCTCATGTTAGTTTCAAGCTGCCGGGCTGCCGGCCGCCATCTTGGCAGGCAGTTAATTTGCATATCGCCCTGATTAGCCAATGGGAAGGGTAGCGGTCATACGCTAATTACCATGTTTCTCTTTTATTAGATAGGATATAATAATCTCCCACGTTCAAGGCTGTTAAATCGCATTGTTTACCCATATCTTCAGAAAAGAATCACTTCTACTTGTGGTAAACAACCTGCTTCCCTATTTATAATGGTCTGGCCCTCTAGCAACTTCAGTGCAAAATTATAGCTAATTTGCCTACAAATGTCAGGTGGTCATAATAATCTGGCCACTTAGTGTGTGTGTGTGTGTGTGTTTAGAAATTACATTTTCCAATATGATCACCACTAGCCACATATGACTGCTTAGTACTTGAAATGTGGCTTATCTGAATTTTAATGTACTATAAGTGTAAAATACACACTGAATTTCAAAGACATAGTACAAAATAAAAAAGGGAAAATATCTCAATTTTTTAAAATATCGAATCCAGGTTGAAATTAGATTATTTTTGGATATATTGGATTAAATAAAATATATTATTAAATTAACTTATTTTCCCTTTGTTTGAATGTGGCTGTTAGAAAATTTTAAGTTACTTATGTGGATCACATCAAATATCTAGTGGGCAGTATTGCTCACAGAGCTTCTCAATTCCAGTAGTATTGATATTTTGGATCAGATAATTTTTGTTGTTGTAAGGGTTGTCCTGTGCATTGTAAGATCTTTAGCAGCATCTATGGCCTGTAGTCACTTGATCACAGTAAACTGCACTCCCCTCAACTATGACCACCAAAAGTTTCTAGCCATGCTAAATATTTATGAGGGGCAAAATCGACCCTGGTTGAGAACCATCCATAGAGTATAAAATACTGTTTGTAGAGGCATCTGCTAGGATGTTACTTTGTACATGTTCTAAGGTCTTTTTCACAAATTTAAAGATTATTTTACCAAATAGATCACACACAACTCATGAGATCCTATTTTTAACCTCACTTTGGTGCATAATACATGGTGTTGTGTGCAGTGGGAGGGCAATTATGCTTACTTTTTCAGTCCAAATTTTCACCACCCCAAACTTTTCTAAGCAGTTAACCCATAAAGTTTAAGGAGTTGTTGGTCATACACTACTCTTTTTAAATCTTGGCATTTGGTGATCACTGCCAACAGTGTTATTTTCACATACATGAGCCGTGCTGTGTGAGTCAATTAATAAGACCAGACTTACAGCCGTGACAAAGTCTGCATAACCGCCATTGTTCTAATTGTCTGGGGAAGTGTCCAAGAACAGCCGGGACTCCTGCAAGAGTCCAAAGATACTATAATGGAAGCTCACCAATTTTAGAAGAGATGATCTTTATTTTGGCAACAGCTGTCGGCATTCCAAAGGGCCCTCCTTCTGTCCATGCAAGTGAGGAGGCTCTGTTGTAGATTTGGTTCTGTCTGAGGAATTGGTGACATCATTTGGAGAATTATTAGGCTGTCAGGGAATATGGTTTATGTATAGTGGGTAACTATTTAAAACTAGTTTGTAAGGATGGGGATGGGATTCTAAAAGCTGCCCAGGGGGTCAGATCTTAGAGAAAACCGCCTCATTTATGAGAGCATTTTCCTGAATTGAAGTGAGGGGATTGCTTTTCAGGACATCTAATGTCACTGACCACTCACATATAGGAATCTGCCGAGGGCCATGGCAAGATTAGCTGGCCCCCTAGCTAGAACTCCGACGCTTTCCTTTCTTCTTCACATTTCAAGCATTTGAGCAACTTGCTGACCATGTACATATGTACAGTGTGGCATTGTCTTTTGAGTACCATAGTTGTGATACAGTTGTCGCTTAAGAAAGCCCCTCCATCCACTGCCACACAATTTGTAGATGTCCTGTGGCCTTTTGCAGGGCCCTGACAGCTCTGTTGCATACTGGACAGTGGAGCAATTTATAGCTCGCATTCTGGCTTGCCTCCGAATATGTTCAGAAGCCACTCTGAATGCTGACTATGATTATTGCCTATTTGTTCATCATCATCAAGTCTATGGCTCACTGTAGTTGAACTCAGTTAAATTTAGCCGATCTTTTTTTTAAAGAGCAATTTTCTATTCCCTGAAACCTAGAGTCATTGACTTACTAGGTGTAAAAAAAAAAAAAAAGTGTGCTAGTTTTCTTTTTGTTAATTTGCAAAATGGATTTCTTAGGCCAATATTCATTACCAGGCCTTTCAGTTGGCTAGCTCCCTATTGACTCCTGACATACAGTTTGTTACCTTGTGGAAAAAAGTGTTTAGGAGAACTCTACCCAGAATACAATAATTTGGACTTAGAACTTAGAGGCTAGAGAGTTTAAAATCAAATCACCTAACAGTTGTTCTTTTGATTATGATCTTAAATTATTAGAGTACCTATTTCTGCCAAGAGCTGTGAGTGCAGTAAGTAAAGGAACCATGTCTTCAAAGAATATAACATGCTCAAATATGTTTAAAACAAACATTTTAACATAGCAGAAGGCAATAAGTTTTTCAGGGTATTGGAAAAGGAGGGAAACCAGAGACATCATGTACTTAAAATATTCCACTCCCTATTCATGTTGAAAGTAAACCAATTTGCCATCACTCAGACCTGGCTATTCAGAAATGCAAAAAGCAAAATGGCAAGTCCTGTCCACTTGCCTTGGTCACTAGAGGCATTTGCATTTGCCTCCTGACTTTGTATGTCTTAAAAACATTTTTTTTTTGGAAATGATTTATTTTTTTAACTATCCCCTCAAAAAAAAAAAAAAAAAGCCAACAACCCACTCATACCCCATCCTTTCACTAAAACACACTGTCATTGTTGCTTTTTGAGCTACATGATTAAAGCAGTTTAGAAGCCATCACTGGAAAACCCTGAACTGGGAAATTCAACCAAGTGAGTTTAGTGTCAGGAATTATACAAATTGGCTGTGGTCTAAACTTGGACATGAACCCAACACATTTGGAAGTCACTTATACTTGGCTACCTAAAATACAATTTTGTGTAATTTGAACGCTTTGGCCAATATTAATCTGTAACTGCCAATACGAGTTTAAATAATAGGGTTACAACAAAGTTTCAGTATCCACAAAATGCTATTTTATTCTAAATTTTAATAAATTATAGAGTATTCTTCTTTGAGCAAGTAAATAAGATGAGAGATAATAGAAATAACTCGTCCTATTTTGACCACTCTATTTTGATTATACCATTTCTTTTCAGTCCTTCTCAAGTTTCAAAAAAACATTTTTTTAAAAATCAAAACCTTTGCTTTCTCTAAGAAAGATTACCCAATGTGCCTACTAAGTACAAAGCACTTTCAGGATTTTTGAACTCTGATTGCCTGAGCCACATGTTTGGCCTTTAACCTTTTGGTATTGCTTTGCTTTACATTGTAGTGAGCCCCTTCACAGGTGTAAGTTTTATTGTCACTTCACCCTCATGGCTAACCAAGATTATAAAACAGCAGCAGATCAATACTCAGTAGCTTTTATATAGTTGGTAATCCCAGTGGCACTGAAAAGGTCAGTCTAAGCACAGAGCAATATTACTATTCAATATTACCATTATCTAGTAATATTGAATTGCCCATATTAATTTCATAAAGTCGGGGATTTTTGTTGGTTTTGTTCCCTGCTGTATCTTTGATACCTGTAGCAGTACCTGGCATATTATAAGTGCTCAGTAAATATTTTTTAAATAAATGAATGTATTAACCCACAGTGATAATCTAGGTAGGCCTTTCTTAAAAATGCAGAAGATAGCTCATTCTAGCATTATTCAAAAGTATTTCCAGACTTTTGAGGCTTATTTATCTCTTTTTACCACAGTGATTTGGTGAGCTTTTTAGCTCAATACTGTGTAAATTACCCAAGAGACCTGCATTCATGTGGCCCTGGCCTTAGGATCCTACTCCAGAGAGCACTGGCAAAGAAGGAAGAAGGAAACGCCTCACCACAGGAGGCAGCCATACACCAGCACTATCCCAATCAGGGAGGCAGGAAATGGAAGGCAGGCACCAGCTCTAAGGAAAGGAGTCCCATTTTTCTTGATGTGAGAAAGAGGTAATTCTGTCCTTACGCTAGTGAATGGAATGACGATGAGGTCCTGAGACAGTCTTATGTTTTGATATCTCCAGGTGAGTGAGGTAAGCCAAGGTCTTTTGTAAAGATTCAACCTCTTTCCCCAAAGGCACGTCTGAACATGCTGGTCCCCCGATTTTCATTAGTAATGGGAAGTAGGATACCCTATTTTGGCCTGCCGAGGTAGATCCCCAACATCTAAGATGGAGAGCGCTTTCTTCACATATGAAGCTCTTTATCAACTGTGAGTAGCGTGGGGTTCATCAAGTATAGGCTTCCTCAGGAGCATGCAGGGAAGAGGAATGTTTGGTAGAACAGGATTTGGGTATTTTTGGATTAATGGATATGCTACCTAAACTGCCTCAATCTTAACATCTACCAATGTTGTCAGATTTTATAACATTCTGGACACTTCATGGCTAATAAAATATAGTTACTTTTCTATCTAAACACATGTTTGATGAGCAACAGTGGGAGTTGTGTGATCACATGGTGGTATTTTGGAAAGTACAGACTACAGATAAGTAGGATTTTGGTAGATGGGCTTATGTCAAAAGAATTCATTTGTTGGACAGCCCAGGGTATTTCTCCTCCATTCCTGAAGGTCTGGTTAATGGAAAAAGATAGAAAGGTTCCCAGTTTAAGATGCATTTTAGGACCAGAATTCTGCATTGATGATAGAATGTGGTGAAAAGGAAAGAGAACATGCCTGAGAGCCAAGAGACCTGGGTTTCTCATCAGCTTGTTTCGAGAATTGGAACAGTGGACAACATTTGTGAGCCTCAGTGTCCCCATCTGCAGAGTGGAGTAACTGGCTACGGTCTCTGTGTTGCTTTCCCCTCCAGTGCTCCATGTCCCTGCTGGAAGAGGAACCTGTCTTAGACCTAAATTCACTCTCTGGAGGCAAGTTTGGGTTTCATAAATGGAAAAAATTTTAATTACTCATGACATTCCTTTGTCTCTCCTTTTTTCTCCCTTTTAGTGAAATGTAGATGGCATAGTCAAGAAACTGGGATGCAAGAGATTAATCTTCTTAATGGAAATAATTTCTCTTACAATGCCATTAGCTTGTTTATCACACTCCCCATCTTCCATTCCTCAGCCTCTCCCTTTAAGGTCTCAATGATAAGCTTGTTTATTGTAAAAATATCCTGGAAACAGCCTGATGTTGGATGGAGCAATCTGCATGGGTGACAATGACAGCTCCAGGTGCCTGTCTCCAGGGCCAAGCAGCCATGACAAACAGAATGCATTACTGGGGTAAGGCCCCACACAACATGGGCAGAAATGTTAAGGATATGTTCTGTTTAAGGCATACAATTCTTTTCAGAAATAAGTACATGTGGCCGGCTTTAACTAGGTGTGTGCTTATGAGGTTTGTGGGAGCACATAGGTGGAAATGCTGAACACTTAAAGTGCCTGAGCCCATATATTCTGACTCCTTCCTCTCCCATTCTGGGAGCAAAAATAGCCTTGAGACCTGGCAATGATCTCAGTCAGTCCTTGTGTGTCCTTTCTCTCCTTCTATGAGCTGTTGTTTATTCTGTAGAATTTTTTTAAAAGTCTCTTGTAAACAGGGACCTGATGAAGTTTTATTTTAAATCTATCACACTGACAAACTTTACAGGGATTTGTGTCCACATTTAAATCTGGCCCAGCAGATCCCTCTTCTCCCACCTCAGCAAAGATTCCCTCCCCTCCTTCCACTTCCCGTTATGTTTGTAGGAGAGAAAAACCCTGGAAGTGTTCTCTGGCAGCGTAGCATGCAAGCACAGTTACCATCTCCAATTTTGGTAAAGTTGAAACTTCTGATTTATTTCTCAATTAGAAACAAGCTAACAGTTCAAAACACACACGTATTTTTTATTTATGAGGAGAGGGTGTTGAAATGAGAGGTGTTTTTTTCAAACCCCTACAAAATAGACTGTTCCATCTCCATTAGATGTTAAATTCTTCAGGGGAAGTAATCATGTTTTGTTTGTTGAGTGGGCTGTCCATGGCCACGTGATAACTTGGGTTCAAGGATGATGTTTCACGTGGTGACATGACTTCAGTCACCACACATGACTGACAGCCACAAGCACGGCTGGTCCCAGCCTGAGGCTTACCAGTCTTCTGGAGTTTCTGAGGGAACAGAAGAACACAGCTGAAAGCATGTAAAAGTGAGAAAACTCTTGAGATTCTCTAGACAGCCAGATATTTACCATGTGTCTTTCTGGCTTAGGTGCGGGGCTTGCTGCAGAGTAAACTCCTCAGGGTAGGCTTGCACTAACCTGAGAGAAGGGGACATTTTCCTGGTGATTCAGTCCAGTTCAACATGGATTTATTAAGCTACTTGACACTGTTTGCTATGGGAAATACAAAAGAAGTCCAGCAATTGAGGGCATGATCACAGCTCTTACGCAAATTTAGACCTGCTTTGGAAAAGAAAATCTAACAATGAAAAGTACAATATAGTATTTAATTAATTTTGAAGGACAGGTACTTTCCAACTTCTTAACATTTTTCACATGATGGTATACATAGAAAAAAATATTCAAATAGTAAATTTGGAAGTAATTATATGAGATTTGGTTAAAAAATATAAAACATTTTTATCTTGTGTAATTATGATAAAAATGTAATGAAAGGTACTATAGGATATATTAAATATTGAATTTGTGGGGGAAAAAAAAACTTCCAAAAATCCTTTCAAATATTTTAGGGAGAAACATGAACTTGCTTTTATGAACCTAATATTTTTAAAAAAATATATTTTATTGATTTTTTACAGAGAGGAAGGGAGAGGGACAGAGAGCCAGAAACATTGATGAGAGAGAAACATCGATCAGCTGCCTCCTGCACACCCCCTACTGGGGATGTGCCTGCAACCAAGGTACATGCCCTTGACCAGAATCGAACCTGGGACCCTTCAGTCCGCAGGCCGACGCTCTATCTACTGAGCCAAACCGGTCAGGGCCCTAATATTTTTTATACTTATATTTGAAATGGGTACATGAAGTTCCTGATCAGGACATTCTAATGGTGATCAATCACTTCAGTCTTGAGAATGATTATTAATGATAAAACTTGTTCAAATATATATGTAATACAAAATGTAAAACAAATTTTAGCATGATTGAAATGTTTACAGTAGTTGAAATTACATATAAAGACTCTAACAGCCCTTTGTTTTTCCTTTTACTGACAAATGAAATGTAATTTTCAACTAATGGTGGAGCTCTAATTTGTAGAATTCACATGAAGTTTTTTCTTATTGAGGAGAAATGTGTATAACACACAACCAGTTTAAAGTGTAATTCGTACATTCACAATGTTGTGCAACAACCACTTCTTTCTAGTTTCAAAACTTTTTTGTCACCCAAGAATAACACTTCATACCCATTAAGCAATCACTCTCCATTCCCCTCTCCCTCCATCTCCTGGCAACCACTAATTTGCTTTCTGTCTCTATGGATTTTCCCATTCTGAATATTTTATACAAAAGGAGCCATACAATACGTGATCTCTGTGTCTGTTTTTTATCCACTTGACAATGTTTTTGAGGTTCATCCAAGTTGTAGCATATATCAATACTTCATTTTATTTTATGGCCAAATAATATTTTATTGTACATATATAGACCACGTTTTGTTGATCCATTTATTTTTTTGTTGGACAGTTGAGCCTTTGTTGGACATTGGATGTTTTCACCTCTTGGCTACTGTGAATGTTATGAACAGGCCTGAACAAGTTTAGTTTGAGTATGTTTTCAGTTGTTTTGGTTACCTGCCAAAGAGTGGAATTTCAGGGTCAAATGGCAATACTACAGTTAACATTTTTTAGGAACTGCCAAACTGTTTTCCACAGGAACTGCCCGATTTTACCAGTACATTCTAACCAACAATTTATAAGGGTTCTTATATCTCCACATCCTCAACAACCTTACTTTCTCTCTGTGTGTGTGTGTTTTTTTTAATTATAGCCATTCTAATGAGTGTGGTGTCTCATGTGTTTTTAAATTTTATTTATTTATTTGATTGTGATAAGAACAGATAACATGAGATCTACACTCTTAAATTTTTACATGTAAAATATTGTTAACTTATAAGCATACTTTTGTATAGCAGGTATCTAGAACTTACTCTGTCTTTCATAATTGAAACTTTTTACCTATTGAACAGCAACTTTCCATTTCCCATTCCTCATTCTACTTTCTGTTTCAATAAAGTTGACTATTTTAGACACCTCAAGTGAGTGAAATTATGCAGTATTTTTCTTTCTGTGACTGGCTTATTTCACTTAGCATAATGTCTTCAAGGTTCATTATATGAACCTTGCCACATATGGCAGGAATTCCTTCTTTTTGTGGCTAAATAATATTCTCTTGTATGTATATATCACATTTTCTTTATCTATTCATCTATTGATGGACTTTTAGGTTGTTTTCACACCTTGGCTATTGTGAATAATGCTGTAATAAACATGGGAGTGCATATATAGCATTGAAATCCTCATTGAACCAATTTCAGTTCTTTGGATAAATACTCAAAGTGGGATTACTGAATCATATGTAAGTTCTGTTTTTGACTTTTTGAGAAACCTCTGTACTATTTTCCATGGTGGCCGCATCATTTTGCATTCCCACCAACCGTGTACAAGAGTTCTAATATTTCCACATCTTTGCCAACACTTCTTATCTTTCTTGTAAAAAACTAAAAGATGATGTCATGGTTTTGTTCTGCATTTCCTTTGATAATTAGTGATTTTTAAGTATTTTTCTGCACTTGTTGGCCATTTGTATGTCTTCTTTGAAGAATCCTTTGCCTATTATGGCCAAGTAGTATTCCATTGTGTAAATGTACCATAACTGTTGTATTCATTCATCTACTGATGGACACTTGGACTGCTTCCAAATCTTGGCTATCCTAGCTAATAAAAGAGTAATATGCAAATTAACCATCACTCCCTCACTCCCTCACAAAGATGGCGGTGGCCACAGAGCTGGAGCAAGCAGGAGGCTTGAGTTGCCCCAGCAATGGAGGAAGCCAAGCTTCCACCTGCCCTGCCGGCCCTGAGCTCTGCTCAAGGCTACAAAGTTTCAATTATAGAAGATAAATAAATCCCAGATAACTGCTTCCAGCCTGCTGCCGTGGCCAGCCTGAAAACGGCCATCAGCCCCTCACCCAGGCTGGCCATACCCTCATGGGGTGAAGGTCCCCACTGGGGGGCTTGACCAGCCTGCAAACAGCCATCAGCCCCTAACCCAGGCTGGCCAGGCACCCCAATGGGACCCCCACCCTGATCTGGGACACCCTTCAGGGCAAACTGGCCAGCCCCCACCCATGCACCAGGCCTCTATTCTATATAATAAAAGGGTAATATGAAAATTGACCCTAACAGCAGAACAACTGGGAATGACTGGTCACTATGACACACACTGACTACCAGGGGGCAGATGCTCAATGCAGGAGCTGCCCCCTGATGGTCAGTGGGCTCCCACAGAGGGAGCTCTGCTCAGCCACAAGCCAGGCTGACGGCTGCCAGCACAGAGGTGGTGGCAGGAGCCTCTTCCGCCTCCTCAGCAGCGCTAAGGATGTCCGACTGCAGCTTAGGCCTGCTCTCCACTGGCAAGTGGACATCCCCCGAGGGCTGCCAGGCTGCCAGAGGGATGTCTGACTGCCAGCTTAGGCCCAATCCCCTGGGGAGTGGGCCTAAGCCGGCAGGTGGACATCTCCTGAGGGGTCCCAGACTGCGAGAGGGCACAGGCTGGGCTGAGGAACCCCCTACCTGTGCACCGGACCTCTAGTTGTAAATAATGCTGCCATGAACATAGGGTGCATATATTCTCTCAAATTAGCGTTTGTTTTTTGTGTGTAAATTCCCAGAAGTGGAATTTGTGGGTCATAAGCCAATTCCATTTTTAATTTTTTGAGATAACTCCATACCGCTTTCCACAGTAGCAGCACCAATCTGCATTCCCACCAACAGTGCACAAGGGTTCCCTTTTACCACATCCTTGCCAACAGTTGTTGTTTGTTGATTTATTCATGATAGCCATTTTGACAGGTGTGAGGTGATATCTCATTGTGGTTTTAATTTGCATTTCTTTGATGATTAGTGTTTGAGCATCTTTTCATATGTCTATTGGCCATCTGTATATCCTCTTTGGAGAAGTATCTATTCAGGTCCTTTCCCCACTTTAATTGGATTACTTGTTTCTTTGGTGTTCAGTTTTATAAGTTCTTATAAATTTTGGATATTAACCATTGATCAGATGAATCGACGAATATGTTCTCCCATTTAGTGGGTTGTTTTTTCATTTTCTTGATGGTTTCCTTTACTGTGCAAAATATTTTTAGTTCAATGTCCAATTTGTTTATTTTTCTTTTGTTTCCCTTGCCTGAGGAAACATATCAGAAAAAATAATGCTATGAGAAATATCTAAGATTTTATGGGCCTATGTTTTCTTCTAGGACTTTTATGGTTTTGAGTCTAACATTTAAGTTTTAAATCCATTTAGAGTTTATTGTTGTGTATGGTATAAGAAGATGGTCTAGTTTCATTTTCTTTTGCATGTATCTGTCCAATTTTCCCAACACCATTTATTGAATAAACTATCTTTAGTCCATTATGGTTTTGCCTCTTTTGCTGATGTGTTAGAAAGTGTCCCCCCCTTTTCTATTTTTGTGGAAGAGTTTAGCAGAATTTGTATGATTTTTCCTCTAAATGTTTGTTAGAATTCATTGGTGAAGTTATTTGGTTCTGGAATTTACTTTGTTGGTAGGTGTTTGATTACTGATTCAATGTCTTTAGTTGTTATAGGTTTGCTAAGATATTTACTACTTCTTGAGTCAGCTTTGGTAATATTTCTATTCATAAGAATTTGTCCATTTTATTTAGATTATCTAATTTATTGGTATACAATTTTTTATAGTGTTCTCATGTAATCTTTTACATTCTGTAAGTTTAAGAGTAATGTCCCCACTTTTATTTCTGCTTTTGGTTATTTGCATCTTTTCTCTTAGTCCAGCTAAATGTTTGTCTATTTGTTTGCTCTTATCAAAGAGCCAACTTTTGTTTGTTTTTAAAAATTATCTCTGTTGTTTTTTAATCTCTATTTTATCTTTGTTTTAACTTTTATTATTTACTTTCTAATGTTAGTTTTGGGTTGATTTTGTTTTTATTTTTCTAGTTCCTTAAGATATAAAGTTAGATTGTTAATTTGTGATCATTTTTTCTTTTATAATATGAGCATTTGCAGCTATACATTTTTAAATAACTGATTTAACTACATTGATAAATTTTAGTATTATTTTTAAAAACTTTATCTCAAAGTAGTTTATAATTTCTCTAGTAATTTATTCTCTGATCTATTGGATGGTTAAATATGTGTTATTTAATTTTTATATATTTGTGAATTTTCCAGTTTCCTTTTATTGTTGGCTTTTAGCTTTATTCTGTGTGGTCAGAGAACATATTTTTGTATGATTTCAATCTTTTAAAACTTGTTGAGAATTTTTTTATGGACTAACATGTGATTTATACGAGGGAATGTTCCATGTGCATTTAAGAAGACTGTGTATTCTGCTGTTGTTGGATGAAGTGCTCTATATATGTCTGTTAGGTGTAGTTGGGGTATAGTGATGCTCTGTCAAAATGTTCTAGCTGTTATTCCAAGTGGGGTATTGAAGTCTCCAACTATTATTGTAGAACTGTCTATTTTCCTCTTCAATTCTGTCAGTGTTTCTTCATATATTTTGTTGCTCTTTTGTTTGGTACATACAGGATGTGGCAAAAGTAGGTTTACAGTTGTAAGCATGTGAAACAGAGTTTATTATTGTATTATTATTTATTAACTAGAGGCCCAGTGCATGAAATTCATTCATGGGTAGGGTACCTAGCAGCTGCCAGCTGCCAACTGGGGCCTTCCTTCATTCTGCGCCACCTCCCTGGTGGTCAGTGCACATCATAGTGAGCAATCAAACTCCTGGTTGGTCGAACTCCCAAGGGGACATTTTGCATAATATATATATATATATATATATATATATATATATATATATGCAACTGTAAACCTACTTTTCCCCCACTCTGTATATAATTTTTGTAATTGTTATGTCTTGTTGGTGAGTTGACCCTTTTGTCAATATATACTGTCCTCTTTGTCTCTTATAGCAATTTTTTGACTTAATCTATCTTGTTTAGTATAAGTATGGTGACCCCCAGATCTTTATTGGTTACTATTTGTATGTAATGTCTCTTCCTCTTTCACTTTAAATCTATTTGAATCTTTGGGTTTAAATTTATAACAATATAGTTGAATTGGTATCAAGTTAGCTTTAATAACCTACACTAACTCTTCTCTTTTCTTGTTTTGTTTTCCCCATCTTATGTTGTTAATGTCACAAATCCATCCTTATACATTGTATATCAATTGACATAAATTTATAGATACTTTTAATCCATTTACTTTTAAACCATATAGGAAATAAAACAGAAGATATAAAATATAAAAATATAAAATACAAGCTTTTATATAGTTTTCTCTTTCATCACTTTAAATAACCGTATCATCCAGTTGCCTTCTGGTTTCTATTGTTTTGATGAGAGATAGTTGTTAATCCTATTGAGAATTTATTGTACATGACAAGGCACTTTTCTCTTATTGCTTTCAAGATTCTCTCTTTGTCTTTGTATTTTTTACAGTTTGATTGTAATATTCTCAGTGTGGGTTTCTTTGAGTTCAACCTGCTTGGAGTATGTTGACCTTGGAAATGTAGTTTATGTTTTCCATCTAATTTGGGAAGTTTTTAGCCATTATATCTTTGAACAATCTGTCTTTCATTTCTCTCTTTGAGATTCTCATAATGTGTACATTAGTCTGCTTGATGGTGTCCCACAGATTCCTTATGCTCTGTTCACTTTTATTCATTTTTTTTTCCTTTTTGATCCTTAGACTGGATAATTTCAAGTTGCCCTACCTTTAGGTTCTCCAGTTCTTCCTTCTGCCTGTTGAAGGCTGTTGTTGAATCCTTCTAGTGAAATTTTTAGTTTCAGCTATTACAATTTTTTTCTATTTGATTGCTTTTTATATTTTTGATGTCTTTTATTAATAGTTTCTCCTTGATATATGATAGTTCATATACCATTGTGATGATTTCCGGTAGTGCTTTATCCCTGATTCACTTCAGCTCTTTGATCATATTTAAGACAGTTAATTTAAAATTGTTGTCTAGTAACAATTGTTGTTCTCAGATTTTTTTGGTGTTTTATTTTTCTGTGAGTTAGCCTTATTTCCTTGTTTCTTTGTATGCTTTGTAATTTCTTTATTGAGAACTGGATATTTTGAATATTATAATATGGTGATTCTGAAAATCATATTCTTTCCCCTGACAGGGGCTGCAGTTATTGCTTATTGAAACATTTCTTGTCACGTGGAGTCACTGAATTCTCTGTTCTAGTATCTCTATTTCCAGCTGGTGACCTGATAGAGATTTACTTTAATGCCTGGATCTAGTAAGAAAAGGGGGGAAAAGCTTGTCTCTTTAAATCCTTTTGACAAAATCCATCAGGAAAGCTGATTTCAGCTCAAGAGAATTGAAACAATGGCCACTCTCTGTGCTAACCCCTCAGGCAGATCAAAACACACAGCCCACAGATATTTAAAGGACAAAACTTTATATCCCACCCTAGCAAGCACACCAGGAAAGTAGGCCATTGTTCTTGTGGATCTTGCTGCAGGGCTGAGGTGGAACATAGTAGTTGCTGTGCAAAATGCCTAAATGCACTGAAATCTCTTAGCCTCTTTCTTAATCAAGCCTCGCTCGGATACGGTAAGTGTTTTATCAGACTCCAGAGGTCAAAAATAGTTGATTCTGACAGTTCTTGCCATCTCAATAGTTCCTTTGGGGAGGTACTGATTCCTGGAGCTTCCTATTCTGACATTTTTTGTGGCATTACTATTCACTTGATGTTTTTAAAATCAATCTGCAACTGGGTTGGATACTATTAAAAAGGCAAGATCAGCCTCATGTGGACAAAGTATCCAAAATAGGTGACCACCGGAAGTTGGGTCTGCTGCTTGGAGCTGAGCCTTCCAAGAGCCTCTGTCTTGACTGTCTACTTTACAAACCTATGTGCCTGGTAAGGAGCACATTTTGCATCCAGACCTAGATTTGTCTGACGAAAACCTTCATCGGTCACCTCTTTGCTTTGCTGCCTCTGTTTTGGTGTGTGATGAGGTTTTGAGGACCAATGTGATCGGGAAGAGCTTCCTGGAGAAGTATTTCAGGGCTTACATTGAACTTGGGTGGCCAAATAGAATTTGGAGAAGCATAGAGCAGGGGAGGGTGCATTTCATGTAAAGAGAGCTGCAGATATTTCCAAATGTGCTAGAATGGCATCTAAAAATAAATTTGGGAAAGAGCAGTGAAGATGGCACCTCAATGTGTGGTAATCCTTCTCAATTTGAGTGGTTGTTTCCAGCTAATGCTGATATCTCATAACATTTTGTTCTTCTCTGAATGGATGTGTCTGTTCTTTAAAGCAGAAAGCCTACACAATGGAAGAGAAAGTGCCTTGAGCAGTCAGAGGACCACATTCCTGACCTGGCTGTGAGGTCTTGGGGAATTCATACTTCTGGCCCTTTGACACATTCCCATTTGGTTCACCTGCCTCTCAGAGTGATGGACCCAAAGCAGGCCTTGGAATTCTTTTCATTCCCTGCTGAGGCTGTTTGTCATATCAATCTCAGTACCTTCACCCTTCAATGTGTAAAATAAACTAAGCTAATTAAGGCTACAAATGAGAGCAATAGACCTGTTTAAAATTATTCACTCTTTTAAAATGTCAGTGAATAATCTTCCTCTTTAAAATGATCTGTTATTTAAAATTATGTGGTGTGGTTGGCAATTAAATTGTTTACAGGTAAAACCATTGTTGCTTGTTTTATAAGACACTTTCTTAAATCTTTCAGGATATGAAATATTCTCTCTAAATTCTCTTGGTTTTTGACCTTTAAGCAGCTTTCCAATGGTTCCTCCTCAAGAAGAGTAGAGAGTTTTCAGTGTGCAACAGTTTGAGAAATGACAGCTATGAGAGTCCACCCTTACTGTCTGTTGTTCTTGCCCTCTGTCTCCAGGGACTGCAGCTCCAAAGGACCACGAGGCTTTGTTAGCAATGATAAAAGCCCAGAGTGAAAAGCATGGAATCCTGGCAGGCCCACGCTTTGTGAAAGTTCCTGGCCACAGGCGAAAGCTCCATTCTTTTTATTGCTTGTTTTAGGCAAATTATTATGATAAGTGCAATGAATAGTTATGGTTGGAGTAGGTAGCTGAGAAGAGTATGTTTAAATTAGAAACAGATGACTAAGGGCAAATAAGTACACATATTTCACACACTTCCCGCAGTGAGGTGGAACAGACCATACATATGAGTTTAGAGAAATCAAAATAATTTCTAGAAATGAATCAAAGCTCAATATTTGAATAGAATCACATGAAGGGTGCTGCTTAGGGATCAAGAATGGTTCCCTTCATTGATTCTTGGTTCCTTCAGAAGTGAGTAGCTGCTTTTCTGCTTCCTACAGGTTGCCCCTGCCAGTGGAGTCTTCCTGGCATCCCCCTTGGACTGGCTTTTGGACCCTTTACCTGCTTATTATCAACTCTAGGAAAGAGGACTGGCAGACAGGGCTGGGAGGAAGGGCAGGGAGCGCAAACCCCAGTTAGATTTTGTTTCTCATATTCAGTTATGGCAAAAGGTTTATGGTAAAGGAGACTGATGCTTAAAACCATAAAATGTGGTTTGGGGGCTATCCATAGGTTTAATATATCCATGCTGCTCTTCTTTCTCTCCCCCCTTACCATATACAACCAGGAATTCACTGCATAGCAATTCTCTTATGCCCAGGAAGGTCTGTGTGAGGGTGTGTGGGGAGGCGGGAGAGGACTGCTTTCCTCAGGCTTTCTTGATATGAACCCCTCTCTTTAAGGGGACAGTGTTCTCTGGACTGGGCCGAGTTATTATCAGAGGACCAGAAGCTTTCCTCTTTCATAATTGCGATGGAAACAGCTTTCGGGGAGAACAGGTTGCTGTTTGGAAAGTTGTTGTTATTGAATCCAGTTGCAAATGGTAGCTGTTTTAGGAGGTGAAAACACTGTTTCTCACGTTGGCCTGGTGCTAAACTTTGGCTCCAGAGTTATGAGTTATGACTTTTCCCCTGACCAGAGTTGTTTATCTATTCTGATTCTGTCTATGGGAACTACTTTTAAAAGTGTTTTCATTGAAATATGTCATCCTGTCTAGCAGTATCAATAGGTACATCCCAGTGACTTGGGGTTTGTGGGTAGATCGGTCATTGAGTCACAATTCTGTAGATTGTCTTTACCATGATACTGTGAATGACAATGATAAAGGTGATGAAGATAATGAAATCTACAGCCCAAACTAACCTTTCCTTAAAGTCTCACATTTCAATGGAAGCTATTGAGCCTGAAGGAAGCAGAGTATTATTGGGCTCAGATAAACTGACTTGGCCACTTGCCCTCTCTCTGACGTTGGGCAAGTTATTTGACCTTGCTAAGTCTCAGGTTCCTGACCTGCAAAATGGAAATTATAATAGTGGAGATACTTAGAGTGGACATTTGTCATTCTTTTTTATTGTGCAGCATGTAGATTCTACTTCCTATGTTTAAGGAATGCATTCACAAGAAGTACAATGCCAGCTACTTGCTCTTCCAGCCTTCCTTGCAACTAAGGTGCAGGCACCTGTCTCAGAATTGCTGGTCAAAGAGGATTTCTCACAGGGGGTAGGAACAGAAGGACCAAGTTGCCGAGGAACAGTGACAGCAGGGATGGCAGTCCCTGCGGTAGCATTTGGTGTCCACGATGAAGAGGGTCAGCACAGGCTGTGTTAGCCACTTCCCAGAGCAGCACTCCAAGTCCTCATGTGTCAGTGGTCTTGATCTGGCATCAAGAAGAGTTCAGAAATCTGGAGAACTGGCTGTGCGTAAATTAAATAAGAGTACAGAGACAAAACATAATTTTGAAAGGCATTATAGGGAGTCAGAGAAGACTTAGCTAAAGGAACTAAGTTCTCCTTGTCTCAGGACCCCTTGCTATTTATTAACACAATTTGTCCTAACACAAGGTGGAGATATACACATCCAAGGATAGAGTTAGGTACAGAATCCATTTTCAGATGGGAAGAATATGCCTATGGCTGTTCAGGTGTTTGGCCAGTAGGAGGCAATAACATGTAGATTAAGATGCCCTGAGCTGTCTGGCAGTAAGCAAGCATTTAATGCAGTGGTTCTCAACCTGTGGGTCGTGACCCCTTTGGCGGTCGAACGACCCTTTCACAGGGGTCGCCTAAGACCATCCTGCATGTCAGATATTTACATTATGGTTCATAACAGTAGCAACATTACAGTTATGAAGTAGCAACAAAAATAATTTTATGGTTGGGTCACAACATGAGGAACTGTATTTAAAGGGCCAGAAGGTTGAGAACCACTGATTTAATGCATCCTTTTGAGGTTTGGGGAAATGCCCTCAGTCATTCCCAACAGGTGACAACATATGTGACTCAGCCCTTGTTGAGTCCCCAACTTCCATCAACTTTTTGATGAAACTCTTGCAATTATGACATGCTGGAACTGGCTTCTGGCACTGATGGAGTTAATACCTCAGAGACGTTACTATTAAATGAGATAATACAAGGGAAGTGCTTGGCACAGGTCATGACATATTGTAGGGGCTGAATGAATACTATGTTAATATTAGAAGTAGTAATAGGAAAGTGACCACGTTAGATGTGGTGACATTTGTGGGGAGAGATTTTGAAGGTTAATTGCTGGAAAGGATCCACAAATGCAATCTTGATTTTCATAGAATTAATTCAAAGAGACTGGACTTAGTACGAGTTTCTCATTTACAGATAAGGAAGGCTCAGGGACATTATGCGAATTACACAGTGCCACCAGCTAGGGAGTGGCAGAGGTGAGCTAAAACTCCAGTTTGATAACTTCTGAGCCTTTTATTCTTTATCCGAAACACTGCTTCATGTTATTTCAATTTAGGAATTTAACAAACATATGTGTCTGATGTGGGTTAGGTTCTATGAGCAACTATAAAAGAACTATGGGTCGTGTCTTGGATTTTTCAATGCTGATCCTCATTGTCCTAGCTGAACCTGGTGCGGCACATAACCAGAGCAAGTAAAGACCACAGTAAAAGAGCATAGCACATGCTGGTCCTTGTGGCTCTGGAACCACAGACAGGGCAATCAAAACGGGCTAAAGTCAGGGAAGGTCTCATGGAGAAAGTGAGAATTGAAGTGAGTGGTAGGGGTGACTTTTACCCTCTGGATGAGGTGGGGTTATTTTTATAAAAAGTGTTAAGGTAGAGCCAAAGCAAGGCATTTATTTGTGGGTTTATTTATTTGTTTTTGACAGAGCATCAGGGTAGACCTTTTAAAAATACCATGGAAATTATAGGATATGAATTATGATGCCTAAATAAAACAAAGTTTTAAAATCTCTTCTGTAAGCACTTACAGGGCTGTTCTGTTGATTGTTTGTCTTAACGATCTTTGCAAATTTAAGCCATATTCATAATAAGTTGAAAACATTAATGAAAATATCTTTATGGCATTTTAATAATGTTTGGTGGTTTTTTAAAGAACATTTATATGCATGACAATAATCTCTATGACAACAATAAAACATAGGTAAGCTACACAGTGTTTAAAAAATTTAAAGACAAGGAAACTGAAACTCAGGATAGTTAAATGGCCTGCCCACATTATAAAGTAAGTTGGTATATTTAACAAAACTAAGTCCAGATGTCTGAACTTCTAATCTAAAATTTTACCTGCTAAGAAAATTTAAAAAAAAATTCATGTGTCAAAAAAAATTTGGAAAAAATTATATATTGTGAAAATAGCCTCTATTTTGGTTTGATTGGATAAATTCCTATTCCTATCTCAAAGCTGATTTATCCCTGAGCATAAAGGAATTTTGCCAGTCTGGGTTGTCTACAATGATGGTTATGGAATAAATCCACTGGGTTACTGAGTGCTCGCCCACTGGTAACTCCAGGCTGGGGAGATGTCATGGGCTGAATCTTATGGGTAATGGAGAGGCTCACTGAACCTGACATTTCCTCCTGGAGTATGTTGATGTAGGTGGTAAGGTTTCTTGTTTAAGCCAAAACAATTCCACATCTAGAATTCTCCTCAAGGGAGAACACTGACAATTCTAATCTGTCAAAAGGTGAAGAACGTTGTTTTCTGCTTGCTAGCCAAAGAAGATAATTTGAAGAGGAATCTGAAACTTGGAATTTCCAATCTATACGTAGAAAGTGCCAAGAATCATGTCTCTAGTTTTTTGTGTGTTTTTTTTGTCTTAAAAAATTATATCCTTTTCTTCATCCATTCCTTCCTCCCTCCCTCCTTTCCTTTCTCCCTTCCTTTGTTCCTTTCCCCGCCGTAATATGATTTTCTCTTTCAGTAATAAGATTCTCCTTAACTGGAAGCTATAACCGGTGATGGAATAGTTTGCCAATCCCATTCTCATTTTACTTGCCTTCAGCAGCGTTTAACACTGTAGACCACCTCTACCCTGGCCTTCTTGAAACCCTCTTTTCTTCTGGCTTCCACTCTCTACTGGCTCCCAATAAATTTTCTCTTTGTTCTTCCTCAATTCCCGTTAGGTCCATGCTCCTCTGCATGGCTATTAAGTGTTAGACTTCCGAAAGGCTCAGTCCTGGGAAGTTCTCTTCTTGCTCCATGGTTTTTTCTCAAACTCCATGACCAAGTTTGAATCCCCTCTACATAGCGCTAACTTGAAAATTTATCTCTCTAGTTCAGGTCTTTCCTTCAAATACCAGGGCATGTAATATCCTTGTATCTCCCCCTTGGTGGTCTCAAAAACACCTCAAATTCTACATGAATATGATCAATTAAGACCAATTAATGATGTTCCCCACCAATTCTGACTGTTCCCTGCTGTTCCCAAATCTCAGTGAAATCGTGGCATCTGCAGTTGCAGTGGCCTGGGCACACCCTGTACCCAGTCTATCAGCAACGGTGACACTCTCCACCTCAATCCACTTCTCTCCACATCTGCTGCCACCCTGGTCCTGGCTTACGTTGCCTTTCACCTGGATAATACCAGAGGCCTCCTACCAGCTCTGCCTACATCCTTTCAGCTTTCTTAAATCATTCGCCGAAACCGGTTTGGCTCAGTGGATAGAGCGTCGGCCTGCGGACTGAAAGGTCCCAGGTTCGATTCCGGTCAAGGGCATGTACCTGGGTTGCGGGCATATCCCCAGTAGGAGATGTGCAGGAGGCAGCTGATCAATGTTTCTCTCTCATCGATGTTTCTAACTCTCTATCTCTCTCCCTCTCTGTAAAAAAAAAATCAATAAAATATATTAAAAAAAAATCATTAAAGGTCAACAGTGAAATTCAAGTTGTGACCATATCAACGTAAAGAGCCTTCAATATATTAAAGTCCAGGCACCTAATAGGCATATAGGAAAACTTGTGGACTGTTGTATTTTCCTTGTAATGTGGGATGGCCAGTTATATAATAGGCAAGCTTATCAGGCTCTCATTACCTTTACCCTCAGTCTCCATCTTTTCCTTCTTCAACTTCAAAACAAAGGCCAGAGAAATTATGTTTTCGCAACAATATCAGAAATAAAATAAGCTGAGAACAGATTGAAGTAATCAAAGATATACAGTTTTTAAAAAATATTTTTATTTATTTCAGAGAGGAAGGGAGAGGGAGAGAGCGAAACGTCAATGATGAGAGAGAATCATTGATTGGCTGCCTCATGCATGCCCCCTACTGGGGACCAAGCCCGAAACCCTGGCATGTGCCCTTGACCAGAATTGAACCTGGGACCTCTCAGTCCTCAGGCTGACGCTCTATCCACCGAGCCAAACCAGCAAGGGCAATATAGTTTTAATCTTAGATCAAAAGATGGAAGAAAAAGGAGAAATGTAATAATATTAGTTTTTATCTATACTTACATACAAATACAGATAAACACATATGTAACTATAGGTATACCTATGCACACCAAGAACACACACACACACACACACCCTGTACCAAATGCCTAATTCAGGCCTGGTATATAATAAATATTTTGTGAATGAGTGAATGAATGAATGAATGAAACAAAGCCAGATTCTTACCAGGTTTGGTTGGATAAAATATTAGCTGTTTAACTCATTTGTAAGTCACCAGAAAATGACATCAAAACAAAAAAAATTACTACAATTAAGATGCATTCTTTGTGTGTTGCTCCTACCCCCTCCTTAGGCCTTTACCACTGTATTGTCTGTGTTCATGGGTTTGAGCCCCAAGTATGGGAGACAACTGATCAATTTCTCTCTCTCACATCAGTGTTTCTCTTTCTCTCTCTCCCTTCCTCTCTCTAAAAATCAATTTTTAAAAATTTGCATCTTTTGAACTCTTAAGCATCACTTTGTATGAGTACATTCTCCATTTGCGTGACCTGTGGCTTAGCAAAACATTTATCTGATTTCCAGTGTTCTTGTCTGAAATGTGTTTATCTGGCAGAGTTGTAAGCAAATGGGAGAAGGAGGGAGGGTTTGCCATGTTGAATTAGGTGATCTGAGGCCCCTCCAGTTCTTGCATAATCCTGCCTCTTGTCCCTTCATGGGCAAGAGCCCAGGCCTTGGAATTCAACAGACCTGGATTCGATACTGGCTCTATTTCTAGCAGTGTGAGCATGGGCCAGTTACTAAAATTCAGTTCCTCAGAGGTAAAATAAGGATAATATACCTATACTAAAATGAGTTGACATATAAAACACACAAAAAAGACATCCAACACACAAAGTTGACATCCAACCCACGAAGAAGGCACAGAGAACCTGTTCTATAAATATTCATTTTCTCCTTCCCCTTTCCAGAAAAGTCTTAACACTATCAAGTTTGCAATTATGAATACTAAATAAATTAGGACAATTTCCAAGAGCATTAAAATGCCAACAAAATCTGTATCATTTGACTGTGTAGACAAAGTATAAATGGCAAACTGATTACTAAACATATGTCCAAAGGAGGAAAGTTATATAAGGGTTAACTCTTTCCTTTATTTGTTTTAAATTAGTACTTAAAATTCTAAAGAGACATAGTCATCTCTTCAAAACAGGAAAATGCACTCTAAATAATATATATATCACCACATTATTAACAAGCTTAATTTGGCAAATGGAATCTGTGGGCTAGTTGATGAGTGCCCTCACCCACAAAATTATATAAGGGAACCTAACAGTGTATGCCTGTTGCTAGGCTCAAAATAAAACTGACACTCAATAACAATATTAGACTGTCTATTTTATCTCCACTGATGTTTTCATGTTTGTTTGTTGTTGATTTTGTGTGTGTGTGTGTGTGTGTGTGTGCTTGTATGTCAAATTGGTAAATATTTTATATGCCTTTTTTGGTCTAAAATCAGTATGAGCTGTGTAATGTTCATATTGGAAAAGTAAGTATTGGATATAGAGTGAAAAATAACTAAAAAGCATAGAAAGCTATTATCTGTCTGCCTGATTTAAAAGAGGGTTTGAAAATGGAGGTAATTTGCTTGTAGGTCTTTGAACCCTTTTAATTGTTTTTATGACTGTTGACTATTTCACTCAAGAATCTCAAATGTTAATCAGAAACGTTTTTGTTGTCTTCTCATCTCATCAATCAGAGCATGCAACCAGAAGTTTGGTTTTGCTAGCTGGTGCAATAGCTTATTGTTGGTTATATTAAGACTCATTTAAACCAACTAAATGGGAGTAAATGTTCCTTAAAGACAAATTAAGTTTTCAGCAAATAATTCAATTCAGCAAGTAGATACTGAATGCCTACTTTGTGCGGTTTGCATCTGGCTGGATGTCTCCCTGTTTTTGCTTCACCACTTCTTTGTCACTTCCTTTTGTTCCACCTTGCTTTTTTTTATGTTGCATGCTCTCTGCTGGGAAACAGGTTGGGACTTATATTGTCAATGGACACCTGAACCTGTGACTGCTCAATGCTGGAAGTCCAGCTCCCTTCCACATGCAATATTCAGTGTCTCTCATGTCTCATGCCTTCTATACGCCTTCTTCCAAACTAGATGGGAGAGAGATGTCGGAAATGGATGTGAGTGGGTTTTAGGGCCCTGACCAGGGCACACGGACAGTGTGTACATGCCACTCCGCTCTTCAGTGGGTAGAATTTTCCCTGCTGGTGAGCACAACTGTAGTGGTGAGTGCCAACGAGCCAGAGGCCCCTTGCAGGCCCCTTTAGGAGAGCCGTCTGTCTGACTTTATAACAGAAAATATTCATTTCACACTAAACCACCCTCTCCTTTCCAATTTTTCCATTAGAGTGAATGGAAATTATATTCAGGGCCAATCATCTGAAACATTGAGAGGGAATTGAGCAACGCAGCTCTGCAAAGATGTAAATATCTCTTTCTGAGGTTGAAACCGGAGTGACCAGGCTGTAAATTTGAGCTCTGTGATGTTTGCCTCAGCCTCCAAGAAACATTTCATGAGCCTTGTGCAAATGGAAAGCTGATTAGCTTCTTTTGTCAGGAATGACTTACGTGCAGGGCGGCCTAGAAATGAGAGGCCCGATGACCTTTCAGATTCCCCCAGGAGCCATGTATTTATGAGTCCTTGGCAGGGTACTCCAGGTTCTCCCCAACTGTCTCCAAACGGTCTGCCCGAGTTCATAAACCTGATCCCCTCATGTAAAATTTCCATTTCTGTCTATTTGACATTTTAATAATCGCCTGTTCACCAACCCCTTACTCTTCCATAGAACTGATTCAACAATCACTTCCTGAGTGCCTGCTTACTCTGTGCCAGGCCCTGTTCCAGGTGCTGGGAATCCAGTAGTAAACAAAACAAACAGAATTTCCTGTTTCACGGAGTTTACATTCTAGTGGAAGAAACAAAGAGCAAGATAAGTAATGAAAATATAAAATAGGTTAGATAGTGATAAGTACTGAAGAGAAAATCTAAAGCAGGGAAAGATAATGAAACTTTAGAGGGTGGCAGGGTTGAAATTTTAGATAAGGTAGCCAGGGAAGGCTGCACTGAGAAGGTGATATTTGAGTTAAAGACCTGACAAAAAAAGTGAGGGGGTGAGCCACTTGCATATCTAAGGGAAGCATTCTAAGCAAAGGGAACAGCATGTGCAAAGTCCCTGAGGTAGAAGCATGTAGTTTGCCTCTGTGCCTTTGTCCTCCACATATTCTTTTCCTGTCATGTCCATTTCTCTTCCAAATTATATTTCCTTCAAGACTTCTCTCTCTCTCTACTTCTTTCAGAGTCCTTCCCATTCAGTATTTGATCTTTTCCAGATTCTTGAAGCAATTTTTGCATTGTGCCAATTCTGTAACATGTAGGATAGGCTGCCTTCTAAGTTTAATTGAGTGTTCTTATGTATGTATATGTGTATATGTATGTCTAACCAGGCAAAGCGTAAGTCCATGAAGGGTTAGAGCCATGTTTCCTTAAGAGGACCACAGAGAGCATGAGCTCAACATGTTTCTTAATACCATTGCTGCTTTCAAACTATAAGGATATAGAGTGTCACTACATTTAGAATTATGGTTGGGCTACATTTTAATAATTAACCTCTTTTAGAGTTTCCATCAATGTGTCCAAAGATCTTAGATCATTTCCTTGGGAATCTTTCCTTCATTATGATCTAGAAAACTTTAAACAATGATTGGAAGTTAAAATCTGGAGAATTTCACCCTAGAAACAATCTTGAGCTAGCTATTACTTTTCAAACAGATATTTTCCAAAGATTGGGGAAGCTTTTTAATATGGAAAGTTTTACTATAGGAGTATGCCATTAGGGTTTGTTTTTGTAATATAAGTGCCATTTTACTCTTCCCTGAGGTTATATATATATTTGTATACACACACACACACACACACACACACACACACACACACACATTTGTTGCCTTCTGGGGGGTCCCTCAGCCCTCTCGCAGACTGGGAGCCCTTGGGGGATGTCCTACTGATGGCTTAGGCCTGCTCCCCGCAGGGAAGCAGGGAGCAGGCCTAAGCCATCAGTCAGACATCCTTAGCTCTGCCATGGAGGCGAGAGAGGCTCCTGCCACTGCTGCTGTGCTCACCAGCTGTGTGTTCGGCTCAGGGCTTCTGGCTGAGCAGCGCTCCACCTGTGGGATCACACTGACCACCAGGGGGCAACTCCTATGTTGAGCATCTGCCCCCTGGTGGTCAGTGCTCGTCATAGCGACCAGTCATTCTGCCGTTTGGTCGATTTGTATATTAGCCTTTTATTATATAGGATATATGACATATACACATACATGCACACATATTGCTTTATATATACATATATATATATTATATGTGTGTTTATATTATGTGTTATGACATCATGAATATAATGACACTTTATTTTGGAATTTATAAATATTGGTATATAAAAATCAGTGATAAACAGATTGAACTCAAGTAACCATCCAGCAAGCGTTGTTAGATGCACCATTAAACTATGCAAGCCACTATAATGAAACTTTAGATATGTTTTTTGTAGTTTTATTTCTTTCAGTTTTTAGACACAGATGTTTGATGGTTGAATTCTTAAGTCTGAGGTTTTCATGCCTTCAGATCAGTTTCAGGCTTTTTCTTTCACCCCAGCCACTGCTCCCACTTTTCCTCCATGTGGCCTTTGTGAGTGGTTATCCTCAAGGTGGCACCTCCCATCCACACAGCTGCAAGCCAAGGCTCCTTTCAAGAGCCACGAGGAAAATTTTGGAACTTTCAAAAGTGTGTCATAGCACCAAAACATCTTTGAATTGTTAAAGACATTTTTCACTAAATGATTTCCTGGAACTAGATGCCCAGTTGAAGATATCTCCAAGTGTAATGTCAGGAAATGATGCATATCTAGTTCAGCCCTGTGCTTAGGATTGCTGCACTGTTCATACGTTGGATTCCTGAAACATTATCTCACACCAAATACTGTGACTTTATTGTTACTTCAGTTCCCTCTCTGGTTATTTTTGAACTTTGTCTCTTGCCTTTCCTGGAGTGAGGGACTCACCTGGCCCCTATTCATTTCATCCCATTTTTTAATATTTATTTGCATATATGATGTGCACTAGGACTATAGCAAAGACAACATGACAGTTTCTGCTCTCAAATATTCATAGGCACACTGGCCGAGTGGCTCAGTTGGTTGGAGCATCGTTCCATGCGCCAAAAGTTTGCGGGTTTGAATCCCGGTCAGGTCACATACCTAGTTGCAGGTTCAAGCTCCGGTCAGGGCACTTAAGGGGGGCAATCAGTAGATATTTCTCACACCAACCACTCTCAATCTCTCTTCCTCTCTCTCCCCTCCCTCCCTCTCTCTCAAACTATCAATAAAGACATATCCTCGGGTGAGGATTGCAAAGAAAGACAAAAGGATGCCTTAAGCTTATGTAGGAGGGACCCAAGGAAGACTTCCCTAAAGGAAGCAGTGGTTTAGCCAAAACTTAAAGTAAGTAGGAATTTTCCAAGTGAGAGAAGGATTGGATGATAGGGAATTCCAGTTAAGGAAGTACAGGCTGGCTTCATCAAAGAGTAGTAAGCTGTTTTGGAATGGCTGTGGCGTAGTGTACTAGGAAAGAATGGTAGAAGTTGAAGCAGGATGAGTAAGTGAAAACTTCTTTGTGAATGGCAAAGTATGCTTAGATTTTATCTTATAGGAAAGAGAAAAAAGGAAGAATGTTAAGGAAGATACTGACAAAAAAGTTTATTTCCATATGAAAGAGGATTATTTTAGGATGGACTATCAGGAAAGAGTGAGATTTCAGGCCAGGAGAGCAGTTAATAGATGATTACTACTAGTAAGTGACAGAGCGAGATTCAAACACAGATGGCCTGGCTCCAAAGTGAGCGCTCTGAACCACTATCCGGGCTGCCTCTATTGCAGGGTTCAGCAGTGGAGGTTCGGGAGGCCATCTACTCGGGTTGGAAACCCTACTCTGACCCTTAGGAGTGGTGGGATTGTTGGCAGATCATTTAACTTCTCTTTGCCTCAGTTTTCTCATTTGTAAAATGGGAGAGTACAAATATAGTGGTACCAACCATATACTTGTGTGCGTGTGCGTGTTTGAAAATTAAGAAGATAAATATTTATTAAGTTCTAATAATAGTGTCAGATAGATAGTAAGCACGATGTAGATGTTGGCAATGGTGATGGTGATGGTTATGGAGGTGATGCTGTTGAGTGTGTTTCATAGCAGTTCCCACTGGAGTCAGCTCACCTGGAGTTGACACTTTGCATCATCAATTTCTACACATAATGGATTTCTGGAAATCGTTGGAATTGATCTGTTACTCTGGATAGGAGAGTGGAGTCATTTCTCAGATTCTCCTGAGTATGATCTTGACAATGTATTGGCAGTGAGGTTTCCAGTGAGTTTCCAGAACACTAGAGACACCCATATCCAGAAGCAAGTTAAACTTTCCCAAAGGCAACAAAAATGGTCACTTGATGATTCTTTGTTGTAAGGTTCTCAAATATTGATGTGCATCAGAACCAGCTGGGGGATTTGTTAAACCAGATTGCTGGGTCCCACTTCCAGAATTTCTGATTCAATAGCTCTGAGGTGAGGTCCACAAATTTGCTTTTCTGACAAGTTCCAGGGTGATGCTGCTGCTGCTGGTCAGGGTCCAGACTTGGAGAACCACTGCCCTGGTAGGTGCTCTGCTGCCTTGCATTGGAGACAGTGAGGCAGACGGCCTTCCTGGTTTCCTGCTGCCCCCCAGAACCTCCTGCTGAGCCACTCTGAGTTCCCTCACTGTGTCAGATGCTCTGGCTCTGCGCTCCCAGGCTGTGTACACTGTTTCGATCTTTTCTTCATGTGTATAGCTGAGAGATTGGACCAAATCCCCGGACCTACCAAATCAGAATTCAGAATTTCTGTGGTTGGGGACTAGGAACTTGCATTTTAACAAATGCTCAGGGACTTCTTATCCTTATTAGAGTCTGTGCTTTGAGGGATTTGAATGTTGATCTAGTCTAGTGTGCTTTTAACCACATCACATCCCATTTCCAGGCTGATATGGAGGCACCATCACACTCCACCTTGGACAGAGGAAGTGTGGGTGGAACAGTCCAGCAGGAGAGGGGAGGACATTGGAAGCCAATCTGCATGATTCTGCCACTCATGTCTCTATTGCCCTCACTGGAACCACTTGCTGGTGAAGTGCCCTATGGCTCTTTGATTTTTGAGGAAAACAGGTAACTCTTCCTTTTTTTAAAAAAAATTAACTTTATTGGAGTAACATTGGTCAACATGATCGTATAAGTTTCAGGTGTGGGTTTCTATGTTACAAGATCTGTATATTGCAGCTGTGCCCACCACCCAAAGTCAAATCTTTTCCACTCTTTCTGATATTTTTTATTTGTGATTTTGATTTTCCATTCCCTAGTTCACCAAAGGGTCACAAGCCAAAGTTTGTCAGTATCACTAGTTAATCTGGGTAATGAATGCGGAACGGACTATTTTGGCAGCTCAATGATTGTGATAACAGCTCAGCCTGAGAATGGCGGGTTTGAGTGTCAATCTGTAACTCGAATTTCCAGGATCTGGTTCCTGCCAGTTGGCATGCTTGCTGTCTGCACCTGTCTGCAATGCTGAGCTACAGGGTTAGTCCCTGGAATGAAGTCCTGACGAAAATGACTGGGCAATTCTTAGGATGAGATAGGAGAAACTTAAGCCTCTGTGAGCAGCCTACGTACCACTAAACACTTAATATTTGAGGTGGGGCCAGTAGGCATGTTACCTAACCATCCTCCAAAGGGACAAAATGTACGTGTCAGTGGCAGGAAAAGAAACTCAATCTGTACTACCGTAGTTAGTTATTAATAATTTAGGTGTTGCCTTATCATATTACATACTTCTGCTTACATCCTGTGACCTACATAAGGAAATCCTTAAGTGCTAGATTCTTGGATTAAGTAATCTTTTCTTTAAAAAAAACACAAGAGCTCATACAAGATACAAATAATGTATTATAGAATTGTACACTTGAAACCTGTATAATTTTATTAACTGATGTTACTCCAATAAATTCAATAACATTTTTTAAAGTAATGAGAAAAACATAAAAGCTCAAATTTAATCCCAACTCATATACTTTTTTCACTAAGATCTATTAGAATATTTCTTCTTGGAGACTTTCAAACATTTTAGAATAACAGACATCAACATTAATCTTAGTAACATCCCAGTGATTGGTGACAGACCAAGAGTATTGTCTCGGTTTAGTATGACAGATTCTTGCTGAGTTCCTACTGGATCAGGGCACAGCCCTGGGTGCTGTGGATGTTTCAAAAAAATGCTCTTGCCTTTTAACTACTTAATAAGGAAATTAAACAATTATGTATTTATAACGTAAATTAAATATTTAAAATATCATCAGCAATACAAAATGCGATGGAGGCTGAGCAGAGGAAGATTTTCATGTGGTGGTGGGGATTGGGAAGGGAGTGAGGAGGAGGAGGATAGAATTTGACAGGTGTGGCTGAGGGAAGGGCCATCTGTGCTGGAGTCGGGGAAGGCAAATGCTTTGACTCCCTACAATGTCACTGCAGGACAACTACGATGAGGTTGGTCTGGAAACACTTTTTATTCCCATTCAGAGCCTGTCTCCTGACTCCCACACATGTCCTGTCTCAGAGGAAACTGCCAGTCCTCAGAACTCACTGTGAAATGCTGGAGAGGCTGCCACAAAGGCTAAGCTTCATTCTCTTGTGCTGTCCTCAAACCATTTCAAAATTGGAGTTTGGGGAGGAATGGACTTGTCAATTGGTAGCTTATAGAAACCAGCCTTGGCTCTTTCAACCACTAGTACTGCACATCTGCTGGGGTTAAAATAAACCTAGAGTAGCTGGGCTTCTGCCATCTCGTGAAGTCAGGTGAGGTGGTGGGTGTGGCTGGGAAAGTTTACTAAGGGCGAGAAAGCCATTGGCCACTCAGTGTGAAGGTAACTAGTGAAGGGAAGTGAAGGTCAGGGTCATCAGGGGTGAAACTGAAATGTCATTAAAATGACTTTGGTTGCTCTCTAGATGTGAGTAAGCATTCATAAGTGACAAACATCTTTGCATGCCAAGTAAAGGTTAGGAGAAGGCTTGCCTCCCTGTATGTGAGTGAGGACACTACAGAAGTAACTCAGGGAATTCTGTTTCCATAAAAACGGGCATCAAGATTGTTTTTGTCCATTACCTAAGTAGGTGCAAGGCAGTGTGCATGAAAAATGACTCACAGGGCAAGAGTAAATCCCCTCTAAGCTTGCTCTTTTCATCCAATTCATCAAGAAAGATGCTGGACGGGGCATTTCTGCCTTTGAGCAACTTCCCACGGGAGCTAGCAGGTGAAAAAGCACCAGATTGTTGGACAGCATGTCAAGAAAGGTGGTTAAACTTTTACTCTGGGGTTGAGATGGGAGCAGGAGATACCTACATATTCTACAGAAGAGAACTCAGGTGTCATCTGGAAGGAGAGAAGTTAAGGGTCATGTTTTTTGACCTCAGATCATGGATGTTTCTCTTATATCTGTATTGGCCTCTGTTTTTTAAAACAAACAAGGCTAGCCCTGTCAGCGTGGCTCAGTTGGTTGAGTATCCACCTATGAATCAGGAGGTCATCGTTCGATTTCCAGTCAGGGCACATGCCCTGGTTTTGGGCTCAATCCCCAGTGAGGGGCGTGCAGGAGGCAGCTGATCAATGATTCTCTCTCATCATTGATGTTTCTATCTCTCCCTTTCCCTTGTCTCTGAATTCAATAGAAATATATTTAAAAAATAACACAAACAAGGGTAAAAATGTCTAATAATTAGTCTAATCTTAGCTATCAAAAGGTACTTAAGTATCCTCCATGGAATGACTAAGAAACAAGGAGAGGCACCAGAGACCCATATCTTCCAATTAGCTCCTCCTATACTTCACATTACAGCTAAACCATATTCTTTAAGCTTTTCCCCCCATTTTCTTTGCAAATATCTATTGTCTGCCTTCTCTTTTTTATTACCTTTATTGATTTATGTTTACTAATATTATTAGCGACTTTAGAAATAATTTGGTATCAAACTAAGATGCTGGGTTTTAAAATTAAATTAAAATTTTTTTTACTTAAAAATAAGCTTTTAATTTCCAAAGATCGGTAATTTTATGCAAAGGTTCTTGACAAAAATATGTAATTCTCTCTGGTATTTTTCAGTTGTGATTTAGATTTCCACTCCACAGTTCACTCATTTAAAGGATCACAAACCAAAGTTTGTCAACATCACTAGTTAATCTGGATAATGGATGCAAGACTATTTTGACAGCGGAGTGACTCAGATGACTGTGTAACTCCAAAAAGCACTTCAGTCAGTGGGCAGGAGAAAGCTGATATGGCTAATTTCGTGAAGTGAAAATGTTAAATTCTTTTTTACCACTAAAGTTTTCTTTCATTAACTAACACTTTCCCTTCTAGCAATTCTCTCTGTATATCTTCAAAATCCTAATATCTGGGTTCTGCCATTTCTTCCAGGGAAATAACTATATCGCTCTCTTTTTCTTAAGCCAAATCAGATGCCATCAATTACCTTTATTTACCCAAATTTAACCTGCATGTGAAATTTAACCCCACCAGCTGCTCAGACAACGTTGTGACATTTATTATCTTGCTCAAAGGTGAGCAGAGAAGCAGCTTTGCTGTTGCCCCTGTGATTTTCGGGATTATCTCTAGTGGACAACTGACTTAGGCCCTAATTCTCTTTTAGGTGGTTGTGTTTGTCTAGACAGGACCAGGCAGAGATAGCGTCATTCCCATCGCGCTTGACTTGACTTGGCCTTGACGATATCACAGATAGGGTTGGACCCTTTCATGGTAGAGTACATCAATTTAACCATTATTTCCAGATTTTATCTTTTTGTTTGAATAGGTTAGGTCCAAAGATAACATTTTATAGACTTGTGCCTCTTCTAAACAAATGTTTCTGTCATCTGGACCTATTCTGATGTCATTCCCACAGATAATGGATTTTACTGAGTCATCCTTGGTCTGGTCTGTCTTTCCTTGATCCTCACTGGGGTATGTGTGATAGGGCTGGGGCCGTCAGTGGAATCCCCGATTCTCGGCCGCTGATTTTTATCTGTGCAGAGTGACCCAGAATAGATGGGCATGAAGCTGTTTACAGAGCCTCTGCACCACCATGCGGGCAACACAGGCTTCGACTCTATTGGGATGGTTACTGCACAGGGCAAGGGGTGTATGTTGGCATTAGTTTGATCCTTATTACCTGGTTAGCTTCAGTTGGATCTGAGTAGGTCGAAATCTCCAAAGTAACATCCGTGGAAGTAAATAGCTTGTTGATAAAGTAGTTTTGCCTGGTCCTTCCCACCCGATCTCTGAAGAAAACCCAGGGGTACAGGCCAGGTGAGGCCATGCTGCCCGGGCTCCTGGTGAAAGGCTGCCAGCTCTTCATTCTTGAGATTGAGTCTGCTCCCCACTTCTTCTTTGGCAGCAGAGAATAACTCCCTTGGGTCAAGAGAGCCGGAGCAGCTTGGAAAGTCAAATTCTAATATATTTAGAGCTAGAAGAGCCAATTTAGACAATTTAAGCAAAAGATTATTATCTTTGAGTATAGACTATCTGTCCAAGAAGACTCAAATTCTGTGTGTGGTTATGCTATTTTGTTTTGGCTGGCTGACTTATAGGTGCTGTTTTTTGCCTCTCTCCAAAGTACAAATATTGACACATATGAATTCAATGAAATGATTAGGAAGAAGGGTTGGGTGGGATATTAGCAAGCGGATTCTGAGATTCTGTAAAGAATCCCCTGCTTGGGAAGAACCTGGGCACCATTTGATGTCTTTTGATGGCGAGTGAAACATCCTGGGCAGCCAAACAGGACTCTCCACTCCTGCTCTGCGCCATGCTGCTCCTCTCATTTGAGAGTTGAGGGCTATGCCAATGCCACCTCAGCACCAAGTGTCACCCATGCGCCCACATCCTGGCAGCAGTGCATTCTGGTTCTCACAAGGACTTCTCTGTGGTGCCTCCTCTCCCGAAGCTGGGTGGGACTTACATGTGTACCCCACCCCTCAGGACCCAGAAGACATGCCGGGATGTCCTCGCCCCCATTCAGCACATCTCAGTTCTCAATAAAAACCTGAGATCAGAAGAGGGGCAGCCCTCTGCAAACCAGCAGACTACACACTTGAGACAGGAACTAAGAAAGCTGCATTCTCTCTCCAAATCTGCTCTGGATGTGGGCTCTCTGCTTTCAGAGTGCTGATTATTTGTTAAATTGTGTGGCTTATTATAAAGCAATCATTTATTCTCACTCCAACCCTCCAGCCTAACTAATTCAAGGACATTGAGTTGCAGGTTCTGAGGTTAGAGGAGGCAGCTGGACCCTCCTTGGCCTCAGCTTCCTATTTCCCCATGAAAAGGCTTCTGTTAGTCACTCTCTCAGAGCTCTCTATGGGAAAATGTTGAGATCTGTCAGGGGCTGGTCAGTCAGGTGTGGATCTGTCCTCCCCGCTCTCTGTGCATTCTGACCTGCTCTTCCAAGCACTAGAGTGCACGCCTGTGATTTTCCAAGTACTGGCCACAGCTGGAAGAGTCAGTGTGGCTAATTCTGGGGTTTGGCATGAAGAAGCTCACTGAGCTGCCTCCTCCAGCCTGCTCTTTCTCAGTCATGAAGCTGATATTTTTATCCATGTCTGCCTTATTCTTTTGCCTTATCATTTAGTTGGTTTAGAACTCAGGTAGGGGGAAACAGAAGTTACTTTGTTGTACCCCTACCACTGTGCTTAATCGGCAAAGACTGTTATTAAAACACAGTCCTACTCTCAGGAAACTCGGAGCAGTGGGGGGAGGTGGGATAGATAGGTACAGAAGCAAAATATTGTAAATTAGTGTAACGGGGGCCAGGGTAGAGTGGAATTCAGGAGCTCCAGTTCTGAACTCATTCAACCTGACCTGTGTTCCCAGATGTACCACTTACCAGATGAGTGACCCTGAGGAAGTTACTTTACTTCAATGTCTCAGTTTTCCCATCTGTAAAATGGAGATAATAATAACCATCTCACAGGGTTGTTGTAAAGTCCCAATGAGATGGTTTATGTAACCTAATTAGCACAGTGCCGAACACATAGAAAATATACGTTTGGGCCACAGTTATTAGAAGTATGCTGTATATGCTATGGAATCCCAGCTAGGCACCTGTTATCCACAAAGAGGTAAAAAATGTGGAGTGATGATAAGCAAAGCAAACCCACACAGTACCGAAATAAATATATGTTTTGGGTGTATCACACTCTAGGTTCTAATTTGCGTTCATTAGTAATAGTTTGTATTAATTGAGTGATAGTTATTGTCCAGACTGGTGTTGGGCAACAGATAGAGAGGAGGGCAATCATTGCTTACATATGGCACTAATCTATATTTGTTTATTAAAGCAACTGTTTTCCAAGTACCAGAGAGGAAAAGAGGAAGAGAGAAGAGAAGAGAAGAAAAATATATGATTCAGTTCCTTCCCCCAGTTATGGCTATGTAATATTTTATATTAGTATCATCAAATAGTGAAATTAATTTGTGGAGTCATAATATAATAATTCAAAACTGATATAAGGAAGTCACATTTCAATTAGGAAGGACAGAATACAGGTGGAAGCGGGGGGAGGGGGGGAACCTCATTTTTAAAAAAGCCAGAAAGGGAATAGAGAACTCTACAATCATTTCCTTTATTTTTCCACTTCTATGCATAATCTTACACTCTCATCATCCTATCTAATACAGAGGGAATATGCAAATTGACCATCACACCATAACAAAGATGGCTGCGCCCACAGTGGAGGCAGGGATTCCGTAACACAAGATGGCTGCGCCCACAGCAGAGGCTGAGTTCCTGTAACGAGCCTTAACGAGTAATCAGCAGGGACCTGAGGCTGCGTGATGCTGGGCTGGGGCAAGGGACCTGACGCTGCGCCCCCTGCCTGTTGGGGATTGATAGGGAACCTCAGGCCGTGCCCCCCGCCCCAGCACCAGGCTGGGGGACCTCAGGCCATGCCCCCCATCCTGGCACCAGGCTGGGGGACCTCAGGCTGCACCCACTGCCTGGCAGGGCTTGACAGGGGACCTCAAGGCATGCCTCCCACCCTGGTCTGGGCCAGGGAGCCTCAGGCTGTGCCCCCTGGCCTGGCAGGGCTTGACGGGGATTGGGCTGGCCGGGTCTGGGTCTCACACAATTTCAAGGCGCACGTGGGTGGGCCGGAACTTGACTGTGGTTCCCATGGCGTACCCCAGACTCTGACAGGAGGAAGATTTTCATATACATTTTACCAATTTTTTTTAATCTCTGACACTTCTATTATAGAGAAAGGGCAAATAGCAATATTAAAATATTTCCTCTAATTAATTCCCTTTTAATGTGCATGAATTTTGTGCACCGGGTCACTAGTAGAATTATAAAGTTCACAGATACACTTTTTCATGATCCATGTCATCTCTCGGAGAGACTCAGTCTTATGAGATGACTTTTTTCATATTCAGGTCTTGCTCTTATTTCAATGTTCTTACTTCCATGACTTGTGGGAAGAAGGAGGCCCTGCTATTAATACCAGCATCCAATCATCTGCCTATGATCCCACCTTGACCATCCTCCCTTGCTGCTCTATTCCAGCCTCCTCCTTGCTCTTTAGCCATGACCAGCACACCTGTTCCTCTGTGTGCGAGGTTCCTTCTGCCTTCCACACTTCTCATCCCTTCACTTCTTTAGGTCTCTGCCAATGTCATCTTATTGGAGAAGCTTTCCCTAGTCAGTTTATCTAAAATGGGACTCTCATCTTTCCCAGTACACGCCTTCCTTTTTCCCTTGGCGTATTATCCTCCAAAACAGTAATCACCCTCTGACATAGTATACATTTACGCCTTTACTTGCTTATTGTCTTCTCTTCTGTGTAAGGTTGGGTTCCCTAGAAGCAGAAGCTGAAAGGATTCAAATGCATATTGAGGGGATGCTCTTTAGAGAAACCCTGCAAGGGAGGGAGTGAAGCAGAATACCATGGGGGAAGCAGCCGGGCAAAGCTGTGGTTTCAGGGAAAGGCTAGCCTTGGGAAAGCATTTTCTGGTCCATAAATTGCACCTGGAGACAAAGGGCTGGCCCTTGTACCCTATCATTGGCTGTGGACGGGGGGGAAGAGGACATTGTGACTTCCTGGGTGAGTCAGTGCCCCTCAGCTGAGGATGGTTTTCCTGGGGATGGGGTCAGCTGGGAGCTAGGAGCCAATACAACACAGAAACTGGGAGAGAATGTGGTGTTGGGATAAAAGGAATTTGATATAGGAAACTGAATGACATCTTGCATGCTTCCACTACAATATAACCTCCATGAGATCTGGGACTTGGTCTTTTTTGCTTCATGCTGTATCTTTAGCACACAGAAGAGAGCCTGGTGCATAGTAGGTTTTCAGTAAATATTTATTGAATGAATGGATAAACTTATTGAACTGTCACATGCTAGGTCCAGGGATACAATAGTGAATGAGTTAATTTCCTGCCCTCATAGAGCTTTGGTCTAATATGAACACAGGTATAGGCAATTGAAACACAGTGCTGTTATAGTAAAGGCAGAGGGGGCTAAGCGCACACAACAGGGACACTTAAAATCCAGAGTTTAGGAGAGGCAGGTATTACAAACCTTGTGGTATAGTCAAGAGCTGTGTTTTCCAGGGTAATTATTCACAGCAATGGAGTGCTCATCGATAAAGTTGGGGAAACACCTGCAAGATTATAGCATTACTCCAAGTTTCCAATCCAGTGTTGTTTCACCTTAATTTGTGTCTCAAATATAAGGGAGAACAACCTGAGCCAGGACCTTTCCCATCTGTCCCCAGGGCCGGTTTCCTCACCTACAAACTGAGGGTTGAATTGTGAGTTTCCTTTGGAAAATGACCTTCCTCAAGCCTGGTAAGGGTCATGGGCACTGGACTCTGCCCATCTGTGATAGGAAGCCAGGCACTGCCAGGCAGTCTTTTAAGTGCCACCAACCAACAGTATGCCCTGGGATTGAGGAAGTCCCTGGGATATTTGGTAATTGGCTTTTTTTTTTCTTGAAAAGTATGAGCATGGTATTTAGGTTCAATGCTCAGTAGGTAGATCTGTTTTAAAAAAGAAAGCTCAGGTGCCTGGAAGAAGACAGCTATCATAGTAATACCTTGGCCTCCGTTGGTGCTCTGTAAACCCGGGCAATGGGTCTGATTTACCTGATGGATTCTACACTGAATGCACACAAGCTACCTTCCCAGGTTTTTCCAATTTGTTTTTTTGTTGTGTGTAAGGTTCCACATATTTGGGAGGATGGTGTGTGTGTGTGTGTGTGTGTGTGTGTGTGTGTGTATTGGTGTATGAGTTTTCTTATAGTTGAGGAAAAGGGGGTAGAAGTTGGCTTGGATATTGTCTCCAGTTACAACGTGACTTTCAATGTTTGAGTCATGTGCCTTAAGATGCTTTTATAATTCGCTTTGGAAAATGGGGAAAAATGGGTTTTGGTGAAATATGAAAAGTCCACTGAAATGTCACAAAATAGTTATGTAACTGTGGATTATATAATGCCTGAGGGCAGAGACTGGATAGGAGACACTGTTCAGAAATGCTGGGTAATTTGAAGACGGCAATGTTCTCGGCCATTATCGTATTTGTTGCTAACTTTTGGCAGAGCTATTTTTAGGGTTGTTAGCCTCCCCATGCTGGGCAGTGAATCTGAGCACAGGGTTGGGTCTCTGGCTCTAGATATCTCACCTCTGCCCCATTCTTGCCTGCTTTCACACCCCTGAGTGGGCACTCCTGATTGGCTGCTCTCTTACCCACCCCTTGGAACAATAGCCTGTTTAATGGGGTCCACCTGCTAATTAATTGTTCAGCTTTGTGCTTGATTTAGAGCTTTGATTGAAAGGTTATATGTCAGAAAATTAAGTGGCTTTATTTCCCAAATACTAATTTTTGAAAGATGATAGTTCCCTGAATGCCAGTTGGTTATTAGATATGTTTTACATAAGTTCATTGAATGTTGGAATATTTGTGAAAATAAAGGGTGGGTGCATATTGCCGTGGTTCATTCATCGAATGCCACCCGACCTTATGATAACATGGTGTAATGAGAGGAGTCCTGGCCCAGGAAGCAGGAGAGATTGGTTCTTGGTCCTGTTTGACTGTGACCTTTGACAAGTTGCTTGACCTCTCTTGGCCTTAGTTTCTCCATAGGAGTGGATAAACCTTAAGGATTGTTTTAACTCTGTGAAGAGTAGTTCCAGGTCAGTGTAGCTGGAAAGTTTACAAAATCAGCAAGGAAGTGTGTTTTCATTCAAATATCTTAATCTCCTTGAACTTTGGGTCAAATTTGGACTTGTGAAGAATGAAACCAAGCAGTGAAGGCTCCAGCCTATCTGACACGCTAACTTAATTTTGATCAAATGTGTTTTTAATGAAATAGATGACTATAATAATAATATGCTTGAGTGAAGGGTGTTGGCTCAGGACAAAGGGACTGCTTTTATAGCTCTCCCAGTTCTGGTACGGGAAAACTGATCTTTTCATCAGAACTGGGGCATGTCCTCCCTTGGGAAGGCCTATGCCGTGGAAGCCAATACATATATTGCCCTGGGGCTTAAAGGGAAATTCTATGCTGGAGACAATCAGAAATGTTCTCATATTGCTTTTGTTTATAAGCACACACAAGGCTTCACCAACAAATTTGGAAAGTTGTCATATTTGAATTGTGTTTTGTTTCAGGGGGAGAGGGGTATACAATATTGGAGAGGAGCAGAAAGACTTTTCTAGGAAATATTTGGGGTTTTCTTGGCATGAAGAACCCACTTTTGAGGCACAACTGTCATGAAATGTCATTTAAATTATGAGCCATATATAGAAACTCTGTCCTATTGCTGATAGGCAGGCCTGTTAAGTGATGGCCAGTTTCACTGTCTCATTATAGCTAGAGACACCCTAGGGCAGTGGTTGGCAAACTCATTAGTCAACAGAGCCAAATATCAACAGTACAACGATTGAAATTTCTTTTGAGAGCCAAATTTTTTTAAACTTAAACTATATAGGTAGGTACATTGTTATTAACTTAATTAGGGTACTCCTAAGGCTTAGGAAGAGCCACACTCAAGGGGCCAAAAAGCCGCATGTTGCTCGCGAGCCACAGTTTGCCCACCACGGCCCTAGGGCCATTCGCTGTTGCTTACACTAAGCAGAATAGAATAAACAGGAAAGTGGCAAATTGTGATCAAATAGGATTGTCAATTTTTGCTTTTTGGAGTCATTAACGGAAAGTCCTATAGGGTCTCACTGGTTAGAGCGCATTGGTTGTTTGGGTTATTTCATCTGTGCTCGATCAGAACTACCTTCACACCTTCTGTGCCCTTCTAATGTGCCAGACGCTCCAGCTGGAGGGGGCAGTGCTAGGCTGACCTGCAGGTAGGAAACGATCCCCAATCAAACAGACATTTCCAGGTGAGAGCTTAAACTAGACAAAGACATTGCATACAATTGCAGATTTTTTCCCATTGTGATAAAAAGAATTAACATTACCTTTAAATATTGCAGTAAATCGAGCCAACCTCAGGCCTAGCCCCTGTTTTTGGACATGACTACTGCGATAAGAGATGGCATAGGCAAGCCGAGGGTTAACGCACTACCAGGGAGGGAGCAATAGTCCTCTCACCTCCTGAGGAGGAAAAGACTCAGCCATGGGTTTTTACTTCCCTCCTTGACTTTTTAGATATCCCCAGAAATTTCACGTGATCCGTCCTTTGAATCAATCACCGAATGAGGGCGTTTCACTTTGAGGAAATCCTATACACTAAAAAAAGGAATTTAGCAGTTAGGAGGGTAAAATCCATACCACTAGCCAAAGTTTCACCACTTCACAAAAGGCTCTTTTAGTGAGCCATCCCCGAGCTTTAAAAAGAACAGGCTAAGTGAGGAACATAAGCCTGTTTCCTGAGTCATGACTTCAGGTAAATTGACACAAACACAGCCGAATGTTCTTTAAGCCCAGCAGGACCCAGGAGTAATCAACTAATTTATAATTATAATCCCCGGCATCAAACCTTTTACAATTTTGGATGCAAAATTGTATTTTGGTGCTCAGAAGAGGTGTGCTGTTGTGTGTGTTTTTTTCTTGTACCACCTCTGTGCCTCTAAACAGGAGGCTTTTTTATGGGTAACACCTTTTTTATTTATGAGAAAAACATTTTCAAATCTTTATTATTTTTTTTTTTAACTTTGTTTTCACCAGAAAATAAGGGGGCCGTGTGTGGTGTATTCATGGAGACCAAATTTGACTAATCGGGTTTAACTGTGGGCTGAGTGTTCTAAGGACGTGTTTGGGAACTGAACTTGCAAACAGAAGTCCAGTGTTCAGAGTCCCTGGAGAAATAATGGCAGGTCCCGCTCACTGAACGTTTTGTACTTGGGGCGAGCCGCATGCGGTAGAAGAGGGGAGCTCAGAGACCAAGTGTGTGGACAAGTAATTCTGATGTTTTGACCAACCTGACTGTTAGGTATTTTTTTTGAACAATGATATATGCAAGTTGTTATTTGAACAACTGATGAAATCATATAATAAATATATTTGTGGATGACTGCTGTTGGCAGTTAAAAAGGAATGCAGGGCTGTTTTTAAAACTGCCTTGCAGACTGCTGGACTCCTGAATGCTGGTTGCAGGCCGCTCACAACACAGCTCCCACCGAATTGAAGCTCTTTTTATCTCTGAGCTCGTGACCTCGGAGCATTTTTTTAAGTTGTTGTGTTAGAACCTTCTATTTTGAATACACGGGCAAGTGAGAACAAAAGTGGAAGTGCTTCTGGCTAAAAAGAGAGAAGGAGGGCATCAGGCATCGCTTAGAAAACCTTAAGGCATTTTTTTTTTTTAAGTACAGGAAGTTTTTATTTTTCTTTTTCATTTTTCTGCTGCACATCTATGTCACCTCCCACCTGAAGTGATCAGGAAGGAGTTTAAAGAATCAAGACGATGTTTTATAACAAACATTCTAATGTCTGGGTACTGTAGGCCCAGGAAGCAGACAGAGCCCAGCATGGTCCTTGGGTTGGGTCTTCTCTGCCCCCTGGTTGCCCCATTACTTCCTTTCTACATCTTCATTTAGTCATTAGAATGTCAATATGTAATATTTAAGTGCACTCAAAATGCCCTTCCCTTTCAGTGGGATATTCCAGTAAATAGACTGACCATATGTTCTCAGGAAATTGCCCAATTGGTGGTGAGCACTTACACGACTGTACGTACACCTGTAACCAGGGGCATCTGCTTCTCATCTCCAGCAGCCAAATCTACCTATTCAACAGACCATCTCTGTTTCTATTTCTTCATTCATATGAAACAAGCAAAGGCAGTATTTCCCTTCCTAGGGGACATTAATTGAATAATTGGTATTTCATTTTCATTCTTTTTAAAAAAATATATTTTATCGATTTTTTTACAGAGAGGAAGGGAGAGGGATAGAGAGTTAGAAACATTGATGAGAGATCGATCAGCTGCCTCCTGCACACCCCCTACTGGGGATGTGCCCGCAACCAAGGTACATGCCCTTGACCAGAATCGAACCTGGGACCCTTCAGTCCGCAGGCTGACGCTCTATCCACTGAGCCAAACCGGTTGGAGCTCATTTTCATTCTTGCTAAAAATAGGTTATAAGTGTTGTTTAGAATAGGAAACTAGTAAACAATATTTTTTGGAAATAACTAACAGAATAATTTTGAAGCAGGTACAGAGAGAAGATAAGCATAGTTGCCTAGAACTTACCTGGGTGGTGGGGTGGGTGAGAGGGAGAGGGAAGACTTTAGAAGAAATGTAGTCACCGTAGCGGTCTTACTTAAACAAAGGGCTCTCAGCACTAACAGGTGAGGAAGGAGGGGTTTGGGGTTAAGTAGGGAGGGAAAGGGACAGAGAAAAAGAGAGAGAGAGGGAGACTCCACCTATCTTCAAAGAGGCAGATACCAACTTGTCCTGTTCACCAAGGCAGTCTTGTTTATCTATCTATCTATATATAAAGCCTAATATGCAAATTGTCCCTACCGAAGTTCGACCAGGAGACAGATCACTTGCTATGATCACTTGCGCTGACCACCAGGGGGTGGTGTGGAATGAAGAAAGGCCCTGGCCAGCAGCCAGCAACCAGGGAAGGGAGGCCCTGGCCAGCAGCTGGAAGGCCCCCATTGGCAGCCAGGCCTAGGTACACTACTCGTGCATGCACCAGGCCTCTAGTATAGAATAAACACAAATAATGTTTATGTAAAGAAATTTTCTAAGGAGTTTCTTTTTCAGGTTAAATGTCTTAGTTGGATAGTTTCTAAACCCAAGCACAAAGTAATTACAAACTCAACAGTTTATGCCTGTTGTCTGTCATAATTATTGACACACGCTTCCACTCTCAAAACTGTCCCATTTTATGTAATAAATTATGTGGTCACATTAGTGTTAATCAGGATCAGCCTTTGAGTTGGGACCTTTACTGAATTAAATGTTGGCTCATAGAATCCCATCTTTGCTGTTAAAGATTTTGCAATCTAAAACAGGAAATCCTAGAGCTAGTGTTCAGTTGGAGGGAGAGCGAGTACTTCTGTCTGTGTCAAGGCCATGTACAGTGGGTGACCTCAAGTTCTCATTTCTGACTTCCTTTCCTGGTAACCCCTGGCCGGGATCTCTAAGAGTTTCCACCTTCCTTTGTATAAGGGTTAGGAACAGAATAGGGGACAACCTTTATATGACGTATATGATATTTATATACATAAATATCTTTCACAGGAGCAAGGCAAAGAAACCTTACTTTTATTTTCCTGCTAAGCTTATACAATGAGGCTGCCAGAGGTTTCGATGTCAGGATATTAGTAAAAACTCTGAGAGAGATCTCTGACCATTGTGATTAGAACCGAGAATCTAGTATCATTAGAAAATTCAGGAGGAGGTTGTCATCTTTCTAAGGCTGTTGCAAGGAGGATGGGACACACTTGTAAATACTGATGCTGCCACCCAACCACAGCCTTGAAATAGAATTCTTTCCTTGGGCTGCTTGGCAATCCTCAGAGGACGTCTGTTCTCTCGGAGGCTCCCCCACAGAAGAGAGCATGATGACAATTGCAGTTCAACAATTCACCCAGTAGGGAGAAGCCACTACTAGCTCCATACTGGTCCTGCTGTCTCAGTGTCCTCTAGTGGTGTCATTAATGAGCAAGCTGGCACAGCAAATCGGCTGTGAGATGCATACAGATTATGGTCTTTTCATTAGTGTTTATCATGAATACAAAATCTGAGGGCCTACTAAGTGCCAGGTAGTACTAGTATGTCCTCACAGTAACTCTCTGTTATATAGATTTTTAAAAAATGAAGTTCAGAGAGCATGTTGTCAGAGTTTGAAACTAAAATTCCTGAGCATTTGTCCTGAAGTTTTTATTTTATGTTTTAACTGTATGCTACCATGTCACAATTTTAAGAAGATAGACATTTTCTAGCTTCAAATGAAGCACAGAGGTAGTCGGATAAGGAGCCTTCAGAAGACTGGTGTATGCTGCCTCACTTCAGTTGCCTCTGACCTTTCTGACCTTGTGAGTACTGGCAGGCTACAGAGTAGAGTAAAAAAAGAACTGGCTTTGGACCTAGATACACCTGGGTTTAATTCCTAGCTCCACTACTTGTTAAATATTTATTGAGTGCCTACTATATTCTAGGCCCTAGAGATACAGTTTTGTACAAGAGAGAAAATATTCTTGGTCAAGATTTTTATTCTTGCTGATCCTCAGTGTTGTCATCTCTAAAATAGAGGTGGGTGTACCCCTAAATATTTGTGGAAAGCAAATGTTTAAAGTTATTCAACATAATAGGGAAAGAAGGTAATATGGCATTTGAGGGCAAAATGGTGACTCAATGCAACATAAAATGAAGTTTTCTAGTAGATGAATTGTGACTTTATAATAAGAGAGAAATCCTTAAAAGGCAGAGAATAGATAACACACATCACCTATAACTGAGGTTTAACCACTGGAAAATGTAGCAATTACCAAGGCCCCAGGGTAGGCAATAGCAAGGACCTTAGGTCCAATAGATTTTTCCAAAATGGGGAAATACATTCATAGCACCTTTATTTCTTACTATGGAAGGAAATTTGTCACCAAACAAATCTTGTATAGGATGATATTTTCTTTTATGTATTAGTTATTATCACCAGCAACATTTTTACATACATGTCTAGAATGAAAGTGCACATATGTTTACCATTTATTATCTAGATATCAGCTCAAATATTTTCTGAAAATATTATAAAATTAAATATTTCTCAGGACAAAGAATAAAAAGAAATTTGGTAAATGGTGGCAGTACTTAATTAAGCTGAAGAAAGATAAAAACTGTAGGTTGAAGGGACTAACAATTTCTAGCCAATAACTTAGGTCTACAAAGCAAAATATTCTTGGCAAAAAAAAAAAAAATCACAAAATAAAAGCCATCTTCAAGTTTACCATTACATTTGTAATGGATTTTGAGCATTCCCCAAGTGACTCTAGTAAGAGCTACAAAGGAACATATCTCTCTATTGCTTTATTTCTACATTATTACTATTGTTTTATTATTATACCTTTGTAGCATATATTTCAGTGGACTAATATTATATGACAATGGTAGTCTCTCCACTGTTTTTTCCTTTTAAAAATCTAGTTATTTATTCTTGTTTTTAAAGATATAATTTATAATTACTTTTATCAAATTTCTAAAAAATAATCATTATTAGGAAATTAAATAGAATGTAATTAAACATATACATTTTAATAAATTTAATCTAAAAGAATTGACCACTCTACAATACAATATTTTCCCATCAAGTTAAATTGGATTTACTTACAATTATTTTTAGTTATGTTATTTAGTAAACTTTTGATGTTTGCTTTTAAAAAATTACACACTTTTGTTAAGTTAATTGCCATGTAAGGTCTTACTTTTATTATGAAAAGCATCTTTTCCATTATGTATTTTGAGTTTTATTGGCATATAAAAAAACACTTTATTTCTTTAATAAGTGATCACTTTTGTAAATTCCTATATAATTTTCTAGTTAATTTTCTGGATTGTTTTTCCCCTCGAATCTACTGGTAATCATAATTTTGGCTCTCCTTTAATCATAATTCACAATCTCCTATCTGAAATTCAGTTTGAAAATGGAAAGTGCATAAATCTTGCACTAAAATCTGACTTGAATGGATATGATGCTGTTTATATCTATATGTTTTCACTTTGTGTTAATGATCATACATTTTAATGTAGAAATATTGCTGATTACAGAAATCTACACCAGTTTCTATCATTACATGATACATAGTAATTAATTTGTCTAAAATATGAAAACTTCTAAATTCTAGAGTACATTCAAGCCCAGAGTCAAAAAAGGAACGTGGACTATATTAATATCTCATTTTCTTTTACTTTTTATATTGAATTGGCTAGAATTTTCCATGTTGAGTAAGTGATAACTTTTATTTTATATTGTTTTTTAATTTAATAAAAATGTAATGTCTTAGAATTGAGTATGATAATGGCTAAAGTCAAGATAGACATTCTTTATCATTATGGGGAAAAATATCTTTATTAGATTGCTAAAAGAGATGGATTTTTCCCTTCAATTATATATTTTGTACTTATTGAGGTGATTCTATTCTTTTTCTCATTTAATTTTGTAGTACTTCTTATCAATTCTTCACCCTGCACATGACTTGATAGTTCCTCCCACTAAAAGAAAAGAGTATTATCTCTCCATCCCTTGACTTTGGATTCAGTCACGTAACTTGTTTTGGATAACAGAATGAGGCAGAAGTGGACCCATCCTGACCGTGTGCCTTAAGAGGTGTTAGATATTTCCATTTGCTCTCTTGTACCCTTGCCACCATTGTGAGAAGAATATGTCTTTGCTAGTCAGCTGGTCCAAAGAAGGTGAGAGACATGTGACTATAAGATAATAAGAGCTATTTTCTAACAAGTCACCTAGGAAGATTAATCTTATTAATTTAATGGTATTTCATATAACCTAGTACTTTTTAAAAGTCTTTTGTAAATAAAGACACCATACACACGACAACTAGTCAGAGCTAGAACATTTTGGCAGTGATTTGAGAGGGATTGGAGGAGGTGTGCTTCTGAAAGGCATCTTGCTGGATATGCTGGCTTAAGGAGAAATTTGGTGTTTAGGTTTCTTCATGGCCTGTAGCCTGTGCTTATACCCAGACTCATCTCAAGTAAGGAGACTGGCTGAGTGCAGCACACGGTTAAGAAAATGCCAGAAGTGCCATCAAAGAGGAATTGGTGATTGACTAATTAAGTCCTTACCTGTATATTTAAGGGCTATTGGTTCAACTAATTGAGGTGACAATTTGGTGACATCACATAAAGTCTTTGTTAAAAAGTTCCAAAGAGATTTTTTTCCAGGGACTCCATCAAGTCCAGAGGGAGAGGCAATTTTCATGGCATCACCAAATGCAGTTTTGGGACTTGTCTCTAAAACCAGCCCCCATAGGATGAATACCCACATACTATTGTGAGAAGGGGACAGAGTGAAGATTGAAAAGGCTATTTTTCTAAATTCTAAGATACTAGTGCACTGGCAGTTTGACCTGATAGTTCTCTATGACCCTAAAGGGGACCGAGAGATGATCTGCGCCCTTCCCAAGTGAACACTCTGAAACGTAGGTCTCCCTTCTCTGAGAGGAGAGAGCAGTTCCCACTGTGAAAATTCATAAGCAGACCCTCATTTAAAGTGCAGCTGGGATCTGGGAGAGAGAACTCTCACGCACAGTCACTCAATCCGCACTACTGACTCCAAGAGGAAATCACTATATTTGGAACTTCCGTTTTCCTCCAACGGACTTTTCCTTTACCACAGCTCCTCTAAAGTCCATAAAAGAATCTTCCTCTTCTTTGTTTCTCTGGACTTGCATGTGTTTTGCCTTTAGACCCCATGTCCAGAATTGCAATTCTCTGTCTCCCTGCTGGGAAACAGAAGGGCAGAAGCAGTCGGAAGGACTAGATTTGTTATTAAGCATATGTGAGCCCCCTACTGGAGATGCCGAGAAATACTTGTGCGATGGTAGGGATTTGGTAAGAGACTGGAAGTCCTCTGTTAGCAATTGAAGCCAAGAGTCTATAAAATATAAACTAAAACTACACCTTTACCTCAGCCATGCCTATAAGCTGGGAGATAGGTTTCAGCTAGGTATTACAGTAAAGTAATTGTGATACTTAGGATCAATAAAGGTGACTTCAAATTGGGAGCTGATGATGTTCCTCTTGAGATCTTTGGCAAAAAGATGCTTGAACCATACTTATTTGAATCTAGAGGATGCAGAATTATTTTCTCAGGGGATACTTATTGACTGACTATTATATTTGCAGCACTTGCTGGGTGCTATAGAAGATGCAAAAGAAATATAACTATCCCTGTCCTTAGGCTTATGGTCTAGTAGAGGAGATAACTCAGATGCATTAAAAAACTTAGAGACAAAATAGAAGTGAGAGTTAGAAATACACAGATATTTGGTTGATTCTCATAACTAGTGCTTGCAGAGCCCAAATTGGTGGACTTGAGGTGAGCCATTCCCCTGGGCTAACTTGAAATGAAAAAACAAAGCAGGTATTCAGCTTTCATTCAATCCATCTCCTAAACTCCTTTTCTCTTTGTTTGGATTTTATATGTAAGTGTCACTTTGCTTTGTCATCATACAAGTGGAAACTTGCTGGGCTTATACTATCTATGGCTAACACTGACTCAACTTTACATATATATTTCCACTGCTTAGACATTTCTTTAAGTTTGTGCCAACTCCATAATTTCATTGCATTCAAACTTATTGGATAAATTAAATTTATAAGTAATCACCTTTATAAAATATTTCATCTAATTTAGGAAGCCACTGATTGCAAATGCACCATTATTTTATGTACCAGTACCACGAAGGAAAAAACACACCTGCCAATTAAACTATACCACTATGCTTTCTGATCATTTAGAATTTTAAATTGATGTTTATTAAAAGACCTCTTTAAGTATTATTTATAGAAAGAATTTTTATCATCTATCCCTCTTGTGCTTATATAAAACAGAATATATAAGCAATACAAATTGCTTAAGATATTCCTGAAACTTCACATTTTAGAGGTCAACTCTTTTAAATCACTCCTTAAAAAATGTATTTGAGCCCTGGCCACTGTGGCTCAGTTGGTTGGGTGTTGTCCTATGTACTGAATGGTTGTCAGTTCCATTCCTCTTCAGGGCACATGCCCAGGTTTTGGGCACGATGCCCAATAGGGGGCATGCAGGAGGCAGCTGATCAATGTTTCTCTCTCACATTGATGTTTCTCTCTCTCCCTCTTCTTTCCTCTCTCTAAAAATCAATAAAAATACTTTTTAACTAATTTATTTGAGATTTTTACATGATAGGGGTTGGAATCCATTTTCATTTTTTTCCTTTGATGATCAGTTGTTCTGATAGCATTTAAAAATAATCCATATTTTCCCTACAGATCTGCAATGTCAGCTCTATCATGTATCCAGTTTCCATAAATGGATGGGTCTGATAATGGGATCTCTATTCTTTTCCGTTGGTCTATTTTTCTACCCTCATGCTTAAATATTAAATTACTTGAAGATTAAGTCTTACTAATTGATAGAGCAAGTCCCCCAGTCTAGCTTTCCTTTAAGCCTGCCTTGGCCTCTCTTTCTCAGCTGTTTGCTCTTCCCTATACATTTTAGAATAAGATCATCAAAGTACTTGAAAAATCCTACTGGAATTTTGATTAAAATCTTATTGAATATGTAGCTCAATTATTGGATCATTGATGTGGTTATAATAGTTTTCCTATTCATGTATATGTATTGTCTCTCAATTTATTAAATCTTCTTTAAGTTATTTCAATAAAGTTTTATATTTTTCTCTCACCCATCCCCTACCCCTCCCCCCTCTGGCAAACAAGTTTATTCTCTGTATTTGGGGATCTGTTTCTGTTTGGTTTATTCATTTGTTTTGCTTTTTAAATTCCACAAATAAGTGAAATCATATGGTCTTCCTCTGTCTGACTTACTTTACTTAACATAATACCCTCTAGGTTCATTCATGTTGTCACAAATGGAATGATTTCATTCTTTTTTACTGCTGAGTAATATTCCACATTCTTTATCCATTCATCTATTGATGGACACCTAGGTTGCCTTCATATATTTTCTATTTTAACTTTAAAAATATAATACATTGTATCTTATTTAGAGCACTTAGCCTCACTTCACTCTCTGATTAGTTTTCCTTATTCGTTTATTTGTCCAATAAGTATTTATGTTTAGCACCTACTGTTAAACCAAGAAGCTAGCTCAATATTTTTTACCTCCTTTTAGCTTCTTTAAAATGTTTTAATAAGACAAGATAGCTTTTTTCCTTGTTCTTCTTAGTCCTATGAGGTCTCTTTGTAATCAATGTTTAGTGACAAATGACCTTGAAATCTGGATGCTTTGAGTCCATGTAATATTTTTATTCCTACTCACTTAGTTTCATCTCTCTTCTGCATTAATTATAAAACAATGAAAACTGGATCAATAAGTTTAGTCTCTAGGCAACAACAAGAAAAAACACCAATAAATTTAACTTTGGGAAGAGCCTTTTGTAAACCTGATTCTTTAAAACCACTGGACTTTTCTTAAACAAATAGATAAATGTAACAAGTTTTAAAACATTTGTTTTGTTTGATATTATTTTGTACTGTAGATATGAGATCTTTTAGGAATATAAAGGACTTAATAAGCAAGTTGAATCAATCAATGTTGAACATTTATTGAATAGAACAAAACGTTTTCATCTTCCTTGTCTCTTCAAAAACGGAGACTAAAAATGTAAATGCCATGCAAGACAAAGACAGGCTAAGGATTCATTCCTCTTTAAAAGAGGCTATGGAGATATGATAACTAAATGAAGAGTGTATCCTAAAGTAGATCTTGGACCAGGAAAAAAAAGTCTATAAAGGACATTATTGGCACAATTGGAGAAATTTGAATAAGGACTAAATTAGAAAATAGTATTGTATTATGTTAAATTTCCTGATGTTCTCAGAAAATATACTCTGAAGCATTTAGGGGCAAAGAGAAAGAGAGAATGATAAAACAAGACAAATAGTCACACTTAAATGACACAATTGGGTGATGGGTATCAAAGAGTTTTGTAATAGTCCTGTGAAATTTTCTGTAAACTTATTTTTATTTTTTCTCTTTTTCTGTTAATCCTCACCTGAGGATATATTTTTTTCCATTGATTTTTCAAGAGAGTGAAAGGGAAGGAGGGGGAGAGAGAGAAATAACATTACAACAGTTAAAGAAATATTTATATGTAAGTATCAAAGTTCTGTAAATTTTAAAGTATCCTATATAATTAAAGACTAATATGCTAAGTGTCCTGTTGTCTGCTCAGTCATTCAACCAATCAAAGCATAATATGCTAATGATATGCTAAGGCTGCTTAACTGCTCACTATGATGTTCACTGACCACAACGGGGCAGACAGTCGACCGGTCGACCAGTCGCTATGATGTGCACTGACCAACAGGGGGTAGACACTCTAACCGGTAGGTTAGCTTGCTGCTGGGGTCGGCCAATCAAGACTGAGTGAGACGGGCTGGACACACCCTGGAGCCCTCCAGCAGTCCCTCCCCGGCTGGCCAACCTCCTGTGTCCCTCCCCAGCCCCAATTGTGCACCGGTGGGGTCCCTCGGCCTGGCCTGCGCCCTCTCACAATCTGGGCTAAGGGACCCCCCCCCCAAGTGCACAAATTTCATACACCGGGCCTCTAGTTTTAAATAAAAAAGTAAAAAACAAACAAACAAAAATATAACAATGTTATAAAGATTGTACCAGAGAGAATTCCCTTGGCAGAAATCAGAGCTCAACTGTTAAGTGAAATTTGTGTTTCATTTATCCATGCTTCTTATTGTGAGTCAATATATTATCCTGGACTCAATGTAGCATAAAAACTAATTTAGCTCTTTTATAGTTAATGGTGATCGTAAGTTATAGAAGTTTAAATTTAATTAGGGCAACATGTCAAAGAGTCTAACACATATTAGTCTCGCAGTAAATCCTAGCAGCCTTTCCGCCCTTCCTCCTTTTCCTTTGCAACAATTTTCAACTGGATGTCGGACACATAAATATGATACTATCAGTTGTGATGTCTGGAGGAGAATTATGCATCATGCTCAAACCAACTCAGAAGCATTTATATCCGTTTCTATGCTCATGAAAGTGTCTCATATCTGAATCAGAATTGAGATGAGAAAAAGATTGAAAATAGCTTCCTCACAATATTGATAAGTGTTCAGTCATATTCCATTTTCTAGAATAATTTCTTATAAATTCCATATCTTAGAGCTTAAGTGTGAAGAAAATGAAATTGTTTCTAGTGATTTTAGATGGTTTTCTTTTATATTCTGTTATGATTTCCTTTATTTTATTTACATATTTTCAAGCCTTTTCTGTAATTAGGTTAAAAATGAATAAGAGCAGGATCAATGTTTTTTCTTAAGGTAGAAAATAGGTTATCTGAATAAAGTGGATGGTTGTTTTCTAAACAGAGGAACAAGAAATATGACCTAACAACAAATTGTTTAAGACACAGTTTAGGAGATATAGTCAAACTTTAAAATGTTGGGAGCTTTAGGGTATTTCAAAGGTACAAGGAAACAATGGGAAAAATATTGAAATTAGGATTTGTCTAGAGAATTTGGGCTCTATTTACTTCATTCAACAAGTATGTCCCAAACAGAATTCAACTTTCTTTCATTATTTCTCTATTTACTAATATAGTAAAGACAACAGTGACATATTGACTTTTCATTTGTGAAGAAACAACTTATGGATTTATTTAAAACTTAAAAAAATATATAGATAAATACTTTAAGTGTTAGGTTGTTATATTTTAGCCCAGAATATTGTTCCTCCAATCTGTGTTAATGATGAATATGAGTTACATTCTATAGGTTTTATGCATTTAATATATCATTTGGTGAAAATTAGAAATAACTCCAGATCCCTTAAGGACAATATTTAAGAGAAGAAAAATGTAGTACTCTTATTCGAAATGGCTACTTGCTGGACTTGTTGGTGGTTACATGTAGAGGGGAGTTCCTCCTGTTCAGCAGGTCTGAGGGTGGGGCCACAGTAGACCTATTAGTTTTATCTAACTATGGCATGGCCACCAGTTTTAAAAGACTTTCCTGAAGATTCTGATTATCAGTTAAGTTTAGGTAACATGGGTGTATAGTATATAGCTTCATATCTTTTAAAATATTTTTTGGTTGCTATACTTATTAAGATACTATGTTAAACCTGATATCTGGGGGAAATTTTATGAATTTAGTTCAACAAACAGTAAATACCTACACAGCTCAGAAGTTTAATATAAGTTATCATGATATTCAGCATAATGGTGTTCACTAAAAAGAAAAAGTCTAAATTGACTTAAATAGATTAAACTTATTCAAAGTATACTGTTTAATCACAGTGCAATGAAATTAGAAATCAATAACAGAAAGAAATTTAGAAAATTTACAAAGATGTATAAATTAAATAACACATGGTTAAATAATGGAGTCAAAGAAATATCACAAGAGCCCTAGCTAGTTTGGCTCAGTGGATAGAGCATTGGCCTGTGAACCAAAGGCTTCCAGGTTCGATTCCTCCAGTCAAGGGCACACATGCTCCTCCCTGGCCTGGGCCCTGGTCGGGGCTCATGCAGGAGGCAACCAATCGATGTGTTTCTCTCACATCAAGGTTTCTCTCTGTCTTTCCCTCTCTCTTCCACTCTCCCTAAAAAAAAAAAAAAAAAAAAATCAATGGAAAAATATCCTGAGGTGAGGACTAAAAAGCAAACAAACAAACAAACAAACAAAAAGAAATATCATAAGAAAAATTAAAACACACTTTGAGATTAATGAAAATGAAAATACACCATGCTAAAACTTAGGGGATGCAGCTAAAGCAGTGAGTGGAGGGAACAGTATAACTGTAGACACCTATATTATAAAAGAAGAAATATAAATCAATACCTTAAACTATGACCTTAAGAAACTAGAAAAAGAAAACTAAACTGAAAATAAGCAGAAAGAAGGAAATAATATTAGAGCAGAAATAAATGAAATAGAAAAACAACAGAGAAATCAACAAAACCAAAAAAGTTTGTCCTTTGAAAAAATGAACAAAATTCACAAACCTTTGGCTAGACTTGCCAAGATAAAAAGAAATAAGACTCAATTTAATAAAACTAGTAGCAAAAAAAGAGGACACACTGACCTTATGGAAATAAAAACAATTACAAGGAAATAATCGTATGTCTATAAGTTAGTTAACTGATGAAATTGACAAATTCCTAGAACACAAACACAAGAGAAATAGAAAATCTGACTAGACCTTATTAATTAAAGAGATTGAATTAGTAATCAAAAACATTCCTAAAGAAATGTCTAGGCCTAGATGACTTCATCAGTGAATTTTACCAAATGTTTAAAGAAAATTAACAGCAAACTTCCACAAACCTTTTTAAGAACTAGAAGAGGAGGAAAATTTTTTCAATTCATTTTATGAAGCCAATATTACCCTCATACCAAAACCTGAAAAAGATATATCAAGAGAAGAAAACAGACCAATATCTCTTTTGAATATAGACACAAAAATTAACAAAATACTAGCAGACCAAAATTAACAATGTATGAAAGGGAGTATACACCATTTCCAAATGAAATTGATCTCAGGGATGGAAAATTGGTTCAGTGTGTGAAAATCAGTCAATGTAATACACTATATTAATAGAAAAAAAGGACAAAAACATAATCATCTTAATAAATGCAGGAAAAGCATTCAACAAAATCAAATAGTCATTCAGGATAAAAACAGTCAACAAACTAGGAATAAAAAGGGACTTTCTTAATATGATAAAGAGCATTTTCAAAAACCCCACAGCTAATACAACACTTAAAGGTGAAAGACTGAAAGACTTTCCCCCAAGATCAAGAAAAGACAAAGATGTCTGCTCTCACCACTTCTAGTCAACATTGTACTGAAGGTTCTAGCCAGCGCAAGTATTCAAGAAAAAAGAAATACTAGTAAAGGCATAAAGATTGGAAAGGAAGAAATAATACAATTCTTATTTACAGATGACATTATCTTGTATATAAAAAGTGTTAATAAGACACAAGAAAACAAAGCTAATAAGCAAGTTCAATAAGGTTGCAAGCAATATAAAAAAAATTAACTATTTTTATACAGTAACAATGAGAAATCTGAAAATGAAATTAATGAAATAGTTCTAGTTATAATGGCATCAAAACACTAACATATTTAAAATAAATTTAATAAAAAGTGAAAACTATAAAACAATGTTGAAAGTAACTAAAAAAGACCTAAATAATTGGAAAGACATTCCATTCTCATGAACTGAAATACTTAATATTGTTAAGATGGCAATACTCCCAAACTGACCTACTGATTCAGTATAATCCCAATCAAACCCTTTTTTTTCCTTTTTTTAGAAATTGACACACTGTAAAATTCATATGGAAATCCAAAGGATCAAGAGTAATCAAAACTATCTTGAACAATGTCTTGAAATCTTCCAATTTCAAAACTTACTATAAGTCTACAGTAATTTACACAAAGATAGACATAAAGATCAATGGAATAGAGTCCATAAATAATACACTTTTAAAAGAAAACATAAAAATAAATTTTTATGTGTTGATTAGGCAATGATTTCTTACATATAAAACCCAAAGCAGGAGCAATAAGAGAAAAATTGATAAATTGGACTTCATCAAAGTTAAAAACATTTGTGTTTCAAAGAATATCATCAAGAGACTAAAAATACAAGTCACAAAGTGTGATAAATATTTGCAAATTAAATATCTGATAAGGGAATTGTATCCAGAATATATAAAGAATTCTTACAACTTAACAATAAAAAGATGACCCCATTTTAAAACAAAAGCAAAGGATTTGAAGACATTTTCCCAAAGAAGATATATAAATGGTTAATCCTATAAAATAAAAGGGTAATATGCAAATTGACCCTAAGGCAGAACAACCAGGAACAACCAGGCACTGTGATGTGCGCTGACCACCAGGGGGAAGACGCTCAATGCAGGAACTGCCGCCTGGTGGTCAGTGCACTCCCACAGGGGGAGTGCCACTCAGCCAGAAGCCAGCTCATGGCTGGCCAGCGCAGTGGCAGTGGCGGGAGCCTCTCCCTCCTCTGCGGCCGCGCTAAGGATGTCCGACTAATGGCTTAGAGCCATTACTCAGACATCCCCTGAAGGCTCCTAGGCTGCCAGAGGGATGTCTGACTGCCAGCTTAGGCCTCATCCCCCAAAGAGTGGGCCTAAACCATCAGTCGGACATCCCCTGAGGGATCCTGGACTGCAAGAGGGTGCAGGCCGGGCTGAGGGACCCCCGAGTGCATGAATTTTCATGCACCGGGCCTCTAGTAAGCATATAAAAAGATGTTCAACATCATTAGTCATCAGGAAAATGCATATCAAAATCTTTTGAGATACCACTTTACGCCACTGGGATGGCTATAATTTTTTTTAAAAAATGAAGTAAAATATAAAGCAGCAAGTGTTGATGAGGAATTGGAATGCTCATACTTTTCTGGTGGGATTATAAAATGATGTAGTTGCTATGTTAAATAGTTGGACAGTGCCTCAGAATGTTAAACATTGAGTTACCATAAATCCTTGAAATTCTAACCCTAGTTATATTTCCAAGAGAATTGAAAACATATGTTCATACAAAATGTGTACATGAATGTTCATGTCAGCATTATTCATAATAGCCAAAAAGTGGAGACAACCTAAATCCCACGAACTAATGAATGAATAAACAAAATGTGGTAAATCCATGTGGTAAATTATTTAGCCATAAGTGGAATGAAGTATTGATACATGCTACAACATGGATGAGCCTTCAAAACATTATGCTAAGTGAAGAAGCCAGTCACAAAAAGGCTACATAACATATGATTCCATTTATATGGAATGTTCAAAATAAGCACAATCATAGAGCAGAAAGTGGTTGAGTTAGATAGTGGTGGTTTCACTGCAATACTTCTCAGAGACTACTTATAGTAATATATATATATATATATATATATATATATATATATATATATATATATGTATATATATAGTAATTCTCAAGTAGGGAATATAATATGCAGTGTTACTTAAATTTTTCTGGCACTGAACCACTTTTTACAAAGCATCTCACAAGCCCAGTGTGCCACAGAGCACATGCTAGGAAATGATGCCCTACACAATCACTAAGGAAAGCCCTTCTAGTTCTAACGTTCTGAGGTGAGCTGCCTCCTGCACCTTAGAGTTATCCAAGCTCAAGGGCATCTGAACCTCTGTGAGTTTCTGTTTTATGTCTATAAAATGGGGCCAATTGCTGTCTGTTTACCTCACAACTTGGTGAGAGAATTAAAGAATGTGTTTGAAAATGCCTTACAACTTTAAAACACTCCAAAAAGGCAAGGATCTCTTCATATCATTCTAGTATTTTTTAAAACATGAAGGTTTGCTGAGAATATTCAAGAAAATATAAACAACAGATGTATGCACATGTTTATACCAAATTCAAAACAGGAAAGTGTGCAAAATTTCTTTCTCCCACATCCAGAGAATTTCCTGCTTATTGTCTGGGCTTGGGTTTAATTAAAATGAGGCATTTTTAAAGTGTTTGTGATTTTTCATACTTCAAAATGCCTACTGATATAATTTCTTAACAAGTAATTAAACTGTGAAGGCCCACTGGGCTGTGTAGTTGCTGAGGGAAAGAAAACACTCACAGAGACTGTGTTTCCCATATTTGTTCTCACGGAATAGCTTCAATGCCGTTTGTATGTGGCAGGTAGAATGGTTAAAGGTTGATGGGTAAAGATATAGATATGTGATGAAATGGAAAGGATGTGTTTGGAGCCAGAAGAACTGATGTGTGGTTCTGATTATTCCATTCACTGGCCGAGTGATTCTGGGCAAGACATATCCTTCTGACAATGAGATTTCCCCTCTATAAAATGTTTTCTATTTGTTTTTAAAAATAAAACATTGTATGGCTGCTGTGAAGAAAAATTGAGAAAATCCTTTGTAATTCCAATTTACTATAGAAATACCATCTTTATGGATTTTATAAGCTATTTGAAGTATATCAATTTTCTCTGCAATGATAAGTAATATACATATGGAAAAGCCATTGTGTTAGCGTGGAAGCTGGCATGGTCAAATGGATATGGTTACTATGGTTTGGTAAGAACTAGTATGAGCAGTTGACAAGAAAACAAAACAGTAAACAAGAGAGCCTAAAACATGAGAACCTCAATGACAACTTGAGAAAACAGGTGACCTAGATTCTACTTTCTCATGGGCCTATGCATCTGGATCCCTGGGCAGAGTTCCTGGTGCAATTACAACATCACAAAATCACATGGTCAACTAGGGAAAACCCCAAAGACATTGATAGATTAGATGGATATTCTAAAGGGTGATGTACTAGAATCTTTTCTATAATCTTAGGCTCTAAATGTGGATGTGATACATATTCTTAGACTTGAATCGAGAAAACTTGCCATGTATTTCTGAATGAGGGTGACTCTAATGCAGTGAAATTTCAAGTTTATTAATGGGTGAGAGATGTTCCAAATCCCTTTGGCAGATAGGATTCTTGATGTCCAGGCCAAATTTATTTTTGTGACTTCAGGATCATGTTTATATATGCTTTCTTATTTTTGCAAATTATATGTATATATAGTTTTTTTATCCAAATGATATATTTTTGCTCATCTAATCTTCCTCTTTAAAGCAACCACCTAATTCCTTAACTTTCTCTTCTATGAACTCTTTTCAGATGATTTATAAATGCTTAGTAATGCCTGGGCTGTTCACCTCTTCTTTGGGGAAATTGAAGAAAAAAAGGAAAGGCCATTACTTATTATTTTTGTCATGTTTTAAATTAAAATGACCACAAATTCTTCCCCTTGTAATCTGTGACATTGCAGACCCTCCCTTTAAGGTGCTAGTCTGTATCATCACCCTTTGAATATGGGTTGACCATGTGACTTGCTCTAGCCAATGGAATGTTAGCAAACCTAAAGCAAACAGAGACTTGAAAACTACTTGCATACTGGGGATTACCTTTTTGCTGGGCTTAGAACCTTCAGACAGACCACCAGGTGAACAACCAGATCTAACCTGATAGAAGATAGAAGAGAAATGGGGATCCCTAGCCAATGGCCTGCCAACCATTAGATGTGAGTGAGGACATCCAACATTATGCGTTCACTATTGAATGTACCAGCTTACCACCAATGCATAACAAAACCTAGGAAAGATTAAATGAACATGTCCAGTTCCAAAGAACTATCTAGCTGACTCACAGATCATAAGCTAAATAATGATGATTAAATAAAGTTCCCACCCTGTATAGATTTTCTATTGCTGTGTAATACACCATCCTCAAATTTAGCAGCTTAAAACAACAAACATCTATGATCTCACAGTTTCTGTAGGAATCCAGGCACAGCTTATTGGATGCCTCTGACTTGAGGTCTCTCACAAGACTTAGGTCAACATGTCAGCTGAGACTGCAGTCATCTCAAAACTTGACTAGGGAAGGATCCACTCATTCAAATGTCTACTGACAAACCTCAGGTCCTCATTGGTTGTTGGCTTCAGATATCAGTTTCTTGTCACATGGGGCTCTCATCAGAGCTGCTTACAACATGGCAGCTTACTTCCTCCCGGAATGAGAGAGCCAAGTGAAAGAAGACCCCCAGGGCAGAAGCCACAGTCTTTTTATAACCTAGTCCTGAAGTTAACATCTCATTACTTCTGCCACATTATGTTAACACAAGTCACGAAACCCAGCCCTCATTCCAGGAGCATGATAGCAGGATGTCATCTTTGAGATTTCCTATTTCACATACTCTAGAAAAAGATAAATTTTTCCATATCCATGGACATGAATAGTCACCATACCAATGTCTAACCCATTTAATAGATCAACTACAACTTGCCTCATTAAACATGCTTTTGGAAGCCCAACCAATCAGTATTAGCTTCTCACTTCTGTAAATCAGTCAATTCGAAACGAATTCATTCATATAAGCACATCTCTGAGTGTGCCAACCCATCAACAAAAGTCTCACCCAATGTACTATGATTCAACAGATAATGTCAACTCACTTATGACCATGAAAATCCACCAATCTTTGAATTCCATTAATCCCGTAGGCCCTTTATCAGATTAGCAGTCTGCTCTGCTTGGAGAGACTATGCCTGACCTGCATAATTCTCCCCTCTCATGTCAGCAATAAATTCAGCTTTGTGTTTTTGTTTGTTTGTTTGAGATATTGAGTGATGGTTTATCACCCTCTGACAATCCAATAGGTGACATTTCAAGCCACTAAGTTTGGGTGGTAAGTTGCTATTCAGCAAAAGTTAACTCATTCACTCTGGCAATTAACAGATCCATCACAAATCATTCCATTTTTTATCCTTAAAAGAGTAGGATCCTGGATCATTTCACATGTAAGTTGGGGAATATAGATGGTCAATTATTCATGGAAATTATGGTTTGTGAAGTGGGTAGGAGTCAAAGATATCACTGTTGTAAATTCTGATTAATTTATGATTTGATACATTTTATTTTGTCATTCCTATTAAAGTCTAGCATTTCAGATGTCTTAAATGTTTCTGGAGGAGTTTTCTACTTGGCCTTTAATTGCATTAGGGGCTTGATCCTTTATCTTAGAATAATAAGGGTGCTGCTGCTGATCTTGTAAGGGCGTGTACTCTCATGTAAGTGCAGAATGATTTATGAAAAGCTGTTATCTAGAAGGTACATTTTAAAAGCTCTGATTTATTTTTCTGGTGAAAGAAAGAGGAATTATTAGGAAATTCTTGGAAGTGGGCTATAACTGGGTTTTTCCCCCTCCTACATACACAGGCTTTCATTTGAAGTTCCCTTAGTGAAACATTGCTCAAAACATGCTCCATGGTATCTTGTGTTATTTTCCTGAAGAACAGCACGTGTTTTGAAATACTGAGGTTTGTCACATGCTAGTCAACAACCAGATGATCAGCAAAGGAGGAATATGGCAAGAAATAGTCTGAAAAAATAAAATTTTTATTCCCACAACCAATTGTATTCAGTACACATTTAACATACACTTGGTGTATAAAATGAACTGGGTTGAGGGCTGGAATTAGAGATAAAACCAAGAAAGTTGAACCTTAAATGGTATAATAAATAATTATAAGTATATTTTTAAAGAGCACAGGGAGCTTTGGAAATGGTTTAAATACAGCAATGACATAATCAGGACTGTGTTTTAGGTATATCAGTATGGTATGGGGGTAGGATAAGTAGTATTGGGAATGTTATGCCCATAATTCAAGATCCCCAAGAAACCACGTCAGGGAGCCAGTCCGATGCAAAAGCAGAAGGTCCTTTATTGAGTTAGCTAACCCGACCCGGGCCTCCAGTCGACGCAGCGACCGGAAACCGAGTGCCACCCGTGAGAAAATCAGGGCTTTAATAGTGAGGGGAGGGGAGCTGGCTGTGGGCCCTGCCGATTGGCCAGGCGCAAGTCAGGTCTTGTTACACAGGATGTGGTCATCTCTATGGCGCGCACATCCCTTGCTTGTCATTGGTTAGTTCAAAGAAATCCTGGGCGTGGCCAGCAGGGGCCTGGGCTCGGGAAGAAGGCACTTTTCTGAGCACATGGCCTCTGCCCCAACATGGAGGATCCAGGGTAAGATGGAGGGCATAGCCCTCGCCCTTTCATTCCCCCCTTGTCTTGGAACTTCCGGCTCAATCATGAGACGGACTGCACTTTCATTTCACCGTCGCTAGGGGCCCGTAGTGAGCACACAGAACTATCAACTGAACTATTTTATACACTTAACAAATAGTCCAGTGGAAGGGAAAGAAACCATTTTAGCTTTAACAACTTCTATTGAAATAGGATTTTTCTTCTTAAAATTCCTCCATGGCTATTAAAAAGCCAAATCAAGATTAATTTATTTACTGTCCTGATGTTTGCATAAACACAACAAGAATGGTAACTGACTACCTTTGCTGGAATTTCATGGTTGAACCTTAATGTGCCCCATAGGGCCAGGAAGCCAAGCCATCCAGCTGCCATCAGGCCTGCCTGCAGTATCTGCTGAGTTAGGTGAATCCCTCACCTGTAGCAACTCCACCTGAGCCCATGCTTCAGGCTTTAAGGCCCATCTCAGTAGCCCTCCTACTCGTTGCGGCCCAGAGTGTGTGGGGGTTCTGCAGGGGTGCAGAGGCATCTTTACTGCTCCCCTTCTACTCTTACCAACCACCAGTGATGGTAGGGCATGGGCCTGACGCTCCAGCGCCAGCCGTCTTCAGGGCTCCCAGGCAGGATACCAGGCTTTCTTCGTGGCATTCTTAGTGGCTTCAAGTCTTTAGAGCTCAGATAGGGCTCTTTAAAACATGATACTCCAGTCAAAGTTTTCCGTTAATAAAACCACTATTAGGAACCAGTCTTACTGAATCTATGCAAAGAAACGTACTTACTTAGCATTGCCAGATTTTGGAGGAATTACATAAGGAGAAAAACATACTGATTTACTCTAAGATTTTCTGACTTTCCTTGCTAATTTCTTTTCATGGATTTAAAACAAAACAGTAATTGTTGGTCCATGCCTTGGACTTTCTAGTCTAAACAGGGTTTTTTCAGCTTTACTACCCCTGACATGGGCATGGTGAGACTCAGGCCTGCAAGACAGTATTACAGGCTGTCAACTGTTAGCTGTCTCTCAACAGAGACCAAAACCTGATGGGCACCCTTCCCTGCCCAGTTGGGCACTTGTCCTCTTGGCAGCTAGACACCCTTTACTTTTGGGGGTCACCCCACACAGCTCCCTTCCAGGACAGCCAACATACATTCAAACCTGCAAAAGAATCAAAGGTTAATATAACATATCAATACAATGAAACATAATATTGGCATCATGGCCGCTTCAGGTAGCCAAATCTACCACTAAACATGTGATCCTATAAATGGTCCTTGTCTCTTTGGAGCCATGTCCATGAAGATGCAGGCATTATCTAAGTGTATTACACAGTATTGTGGGGGCTCCTGGTGACAGGAGCGATCGCGAGTCATGTTACCGGCATCAGGCAGGTCAAGCATTCTGTAGCTTGAGCTTGAGCGGGTTGCGTTGATCTCGATCAATCAATGCTCCATTTGGTGATGAAGTCTTTCCGGATGGACCCAGGTCGTGACACCGTCTACCTTGAGAGCAGTGGGGGTCTTCAGCACCACAGTGTAGGGACCCTTCCAACGTGGCTCTAGGGTCTCCCAGCAGTACCTTCTGATGTAGACCCAATCTCCTGGTTTGTGCTGATGAGGAGTTGGGGTTGGGCTGGTCCCGTAGATGGCGCGGAGGCGCGGCCAAATGTCCTCGTGCACCCTCTGGAGCCCTCTCAAGGAAAGAGATTGTTAAAGAAAAGCCACCCAGTCCTCACCAGTCTCTGAGTCAGATTCCTCCTCTCTTGGAGAACTTCAAAGTCCTGATGGCTTCTAGGTAACTCTGTTTATCAGTTACAGCACTCTGCTTTTTTGTCTTTCTACCGGTTCCCTTTGTGGCAGAGCAGCAACCAGGCCTCTTTCAAGGTAGTGCGCTAGAAGTGGGTATCAGCCCCTCCTTTGCTAGCAGCAACAGGTACCAAACTCTTTCAGTACATTTGACCAGCTTCATTCCCACCCACCTTTACAGATTCTAAGGTCCATTGTTTTCCTTTAACCAGCAAGCTAAATGACACTGGCCTGTATTATTTAATTCAGCACAGGCAGGGGGAAGGGCCCATGGAATCTCTGCCCCACCCTTAAATGTCCCAATCAGACTAGAAAAGCCCCACCCTTAAATGTCCCAATCAGACTAGAAAAGTCACAAATATCTTTTAAATCTACCCCAGAATTCCAAAATCCCAACCTAGCACAGAATATATTTCCACACTTACATAAACAAATACAGTCTTGGGATCTTGAGCAGGTAACAGGAACACCGCCCAAGTCCCCTGATGGGGGCCTGACAGGAACAGATGTGGGGGCCTCCCTTTCCCACGTCCCAGGACGGGATTCTTGACCTATGTCTCATCCAGATAGAAACGGTACTCATATTGAACAAGGAAATCAAGACTAAATAGACATGATAACTAGATACATTCCCCATTAAGAACTTTGAGGTGCATGCCACATTTATACCACAAAATACCAACAAATCAGTTTCAGTTGTGTCAAGATACAGAACAAGTCCCTGAACAGAGGCGGTAGAAAACTGTCTAGGAATGCTTCTTTTCTATCTTTCTAAAACCCTTAGCCAGTCCGAGTTTCGACTTCCCTCCGGAAGTCCCAGAGACGGTGAATACCATCTAGAAGCCATTCCTCCAGATACAGGACAAGTCCCTTAGAGATTCTTGATAATCTACATCAGTAATCCATTTATACAATCCCCTAAAAGTTAAAGAGGAAGGAAAGAACCATTCAATGTCCTTCAAGAGGATTAAACACATTGGATCCTCTGACGTTTCAGGGGTACCAAGGAAGGAGAAATTAGGCCATGTTCAGCCCTTCTCACAATCCATCATTAGTGACCAGTCCCAGCTCACTGGTATATTATTCACTTAACATTTCTTTTTTTTTTTCTCCTATCACACCAAGGCCATGCTTTCCAGGTAGCTAGAACTCTTAGCCTTAATTCTTAGGTGATTAGCAATACATTTTAAGAGACACAGAAAAAAGAAAAATCTTTCTTGGGTAACCTAGGTAAAACTTAGGAAAACATTTTCAACACTTAAAAACAGTTCTCAACATAATAGGATTTAGTCTTGACCATGGAATCAATTACTCTTAATTTGTTTATGATATTATGTATAACTGTGGTTCTACTGCTATCATACCACTGAAATTATATTAAGACCGTGATTGCTAATTTATTAAGTATTAAATAAATCCACGAGGCTAGCACACTTTTTGCCCCATCCGCATTTCCACAGTAAAACTCCGCCTTAAAACTCTGCCCCTGAAATCCCATCCTGCCTCAGTGAGCAGACATTCCTTTTGTGATTGGCTAAGTCAGAGGGAGAAGCTGTTGCAAGATGGCGGCCCTCAGGGGCGCGGCAGGCCATGCGGCCAACATTATATTGTAGACAAACAGAAATCTCATTAGCTGTTTATACTTTTTATAATTATCTTAATATCAATTAAGTTTAAACTGGTTTTTGTATTAAAAATCTTCAGTTGAGGTCACAAAATCAATCCTCTCTTCTCAATCAGATTAATAAGCAAAGGCATTTTCAATTAACAGATTAACTTCTATCATTTAGACCTCATATTAGGCATATTTAGATCAACATTTCAGTATTATAAATTTCAATGCTTTTAGATGATTTGCACTTAAAAGTTTTAAGTTTCCAGCCAATAAGCCTGGCATAGCTGCTAAAATGGTCACAATTTTCCTGTTGGGGAAGTCAAGAAACAAAACCATAGCTATTCACATGTAAACTTGACTATCAACTTCCTGGTGGTACTTGCCTCAGGGCGGGAAATTTCAAAAGCTACTTTAAATCGCCTTGGGAAACCTGCCTGTATTTCTTTGTCAGGTTCATCTCCGCCTTTTTAAAGACCAAAACAGTCTTGGGTTTTTATTCTGTACACAGCAAAAAGTCAAGTCCAGCTCAAAACTATGCACACTCGTTTTTAAACTGGCCTTTTCCCTTTACATGTGCACAGAAATCCCGGATGCATTTATAAATTTGTAAACGCTTTTCAATTACAAGAAGGATTTTAATTTTAGAATACTTGGGGAGGAGGTGACCTGTTTCCACAGACCCTCACTCAGGCGGCCGCCCGACCGCCACACAAAGGAGGGGTGAGAGCAGTCCCCCTCCCTCCACATTCATTTAGAGTTTAAACAATCCATTCAATTCCTAACAACTTCCCCATTCCTGAGGAAGCTCTAAAGCCTCCCCCAATCTCCTTGAAATTATTAATCCAGCAAGTCCACAAAATAAAACGGAAACACAAACAACTAAAGGGCCCAAAAAAGTACAGCCTTCCAACTCCATGGAAGCAAAAACCGAAAGCTAGACGATGGCTGCGCGCCAACGAGCAGGAGCGACCCGCCTTTTCTCAGATTGAGGGGTTCCTACAGACCTTCCAACTCCGCGGAAGCAAAATTTCCCCTCTTCAGATGGAGGATCGGGACGCCCCCCGACTCCTCCTGCCTGTCTCAGATTAAGGGGGTTCCTACAGACCTTCCGACTCCGCGGAAGCAAAGCTATACCCCTTCAGATGGAGGATCAAGGCGTCCCTCGGCTCCTCCCGCCTGTTGATCCCGTGCATCCACTCAGATCATTATTACAGGCATTTACAGGCATTTACAGATTTCAGAAGTGAGCTCACACCAGATAGATACAAAACAAAACACACGACACAAACAAAACAAGACCTACCGCGGTCAGTCAGGCCCTCCGGACTGGGGGTCCCCTCAATGGTGTTGGGGATCCCGGCGAGCCCCCAAAATGTTATGCCCAGAATTCAAGATCCCCAAGAAACCACGCCAGGGAGCCAGTCCGATGCAAAAGCAGAAGGTCCTTTATTGAGTTAGCTAACCCGACCCGGGCCTCCAGTCGACGCAGTGACTGGAAACCGAGTGCCACCCGTGAGAAAATCAGGGCTTTAATAGTGAGGGGAGGGGAGCTGGCTGTGGGCCCTGCCGATTGGCCAGGCGCAAGTCGGGTCTTGTTACACAGGATGTGGTCATCTCTATGGCGCGCACATCCCTTGCTTGTCATTGGTTAGTTCAAAGAAATCCCGGGTGTGGCCAGCAGGGGCCTGGGCTCGGGAAGAAGGCACTTTTCTGAGCACATGGCCTCTGCCCCAACATGGAGGATCCAGGGTAAGATGGAGGGCATAGCCCTCGCCCTTTCAGGGAAAATAATAGATGGAAGAACAGTTAGGAAACCATCACAGTACAATATTTCCCCCCTTATCCATGTTTTCACTTTCCATGGTTTCAGTTACCTACTGTCAACAGTGATCCAAAAGTATGAAATAGAAATTGCAATAAATAAACAATTCATGTTTTAAATTGCTTGCTGTTCTTAGTAGCATGATGAAATCTCACATTGTCTGCTCCATCCCACCCAGACTTGAATCATCCCTTTATCCAGTGTATTCACACTGCCCGTTCGTCACTTAGTAGCAGCCTGTGTTATCAGATAATTGTCTTAGTATCAAGGAACTCTTATTTTACTTGATTATGACCCCAGAGCCATATGCTACGTGTCCAACCATTTGGTCGACCGCTCGACCAGTGGCTATGACGCACACTGACCACCAGGGGGCAGATGCTCTGACCGGTAGTTTAGCTTGCTGCTGGGGTCTGGCAAATTGGGACTGGGCAAGAGGGCCGGACAAGCCCTGGAGCCCTCCTGTGGTCCCTCCCCGGCCCCTATCGACCCTGAACAGGACTGGGTGAGTTGGCCCTGATCGCCCCGATTGCCAGCCAGGTCGATGGACCCCACCCATGCATGAATTCGTGCACCAGGCCTCTAGTATTATGATAATTTTCTATTTTATTATTGTTGTTGGTAACCCCTTACTGTGTCTAATTTATAAATTAAACTTTGTCATAGGTGTGTATATATAGAAAAAGCACTATTTATAGGATTTGGTACTACCCACAGTTTCAGGCATCAATTGGAGATCTTGGAATGTGTACCCTACGGATAAGGGGAGACTAGTGTACTCCAGGTCATGAGTTCATATGCCTGTTCTATCACTTATCAACCATGTAACCATAGAAACCTAACAGTGGCACCTCCACCTCTTCATCAGTAAAATGAAGTGATGTTGACTTATAATATCCCTACAGTCCTTTGTAGAGCCTGAAAAACCAAAGCAAAACTCTTTAACACTCTGGGTTCTATGAAGCAAAATTAAAGCAACATCAGAGTTGGGTCATTGAAAGAGCAAAAACAGCCTTGGTAAGTGTTGGTCAAGGGAAAGCCTCCTTTGTTGACTTCAACCACCTCCCAGTGCAGAAATACCACCTACATAACAGTTGACAGATGGCCTCCAGTCTGTGCTTTAATACCTCCAGTGATAGGGAACTCATTCTCTTGAAGGATCCCACTTCATCCATTGCTGGGCAGCTCTAATTGTGTTTTCATTTGCTTTTATGTTGAGGTAAAATCTACTCATTATTTTCAGGTCTGCTGTCTGGAATTACACTGTCTAAGGCTGCGTTTTATCTGCATGACTGTAAAACTTGAGTCTAGTCCCTGTCAGCTAACCATTCTAACGTATTTTAACTGTTTTCTGAGGATGTGGGTTTTGTACCCTTCTTCATCTTGAGTATCCAGAGCACAATGGGTGCAGTTTTGTGAATATCTGAATGCTGCTGGGACAGCCCCAGGCTCTTCCACCCCCCCCCCCCCACACACACACACACCCTTCCATTGCTGATGGAGCGAGCGCACAGTTCAGACTCTAACTCCTTGATCAAAACCTGTGGTTCTTCAGGGATGAGGCTGGTGGAATCACCCAGGAGCTCTCTGTGGACTGTTAACAACTTAGCTGGCTGGGACTGAAGGTCCCATTTTCCCAGTGGGAGGGGCTGTACCTGAACCCAACTTGCCAAGGATAGGGTGGCCTCAGGGACTGCTGGCTTCTTTCCCACAGCAGGAGGGGCGGCTAATTCCCATAGGCCCTCAAGGTCTTATCTACACGCCCCGCCCTCCCCCAGCAGCTATCATTGTCAGTATTTCCCTAATCAGCAGGCACTTGACTTCAGTTGGCTCAACACGTGAGTGCAAAAGTGATGGTCTCATCCACTACAAAGTTCACTTTCCAGTTTAGACTATCAGGAGAGCAGGGCACTTCAAGCCCCCTCAGGTTACTTGTTTCCCCAGTAAATCTTGCACCTGATGCCTATTCTGAAGTTGAAGTTGTAGAATTTACCTTCATCCACTTCACCACAGAGTCCTCCCACCCCCACTCCCCCACCCACTCACACACACACACACATACACGCAACCGAGGTTCCTCTCCTAATTTCTTCCCTTTACTGAGGGATGAGGTTGAAGTTTTAGCATTAGATGTAAATTCTGTTCTTTAAGCCATGTGGGTTATATTTTTCACTTAATGGTTTTTCTTAAAGCCGAAGTATTAATTCCAACCTTCATCAGGAGGTGATACATGTTCTTAACCCCAAGGACACACTGTTATCTCTAAGTTAGCCTGCTGGCTGGAGGTAATGCCTAGGGGAAGAAGTCAGGCCTCCCCAGGCTTCCACAACAGTGCTCTTTGGGTGGCTCGTCCATCCACCTGCCTTTGGAGAGCAGCCAGGCAGGGATCAGGGGCTGGTGCTTGTCTAGGCAGATTTTAATCTGTGAACTTAAGGGTTCTGGAAGGTGAGGCTTTTAGTTCCCAAGAAACTGAACTATTGTTATTCAAGCTGGTTTCTGGCCATCTGTCCACCATGATACAGTTGATCGTCCAATCGCCAGCAAGCAAGAAAGGGCGATGTCTGCTACTGACTGAAGGTTCCAGGGTGGCGGCTGGCAGTCTCCCTCCTGGGGTGGAACTAGGGAACCCCATGGAGATGAGGGGCATACAGGCATCGTCCCAAGTACAGGAAGTCTAAGGGAATAGTTCACACCTGTTCCTTATCATTTGCTAAGAAAACACTGTATTATCTCATCCAGGTAAGGAGGCAGAGCCTTTTCTCAGATCAGAGTGCCTCATCTACCTTAGTAAAGGCAGGTCATGTTTCCTCTGCAGGGTAAGCATTTGAGCATGTTTCCTGGCTGTGACACTTCATGATGACTGTGTCAGCCTGCTAATAAGGACTAGTTAGTGTTTATTGGGTGTTCACTACATGCAGTCATATTTCTAATTGCTTTACACATTTTAACCCCTTTAATCCACAGAACAGGACAGCTGTGTGGCAAAGGCACTTGTATAAACTCTGTTTTACAAATGACAGAATAGGGGCACCAGGAGTTAGTATCCTGCTCTGGGTCACACGGTGAATAGGTATGGCAGAACCAGGAACGGGACCTAAGTAATTTAACTCCAAAGCCCAGGCCTAAGCATTGTACCATCCTGCCTTTCCAGATCCTGCCACCGCTTCAGAGTGGCCCCAATTTACCTTTCCAGGTCCCTCTCTTTCCTTTTCTGTAAGAGAACTGGGGCATTTTCTAAACAAAATCCATTCTCTGTGTTCTTTCAGGAGTTTTTCTGTGCCTAACATGCGCGTCTCTATGCTCCCTCTCTGCCTGACATCTCACACCTGTTTTTAGGCAGAGTTCATCTCAAGGATACCATCAAAGCAAAAGAAATGAACATTTGCTAACTTCCTACTCTCTTTTGAGGAAGGACATTGAAATAAAATATTTAATTAGTACTCAGTCTAACCCTTTGGCATGGGATAGGTAAGAATGGCTCTGAGATGAGTAAAGGGCAGAGCGGCCCTGACTGCAGCCTGTGCCCAGGGGCATTGTGGGCACTGGGCGTGTCCTCTCTTTTCCTTGTTGCTCTCACTTAGCACTCTGTGCATCTCTCAGGAAGCTTGGCCGTACCTTACAGTGCAGGTGTCTGTGTAATGCCCCAGTGACAAGACGTCTGGTAGGAGAAATTGTATCATGGTCCTTTTCCTTGGGTGTCCAGCCTCGTCCTTTGTGCCTAAGTCAGTTGGTAAATATTTATGTAATTGAATGTCACCGAATCGAGGATCAGGGAGGCAGCCTTCGTGGGGAGGACAGGCTCACGCTTGCCAACTCCAACACTTCTTCCAAGTTCCAAAATAATGAGTTGTCAGCTCCCCTGGGTTGCTAAGCCTTTGGGGAAGGAAGAAGTGAGCAAAACAAGCAAGTACATGCCTCAATCCAGGAGAGGAAGCTCCTGCTCTCAGACATGACGAGCTCCCAAAATATGCGGTGTTAACTCCAACAGTGCGCATCTAGCACAGCTTGCGACTGTACAGGCGTGTGCGAACCAGCTCGGGAACAAAGAGATACCCTCACCCAGTTGTGCCAAAATACATGAAAACACCACAAAAGCAGCTTAACTTGAATATTACATGGCTCCTGTAAAAGAAAATAATTTGTTTGGTAACTCTCTCTTATCATATGCCATGTTTTTACTTAACTGTGTCTCATTAGCCTGTTTGTTGTGCGCCAGGTGGGTAAGTAATTAGATAAGGAGCCCAAGGCACCATGTCTAGTCCACCATTTTTGGATCCTGAGTTCCAGAAAACGAGGAGCCTAAAACCAAGAAATGAAAAAATACTTTTCAATTCCTGCTGCTTTTCCTCTCTCATTCTGAAGCAGAGGGCTGAGAGCCATAAAGAGAATCTATTTTTTAAATATATTTTTCTTTAAATCTTTATTGTTAAAGGTTTACATAGGTCCTCCTTTCCCCCTCATTAACCTCTTCCAGCCCGCTCCCATCCTCCTCCCTCCCTGCCCCCCAGGCCCTCACCACCCTATTGTCTGTGTCTGTGGGTTATGCATATATGATCTCTTCCCACCCACCCTCCCCTATCTTCCCTCTGAGGTTCAACAGTAACTCAATATGTGGAATCCAATGAGCCAAATAAACTGATGATCAAAGAAAATCTATTTTTTATTTTTCAATTACAATGTACAGTCAGTATTATTCTGTGTTACTTTCAGATGAACAGCAAAGTGGTTAGAAATCATGTACTTTACAGAGTGGTGCCCCTGCTGCTTCAAGTACCCACCTGGCCCCATAGATAGTTATCTCGATATTATTGACTATGTTCCCTGTGCTGTAATCTACTGTAATTGAAATATTAAAGTAAAAAATTATGATTGTAGATTATAGGTTCATTTCTGGACTTGCATTTCTATTTCATTGATTATTTGTCTGTATTTATGCTAGTACCACACTGCTTTAATTACCAGAGGTTTGTAGTATGTTTTTGAAATCAATAAATGCGAGTCCTCCAGCTCTTTTTGGAACAAAAAAAAAAGATAATCTAACCATTTATGAGCTGCCAAAGAGTTTCAAGATGCCAGCTCTCTTTATCTTGTTCTGATCCCAAGTGGCTGAAAAACAGAATTGGTTTTAAAATACATAAACCTGATGATACAATCACCAATAAAGTTCTGGAGGAAGAAAAGGAGCTTAGTTTACCTTTTATCCTACACCTGAGAACACAGGGAAATCAAAACAGTGGTGGTAGGAATTGGATTTAAAGTCAATCAAAAAGGCTGTATTTGAAGGGAGAGAAAAAACCTGATGCGGGGCGACCAAAAGGAAACTATTGCAGTCGTTTCCGAAAGATATAAGGTCATCTGAGGTCAGTGTTAGAAGGAATGATGAGGCAAAGTTGGGACAGGAGGCGTTGTACTTGAGAGGGGCCAGGAGAGTGTTGGGAACTGATTAAGGATTGGTGAGGGGTGAAGGATGATTTCCTTCTGCAGGCTGAAATATAAAACACAGGAGCAGCAGGAGGTGTGAGGAGAAGATGGTGTAGAAGCTGTCGCAGCGTAAGGCTGCTACCTCCAGCTTTCTGGGTCAAGTAGGAAGTAGTGCCACCTGCTAATAACGAGAGGAGTGGGGGTGTGTTAGGGCCTCGAGGATGATGAAGATTTACAATGGCAAGTGAATATAGAGAAGATGCTGACCACAGGTAACTAGAAGTGAAGGGCGGAACTGAGGACTCAGAGCCTGGAGAAGACAGCCTGGCAGGACAGTATGATTTTCTCCAGCAGCGTCAACCGCCCAGCTGTTAGAGGAGAGAGCAGAGGGTGGCAACAATAGGCATAGGAGACATTCTCTGAGACACGAGATTACTTGGTTTAGCATATTCTGATCACCAAAATCTTGCCTGAGACAGACAGGTACCATCTACCCCAAACAATTTGTGTTTTAAGCCAATCACCGTGTCAAACAATATGCTTAGAGTAATTGGTGTGAGAAAGACTGAAGGGAGCTGCCTGGAGGAAGGGAGACTAGCCAGGAGAGCAGGCAGGGCAGAAGATAAGGTTCTGGCCTCAGGCAGTGTTGGTTGAGATATAACTCAAGACTTTATGACATCAACAGAAGGATGGATTTCTGTGTAGCTTTTTGCTTTTTATTTGTTTGTTTGTCTGACTTAATGTATGATTGAATCCTTAAAAGATAAAAAATGCAGGATATATCATTTGTAAGAGGCAGTGTGCTTTGGCAGGTAAAACCACAGGTGCCGGTGAATCAGCTCCCTGGTTCCGATGCCAGCCCTGCGACGTTAGAGTTGTGCGATCTTCAACAAATTACCTAATCCTCTTCTATAAAGTGGAAATCATAATCTTACTTAGTTATATGGTTGTTGTGAGAATTAAATAGGTTAATACATTAAAGGGCTTGGGAAAACTGCCTCGATACATATTAAAAACTCAATAAATATTGGTATATATTTAACCCAAATAGCCTCATCTCAAAGAATCATCTTGTTCTTGGTATTAATATGAAAATGGCCCAGGGTCTGGCCCTATCTAGAGTGCCCCCTGTCCTAGATTTTGATACTTTCCTGTAGATTATAGCGGCTCTTGCTCACTAAACTCTTCTGCTCATTTCTCATGTCCTGTGGCTGTTCTCTTTTTTCCAACTTTGTTGGTCCAAATGTAGACCACAATCTCATCCTAGGTTTCCCCAAAGTATCTTCATCACAAGGCAAGGCAGAAGAATTTTATCCAAGGCTGAGAGGGTAACAGCAGCAGCTATGCCACAGCCCTGCCACTTACTGTGGACTCGCATGGAACGCCTGTGCGTTTGAAGGTCCATTGGATATTTCCATGGCAGGAATGCGTTCCTGGCCACCGCCTTGTCTCACATGGCCAAGTTACCGAGCCTCTTCCTCTCTCTTTCAGCTCACACTTCTTCATCTCTCTTCCTTTTTAGCTTGTCTCCTCATGTCCTCTTTCCTGGCTGCCAAAGAAACTCCATCTTTGTTTTGGACCCCACGTCCCACTACCATGGCCTATCAGGATTATTAAATAAAAAAATAATTCTCTCTCTCAAAAAAATGCTGCTGTTGACTTTTAAAATAAGTTTTACCTCATTAAATGCACTATATTACAATTAACAAATGCTGCATAGTGCTGCTCTAATATAAACGTCCACCTCTGTATATCAGTAATTCATAAACTCTAGTAAAAAGCCTCCTTTTATACATTTTACTACTATTTTGTGGAGGTTCACATCACTGTTTGTGAGAGAGATTAATTTACCATTTTCTTTATTGTACTATTTTAAACAATTTTTTTTTGTGTCAAGGTTATACTGGCCTAAGGAAATGAGTTGGGAATGCTTATGTTCTCTTCTCTGGGAGAGTTTCTGTAAAGGTATTGTTATTTCTCCTTTGATGTGTATAAGAGTTTACAGGTGAGAACACTGAACCTGGATTTTGTGTGTATGTTTATGAGTGTAAAGGTTTGTTGATAGGGTGTTTCTCATATAAAATGTTAATGTTTCTTATAAATAAAAAAGAAAAATTAGTTATAAATTCCTACAGCCCATGAAATCTATACAAGCATGAGAAAAAATGAATTTATCTGCTAAAAATCAATAATGCAGTAAAAACCATAATATTCAAAATTAATATTATTTCAGTGTGATGGAAAATTGTTTTTCTTGGCTAAGCTGCGATTTGAAATGTGAATGAGGTGTTGTTTGGGTCTTCTGAGATTGCTCTACCTAAGCTCTCTTGCGTCAAAGGATTACTCAAGTTTCCCATCCCTTTTCTTCATTCAAAATATGAGAAACTTTTCTTATAAGGTACACAGTGACATCATTTGGCCTTCATTTAGCAGAAATGCCTCATCTGTGTACTAAATCCTCACATTAGCTACCAGTGCGATGCTCTTAATAAAGGCTTTCTCCAAATACCAGTGCTGGAAGGGGGCTAGTCTTTGATGAGTAACTTTTCATTCTCTCTCTCTCTCTCTCTCTCTCTCTCTCTCTCTCTCTCTCTCTCTCTCCTCTCTCTCTCTCTCTCATCATTAACCCTCTTTATCAATTATCTCTCCTATTGAAACAAGTTCCACTTTCTGTCTCTCCTTTCCTCACCTTCCTGTTTCTGTTTCTCAATTCCCTGGTCTCCCTCCCCACTTTCTTGCCATTCCTGCACTCTTTGCCTTCCTTTTCTGTCTTAAGAATAGGGTTTTTGCATTATTAGAAACATTTCATATTATTCTTTTCTAGAGTAAAGCCCTTTTGACTTCACTATAGTGAGTTAATATTTATAAAGGACTTAAAATAGTTCCAGACATATAGTCAGCATTGTTTGTTATTCATTTTTATTTATTTACTAACTTATGAGACTGAAGCACTACCTACTGCGCTAATGAGGCACCTTATTTACTAATTTAAAAATATGAACATACTCTGGGGCCCATCCTGCTTTACAGTGATTTTTTTAAAAAAAAAAAACTTCAGGAATTAAACCAACCACTCTGGATGGGATCCAAGATGGTTCCCATCTACTTCTTCTCAGTTTCATTGAGATGCAATCCTATATAATAAAAGCCTAATATGCAAATTTTCCCCTGGGGGGGGGTTCTACTGGAAGTTGGGCCAGGACGTTGGGAGTTTGACCACTTGCTATGACATGCGCTGACCACCGGGGGCGGTGTGGAACATGGCGGGCGTTGGTGATGCACTGCAATGCACTGCGACCTCTTGCTGGCTACCTGGGGGCGGAGGTGCCGTGAGAATGTGGGGAGCCCCCTCCCCCCACCAGTGCTCAGGTGCCAGGTGCCCACAAGGAGCCCACCCTGCACCCGCGCGGCCTCTTCCAGGTGAGACCGGCCACAGCTGCCAGGACTGCAGGGGCTGGTCGGGCTCCCCATGGGTTCACACAGGAGACAGTGTGCAAGACTGGCCGGGAGAGAGCACGCTGCCTGCCGGCTTCCATGTAGCACTGCTGGGAAGCCCAGAGGCCCACTCTGCGCCCCAGACCTTGGCGTCTGGCTGTGCTCACTGCATCTCGTGTGGGGACTCGGCGCCATGATTCAGGTGGAGGGTGGTGCGTGGGGGCCCAAGTGCTGCCCAAGGCCCAGAGGTCAGCTGGGACCTGCTCTTCCATGCCAGACGCTATCTCTTCGATTGCCAGCCAGGCCCAGGGACCACACCCATGTACAAATTTCATGCAACAGGCCTCTAGGTGAGATACAACGTTGTATTGGTTTAAGGCGTACAACATAGTGATTTCCTATGTCTATATATTGCAACATGTTTACCACAATTTTGGTCAACAGGTGTCACCTCACATAGTTATAAAATTTGTCTCTCCCTGATTCAGGCAACCACTAATATGTTCTCTGTATCTATGGTTCTGTTTTTTGGATTACACGCATAGGGAGATCATACAGGACTGTCTTTCTCTGTCTGACTTATTTCACTTAGCACAATGCCCTCAAGATTCATCCGTCTTGTCGCAAATGTTGCAAGATAGACTTATTTTTTCCTAAATCTTGCTCTTGAGTGTGATTAGAGGATGATTTTAATACTACCATGACAAAGATCCTAAACATCATTAATGCTGTAGTTGGTACAGTGCAGGGAGAATCAACTGATGCTGAACATTAGGTCTAATTTCATGTGATTAAACTTAAATATTATGCATAAAAACAACCCTGTTGTTTTAGATGCTCAGTTTTGCATTTCTTTTAATACTCAGCTTCACACATATATTTCTGTCTAACAAGACTGGATACTGGTTTTCCAGAAAAACTCAGGAATAATTGAAAGGAACTATACACCTATTTATCACATACATATATGTATTTTGGGACAATTTTAATTATAGCCTAAGTGTGGGGATTTTTTTAAAGGACTTTAAAGATAGTATGAGAGTAGAGGTATATTTACAGAGAGTAAACACTTCCAAGTCAGAGAGGATGTACCGGAACATGCATTCAGGGCCCACATCCTAGGAAGCTCATAACCCGGAAAGCCTGGCCTGTAAAAGATGTTGAAAACTTGCAGGATGTGGAGACAGGATGTAGAGACAGGATGTAGTGGGAAACCCTGACTCAGGCTCACCTGGGCCCTTACAGCTTTCAGCTGCTTTGTTTTCCTGCACTTCAAGCACAATTGGTTAATACATTTATTTGATGGTCTTTTCATCTACACATGCTTCCCTAGGTCTTCCTGAGCTATGACCAGCCCATATGGATATTAGGTGCAGAGCTCTCAGCCGCCAAGGTGGCAATTTACCTCTGAAGTTCCTTCAAAGGAGTATTTTACAACCTCTGCCTCTCAGCTTTTGAGTGTGAGGAAATGATCATTTTAAACAAGGGTTGCAATAGACCTCAAATTTGGCACCTTCTTTGTTAGATGTAACCATTTTAGGAGTAAACAGGATGGCAGAGTGGGAGCTTTCATCAAGAATGACCATTAGCAGAGCTTAATTCAAGAATTTAACCGACCCTGATGTTTGTAAACCATCCTTCGCGTGGAAGTACATAATTTGCTATGTAAATTCTTCAGCAATGCTGATGAAAGCCCATAAATGATTTGTGGCCAAGCAAGGATCCAGCTGTTTCCTCCAACCTGACAGGGCCCTATCCGGCAAAGTGAGTGTGACTGACAGATGACTACCTCACAGGTAGGATGACCATATGTCCCCATTTGCTAGGGCAGTCCTGGTTTATGCATATTGCTTCCACATCTGTCTAGTTAACAGCCCTTTCACTCCCGAGCATGTTCAGATTTGGATAATAAACTTAATGGACAACTTATTTATAAACACCCAAGAGGTTAAGAAAAAGTTACATCAGGATACGTAGCATCTGCTCTTGTCCTACAGGATTTTTGGAGTTTTGATAAATTGTGATTTCTGCTCATTGAATTAGGAACTTAATGGAAACATCAGGGACACCATGGGGTGGGTCCTTCCCACCAATCTGTACTCTACTGAGCACTGTATCCTCTGCTTAAAGCAGTGGTTCTCAACCTTCTGGCCCTTTAAATACAGTTCCTCATGTTGTGACCCAACCATAAAATTATTTTCGTTGCTACTTCATAACTGTAATGCTGCTACTGTTGTGAATCGTAATGTAAATATCTGCAGGATGGTCTTAGGCGACCCCTGTGAAAGGGTCGTTCGACGACCAAAGGGGTCGCGACCCACCGGTTGAGAACCGCTGCCTTAAAGCTATATAAACAAGACCGTTGGCATCATTTTGCTTCCTTCCTACTCTTTCTCTTCCTTTTCTTCCTTCTTCTCAATTGTTCCAGATTGTTTTTATTTTTATTTAGTTTAACTTTTTATTAATCTTCACCAGAGGATATTTTTCCATTGATGTTTAGACAGTTAAGGGAGGGGGAGGGGGAACAGAATGAGAGAGAGAGAGAGAGAGAGAGAGAGAGAGAGAGAGAGAGAGAGAGATCAATGTAAAAGAGACATATTTACTGGTTGCCTCCTGTATGCATCCCTGACCAGGGCCAGGGATTAAACCTGCAACCTAGGCAAGGGCCCCTGACTTGGAATCAAACCCTCTACCATTTGGTGTGTGGGCCAGTGCTCTAACCACTGAGAACATCACCCAGGGCTATTTATTTAGTTTATTTTTAAAATTAAATATATTAGGGTGGCATTGGTTAATAGGATCATATAGGATTCAAGTGTATATTTTTATGATACAAGATCATTATGTTTCATCTGTATTTATCAGTGATACTGGTCTGCAGTTTTCTTTTTTGATGTTATCCTTGCCAGATTTTAGTATCAGTTATGTTGGCCTCATAAAATGTGTTAGGAAGTATTACCTCTTCTTCAATTTTTTTGGAAGAGTTTGAGGATAGATTTCAAATCTTTGAATGTTTGGTAGAATTCACCAGTAAAGCCAACTGGTCCTGGACTTTTATTTTTTGAGACGTTTTTGATGGTTGTTTCAATTTCCTTGCTGCTGATCAGTCTACTTAGATTTCCCAGTTCTTCATGATTCGGTCTAGGAAGGTAATATATTTCTAGAAATTTATCCATTTATTTTAGGTTATTAAATTTGGTTGAATATAATCTTCATAATATTCTGGTATGATCCTTTGTATATCTGTGATGTCTATGATAACTTTTCCTCTTTCATTTCTGATTTTGTTTATATGGGTCATTTTTTTCTTTTTTCCTTAATGAGTCTAGCCAGGGGTTTGTCAATTTTATTAATCTTTTTCAAAGAATCAGCTCTTTGTTGTATTAATTTTTTTTGTGTAGTCTTTTTCTTTTCTATTTTATTCAATTCTGCTCTAATTTTTATTATTTCCTTTCTTTTGATGTCTTTTGGTTGCTTTAATTTTTCTTTTTCAAGTGCTTTAATACATAATGTTAGGTTATTTACTTGGGATTTCTCTTGTTTCTTGAGGTAGGCCCGTCATGATATAAATTCCCCTCTCAGTACTGCTTTTGCTGCATCCCAGAAGTTTTTGTGTTGTATTGTCATTATCATTTGTCTCTATATATCTTTTTTTAATCCTCATTTGAGGATATGTTTATTGATTTTAAAGAGATGGAGAGAGAGACACACAGAGAGAGAAACATCGATGGGTTGCCTCCTGTACATGCCCTGACCAGGGATTGAACCTGCAACTTAGGTATATGCCATGACCAGGAATCAAATCCAGAAGTTTTTGTGTATAGGATGGCACTCCAACTAATTGAGTCACTCAGCCAGGTTGTCTCTATATATTTTTGATCTTACCTTTTATTTCTTCTTTGCCCAGTCATTTCTTAGTAGTATGTTGTTTATTCTCCACATATTTGTGGGTTTCTTTACTTCCATTTTTGAAGTTGATTTCTAATTTCAAGGCTTTGTGCTCAGAGAATATGCTTAGCATAATTTCAATCTTCTTGAATTTGTTGAGACTAGTTTTATGACCCAACATATAGTCTGTCCTTGAGAATGTTCCATGTGCACTGGAGAAGAATGTATAATCTGATGTTCTGGGATGAAAGGCTCTGTAAATGTCAATTTGGTCTAATGTGTTATTTAAGGCTGATATTTTTTTTATTGATTTTCTGTTTGGATGATCTGTCTAGAGCTGTCAATGGAGGATTAAATTCCTCAACTCTGATTGTGTTTTGGTCAGTGCTCCCTGGTTGGGTGCATGTGTATTAAGAACGGTTATGTCTTCTTGATGTAGTGTTCCCTTTATCATTATAAAATGTCTATCTGTGTCTCTTTCTACCTTTGTTATCTTGAACTCTATTTTGTCAGGTATAAGTATGGCTACACCTGCTTCTCTGTGGATGTTATTTGCTTAGGAAATCATTTTCCACCCTTTCACTTTGAATCTATCTTTGTAACTTAGATATGTCTCCTGAAGACAGCATGTGGTGGAGTTTTGTTTTTGATCCACTCAGCTACTTGATGCCTCTTTCTTGGTGTATTCAGTTCATTTACATTTAGGGTAATTATTGATGTATGAGGATTTCCTATAGTCATTGTATCTTTTGTTTTCTGGTAACTCTGTGCCTTCATTGGTTCTTTTCCTTTGTGTTCTTATCTGTAATTTTTGTTTAGTGATATTCCATACTCCTTCCCTCTTTTTTAAAGCTGTTTCTCAGTTCTGGATGTTATGTGTGTGGATACCATTAGGTTTATGAAAAGGAAGTTTCATATGTACAGTAGTTTTTTTTCCTTTTGAATGCATCTGATCTTCACTCTCCTTTACAAATTCTGACCTTTATCCCTTCCCCTTTTATGTTTTTGTTGTCACAAATTATCTTGTAAGTTTGTTGGTAGTCTTACTTATAGTGTTGTGACCTTTCATTCTATGTTTCAGATAGAATAAACTCCTTGACTATTTCCTGCAATGGAAGTCTGTTGGTGATAAATCCCCCAGTGTCTGTATGTCTGAAAAAACCTTTATTTATCCTTCATATTTAAAGGATAACTTTACTCTCTATATATTATTCTTGGCTTGTAATTTCTCTCAGTATTTGGTTCCACTATCTTCTGACTTGTAGAATTTCTGTTGAGAAGTTCTATCATAACCTAATGGACTTTCGTTTATAGGTTACTTTCTTCTTTTCTCTGTCTGCCTTGAGAATTCTTTTGTCATTAATTTTTGGCAGTTTTAATACAATGTGCCTCGGAGAAGGCCTCTTTGGATTGAGGTAACTAGGTGTTCTGTTTGCTTCTTGGATCTGAGGATCTACTCTTTCCATAGGTTTGGGAAGTTCCCATCCACTCTTTGCTTGAAAAAGCTCTCTGTTTCCTTCTCCTTCTCTTCTTTTTCTGGTATGACTATTATTCTTATTTTAATTTTTCTGATGGAGTTAGATAGTTCTTATAGAGCTCGTTCACATTTCTTTATGCTCAACTCTCTCTCTTATTCCCTTTGTATCATTTCTAGATTCCTATCTTCAGTATCATTAATTCTTCCCCCCATATGGCTGGCTCTATTTCCTATGCTCTCTAGTCCATTCCTGATCTTTTTTGTTGAGTTCTTCATTTCCCGAATTTCTGTTTGGTTCTCTTTTAAAGTTTCAATATCTTTGGTAAAGTACTCATTTTGTTTATTAATTTGTTTTCTGAGTACATTAAATCACCTGTCTGTATTTTATCACATCTTATCGAGTATTTTCAGAGCTGCAATCTTGAATTCTCTGTCATTTATATCACATATTTCCATTTATTCAAATTTACTTCCTGGAGACTTTTCATTTTCTTTTTGAGCTGCCTTGCTACCTTGGTTATTCATGATATTTGATGGGTTCCTTCTCAGTCTAGGCATCTATGTATAAGTGGCATTAGTCTAGCAGATTATTACAAAGTGGTATTTCTATTCTTTTTCAAAAAGTGGCACTGAATCACAGTTTTTTAGCTCTGTGAAATTCAAAAGCTGACAGACTCCCCCCTCAATTGACTGCTATCGATGGTCAGTGTAGCCACAATGCTTGGGAGTGGGGTTGTCTCGGGGGGAACCTGCTGCTTCTTTTGTTTTGTCCTCTCAGTAATGGTGATCTTAGAGCTCTGTGGGGGTCCTCCCTCCCCCATGTGCCTCAACCAAGGATCAGTCAAAGAGTGGACCCTTTGCTCAGGGAAAATAGTGATTCTGTAGTAACACTTCTTGGGCTTGCAGATTATGTACTTTACAACCCAATACTGAGGGTGACAGGAGGTGAGTTTTGGGGGTCTATAGGATGACAGGGTGCCCTGGCTTTTTTTCTTTGTTCGGAATGCCACTCGACAACCACGGCAGAACCCCTGTGCTGTGTTCTTGCCCAGGTCTCTGGGCAAGGACACAACTGCACCTTGCACTGCTCTCTCCTGCAGGTGTGCTCATTGAGGTTTTCTGCTCGTCCTGGCTGCAGGAAGCACCAGCCCCAACCAGCTTCCTCCCATCTCTGGGCTGAGTCCTGCCATGAGCTCCTGGCTGCAGGGCTGCATCTGTGGCTAGTCTGGTCCCTCCTCCCTGTCTCCCTCCCTTGTTTGTTCCCTTGCCCACTTTTAGATGCTTCAATGCAGGGATCTCTGAGGCATACCTGTATGTTGAGCAGGGGATCCTTGTTGAGTTATAGCTGTTCAGATTGTTGAAATTTCAGGGAGCAAGACCAAGGGGATTTCTCACACCGATTTCCTCTAGTAGTTTTTAAATTGCACTTTCTATTTTAGGAATCTTTGCCCAAGAATTGGAATACATAATACAGCTGCATGTTAGAAATTGTCTTAAGTATATGCTTTACTGGTTACTTGTTCTATTTCTTCTAGTCTTGTTCTGTTTCTTGTATCCTATGTCATCCCATTTCTTGAATTACATTTTTACGTTGAATAATATTTTCAGAAGGTTATGTGGGTGGAAAAAAATTTTAAATTGCTTGCATATTTGAAATTATCTTCATTTTGCCTTCATACTTAAATGGTAATTTGCCTAGGAGAAGTTTCCAAATGCTTTTCACTCAGAATATTTTGGCTATTTCTCCATGGCTTTCTAGCTTTTCCTCTTGCCAATCAATCTGATGCCAGACTCATTCTAATTTCTAATTTTTCTTTCCTTCCACCCTCTCTGATTTTGAAACTTTGTGGCATTTTCTTTTTATCCTTGGAAGTCATAAAAATCATCAAAATGCATTGTTTCTTAATATTTTTTTATAAAGCACATGATCAGCCCTTTTAATCTGAACACACATATCTTTCTTCAGCATATGGGTATTTCTTCCATTTTTTCTTTGATATTATATTTCCTCTGTGCTCTCTGTTCTCTCATTTTATTGGGTAAATATTAGTCCTCTGGATAGAGCTCCATAATTATTAACTCTTCTCTCATTGTTTTCATTTTTCTTTCTTTTTCTGTGTTCTTGGTAAACTTCTTATCTTAAACTTCCAGGTTGCTAAGTATGCCTCTAGTCCTCTCCATTCTTCTATTCAATCCTTCTACTGAATTTTCATTTGAGCAACCAGATTTTTAACTTCCAAAGAATTATTTAGTGTTCTCATGCTTGAATTTCATACTATTTTTTATCATTAAGAGATATGATTTTCTTGAATTCTCAGAAGACATTTCTGTAAATAACTTTTTAGTATTTACTTAATTTCTTGCATTAATTGTGCTTCCCTTGAAAGTAATTCCTCTGTTTATTCCACTAATTGGCTTTTTTTTTCTTAAATGTTGGGGCCTCGCTCTATAGTGGGTGGGCCTGTGTGATGGATAGGTTTCTCGAAAGGCTTCAGTCTTTGGGGTTTCTGAAGGTGGAGCACAAAGTGATGCCAAAATGTTAGACAAAAATGTGACCGGTGTTCTGATGATGGGGGCACATTTAGGGCTTCAGCAGGACAAGTTTGCTTGTAGATTATGTTCCTACAAAATTCTTTCAAAAAGTCAAAGAATGTTTGGAAAATGAATTTCCTGTGGAATCCTGTGTGTAGTTCATGAAGTTATGAACTTCTTTTGCAGATTGTATTGTATATGCGAATGTACTGCGAAGAGCTAAAACTATGCAAGATTGGTATTTAATCATGATGAAATTCTTTTGACCTGCTTTTCTTTTTTATATTCCCAGTCACCTAACTTTATAAAAGCTAAATTTTTAAAAAACAAACCCTCCGTATTGTAGGATTACTTCATACTTCACCCATGTATTTTCAAGTTCACAGACAGTAACATCACACTAAGCACTAAGGAGAAAATTCCAAATAAACTATAAAAATTATGAAATACTAATGTTATAATCTGATGAAAGATTATGAAAAAATACACTCAAATTTTTAAGCTGTAACTTTATTTGGAGCAGAATTATTTTTACAAAAAGTTACCAGTTTTAAATACCTCAGAACAAACTATTCAAAAAGTAACATTTTATTTCAAAAGGGTCTTGCTTATGTGGTCTGCCCTCTTTTTGTTATTGTGAATATTTACTTTATAAATATATTCTCCCTGTTATCAAATCAGGTGACTACTGGTGCTGAGATATCTGATATCAAAAGACTTTGTTCAGGTCATTTAGGGTTCACATCAGCACAATGTCTATAAGAAACTGATAATACATATTAATGTGTAAAAAAGAAACATTCTCACAAAAATGGGCAAAGAATATAAGCAAACAACCATCCAAAGGTTAAAAGTATATCACTAAATATATAGTCAGATTTATGCTAAATAAAATAATGAAATACTATATTTTCTCATATAAAGGCAATTATTAAATAATGAGACTATCAAGAAGTTATCAAATTATAGGAAAATGAGTACTCTTGTGTACTTCCAGTGAGCAAATAAATTGATGCAGTGATTTTGACAGTAATTTACAGTTTCTATTAGATTAATAATGTGCAGGCTGGATGACCCAGCTAGAAAAATATTTGCATATGTATATGAGAAGATGTGAATGATAGCTGCATAATTTACTGCAGCATTTTTGTGGTAATAAACATATGAGAAACAACAAATGACTCTGACTTGAGGAGTAGTTAAATGAAATGTGATAATTCATACACTGGAGTTACCATAATTAAAGCAATAAATGAAATCTTTATGTAAATCAACAAAATATATCTTAAAAATTATATTGAACCCTGACCAGTTTGGCTCAGTGGATAGAGCGTCGGCCTGCAGACTGAAGGGTCCCAGGTTCGATTCCGGTCAAGGGCATGTGCCTTGGTTGCAGGCACATCCCCAGTGACGGGTGTTTAGGAGGCAGCTGGTCGATGCTTCTCTCTCATTGATGTTTCTGACTCTCTATCCCTCTCCCTTCCTCTCTGTAAAAAATCAATAAAATATATTTTAAAAATTATATTTAATAATAAAAAGTTATAGAATAACTATATCATATAAACTTACATTTTAAAAGGACACAAAAGAATTTTATGTTTTATTTATGGTATAAAAATATAGAAAAAGGTCTGGAAAGATTCACAGAGAATGTGAAAAAAAGCTCCCAGGTCTCTTAAGTGTCCAGAACTGGCATAGGGTCATTTCAACTATTGGTCAAAGAAAGTCTCAAGGCCAGCTCAGATTCAAAGGGACTTCATTCCTTGATGGGAGGAGTGGCAAGTGTATGGGCAATGGTGGTGGTGGTGGTGGAATTCATGGGGACCATCTTTGGAGACTATCTACCATATTTTCCTTTCCCTCTTTTAAGAAGTTAATATCCTCCAGTTCTTGGCTCTTTAACTCTCCCCTGTATCTCCATCAAAGCTAGCTTTTAAGAAGATTTTATAGGATTCTTTTACTTTAATTGTGAACTTGAAACAAGATAAGCCATTCTGATGGAACATTTACATTTTACATATCTCTCTGATTATGGCAAGAAATGATTTATCTTCCTTAAGACAAGTTCGGGCACTAACAAGAGGGGAAAGTGCTTTTCGGAGTTTTGCGTTGGAGTCACACCTCATGGTTTTCTAAGTGCTTCACCTCCTGCACCTTCTTTAAAGCTGGCTGGGGATAAAAGGGTAATATTATCCTGCAGGGACTGAGTTCTCCATTCACGGATGCTGCCCAGAACTTGGCTCTGAGCTTCTGACAGGTGTTCGTTGTTACCTGAAACAGAGGCATACTGTAACCACTTTCCCATGGCTTGCTGAGCCACAGTTAGTTAGTTATTGGCCATGCCAGATATCAAATGGGAGGGGAGGGACAAGAATTCAGTGAGTCATCTACTCAAAACTATTTGTTGAGGTCAATGTAGCTGGACACTATACAAGGCACTGAGTGTACCCGAAGTGAACAAGACAGTCAGAGTCAGCTCTCGCAGAGCTTATAGTCTCATGAGATATAGAGGCAAGGAAACAACAAGAGTAATGCGTGTCACGTACAAATAAAGGGAAATTATAAGGTGCTATGGGAAGACCACAGAGGGATCTAAACAGTGGTGTGCTGGTGTTTAACATCTGGCTCTGCCAAAAAGACAAAACAAAACACACACACACACACACACACACACACACACACACACACAATCATTTGTAGTGTTTGTCAATTTCCATGGTCTAAAGACTCCAACCAGTTTCAAGCAGCCATCATGATGTCACTGATGGAATTGTAAAGAGGTACAGATCTTGAAAGCCAGCACAAGACCACTGCACTACTCCACTGGATCTAAATGAGTTGGGGTGGGGGAGAGGGATTTCAGATGCCAGAAAGGCCCCCCGGAGGTAGAACCATCTAAGGTGAGAACTGAAGGATGGGGAAGAATAAACCAGATGAAGAGAATCACAGAGAAATGTTCCATATAGAGGGGACGGCGTGTGTCAAGGCCTGAAAGGTGAGAGAGGGCACGGCACACTCGAGAATTACAGAGGATCAGTGTGGACCAAGGGCAGAGTACTGAGTAGTATGTATGTGTGGGTCAGGGAGGGAAGGGGCACGTGTGTATGTGTTGTGTGCAGTGTGGTGTGTACACATTCATGGTGTGGTGTGTCCATGTATGTACCTGTGTGCATGTATATGCATGGGTGTTGTGTGGCAAATGTATGTGTACATGGTACAGTAACGTGTGTGTGTGTGTGTGTGTGTGTGTGTGTGTGTGTGTGTCTTGGCTCTAGCAAAATACCATTGACTGGGTGGCTTCCTCACAGTTCTGGAGGTTGGGAAGTCCAAGATCAAGGTTTCTGCAAATTTGGTATCTGGGAAGGGCCCTCTTCCTGCCTTGCAGAAGGCTGCCTTCTTGCTGGGCCCTCACATGTAAGAGAGAAAGAAAGAGCCCTGTTCTCTATCTCCTCTTCTAAAGGCACTGATCTCTTTATGGTGTAATGAGGTCATCCTCATGACCTCAGTAGTGTAAGCCCTGAAAGTTGTTTTTGTTTGTTTGTTTGTTTGTTTGTTTTGTAATGCAAGTGGCTGATTTAAAACTTTAATTGCGAAAGCATCTACTAGTATATAAAAGAGGCATCCACTTCTAAGACAGGTATCTCAAACACACACAAGCCATGCACTACAAAAGAGCCAGGCTACCTCCCTGCACTGAGGATCCTTTGTTTCAGAGATCTTGGACAATTTCAATAACTGATCATACCACCCTAACCGGTTTGGCTCAGTGGATAGAGCGTTGGTCTGCAGACTGAAGGGTCCCAGGTTCGATTCTGGTCAAGGGCATGTACCTTGGTTGCGGGCACATCCCCAGTAGGGGGTGTGCAAGGGGCAGCTGATTGATGTTTCTTTCTCATCAATGTTTCTAACTCTCTATCCCTCTCCCTTCCTCTCTGTAAAAAATCAATAAAATATATATATTTTTAAAAAAATAACTGATCATATGGACACTTGTGTGGTTTTCTCTCTCTTCCCATGCTTTAAATTCCCACTCTTATGTTTTAAATTCACAATAGAGAGTGACCTCACAAAAACTTAGTTCTCCACCCTTCACCCTAATAAAAACAGAATCCCAGGTTCATGTTCGTTCTATCTATCATCTATCTATCTATCTATCTATCTATCTATCTATCTATCTATCTATCTATCTATCATCTATCTATCTATCTATCTATCTATCTATCTATCTATCTATCATCATCATCTACCTACCTACCTACCTACCTACCTACCTACCTACCTACCTATCTCTATCACTCTCCCTCCTCCCTGCCACCTCACTGTGTGGCCCCAGGTGTGCTATGTAATTTCCAGATCCCATGATAATAAACCTTTTTTTTTTAAAAGTTTCCTGATGGTTATTTCTGAAAGGCATCTTGCAGTCATAATAAGAATCACAAGGGCTGGGCTGGCCACTACTTTGGTTACTGATAGGCTGAGACCAATACGAAACACCTCATCTAAACCTAATTACCTCCCAAAGGTCTAACCTCCAAATACCATCAGATTGGGAGTTGGCTTTTCAACATGTGAATTTGGCAGGGATACATTCAGTCCACAGCAGTATGTGTGTTGCTGATGAAAGAAACATGGGACTGGGATTTGAAGAATTGTATAAACCAGGAAGCTATATCCTGGCCCTTGACTTTAATACAAGATTCTGCCCAAATTGTGGGGACACCTGTCTTTTAGGGAGATTTTGATATCACAAGAACCCAGCAATTTTACAACTGTCACTTGGTAAGTTTTCCTCCAGCTGAAGGCTCCTCTGTAGACTCAGAAGGTTCCTAGGGAGGATCCAGCTCAGTTCATTTGTGTTTCCTGTGGGAAGGGCTTTGATGCAGGGAGGGCCTCTCCCAGGTCACCTGGCAGGGAGGAGAGAGAGTGATAGAGATAGATAGGTAGGTAGGTAGGTAAGTAGGTAGGTAGGTAGGTAGGTAGATAAATAGTTCTCAAACTTGCAACTCTCCCATGAGAGTTGGGGTTGGAAGTAAAATAATGTAATTTGATTAGATCATGCTAAATAAATAGCCCAAATTCTTTCTAACACTCTACTAAACAGTACTTTATTTAATAGCATTATTAAATAGAAAATGATCCATGTGATAAGCATCCTTCATAGATATACAATCATTTGATGACATAGACTGTCTTATCCTTTCTTTCCTGCAAGGCAAGGTGAGGACTAGTCATCTTAGCAACTATACCCTTTCAACAACCTATCAGTGGCTGACCAAGATTTGTACCTTTAGAAAAAAAGATAATGCAAAATGGCAACTATTTTGGGCCTTCTTTAAATTGCCAAGTTCGCACAGGCTGAAAGAAATGCTGATTATACATCTGGGAACAGAGGTTTGGGCTGCAGACCAGGTTTAGACAACCTCTTACTCACCAAGTAAAACTTGGTGAGTTTCCAAAATGTTAAATTACAAAGCTGACAATAATGGAAGAAATATGCCCATCACTTTAAGGAGAACAGTCATGTTTTCCTCTTGAGATGATAATACCAGAACCTGACTATAAAGTAATCATTCTCATGTGACTTATTCACAGATAATACTGATAAAATGCTCCATGACCCTGTGCCAGGGAAGCTTGACAAGAAAGAATTGGGTTTCTGTTCTTATCCCTCCAGGGCTGGTGGAAAAACTCCAACTTAGTGACACAAACTTAACGTCAAACTGAGGCAGGATAGTAAGAAGCTAGGAAAATTTCTTGACATTGGAATAAGAGAAACTGAGACAAAATAATTAAACAAAGCCAAACAATTTGAGCAATTTACAGCCTGCTGATGAATCACAGGGTTTTATCTTCCAAGGACATAAGGAGCAAATGGTTTACATATTCCAGACTCTCTCAGGGCAGACCAGCCTTGGTCAGGTCCCTCTTCAGTATCCTTCTTTAAAAACTAATCATAAAATAACCCTGATCCCTCTATGCACACATTATAATGAATCAACATATGAAAGAACACACCTGAAAAGCGAATGAATATTCTGCTAAAACCTCCCTGCCACCTCCCCTAGGATTCCCACAGGCCTCAAGACCAAGAATCACGGTGTAGCTCTCACTAGTGATACATCCACCTTGTATCTCTGCTCTTTCTCCTGAACTCTAAGGGGCCCCATGAGACTTGCAACCAGGGGAGCAGCTCATCCAGGCTCACCCCCTGAACCTGTCTTCAAGGCCCCCTTTTTCTCTGACTTTCCGGTGAGGTGACAGCAGCCCTGCCTTGGCTCACTTTTTTCACTGACTTTTACTTCTCAGTGAGCCAAAGCAGCCCTGCCTAGGGTCTCCCCTATTGCTTCTTTTGTCTTAAGCCTTTTCTTTGTTTTACTGTCCTCAGCTTTAATAAACATCCTCTCAAAATCACATGGACTCATCTTATGAAATCTTTCCTGCATAAAGTCAAGAATCCACACATTGCTGGCCGGCCCGAGGCATTCCTGCTCTGGGTCCCGTCCCCATCCAGTAACAAAACTAAGAGTAACGATTGCTTCTGAGGAGCCTATGGCTAGAACTACCCGCTGCCCTGGCCAGGCTCGAACTTAGGAGACCAGGAGGTCAATTGCAGTGTGGTGACCATTTATTTTGGGGCCTTTATTTCCCTCTTATAAAATGGATATAATAATTTCTTCCTAATGGATATAATCATTTATTTCTACTAAGCTAATCAATTAAACTGAAATCAGATTGATTTGGAAAATAATTCCAATTGCAGTGAGTTCGTGTTTTATTTGGTTACCTTCTGTAACCCTCCTTTGGTCTGGCCTGGCCTCCTCAATCCCACCTCCAACACACACACACACACACACACACACACACACACACACACACACACTCTAGAATTAGAGTGGCCTATGGTGATGGTTACCATACCATTTTGTATTTCTGTGCTCAGAAACTCTAGAAAAAATGAGCCCCATATTCTTTTGAACACAGAAAGCTAATACGTTTTTTAATTGACTTTAAGAATTTTTATTTTAAGATGAACCATTATTTTATAAGCCACTAGAAGAGAAAAACTGCTGCCAATTAAAATGATATAAAATGCTATTTTTTTTTATTTTTGTCAGTCTTGGTAGAGGTTTATCAATTTTATTAAGTTTTACAAAGAAAACTTTTGCTTCATTGATTTTCTCAGTTGTTTTCCTATTTTCTGTTTCCTTGATATATGCTCTTATCTTTATTAATTTTTTTCTTCTGCTTGCTCTGGGTTTATCTTGTTCTTCTTTTTCTGGTTTCTTAATGTAAGAATTTAAAATATGGACCTGAGAGCTATCCTCTTTGTAATGTTAGCATTTAGTGCTTTAATTTCCTTCTCAACACTGCATAAAGTGCATCCTATTAATTTTGACAAGTGTATTCATAATTACTTCTGTGACTTCTTCCATAGTGTTTTACTTTCATAGGTACCTATCAAATAGTTCTTTCTAAACTGTCTACTGGTTATGTTTTGGCTTTCATATTGAATTTTTTCATTTTGGTGTGTGATGCAAGAGAAAATGGCAACTCCTTCCATATGAAAGAAATACGTCAAAATAATCTCAGACAATTAAAATATAATATATATTTATAATTCCAGGCCCCAACAGCTTATTTCTAAACTTATTTCCTTTTTCAATCAGTTTCTTCAATATTGTCCATTAAATAGTTAGTGCAAAATTTTTATTGGGAAAAGACAGTCAGGAAGGTGCATCCTGAAGAGGCCACGGCTGTACATACGGCTTCTGCACAGGAGGCAGAATGCTGAGTCAAGAGAAAATGGCAGAACTTCCAATCTGGTAAATAAAAATCAAACGGAACAGTTTCTCCTCTTTCATTTATATGTATCTGCAACAAAGGCTGAGAAAGCTAATAAAGTTGATTACAAGCAGCCAGTAAGGTTTTTTGCTATCCTGGGCCTGTCTATGTAGTACTGGATCTCAACTAAGATTCAAAGTGATTTAGAAAAAGTTACTTTTAATGAAATATCTGCATAAGACAAGAGTTATATTACCATACATTAATAAAGCATAAAAAAAGAAAAACCAACAGAAAAAAGAAGACTCTTACACTCCAAATTTGAAAATTTCAACATTAATTACAACAATACCATTCCAATTAATCGTATCCTGGTTAGGCAGGAATTGTAGAGCTCTAAGCAGTAAACACCTAGCTCCAGAAAGATGTAATTAAGACACATCAGGAAAATGAGTAGCATGCTATATACTGAGGAAATATATGTGCAGTCTGAGAAAGGACACATATCCAGAATATAAAAAGACCGTTGGCAAATCAACAATCAAAAGACAAGCCACCTAATTTTAAAAATAAACAAAATATTGGAAAAGGCACTTTAGAAAAGGAAGCATGAGTGGGCATGAAGCACATGGAAGTTGCCAACACTAGTCATCAGGGAAATGCAAATGAAAATCACAAGATACTATAGGTGTCCCCCCAAAAAAGTATACATACTTTGAATGACTATAAAGTCAGTGTTTATTAACATATAGTTCATTTTCAAAATTTAAAAGAATCTACAGTAATGAATATAAATATTTTTTTTTGTTAATGTCTGCTTTCAAACTGATGACCACTCTGGTCCAAGCACTGCAAATAACGTGAAGCAATGGAATTGCAAACATCAAGAATCTTTTCCTTTGGTATTTGTGACCCTCAATTAATCAACTGTTGCCAGTTTTATACCATAAACTTTATCTTTTATGTATCCCCATAAAAAAGTCTAGTGGATAAATTTTCTTTGTTCAAAGCTTAGTCTAGCTTCCCCCATTATTTCAACCAGTTAAACCTGAAGAGGAGTGAAAATTGAGTGAGTTATCAGCATTTGTTATAATTATAAAGGCAGTATTTGTACTTCAACTGTGCTTTCAAACTTCCAGTAGCATTTTAGGATGAATTTCCTTTGTTCAAAGCTTAATCTGGCTGAAAATAAAGAAACATCAATTCAACTATCAGCTGTTAAAATACCAAAAATGTTTTGGGGACACCCTATATTTCACACTTACTAGAAAGGCTGTCAAGTATAAAACACAACAGCGAATGTCAGGGATGTGGCACAACTGGAGCTTGTATACTTTACTGGTGAAAATGAAATGGTAGAACCACTTTGAAGAACTATTTGGAAGTTTCTTAGAAAATTAAGCCAACACTTTACCATATGACTCGTCATTCCCACTAAGAGTCCATTTCTGCCCAATCCTCAACACGCGCATGTTGCTTTCCTCTCTCCGAAATCTTCCATGTCTTTATCTTACTATTCTCATGTTTCTTCTAGTCCCTCTTTTTTTCCCATCTCAAATGAATTCTCCCTAATTAACCATAAAGGGATTAATTTCTTTCACATTTATTCTAAGAGGTATATATGTGATGATATAAAATAAAGATGATTTAGGATTAGTTGTGTATTTTGCCTAAATAAGATGGCAACTATTTTTGACAGCTACAGATGTTAGTTCTATGTCAATAGTAACAATGATAATAGAACAAAGAAAGACAATATTTAGATTTAAAATTCTTTTCTTGTATAATTCAGAGTCTTTAGCAATGGAAAAAGATCACATCATAGTCATTTTGAAAAGTTCATTTATTATATACCAATATACACTTTCTGTAATAAAAAAGCCTCCCAATACATTGAACCATCTTATAAATGAAATAAGAAAATAAAATTTTTATCTGTTTACAAATGGGGTTAAATTAACCATATGTATGTCTGCCCTGCAGTCTGAATTCATCCCGAAATGGCCATGAGAAAGAAATGGTGCTTCATTATGGGGCATTGTAGTATTGCTCTTGAGTATTTATATAATTACATATGTTGACATTTTTAAGTTAGTCATTTCAAATGTAAAACATTCAAAATATATACAGATTTTACAGTTTTCCACTTTTTTGTTAATTATTGATATTTACATTTAAAAACATTCAGATTAAACTTTTTTTTAACACTCAGAAAGCAACTTTTCCACCTGCTATCTCTTTAGATGAATGAAAATACATCTTAAAGATGCTGTTTGGAAAATTTTTTCCAATAATAGTAACTTAAAAGTTATGATAGTTTCTAGTAATGTTCAATTTCCATAAAAAAGTGCACCATTTTACAGTATTGTGCCTCTAGAAAATAATACATAAAACAAATATATTTTCTTATAGCACATTCCAGAAAAACTATTAGAATATGATTTAATATTATCATACTTATATGATACTTGTATTTCATACTTGGCTTTACTAAAATATAAAATATAGAACAAATGTTCTTGCTACTGATTTGAAAAAAAAGTAGCAAACTCCAGAAATTCCAGGCGGTAAGTACTATTTTTTAAATCCATTTCATGTATGCTGTAGAAGTGAGCAAAAATAATAGTTTGCTTCTCCTTGTAGTGTTAGCATTTATTTTTATGGAGAACCACTCAACATTGTAGTAAATGGCAAATAAATGTCAGCAAACACCTGTCTAAGATATAATGAACTAAATGCTATTGTAGTTATGCTAAATTAAATGAACAGTATTATTAATAATTATTTGCAAATAAGAACTTATTTTCTTGTAGGTGATTATGATATTACTGTAAACATTGAAAAAGAACATTACTGAGCTATGTATAACTTAGGTTTCAAATTTAAAATATCCCCAATAGACAGATACATACAAATGGATTTTTGAGCCCATCAACTTAATTCCCTGCCCTCACCCCAAATAATATAAATGTTTTGACTGTAATGAGAGACAAACTACACACGTAAAAAATAAAAATCAGATGTACCATACATTAAAATTCTGGTGACTACAGAATAAGATTATATACACAAACATATAGCAATCACAGTTTCCTGCACTGAATGTTTATCAAATAAAAATGTATCAAACAATACTGGGTAGTGTACCTCCACATGAATTGTGGTCTTCTAAAAATTCTGAATGAGAATGGAAGACGAGAGGGAGAGCATTGTTCAATAATAAAAGTATGATAAGAGGACTAAGACTAATATGAAAAAGCAAATGCTTCCAGAACAGGCAGTTTAGCTATAAGCATTATTTTTGTTGTTGCTCTATAATTTAAATAAGACCCCTCTCATAATGTTTAAAAAAAGTCTAAATGAAGAAGTCATTAATTCAATGTCACAAATAGGATGGGCAAAATATTCTTTTACTGTTGACAATAAGATATTCTAGCCTGGTGTCTGATCATTCATATATCTTACAGGGACAAGTTTGTAAGACGTGCCTTTTGCCTCTGTTATTAAATAGATCCAAAGTGTTTAGTGCAAGATTAGGGGAAGGCATTAAGTGGTGATAGCTTTGCCACCAGGGCATTTCATTTGATATTCTGAGAATACAAGCATTTGGTACTATGGAAAGGGGGAGGGGGCTATCTGATGACCATTACACTCAGCTACCCTTATTCTGTTTGTACAACAGCAAAAATACATCATCTTATACCCCTCTGGCAAAACCTGCGTAGAAATGTGCACCACGGATTTTAAACACATAAACAGCCACTCTTGACAAAAATGACGATTTTCTCTTCTGAAGGTGCCTGGTGATGTTACTGGTGAATATCTTTGGAATCTTCTTGTTACTTCCTATGAATAACATTCCAATCATCGGGGTAAAATAGCTCACATGTCCTTTGGAGCTTAATTTGTAACCACTTCCAGTAGAAAAAGAAAGTATTTTTCTTTGGGTTAGTGATGCTTGGAATTCGGGGGATTGTAAATCCAGTCCGTGATAATGAGCGCCATGCTTCCACTCATGAAGATGATGCCAACCACGAGGAAAATTAAAGCCTGTAAGTCAGAGAGAACTTGTGAGGAACACAGAAACCATCCTTACTTAGCAAAGCTTGTGCTAAGTCAGTAAACAGTAAATTGTTTACCTAAGTCAGCAATCTGATTTGCCTATTGAATTGTATTATTCTTATAGCTCAGCTATCCATGCCTAGCAATTCAGTCAATTTAGAAGCCTAGTTCAGGAAAGAGGGTGAATACATTAGAGAGATTGTAACCCAAATGTTCAAAATACGGTAATGGTTCATTGATTTGGTACATCAAAATGATGGAATACCCTGGAATCATTAAAAAGCCAAGCAACAGAAGACAATTTAATGACCAGGGGAGAGCTCACAGTCTTTTAGGTGAAAAAAAGCAGGTCATAAGAGAGTAGTAGGTGTGATGAAAATTTATAAGCAAACAAAAATAACACCAGAAACAGCCTTATTTAGTACCACACAGGTCAATCTCCCAATTCTAGATACTAGGAAGCAGCTGCTAATTTCTTTTTAACTTGAAAGAATCTAGAATATAATTTTACTCATTTTTACATCTGATAAACTGAAAATGGGTCACAAAAAGATCAAGTAACTTGCTAAGGTCACACTGCTATAAAGCCCAAGGAAGACTACACAGAGTAGAAACTTGCGGGTGAGATGATTGGAGGAGCTTTTGATACCAAATTGTCCCGAAAAACCCCAAGAGGTGAATGACTCCCAGGCAAAATTCAGTGTAATTCAGTAAGAGGCTTCTTTTCAAGTCTTAATATAAGACTTTATTAAGCAGTCATGGATAATACGTAATTATTGGAAAAACAATTATTTCTAGTGTATTTTTCTGTAGTTATATTACAGAAGAGAAGTACATACTCTCTCATTTCATAAAACTATACTTCATATCTAAAGAGGTTAACTGGGAAAGGAGTGCTTCTGCTCTGGATGTCAGTCCACACCAGAAGACAGCAAGCTCCTATGGAGGGGAAAATAAAAGCAATATCTTTTCTTTGGGCCTTATACCTAACGAATATGGCCAAAGTGTTTATGAACACTGTCCTTCCTGCGTAATTTCCCATAAAATAGTGTCACAAACACTGAGTGGCGGAGATAAGATGCATGTGTGTCTGTGGGAGATCTCCATTAGCCTCTGACAGGTAGGAAGAACTCAGCCCAAGATATTAGGTATTTGAAGAGAAGAAATCCCGGAATCATCTGAGCCAGAACTCCAGCCTTCTTTCTCTCCACCAGAGAATTCCAATTCATCTTTGATTGTTCATTCCTGTTCAGCAATTCATATTTTTTTTTGAACCATGTGTATTTTCTGGTTTATTCTGAGTAGTCAAAGAACAGCTTATAATGGGGAAAATTGCAAGTCTTACTTACCCCAACCTTTTGGGGTGATCGAAGAGGTTCTTTCTTGACAAGTTTAAGATAAAAAGCTGCTGGGAGAATGAAGATCAGCATAGTGGCAGAAGAAGCCCCTGAGGAGAGAGACACCAGACAGGTCAACGTCTTACATAGCAGGTCTGACTCAGCAAAGCAAAGACACCAGATCTAAAGCTGCCCTAATCTTAGCACTAAATCCACTATAAGATCCTCTGTGTTGCTTATTCAAAGAAGATATGTTTATAAGGAAAATTAAACTATACCTAACATCATAGCTGCATACTAAGTACACATAACCTATAATCAATAATAAAACGACCAAATGTCACAAATTTACAGGAAATTAATCCTATATAATAAAAGCCCAGGGACTGAATGGCAGAATGACCAGAAGGACAGGAACAACTGAGGCCCCTCACCCTGGCTGGCCCCGCCCCCAATCAGCCCCCATTGGGGCGGGCCAACTGGACCCCACCAGTGCACGAATTTGTGCACTGGGCCTCTAGTAATACAATAAGCATCTACTAAGGAGGCTGAACTCATCACACACCCTTCCTATTTACTTCTAACTTTTCAAGTTGCTTTTACCTAAGTTTTAGAAGTTTTATACAGTATTGTATTTAAAGTTGTAGTAAACCCCCAAATCAGCAGAATAAAAATATTAAATATATTATCAGGCCACACAGTAAAGGGAAATAATATGCTTTACAAAATCAATCTCCTCCTCCTCCAAAGATATCCTTAATTCTCAGCTAATCACAGACCTGAGAGAGCATCCCGAGGGTAAAATCTGTCTCCCTTATTTTTTGCTGCAGAGTTAAGACCTAAGTGCAAACCCAGGGTCCACTCCAAGGTATAGGACTTGACTTCTGTGGGGCTCAGTTTCCTCGTCTGTCAGAAAAGGCAGCGGGACTAGATGACCTGTAAGGTAGCTTTTGGCACTAACATTTTCGGATTGTGTGAGTAACTTCCAGTGTCATCTGGGAGAGAGGGAGGGTGATAGCTGGTGCCCCATGGGACTATTAGGAAGCCTGGGAGCCTCAGACAGATGGGGATTCTCGGCCTCCCAGCAGAGGCTCCCTGTCTGCCATTTAAGGGGCTATCAGCTTGAGTTGACTCCATGAAAAGGTGGAGGGATTAAGAAGTACAAGTCGGTAGTTACAAAATAGTCACAGGGATGTAAGGTACAGCCTAGGGAATAAAGTAAAAAATATTGTGATAACTAGGTATGATTTCAGACGGGTGCTGGAAATTTCCGGGGGAACACTTCATAAAGTATATGGTTGTCTAACCAGTATACGGTACACCTGAAACTAATATGAATTAATAGTGAATGTAAACTGTAATTGAACAATAAATTTTTTTTAAAAAAGTAGATGGGAAAAAAAAAAGCCTTTCTGAAACTTACCTATGAATCCAAAGATGTATTTTATAGTTGGCACAAGGATGACCAAAATATTGTTAAGTGCAATAAGCATGGCTGCAATCAGGATATGTCTTATCCAGCTGAAGGGCCTTTTGGGAAATAACAGTGTTGTCACTGACGTACGAATCTGCAACAAGAAAGTTCAAAGGCAAGGTCACTGCTTTGTTTTTTACTTTATTATTTAAAACTAGAGGCCCGATGCACAAATTCGTGCACGGGTGGGGTCCCTCAGCCTGGCTGGCGATCGAGGCCGTCTTGCCCAGTCCAGGTGGAGGGACTGCAGGAGGTTGACTGGCCAGGGGAGGTTGGCTGTGGGAGCGTGCTGACCACCAGGGGGCAGCTCCTGATTGGACATCTGCCCCCTGGTAGTGTCATAGCGACTGGTCATTCAGTCACCAGTTGTAACCGTCACTTCGGCTTTGATATGTATAGATATTCTCGTTGCTCTGGAGCATTTTCTTTGTTTCTCCTTTTTCTCCCAGAAAATACCTTGATGCTGATTTTTTTTTTTTAGAATTTCCTTACTGTGATAAAATACACATAACACAAAATTCACCATCTTAACCATTTTTAAGTGTACAGTTCAGTGGTAATAAGTAAATTCATATTTTTCATATGTACATACAGTATAAGTATAGTATAATAATTTTTTCTTAAAATCTCTCAGAAAGAGATAAAATAACAGATAAGAGATATAAATCAGAGACAGTAAAACCCTTGTTGATTTCTAATTATGTCTTGTCAGACTGGAGCAAGCATTAAGGGTGAGCACTGAATTGCTTTGCATGGGATTGCAAATGGAATCTTTACAAACCTGGGTTTTTCTTAATTTTGCTTTGTACTTAACATGTTTTTTTTTCCCACCTGATTTTTTTTAAATGATACTGTGTTTACTCCTTTCTCTTCTTACCCGTTTAGGAACACCCCCCCCCCCCCCAATTATAGATTATAAATACACAAAAGACAAAGAACAGGACCTAATAATGTTAACATTCCTCAGAGTTTCTAGCTTAGAGTCTTGCACACAGCAGGCACTCAGTAAATGTTGAATTAAATGGAACAGAACAAATCTTCCCCCTCCCTTCAGGGTCCTTGACAGATTTCAACCCTATTTTAGTGACTGAAATAAGTAGGTGAAGGGTCAGGAGAGGCTCCTTTGGCAGCAGCTGCTCAAGTTACTCTGATGTAACTGGATGAAAAGGTCCTTTGGAGTAGAGGGAACGCCAGTTATGTCTGAACAGCTTAACAAAGTTGGAAATACTCTTATCTTTGGACTCTTAGAAGACACTTTTGACTTTGTGGAATTAGTCTATTGGCTTTGCAATAAGTGAGCACTTCATTTAAGCTGGGACATCACATTTTTAGAAATGCTGGGATTGATTTGCACTTTAAAATTTTACTTCTGAAGTCTCTTAATGGCATGGGGATGGGAATTTACTTGAAAGAGAAAATGTAAAATATAGTATTTTGAAACACATGTATGAACGACAAAAACTTCGAACTGAATTGCTTGCAGTTTCTAATGTGACATTCCTTTCATACCACTCCACCAAAATTAAAGCCATCTGTTCAGGTTTATAAAGCAATTTCATTTCCAGAATGGCAAACCAGAGAGTCTCTGGAAATGGTTTAAGAGCGACTTTGTAACGGATTTTAAAAATTGGATTAGCAAAAATTATGAAAGTCATTGTGAAAAGGACTGAGGAAAGCAAATGCCTTTATTTTGTTTTCCCAGCAGCTTATAAATTCTACATTATGTCCTGTTTAATGCTGTCCAATCTGGTCTCACCAGTGGGCTTGAAATGAGCTTTCTATGGTACATACATAATGCTGAAGGGTTCATTTGTCTGAAGTGCTGCATTTATAGAATAAACAACTAGAATATAGGTTATTTCCAGGCAGAGGTCACATCTAAGTGCTTTTTAGTCCTTTGTTAAAATAACGCATTTAACTGAATAAGCTGAGTTACAGGCAATCCTGTATGTACAGTATAAGTGGTTTCTTAAGGTCATATGGCTCCCAGAAGGATGAAGGTTTAGCATAATGAGCACTGGTTGGAGTAAATGGTGAAAGCTTGCTCCTCATGGTGAATAAGGAATCACAAAAGCCAAACGGAACTGAAGATGTTGAGTTGCCAGTGTATTCCTGAAGAGGGCGATAGGGCAAGCAGGGAGTCAGCAGGCTGCTGGTGATGGTAGGGGGAGGTGGAAAAGAAGGGAAGGAAACCTGCTGGTCATTCCATGTTAAAATGCAGCCTTGAGATGTGAGCCTGGGATCAAAAGATCCTCAGCAACTCTGTTTACCTATGTCAGCATAGAGATCACTCTGGCTTATTACCCACAAAGCACTGCCTGCTGTTCCACTTATCTAAGTGCCCTTTTCTCTACAGACACAAGCTGATAAGAACCTGGAAATGTGGGTCAGATGCTGTGGGTGGGGGAAGTCCCCAGCAACCGCCATAGCTTCCAACTCGGAATGATTCCAGAAAAGTTCCAGAGCTCTAGAGAAAACTTGCTATTTCCAGAGAGGGTGTTCTGAACAGGAGCCTTACTTAGGAGGTGCTATGTTCTAATGTAGGACCCAACGTGAAAGTCAGAAATGCAGAGGGAGAGGAGAAAGTGAGAGCCTTAGGTCTAAATTCTAAAAAAAAAAAAAAAAAAGTGAATTCTATTGCTTAGGAGTAAATCACAGTTTCACTTTGTAGGATTGCTTAGGACAATACCTATGGATCACGATTCTATTCCAATTTACATAGCAACATCTGCCATATTTCTATGCCTACCTCTACATACACTTAAAAACACATCTGAAGGCAACAGACATGAAAAGAATGACTTTACTGTGATATAATGAAATAGAAATAGCTAGAGAGTCTGGGACTTGATCTCTTTTTTGTAAGGTGTGGCAGGTGGAATTTGAGTCTCTGTGTTCTTGATAAACCTGTTAGAATTATTTGCCTTTCTGTTTTTCATGGTGTTGTGTGAATTGTACTATGTAAAGGGAAGTATAAGCTAATATGCATTATTAGTCCTTGGGGAGGACTAACAGACACCCCTGCCCCCTATCATCTCCCTTCTACTACTAAGAAAGAGAAATGTTGGGCTGCCAGTGAAAAAGCTCGCATCTTAATTCACTTCATTTATTCATCTGCCCAGCAAACATTGCAAGCTCTCACTATATGCGTTTGACTAAGAAGGAAAAAACTAATCTTACTGGAGAAAAGAAAGATAATAAATGGATTAATCAAAGGAAAAACCATCCAACCATCTTACAGCAACAAAACCATTCTCCTATCTTCCTGGGTTTGTAAGAAAGAGAGCCCAGTTATTGAAAGAAAAAGAGTAAAAAACCCAAAAAAACAAAAAACCCAACCCCTAAAAGTGACATATTTTAATCCAGATTAGGTTTTATTTGCTTGTTTGTTTTATTGTTTATATGGGGATATTGAGGCAAACTAAATACACTTCTTATTGGCCAAGAGTCTGTTAACACATAGAAACCTGCCAAGAGAACCATGCTGAGACTCGGCATTTGACACATTGAAAATCCTGGCTCTAAATTGTAAGAAACAAACAAAAACAACACTAACAACGTCCTCTGTCACCTTGGGGGGGAAGTGAATGTTGCCTTGTGACTCTTGGCTGGGACAAGCAGGCTGACCCATCCATCACATCCACAGAGCTGGGTTTATTCAGCCCAGATCGTCACCCAAACTGGAATTGCTGACAAATGTCAGCAAGGGGACTGGCCTAACACTTTTGCTAGAAAAGGGAGCTTGTACATCTCAGGAAAAGGCAGATTCATTTGAAGACGCTTTTCCTTGGAAAACATTGCTGATATTGTTCTACGCCAGTCATGCCCTAACCTCCAGGGGTTTACAACCAGGAGAAAGGTGGACAAGTGTACAGATCATCTCAGTGTAACATTGTAAGGGCAAAACAGAATTACAGGCATCGTGTTTCATAAATGCAAAGGTTGAGTGAAAATAAATAGTGAAGGATAGCAGTTATTTTTCTGAAATTTGTTTCTAATGGTCAACTTTGGTTCTAACAGACATCTAATGGGGGGTATTTCCAACCTACTGCCCTTCCTGATGGTAGTGGTGCTGTAGCTATCACATAGAGGGAGAATTTCCATGGGGATGTTGGGATTATAAATGTCAAGGTGAAATGGTCCCCAGTATATGAAAAGCTGACTTTAACTTTCCATTGCCATGATCCAGCCATCACTGTCATGCTATGAGTGCTACATTAGTTTACCTGGTACGGATTAGCTGTGTGACCACAGCCAACTCTGTTAATCCCGACACCAAGACTTAAAAGCACTGTATTCAGGGTTTATGAATAAAGCAATACAGAAGCACATACCAGATTTCTTTTACAAAATGCTTTGATTCAACAGTGATGTGCCTACGGTGTACCAAAATGTAATTAGTGATCTTTACATACAAAAAGAAGGGCTCCCAGTATTCTTTTCCCAGTGATGTGATTTGCTTAGAAATTCTACCCTATAATACACTTTCTGTCTACAGCTGTCTTCTGCCTTGTATCCATGCTGGAGCTGATTTTAGGCTAAAGCTGTGTACATGTCATTTGAAATACTTTCAGATATATGAGAGGCAAGACATTATTTAACAGTAAATATTAGCCAACATAGCAATAAGGATCTGATTTCATGCACTCATGAAAAAGGAATGTGCCAAAACATATTTCAGCACACACACTGCATTTAAAGTGACCACAGAGTCATTACATGAGCAGTCCTCCTCTGCTTGGCCCTGTATGGAACATTCTGTACAGGACAGTGCCGGTTACTGTGTCGCTTATTTCCCCCCCTAAAATGAATGAGTAAATTCAGTGTTTATGAAAGGAGAAGAGTTGGCAGGAGAGCACAGACCTATGTTTATCCATAGGTGGTAGTTTTAACTCACGCAGCCCAAATCTCTACAACCAGCCCCGCTCTATGATCCCAGCAAAACTGACGCCAATGCAAATGCCAGGAAGGGGCACGCCAATGAGGACATGTGTCCGCTTGGGGGGCAGTAGAAGAGATATATGATGGATAATGTAACTTTACCCAAAAATTTGGTTTTAGGATGCCATTTACTTCACATGAACCCCTTTTAATTAGTCTTCAAGAAATTAGGTTAAATAATACGCCTTTTGGATGTTACTGTGGCACAATAAACTGGGGTGGGGGGATAAAATACCTTCAAAACTGTGGTGAAATGTAATATGAGTTGAAAGTTATTGTGGTTTTGGCTTTCAAGTGTCAGAAGTTATATGAACTTCTACTCACTTCTACTAATGCACAAGATAGAAGTTCAAGATCTGTTTTTTAATTTTAAATTTAAAAATAAATTTCAGCCTCAATAAGGCTGGAAAATAAATAAAAATAAATTTCATAATTTTTCCCCCTACACTTTAAAAATACCTAACATCTAAAAATACTTGCTCTATAGTCAATTTTAAGTGACTCCAAAATGCTGTATAAAAAATAATAATATTCCTCGGGCATTGCAATTGCAAACTCACATTATAATTAAGCCCATATCAAGTCAGAACATATGTACTAATCTACAGATTCAAGCAGGATTCTTTCCTCAAAGCTCCATGTACTTACTGGGAACAGGACGATGGGCACCGTTAGTGTTACTGCCACAAGGACCGCCAGGCGTACCATGAGGAGAGGGGTGTCAAATGTGTACACTTTGATGTAAGCATGAAGCAATTCATCTTCAACTTCTCCTACAAAGAGGAAGAATAGAAAGAGTCCATTTGGTTACCTCTGGCAACATTCTACAGAGGGAACATAGTACAGTAGAAACAACTCATGTCGGCGAATCCAGACACTTCTGTTTTCACTGTGTCTCTGAGCTTATTAGCTGTGTGACCATTGAACAAAGGGGCCCTGAAGCTTACACATTGCAGAGGCTATTATGCATGGTGATACATCTATCTCTGCTCCTCTGAAGCATCACAAAACAGATGATAGACTGAGGTGCCCTGGTTCAAGGTCATGAAAGGCCCAAGCACCACCAGTTGTCCCTCACACCCTGTCACCACCACCCCCTCTACCCGCACCTGCCCAGTCAGCCTGAGGCAGCTTCTCCTAATCCAGTATGGAAGCCCTAGTACAATTGATCTACAACATTTCTTCAAGCTCAACGATTATGACTCCATGACAACACGGATACTCATACATTTGGACTTTTCAAGTTTTGCTTGTCTTATGAAACTCAGAGTCAATATAAGTAACATGCAAGGATGAGTTAGTATGAGTTTTACAGGGTCTCTCAATGAATATTGTGCTAAGACTAAGATGCTGCCCTCCTGGAAAACACAGTCATTTAGAATTTCAAGCACAAATGACAAGGAGGTGCTAATAGAATCAGATGCAGTCTGTCCCATTACTCCCCTCAAAATCAGACAGAGGATAAAAAAATATCTTCAGTGGTATTGACTGGACTTTCATTAACTCACAGCCAGAAAGGACTTAATGCCCACTCTAAAGCAAGTACTTGGTTAATAGCCAAATATTGGTCAAATAGAATAAAAGTCAATCAAATGGTGCTTTCCCTCACCCAGTCTTTCCCCTCAACTTGTCTTGCAAACAATTTAATTTACCAAGTCACTCAGAAAAATGCAAAAAGTTAAGTTTATACAAAAAGTATATTTATGATTAGTGTGAACAAATACTAGCAGGCCAATGTTTGACTCCCTGAAATTTGTCTGTAGGACCATGCTTCGGAGAAGGGAATGACAATCCTACTCCTTTTGTGTCCCGTTAAGATGCCATAGAGGAAGTGTTTTAGGCATACATAATCTAATGGGGCCATGTCACATTTTGTTTTGATAGTACATTCCCAGATTGAAGGGAATTCTGGCATGTACTTTTCTTTCTTTAGGAAACCATTCATTATAACAGAATAGAATAGGATGAGCAAAAAATGTTGCCTAATGCTACAAGCCCTCAGATTTGACTTAACTGGTAAATAAAAAACAGGTTCTAACTCTAGAATGTTGTACTTTTTCTGCCATTTGCTTGGTAGGTAGTTTTCAACCAATAGAGCTTTACAACACGCAATTGGATTCACTCTCATTGCTTCTAGCCTGAGATGGATTAGGGAGTCAAGCCAAAGAAATACCACCTATCCCAGAAGGAAAATACTTAAATTTGAGGAATTAAAAAAAAAGTATGGCCCTAACCAGTTTGGCTCAGTGGATAGAGTGTCGGCCTGCGAACTCAAGGGTCCCGGGTTCAATTCCGGTCAAGGGGATGTACCTTGGTTGCGGGCACATCCCCGGCGGGGGGTGTGCAGGAGGCAGCTGATCTATGTTTCTCTCTCATCGATGGTTCTAACTCTATTCCTCTCTCTTCCTCTCTGTAAAAAATCAATAAAATATTTATTTTTTAAAAGTGTGAATTTACAAATTGTTGTAATTTGTTAGCCAAGCTGGTTCAGGTCCTATTTTCTTGGGTCAAGTGACATGATTAAGAGAGCATGTTAACCAAGTACTTGTATCTACAATTCATGCTGCTTAAGAGGGTACTAAAAGAATGATACCTACTGGGATTAATGATCCGTTCAGCCAGGATTTGCACAGAGAATGACGTTGACAGAGTGACCTACCATAAAATGTTAGGTAACCAAAGAGGGCAGCAAGCAGGTACATGATGAGCATCCCCGTGATGGAAATATTCGACACTGACTGCATCTTCCTCCGGGACCGACTGGAAATAAAATGAACACTGAGTTTGTTTCTTTAAATTTATGAACAGGTCACTTTTTAAAATGAAAATAAGAAAATCATGAAAGGATGGATGTCATTATAAAACCTCATTCCTGATGCAAAAGCATAGCTTATTTAAATTTGTCTTATAAAGGATTTGTTTCCATTTTTCTAAAACATTACTCCTTCAGTCTTAGAAACAACTACCTTCCTAAAAGAGGACAAGTTTATTTCCTGTTGACAAGTAAGCTTGTCTACTGAGTATTTAACAATGTAATTAACATGAAAGCCTTAATATTTCATAGTGGGGTGGGTTTATTGAGGACAAGTACCTACGTGAATCAGCAAAACCCTACCTCTAGGAGTTCTATTATTACCAGGATACTTGATATTATTACCTGGACAGCTTCTAGAAACCAGGAAGGCACACAGTGGCTTGAAGTCAATTGTCAGGCCTCTAGAGTAACTGCTACATGTGATTTTCCAAGACATAAAAATAATTTAAAATTCCAAAAAATTTTTATGAAATAAATCAGAATTTATGGGGAAAGTTATTGCTACTTAGTAAAAATGAAGACTGAGATTGTTCATGTCTGTGTTAAAGAAGCTGAACTTATTATATGACATTATCCCTTAAGGCCAAAGAGGGAAGCTGCTATTGTAATGGGCTCAGACCCAACTCATCCTCAAGTGGATGCAACAACCTCAAAGGGCAAAGAGTATTAATGACAGAATATCAGCTGGAAGAAACAAGATTGTCTAGCCAGTGTCTCCATTGTACAGGTAAGACAATGGAGGTCAGATATTGGCACATCTCTGTGGTCAATTCTTCTAGACAAGGGTTAGGGACTGACTACAGGAGACCTCAGTGGCCTAGTAAGGTCACCCTAACCATAATTTTTTATCTTTATGAGTGTGGTAGTTTCCAGTTCAAGTGACATCACTTCTTTCCACCAAAATTAAAATTTGAATCCTCCATGTCTGCCAAAATCCTTACAGCCACTGGCTTCTCCCCTTCCCTGGACCCTCCCCTGGACCATTAGGGTGGAGGAATAGAAGAGAGGGATGTAGAGAAGGTAGTGCGGTGATGGGTCTGACTCACACCTTTCTGGTTAAAGCACATTACTGAAGAGTAGTTACAGCACAAATTCTCTAAAGAGAAAGCTATAAACCATGCTACTGAATAAAGCACCATTGAACATATGAGCCCATTTTCAAAGCAAATTAGAATGCTAAAATGATGGCTGCCTTACTCTTTAAGTTCACTGTAGATGGGAAGGACCTCAGGGTGGCAAACAAAAGCAAATGCTAGGATAGGAATTGCATAGGCGGTCTGAAAAACAAAGACAACACCGCATGTTTAGCATTCCAACACGGATGGCAATCCCTGGCCACCTCAGCTTATGAAATAAATGCTCAGAGGCCACACTACTAGGCTCATTAGAGACCCAGGCCTCGCACTTACCCGGGAGTTGAATACAAAGTATTTGGGTTGACACTTGTCATCACTGTGTGCTTCATACTCTACTCCGCTGCCATGAAGAGAGTCCTTGGCCGGGTTGTCATCAAGCCCTGCAGGATTCTGGTGGGTGTAATCCATCATGAAGTTCACACCACTGCTCTCAGAGTTGTTGGGTAACATTACCACGTGCATTGGAAATGTATTGTTGAATGTCAAATTTCCAACATTGTGATCCAGATTGGGCAGAGGGCAGGGTATTTGGAATTTCTTATAAATCACCTAGACCCAATCATAAAAAAACAACAGCGTTAGCCTTTTGAATACAATGATATGAAAATCTGTATGTGTGCCTTATGGGATGAAGGTGAGGGGCCTCTGCTGATGATTCCTTTTAGACTAATGGACAATGGAGACTCCCTCTCTCTAGCCTCTGTTCTAAGGAAAGAGCTGGAGCTAGAGTTGGAAGCCCTACCCCTTAAAGTCAACAAGACAGTATTCTGCATGAATCCATCGTAAGCTTCATTCATACTCTTCCATTAAAAGATGATCATTTCCTTGCTCTGCCTCATGTCTTTTATTTTTTCAAACTAATAATAATATGGGTTATTAAAAACTCCCTTCTTCTCCTTTACCTCTTTGGAGAAATGCTGTATAAAATCTGGCACCCATGATATTACAAGAAATTCCTTTTTGGTGGGGATTGGGGACAGGTGAGGGGAGGGATTTCTTCTTTATTCCCACTGTGGTTGCCCTCTCTTCATAGGTAGAATGATTAAGAGAAAATGGCTAATTCATGCGGATATGGCTAATCGGTAGTCTACTCATTTCTCTTCTAGGAATCTTATCTTCTTCTACCACCTTCTAAATACTAGGCTATTGTCATGTTCCCACTTGAAGTATTCTTTTGGTCCAAATATATATTGTGTGAGCCTAAAACATACTATTAGCAATGGTCTTGACATTCTAACTCAACTATTTTTAAACTCATGACTGTTCTTTTCTCATTCCAAATTAGAATACAAAAAAAAAATATTGTTTGTGATGCAAGAACTATTTCATGCTAGTGAGGTGCTTGAACAACAACAAAAAAGAACACTAATTCAGTCACTAAACGCATCTCATGCTATAAGAATCATGTCAATAAATCACTTACCACACTGACAAAAAACACCATGCAGGTAAGAGAAAATCCACTGGTATAACCAAGGTAACCTAGAAGTTAGCAGAGAAATTCTGGAAGGTGAATATGGCATCTACAATCAGCTTACTATAAATATAAAACAAAAATAAAAATAAAAAACAACTTTACCTAAATTTTTAAGTAGAGAAAGTGGGAGAATGATTCCAACAGACACAAATATGACGAGGTAGTTGCCATTGAGGTACCATTCTCTAGAAGAGAAAGACAGACCAGAATATTGGGATTGGAAAAGACCAACTAGAATGAGTCACTTGCTATTACAGAGAGAACAGAAGACCTACCCCGTATTTTCTTCAAGTCCCATGAATGCTTTGATTACTTCAGGTAGTTCGTATTTAATGATAAAGAGGTAGCTTGACATTGCTAAAACGAAAAGCACGACAGCTTAGTAGAGTGCACAGCAACAAAGTCACGGGCAAGTTGTGAGAAGTCCTTGCATTTGAGATACACATTCTTCCCAGGAAGGTGCACGTTTAGTCCCCCAAATGGCAAGGAAAGTTCCCCACTGTGTATTCTGTACTGCTTCCAAGTTCTTTCCAAAAATAGCCGTTTGGCCCTCTGGCTCTTGCATCTGGAACTTCGCTAACAGTATCAATAACGATTCTGTGTTCAATCCTGCTCTGAGGTTTTCAGTGAAGCTGCACTTTGAATGTTTTCCCCTCATTAGTTATAAGTCATCAGGAACTGTGCTGGGTGATCCTGTCTTAGTGTCTATAACTTGAGGAAGGGCCTGGCAACAAAAGGCCTGGGTTCACCACGGTAGACTACGTGTCCCTCTAGCTCTCTCCAGGTGGGGGCCAGTCTAGTCCTCTGTATCTCCCTGAGGGGCACACCAAATCTCAGACCACTGTCTAATCTGGTGTCATACTTGACTGATAAAAGAATCCAGGAGTGGATAGCTCCTCCTCCCATGGTCAATGAAAATTTTCCTCCTCTGCCTCCTGGCCTTCCTTTGGCTGAATAAGAAATTATACGAAGTGGCAACATTTCTTGAGCATTTAGATAAGTGATAGATGTGTTATCATGCACTCTTCTAAAAACCAGATGAAATCTATAAACCCAATCCCTGGAAAAACATTCAGTATATGTGTATATATGCATAATATATATTTTTGCCTACAACTGTAGGGATTTATGCAACATCCCTTTCTCAGTTCCATCTACTCAGTGTTTTGTTATTTGATACACCGTCAAAAGTCTCAATTAAAAATAAACTGGCGGGTTTTACATTGAAACTGAATGTAGAATTCAGCTGAATGCTACATCCTCCCGGCGAATTTTTGCTAACACATTTTAAAGCAGATACTAAGTTGTAAGTTGAACTATTAACATTAAACTAATGAATATTACAGATGTTTCCTTAACCTCAAATGGAAGTAATAACGGTGATAATAATCCCCCACATTTTTAGTTCTGCACATCACTCATCTAAACAGCAAGAGGTACATTATTATCTTCATTCCTCAGCTGAGGGCAGATGGCTTCCATGGCATGTCCGAGATCATGCAGCTTGACCATGACAGACCTCATCCCAAGTGCACGTTCCCTGCTTTCAGGCCAGTGCTCCTCCTCTCTTGTGGAGTGAAGTGATTCTTACAATACCTGCTGTATCTTCTGCAAACACTATCTGGTTAATCTTTACAAAGCTTGGCTAAAGCAAAATCTTGCAGAGAGTAAACAGACGAGATATTTCTGATTAGCTGGCTTCGTGCGGTACCATTCAATTTTAGAGAGCTATTATTGCTGACTTTCAGTGACGTTACCACTGTTAATGTGTTTGGTCTTCAAAAATTCAGAATGATCCCGACCTGTCTGGGTAATGTCAACATGATTCTGCCAGTGTTGAAACATCCATGGTAAATGTTAATTTTCAGGGGACTGAGGAAATTAAACGTTCTAAATGTGGAGTTGCTAAATACAGAAATACAAGTGATTCCCCTTAGGGCAAAATAACCACTCATCAAGTAGAGTAACCAAAGTGAGAGCATTTTTAGGAACTATATATAAAATTTTATCTTTCTACCTTAAAGCCACACTTCTTGTCATGTGTGTGGCTTCATCGAGACACCACTTTATAGTTTATGCCATTATTTAGAAGCGTAATAGTAGCTATACTTTGAACAATAGACGGTGCTATTGCCACTTAGCCTGTTGTAGTCAGGGCTAAATATGTGTATGATCATTTCAGTTGTCCAAACAAAATAGATCAACTGTAGATAATCCTATGAAATGCTTGATACTTTAAATCCTGATAAGGCTGAAAATTTGAACCAAATGTAGAGCAGTCTATTTGGTGGAGGATGGGGGCTGACATGCTTATGACCCCAAACCAGTAAAATGAATGAAGCAATCCTGTCAATACTGCCAAATTCTGCCCAAGATTGTAGTCTTAACATATAAAAACACGAGAAGAAACAAATATAAATCCATATATGCCTGGATTTTATCTGCTTATCAACTATCCATCATCAGGAGCAGATATAGTTAGATAAGGTTATTAAAAGAATTGCTGCATTCCAGAAATCCTAGATAATTCCAGTGATTTTATTTGTCAAAAAGGGTTACCTATTTGCAAGATCTCTGTGCAAGTTTATTTACTGCAGCATCGTCTGTAAGAGTGAAAAACGGGAAACAATCCAACTGTCTATCAATAAGGGATTCAGTAAGCCAATTATGCTACACTGGCACAATAAAAAATGCAAAAGCCATTAAAAAGGACAATGCGTGGATACAGTCAGGGCATATTGTTAAATTTTAAAAAAGCAAACTGCAAATCAGTATTAAAAGAAGGTCCAATTTTAACAGAAAAAAATATACTTATTAAATTTGGCAGAGAAAAACCTGAAGTTGTTATTTCTAAGGGTGACTTACATAAACATTTCTTTGTCATCTATATTTTTAAGTAATGTTTTAGTTGTTCACAGTTAGCATTTATTTGTCTTATAATTATAAAAGTGTCCATTTAAAAAATAATCAGAAGGGCTCCAGAGACATGGACATCGGATCTGAGAGCCAGGGCGGAAGGAAGCATGTGCCATATGTTGTCTTATTTCATCCTTGCAGCGACCTTGTGAGGATGGAATATTACTCCCACTTTCATAGATGGAAAATTAGACTCAAAGGAGCAACGTGACTTTCCCAAGGTCACAGATAGTGACAGAAATGGACTCAAACTGAGGTGCATCTGAATCCAAAAGCCTTCCATCCATGCAAGGGTTTTAAGTACCTTTTAAAAATAGTAACAGACAAGATACCTACAAAGAGGTCTAAGGGAGCCCAGAGGAAGTAGGGAATACTAGTTCCTAAAAGCCGAGAGAAGTGGTGGGTTGTGGGAGGGGAGAGAGATAGAGATAGAGATAGAGATAGAGATAGAGATAGAGATAGAGATAGAGATAGAGAGATAGAAAGAGAAAGAGAAAGAGAGAGAGAGAGCAAATCTGTGTAATTGTGTTTGTTAGGGTGGAGAACTACAAGAACAGGGGAACTGAATATAATTTGTTATGAGATGACACAGACACATAGTGGAGAGATAGGTGAGATAGATAGATGACTAGATAGATAGATAGATAGATAGATAGATAGATAGATTTGAGGGGGTTGTTAGGAAAGGTATCAGAATGGTAGGTGGAGGAAAGATAATGAAGGCCCTTACATATCAGGCCAAAGAGTTTAAATTTTACCTTGAAAATAATAAGGAAGAATTTTATGCACAGTAGAAGCAAGAATAGATTTGATTTGAGAAAGTTAATCTGTAGGATGAATTAGAGATAGGAGCAGGGGAAATTCAAGTTTAGGTTATCACTGTAGTGGTGAGAACAGAACGAGAGGAAAGATTGAAGAGGTAAGTAAGAGATAACATGAACAGGAGCCAGTTGGTATTTGATTGGATGTTCAGGATTAGGGAGAGAGTGAAAATTTAGGCTGACACCCAGATTTCAAGGAAGGTTTTACTCTATATTTTAATTCTAGAAGTCATTGGTAGGGTTTTATATAGTATTTCATTGTTACATATTGTTATTTTTACTTAAAGAGGGGCAGCAAGTCTATTTTTAAAACTTATTTTTTTAATTTAAAAACTACAAAGCAGCTATTTTTCTGTATTTACAGTGCTCATGTATTGTGTAAGAGTTTTCTTATATATTAAACATTCTTTAGAAAGTTTAAGTAGCCTGTTGAAGGCTATATCTCCTTACCTCCAATGTTCTGCATTGTAATGGAAATAAAAGCTGCGATTTTCCCAGGCCATCCAAATGCCTTTTCCCCCAATTTTTCATAAATCAGAGACCCTACAATCAAAGATAAAATAACCTTGTTAAAAAGATTGTTTTAATGACTAAAATATTTCTGTAATATAATTCTACACTGGAGTCTCAAATGTATAAATAAGAACCATATATAAATTATAAACTCAAAAGATGCGATATCAAAAACCAATGCAAAATATGTTAAAATATTCCCTACACAAAAAGCAGTGGCTTCATTCATGTGAGCTCCATGCAGCAAGTTGAAACTCTTATTATTTACCAAAATCTTTTTATCTATTTGGCTTCAACTTGAGCCAGTTGACTTTCACTTCTCTCAGTTGCTCAAATAACTAAAAATATTGAGAGACCATATTATTGGGCTCAGAAGAAAATAAAATGTGAAACTGACCAAAATCATCCTATAGTTATGGAGCTATAGACTAAAATACCCTTTAAAGAGAATCAAAATAGGACATTTGGACTTAATGGGTAGCATACCTCCTTCCTTTGAAGTCTTTAATAAAAGGTGAACTGAATAGAGTGATAATATTGCCACAGTAAGCAGCATGATTCTGTGAGGGGAACAGAGAATAGAAATAAGTTTCTATAATACATAATACATAATAACAGATGTTACAATAAATGATCACATTGGTCTTTTCAATCATTAACTTTCCAAAAGTATGGATTTGGGGGAAGCTGAGAAATTCTTTTCAGAACTCCACACATACTCTTTAATGCTACAGAGCTGGAATGTGCTATTATTTATGCACCAAAACCTACTGCCTGAAGTTCCTAATCTCTCTCTCTCTTTTTTTGTGTGTGTGTGTTACCCAGTAGTAAAATCTGGTTCATAACTTAGGTGCTAAATGTATAACAAAATTAGCAAATACCACATCTGCTTACTCAGCACATGGGTCTGTATACATCATATTTGCACGATAATTGTACCAACATAGATAGGGCTATTCAGTAGTCTCGCTAAACCTTATTCTAAATCCGAGAAACAGAAAAGCCGAAGCGAGCAGAGTCTGAGCTCCATTACTACTGTCCCAGCACATCAGGGGTCAAGCGGTGAACGAGAGGGTCAGGCAACAGAGAAACAGAAAGGTAAGTGTAGGGTGCAGGGGAATTGCTTTCTTGTATTAAAACAAAAATCATTCCTGGTTCAGGACCCTCCACATGTCTACATGCATATAGGATTTCTTTACCTAGCTAGTTATCAGTGTCTCTCCAAAAACAAGACTTGAAAAACAAGAATAGAGGCATTTATGTAATAACTTAAAGAGCAATATTAAATGTTGCCTGACATTTAAAAACAAAAAATCACATTCTTTGACTGTTTTCACATGAAGAGAGCACACTAAACATTTCCCACAGTTGATCATGTCCGTTGGTAACTCCCTCTGCAGTCAGTGTTGCAACTGTACATTTGGACCACAAGTTACTAATTTTATAATGACTCTAACTTTGTTGTGCCAGAACTGACTAATCAATGACTTGTTCATGTGTTCTGCATGCCTCGTGAGCTTACCTGTTCTTAAAGAATTATATATTTCAGATGACATCATTTTGTCACTTGGAAAAATACTGGACATTCCCAGTATTCTAAACACAAGCTTGCTTTGGCAAACAGAGTAAAACCAATGAAACACTGTGTCACTTGCTGTGAATTAAGGGCGAGAGCTGAATCCAGCCTGAGCTGCTTACACATAAAACATACCCACAATGTAGAGCAATTTAGCTTCTCTGGCCAAATTAACCTGCTGCATGTTTGTAAGCCTGAAGTGAGGCCCTTGGTTCTAAAACTGGAAATGACCTGTGGCTCTAGCATTGGGGAAAATGTTTAGTTTTTCTGTTCACCAGTGATCTATGCTAACTTCCTAATTATTGATAGTATGTGTAATTAATGAGAAGACATTATATATGCAGCTACATATGTGAATACATCTCTAGCTAGGAAGATTCAGAGAATTTAAAAAATGAGTTTATTTCAAACATGGCTTATAAAAGTTGATATAAAAACCCATTCAGCTAAAAAATCTTATAGCTAAAACATTTCAATGAAAGCACTAACTCAATATAAATATTTATAGTCCTGCTTGATCCTTAGCCCTCAAATAGCTGTGTGATTATCTAATCATAAGTGATGTTCAGAACATAAATAGCATATATTTGTAATATAAATATTGCATTCTTAGACAGTTATTTAATGCTCTAGCATTGCATTAGAGATTGTGATCTGCATTCACACTGATGCCTGACTAATATCAGACTTGATTCCTGTGAAGAATTCCAGTGCTGCCAACTGTGTCTTGGAAAATACCAGGCAGGACGTAATGCACACAAGCACCTGTGGCTGTCTGTCACTGACAATGCAGTATCCTTCCTCCAGGTCAGCTGTGTGACGTTACTAATCTCAGGCAGCTTTTGACCACATTTGATTACAGTGCATAGGTTTAGGAATAGACTTGGGCCGCTCCACAAATATTCCCTGTGCTAAGCCTGTACTAGGTCTTGGGGATACAAACATGTGATGAGTAAAATCAGACCTGGACTCTACTCTCTGGAGGTTACAGTGTAGCAAGGGAGATATACATTTATCAAATAAGTCACACAACTATACTGAAACATTAAAAATGGTGAGTAAGTGCATAATAAAGGTGGTAAGGTGGTTTGTCCCAGTCATGGAGGTCAGGGAAGGCAGCACAGGTGTGAGGCTGAGCTGAGATATCAGGAGTTACTACATGAAAAGGAAAGAGGATTTCCAAGAGCATGTGCAAAGGCCCTGTGGTAAGAGGAAACATTGCGCCTTCATAGAATGGAGAAAAGGCTAGTGTGCCCAGTATATCTGGTGCCCAGGGACATGAGAGATGAGGTGTGACATAGAACCAGGGTAGGCAGGGCCCTGATTTAAAGTGAGTCTTTTTCCCAAAAGTGTTATAAAGTCAGCTTTGCTTCTGAGAAAGATCTTTTGACTACTAACCACCAATTATTTTAAGCATCCACTAAATAATGAATTAGTGTTTTTTTAATGGTCCTATAGGCTGTGGTGGGGGGCTTCTCCATCACTGTGGCTGGCTGAGAGCATACAGTTTCTGCCATTTGATTAGGGACAGTTGGTTGAACACGTACTATGATTTGACTACTCTGATTCCTCCTCAGGTTGCTGTTTTATCTAAAAGCAAGAGGAATATGCTATGGTCTCAGATTATTTCTGTTCACAAAGATCAAACTTCAGATTGTTAATTAAAAGAACACCAGGTATATATGGGCTTCAAACCAGATGTGGACATATCCGTTCACTTACACAAACAGTATGATCCCTGTGTTGGCCATGGCGTAGGACAGGCCCAAGATTCCGCTGCCCATGATGGCATTACTCAGGTTAAATGAAGACATTCCAAACGAGGTGTTTCCAGGATGCTTGAAGAAAAAGGGACACAGTATCAGCAAATAACTCCCAGAGAATGAGCCAGTTGGGGATTATTCTTATTTTCACATTATCTTTACTGGAGGAGATTATAGTCTGAGCCTGAAGACTAAGATAACATCACAGTGAATAAAAGCTTTTTTATTGACTCAACTTCAATAAAAGCATGTAATTGTCAATGGAATTCAGTGCTTAGCTCTAGCAAGGATCTCGGTTTAAAAAAAAAATACAGGTTGAGTATCACAAAGAAGGGAAAACATGTATGATTGCAGATTGCATTTGGGTTAGAATGATTTCTCCAAAAAACAAATAAATTTCATAAATGATTTATGTAGCCATATGGCGAACAGGAAAAACAAGCCCTTATTCCAGTAAGGGCCTGAATAAACAGAGAATGTGCTGATCAAGGCTTGGAAAATTTCAGTCACACTGTTTTCCCACAGAGACCTGGGTAGATCAGACACCCTCAAGTCCTGTTTATTGCCTGAAAGCAGAGATTCACTTACATGCTCATCATCATAATCTGCCAGCTTCTTTTTCCCCAAAAATCCATTTGTCAGGAATTTCTGACTTTCATCATCTTCATTAGTAAATTGACTGAACGAGAATAGAAAAAGGAAAATAAGAAAGTAAATACATCTAAGCAAAGGCTCTGAATTATATCTATGTTTCAGGTGATTTAAGTGATGGAATAAGAGGAGGAAAAACAGGACGCCTAAAACTTTTTCCTCTTTTCCTCCATAGGAGTGTCCCTTCCAGCCCAGTGACTGAGCTCCAGTTAGGGGAGGGAAGGAGGAAGTTATGAAAGAAGAAAGTATTGGCGCTTTAGTTGGAATTTTTAAAACCACATTTCTTCTCCTCATATTAATTATGCAATAAAGAGAATAATTAGAGCTCATTTTGTTTCCACTTAGAGCTCTTCCAAAGGAAAGATAAAGACTCGTCATGGAGGTTTCTCAACTACTCCCACGCTATAATCAGATAATTTTATTAATTCAATAAATGCTTATTAACAAACTAGGCACTGTGGTCCTCATCTCACTTGATGCTCAAATATCCCCATGAGAGGGCCTTCTGTGCCCTGAGTCTAAGGACAAGGTGACTATGGCTCATATAAGTGAAGTCACATGCTTACACCCGCCACGCCCCAAGTCCAGCATCTTCCACATGCCGTCCCAGACAGGGGCCTATAGCTGATATTTTCCTCTTTTTTTTGTCTCCATCTGTTTATTCACATAACCCTCTCTAGAAAGTAGTTCAGTGGTAGCTTGATGTTGTGTTTGGTTGTTTTTGTTGTGTGAGTTTGTATATTTGAGTCACTCTGCAAATAGGCTTGGGTGATTAGACAATGGACGAAACTAAGAAAACATTAAAGAAACCCAATGATTTATGAGAAGAGTTGAGAGGAAAGCGTGACATTAAAATGTCACTCTTGACAGAACATGTGATTATGGTCTACTTGTGCGCAGGCTGGAAGCTACACACCCCTCACTGTGCTGGTTGGTTCCTGTACTTGCTGGCCAGGGGCTCTGAGGGTATGAACCTACTACCAGCCCCATTTCCAAAGGCTTGACTAATGAGTCCAGCTGCCACCATTGCCTATGGACACTGCACAGTATCACACAGGCTTTCTTTTGGTCATATGAAATGCTCACCTATGCATGCTTCTTCAAAGTGCTTTATAATGAGATAGATTGCAATTTTTAGGGCATTTCTTACATGACAGAGTAAGATAAAACAATTGGAGGACATTTTATTAAAATGACCCTTATAAATAAAAAAGTGGAAAATAATTAATATGGGAGATCTGTGCCGATTATATTTAATAATAGGAACTAATCCTGAAAGGAACCTTGTGAGGAAGAGGGATGACGAGGTTACTTTTTGAGAATAGAGAACAGTTCTCACAGGTGTCGACAGAACCAGCAGACAAGATCACAAAGTTCTATGTGCTTTCTAGAACCTGAGGTGTGGGTTTTCAAGACCCTCAAGTGTACATCCAGGTTGGAACATTTCCTGCCATTCTCCTCCTATTTCCCTTAGGAAGCGTAACGCCCTCAGGTGCCGCCTTCTTCCATCTCTGCATTGCACGCCTTTGTGTTTTATTTAGTCTGTAGTTTGCTATGTGGAGACTGGCATATAATATTCATAATTGGAATATGAGACAATAAGATGAAATGGAGCCTAAAATGGGCCTAAGGATAAAAACAAAAGTGATTTAAACTCTGGAATACCCAGCATTCTACTTTTTACCTTAGTCAATAAACTAGAATCCTTTAGTCCATGAGTAGTTTTTAAAATTTAGAATGTGGAAGTAATTAGATTTTTCTCCAAGGCATTTGCATGCTCTTATTTTGGCATGGGATGAGTTGTGCTCAAGAAACATGCCAAGATTGTACAAAATATGAGGAATGTCCCCAGTGTCTTCAATGTTTTGATACTGAACCCAGCATGTATTGAAAACACAGTGTAGTGATTCCAAATAAATGCATTATGTTGAATTTCTCAAAAATTTACATTTCAAACCAAATAAAAACAAAACCCACTTTAAGGTGATTATAAAATTGGAAACTAATGACCTATGTTTGAATCAGAAGTGAAAGGTAGGGCACTGTGAATGGTCCAGAACATGCTGTATGAAGCTTAACAAAAGCGTCCTTTCTCTTTCCATTATGGCGTTTAGAGGAGCAATGAAATGGCTCCACAGGACTGACCTTGGGATAGTGTCTCCCTCAGCTTGGCCACCTCTGCAGAGTTCCTCTCTGTGTGCATCCTTCTCAGAAACAAAAGAGCCCTCAGACTTGGGTCAGTTTACCAAGGGTGATGCAGTAGAGGAGAAAGAACACGTTTACTGAGAATCATTTTATTCTCAGAAAAGTGGGTGCTGGGTTGCCAGTCTGCATTTTCTACTAACACCCAAAGAAGAAAATACCTTCTCCAGTGTTGGGCAACCACTATGCAGACTCCAAAGCCCCGTGTTTTACCACATTGTTTTTCCTGCTGTAGAAGATACCATCAGTTACATCTCTGAGGTCTTTCTTTTTTAGTTACTTATTATTAATCCTCACCCAAGGATATTTTCCCATTGATTTTTAGAGAGAGAGGAAAGGAGAGAGGGTGAGAGGGAGGGAGGGAGGAATGGGAGAGAGAGAGAGAGAGAGAGAGAGAGAGTGAGAGAGAGAGTGAGAGAAATATCAATATGAAAGAGACACATCAATTGATTGCCTTCCGCACATGCCCCGACTAGGGCTGGGGATAGAACCTGCAACTAGGTATGGGCCCTTGACCAGGAATCAAACCCAAGATCCCTTGGTGTACAAGCCAACATTCTAACCACCGGTCCCACTGGCCAGGGTTCCAGGGCCTTTCTAGCTCACCAACTAAACTTCACTGTACTGACTCCTTAGAGGAAGAGCAGTGCTCCCTCCTGATGGCCCTTCCTGGGTGTTGTGAATAAAATGAGGCATCCTTGTTTGAAGATAATATTCTTTTTGTTTGTTTGTTTAAAGTATTACATATGTCTCCTTTTTCCCCGATTGACACCCCCTCCCCCCGGCCACTCCCACCTCCAGGACAAGCCCCCATGAAGATAATATTCCTTACTTCAAAAATCCCCTTCTGGGTATCTTAAGTCATGCATAACTTGTATTATACAACACTGTGTGAGAAACTAATTTACTTATCAAGTAACTGTTGTGCACCTGCTATGTACCAGGCAGTGGGACATATGCTGGGGCCACAGAAGCCATAAGCCTGCTGTAGTGGCGTGATGAGTATCTGGATAGGGAGAGGGTGTGCAAAGGAGGGGGTGCCACTTCTACCCGGGGGAAGGCTTCATAGGAGACCTGCCATTAAGCTGAATCTTGGAGGTGAGTGGAGTCACTAGAGAGAAAGGGACAGGTGGGTAGGTGACACTAAAAGAGGGCATTCCAGAGAGACAGAAGAGTGCATGAAGGCACAAGGATCTGTGAGCGGCTCATCAAGGCAAGATAGGAGGGTAACACAGGGAGCAGGCAAGAGATAGGACAGAGAGTGAAGTAAGGGGCAGATCATGAAGGGGCTTATATGCCAAACAATGTATAGTCTCATATTTATCTTATAGTTAATGGGGAGCCATGGAAAGATTTTACCCAGCAATGGAACATGAGTCAATTTGCATTTGTAAAATATTACTTTTGCCCTAGCTGGTTTGCTTCAGTGGATAGAGTATTGGTCTGCAGACTGAAGGGTTTCAGGTTCAATTCCTGTCAAGGGCACATGCCCAGCTTGTGGGCTTGATCCCCAGTGGGGGATGTACAGGAGGCAGCCTATCAATGATTCTCTCTCATCATTGATGTTTCTATCTCTCTCTCCTTCTCTGAAATCAATAAAAATATTTTTTTTTAAAAAAGATTACTTTTGCAAGAAGGTGGAGGGCTAGTTGGAGGAGAACAAAATGTATTAACAGGGAGCCCAATCAGGTGATAGACAGGTGAGAGAGGATGAAGGCCTATAGTAGGTAGCAATAGAATGCATACAGAGAAGAGAGTGAATTTGAAACATTAATGAGGTGGACCCAACTGTATGTGTCGTTTGGGATAGGAGATGTGTGGTTTTACAACTGAGATCTTTTGGTTGAGTTATTGAATGACAGTGGGGACTTTCACCAACATGGGAATTACTGGAAGAGGAGCAGGGTTTGAAAGGAATCACAGGAGTTCCATGTTAGACATTACAACTTAGACTTCATAAATAAGGCAGTTCAGATACATGAGTCATCCAGTCGAGATGTGTAATAGACAGGGCATGTAATGATTTGGACTTCAGTTAAGAAGTCTAACAGGCTAAAGGTACAGCACATATTTAGTGGGTAAAAACCATGATAGTTATGAATGAGCTTCCTGATAGGGCGCTTTTAGTGAGAAAAGAATCCCTACAGCACTCTGGAGATGGAGCAAATGTTAAAAGGTAGTCAAGGAAGAAGACTCTAAGATAGAATGGTCCGATAGGTAAGAGAAGTGATAGGCTAATGTCATTTCAGTTATTCTATATTATTAATGAGGATGGGAACAATGTAACTTTAATTCTAAATTAGCCACACAAAGGATTGACATATAAAAATGGTGTAATAATCAGTACTTCAGGATCAGGGAGTTGATGTACTAACATCAATATCATTGTTATCTCTCAAACAGGTAATGCATTCAATTCTTCCCGACAAACTCCTTGTTGTCCATGTCCACAAACCTGTCTAATTCTCCCATGGAAACTGGTCATTTTTAACCTCATACCTGCTCATTGCTGCCTTTTCTAAGTTTTCCATCCCGGAGTAGCTGTCTTGAGCACTTTCTCCACTGCTGCTCTCATCATCGGGTCCCATGTTGACATTTGCCAGTTCCACAGGATCCATTTGAGCCGTCAGCGCTTCCTTGTCCACACACGAGCTCCTTCAGTGTAAACAGTATACTGTACCTTCAGCTCAAGGCTCTTCCACTTTGTGTTGGTGTTCAGTACACTCTGTTCTGAAAATAGAACATAAAATAAATCATTATGGTTTTCTTTAAATGATAAAAGAATATGAACCACCTATTTTGTATATGTTCTCTATACAAACATGGAAAGGAAATAAACTCCTGAAAACTTCACATAAATATTAACAGAAAGATTGACTTGAATTGCAGGAAGAAAGAAAATTATTAGTAAATTCCCAAATCAGCACATTTTTAAAAAAATGCATTTTATTGATTTTTTTACAGAGAGGAAGGGAGAGGGATAGAGAGTCAGAAACATCGATCAGCTGCCTCCTGCACATCCCCTACTGGAGATGTGCCCGCAACCAAGGAACATGCCCTTGACCAGAAGCAAACCTGGGACCTTTCAGTCCGTAGGCTAACGCTCTATCCACTGAGCCAAATGGGTTAGGGCAAGCACATGTTTATATAGTTCCTGTGTATGTGAACTTAGCAGGTGCTTTGCTAGTAACCGTGAGAAGAAAAAAATAAATCTTAAGATGTAGCAACAGTCTTCAAGAAGCTTTATCTATGTTTTTTATATTTATTGAGCGTATTGGGGTGACATTGGTTAATAAAATTATATAGGTTTCGAGTGTACAATTCTATAATACATCATCTGTATATTGCTTGTGTGTTCACCACCTAAAGTCAAAGCTCCTTCTGTCACCATTTATCCTCCCTTAACCCTCTTCTACCTCCAAACCTTTAGGTATTTGTAAGCAGATTGCAAGACTTAAAAGAAAGGGATACAAAAGTAAGTTGATGACAAATAAGATCTACCAATGCAGAATCTATTAGGGTCTCTACTAGGAGTAACATCAAGATCTTACCACTTTAATTTGCTAATTGTGCATGAAAGAATTAACACCACCAAAATGCTTGATAACATGCAACCCAGGGTAGGATTGGGCTCAGGGAGCTACTTTCTAGGCACTTGGATCATGAAGCCAATGTTAAGAATAGAAACAAAAGGAAGTTCAGGTTTATCTTTGAATCAGTATCAGTCACCATCTACATAAAATTAAAATACATTTTAACAACGAAGATATTTAGCTTTTAGACTCCCCTCTATCTTTAATTCATGAGATCTCAGCACAAGTTATTTAACTATTTGCCCCTTAGTTTTCTCAGTTGTAACTGAAAAAGGGTGGACTGGCATTGAAAAAAAAAAGAAAAGAAAAGAAAAGAAAACATGCTATGAATCCATCATGTTATCAATACAATTTCATATGAAATTTCTGATATTAGAATCATTCATTTCTTGTTGAACCATATTGGGGGAAATACTATCACTCTTGGAAGATGTGGTTCTTGGTAATAAAATCCTGAGCAGAGAAACAAACAAAAAAATACTTCAGAACTCATTAAATCCATAAACCCCCTTACAAATATATATATATATATATATATATATATATATATATATATATATATGGAAAGGCTTACACAATCCGGTGTTGATGCAGCATATTTGTGGAAGGCAACTTGTACTCCAAATTACAAAAGCTACCAAACACATATGGAAACTCCTTGGGAGAGTGTCATAGGCATGAGAACAACATTCACACCTGAGTTAACTACAGCAAAGCAATTAAAAAGGGACTTTAAAATTAATATAATAAAAAGATTCAAAATAATAAATAGCATCTTTAGAATAGAAGACCAGGCTGGTTTTTTAAAAAAGCCAAGAGAGAATTCTAAAAATAAAAAACATAGTCATTGAAATAAAGAAAATTCCACTGAAGGTAGAGTAATGAAACTGGAAGATAGATCTGTGGAAATCACTCAAGTTATATCACAAGGAGATAAAGAAAAATATGACGTTAAGAGACTTGGGGGAAAACAAGAATAAGAAGTTTAAACACACTGTAATAGTTATTCTAATAGGAGAGAATTGTGAGACTAGGGAGTCACAAAATAGAAAGACATGATGGTAGAGAATTGTCTGGAACTGGAAAAAAGATGGCAGTTCTTAGGGTTTCAAAAAAAGTGCATAGTACTTCAAGCAGGAGGAGTGAAAATGAATATATTCATTAATATGAAGTAGTTCAAGACGTCAAAGATATAGAGAAACATCTTCAAAACCACCCAGAAGAATAGAAGTGAGAGGGTTGGAACATTCAGCACCACACCCTCAACCTCCTGGGGGCGGGAAGGGACTGAAGGTTGAGTTAATCACTTGTGGTCCATGATTTGATCCTGCCTAAGTAATGAAGTCTCCATAAAAATCTTAACAGAATTGTTGCGAGGGTGGTACACCAGGAGAGAGTGTGGAAGCTTACACCTTTTCCCCATGCCTTCTCCTATGCATCTCTGCCATCCAGCTGTTCCTGAGTTCTGTCTTTTTATAATAAACCGGTAACCTAGTAAGTAAACTGCTTTCCGGAGTTTCTGTAAGCAACTCTAGCAAATTATTCCATTCAATTTACTTTGTCAGAAGTACAGGATGTCTGGACTTGCCATATCATCTGACGTAGGGGCAGCCTTGTGGAACTGAGCCCTTAACCTGGGCATCTGACAGTAACGCCTAGTAGATAGGATCAGATTTGAATTGAATTGTAGGATAACCAGCTGGTGTTGAAGAATTGGTGAGTGTGGGAAAACACACACACACACACACACACACACACACACACACACACACACACAGTATCAGACGGGAGTATTGGGAATAGAGTAGATAAATATTATTTACTTTTAGCCTGTATCCATTTTATTTTTCAACTTGTCCACTAATTAGTCAATCATATTTTAACTTCTAATAATGTTTTTCTTTCCCGTTCCTCTTTTTTCGTATTACCTTTGTTGTTTGTTTTCAGATGTAATTATTTTCTTAACTCTTTCTCAGAATATTGATTGGAAGTTTTCAAGGGTTCCTTTTGTTCCTTAAATTATGTATTTTTTTCTCTGGAGTTAGTTCTTCTGCTCGTTCATTCTTGGCTCTTCTCTTTCATGCTGCTGGTTTTCCTTACAGTCTTAGCAGTCCTCAGTTGTCTAGTCATATTTATGAATGGAGAGTCTATTGGCTGACTTCGACAGCTAGCTCTCAGGGTTGCTCTGATGTCTTGCAGGCCTGTCACTGATGGCTTGCTCTCTTGGAGGGCCTGTCTGAGTGCCCTCAGAGGAGCCCACACCCAGACTCAGCTGGCCCTCTGGGACAGAGAGGTGCCTCTGGGAGCAAAATGCTGCGATGTATTTTCTCTTGGCGGAGCTTCCAGTCCTGCTTGTTACCCATCGCTGTCTGCTGTGGTGGCCCTCAGACCTATTCTAGAGTCCATCTTCAGATTTTCTTTACAACCAGCCTTATCCGATGGGCACCAGTGGCAGCCCAAACTGACCAAGATGTCCAAACTGAGCTTGCTTGGTGAATACTGGTCACTGGTTGCCTGCGGTCCAATCCTCCTCTTTGTACATATTGACTTAACTTGAACTGCTACCAGGCTCCCACGGTCCCTCCCACTCCATACCCTGGTTTACCCTGGTTTTTTCTTTCATAGATTTCCCAGCCCTATCTGCTTTCTGGCTCCTAGGAAGTCTTCAAATTTTCTGTTTGTTAACAACACTGCTGTTATTTTTCAGAGCTTATGTTTTGTTTTTCTTTTTAAAAGTATCATTTTGTTTGAAGTTTCACTGCTTGAATTCCTCAAGGCTAGGCCCTGAGCCCCCCTTCTTCCAATCCACTCCTAAAATTTTATACACCAAGGATTCCTCAAGGTCATCTTCAGCCCAGGCCTCTACTCTTGTCTCTAGTTCCATGTGTCCTGTGGCCTAACTGATGTATACACTTGCATGTCTCAAAGGTAGTTTAAATTCCATGTCTCCAAAATCTAACTGGTGCCAGTTTCCTCTCCTTCCAATGTTTCCTATCCAAAGAATGTTGTCACCCCTTATCCAGCTACTCAAACCAAGAAATGTCAGTCTTCCATTATAATGTTTTCTTTCTCCCCCCTGGCATCCAGTCCTTTACAAAGTCTGATTGACTTTACAAATAACTAAAGTATATCTTAAATTAGTCTACTTGAATTCCTTCCACCATCACTCTTGGCCGGTACTATTTTTGTCCTTATTCCCATTTTACAGATTAGGTAATGGAGTCACAGAAAGATTAAGTAGCCTGCATGCTCTGCCACCTCTGGACTGCTTGCTATCTCTGCTACAGAGAACTCAAGCCCACATGGGGAATAGAAACTCTGGTTTTGATGATAAAAGTGGGTATAAATCCTGGCCAAATTAGCTAACTTCTTACTTGTGTCTTTCCACATATAAAATGAGGAAAATACCATTTACCACGAAGCAGTACCATGAAGGTTTAAATTATACTATGCATGTCAACGTTTGGTGTGTAGTGGGCCCTTAATAAATTTAAATCCCTTTTCCCTCTTCCAATAATCAGTGTTTTATACCCATATCTACACATGCATATAAGTATACCTTAGGCAATTACAAAAGAGAACTTTATAGTTCTCAGAACTCTCACAAACATTGTAGGAAAGGTAGGTACCCTTCACAAATAAGGAAATTGAAACCTAAACTTAAAGCTACTTTTCCATATCTAAAATACTTATTCCACTCCCTGTTGAGGTGATATAACATGATGTTATGACCCTTGTAGTGGATTAAGACCTGGGCCCCTCATCCTAATTTTGGCGCCAGTCAAGAGACATCTTCTCACAAAAGTTGGAACACTTTTGCAGAGCTCACATATTTAGCTCTGAAGATTCTATTACTGATCTATTTTAAGGGAACAACAGCTAAAAGCAAAATTTAAAAAAATTGAACATTATGAGAAACTAGATATTCTGAACCATTTGCCTGCAGCACAAAGTACATGCTTTGAAGCATTTACACTACATCATAATGGCTAAAATTTATTTTCATGATTAATTACACTATTCTGCTTCAATGCAGAAGTATTTTTCAGGTGGCATTTATTCATTCATTCAACAAATATTGAGAATGAAACATGAGCCAGAAACTGGATTTTCCCATTCCACCTCAGGACCTTTTAACATTCTGTCCTCCCTGCCTGGGATGCTCTTCTGAACCCAGGTTGCTCCCAGAGTTAATTTAAAAAACCTGAAAATCTTTAAATGCCATGTGGTCACAGAGGCCCCACATTGAAACTAACTCCCCTGTTACATGTTCACACAGCATGTTCTCCTCTGCCTCAGAGTACTTGTCACATTTTGCACCTACATGTTTTGTTGTGCTTGTTTGATAAAAAAAAACAACAAAAAAAAACCAAAAAACTGTTTCTTCCAGTAGGCAGAAAGCTTCATGAAGACAGAAACGATGTCCAGTTTGTAGACTCTACATATTCCCAACATCTACCACGTTGCCTGGTGTTATATTCTACTAAGACCAACGCACCTTTATATGATTTCCTTTGTAGATACAAGTATGCATGGGTTAATATTTCAAAGTGAAATGGAAAGTGTTCCTCTGGTTACCAGAAGAATAGCTTTGTTGCACAATGAATATTCAAAATTATTCTAAAAGAAAAATCAAATTTGATTTGACGGAACTTTGTGTAGTCTAGCCTTTCTTTCTGATGAGGTTGTTATTCTGTGATACAAAGATGTTTTGCAGAACATATTCCAGTGCAGAATTATTGCTTCAGTTCACTCATTCACGAAGATGCAAAATCAAAACTTGAAAAAAAAGTATTTAGAATATTATCAGCATTAGAAGATCTTGTTTCATGACATTTATTAAGAGATGTCTAAATATCCTAACTAGCTAATTCCTTATATCCAACTTCTTGTTTTTTAAACACTATACTATCCTGTTCTTTGAAAATGTACCCTAAGAAACTCAGTATAGAAGATTCTCAAAAAAGCAAATTTCTCAAATTTTTACTTATGTTGTTCAAAGAAGAACATCAACAACCTGGAAGCAAAACTGTCCTTGAGTCAAGAGACAAAAGTTATGACCTTCCCTAATTACTGCAAACATTTATTTTGCCTGATAAGTGAGAGTGAGAAGGGAGCTAACATGGTCAGAGCATTTCCCACCATCCCTATCTGTTCTGTCTTTCATGCCAACCAGCTCTGACGAATCTACTCTGAAATCTAGATTAAGGTAGCAGATAGCCTCACATGCCATGTACCCTTTGGTTGAGCAAACAGGGTGTAGCTGGTCATGCAACTTCTAAAAGCCAACTATGTTGGATCCAAGGAACTGATTTAAATCCACATACAAAATGTATCTGAGCTCTATGGACATAGCTTTGGCAATGAAATCAATCTAATATCATTTTTTTATTAAATTCTCTTAAACAACCTTCCAAACAATACTGTTCTAGTCGCACATTGATAATCAGATGGCTTCTTAGTCTCTGGCATGATTTCTCACAGAAATTAACTTCCAGAGAAACATTCACTACAGTCAGTCTGAGGTACATCTTAGAAGAAATGACGGCCAGTAAAAGCAGAACTGTGTTTACTTGACTACTCCCTATTGCTAGTGCTAATATTATAGCATTTTCATTCCTTTCCTCTACTTAGACACAGCTTAGAAATAATATCTAGGGAGAACTAGAGAAGTTAAAATAACCCCATAGTGAGGTCTTTTCTCTTTGCTAAGAATATTACATGCTTGCTAATATAAGATTTATAGCAACCTATGAAGAGGTATAAAGGACTCTTCATAAAATCTGAGTATGTTAGTTTGCTTACGAACTTTCTAGCTCTGCTCTTCAGAAACATGGATTCTCTCGTCATCTTAAACATGAAGAAACATCTTAAATTCCTGCTTAACTGTAGTTCCTATTACCCCAAACAGTAGTTTCCGTAAATGTACAGGGATATGTAGCATATATGATATTAACATAGTGACCTCTTTATGCTATACATGCTAATGCATGATATTTAATAACTTATAATGAATTGTGGGTACAGTAAATTCCAAAATGTGTACATTGTATATAATTGACAGTGAGCCACCCCTAGAGGTACTTTTTCTTTATGAAAATAAATTAAATAACATGGTTAAAGAAAACTCAAGGGTTTAGCCCCAATACTACATGTCTCAGTACTTAAACATTGAAGTGTTTATACTTCTTAAAAATATAAATAGAAAGACTGTCAAGAAAAAAACCAAAACATTATTGAAATATAAATCTGAATGACTAGAAGAGGTTGACCTGTAAAATAAATGCCAATTTTTTCTAGAACACACACCTAAATTTCTTTAGTTTGTCAAAAATAAAACTCTCAACCAACTGTCCATGAATATGATCTATGTCATCAGTCAAATTAAATTTTCACTAACTTATAAAGCACTGTTCATCTTATCACCTGGGCATTTAATAAAAACCATCACCATATGCTCCAAATGCAAGGATACCCATTGCAAGATGCCCCAAATGCAAGGATACCCACATCCCCTAAGAATTCTCCCCCTGTCTAATTAATAAATGTGAGTATAGCTCTATTTTTAGATAATTAATTTCAGTCCTTCACAATCTAAAGCTGTGCTTCTATTCTATTCAATTTATCCATTTCCTCCAGTAAATAGCTCTAAAAATACTATATTAAAATGGTCACACAAGAAGACAAGGTGAGACACACTCTCTCTTTGACACTTAACAGTGACACAGCCCAAACCTTTAGCCTTTCCCATCTGCTGCATGTGATGTTCCTTCTCGGTTACTCTTTTTGTTTTTCAAGATAAAATCTTCAATGTTATAAATTGAGAACATATTTTTAAAACTTTATATTTTTCCTAAAACAAATTATGTTAACCCTTCACTTTATTCAGTGATTAACCAAAATATGTAAATAGCTAAGCCTTTCTACCGCTGGGTTTGGGCTGTTTTCCTTTCCTAGTATCCACTGTCCTGATTTTATGCTCAAACCTAAAATTATCTGCGAAAGAAAACTGCAATCAGAATCCGAGTAAATTATTCCAATGTCTGACATTATATTAAACTGGTCCTTTTTTTCATATTGAGAAAAAAGCGACCCAAATAGTATTTCTAAACTTTTAAGTTTGTAGTAAACAATAAACACTATAAAAAGAAGAAAGGCAGCATTATTTCAACACTGCGTATATTCATGTAAAAACAGCTTTACCTTAATTATTCATCCAGTCCTGGGCAGTCTTTCCAGAATTGTTTGGAATGCAGAACCCTGAAACAGAGTTGACTTATATGAACCTTTGGGCATCTAGACAATGATTTAAAGACCAGAGGGCGTAAAGGAGACAAGCCAATCACCACCACCACCTTGCCCCAACACCTCCCTCTGTCCAACTTGCGTCAGTTCTTTAAAAAAAAAAAGAAAAGCTAAATCAGTTTACTGTTTTTCATTTGGATTAAACATCAGTTACACCAATTTCTATTTGCTTTTAGGATTTTTGGCTTTTATTCAACAAAATACCCATTTACTAAAAGTTCTACCTTGATCGGTGTCATTCTGTATCAAGATTCTGTACTCTGGTTGACTGATAAATCTAGCAATGTTAATTTTTCAAAAGGTTTGTGAACTGAAGTCAAAGTAAAACAACACACTAATTATAGTTGTGGAGTTAGACTGTTAAATGAAATATTATAATCCGAATACACAGAAAAAATTAATTACACAGCAGAAGAATTGTTTTCTTTTGAATGGTTGACTTATTTAGAGAAAAAGTAGTAGAATGACAGACACTTCCAATTCACACCAAATCACTCAAGGTGCCCTGAGGTTGGAAGTAAGCCCTGTCACTGCTGCTACCATTCCAAAGGAAGTGTGCTGAGTAAGCAAAACTCTACTTAAGAGTTTTTAAAGAATTTTTAAACAGACATTTTTTAAAAAAACTACTTAGCTTTCCACCTATCAGAGAAAGAATTAAAATGTGTTGGCAAGTAATTTATTCTGTTATGAAAAAGGATCAAATAGACTTGGTCTGAAAGTAAAGTGAGAAAAACATATTAGAAATCATCTGTGCCCTGGCCAGTGTGCTAAGTGGTTAGAGTGTTGGTCCACACATAGACCAAGGGGTTGTGAGTTCAACTCCCAGCCAAGGGCAGGTACCTGCTTTGTAGTTTCAATCCAGGCCCTGGTTGGGGCGAGTGTAGGAGACAACCAATCAATTTGTTTCTCTCACATTGATGTTTCTTTCTCTCTCTCTCCTCCCTCCTTCCCTTCCACTCACTCTTAAAAAAAGCGATGGAAAAAATATCCTCAGATGAGGATTAACAAAACAACACCCCCAAATCATCCAGAATTAAGAAAGTTTTATGATAAAAATTTTACTTTTTCAATATATCTTTATACTGTATGTTGAAAAATGTTATATTTTTTCAATTTTAAAAATTGAAAATATATAGAATGAAAATCAATTTTTATAACATGAATGAACAATCTGATAAGCTGTTAGAAGAAATGCTACATTACAAGAGTTGTGTTAATCCCCTGTTTCTAGAAAAAAACAACTAAACATTGTTCTTAGAGCAAGAAATTATTAAGTTAATGCAAGATATTAAACAGTGAACAAAATGCCCAGTACCCATTTCTCTTTTCCTTATCAAATGTGCCCATTTGGTCTTAAGTTTTATATATTTCCTTTTATTTGTCTTTTAGTTAACTTGTTCTTTATTTTTCAGAGTTATCCTGTAGTTTTGTTCTTTATCAGATGAAAAGTATTATGGTCTAGGGAAAAATAATAACAAATATGCTATTTTAATATATAGGAAATTTGAAGAATATTTCTTTTCAAATAATTTTTGTCATTTAACTGTGATCTTTTCAACTTAAAATGTCCTTCTGTTTGCAAAGTTACCAGATGAGTATACGATTAATCAAGCACAGTCCTGAAATAATTGTTAGAAAATTAAATACTTTTATCCTAGTAAAATCCCACTTGATAGTGGATCGACTGAAAAAGAATGAATGTACTACAAAATGTGAATTTCATACTATAATACCCTCATATAAAATAGGATGGAGATAAATGTATATATACCTCAAATTTTACCTCTTTAAAGTTTTAAATTCCTTGTAATTCTGATCTTCTTCAAGTGTACTAAATAATTATAGTAAGTTAGCATGTTGGATTAAAATAAAAAGCACACAAAGGGATTTCTATTTCTTTTGAACCTACTCTAATTGCAAAATTTTTATCATAAAACTTGCCTAATTCTGACTCAAAAATTGAATATACACATGAAAACTGTCTTGACAAAAGTTAGCTCAATTAAAATAGCTCAGGAACTTGTTTATTTAGATATGCCAAAATTAATGAAGAAAGGTATGGTCTTGACAAAACTCACAGTAATTTTCCTTCCATAAGGAAAACACAAGCTAAAACATTATAGTTTAATGTTCTGAATATTTCTTAAAATCATACCATAATGTAATTTCATATACATTTGGTAATAGGTGTATGCTCTTTTGATACTTAAAACATGGCAAATGTAGAAAGAGGTAATGGACCAGAATACGTCCATTACAAAATGAAAAATACGTCAGTAGTGAACAAAGAAGGAAGTCTGAGCAATGAGATGACAAACACTTTAACTGATTCTTCATATAAGGCATTCATGTAAGTGCCACCAAGAATAGATATATGAGACTTGGTCCAGAGAGGGGCACAGTAGGTTGTAGGGGGTAAGAGATATACACATACAGGGATAGCTGGCTTTTCAAACTATAACAATTAATGTTAGTAGAATTGCACAATATGCCCAGGACTCGAAAAGAGTCCCCAGGGGCTGAGGCCATTCACAAAGCCTTCAGGGAGCCCATGTACCTTGAGGAGGGCCTTAAAGTCCAGGTGAAATTCCGATAGGCAGGGAGGAAGGAGAGAGGCATCCTGGATGAAAAATGCAGATATGCTAAAAAGATATTCTGGCAACAAAGAGAACCAGTCTGGCTGCAGTGGAGACTTTCTGGACCAAAACAGAACCAAATGGAATCATCCAGACCATAAAAGGCATTAAGTCCAGGAAACCCAGGTGTTTAGTCATGAGGATCTCTTCTTGAAAGCTTCTAGGGAAAATCAGCAGGGAAGGAGTGCAAGTGGGATGATGAGTTCGAGACGAAGGCCGGGACAAGGAGGACAGTGAGGAGGTTGACTGATAGTTGGCCTTGGCAATGTTTGCCTGTCTGAGAACGACGGCCGAGGAAAAGGCACATGGAAAGAATTTTAATTGGGGTCAAAGGTCGTTTGATTCTTTCTTATAGTACTGTTTCTGTTTATCACTCTCCCTAGCCAGCAATACTAGGACATGCTATAAAAACTTCTATGTAATCATTCAATGAGAAACAGAAATTTGCAATAAGACCTTCATTTTTATTGACATAGAGAAAGAGGATATATGGTATGATTCATGCACTTCATCACCCCATTCCTCTGTCTGTGGCTGTCGTTTTCACATAGTCCAGAGAAGGTCCTAGAAGGTATATCCCAATATACTATCTATTGAATGTACAAAATTGTTTGCTCAAAATAAACAAAGTGATTCAGATCATAATTATGCCCATATTTAAAAATTACTAATCATCTTTGTTTAAAATTTCTACCTTCAATGATGTCCTCAAAGAGAACATGCCAGCTGGACCAAGTCAAAATGAGTCAACAATTAAAAAAAAAATCCCTTAGCCAGACCATCATGGCATTTTGCAATGACACAGGGAAAGATAACCTCTTGTTCTAATGATGAGTGTACCCAAATTTCTAATTTTAGTCACAGGACAAAATAATACTTGGAAACAGAATCTAGTTATAGGCAAATTAGAAGAAAACAGGTAGAAATAGTGATAACTAAGAAACCAAATTCCCTAATTTTTAGAAATCTCATATTCCCTTTGTACCTGCATTAACTTGCTTATTTATTTATTTTTTTGTTCCCACTTCAAATACCCATTAGGTCACCTTCCTTTTTTCTCCTTTCTGTTTCTTTTTAACTTTTCTATACTACCCTGCTTTTATTACGCCTTATTCTCCAAGAAGAGTTAGTTACCTTTTATCATTTTCAGCCTTCAGATTTATAAACTCAGAATCTAATGAAGTAAATCAAGTTCCAAGAGTATATGTCTGTCTTCATCCTATAGCCTATTAGTGCTTCCCAATATAAAAAACACTTACATTGATCCAACTGTTTTTATAGTATTACTAGAGGCCCAGTGCATGAAAATTTGTTCACTGGGGGAGAGGGGGTCCCTCAGCCCGGCCTGCCCCCTCTCACAGTCCAGGAGACCTCAGGGGATGTCCTCCTGATGTCTCTGTGGGAGGCAACCGGGCTGATCAGGGGAAGGCGTCACCCCCATCACCCTGCTGCTGCTGCCACTGCCAGCCACGGCAGCTGTGAGGTCTGAGCCCCGGGCCTCGCAGCTGCCTGAGCCCATGGCTGCCATGAGCCCAGGCCTCACAGCTGCTGTGGCTTTTTCTGGATGGACGTCTGGAAGACATCTGCCCAAATTAGCATATTATCCTTTTATTAGTATAGATAGGTAAATGTCTATCTGACCTACCAAGTTACTCCTAAAATTGGAAGACACTAGCACAACTGCAATTAAGAACAATATTTTGATGATTCCTTGTTATCCTAGGATTTACCCTCTGGCCTTTTGGGTTTCAGACTTACAGTGATGAAGAGAATTTGTGATCTCTTTTAATGACCTGCTTTGGCACTCCAAATCCTTTATTTTATCCCTCTTAATATGGATATGGGCAAAAAGGACTAGGAGGAAGAGGAGGAGGAGAAAATCCATACAGAAATATTACAGAAATCTTCTCAAATCATTCAAATAGCAGAATCCCATGTTATTCTGAAAGTGAATTGAGTACTTACATACTTGTGTTACTATATGATTTTCAGAGTGATGAAAGCTTAGTATGCTAATAGGTATCTCTCTTCATGATTATGTAGGTATTAACCTCAACTACTTACATAACAAAAAATCCAGACCTGGCCAGTGTGGTTAGAGTGTCAGCTCACACACCAAAAGGTCACAGGTTCTATTCCTGGCCAAGGGCACATACCTGGGTTGCAGGTTCAAACCCCAGGGCCCAGGTCCAGCCTAGTGCAAGAGGCAATGTGTCTCTCTCACCTAGATGTTTCTCTCTCTCTCTCTCTCTCTCTCTCTCTCTCTCTCTCTCTCTCTCTCTCTCTCTCTTCCTCCCTCCCTCCCCTCCCACTCTTTTTAAAAATCCTTGGGGGGGGAAATCCAAAACAGGGTTACTAAGTTGTAGTACATTTTCAATGTTCTTACATAACAAAACAACACCTTAACACACTCATACTACAAATGACTTTATGAATAACCTCATTTGATAATACTTTCAAAAAGTCTAAACTTGGGACCTTCCTGAATATGAGGCTCCAAAGGGGTTCCCTGCCCAGGCCGCTTGGGAGAGGCTCTGCTTTTCTGTTCTGTAAACTTCCCTAAGAGAAATGTGATGACCCAGGGGTGCTGAGGACATTGCAAAGTTGATGGCATCCCCTCTCTTTAGCCCAGCCCACACCACCTTTACAGTTATACAATGGTGCATTTGGGAAATGTTTGGATAGTCAATTGCTATGTTACAAAATTAGCAAACAAGTTTGGTGCAGGTTGACAAACTTACTGACTTTGCCACAGACCTAAATAGAAAATTTCTTTTAGCCTCAGCTGACAAACAAAACAGCTCATGTTGTTGATGATACTCTGCTCTCTGCCTTTCCCTTTTCAAGCAACTCAAATCCTTCTGGTCAATTCCATTTCTTGATCCCACAACGAAAGGATGGAGAGGAATGAGTATCACAAGTTCATTCCCAACTTCTGCCTAAGCAGATACATCCTGGTGAAGAAGGAAAACAAGGTCTGTAAGCCTCATGGCTGAAGTAATGTACTGATTCTAAATGTTAAATTAGAGCTTTTAGAAGCTTGCTTTAAAGAATGATTCCTACCATTTAAAATGCCTGCTTGAGCCCTGGCTGGTTTTGCTCAGTGGATAGAGCATTGGACTGCAGACTGAAGGGTCCCGGGTTCGATTCCAGTCAAGGGCACATGCCTTGGTTGCGGGCTCGATACCCGGTTGGGGGTGTGCAGGAGGCAGCCAATCAATGATTCTCTCTCATCATTGATGTTTCTAGCTCTCTCTCCCTCTCCCTTCTTCTCTGAAATCAATAAAAATATATTTTAAAAAAATGTTTCATTTAAAATAAAATAAAATAAAATGCCTGCTTGAGAAAATAGCACCACTAAGAGATATATAATTATAATGATAACTAAAACAAAAATTCCTAAACAATCAAATCAGCTTGTTGAGTTCTTCATATAAAATGCAATATTAATGCAGTGCTGGGTTGATTTAACTGCCTTACTAATTCATAATAGCAATTGATGATTTTTTAAAAAATTACCTCCTTTTGGGCCACAGCACATTCATTTCCATTGCTCTCTTTCATGTTGCTACCCATCCCTTTCTTTTAAAAACAAATTCCCTAGCAGAATGGTGTCACTGCATTTTGATTTTGTAGGTTCATCAGTGACTGTACTTTGTAAACCTGCCATCTTGCTTGAACTCGGACTCCCAACAGTATCTTGAGCTGTGACCCACTAGGCTGAGTGGGTAGACTGGGATGAGACAGGGCACAAGCGAGGGAGAAGAGCACTCAGCAGGCTCTGTAATGGGAGGCGCTCCTAGGAGGTGATACCACAGACCTATGCTGGGAAAGAAGCAGTGTCACTGATAATGAGTGGTCTGCTAGGCTGGCATTTTCAGTATCCTACTCAGAATGTTGAAATAAGGAATGTCGACTATAAAGTGGTCTTCAAAGGAATTTGAGCAGAGTGAGATATATATAATAGATAGTATATATATATTAGAGATTAACATTTCTTAATGGACTTTTTGGTGACTGCAATGAAGGATTCGTGAGTCAGGTCTCCAAATGAGGAGGTAAGTTTCTGCCTGGGGTGCTTGCCTCTCCTGCTGGTCTGTAAGCAGTTCCAAGGCTGGGCCCTGCTGTAGTCAGAGCTCCGGGGCACTTTGCTACAAGGGTCAGCAGTGCCCAGCATGGCAAGGTTAACTGAGCTTGTGTTGCCTATGGGTTGCACGAGTTGGGAAGTACAATTCCTGGAGGGCTGGGGATAAAGTTGGTAGCACACTCTTTCTTTAAATATAGAAAAGTTGACTCAGAAAAAGTAAATGTCTTGACCTTATTCAGGAGGACCACAGCAGAGGGGGGGGATGAGTGGGCAGATGGTATATTTAGTAGGTTTGGGATGGATCCAAGCATTCCAGACAGCCCATTTAGATTAGTGGTGAATAATATCTTTTGTCTGTTTACCTTGATTAGCATTAGGCCATGTCTGGTTCATAGTAGGTACTTTATAAATGTTGAATAATGAAAGTCTTTAATAAAGGCATCGATTCAACCTGTACCTCCAAAACAATTCTTTAGAACTTATTTAAGGGTTTCAACAAGAAACATTCTAATAAGTATCCCAATTGGTGGATCCTGCCTTGTATAAGTAGTCCCTTCTTATGTTCAGGGCCCACTGTGAGATGGTAAAGTGAAACTTCATGCTACATGCAAGGAGCCATTAGTCCCTGTATAGAGACCTGCCTTCCCAGAATCCTAATCAGTAATTGCCAATCACGTGTTCAAAGAATATTCAAAGAATAACAAAAGCATGGCAAACTTATAATTATAGTAAGATTTTAAAAGCAAGATACAAAATCTAATAGTAATATGATCCCTGTGCTGTTTTTAAAATTATGCATACGATATATAAAATCATTTCCAAAGGAAAAAATGCCTGAAAGAACACATATCAAAATATAAATAGTGGTTATTTCCAGATTGTGGAAATGTGGATAATTTTTATTTTTTTCTCATCTTTATTTGTCAACTAACCTTTAAAAAGTATCAATTGCTTTTACTCCTAAAAAACAACCACAACAAGTGTTATTTATTTATTTATTTTTTTAAAGCAGCAAAACCAAAGAGTTCCACTCTTAGGTTTTATAACAATTGTTAATCAATCCCAGTCATGAGTCACTAGCTAAATCCTATTTTTAATGAGAATGCTTCACATGCTTGACCAGCAACAATCAACTCTCTTAAAACATCTTCAATTCTGAGTGGGCACTTATGAGTTATTTAGAATCTACATAAAATTATATATGTCCAGTTGGTTCTGGAAGATGGATTGTTTTTTCCATCAGCAGGAGGTACTCTAATAGATCTCAAAATATTGTTGAGAAAAATGGAGATTTTAAAATATATTTGGAGCCTCAATATTTGTTCATAATGCTGTGAGATCATCAATTTTTATGAAAGCACAAGGAATACTCATTTATTCATTCAATACGTATTATTGAGCACCTATGTGTCAGGCTTTACAGGAGGGGCTAAGGCAAAAGAGACAATAAAAAAAAAATAAGACACAGTCTCTGCTCTCAAGAAACTCTGGTCTCTCACTCTGCTGGAGTGTGGTGGGTGACATGCCTGTGGGAACTGTCGGGGAGGAAGTGTGCACCCAACTCAGAGTGAACAGGGCAGAGAAGACTACGGGGAAGGTGACAGCTGGGCTCCGACTAAAAGAATAAACAGAGCTGGCCAGGAGCAAAGGGGTGGGGAGCAGATCAAATGTTAGAGGGACAGCAGAGCAAAGGCAAGGAAGAAGGAAGCAGCTCCTGGCCACCTGGTGTTCCTGGAATGCTGAGAAATGCGACTGGAGAGGTCACTGGCGGGACCACGGGGTGTTTGGGTGCCATGTCTTGTCTTTGTTCTGTCAGTTCAAATCAGTTCAGAAAAAAGACCAGGCTAGGGTGCCACACAGAGCTCCAAATTTCAGATAGGTGAAGAGAATGCTTATTTGTTAACAACTGTGATAATAAAGGATACTGCAAGCTAAAAATTATCAGGGTAGCAAGAGGCAATTCTTGCCTGCATTGAGTCCTTGGAGAGAGTATCTATATGGGCCGGGTCTCTACTTTGTGCTTTGACGTTTAGAATTGTTGTATTATAATTTAACTACGGACAGAAAAGTTCAGGTCATGAGGTATTTTGCTTCAAATAATGTAAAATACATGAAAAAGGAGCTAATTATAAGACTAAAAAAAATTGAATTTTTAACTACAAAAATCTTGGTTCTTTCTCTAGTCCTTCCTAGATATTTGAAGATTATTTTTAAGTTAGACTCTAAGGTTCAACATATTTAAACTTTTCTTCATGATTTAAAATACATCTAAGTAAAGATTGATGCCTAAGTAAATCATGAGTAATTTACTGAATAACATCAATGTCTTAATTTGCAAGCATTTATAATCTCTAAACCTTTTCTATAATGTCTAATGTAGTAGAAGTCACAATTGGAAAAATAGTATTTGCTTTATTTTTTATTATTTTTTTATTGATTAAGTTATTACATATGTGTTCTTATCCCCACATTACCCCTCACCCCCCCGCCCCCCATTCATGCCCTCACTCCCCTGTTGTCTGTGTCCATTGGTTAGGCCTATATGCTTGTATATAAGTCCTTTGGTTGATCTCTCCCCTTTAGCCCCACCCTTCCCTACCTTCCCTCTGAGGATTGACGGTCTGATTGATGCTTATGTAAAATCATATATCATTATAAAGGTATTTGCTTTATAATGATGTATGATTTTACATGTGCATAAGACAATCTTATTGGTGCACATAGTTTTGCTAATGCCCTTGCCTAGAGTTTAAAAGGCTGATGGCACATCCTTTGAAGCTTGCTTAAGATTTTTAACATTAGCTTTTTCAGAGGAAGCCTGAGAGCTCACTTTTTCATATTGAAAGTCTCTCTATTCACCCCTTCTAATCGATATCTTCCAACACCCAAAGGCTCTAAGTGGCTGAACAGGGCCTTCCTCCTTTGTTCTGCTAACATTTAGCAGTAGATGTCCAGTCCACAGATTTGAGTTCAAGTTCTAACTCCGTCACTCATTAGCTATGGAACTATCAATAATTTGGTCAACTCTCTGGGCCTTCATTTTTTCATTTATAGAGTATATAATTCCTAGGTTAAACAGGACCATTGGGAGAAAGAAATGAAATTCACTCATTCATTTACTGAGGATCTACTATGTGTCAAAAAATACACTTATAAACACTATATAGGTCAAACTGGCAAAATAGTCATTTCTGTATTCATGCGGAGCTTCTTCTGCCACTGTTTAACTACAAAATCTAAAAATGTAATTAGGTGATAGCTACACTTAATAGTGGTAAAAGAATCAACAAAGTGGTTGTCCAATAGAGGCATGTTGGACATACAATTCTGATAACACTGTCATAAAATTCTGATTCTAAATATTTCTTCATCAGTATTTTCACCAAAGTTAAAAGGTGAACAATGGACTGAAATATCTTTAGTCTTTTTTCTTTCCCTTTCTGTTTCAATCAGTTAATCAAGCAAGTAATCACCATAAGTAATTACTGAGCATTTATTATGTCCGGTATGATGATTCTATGACTTCAGGCTTTCCTTCTACTTGGAGACATCTGCCTCCGATTTTTTCTGACTGGCCGTAAGCTTTAGAATAACTGGGGAGCTATAAGTTGATTTGACACACAAAAGAGTTCTGTCCACATCTACATACGTATACAGTATATTATATAGTATATGTTACATATATGAAGAAAGAGATCTGCATACTTGTACTGTTGTCTACATCTATATCTATTAGGAGTCATAGCGGGGGACTTTCCTATTCAAAGAAGCTCAGCCTTTATCCTTTGGTTCATATGCTATGTTCCAATAAGTGCAGTTTGTTTTCTCACTATGATTCCAAATTCTTTTTATCAAATATGGGGCTGCCCTATGAAATGGAGAGCACATTGGAGTTCAAACTCAAGGGTACAGATGTGACTCTCATCCTGCTGCCTACTGAGAGACGTTAAACAGGACAGAATTAATCCCTCCCTCCCCTGCACGCTTTGCTGTTGTGCAACATGCTGAACTAACATTTGCCTATGGGTCTGCCTTCTAGACTTTGAAGTCCTCAGGAACAGACACCGTGTCTTGTTCAGTATAGCACGGGGTCAACTAGTATAGATTCTGGAGCTCAAGTGACTAGACTTAACTCTGATTCCCATCACTTATTAGCTGTCTGGCTTCGGGCTAGTTGTTTGCCATCTCTGAACATCCGTGTCCTCCTCATCAGTAAAAAGAAGATAATAATAGTGCCTACCTCACTCTGCTATTATGAGGACTAACTAAGTTAATATTTGTAGAGCATTTAGAAGAGTGTCTGGCACACAGTAAACATTATGTATTTGTTACACGTGTGTATTTAAAGAATTGTCTCTAACATCAAAACCTAATTATGGTTCCGATTTAGTAAGTTTTTGTTGAGTAAGTAAAATCATATAAATATTTTGGAATTCAGTTTTCTCTTTAAAATTGGGTCTAATAAAAGCCATTATACAAAGTTACTGTGAGGGTTAAATGAGGTCATGGACATTTACGCATTGTAAACATAAAAGGTATTTTCATTACCATTCATTCATAAGGGCATTATGACATTAGCAAAATTGGTCATAGAATTAAATTTGTTTCAAAGCCTTTTGCTCCGGAGGTGTAGTGCCACTGTTCAATGGACCATTATTTCATTTGTTAAACTATTGACCAGTGCTGTAGAAAGGCTAGAAAAACGACAGATTTTGACCCTGACCCATGGAATCTCAGAAAACAACCACGTAATAAGACATGGTTTGCAATGTGTTTGCTTAACGTTAACCAAACTGTGAAGTTGAACAGCACCATGGTGCATATTTACCCCTGAACCTGTCCTCAGAGCCAGTGTTTAAACATGAAAATGTGCTGGCAGATTCGGAGGGATTTGGTTGGGCTCTCTATGGTTATTTTTCTTTTCAATCAGATTGACAAACACGAAGACCCAAAGATGTACCAAGGCACATTTTCCAAATGCCAAAGTAAGTGAGCTACATTTTGCTTACATTCTAGGATTTCAGATTGCGGGGCATTTTAGTACTCATTTTCAAGTTGGCCAGCCACATAATTTTGATCTAATCATAGTTTATTCAAGTGTAAAACCCTTTGAATCATCCATGGATTAGTGAATGGATAAACTGGAAATATGAATGGATGACTGGCTCTCTTTGAGGCAGCTTGCTGATCAAATAGGACTGTATAATTGATGGGCATTTTCCATCTTTAGGTATCTTAAATATAAGGAAGTCTTATGAGCATGCATATATATACTACTTCTCATTAATTTGAGGTTAACCTGGACAACACTGCTTAGAATTCGAGTTGACGTCTGAAAGTCTGTAGTGTTAAATCCTTTATTAGGTCCAGCACGATTCATTGTCTAAAATTTAGAAATGAGGAGACACATATGCAGGTGTTTTCAAATAGGAAGCTTTATAGAAATTAAAAATAACATTACTTAAAAACATTTAGTGTTGTTATAAAATATTTTATGCTATTTGAGAAATATAGCAGTTTATTTACCTATTAGGTGGTATGGGTAAAAATGGGGATAAATATAATGCGGATGGACATTGGTGATGTCCACTCTGGTATTTTACATCATTTTCATCTCTTCCCCTTTCAAACAGTTGGTCTTGTAGTTGCTGACATGCTGAATTGTTCTCTCAGGAGTGTAAATATACGGACATGAATAAGTGCCTGTTTTCCTCCTAAACAGAATAATATTGAAGTACATTTATTACGGAGGTACAGATGTCTCTAGGCTTAGTACCTATCCAGAGTACTAAGATTCATGGTCTCAACAATCCAGCTTAATTGGTATAAGGCAAATTTGGTTTCAAAAAGTCAGTAACACGATTTGGTGGTTGGATAATAATAATTAATCTGCTGAATTATTCAATTGTCTAATGTGTAATCATCTAGACTAGTTTTTCTGGGGCAATCATTAAGTAAACAAGATTTTTATTACTCCCAATCGACAGGAGCAAGAACTGCATATGAAATAGAAAATGAGCTTCAGTGGGCTCTTGAAACACCCCTAGGATTTTCCTCCATGCTATCTGGTCATAGTTTGGTCACAGGAAACATTATTTAAATATTTCTTTATTAGTCAGCATTACTTATTTTTATCACATTAATATAAGGATTTAGAAATATGTGGCAAAAAGATGAGACACACCTTTAGATGTCCTCTCAACAGAGAAACCTCAGGATTACCTCAGTAAACTAAGTCACCCCAGCTATAGTGAAAAATTTGAGGCTCTGTTTATTCTTTTTCCCCTAGGACAGTGATGGCGAACCTTTTGAGCTCGGCATGTCAGCATTTTGAAAAACCCTAACTTAACTCTGGTGCCGTGTCACATATAGAAATTTTTTGATATTGGCAACCATAGTAAAACAAAGACTTATATTTTTGATATTTATTTTATATATTTAAATGCCATTTAACAAAGAAAAATCAACCAAAAAAATGAGTTCGCGTGTCACCTCTGACATGCGTGTCATAGGTTCGCCATCACTGCCCTAGGACTTCAGCAAATAAAAGTGCTCATGTGTATTATCACAAATATTTAGATATACCCATGAGAAATATTTAAGTATATATTTATTTCTTTTCAATGTGTAGAAATAGATGAGGTCACATGACTCTGGCACATGAGTTTTCTAAAATATTTAAGAAATAACTTTCAAAGCTCTGCATGATCTAATCACACTCAGGTATTCTATGTTGTTACCGCTGAAATTATTTGAGAATAATTGACACAGATGTACATGAGATGGTATGCCTGTATTGAGTACATTTTGGTGGGGTGGGAGGGTAACTTTTCAAGAATTTTAAGTAGATAGAAGGTATCTGTCTCACTCTCTATATGTGGCTCTATGAATCTTGAGTAGATTGATAAATTAAGGCCTATTTTTATTTTTTATTCTATTACCCCATTCTTCCTTCCTCCCTGCCTCCCCTCCTCCCTCCTTCCTTTCCTTCCTATTTTCTTTTTTTTTTATTAGTTAAGGTATTACAAATGTGTCCTCAACCTTCCTGTTTTCTTAATTTTGCACAGAAAAGCACCATATTAAAGAAGGAAAGTGTATTCTTTATTTCCTTTTCTGCAAGTCAGATAGTACATGTAAAGAGCTTACAACAGGGCCTGGGATATAGTAAAAACTAAGTAATATTAATTGCTGTTGTTGGTTATATGTATATTTTTAAATCAGTGAACCGCATGAAATAGCCTAGGTACTTAATATTTTTATGAAAACCTATTCTTAAACAGTCAGTTGTTTTTATTCAGAAGAATAATTATCATATATTAACTAAACCACAATTCAAAAATTTCATTTTGTATTCTTAGCTGAAAACTAGATGACAAATTTAATTCCTAGGCAAACATTCCAGGAATGGTTCCCAAACTTCTGTTATTTGCAATATTCACAGATTCCCAGGAGATATAGCTTCCTTTAGTGGGCCCCTTAAAATATTCATCCACATGGACATTAGTATTTGTTGTCTTGTGTTAATTTGTTATGAAGTTACCATTCCATGTATATGGAATCCTGAAAATATACATATTTATAGCAGAAATAATGATCCGGTCTTGATACCTCCAGTGCTACCTCAGTCTGATGCAATGTCTGTTGATTCTGGTCTGGTACTCAATAAAATATACAAACTTGCCATAGCAACCACTGCCACATGGGCTTATATGTGTTTTTAAGTTAAAAAGAACCTTTTTAAAAACAGAAACATACAGAAATATGTTAATTATAAAGGTACAAATTAGATATTCTGCAAAGTGAAAATGTGTATGGTAATAACATTTCCATAAAAAACCATAAGAATATTTGTAAATATAATGTTTCTAAGTACTTATTATTATTTACAAAAGGAATCTTAAGGATGCATAACAGTGACTCTGGCAAAGAATGCACAACCATAGCAAAGTAAGAATGTGGGTTAAAGACTGTCACTTTATAAAAAATACTAGAGGCCCGGTGCACAAAAATTTGTGCTCTTGGGGTGGGAGTGTCCCTCAGCCCGGCCTGTGCCCTCTCACAGTCTGGGACCCCTCGGGGGATGACCACCTGATGGCTTAGCCCTGCTCCCCAGGGGATTGGGCCTAAGCTGGCAATCAGACATGCCTCTGGCAGCCCAGCAGCCCTCAGGGGATGTCCACTTGCCATCCTTAGCGCTGCTAAGGAGGCAGGAAAGGCTCCCAACACCACCGCTGTACTGGCAGCCATCAGCCTGGCTAGTGGCTGAGCAGAGCTCCCCCATGTGGGAGCGCACTGACCACCAGAGAGCAGCTCCTGCATTGAGCGTCTGCCCCCTGGTGGTCAGTGTGTGTCATAGTGACCAGCCATTCCCAGTCTTTCTGCTGTTCGGGTCAGTTTGCATATTACCCTTTTACTATATAGGATAGAGGCCTGGGGGCTGGCTGGTATGCCCTGAAGGGTGTCCTGGATCAGGGTGGGGGTCCTGCTTTGGTGCCTGGCCAGTCTGGGTGAGGGGCTGATGGCTATTTGCAGCTGGTCACACCCCCTTCAGGGTGGGGGTCCCCACTGGGGTGCCTGGCCAGCCTGGATGAGGGGTTGAGGACCGTTTTCAGGCTGGCCACACCACCTTTAGGGCGGGGGTTCCCACTGGGGTGCCTGGCCAGTCTGGGTGAGGGGCTGAGGGCCGTTTTCAGTCTGGCTGGCGGCTGAAGCTCCCAGCCTCTCGTTTTTTTCTTTTTTTCTTTTTATTCTGGGCTTTATTTACCTTCTATAATTGAAACTTTGTTGCCGTCACTGGAGCTGAGAGCCGGCTCCTACTCACTCCAGCTCTGAGGCCACGGCCTGCTGAAAGCAGGTATCTGGGGTTTGTTTAGCGTCTATAATTGAAACTTTGCTGCTTTTGGAGCTCAGAGTTGGGCCGCGGCAGGCAGGGAACCTTGGCTTCCTCCATCACTGGAGCAAGCAAGCCTCCTGCTCACTTCAGCTGCATGGCTGCCGGCCACCATCTTGGTTGGGTTAATTTGCATATTGTGCTGATTAGCCAATGGGAGGTGTAGTGAAGGTACAGTCAATTACCATGTTTGTCTATTATTAGATAGGATGATATGTAAATATAATGCCTTATTTTTATTTTGCTTAATGTTTTCTGAATATGTTTGTTAAAATTGAACCTTGAGGAACCTGAAACCAAACCACTCTGAGATACCTATTTCTAAAGAACAAGTATGAAACATTTCTTCTATTTTTATTGTGCAAAATGGTTAGTATTCTATTATCAGGTGGGCAGGTGACTAGGTCTTCTTTCAGTCTCAATATCCTATATATAATAAAAGCCTAATATGCTAAGTGTCCAATCATCAGGTCAACCAATCAAAGCATAATATGCTAATGATATGCTAAGGCTGCTCAACTGCTCACTATGATGTGCACTGACCACCAGGGTGCAGACGCTCCAACCGGTAGGTTAGCTTGCTGCTGGGGTCTGGCCAATCAGGACTGAGTGAGACAGGCCAGACATGCCCTGGAGCCCTCCTGTGGTCCCTCCCCAGCTGGCCAACCTCCTGCGTCCCTCCCTGGCCCCAATCATGCACCAGTGGGGTCCCTCGGCCTGGCCTGTACCTTCTCGCAATCCAGGACCCCTCGAGGGATGTCAGAGAGCTGGTTTAGGCCCGATCCCCAGGCCAGGCCAAGGGACCCCACTGGTGCACGAATTCGTGCACCAGGCCTCTAGTTTGGTATATTTGGTGGCTTAAATCCCATGAAATTTGAAGCTCACCACACTTGACTATTTCCTTACTTTTTCTATTCAAAAAGTTGCTGCCTTCATTTATTTTTCTCAGTTAATTCTGATAGAGAATGAAGGAGTAAAAAAAGTACTCACATGTGTTTTTTAATTGCTTTTCTAAATATTTCAAAACTCAAAATACATACAAATTTAGAAACTCAGAAATTCATATATATATATATATAATATTAGTTTTATTGAAAAAAATACAAAGTGGCACAAATTAGCTTTTTATTTCAATTCTGATCAAAATTTATGTGCAGGTAATAATAGCTCAAAGGTATGGGGAATATAGAATAACCTCTCACCAGATGAGAGGATCAAATTCCTGAAAGTCCATGACAAGAGAATTCCAGGTTGAGTAACTTAACAGCTTATGGGGAGATATGGTTATAGGGTTGGGGCTAAGCTTGTGTGAATCTGTAAAATATTTTTACATTCATAGAAGGAAAAATATTACCAATGATATTGCTACATATTTTCAATTGGTAATAAGAAATACAATTGAGGAGAACCAAGATGGCGGCATAGGTTAACGCCGGAGTTTGCTGCTTTGAACAACTACTTCAAAAGTGAAACCAAAAAACGGAAGGGACATCACCCAGAACCACAGGAACGCCGGCTGAGTGGAAGTCCTACAACTAGGAGGAAAGAGAAACGCATACGGACACTCAGAGGAGGCGCAGTGCTGAAGTCAAATTCTGAGGTGCGGAGTGCGCGGAGCGGGCTGGCGGCGGAGGGCGCGGTTGGCGTTTTCAATCGGGAGGGAGTCGCAGACTCTGAGCTCCAGATACGGGCGAGTCTTTAGGGACCCAGACTCAAACGGGAGAAGCGGGACTGTCTGGCTTCGGTCAGAGCGAGTGCAGCTTTCTCTGAGCTTTGCAGCGGGTCCTGGGACTCAAGAGAGGCAGAGCCCCTGGGGACAGGACTGAGAGCCGCCATAACTGCTCTCTCCGGCCCACCCTGTTGATCCTGTGTGACCCGCCCCGCCCAAGCCCTGCACAGAGGCATTTGCTGGATAGCCTCAGGCAAAGGCTAGATTAGCACCTCCCTAGAGGACAGAAGTTCTCTCACTGCTGACACAGCTGATTCTCATAGCCACTTGGCCTGGAGGTCAAACCCTCCCTGGAATTAGCTACAACAATCAAGATTTAACTATAAGACTGCAAACAAAGACCACTAGGGGGTGCACCAAGGAAGCATAGCAAAATGCGGAGACAAAGCAACAGGACAAAATTGTCAATGGAAGATATAGAGTTCAGAACCACACTTTTAAGGTCTCTCAAGAACTGTTTAGAAGCCGCCGATAAACTTAATGAGATCTACAAGAAAACTAATGAGACCCTCGATCTTATATTGGGGAACCAACTAGAAATTAAGCATACACAGACTGAAATAACGAATATTATACAGACTCCCGACAGCAGACCAGAGGAGCACAAGAATCAAGTCAATGATTTGAAATGCGAGGAAGCAAAAAACACCCAACCGGAAAAGCAAAATGAAAAAAGAATCCAAAAATGCGAGGATAGTGTAAGGAGCCTCTGGGACAGCTTCAAGCGTACCAACATCAGAATTATAGGGGTGCCAGAAGATGAGAGAGACCAAGATATTGAAAACCTATTTGAAGAAATAATGACAGAAAACTTCCCCCACCTGGTGAAAGAAATGGACTTACAGGTCCAAGAAGCACGGAGAACCCCAAACAAAAGGAATCCAAAGAGGACCACACCAAGACACATCATAATTAAAATGCCAAGAGCAAAAGATAAAGAGAGAATCTTAAAAACAGCAAGAGAAAGAAACTCAGTTACCTACAAGGGAATACCCATACGACTGTCAGCTGATTTCTCAACAGAAACTTTGCAGGCCAGAAGGGAGTGGCAAGAAATATTCAAAGTGATGAATACCAAGAACCTACAACCAAGATTACTTTATCCAGCAAAGCTATCATTCAGAATTGAAGGTCAGATAAAGAGCTTCACAGATAAGGAAAAGCTAAAGGAGTTCATCACCACCAAACCAGGATTATATGAAATCCTGAAAGGTATCCTTTAAGAAGAGGAAGAGGAAGAAAAAGGTAAAGATACAAATTATGAACAACAAATATGCGTCTATCAACAAGTGAATCTAAGAATCAAGTGAATAAATAATCTGATGAACAGAATGAACTGTTGATTACAAATAGAATCAGGGACATAGAAAGGGAATGGACTGACTATTCCTGGGGGGGAAAGGGGTGTGGGAGATGCAGGAAGAGACTGGACAAAAATCGTGCACCTATGGATGAGGACAGTGGGTGGGGAGTGAGGGCGGAGGGTGGGGCGGGAACTGGGAGGAGGGGAGTTATGGGGGGAAAAAAAGAGGAACAAATGTAATAATCTGAACAATAAAGATTTAATTAAAAAAAAAAAAAGAAATACAATTAAATTTCAACTTTTCACCTTTAGTTTACTAAAATGTTTCTAGAGTCTTAAATTTTGCTGTTGCATAGCTAACTGCAGTTAAAATTTAATTACTATTAAATAAATTACTTAAATGCAACACTAATGAAATAATAGAAAATAATTCACAAAGGTCAAGATCCTTAAAATTTATTTTCTAGTATTATGGCTAGTGTAAGCATAAGTCATTAAATTCTTCTGTCTTTTCAGTGATGGAACAGAATAAAAAGAACTCAGACTACAGTTAAAAGCTGGTAGACTTTCACCTGGGAAAATAGGGCCTGCATGTTCATCTGACATAACAGCAGGGAATGCTTGTAGGTATGACCTTCATAGTCCATCCTAGCATATTTTCTTATGAGATAACTGAATGGTTTAGGTCAGTGGTCAGCAAACTCATTAGTCAACAGAGCCAAATATCAACAGTACAACAATTGAAATTTCTATTGAGAGCCACATTTTTTAAACTTAAACTATATAGGTAGGCACATTGTTATTAACTTAAGTAGGGTACTCCTAAGGCTTAGGAAGAGCCATACTCAAGGGGCCAAAGAGCTGCATGTGGCTCGCGAGCCGCAGTTTGCCGACCATGGGTTTAGGTCATTCCTCTTCTAGGAGTCTTGTCAGCTATGGGTAGACTACAGGTGCATGTCAATGAGTTTTGCCACATGAGAACCTTAAAGGCAACCTGGGTAGATCACAAAACCTATGAAGCACCTCTGCATGGCTGATTTTCAATCATTCCAAACCATTTCCCCAAATATTAAATATTTCGTATATAATAAGAATAATATAAAATAATGAAAATAATATTTAACATAAAATATTATTTGCATGCTGAATTTTTTTACTTCAAAACTGACTTGTTTTTAGGCAAACCAGAATTACAAAATGAGAAAAGCAAGTGCTTTGTTGTACCTTGGACATTATTATTTTTTATTGAATTTATTGGGGTGACATTTAGTAAAATTATATAGGTGTACAATTCTATTATATATTATCTGTATGTTTTATTGTGTGTTCACCACCTTAGACATAATTTTTTGATGATGATCCTTGGCAAAAGTGTTACAATATAGACCCCCAAAATGAAATGCTTCATTACTTAGCTTAGGTAGAATGATAAACTTCATTTTTATTTCTTATTATGGATATTTTCAGATTTTCATTTCTATTTCTTATTATGGAAATTTGTAGATGGAATACTATAGTGAAACCTCACATATGTATTATCTAGCTTCAAAATTATTAACCATGGCAATCTTATTACATCTAAACTACCACTCCTCCCACCATTATTTTAAAGCAAATTCCAAATATATAATTTCCTAGTAAAAATATCCTTATATAATAGGAACAGAAAAGTACTTTTTAAAAAGTAGTCATGTGGCACAATTGTTAAAATCAAAACAACCCTACTGTTTACTGGTGATGCCTTTCAAACTTAGGGAAAGCTGAGTAAGCACTGGGTAGACCAGTACACATTTTGAAACCTGACTGAAGGGGCATTCCAGGTCAGTCAGGTTCTATCAGGAAGAACTGTTAGGTAAGTCATGGAAGATTTACTGAGGAGGAAGGATATTTGGGCAAAATGTAGGCCCTCAAGAAAATGAAAATCCTCAAGGAAACAGGTAAAGGAATGACAAGGTACAATTTTTCTTTAAAAGAGAAGCAATTTTATGAGATTGAAGAAACACAATATTCAAGTTTGAGAATGACATTTTAGAGGTTGTATAAACAGAAAAAATTCAGAATATGGGAAATTCTATAGGACACATGACTTGGTTTCATCATCAAGTAAATTGTAAAACAAAACGAGAGAGAGAGAGAGAGAGAGAGAGAGAGAGAGAGAGAGAGAGAGAGAGAGAGAGAGAGAGAGGAGGGTGGTTGGTTGAACCTTCGGATTAAAACAGACTTAAGAGACATATCAACCAATGAGTTTATAAACCCTGTTTGGATCCTGATTCAAACAAACTAAGTGTAAAACAAAAAAAAATAGAGACTGCATCAGAGATATTTGAACACTGCCTGGAAATGTGATAACATTAAGGAAATGTTGATTTATTTAAGGTGTAATAATATTTTAGTTACGTATTCTTCAAGACTTCTTTACCTTTTTGAGATACATACCGAATCATGTATGGATCAAATTATATGGTGACTTGGAAATAATCTAGTAATGATTATGATAGGAGTAGCAGGGAAGAGAGGTGTGGGTACAGAAGAAACACAACAGACAAGTATTAATAATTCTGGAAGATGGGTGAAGATGGAGTCTCATACTATTTTTTACTTTGGAATATGTTAGAAATTTTTCATATTAAAAAAGTTTAAGCTTCCTAGTTTAGAACATATATATTTTTTCATATTCCTCCCAAAAGTTTGAAAGCAGAAGGAAGATCCTATAAATTCCTTCAGCCAACTGGAAGTTTCTACTAACAAGCGCTTTTGAGTTTTGCCATTATAGTTGACTTTAACAATAGTGAACCTAAGGCACTCTGAAACATCGAAAGATTAAATTGTGTTCCAAAAATTATGTAACAACGAGTTTTTCTATATCCTCAGCTAGACAAGGGAGACTTTTCAGCAGAATTTCCCTTTTCTGTGCCTGTAAAATTTATACATATCCATGTGCACATGTGCACCTCACTGAAATTTTGAGAAGTTCTGAAACACTTGCTCATAAAGCTCCAATCATCTAACAAAGAGTGATTGTTTAAGGGTGGCCTGGGACAGGATGAAATCAGAAGCTGCATGGGACTGCATGCCTCATCCCAAACCCAAGCCGCCTCGCTATTTATTTAAAGTATTGCCTGCTCTGTTTGCAATGGCATGCTGTGGCCCAGACAATCATTTTTAGATCTGTCATTCAAAACACAAAAGGGATTTGTTTAGACATCAGTGTTACCAAAAAACTGCTAATGGTTATGCCCTTGGTTTGACTGAAGCCATGCTTCAGTGAAACATCAACCAGTTTGTAGGGAAATTGCAGAAAACCTATGATTTTGTATTTGTAGATCAAACAACCAGTTAAGTGACATTTTCACTTTCCTAAGCCTTCAGGTTGTGCTTGTAAATACTTCAAGGATAGAGGATTCATCATGAAGCTATTTTAATTACTCTTAGATGCTAATAGCTAGCATTTGTTCCCTTCTTTATAGAAACTCATTCATCATTTGATTACCTCTTACTAAAATAAAATCGCTGCCAAGCCACACATATTTCTATTCTGTCTAATTTGGAAAGAATCATTCCATTTCAATCTGTTTGTGTCCAATCTCAGTGGGTGGCAACTGGAGATTCTCTCTTCCAGGTCGATGGGTGTAGAGGACCCTGCCCCTTCTTATGACAGCAATTAGAGTCGACAGACACAGAGAAGCCTAAACAATCAAGTTTTATGATCTGCATCCTCCACTCAGACCATAGTGCTGTTAATTTTGTAAAGTCGGAAATCTCATTTTTTAAAGTTCTCGTGAGTAATCATCATATTCATGATAGCCCAGCACTGTGCCAAGCACTTCACATGTATCAATCAGTAATACCCTCACCTTTCAGGGAAGTGTAATTATTATCCGCATTTTTCAAATGAGGCAACTAACACTCAAAGATTGAGTAACTTGCCTGAAAACCAAAGCTGGTGAACGAATAGCTGAGCTAGGACTCACACCCCCATATCTGACTGCAGAGCCCCCTCCTAATGATATTCCATTACTATTGGGAACCTTCTCTGTGTTGGACATGATTCCTAACAGGAGCACCATCTGGGAGACATGGGAGTGAACTGAGAGCTCCGCATGAGAGCGAGGGCAAACAGCAGGTTCTATGGAGGAAGAATGGTATGACTTCAGAGAGAGGAGAGGGTTCCGGGCAGGAGAAATGGGAGCAGAAGTTTGGCCATAAAACAACTAGAGTTGGCTTTAGTGCAAATGGCATGTTTGTAGAGAGTCTGGCTGAGGTTGACCTTGACGGCCAGGTAAACGAGTTTAAACTTTATGGAATTCTGGTATTTAAAAAAAAAAATAGTGTTAAGCATTGTGTTTGGTTTCATTCTTGCAAGTGTGAATACAGCTATAATATTACCCAGTTGTTTGAAAGTAAAGCTAGGACTTGATTTTTGTCTACATTGACATAGTACATAAGGCATTTCTAGTTCACTTTTCTCTCAGAAAAACTCTATTTCTTCTCATTAAAGAAAAAGTTCAAAAGGCAAATAAACCTTCTCATTACCCCTTACAAAAACAATGCCTGTGAGGTTGGAAGCCATAACCAGTATGTTTACATTTCCTGTCACCCTCCCCCACCTCCACCCCCACCCCCACTATTGACTATCACCATTAGTCAAATAGGTAAACAGCATAACATCAGCGAGGTCCACAAAATTCAGGGGGTCTTTTGTTCAGTCGCCCGTTTACAGAGAACTGTTCAGCCCTTCAAGATGACAGGGCTGTGTCATCTGCCCCACCACATGCTGAGGGATCTTACAACCCACAGCCGGGGGAGAGGACCCAGAACAGCCTGCAAAGTGACCTGAGGTGTCTAATGTTTACACAAAACAAATCACACAGACAGCACATATGATTCTATTCCGTTTCCAAAGATTCAGAGAAGCAATTTTGCCTATGAAAGGAGTTATAAATTACTTTAGCTATGTCAGTTCTTCGAATGTTTAGACTTTGGACCAGCTTCCCCTACCTACCCTCCATCCTCTGGAAGGGTCTGGGACAAGCGCCATTTTTCGAATAACAAACATCACTAAAATGAAGACCTAGGGCAGTGTCTTCGGTTAGACTTGGGTCTAGTAAGGGCTCCAGACTGATTGATATGATTTCATGAATTGACAATACATCTCTGAAAACTCAAAACGTGAAATTCTAAAAACTCTAAGGGGTGTTTACACTTGCTGATAGCAGTGGGTATCTTATCCTCTCCGCTGCTTGAGAGGCAGGTTGGTGGGGGGAGAGCTCTCCAATGGGTGCTGGCTAAAGGGAGGGCTTGCACCTAGCTGTTCCAGGAGCTATTCAGAACTGATGCACATCCCTGAGCTGGTTGCAGCCACCAGTGTCCAGAGTCCCCATGCCTGTGAGAATTCAGGTGAAGAATAACATTCTCATTTTAAAATCCGACTTAAGCCACCTCTGGGAGAGGCTTCTCCCACTGGCAAGTGGGTTGAAAGGACAGAAAAGTATAGCACTGACAGTCTCTGGACCCATGATGGTTGCCCTGAGACTGAAAATGCCGTCTTGACTCTCTGAGACCTGTGTCAAACTGGACAGCCACTTGCTGTCATTTCCAGCCATGACCCTGTCCCTGACTTATCATTTCTGTGACTGAACATAGACTGGCAGGGAATTTCCTATAACAGAGGCGTTATTTTTATTAATTTTTAAGAAATATAAGTTGTCTTAACTAAAGGCAAGATGGCAGAATAGATTATCATATGGGTGTGGAAATTTTTAAAGGTGCCAGATTTTATACCTTATTGTCCAAATACATACTTATCTCTGCCCTGTTCTGTTTCTTCTTTCCAATCCTCCACTGGCCTCTGTGTTAAATGAAGGTGTAGTTTGTACATCCTTTTGCCCCAGCACACACTAGTTGTCATTTTGAAGAGGAAAAACTTATCCAAACTTTGTCCCCACACTTTTTACATCACCATAAGTGATGTAAGTATATCAATTCAGAGAGAAAAAAATACCATTGAATATAGTCAAGCAACTGGAATACTGCTTGGCAACAAAAAGAACCCAATTATTCATACAACCTGAATCTCAAAAACATTATTCTTAATGGGAGAGAGGGGGGTCTCAGAAAGGTTACATGCAGCATGATACCATTTATGTAACATACTATACATACATACATACATACATACATACATACATAAATAGATGGAAAACATCTGGTTGCCAAGGATAGGGAGAAGGAGGTGGTTTTGACTAAAGGGGTAGCAGGAGGGAGATCTTTTGGCTGTAGAATTTCTATATCTTGAGTGTGGTGGTGGTTACACTGTATGTGATAAAATGACATAGAAACTATACATACAAGTAGTGCCAAAGTCAGTTTCCTGGTGTTATTGTACGAAAATTATGTCTGAGGAATCATTAGAAGAAACTGAGCGAAAGGCATTTGGAGCCTCTCTGAGTCACCTTTGCAGCCTCCTGTGAATCTCCAGTTACTTCAAAATGATAAGGTCAAACACATATGCCAGCCAACCGTGCGGACGGCTGTACGGCAGGTGTGACTCCGGCACAGCAGCACAGGCCAAACAAGTGCCAGGTACGTTTTTAAATGTGCTGTTACCAAAGGGCTGCTTCAAAGACAGAAAGGAATAAAATAGTGATGAAATGTGCTCTCAGGACTATCACCGCCCTGTTTATGTCATGCTCTGAACCAGTGGCTGCTTTTCAGGCATTCCCAGCGCCAGGCTTGAAACACGAGCCCCGTTAGATAACGTTAGCACTCAAGGTCGGTTTGGTCATAGAGTTTACAAGAACGTTCGCATCCATACACCACATTCCTCTGATATGGAAACATGCCAGAAGGACCAGAGGCTGTGTGGCCACCCGGAAACGTTGCTTAAAACAGAAAGGGCTACTACAGTCTCCTGCATGGAGCCTCCCACTTCCCTCCTTTTTCAGTTCTTTGCTCCTGCTCCTTTCAAGCTCATCTCATTCACTCGCCCGGCCTCTCTGGCAAAGTCAAGCAAACGCAGACAAACCTGTGAGCAGTGCTGTGTGTCCCAAGGCGCTGGCCTCCCTCGGTCCTCCCTGCGCGCCAGGACGCAGCTCATGCTCAGGGCACCCGTGCACGCCCCGGTGGTGGCCCGCAGGACACGCGCGCGTCAACCCAGAGCCAGGCGACACCAGCCACAGCCGCCGGGGATGCTGCTGGGCGGGAGGACCAGCACCCAGCACTGCAAACAGACAGCAGCTCCGCCAGCTGCCAGCCAAAGCGGCCTCTTGGTCAGTTACATCTTCTTTTCTTTAACATTTTTATAGTACCGTGAGTGTACCCAATGTTATAAAATTATGCCAAAACAAAGAGCAAAGTCCTTGTCCTGAGGAGTATGCGATGTAAAAGGTGCCAATGACGCAAGGCACAATGACAGGACAAACACAGGGTATACGTGTGAAAGGTAAGATAGAATCGATAAGACTTCAATGGACCCAAAAAATGGAAAAGCCAGGTCAGAGCCCCGACTCCTCATAGCAGATAAAAGAAATAAATATTTGCAATCAAAACAATAGCAAAAGTGGCATTTTTGAGTGTTTATTACGTATCATGTAGTATCATCGAATCAATTCTGTAAGGTAGGTACTATTATGATACCTAATTAGAAAACCGGGGTTTTAAAAAACCAGTTTAACAGACACTTCTAATGCTTCCAAAGTGCCAAATGTTAATCTTTACACATATTAACTCATTTCTTCCTCAAAAAATCCTTCTGAAATAGGAACTATTTCCCTCATTTTACAGATGAACGGAACGAGGCAGTCAGGTTAAGTGACTTGCCGAAGGTCACTCGGAGAGAATGTGGGAGAGCCAAACTTGATCACAGGAAGGCCAGAGATAGAGCCCAGGTCTGAATCCAGGAAGCCCAGCTCTAGGGTGACACTGGGATTCACAGCCACACGCCCTGACACCCAAGACTGCACACGGAATCTGGTGCAGCAGTGAATACTGAGGAAATAATTTAATTTGAAAATATTTATATTGACTGTCAACAATGCACAAATTCACCCTGCAAAGCCCTTACACACTGCAATGAAGACGTGTCTAGTTGAAGAAAAAAATGACACAGGTTTTCCTTCCTCCCTTCATTCTACAAACAGGCATGAGTGTCTGTTTATTCCAGGCACGATATGAGGGACCAGGGTGACAGCAGTGACCAAAAAAGACAAAAACAAGAAAAAACAGGAAACTGGAGATGCTGTTCATTTCAATGATGGACACACATTAGGTTTATCAGGAGCAATAGTGGCAAGTAGCCAACAGGAAATAAGGGAACAGTTCAATCTTATTATTTAGGAAATGACACTATTGTGGACTGGATGGTTCTACATATGTGTTATGCAGCCCTTTTTTCATTTCCTCTCTTCTGTTTCCTTCATTTTAGTTACGACAGCTAGAGGAAAACACATTACCAAAGAACATTTATCATGGACATATGTTAACATTTCAAATAAGGCTGCGGGTGGCAGCAGTACTAGTAATAACACAAATAACAGCTATCACATATTGAGTGCTTACTCTGCATCAGACATCAGTCTAAGCATTTTACACGTGCTAAGTCATTTCATCCTTATACCAATCTCATGAGGTAGATGCTCTTATGATCCTGATTTTATAGATGAAGAGATTGAAGCTCAGGAAGATTAAGGAACTTGGCTATGAGGCAAGGATATAATGCCAGAGTGGAGGACTTGGTCTATTAACTGAAATTAGGCTTGGGGTGATTTGCAGATTTCATTTACCTTTGAATTCCCTTCCTAATAACAATGTAACTAACAGTATGGTACAAGTGTGGGAAGGGTGACAAGGCATGCAGCCCTCTGAGCCTGGAATGAAAAATTGTTATAAAAGATTCCTAAAGAAAAAGCGACATTGGGGCATTAAGTTTTCAAAGCCTATTATCAAAAGCCAGAATCTTAACTGGCATAAATATCTATCTGTTATTCCATTCCCCATCTCACTTTATTTTTAATACCTTTTTAGTTCCTGACTCCTCTATAACACACTGAAAATAAAATAAAACTATTAAAAACTAAAATAAGGAGGGAAATCCTTCTCCCTCCCTCCAGTTACCCCCCAAGGAAAAGCCCAGAAGAGCATTTGCTTGGAAGGGAAGTCTTTTTTCGTAATTGCGTGGATTGTGTCTATGCTAAAATAGAATATCCCCTGGAGAAACAGAAAAATAATTAGGTTTTTCCACATAGGAGACAATGAAACCTAGTCTGTCCATTTGAGTATGGGTTTTAAAACACTATCTAGGAGTCTAAATAACTATAGTCTTTATTATAGGGCCACAATAAAAAGATAAAATAATAAAATGCATTGCTAATTCCTGTACTGCAGGTACTCAAATAATGTGCTTTTGTCCAACGTCATTTTGCAGGAACTTAACTCTTGTTTATATCAGTTAGCCAACATTAAGATTGGTTCTATTATATGCCTTTTTGTTTAAAAGTTGCAGAGCCTATGGACCACGTTAAGTGAGGACGTACTATATTCAGTCATTTTGTTCCCTATAGCACAGTTCTCTTCAGAGCTTCAAGGGAGGGGCTGAGCAATGGGACACTTGCAGAGAGAATGTGCAAAAGACCTCCTAGACCGCATGTCCCTCTCAGCCCCCTCCCTTGCATTCTCCATTTTGAGAACTGAACTCCTATATTCCCAGAGTGGTTCCCATTTTTTTCTTTTCTCTATTCAGACTGGTGTCTTTGTTGAGAATCCTCCCCCACTTCCTTTGTCCAACTAACTTTTATATCTGCTTCAAAACCTACCTCAGGCATCACCTAGTCTTGACGTGTTCTCTGATCCCTTTTCTAAGCCAGGTTCAGTGGCAGAGTACTCAAATCTGATTTCCCTGGCCCTCAACATGCTGTTAGTGCAACTGTTTATTCTTTCCCCCACTAGACTAAGTCACTTACTCACAAACATTTGTTGAGCACCTAGTATTTGCCCAGGACTGTGGTAGGTGTCAGGGAGACAGGGATGAAAGAAACTTCCTAATAATGTTTCTGGAAGATAATGATACTCAATGATTGTCTGTGGGATGAATGAATGGAATTAGGTCATTACAGAAATAGGGGAAGGAAGACCAGAAGAAGATTAGCAGTCACAGGGAAGTAACTCGGCTTTTCCATTCTCCCATCTCTCACATCACACTCTGTTGTGCAACACCTTTCTAAGCCTCTTCTTTCCTTAAGTGTTTGTTCTCATAGTAGTCTATCCTCCTGCTGTCTTTATTGGAAGCAAACGTTGACATAGGAGGGACATATCTGATGCCAGCACTGTCGCTTCCTAGCTGTGTGATCTGTGTGATCCTTGACTCTTTCCTTGATTTTTCTGAGTTTCAGTGTCCTCCTCTGTTAAATGGAGATAACCAACACCTATAGCCTGGGGTACAGTATGAAGATGAAGTGAGAGTCGCATATGTAAAGAACTTAGTGCAAAGTCTGACTTAGAGCATCCTCCTTCGCTTCCTTTGGTCTCTCCAGGTGCCCACCCCTAACCCTTCCTACAGGGTGTCATTAAGGCAGGACGGCATGTGAAATAATCTCAGGTGATACATGGAAGCAATTTTTTAAAATGTACGATTATTTTGATATCTATTAAAATATGTAAATAGTCATTAAACCCCATAAAACTTTTGATTTTTATAGAAATCATTGCATTGGATATGTAAAAAGTAAAAAAGAAGAAAAAGAAGAAGGAGGAGGAGGAGAAGGAGGAGGAGGAGGAGGAGAAGGAAGAAGAAGAGGAGTTTAGGTTTTAAAAATAGAAAATATCAGAAAGTTGGTACAAAGAATAGGGAGAAAAGGAATAGATGCCTGAAAAACACTGATGAAAATGAACAAAGGCAATGACATAAGAGAAGAAAAATATTTAACACAGAGTCCACAAGCTGCTGTGTTTATTAAGCTTGCTTTCCACATTTGATAAATGGGCAGGTAACCACAGTTATACTATGCATTTCTCAAAAACCACTTGTTCAAGCAATCCAGTCTTGGGGCTGCAAAGAGTTAGTGTTTAGCTACATGATGGTGTTATTGTCTTTCTTAGGCTAGGATTAGTCTGTAATAGACCAAGAAGTCAGCTTAGGGGCCCTAAGAAGTCACCTGTGCAGTTCTGTCCATGATAAAGTACAAAGTGAAAGAGAATTGTTCATTTACATTTAAGAATAATTAGTGTCCAAATAGAACTTCCGAAGATGTTCTCTGGTCCCCACACTGATCTGTGTCCCCATTTCCTGATCTTTAACATAGGTATAATAATGGAATCTATTTCATAAGGTTGTTATGAGAGTAAGTGATAACGTAAAAGAAGCACCTAGTAATATAGAAGGAATAGTGTATGTATAGGAACCACTCTGATTGGTAACCTGGTAGAGACTAGCTCCTAGAGCCCTGGGCCTGGCACTCTCTAGCACAGAGCTCCCTACCCAGCCTGCAGCCTGGAAAGCTATTCATCCCCTGATGCCAGTCTTCCTGCTTTTAGATGTTGGGGATAAAATCAGCTTAAAAGCTTCCTGTCTCTGAACTCAGATGGTATTGGGTAATTTGGGAAGAGCAGGTGTTTTCTTCAGTATCTCTGTCCTTATAGACTTCTACCAGGAACACAGATTTTTTTTTCTCTGTAGCTTCATTTGTTAGAATGTGAGCGGATCTATTACACACACACACACACACACACACACACACACACACACACACACACTTATGTTCCATCTAAGACAGTCCCCCAATCTCACTGACTCTTTAGAGACTTGTTTGCAGTGAGGGGGAAACACACCCATGGGCTAATTTTCCCACTCCAACCCTCACTCCCGCCCCCAAAAGGTACGGTCTACAAAAGGCTGTAACCAAAGCTGAAACAAGCTACCATGCCCGGGGGACTGTGCTCTAGGTGTACGATGCTCTCCCTACAAGTGAGACATTTTAGTCAGAATGATTGATTGTCTGCGCTGCGCAGAAGCAACTACAGGTGAATATTGGGAAGTAGGCCATCCAGGGCCAAGGCCTGGCCGCTCTCTCCTCCCCATATTTAAGGGTGAGAAGCTGCATCTCTCCCAAGTGAATAACAGGGAAGGCAGGTCGAGGGCCTTGGGGAAGGGGCAGCCTTAAGGAGTGCCTGGCCCGGGTCAGCCCCCAGCTCTAGGGCCTCAGCCCCTGCACCTCTGCTCTCGGAGGTAAGATCCCCGAGACAGGTGGAGGGGCACCTTTTGCACTGAGGCTCAGACAGCTGGAGCCAACCTTCCTCCCCGCTGCCAGCCTCAGGGCCTAAAGGCTCTGGGAGGACTGCGGCTGGGGATCTCGCAACAATCTCAAGGCTCCCAACTGCTTGCCCCTCACTTCCCGGCACAGCCCTGGCACCCCAAGGCTAAGTCTCCTTGGCTTGGGTTCCCCAGGTTAGCAAATTCAGCCCCTTTCTTCTAACCAAGTCTGCAGCTCGCTATGCAGCCCCTGGAGGGGTCCGGGCGCGCACATTAGGACACGCCCTGCTGAATCACTAAGAGGAACAGGGGGACTCGCGGGTCCCCCCACTCCGCGCGTCCATCCTCCGCGGCGCCCACCTGTACCTCCAACAGGGAGGAGCCCCTCCCCGCGCGCCGTTTCCCCCGCCCTCACCTCTAGTCTCTTGGACTCCCAGGTGCTCCCAACGCCCTCTCCCAGGGGCTCCCTGTCCATGCTTCCTCCTCTTCGCTCCATTCATTCTCTTTTCTCCATTTTCCTCCCACTCCCACCCTCTTGGGGTTTGGACTCCTATCACTCTTGCCTTCCCCCTCTCCCTCCACCTCCTCTCTCGGCTCCACAATTCCATCCCCTTTCCCGCTGGGCATTTCGGCACCGGCCCTGCCTTCCTTTCAGCACGACCCCTACCCCGCCTCCCTCGCAATCGCGGCCTCGGGCTTCCAACCCGTCCCGACCCAGCACTGCTCTGGCTTCCATCCTCCCTAGAAGGAGACTCCAGGGCTCCAGGGCTCCAGGTGCCGCCACCCCCTCCCCCGCAACCCCGCTGGCCTCGGGGTGGCCCAGCTGTCAGGGACGGCGGGTCTATTTTAAGTCCTGCACCCAGTGCTCCCGCCCTGAGGACGCGGGCACCAGTCCCGCGACTCGGGTGACACCTTGCCAGCTCCATCCTGAGCTGCGGCAGAGCCAGCTCCCCAGTGGGTCGGACTCCTCCGATGGGCAGTTAGCTCGGCCGCTGGCCATGGAGCTCAAAATCCCGGCGCGGAGGGAATCCCGGGGGGGGGGGGGGCGCCCCACGCCCGGCCACCCCGTCCCGCCCCCGAGAACTGGCTGCCTTGGCACAGCCAGCTCTCCAGGGGCTCCCTCTGCCAGACTCCTTTACCTCCGTGCGTCCTGGTTACTTCATTGCTACTCAATCCGGTCATTAGCCTGCAATGACCCACCCAGAGTGTGGCCCTTGGGGAAATAATAAGAATTTGAGGCTACCAGCAAGTTATGAAGAGCCACGACGCCTGAGCTAAGCCCCAGACGAGATGCACACGTGTGCGGGTTTCCACGCGCGCTCGCGCACATACTCATCCCCGCGGGGATCCAGCCACAGGTTTGCACACTGACAAGTCTCCAAGGCGAACAGAAAATATCAAAACGTCCACTCACCCGGCTCTTCTTCCGCCCCCTCGGGACTGGGCTCCAGGGGAAGTATCAGAAAAGGGCGGACTGAGAGACCCTATTCCTTTTCTTTTCGCCTAAGAGTGGAAATTTCCGTCATGTGATCGGGGGCAGCATCCCCAGTGTCGCGTTTCCTGAGGACCTTCCCTTCCAGCCCAGCCGCCAATCGTCAGGCGGCAACCTGATCTGCACACAGCAGCATCCTCCCAGGTGGGGCTGAGTTGTCCTTTGTCCCCCAAGAGCAAAGCCGGGGAGCAAGAGCCCCTGCTCCCTCTCTCCTGGGTCCCCCCAAACAGAGAGAGAAGCTCTTCGTGTGACTGGGATTTTTTGTTTGTTTTTTGGGCGATTATGTTTCATGAGTCAAGGTTGCATCTATTGGACCTGTTCTCTATGGGGTACATGTTGGTCTTCATTTTGCAGTCTGTAAGTCTTTCTGGTAGGAGACCAAACTTCCTCTGGGTTTGGAGATGTCACTCCTGAACTTCACATCAGGGGGAAAAATAAATAAACAAATGGGGAAGGGGTACAAATGAGAAAGCTGTCATTCACAGCTACAGTCTCCTTAGACGAGAGGAAAGTGGGGGGTAACACTTAGCCATGGGGAAGGGCTTTTGTGGGGGTAGTTTTTGTTTTTGTTTTTTCCTGGGGGTCCAGTATAAGCATAATCCTCCATGTGAAAAAAGAAATTAGGATATAATAAATGACATTTCAATTCTATTTGTTGAAGGCACTAACTACCATTTTAAGAAAAAATATTTCTATTTAAAACCATTTTCTGATGTTAACCACAATTCTTATTTCAAAGAAAGCCCATGTAACACATATGTTCACGATCCCCTGTTCATTTAGCACTCACTTCTCATTCTTTAGGGGGGAACTATTCCCCTATGGAGACTGATTCCACACTTTAGCAAACTCATCAGGCAACAAAAATTACTTTTTGAACTCTCAAATGTCCAATTTAACTTTATTCAGAGGGTCTCACTGCTTGTTCATAAAACGAATACCTAGAACTCTTTCATTTCACAGGTCCCATTAACTAAAATTCCAGCACCTTAGCATTTTAAGAAACAGGGTATTAACAACAAAAAGCCATCCAGATAATGCATAATAGTAAGGAGCATTAAAAACATGACTAACACACACACATCAAGTTGTACTAAAGCCATTCTACAATGCCAATTCAGGAGAGGGTGATGTAATAAATATTTTCGCTGGAGTTATTATTTGGAACTTAAAAACAAATTAATTATTAAATGGAGTATATGAGAAATATTTGTTTTGTGAAAGCTGATTGTTCCCCATCTGACCAAACACGATATGCCTCCTCAATTTCTCAAAAGATTTCCATTTTGTAAAATTAGAACACATCAGAATAATTTTGAAAGTCCTTTAAACTTGTTAAAACTAGATTACCTCTATACTATCACACTTCTCCATTTGATTCTTAATAAATATAAGCATCTTTTATAAAACTACTAAAATGTCAAAAACAGTAGGTTTGGGAGAAGATTAATGAGAGATCAAGACAGATATGTATTTCTCTCTGCCTAACCTGAGATTTAGTAAAAGTAAAACCAAGATTTCTAAAAACCCTTCCAGGAAAAAAGCACAAAAGAAGGTGGATCAATGCAGTTCTAAGAGAGATGTTAGTTTACTATGCAACTGCTCAACTTTGTAAAGCACTGCTTATTTAACCAGTTCTTGCCATCTCTATCTTAGCTAGTACAGAAAAGATCAAAAACAAGGGTTCCTTTCCCAGAGAACTATGGGTTACTCATCTATATATGCTGTTAATATTAATTATTAACAGGTTGTGGGGTGAGGTGACATGAGTTTCATTCATCCATAAAGCTATGAAGTGCTGAGCAAAGTTCAAATCGTCATCTTTTGTAGCTATATCAGTAGAGTTTTAGAAGAGCTAAAGCAATGTCTGGGTGATATGAGACAACTGATAATCCATTATCTTCTGTGCTACAATAAAAAACTTGAGCCATTGCCTGGCTGGTGTGGTTCAGTGGCTGAGCATCAACCTATGAACCAGGAGGTCATGGTTCAATTCTGGTCAGGGCACATGCCCGGAATGTGGGGCAAGCAGGAGGCAGCTGATCAATGATTCTCTCTCATCATTGATGTTTTTATCCCTCTCTCTCAATAAAAACATATTTTAAAATTAATTTTTAAAAAACTTGAATCATTAATGACTATGCTGAATCTACCCAACAATACTCAAGGGTTTATTTTAAACTGGCATTTGAAAGAATGCGAAGCAGCTCTAACCAGCAACATGATTATCCAGGCAGGACCACAGTGTGTGAAACATTTTGATTTATCATCAGATCATTCTCTGGCTCTGGAGCAAATAGCTTGAGTTCGAATCTCACAGCCACCTCCTTGGCAAAGGCGCTTAAATTCTAAGTGACTCAGTTTCTTAATACATTTTTTTCCTGACTTATTTTCAGAAAACTGCAAACTCACAGAGTGAAGGAGGACTATAAACTGTTTGCAATCGAGTGAAAAAGCTTACAGAGCAGTTAGAATTTATTACCATTTTGACAAAGCTGAACTGATTGGGGCTCTCCACTCTAAAATTATATTAACACACTGGTCCTAGAATTGGTTATTAGTTTTGTTGTGGATGCTTGTGTTTCAAGAAAACTCTATATTAAAAATATTCCTGCTCTGGCCAGTGTGGCTCAGGTGGTTGGGCGTCCTCCCATGGACCAGGAGATTGCTAATTCAATTCCCGGTCAGGGCACATGCTCTGGTTTCAGGCTCCATCCCTGGTAAGGGGCATGCAGGAGGCAGCTGATCAATGATGTGCTCTCACATAGATGTTTCTATCTCTCTCTCGTTCCCTCTCCCTTCCTCTCTCTCTAAAAATCAATAAACTATTATTTTTAAAAATTCCCAAAATATATTCTTTTGAACTAAAGCTAATACTTGAAAATGGAGCTTTATGCTCCAAGAAGTTTAGAGAACATTGTGTTAAAAGTTATTGTGGAGTTCCTCAGAGGTTTTAATCAGCCTCTCTAAGTTGAGTTGCAGTGTGCAGTATGATCATGAGCCCTTTTTGGAGGAGTATCTCTAAGGTCTAATGGTCTAGAGAACAGCCATTCCTAATTTTAATATAAACAAATACCATAGAAAGGAAGAAGAAATACAATTATTATTCAAGCACCTTTCGTATGAAGTTTTTTGGTTTATGGATTATCACTGCAAAGCTTGGTAGCAGGAATTTAGTAGGCTTTTGTATAATATTTTTCTTCGATATGAGAATTTTAACCTGGATTATTTTTCTAACTAATCCTACATAATAAAGAGCTAATATGCCTTCAGGAAGAACCAGTGAGCAGGCAGCCGAGCCGCATCCCTTGCACGAATTTCATGCATCGAGCCTCTAGTAATTATTATAATTAGTAAAATGGCTTTAGGTTACAAAGCACCTTAACATATGCCATGCTACTTGATATTAACATAAGCTAACCACATAGATATTATTTTCCCTATTCAATGGGAGGAAAAATTGAGATTCAGAAAAGTTAGTGGCTTCCCCAAAGACACAGAGCCAGCAAATGACAGTCTCATGAACCAGGTTTCCTGGCTTCAAAATCAATGTCTCCATTTCCATAGCTCACGTCTCTTCTCTTCTGAGCATTTTCTTTACTAGAACTGTTTAATTTTTTGTGCCTACAGTGTAGCTAACCCTAAATGGCATGCTTACCTATAAAATTATGATTTTAAAAATAACTACTATAAAAGTGATTATCTTCTTATCATAATTATACAAGCCTCTATGAACTCTAATGTCAGCATAATGATTTTCTTTTCTGTGGGTTTGAATTTGATTTATGTGAGAAACTGAGTAATACCACGACTAATGATTATGGTTGAGTTTCTTCAGTGCAGGTTCTCTAAATGGGCTACTATTTCTTACTGGCACCAGGAAAAAGATACTTGAATAGATCGCTCACCGTCTCAGTTTCACACATAAAGTAACAACTAGATATTGGGTCTCAAAACAAAAATAGATTTAGGATCTTAGAAGACCCAACTGTAATGTTCAGAATTGGAATGTCAGGGCCCAGACTCTGAGGTCCCACCCAGGAGGTGAAAGGGGAGAGCAGGGCCACGCTGTACCTGGATACAGCTCTGAGAGGAGAGGGTGCTTCCTGTGCACCCGAGCCACACCCAGCCTCAGGGAGGTCGGCTTTTGTTTCTCTGGTCAGGAAATAGCACTACATGTTGAGGGTTAACCAGTCACGTCCACCTTTCCTTTCCATCTTGATGCTCATGGTACCGCTCAACTGCACTCCTCGGACAGCCCATATTTTAAGCCGCTCACCACCCCTGCGCCCCAACACCATGGCCTTCCATGCCTTAATGCTTTTGAACACACTGTCCCCACCTCCTGGAAGCTCTTGCTCCTGGCTCTGCCTGTCAACTTTACCTGTTACTCATCTTTCAAACCCCGGCTCACATGTCACCACTTAAGTGAATGAAACCTTCCCCAACTTCTCCAGCTATTATTTTCTCTTGGTAGGCTGGGGGCATGGAGTGGTGGAGAAGTTTGAAGGGTGAAAAAGAGAACCAAAGTCCATCAGACCTAGAATTTAGTCCTTACAACTCCCCCGGCATCTGGATGTTCCAAAGCTGTGGTACTGTTTCAGTCTTTTTCACTATATAACAGGTTGTTTGCAGGGTTCCTCTTGAGACTGTAAGTTCTATAGATGCTTTTTCAAATGTATTTTCTGAATAAATGAATGAATGAATGAATGAATGAATGAGCAGGTAAATCAGTTGATGCTTCCCTATTTTTTTAAGAAGTTGAAAAGCTGAGTGATCATTTTCTTAAAGATAAGGATGGAATTTAATCAAACAAGAACATTTCAGATTGAAAGACTCTCATGAAGAAGATTTTAGAACTTAGCGGCTTTACAATTATAACTTGGTTTACTGGGAGCCTAATCTTACTTCAGTCTGGAGGGGGATCTTCGTAACCTATGTGGGCCATTGGAGAAGCTGGATCTTCTTCGGGTCCTTTGTGCCACTCCATGTGGCTACGCAGGACTACGTAGATATATGCCAAGTTCTGAAGAGTGAGGCAGTCTCAGAAGGGTATTCCAAGGTGGAAGAGTCAAGGTTGAAATTATGGATAATTTAACTGCACAAAAGAAGGCTCTGATGCCTGGTGGATGCTACTTCATTTGAGACACCTGTCCCCTCTGGACTCTGCATGCCCACAGGTAGCTCCCTTATTCAAATCTGGTGAGTCCATCTCCTCCCTCAGCAAACCCAATTCAGTCCACATTTGTGCATCCTCTGACTTAACAGACAGTTTGGGGGCCTCCTAAGTGCTGGGTGTTAGGGACAGAATCATGAATAAAATAGACACAACCCCTTTCCCCGTGGAGTTAATAATTTGGCAGGAGGAAATGTTTTAATCAAAATGTGACTAGAAAATATAAAATGACAAACACTGCAGTGAAGGAAGGAAGCACTGGGCCTAGGCAAAGGCTCCCCTGGGGAAATGACTCTTGAAGGTGAGTGAGAGGAAAGTTTTGTTTCTTAAGGCCGTAGCGACGTCAGCATATTTATACGCCTATGGAAAGCTCAGGCTGTGGTTGAGGCGGGACATAGCTGGTGCTCCTGAGATGGCAGCAGGGGTGGATCCATCTCAGGTGGAGCAATTGCCTTAGGCAGCAAGTCCTCTTTCCTGCCCAGTTCTTCTCTACTCATTCTCTCCAGCTGGGATAAATACCGGACCCTGATTCCAGTTTTGTCTCCCGCTAGTGGGAGCCATGGCTGGCTGGTCTGTGCTCCTAATTCCCCTGTCAATCAACAGGCCTGCAGAGATAGGCTTTACTCCTCTAGAGGTAACCAGAGTTACTCCTCCTTTTGCCTGATCCTTTAGGAATAACAGAGGATCCCATCCCTCCCCCAATACAGTGCTTCTGACTCTGTCCTGCCTGGGAACTGACTATAAATTTCAGTTCAAATCAACTTTCCCACTTTTTTGACTCTGTCCTGCCTGGGAACTGACTATAAATTTCAGTTCAAATCAACTTTCCCACTTTTTTGTTGAGTACTGGTACACTGCTTGTCAGTTTGCTCCCTTTGCTGTCTGGAAGGAACAATCTAGCTTCATGGAATCTTTTTGATCCTGGGTCTTCTGCTGATGAGCAAGGTTGAGGAGGGAGAAATCTGTTAGTTCCACTTGCCACAAAGAGTTCATAAGGAAAAAAGAGTTTAGTTCTTATAATAAGCCAGATTATAAACTGAAGGCAGCGTCTGAGTGAGCTGGTAAAGAATGAGCCTCAAATGCAGGGGCATCGAGCACCAGCATTTTGAGGAGGGTCTGGTACAGGAAACACAGAGAGGTTCCTTTAAACCTTAAACATAAAGCCCAGCTGGCATGGCTCAGTGGTTGAGCACTGATCTATGAACCAGGAGGTCATGGTTCGATTCCTGGTCAAGGTACGTGCCAGGGTTGTGGGCTCAATCCCCAGTGTGGGGCATGCAGGAGACAGCTGATCAATGATTCTCTCTCATCATTGATGTTTCTATTTCTCCCTCTCCATTCCTCTCTGAGGTCAATAAAAATATATTTTTAAAAATATATAAATAAATAAACCTTAAACAAAAAAGTGGGAAAGTTGATTTGAACTGAAATTTATAGTCAGTTCCCACATTCTTCATTGACATATTGAAACATGTAGTATGTTAGGAAAGTTGTGTCACAATATTCTGCAATATTTAGTGTGTAAAGGACAGAGTCACACTTCAATCATGAGTTCTGGGTTTTCTGGGTTTTTTTTTAATGTAACCATCACTCTAGCATGTTTTCACTTGAGCATTTAACTTACAGCGTGAAGGGGAAATCCCACCAGGTAAACATGGTCATCCCGATTCAAAGGTATGCGGTAGTGCACAGGTTGGTCAAGATGGCCAAGACAGTTGGTTTCCAAATATCTTTATCAAGTTGGGTCTTCTGCTCATAGACCTATTGTTTTGCTTGCTCTCTCAATAAAGCCCCACTTCACAGGGCCCCCACCTTTCACCTAAGCACATCCCTCTTTAGGTTGGCCTTGGACAGGAGACTGAATCAGATGGAATGGGACATTGGCACACTGGCCTGTTTCCCTTTGGAGTGTCCTCTGGTCCCTGCAGGCCTGTTCACTACCCTATTCCTATTTTTGCAGGACTGGAAAGAGCATTCTGTCTAACCAGGGAGGCAAACTCCCTCCTTTGCTCCCTAGTGTAGTGTCCCAATCTCTTGGCACCCCATCAAACTTAATATATTTTCCTCATTTTACCAGGAGCTTGTTCTCATTGAGATAGGAGGCAGACTGAATATTTAGGGCAAGCAAGCCTTCAGGTGCAACCTAAACCACACCCTCAGAGAGTCCCTCCCTCTGCCTGCTTGCACAGCAAGCCCTGGAAAGACCTGTCTAGTGGCAGCCGACGTAAGAGGTCTCCTGAGACGGGAGAGGCACCAGCCTTTCGAGAACTAACCTCAGCACAAAACACAACCATTTGATGTATCTCATGTGTCTTCAGCTTTTCCTTGCCCCAGGGGAAGTGGTGTGTGGGGGGAGATGGGGGTGGCCCCAGTGTCCTCATAGTTTCACCCTTGTCCGTATCAAAACCTGCTCGGAGGAAAAGGCCTGATAAACTCCCTGGCTTTAAGGCGTAAGGATGTAAGGTGCTATCTTGTGTTCATTAAGCAACACCTTATTGAACATTTGCATGCTGGACAATGTCTAAGATACAGAGACAAATCAGGCATTCTCTGTTCTTCGGCATGTGCGGCTTAGTGGCCGGGAGTGTACATGTGCCTAATAATTATTCTAAGTGACAGTAGTTGTTGGGTGGAGGACAGTGGTGAGGAGCATGTGTGAAGAAATGTAGAACCCAGTAGCCTCATGGTTCCAGCTGGGACATTGCTGGGACCTATCTCAATACCCTCCTCAAAATAACTGGTGGTGTTTAATGTTAATTATTCCTGTTCTTTAGCATTGGAAGGAGTCCTTTTTCCTAGAGATGTTTAATATTCGCAGAATAATCGAAACAACCTTTAGGCCAAAGGTATGCATCTCTAACTGTGGAGTTTCAGGTGCCAGGAAGAAGCACAACCGCGTCCCTTGCAGTCCCTCCTCGCTGACGGGTCCACGCACAGGTGTGTACCAGCTTCCCCCGGAGCACGCGGTGAAATGGAAACTCTCTCCGCTCTGGAGAATTTTATTTAGTAATGTCAGCCGCGGTCTTTGAATCCATATTTTAATCACATACCTCAGGTCATTTCAATGTGTGAGCAAGTTTGGAAACTACTCTGCTATCTCTTGAAATGCCTGAAGTTATGCCAGGTTGGGCATGTCTATTGGAAAGCGAGCTCTCGCCCTTTCCTGGGGCCATCACTTAATGCCAGAGTGTGACGTAGGATTGGGTTCTTGTGTTTCAGTGTCCATACCTATTACTGGATGCTGCTTGCTCTGGAATCCTGGTCCATGAACTTCAGCAGGACGGGACCAAAGGGCATGGGGCCTGGAACCACATCAATGTTTTGCAAAGCAGGGTCCCTGGACAGCCAGCTGAATGAGAATTCCTCAGGGACCTTGTGACGAATTCCCTAATCCCACCCCAGGCCTGCTGAATCAGAAGCTCTGGAATGAGCAGTGGTTCTTGCTGCTGCTGAGTCTGAGAATATCTAGACCAGGCTCCCCACTGAGGAGATAGATTTGAGACCTGTGCTGGGAGGGTGGCAGGCCCAGCAGGCCAAACACAGCCTGAAGGACCTGGTGATGACTCGGGCAGTATGACGCAGCAAGAGGGCCAAGTGATGGGAGTAGCTGCAGAGGAAATTCCAGAGGATGGTGTGGGGAGGGTGGAGTGAGGCCTGATGTAGGAGACTCAGGCTTAGGTCATAGGGTTCTCTGACCAGAAGGACCATGGTTGTGGCACTGGAAAGTGAAGGCAGGACACCAGTCTCTCAAGGAAATTGGAGTCCAAGGCTGATTCCCAAGGAAGAATTTAAATGGAAGAAAGATGTAGGAACACACTGTCAGCTCTGGGTACACCAATGGCTGGAGGGAGAGTCCCTGAATATCAGATTATTCTGAACTGGGTTGAAATTGATTCTGCACATGGAAAATCAGGTGGCCACTGTGAGTGAAGGGTAGTTTAAGGTGAGGAATTATTGCTAAGGCCGGGCCCAGAGAAGCCAGCCCCAGTGTCCTCACGCTGGGAGAGAGTCAGGTACTGAACTTCAGGCAATCATTGCAGTGAATAATTTTTTTATACAATTTCAGTCCTACAAGAAAATACTTATAAGAAAATAGAACCCAGAGGAATTGGAAAAAAAAAGCATTTACTTCTATTTTCACTTATGAAAAGCGCTGCTTTATATAGCAATAACATTAATTTGCATAACTTGTGCCCACTTCAATAACAAAAGGAAATTAAATAAAAGAATGAAAAGGAGAGTATATAACTATGAGAAGTACACAAATAGACTTTTGTTAAAACCATCCCATTCTGGCCCTAGCCGGTTTGGCTCAGTGAATAGAGTGTTGGGCTGCGGACCAAAGGATCCCAGGCTTAATGCTGGTCAACGGCACGTTTCTTGGTTGCAGGCTCCTTGGTTGCAGGCTCCTGCATGCTTGGGAAGCAACTAGTCAATGTGTTTCTCTCTGTTTTTCCCTCTCTCTTCCACTCTCCTTAAAAAAATCAATGGAAAAATATTCTCGGGCAAGGATTAACAAAAACTGGGTGGGGCTGGGGAACCCCATTCTGGAGGTGCTTTTAAAAAAATACTTCACCAACAATTTGTATTATTTGAATTGAAACAAATAAATTTTTAAAATGTAAAATTAGGCAAAAGGATAAACTCATTCCCTGTCTCTTTCTGCATGTCTATTTATTGTATACAGGCATTATTCAGAACTTTAATGTCCTGAAAATGTATGGGGTTTTTTCAGTCATAAGTATTTATTGCCTCTTTATTCTAAGATACAAAATTCTACTCCTATATAAGTTTATATTTAATGGAGGATAATACAATATCAAGTGATCTGACACAATATATGATATATATAATATCACATAGCATCACATAGTACTATATGTTATTTACACACACACACACACACACACACACACACACACATACTCTAGAGGCCCGGTGCATGAAATTCATGCAGGGGGGGGGGGCGGAGTTTGGAGGGGGAGTGTCCCTCAGCCCGGCCTGCACCCTCTTGCAATCCAGGACCCCTCGGGGGATGTCCTATGGGATCAGGCCTAAACCAGCAGTCAGACATCCCTCTCGAAATCCGGGACCTCTGGCTTCTAACCGCTCACCTGCCTGCCTGCCTCATCACCCCTAACCACTCTGCCTGCCTGCCTGATCGCCTCTGCCTCAGCCCTTGCCACCACCACGGCTTCGTCTGGAATGACGTCGAGAAGGTCATTCGGCTGTCCAGTCTAATTAGCATATTATGCTTTTATTATTATAGATATGATCAGCCATCAAAGTTCTGTGAGGGCCTGGGGTCTGTTTCTTCTTTTTCAAGGTGCTCCTACTTATTTCCAAGTATGTCCAAAGGGGGCACCTCACACATGCCCACATACCAGTCACTGTGGTGAGCTGCAGTCACTACCCTGTGCCTCCTTCCTGCTCTGTACCTCCTCCATCAGTGCTGTCCCAGGAGCCACACCCACAGTATGGCCTGCAGAATGCCCAAGTGTCCACCAGGGTCTGGATGGGCGGGGACAATGGTGGGGAGAAAGGACTTCTCTGATCCTTGGGTCTCTGGGCGGAAGCAGAGGCCACACTGGCTCCTGCATCCTCCTCCTCCTCTCAGCCTCCAACTCTCCAGATGGTGGTTGTGATAGTAGGCAGTGCTGGGGAGGGAGAAGTGGTTTCATTATTCTCCATACCAATGACCAAAGCCATGTCTGATTAGTGATCACTTGTAGATCACCACTCTTATTTCAGACATAGTTTGCTTCCAAATTTTAAATAATATTTCTGTTTATGTTGTCTCACAAGATAATATCCACTCATTAAACCAGACTAATGGCTTTTATGTGCGGCCAAGGCAAATGATATTGGCCAACTTCCTGCTTCTCATTATCCTGAAATATAAATAGAGCCAAGATTTTATTTGTTATTGTCTCTACAATATTGGAAATTCCTACAAAATATCAGCAGAATATTTCAAGGTGCATTTTATTAAGTTGAGACTATAACCTTTCCTTTTGAGGCTCCTTGGCAATATTGCTGATCTTATACTGCTTCTGTTATTTAATTTTCTGACTTGACTTTTTATTGGCTTATTGGCTTATTTCCTGGAATATTTCATGTTTGCTGTTGTTGTTTCATTTTGAAGTATTTCATTCATACAAAAAATACAGAGACATATAACAAACACCCATGTACCTACCCCTAGATTTAAAGGAATGCCAATATCTTGTATGCTTTGGAATTAAAAAATAAATAAATTTAAAAATAAATAAATAAATAAATAAAAATAAATGAACATTACAAATGTATTTGGGGTCAAATAGGCACAGGGTATTTTTTTAACCTTATTGATGTCAATATTTTAAAATTTTGTTAAGAGAAATTTTATTTTAAGAAGTGCATAAATTTCTTCAGAAAATGTTTTCCTTTTAAATGACTGTGAAGTTAGTCCTTTATATCTCTGAGTCCTCTCACTGGGTCTCGAGTTGTGTTTCCATTCCTAGCCTACTACTGCATCCCTCGACCTTTAACTTTGCCTCATATTTTCTTTTGCCTGCACTCACCCTTAAGACTTGATGACTCATTTAGCTGCTCTGGCACCCGGCCACTTTCTTCTTGGCCATCCTACTGCCCTCATCCTCACCTGTTGCAACTCTTGGCCAAGAGCTGGGTAAGCAACCACCTCACCGAGCCCCTCCCTGACTTGTCCACGTGGAGAAGTGGTTCCTAAGAGATTACAGAGGGTGAAATTGGGGACTCGGGAGTTTGCTTCTGGGGCTGCAGAGAAGAGGGTGAGGAAGGTGCGAGTGGAATTTACCCGGGAAGGCAACTTTGACATTTCCTTCAACAGAATTCAGTACTATTTTGTTTTTTTACCGTAATAATGTATGTTAAAAACAAAACTTATAAATGAGGAGAAGGAAATATGTTTATTCAGACCATGTGCTGGGTGCTGGGGACACTGGGGAACGGGCTCCATCCCTGATCTCACAGGGAGCTCTTTCTATTTAGCAGGAAATGTGTGCAGACATTAAGCAAATAATTACACACCTATTTACGTCAGTACGAAGGTTGGGACTCTGGGAGAGTTGACCTTCTTCTTTCACTGAAAGGTGGAAGGCAAGGTTACTTGCTGCGAAAGGGGATGGAGTTGAGTAGGAGGCTTGAAAGAGATGAAGGTTAGAACAGGAGTTGTAGGGAAAGAGGAAACAGACAGACCAGACATATGTAAACAAGAACAGAATTTGGCAGAACTTTTTGCTTGCATCTCTCTAAATTCAAGTCCCAGAACTTGACTTTAAGCTGGCAGTGTCACATATTTGCTTTTGAAAGCAAATCCTCTTTCTTTCAGAATCTGTTAGTTACTGCTATCTTTTTAATGTGGCCAACAACAATTTCCTTTTGTAGAAGTAACTCCAATTCACAGTAATTGTACCAGTAATAGATAAATCTATGTCTTCAGGACTGTTAAGTGACAAGATAGATGTTTAGATCACAAGCAATACAACTGTCTAAGTCCTCATTAGGTTCTTAATTAGATGTTAATGCGCTGCTCTTAGGAGTCATTCAGCCTCTTCCCCTGGGCTTACAGGGAGGGCCATTATGCCATTGTCTTCCTCAGAAGGGCGGGCGGAGGCAATGCAGCCTAACTTAGGCTTCAAAAGTATTACTAATTAGCTGGCTCCAACTGTACCCAGCATATTTAACAAATATATCTAATTAAATTCTGGTAAATTGTGTCTCAGGACATTTTTTTCTCAATCTCAAATGCACAGTTCTTAATATCATTTACTAATTTATGAGAATATATTTACTGAATATTGAAAAAGTGAATCGAAAATAAGACAGACATCGCTAACATTTTTCTCTTGTATGAAATAGTGTAAAATAGCTTACTTTAAATTTACCCATCACAGGTTTTATCTTCTATATAGTGAATTTCTAACTGTATGCAGAATTTGCTTTCCAATGATTGTGCTAAAGTCAGGTATTTTCAGACATTAAAGAATAAAAACAAAAAAGTAGTGATAAAGAGAAGTATTTTACTGATACACTGATAGTTTATGGATAACTGATTCATTTGTTCTCTGTGTATCTTTTCTATATTCCCTCATTCATCTCATTTGCTTTTATAGGGTATCTATCTGGGGCAGGTTGATCTGTTATGAGCTGTGAGGGGGAGGAGACAAAGAGAGAAAAAAAATCTGTTGCTGAATTTCTAATAACTATCTGACCATAGTAGACAAATATTTATTCAATTGAATTAATCGAACCAGGATCAAGGACGTGAGGCTGAGCTATGAAATATATATTGCTTTGGTATCAGGTTCAATCAATAGTGCTGGGGGCAGGGGGAGGAGGGGAGGGAGAAAGGAAGGAGGAAAAATACAAGACAAAGTGAGTAAATAGAAGCAAGGTTAAAAGATCACAAGCACAGAGACTGATGCATATATGCTATAGATGTTATCTAGTATATATACACTACTACACACATATACATACACACTAGTACATACTGCTGCCCCTATGTATATACGTATAATGTAACACTCTCCATCCTCGTGTATGCCTATAGCAATAACATTCCAAGGGCAAACTTTAATAAATAAGAAATAGTGTTAATCTTAATCATATCTAGTCCTTTCATTTTAAACTAACACCTAATTGCCACATCTCATGTCACCCATGATCCATGTAAATAGACTGAAGGACAGTACAAGTATTAGAAAAATATTTCTTTCTTCTTCTTTTTTTTTTTTAGTTAAGGTCCTCTCTTATCCATGGGCTGACCTCTTCCAGCTGATTTCCTTAGTTTTCTATTGCATTTGGGCCCCATCTCATTTGTTTGTGCTTAGAATGCCAGAGAGGCAAAACAAAGGCTAAAAAAGAAACAGAGGAAACAGCAACAGCAAATAACTGTGTGGCAGTCTTCTTAGCTGCACAGCCTCCGCACCCCCTTCCCATGTCTGGGGAATGCCTCACCTTTTGAGTCTTGCTGGGTGGTTCAGACACTGCTCACCATTAAAGGGGAATATGTCAGGGACTTGCTTTCCCCACCTCCTTTGAAGTGAGAGCCCAAAGTAGCTCAGGTGTTGCCAGCACACTCCACTCCGGGACTTGGAGGATACTGTCTCTCTGGCAGCAGTGACAGGGATGCCTGCTCTGTCACCTGCAGGGTGCTGGGCTCAGGGAGGTGGCAGCGATGGCCTCCTGAGGCCCACCCTCTGGCGTGATGGGGTCACGTCATATTGTCCACCCAAGGACTCTGTGAGCCTGTTGAGGCCTTTGTGTGAGAAAGAAAAGGTGCCCCCTCCTGGCAGGTGCTCGGCTCTGCCAGCACTTTTGAGTTTATTTCCAGCACTTTTGCTAAACTCTTCTTATTTCTACTAATCTTCTGAAGCTTCTTTTGGAATGTTTATGTACAAAATAACATCATTTGCAAATAATTTTGTTTCTTCCTTTCTAATTCTTATAGTTTTGCTTATTTCTACTTGTCTTCTTTGCAAGCTCCAAAATGAACTGTGCTGCCCTAGATGGTTTGGCTCAGTGGACCAAAGGGTCCCCGTCAAGGGCACGTACCTCACTTGCAGGCTCCTCCCCAGCAAGAGCCCTGGTCGGGCTTGTGCAGGAGGCAACCAATCTATGTGTTTCTCTCACATCGATATTTCTCTCTGTCTTTCCTTCTCTGTTCCACTCTCTCTAAAAATCAATGGAAAAATATTCTTGGGCGAGGATTAAAAAAACAAACAAAAAATAACTTTAAAAAAAAGGAACCGTGCTGTTGTAAGTAATGTATTACACAAATTCCACCATTATTTGTATCCATTTGTAATAGTTCATCAGTAGTAAGTGAATAGGTAAATATATAACATAGAATGTTTAACAAAACTATTCAATGTCATGTTAATGAAGATTTCTAAGATGTTGCAATGCTATATCATGTTGATGCCAGTAAGTAAACTTTACAGAACTATCAAATTGTACCGCATTAAAAATTCCATTTGAAGATTGTCCATTGGCCAATATATCTGATTATCTTGAACTAGTAAGTAAAGCTTTGATATTAGTGGCATCACTTTTACAACACATTTGAGAACATGCATTTGCACTTATATTATTAAATCAGCTGGAAGAGGTCAGCCCATGGATAAGAGAGGACCTTAACTAAAGAAAAAGAAAATAAAAAGACACCACACTTTCAACTACTAAATAAGCTTTAGCAATTTATTTTTCACAAAAGAAAACCTTCTATAATAGTATATTCATACTCTAATTTTGACTTACATTTTCCCTAGTGTTTAATTTGTAAATTGATTTGGTTTTATAGTAGTATAAGATCTATAATTATACATTATTTATGCCTAGTTTCATATTTAAGTAACATTGTCATTAAAATAGGTTTAATAAAGCTTAGTCAACTATGAGGGCTTTTTTCTTTTGAAATAGTGTCTCATCTTATTACTTACATTTGAGAGATTCTGTTCTAACAACATAGGAGATGCTCCTTAGTATCACTTGGGGGACCCTGCTTTTGCCGGTCTTCTTAAATGTGTGGGTTTCCTACTTGTGTGGGTTTCCTACATGGGTGGGTGGTATGTACCTTACTCCATCAGTTTCATCACTGTGAGGGCTCCTGAGTGCTAAAAACAAATAAACAAACAAAAAAACAACCCACAAATCTTGTTCTAACCTTAGCCTACTTAAAAGTATTTAATAATTGTCCTTTATTTTTGAGATCATGTTCAAAATTCTTAACATAACTTAGAAAGTTCTGTATAGTTTGGTTCCTACTTACCTCTCTAAAGTCCTCTTTGCAAACTGCTCCTCCCAGGGTGGACTCAATTTCAACAAAAACTCCATTCTTTTAATTTGGAGTGACCATTGGCTCCTCCCAAACGCACACCAATCACCAAATCGTTCAGGTTCTACCTTCAAAATATATACAGAATCTGACCACTTCTTACCGATCACTTCCATACTGCTGTTGCCTGGACTAGTAATGTTTGCTAAAATTCTACAGTAATGTCTTGTTGGTGTGCATGTCCTTATTCCTCTAGTAGTTTCCTGTTGCTACTATAACAACTATCAAAACTCAGCATCTTAAAACAACAGTAATTATAATCTCGCAGTCCCATAGCAACCCAATGGGCTTGGCGGGCTTTCCGATCTAGGTAGGCCCTACAAAGGCTAGCGTGTCAGCAGGGCAGCATTCCTTCCTGGAAGCTCTGGGCATGAACCCACTTTCAAGCTCATTCAAGTTGTTGTCAGAATTCAGCCCCATGTGGATGTGGGCAGCACAGTGCTGCTGTCCTAAGAAAGACCTGCAGGCTGAGGGTCTTTGCAGATGGCGCCTGATGCTCCAGTGGCTGAGCTGGCTCTGACTGAGCACATGCACATGCACCCACACTGCACTGCAAGAGCGTTTTACTCATAATGTGCTGTGTGTGTGTGTGTGTGTGTGTGTGCGCACGCGTGTATGTGTATGTGTGTATGTGTGTGTGTGCGCGCGCGTGCGTGTGTGTGTATGTGTGTGTGTGTGTGTGCGCGCGTGTATGTGTGTGTGTGTGTGTGTGTGTGTGTGTGTGTGTTTTAAGGAAAATGTTTCAAATATAAATGGCGTTATAACAAATCAATGCTGCATACATAGGCTGGCTTTAAAGGAGGTAAAGAATGTGTATGTGCATTTGTATGACTTTAATATACGGCTCTTTCCCTGCTAAACTGTCAGCTCCAAGAAGGTAGATCCCCTGCTTATGCTGTTCACGCCTCTGTGCTCAGTGCCAAACATAGTACCTGGCACAGAGAAAGTTCTCAGTAAGTATATGTTGAATAAACAAATGAACAACAGTCTTATATTGGTCAGTAGAATCAGACTACAAATATGTTTTAAATCCTAGTATTAGCTAAATGTTACCTTCATAAGCAAGATGAAACTGTTGAGTCTATAATCTCCTTCTGAGTGAGTTTAGGAGAAAATAAGTCTGTGGAAAGTACACTTCTGATCCTGGTGCAATAGTCCTGGGGCAGATCAACCAGAAATGAGGAGGTCCTGTTTAATGGATGGATGTGGGGTGAGGCCTAGCCCTGGGCAGGTTGGAGCTGCTGTTGTAGCCAGCTCACTAGCTCAAGTGATGTTTTGAGACAGGCTTGTTCCCTATGCCTTCACCCTCTGGGCAAGAATGGAGATCAGCAGCAGTCTAGCCTTGGTCTACGAAGGAGCCCTAATACTACATTTGTCCCAACCACAGCTGCCCAAAGGCAACTATATAGACTCAGAATTTACTACCTTAGAGCTAAAAGAGCAGGCTATATAGGGGATAGTCTTCCTATATAGGAAGAAAGTCTTCTTCCGGAATTTTCTTTGTTGTCTACTATTCCCTCTGAGTAGGCCCTTCTTCCTTTTCTAAGGGCCCAGCATCGAAGGCTGAGGTTGATCTGACAATGTGGGTGGATTACAATGGATGTCTTTAATTTCACTCCAACTATTTACTAGACGAGAGATCCAGATGAAACTTTGCAAAATAAAGAGAATGAACCAATGCCATTTGTGAATATTTTTCTCGACTCCCAATAGTACAGAAGCTGTAGGAATGATTGTACTGCTTTGTGGAGTCCATTCCATAAACCAGAAACTATTCAGTGAGCTAACGAGCACGCCTTATAATGAGCCTGACTCTTTAAACAAGAATCTTAGTTCCACATTTAAAAAGTAAGCACATTCCATAATCATTTGAATTTTGTGAATGGTCCAAAAAGAAAAGTCTATTGGATAACCCCCTGTGTGTCATGGACTTCCCAGTACAGTGAGCAGTTACACACCAGGGCCAAAGCCAAGGAGACAGACCCTTTGTGGTGAGGCTAATGAGCTGCCACGTGACTTTAGATGTGGTTTTCTGATCTCTCTGAGCTCAGTTCCCTAATCTCTGAGAGAGGGTGAACATTTCTCCTTAAGCGTTTTGAGAAATACTCAACGAGCTAATTACAAAACACTTTGCCAAAACACTATGCCACACAAGTGCTCAACAATAAATGTCTCTTTGTAATTGCAGAATGTTTTGAAAGCAGATCAGAGATGATGAGGGTGATGTTAATTTCAGAGCTAAAGGTTGGTTAATTTTTTCCTTCCTTGTGGGTGGTCCTATGAGGAAGGTTGCACATCAGGGCAGCTGGTGACTCAGGTCTCAGCAGCCTGTGTGGCGGGCACTTTGACGAGCAATGCAGAGACAGCAATGAAAAAAGAGGTCTTGCCTTCAGGGAGCTTAGAGAACAGGGAAAACAGAAACATATTCCAGGCGACTATAGAGAAGGGGCACCATAGTAGAGCAGCTAACACCTGAAAGAATTATGGAGGGAAGGGGAGCCTCAGGAGGAACTGTGGCTTTTCCCCATTTCTATTCATCTCAAAGAGGTGGCGGGGGGGGGGGGGGGGGATAACCCAGAGAGTTTGGCTTTTCCTCGGTGTTTCTTTTCACAAAGCCCAGAGTCTCCATGCTGGGCACCTGCAAGGCTAGGTGGATGAAGACTGCCCCCCTCCTTTGTCCTCTAGGGCAGCTTTGAGATACTGGTTAAAGCAGTAGTTGCTCAAGGTGTACCCTCCCCCCATACCCCTTGCATCAGCATCACATGGTAACTTGTTGGAAATGCAAATTTAGGGGTTGTACCCTACACCTGATGCATAAGAAGCATTCAGAACGGGGCCCTGCAATCTGTGCTTTAACAAGACCACCAGGTGGTTCTTATGCAGCTAAAGTTTGATGATCACTGGACCAGAGGGCAGCAAGACAGGATGTTGAGGAGCCATTTAGGACCTTTTTAGTTAAAACTAACAAGTGCGAAGGTCCTCCCGGGTATACATAACTTCAAAACAAGATATGGCCAAGGAAACATTGAGATGCGGTTTTCTAGAATAGCATAGGGCCTCTACTCACCTACCAATGGATGCAGAGGCAGTGCTGGCTTACCCGCTAACTTTTCTCCTCTACAGCCAGTGCTGGTCTGATTAACCAATTAAGGGATCATGGAGCACGCAAGAAAAATAAAGCCCAAGGTTAACATGAAGTGGCAATTAGTGGTATTAGGCCGTGCCCATTATGTGCTCTTAAACATATCAACAGGTTGCTCTGAGAAGGGAATACAGCCAGGTGTGCATGAACTGCAGGCTCTCGGGGTCCTATAGTGAGTCATAGGATGAACTGCCTCTCAAACACTTCAGGTGGTTTCATTCTGCCATCTCACAACTTAATCTCTCAGCTGCCTGTTAAAGACCAGCTTTGGTTTCTGCATGATGCTGTGAGGGTTCTGGAAGTGGAGAGCAGTATCCGGTTTCTCGGTTCCCTGCTATTCCTAGCTGTGATCTTAGACGTGGCTGGCTGTCAACATTCAGAGACGCCGTAAGTCCTTGGGGACCACAGGCCAGGGTGCATGTGTGAGCGGGTGGGTTTGATATGGAGTCTGCGCCCAAGAGTCATCGCCGCTCTGTTTGTGGGGCGAGAGGCAAAGAGCAAGGGTGTCTCCAAAGCCTGACTTGGCTTAGTGGCTTTCTAAGTGATGTTAAGTTAAAATAACTCTACTCATGTATTGCTCCGCTTGCAAATTAGCCGGTAAAATGTCTGAAACTTTTAACACTTTTCCAACACATTTTAGGGGGAAATTGACAGCTCTCAAAAACGCTCCTTTCTTGCCCAGTCAGCACGGCTCAGTGGTTGAGCATCAACCATGAACCAGGAGGTCACAGGGTTCAATTCCTGGTCAGGGCACATGTCCGGGTTACAGGCTCCATTCCCCAGTGTGGGGGCTGGAGGCAGCCAATCATTGATTCTCATAATTGATTTTTCTCTCCCTCTCCCTTCCGCTACGGGAACTTCCTTAAGATCTTCTGAAATTTCTTGACAACTGCTGTCTTCATAAAGAGAGAGTAACATGGAGAGGAAAGAACCTGAGTGTTGGAATCAGATTTGTGTTTGAATAACAGAACTGCCACTCAGTAGCTGTTTGACCGGTCAAGTGACTTAAATTCTCCAAGCCTCAGGTTTCCATGCATAACATGAGCTAAAAGCCCTGCTTTATGTTGTTAATCTGAGAAAAACAAAACAATGCCTGCACACACCTGGCATGTATTTGGCACAAAAACCTCTTGGTTTCTTTCTCCTAGTATTAAAGATAATTGCTTGATCTTGATATGAGTTTTCCCCCATAAGTTTAATAGTGCATGAAAAAATCCAAGTGATTTATGATTGTTTGCTTGCCCCCTTTTTTCCCCTCCACTGCTACAAGTCAGCATAAAGTTAGTCCTGAGGTTCAGGCAGTTCTAGTCCATTTGCCAAGGATCTGATCACTCCTTTTATGGCCTAAAAAGTGATAGTCATATCTGGAAAGCATCCAAATCATAATGACACTTCAGTTCATGTTTGTCAGACAGGACTCCAGAAAACTGGCTATAAAATATTAAAAGGAACACAATTCTTTTCCTATACCCTTAAGGACCCAATCAATAAAGCAACTAAATGATTAAACCAGTGTGACCCAAATCATACTGTGATATATGATTATAACAAAATGATAAAGCAGGATAAAAATTGCTTTTATTCAACTAACAAATAATAATAAACTCACTCTCTGTGGAATACATTAAGCCTTTGTTAAATCTTAAAATAAGTTTTCTTTTACAATCAGTATTTAACATGTTTGGGGTGAGAGAAAACCAACAGACATAGAATCTAGCTGAAAATCAATCTTGTTAGACAGAATAATATTTTGTAGAAATTAAATCCAAGTGCCTTTGGTCAGGCATGCATTCTCCAGCTAGCCTCGGTTTCTACCACCCTTGTAATTCCATGCCCACTGGCCCACCTGCTTCACATATCATGGGGCTTGCCAAGCCCCTGAAGGCATTTAAGTTTGTGGACCCCAACCCCAACCATTTAGATCAAGTTACTGAGTTCCCGCTCAGGCAACTGGGTTCCACCAGCAGGAGCCTTAGCGGCACATCTGACCTGGCCTTTGGGTCAAGTTTCCCTCCTCAGCACAGAGATGGCAGCAGTTTCCTGTAGTTATTAATCTTCGGGTAACTTGACCTTACTGTCTCTTGCTCCTCCAGAATTTTCAATAATCTTGTAAAGAATGTCTATATTAAATTTGATCTGTATTAACGTTGGAAATACCTAGTGTGATTTCTCCTTTCCTGTTTGGACTCTGGCGGATACAGAGCCAGACTGAACACAACTATAAAGGAAACTAGAGCTCAGTATGTGCACTTACCAATACCCATAAACACAAGCAGAAGACCGAGGGTCACTAGGCATTTGAGGAAAACAACACCATGAGAGAGAAAGACCAAGGTGAACAAAAGAAACACTCACCCTAGAGAAAAGGAGATAACTTGGTGAACAAACAAGAGCTTACTAGTACACTTAAAAAAAGAAAATTAGAATGAAGATGATTTTGCAGCCAAAATAAGAACAAGCGGCTATGAAAATGAAGAAAGACTGAAAGACTGAAGAAATCTGAAAATGGGAAAGACTTCGTTGCCATTAAAAATACCATTACCCTGCCCGGCAGGAGTGGCTCAGTTGATTGAGCTTCGTCCTATGCACCAAAAGGTTGCCAGTTGATTCCCAGCCAGGGCACATACCTGGGTTTCGGGTTCAGTCCCGGTCAGGGCACATATGGAAGGCAACCAATCGATGTTTCTCTCTCACATTGATGTTTCTCTCTCTCTCTTTCCCATTTCTCTCTCTAAGCATGTCCTTGGGTGAATATTTAAAAAATTACAGTTGCCCAATGGAAAAACTTAATGAGTCATTTGAATAATGAATTGGATAACTGGAAAAGTTGATGGTCTGGATGGAAGGAAATTCAAGGAACTCTTTAGAAAACATAAAGAATCAATGAGGTAGGAAAAAATAGTAGCACTTACTATGTGCCATACTATCCTGAGTGTTTTGAGTGCTTTAGTTATAATAGCTTATTTAATTTTCATAACAACTCTCTTGCTGAGAGTTATAGTCACGTAGATGTTAAGTAACATGCCCAAAGTCACACAGCTGATGAGATAGCATAGCTGAAATTCAAATCCAGGGAATCTGACCCCAGAGACCTTACTCTTAACTAGTATTCTACATTGCCTATTTAAAAAGTAGGATGTAAGAGATGGAAGATATATTCAGGAAGTCCAATAGCCACTTGTCTGGAGTTGCAATAGAAACAAACAAGAAAAGTAAAAGGAAATATATGATTGAGAAACAATAGTAGAAAATGTACTGAGCTGAAGAAAGATTTGAAGGGTGCTGAGGATAATAATTTTAAATATAAATAACATATAAATATAATGATTTTTAAATAAGTAACATATCAAAACATACACTTGTAAAACTTTAGAACTCCAGGTAAAGAGAAAAACTAGCTAGCTATAGAATACTGTAAATCAGATTAACATTACCTGTTTCACATATAGCAATGACATAATGGTTTGTAAATTCTGAAGTTTTGGATTTAAAACTGTATCTGTAGATAGATATTAATCAAATTGGTAGGTAAAATAAAAACATTTTGGACATGCAAGATTCAGATATCTAGCATCCATTGCTTCAAACAGACAAACCAACAAAGTATAAAATGTGCCTCAGTCAGCTTGGGCTGTTGGAACACAATACCATGGACTGGGTGACTTATAAACAACAGACATTTTTTTTCTCACAGCCTGGAGGTTGGGAGTCCAGGAGCAAGGAGCCAGCAGATTCGTTGTCTGGTGAGCCTTGGTGACCTCATATAAGCCTGATTCCTGATTCATAGACAGCTGTCTCCTCCCTGTGTCCTCACATGGCAGAAGAGGTGAGAGAGCTCTGAGGGTGCCTTTTGTAAGAGCCCTAATCCCATTCATGAGGGCTCCACCCTCAAGACCTAACCACCTCCCAAAGGCCCCACCTCCAACACCATCACTTTGGGGATTAGGTTTCAACATATTAATTTTGAGGGAACAAAAGCATTCAGTCTATAGCAAACTAATTCTTAAAAAAAACCCAGGAGAACTAGAGATACAAGGAACATCAGCAGTTAAGTATGATTCAGAAATGAAAGACTCCAGAAAAAAATTAAAAGTGAATTCATTTGGCTGAGGCTCGTGAAAAGTTCTCTTAAAAAAAAAAAAAAAAAAAAGAGACAAAAATATATTTACCTCTAATCAGTATTTGGTGCTACCAGCAAAATAGTTACATAATCATAGTGTAACTAATCTAATGTAAATGAGTTTTCTAATTCTTATTTGAGATTTTTAAAATAATGCTCATATAATTTTTAAAATATCCAATTAATGACAAAAAAAATCACTGAGGACCATTAGTTACAAAGAAATTTAAGCCAAAAAAACAAAAACACAAACAAAATAGATTAGAGTTATCAATCTGGTTGTCTGAAATCAAACAACCTTTCCCCACTTTGGGAAGGGTGGGAAACGCTTTGCTTCTACATTTTATTTATTTATTTATTTATTCATTTATTTATTTACTAGATAATGAGAACAAATGTTTTCAAGAACAGTGTCTCAACTATTCTTGAAAAAGACAAGCAACAACACCTCCCAGCCACCACAAGTCACAAGGCAGTAATCCTAGCAATTTCCTTGTGGCTTGAGACCAACTTAACAATTTAGATGTGCTCTATCTAAATTGACAGAGTAGCCCTAACCTGTTTGGCTCAGTGGATAGAGCGTCATCCTGGGGACTCAAGGGTCCCAGGTTCGATTCTGGTCAAGGGCATGTACCTGGGTTGTGGGCACATCCCCAGTAGAGGGTGTGCAGGAGGCAGCTGATCGATGTTTCTACTCTCTATCCCTCTCCCTTCCTCTCTGTAAAAAATCAATAAAATATATTTTAAAAAAATAAAAAATAAATAAATTGACAGAATAGACAGATTAAATTAAGATGTGGTAAACATATTGGCTAATACCATATAAAATTATAATCATATATTATAATGTTTTCTGCCTATTTTTCTCCTGCTTCCTCAACTTCAATAACTTATAGCTATCATGGTATCTTCATAACTTCCTATAACAAAAATATCAAACTCAGAGCAAGTGTTTCAAGGTGGTATGAATCTTCACAATAAAATGAAAGCAAATCTCACTCAAAAGAAAATATTGCTTTTATCTCTTATATGTCCCAATAGGCTTATAAAGATTAATAATTTTAAAGTATTAGTATGCTGTTACAAATTTAGTTATCTCTTTATAACCACCAAAGTGGATTGAATTAATAAATTCAATGTCAGAGTCATATTGGTGAATAATATCTCTTTGTCTTCTGGAGTTGGTGGGGGGAAGGATGTGGGAAGATGATTTAAGAGTAAGTTTAACTTGCTTTGAAGTCAGAGTTCTTTGAACTAAGAGTATATTCTTTTGCCTCATCTGTCTGTGTTGACTAGCATATGGGTAAAATACAGATTAGCTTTGGAGCTATAGTTGAGAAACTAATACACTTCATCTACCTCCCAAGTCAGGATGTAAAAGTCAAAGTTAGTGTATAACAGGAGACTACCAAAAGTAATTGAAAGCTTTGATGGGTGTCATATGGTTGGTTACTCATTAATCCTTCTATTCATTTACAAACATTTATTGAGAGTTCCTTGTGAATTAAACAGCGTTAAACTCTGAGAAGTCAATGGTGAAATAAAAAGACATGTTATATCAAGGGAAACTAAACTTGTCAATTAGATGGCATCTAATACAGAATATAGACTCTAACTTAGGAAAATTATTCTCTGTCACTCTCTTTTTTACTGTAAGTTTATATTTGTTAACTCAGAGTCTCCTCCTGAAATTAGCTATCCTCTGATTTCAAATGAAGTTCTCTTGAAAGCTGTGCAATCAGAACTGAAGAGAAATTGCCTGTTAAATGCAACATACTTATCACTTGGTTATCTTCTTTTGCTCCTGACCACCATGAAATGATGAATAACAAAACAAGAAAGGGAGATGAGACATCAGAAGACAAAGGCTTCCAATAGCTTTTCAGAAGATAGCATTAAGAGGAGGCATGGTTGTGACTTGGCAGAGTGCAAGAAGCCACCACTGAAGTGCCCACTGAAAGGGACACTGAAGAGGAATGAATCAATTTGCTCCACTGAAACATACAAAGTCTCAAGACTTGGAGGCAGCAAGGCGTGACTATAGCAAACGGTTAAAATTAGCAAAATAAGTTGGAAGTCTGTATTTGAAGTGGTTGAACACCCACAGACCTTCTCCTCCAACCCACGCTGTACACATGACGAACTTCTCCTAACCACCTACCCATCATCTCTCTCTAAGTGACCACAGGCTAATTCTTAAGAAATTAAGCAAGAAGTGTTCTGGACCGGAAAGTAACACAGGCAATGGGATAAGGTGCAGGGTTGAGGACAAAATGAAATATCTCTGAATATTACCCTTTTTAGGGAATTCAAGGAAAAGGCCAACTCACTGCATAATAACCCTAGAGAAAAGCCCCTCTCAATGAGCATTCCCAATTAGCCTTAGAATGGTGATGGGACAATTCATATCCACATGCAAAAGAATAAAATTGGGACTGCTTCTTCACACACACAAAAATAACTCAAAATGGATCATGGCCCTAAATGTAAGAAGTAAAACGATAAAACTGATAGAAGAAAATATAGGATTAAATCTTTGTAACCATTGGTTGGGCAAAGCCTTCTTAAATGTGATAGCAAAATAAAACAAAAAATAAATTAGATTTCATTAAAATTAAAAACGTTTGTGCTTCAAAGGATACCATCAAGAAAGTGAAAAAGACAACCCACAGAATTGGGAGGGAGGGACTTGCAAATCATATATTTGTTAAGGGACTTGCATCTACAATATATAATAAACTTTTGTAACTCATTAATAGAAAGTAAAAATGAACGAGGGCCTGGCCAGTGTTGCTCAGCAGTTGAGCATTGGCCCAGTAACCAAGAAGTCACTGGTTTGATTCCTGGTCAGGGTACATGCCCAGGTTATGGGCTTGGTCCCCAGTGGGGGTTGTACAGGAGGCAGCCTATTGATGATGTTTCTCCCTCATCAATGTTTCTATCTCTCTATCCCTCTCCCTTTCTCTCTAAAAATCAATAAAAACATATTTTTAAAGATGCAGAAGGGATCTCAAGAGAAATTTCTCCAAAATAAATATTACACATATCCAATAAACACGTGAGAAGATGCTCAGTATCACTAGCAATTAGAGAAATTCAAATCAAAACCAAGAGATACCACTTCATACCCACTAGACTGGCTCTAATCAGAAGAACAGAAAATAATGCTATTGGCAAGGATGTAGAAAAAATTTAAACCTTCATACATTGCTGGTAGAAATTAATGTAAAATGGTGCAGCACTTTGGAAATACTTCTGGCAGGTCCTTAAAATATTACTCTTAGAGTTATATGATCCAGCAGTTTCACTCCTAGATAAAAAGTTAAGAGAAATGAAAACATATATCCACATAAAAGCTTGTACATGAATATTTATACCAGCTTTAGTCATAATAGTCAAAAGTGGAAAGGATCCAAATGTCCATAAACTGATAAATGCATTTAAAAATGTGGCACATCCATATGATGAAATACTATTCAGTAGTTAAAAGGAATGAAGTATTAATACAGGCTGCAACATAGATGACTCTCGGAAACATTGTAAGAGAAAAAAGTCAGTCACAAAAGACCACATATTGTGTAATTCCATTTATATGAAATGTCCAGAATAGGAAAAATATATAAAAATGGAAAGTAAATTAGTGGTTTCCTAGCACTGGGTCAGGAGTGGGCAGGGGAGAGCAGATTAATCGAGAGAAAATGGTAAATGACTACCAATGGTTATAGGGTTTCTTTTGGGGTGATAAAATGTTCTAAAGCTTATTGTGGTGATGTAGTCACACTACACTAAAAGACATTGAAGTGTATACCTCACATGGGTGAATTGTATGGCATGTGCAGTATATCTTAAGAGAGCTGTTAGAAAACTGTTAATGGACAGCCACATATTACCAAACATCTGTGGAAAGCCTACAACACAAAAGACGGTAACTTGGAGAAAGAAGATACAATATAATAAACAGAACAAAAGGTCAAATTAAACATGCTTTATTAGTATCCTCAGAAAGATATGAGAAAATATTGCATCTCAATATTTCATAGCAGACCAAGCTATAAAATAAAGAAAATGCTCCTGAAAAAAAACAAAACAGGATTACAATCAAATCAAAGGAACTATCCCAGAAAGTGAAACAAAAAGACAAAGAATTGTAACCTGATAGAGGATCAACCCAAGAATTTCAATAATAAGATTTTTTAAAACCAAAAAGCAAAGAATATGGAGTAATGGAAGGTAAAATAGCAATAATAATAATGCTTATGACTAAAGGATATGAGCTCCCAGATTTAAATACATCACAGAGCACTTTGAATAACACATTATTAAAATGTTTACTTCAAGGCATTTTGAGATTTAAGAACATATATATATATATATTTCCTAGAGAAGATTTAAACACCCTGAACATACATATATATCTTAATATATACACATATGAGCATACATACATTTCTATGAATCTATATAATAAAAGCCTAAGCAACCATTATGGCAGAACGACCAGAACAACCAGTCGCTATGATGCGCACTGACCACCAGGGGGCAGACGCTCAGTGCAGGAGCTGCCCCCTGGTGGTCAGTGTGCTCCCACAGGGGGAGCACCGCTCAGCCAGAAGCTGGGCTTAAGGCTGGCGGGCACAGCGGCAGTGGCAGGAGCCTCTCCCACCTCCACAACAGCACTAAGGAGCAGCAAGCCAAGTGGTAAGGAGCAGCAAGCTGGCAGGCGGTAAGGACCAAGGGGTCCCAGACTGCAAGAGCGATGTCTGCCTGCCGGCTTAGGCCTGATCCCCAGGAGTGGGCCTAAGCCGGCAGGCAGACATTCCCTGAGGGCTCCCAGACTGCAAGAGGACGCAGGCCAGGCTGAGGGACACCTCCCCACCAGTGCATAAATTTCGTGCACTGGGCCTCTAGTATACATATAAAATCAATGACATGTCATAGACCTTTCAGTTGTAACACTGGAAACTATAAGACAATGAATCAATGCCTTTAAAATCTGAGAGGGGAAAGAGACTTTAGGCCAAAAGTATGAGGGCAAAAGCTATTTTTAGATATACTAGGACTCAGAGAAATAATCACCCATACACCCTTTCTTAGGAATGTATGGGAGAATATGCTTTAAAAATGAGGAAATAAACCAAGAAAGAAGAAGTTATGTGACCCAGGACACCAGAGGCCTGACACAGGAAAACAGCAAAGGGGAGGATCAGGATGAGAACTGCACTCAAGACTAGAAAGTGACTCATGTAAACTAGTTCAGAGAAAAGAAGCCTCAGGGGTGGAGATTTGGGGTGGGATGAGGGATGAAATCAATAAATATGTGCTGTAGGCATTTGGGTAACTTAATAAGTATTTTACAGATCTCATGGAGCAGTTGAATAGACATATGAGAAACTACAAAAAAAAGGGAAGGAGACCTAAAGAGCTATTTAAACAAGAATGAAAACGTCAGACTATGGTGTTTGACCCAGCAATGGCTAGGTTTAAATAGAGGTAATAGTGCAATCATGAACTAATAATTTAATTTTAGAAACTGTGCTATAGTTGCACTGGGGCAACGGGCAAGGGAAAGTGGCTAAGAAGGTGGGACTTTAAGAGCTAAATAATGTCAGTAACTATTGGCTAAAGTTGAGAAATATCAAGATGGAGAAGTTATAATTTTCAAACACAAAAATAAAACCCATAAGAAACAGTTAAAGAAATTGAAATTTGTTTGGGGGATGGATGGAAAAACGTGGCTTAACCAACTGCTGATTTTAATAAACTGTTTATAGTATTGCTTGGTTTTTTAAACCATGCACATGAATTAATTTGGATGAACATTTTTAATCCATTTTTAATGATAGCACTGAAAAAGCACTGTGTGGGGTATAGACGCAGCAAAGTAATTTTGCTTCATGATGACGCACCATCACACACTTCAAAACCAGTTAAAGAAATGTTCAAAGATGTTGCCTGGGAAGTATTAACCCACCCGCTGTATTCACCAGACCTTGCTCCTTCAGATGACCACTTGTTCCGATTGATGGCACACGCACTTTCTGAGCAGCACTTCAAAACATACGAAGAAGTGGAAAACTGGGTCTCTGAATGGTTTGCCTCAAAACAAAAGTTCTATTGGGACGGTGTCCACAAATTACTTGGAAGATGGGGGAAATGTGTAGCTAGCGATGGACATTACTTTGAATAAAGCACTTTTGATGTTTCTCTTGAAATTATCATGTTTTCTTTTATTACAAAATTTGCATTATTAGCCGGTACACCTGGTATAGTGTATGTGTAATTATCCAGCTAAGTAGAGCACAGGATCATTAAGAATCTGACTTAGGAGATATAATTAAGAAATGGATCATAAAAATGTATCTCTTTAAGACTGTGAATGCTCTGACAGGATGATGCTCCCATCCATTCACTTCAACACACAGTTTCCAAGTCATTGCTTGTACGCAGGTTTTGTGTGCTATGGGTCAAATAAGGCCCCTAATGTGAAGGAATTTATAAACGGTGGGAAGAGATTGGACAAGGATGAGGGGTTAAAATGGTAGAAATGGGTTAAAGTTAAGTTATGTAAGAGAAGCACTAAATGTATAAGAGAAGGTGGTTGGAGGGGCTATAAATTATATCTAGTTGGAGTAGGTATGTACAGAGTTTATTAAATAATTTTATGCAGGAGGTGTGGAGCATCTGCTGAGTGCTATGCCAAAGGCTGTATCGGAGGAAATGGAAAGTATAAAGACAAGTTCTGCTGCAAGGATGAAAAAGTGCTGGGAGATTAAGGATGAGGAGATCATTCTTTCTCCTGGGGGTGGGAGTCAGGGTGGAGGTATTAGGAAAAGCTTTAGTGAGAATATTGGTTTTTGAACTAGACCTTGGAAAAAAGTGGGATACTGATGGGCCGACATGCTAAAAAAGAGAGAGCATTGTAGGCATGTGTAACAGCATGAGCAAAAGCATAGCCATTTACCATAGCTGTGTAACGAGAGGCAAATTATTTAGCCTCTTCATGTCTTGATTTTCATATCTGTAAAATGGGGATAATGATAATACCAAACACATTGGCTTTTGTAAGCATTAAATGAGCTAGTACATGTGAAATGCTTGGAATACCTGCTACATAGTAAGTGCTCAGTCCATAATGGCTATTATTGTTGTTGTTGTCTTTCTGTACATATGAAAATGTAAAGTGTCAGTGCTGACAAACTTAGCCACTGGCATATATTTTTAGGGAGAGAAGCAGAGCACTTCCACAACAAGTTTCAGTAGAACAATGTAGTATTTTTTTTTTTTAATGTCACTCAAAACTTGGGACTTTTTGTGATTAATAACTCACTTCCTGTGTTTCTGATGAAATAGTTCACATTAGTTCTAGTAACATATTTTCAAAACTACAAACAAGTTTAGAGGGTCTTCAATACAGTAAACTTTATGGAAGCTGCCATTGCTCAAGGCGGTCTTAGGGTCTGAAGGATACTTTGACCTTTGGAAGTGGTACTGTATAGATGTGTGGTCTATCATTATCCACTTTGTATAGTTTTACATATGACAAAAGCATTAAGTTTTTAACTTCTGAAGCTGTTTATTAAACTTTTAGTTATTTTATTTTTCAAAATGTTGGACAAAAATGTGCTAACAAAATTATTCTATTTCATGCAAACTGGAAAGACAGGTATTCCTTCCAGCACATTTTATATGGGCTTGTTATAACGAGGCCCTAATTCCTGGTGGCGTTCTCATCCCAGAACACCATAATTCTGAGCCAGATTCCTGCCTGTGTGACTCTGCTGGGGGCTTTGCCTGGGACGTGCTCTCTGATCCTCTTTCTGAGTGTGTCTCCTCTTTCTTCTCTTTTGTTCTCTCCGTCTCTTCCTCACTCCCTCTCCTTATCTCCCCTCACCACCTCAGTTTGCTCATTATCTCCAAATACTTGGGCAGTTCTAATTCCATAAACACTGCCTTTTCTAGCTGCCTGCTAAACACCCTTCTAAATTGCAACTTATGTTTCCACCTGAGTAATGAAGGGGTTTCCCCGGCCACAAACAATGAGGCAAAGAGTTCAGTGAGAAGGAATCCTTACCAATGTCCTCAGTTGGTATTTTTACTTCTTTCTCTGCTTCTTTACCTCCATTTTTACATGTTCCTCCTTTTATTCCCCCATCTCTCTCCACTCTCAAAACAGAAGAAATATTTCCTTAGTCTAGCTGCATATATTGTGGTTATGATGATGATCTTGATGACAGTAATATTATCAAAATATACCTTTTATTTCAGACTTTTTTATTATAATTGATAACATCTACCAGACTATTTTGAGACTGATACAAAGACTCCAAGAAATGAAATATTCCTGTGAAAATGTTACTTAGCTATCTTAACCATTAAAATATTCCTGACCATCACTTATAAAACATACTTGCAATGATTCAAGAGTTATCTTGAAGATCTTGAATTTGCAATATGGCTTTCATATGATAATTATCCCATTTATCAGCCCCTGAGCAAATGTAGATTAAAAATGTTACATCTTGCCCTAACCGGTTTGGCTCAGTGGATGGAGTGTCGGCCTGCGGACTCAAGGGTCCCAGGTTCGATTCCGGTCAAGGGCATGTACCTGGGTTGTGGGCACATGCCCAGTGGGGAGTGTGCAGGAGGCGGCTGGTCAATGTTTCTCTCTCATCGATGTTTCTAACTCTCTGTCCCTCTCCCTTCCTCTCTGTAAAAAATCAATAAAAATATTTAAAGAAATGTTACATCTTTATTAATAAAACCAATAGTAACATGAAATAGATTTTAAAATAAGTCAAGGCTCATAAATGTCATTAAAAGTGCAGATTATTAGAATCTCTAACATGTAAATGTGATGAATAACATTTTAACAACTAATTTGGTTTCATTAAGGAAAATGAGGATAATGCTTAAACAGGAGAAATGACTGAGCAGGAGATATAAATTGGGGAAGCGTTTGCATGAAGGTGGGGGTTGAAGCTATGGGAATACATGAAATCGTTCAGTTAAAATAAATCCAGGGAGAAGAAAGTAGAGATAAGTGTGGAACCCTAGAGAATATCAACATTAACGAATGGAAAGAAGAGCAATGAATGAGCCTGAGCTGGAGCAGCAGAGACGGGCAGAAGCAGAGAGAGGAACTAGACCAGTGTCTACACTCTCCCAGAGCAAGGGGGCAAGCCTGAAGTCACGTATGCCTCTTCCAACCTCCAAGTACAAGAAGGTACAAAAAGAAATAAATACCGAATAAATAAATTTAACACTGCCAGTTGCACTGTCAATTGAAGATTAAAAAAGAAAAGTTTCTGCTAACTTAAGTATTGATGAAGATGGGTTGAGAAATGGAGGAGGTAGAATTTGAAGTTGGCTGCTAAGGTTCCTGCTCACTGGTGTACACGCCCTGCATAATTTCCTCCCCTTGCGTGTGGATGAGACCTGTGAGCAGAATGGACCTCACTTCCGTGATTAGGTTAAGTTATGTGGCAAAGATAATAGTCATTACAATTTTTCTTTTAGGTAAAATATCTCTAAGGATAATAAGTCTATTTTCAGTGAAGTCAATGGATGTTACATCTGATTTATACATAAATAGATTAATGTAATTTTTATAGAGGAAAACTTTTTGAGATATAATATTTAATAATCTTGACCCATAATGCCAAGAATATCAACTGGAGAGTTTTAGTAAGTCTGAAGTAAGGCATAGACAATATTGTTATAAAACTCCATAATTAAGTTGGATGTACATACTCAATTGAGAGCAACTGACCTAGAAGATACTACATTGAAATTAAAGAAGTGGGGTTGCAGTCAAGTAAAAATTGAAACAGTAACTGAGATTATAGCTGATAACACTATGGTTGACTAACAACATCAGGTCATCAGGCAACCATTAATAGCAGGGCTCATAAGTACAGGAAAACCCAACACAACTATTTCTTAGAGCAGTGGTTCTCAACCTTCTGGCCCTTTAAATACAGTTACTCATGTTGTGACCCAACCATAAAATTATTTTCGTTGCTACTTCATAGCTATAATGTTGCTACTGTTATGAATCGTAATGTAAATATCTGATATGCAGGATGGTCTTAGGCGACCCCCGTGAAAGGGTCCTTCGACCACCAAAGGGGTCGCGACCCACAGGTTAAGAACTGCTGCCTTAGAGTTTTGATCAGTGTTATCCCTGAAGGCTAACATATATGTGGACAGTGGAGATACTGACAAATCTCCAGATTTCCATTAAAGCGTTCAATTCTGATCAATTTATATTAACAAAATTTATCTACAACAGAGTTAACTTAGGAATGGCTGACTGTCTCTTCTGATTCAACAATTCTCCCCATGCAACTCATCAAACAAACCTAGTTATTTGCAGCACCCCTCTTTTTATAAGGTGAAAGAACCAGGATTGCTAATTTTTCAGGGGCCATCTTGGAAATCTCAAAGATAGTTTTAGGTATAAAAGATAGCTTAAAATTTTTGCTTTACATCTTAGAGATTTAGGACCCAATTTTTGGAAAGAAAATTAAAATAAAATTGTCAGAGGAAATTTGGGCACTTGGTTAAGACAGTCATGGGTGTCTTAAAAATAACACTTGATTGTCTATCTAATCATAAGACAATAAAATATTTTTTATAAGATTGTGACAATAGATTGTAACATTATTAAAAAGAACCTTAGCTGTTTCAAAAGTGAGCATGAAGAACCTTTGTTTTTTGTCTCCCCTGTCCCCATATAATCAAGGATTCAGGTAGGAGGAGACTTTTGCGAGGTTGGGACGGGAGGAAAAAAACCAAGAGCAGACTGGTGTGAGTAAGGAAGGAGTCAGATGACCACAGGGCTTGCAGTCTGGGCAGTGACCCAGCATATGAACTGGGTGGGATTAGCTGGACACAAAATTCCAAATGAAGCTCTGGTGTTGAGTTGCTCTCATAGGAGCAAGAGTGACCTGTTAGATATTTGAGGACCTGGACAGTTAAAGCCAAATTAGAGCATTGCTGAAACAGATCAGCGCTTAGAGAGGTGCTGTTATTAACACTCAGTATGCTGATGTGAGAAAACTTAATTCATAATAGCCTGTACTTTTTTTCCCTTAGGTCTATTTTATTCTCTTTTAAATTTTTGGACCTGATATATACCATTGGTTTTTGAGAACACAATGTTTGTTTATTTCTGTAGCAATTTCTGAGGCTTTGTCTATCTTTTTTCTCTCTTCTGACTAAATAAGTAATAAAAGTCAGAAATATAATCCCTGCCTGAGGAGTAGTACCCTAGGAAAAGACAACGCAAATCTTTAGGACACAAAAAACCCTTTCCAGAGTGTCAACCTAACAACTTCGGAGAGCAAATGTGGTTTTGGCTCTTAAGCTCGGCCAACCGGCTGCAGCTGTGCCCTGCCAAGGTATCAAGAGCAAAATGAAAAAACTGTCACTGGATGTTCCACAGATTGGGGTGTTTGGCATTATATATTTGGAACATCTGCACAATTGATTAAATTCTTCATCTGGATATTTTGGCATCATGACACCAACAGCTTTGGAATCCTTCCTTGTTCACTGTTAATTTAGACAGGAAGCACACACACACACACACACACACACACACACACACACACACACACACGTTCAGTGCTGAATGTGTGAAAGATGAGAGGGGCTGCAATCCCATTTCTTTTCCCACTGAGATCTTTTTCAGAAGTTAGACACAGAGTGGGTAAGTTAATATACTGTCACATTTCTCTACATGAAAAAAGTATCCAAACCATCCCATTTCCTCCTCACCTTGCCTCCATCTTGTCATTTTAAATAGACGACACTTGGTTGTCTATTTAATCATAGGTGATATAGGCCCAGCATGTTGGAGGGTGGGAGGAGGAGAGAGGGGGAGAGTACGCAGGGTCACTGGGCCATCCCAAATGGAGCACGTTTGTCCATAATGGAAGAAGAGACTTTTGTGACTGTGCCGGAGAGCATTGGTTAGCATAGGTGGAGAATATGATGAGGTTTTTAAGAAGAGCCCTTAGGATCCTTTGCTATTATATTGCATGAACATGACTCTGAACTTCAGACCTCCCTCAGGCCACTTAGTCAGGGGATACTCAGTCACTCAGAGTTTAGGGAGCTCCTGCTATGAGCTTCTTTGGAGTTTACAGTCCAGTGGAGAGTCGGGCCTTACAACAGGAAAGAATGAACAACACACAGCAAAGTTCTGTGACAGACTGTAAACTCTGAATGTTCAAAGACAATGAGTAACAGTGAACACCTAGGATTTTAGGAAAGGCACATGGAGAAAGTTCTGAGTTGGGGCTTGAAGGATGACCATGATTTGATAATGTGGAGAGAATTCTGTAATGGACTCAACAGAAGCACAGAAATGAGCTTGACTGAAAAAGAGTGATGTGTGGTCCAGTGATAGAGAGGAAGGGCAGAAGCTCTTAGAGGCCAGATTAGGACATTTCACCGGGATGCCATATGGCACAGGGAACATGCTGGATGGCTCAGAAGAACTTGGAGACGGTCGCACCTACCCTTAGGAGGTATTTAGTAAAGATTTCTTGAATTTAAGTGTGGCACAATGATGGCTGCTTTCAAAGACTTAAATGCCTCAATCAGGACCTAAAATTAACCACTTAAACTACATTTTCTGCTAATTTTTGAGAAAGGAGGAAAAGGATATGGCCTAATTCAAATATAAAAGTTGCAACCATGGTTAATGTACCTCATTAAATAAATAAATCATACAGATAATATTAATTGCACACTTACTGTGGGCCAGGTATTCTTTCAGGGTCCTGGGATTCCACCATGAACAAGAGAAGCAAGAACCCTGCAAGATATTTCACCTCGTGATAACTCCTTGGAAGACAGCAGTCACAGGTGATGGGAGAGTGCCGCATGGATACGCTGGTCATTATGGAGGGATTCCCTGAGGATGTGAGACCTGAGCAAAGTCCTAAGTAAAAAGAAGGAGCAAGGCAAGCGAAGGTCGGAACACTCCAGCAGAGGGGAGGCGCTCAGGAGCGGGCAGCTTAGCATGCTGTAACCCACAGCTTGAAGATGAGTTTTGTCTTTGGATGTAAATTCATTTAAGGTATGCCAATAGGAATCTGGCAGAAAATATTTTTTTCCTTTTTATGTCTATTCTTAGACTTTTCAAAAATAAAATTGAATCCTTGCAAGACCCCATAATAGAGGCATACATTTATAACAGCAAGGAGCACAGCAAGTAGACAGCTTGAAGAAAGTTTCAAAAAATATTTGTAAGACTGGAAGAGGATGGAAGCACAATGACACGTAAAACAGAAGGATGGAGATCATCAGATTTTAGCAGGATTTGACTCTCCAGACCACAATTTTTCCTTGAACAATCTCTCCCCTTGATTTCAATAACACACCTTTCCTGGCTTTCTTCTGACCTCTTTGCTTCTTTTCAGTTGAATTTTCAGGATTCCAGCCCCCACCCCCACCCCCCGCCTTCCCTTTAATGTCATACTCCAGGCTCTAGCCCAGCTCCTCTCCTTTTCTTATTCTGCCTGCTCTGCCTGGGTGTGCTCAACCATGTCAATATCACCAAGTCCACCTTTCTCTCCAGCCTGGATCTCTCTCCTAAGTACCAGACCAACAAGTATAATTGTTCCCCCACACCCTGTCTTGAACATCACAATCACACTTCAAATTTAAAATGTCCCAAACTAAACTCATCATGGGTACTCTACTCTTCTCCACCACCCCTACTATCACAAACCATTTTATCATTTTATTCTCCACTCCTATCTCAGTGAGGTAAACCCCCAGACATCTCGTTTTTTAAATCAGATTTTTATATGGGCACCACCCTTTATTATCAATAGACAAGTTTATTTGTATACCTTGGAGAATAGTGGTGCCCTTAACAGCAACTGACACTTTCAGGAAAACTTTTACATTGTTTTATTTATTTTCTATGGACAAGGGAAGAGTGATTTATTTGGATTAGATAGGCTGAGTTTAAACCCACTGGGATAGCTATGTGAAAAATGTTGACTGGGCATTTGAAAATGTAGATACTGAAGTTATGAGGCTATTTTAGAACTAAAGTTAGATATTTGAGAATTATCTATAGTACGTAGAAACAATAATTAAAACCATGTGAGAAGATGCGATCCTCATGAAAAAGAATACATAAAAACAGGCATATGTGGAAACAAGTTGTGGGAGCAGGTCCTGATTCCTTTAAAGCTGATAGGACCTTGCAGATCATCTGGCACAGAATTTTTTTTTTCACCTGAAAATTATATTGTGACTAAGAGATGAAGATAAAAATTAGACTCTAAGGGAATATTTACTTAGAAGGTCTTTGATGTCAGTTACTTTAAAGTTTCAAAGCTCAGACCAAGAAAAGATTCAGAGTGAGTTGACTCTATTAAAATTAATAACCTCAGAGTCACACCAGCAGCACAGAGAGCCAGAAAGAACTTGGATCTTTTATGAGTTCCATGAACCAATAGATAAGAAAGCCCTAAATCTCACCCTACTCCAGATTTCCTGTAATGTAAACCAGTATCTGCCCTTATTATGTAAGCCAGTTTGATTTGTTACCAGTAAGTGCTGGAGCCAGCTCGTATGGGCTCACTAGAGCTGACAATGTCCATCTCTTCCCAAGTGTCTTCAGTGGTGTTACATTGTTAGCCTGAGATTAACCATGACAAAACCATGTATAACTACTTGGAAATTGACTATACTCCGGTGAACTGGAGATTTTTCCTTCACTGGAAACCTGATTGTTAAACATGTCCCAGCACATCACTGATTACATCCAAAAGCACTCCTACTGATACACATGTTGAATAAAAAACTACTGATCAGTGTTTTTCACTTAATAATCCATTTGGAAAAGTATCAATCAATGTCATGTAGCTGTAATCCAGTTACTACAAGATATCTATCTATACTTTGTAATAGAATGTTTAGCATTGATTGGGAAGTTGGAAATCTGGAAGTTTGCATTTTCTTAGAGGGGTTGTTGGTATAAGCACACCCCTCTCCATGGGGGTGCAGATGGGGGTGTTACCCTCCTACCCCAAGTCAAATGAGAGATTTCATGAGACCCATGTGGAGAACTTTATGTGAGTCCCATAGAGATTCAAGGACATAGAGACTTGCACTTGAAAATTTAGAGGGAAGACACTGTGTGGCTGAAATTGCTGAGAAACAACAAAATAGTTGTTTTGGATGGGCACCAGTTCAGAAGTATTTGCCATGGGCCTGAGTAGATCCTTCAGAAGGGAGCTGAGTGGACCATTTCAAGGATGGTGTGAAGGGCCAAGGTGGCTCAACATGTGGGCTGCCTTGGATCCAGGAGGCGTCTGGGGGAATGACAGTGGCCAGTCAAGGAGGCATCTTCACCCAAGTCAAAGAACCATAGGGGAGAAACTTCAGAATGGTGTTGGGGGGTTGGGTCAAAGGAAGGTCACATCCTAAGAGTCTGGAATTATGCATCTGACACATCCAGAGAATGCCAATACCAGATTATGACCAAAGAATACTAATCCTAGTACAGTTAGAACAGATTTCCACCATTATGTCTTCCTCCTCCCATATACTCCAACTTTTAGGGGCCCAAAAAGGCAGCAAGAGAGAGGAAGCTCAGGCGGGTCTCCTAACCCCCCGATTTCTCAGCCACAGACAGGGCTTGATGGGAGAGGCCAAGGCTTTAAAGAATAAAAGATGGACATTTCAAGGTTCGGTTTGGAATCTGTGGTTGGGAATGCAAAAATGTTCTTTTCCATTCAAGGTTGGGAGTCTGAGGCTGGGAACCCAGGGCTGGGACTGTGAAAGTGGCATTCTCCCTCAGTGTTTGGTTGAATCCCCAGCTGCAAGACTGCAGATAGGAAGGACTGACTGTACGTATTAAAAAAATCTGCCTATATGTTGACCTGTGCCGTTCAAACCATGTTCATTTGTCAGCGGTACATTTAAAATCTGGTAAGCTTTTCCTTTTTGCACGCATCCATTCTTTTTAGCCTTTGGCAGATAAGGCTTAGTTTTTGCTGACCAGGGATTTGAAGGGTGACCTTGGTTTGAGATAGCTAAACAGAAACTCTCAAAATACTGTTTCAGGTCTGCAGTTGGTTGAATTGCAGATGCAAAAGGCCAACTGTAGAGTCAAACGTTCTATGCAGATTTTTTACTGGGGCAGGGCAGGGTCAGCACCTTTAATTCCCGTGTTGTGCAAGGATTGACTGTATTTTCAAAATATTGTATCTTTTAAAACTGCTTGTGCATTTGACTCATTAGATGTAATCATGTGATGGTAGACAAGTTCAGGTAGGAGACAAAAATAACTCACTTATTGTTACCCTACAGCATAGGAACCTGCACTAAGTAAACTATAGGTGGATAGTGGAATAGTATTTTGAGATATAAACAATTTTGTCTCCTGGTCTTTCTGACTATATTGTTTTCCTCCCATTCAAAGAGAAAGGCAGCATTAGACCCCCACGGCCTTGGGACATAAATGTGATAGGATGGAAAACAAAAGGAGGCAACAATATACAGAAATGCAGAAGCGGTAGATGATGGCTGTCCGTGGGGTTAGGTGGAAGAATGAGAATGAAGTGTAGGAAGAACCAGGGTGACTTAAAGGAAGAATGCTTCCCTGGAAGCAAAAAGGTCTTTCAGGCTCTAGGATAGGGGAGAAGAGGGGCCCGTGGTTTCCAGGGGAGAGGAGACCAAACTCTGACTCCTGGAGGTGCTTCCCAGAGACTTAGCAAGACAGCTGAGAGGACTGAAGCCTGAGAGCCAAGGGGGGAGTCACGTGTCTTCAGGACCAAGAAGGAATGCAATGTGTCAAGTGCGTATATAAAATAGCAGGTTCCCTTTTTAGTGGACACATCCTTTCTGCTTCTGGAACACACCAATTGTATCTCCTGCCTACATTCCCACCTGTGCAGTGTCTTTGCTTCATTGTTTGCCTACCTGCCCATTTGGAATCTGATCTGCTTCACTGACAATTCACAATAGGTTTTCATTAGTTTATTAAGTAGTGTAATCCTCTTAATCTCAAACTGTACCACAAAAGCATCTGCCCTACCACCTTCAAATTAATATGGAGACAGTTGAGAAACCTAGCTGCAGGCATTCATGGAACGTCCTACCCCTTGCCTGGGTTCATATCAAGAACTGAGGGTTATAAATAGTGTCCAAGGATAAGTAACTAGAGGCAGGAACAAGGAAGGATGAGAGTCTTCTCTTCCAGTGATTGTTTCCTGTCTGCACTTTCCCACTGCGATGTGGTGTGGTGGCAACTGGGACTAACCAGAGAGCACATGACCTGACTAAAGGCAAAATGGGTGCCGGGATGTTTTGTGGGTTTTGGGGGTTTTGGGGGGGAAGATGGGAGGTTGTGAAAAGCTTTGCTTGTCATAAAAATATGTGTGAACCAAACTTGCCTCTCCTGGACTCCGGGGCAATATAGAGACATAATTTACTTTATAATCAAGTCCTGTGATATGGAAGCCACAGAGAGCCATCAAACCTGTTTAGACAATAGGAACAAAGATAATTGTCATCTCAGTGGGAAGGTGCAGACAGGAAACAATCACTGGAAGAGAAGACTCTCATCTCTCCTTGTTCCTGCCTCTAGTTACTTATCTTTGGACTCTATTTATAACCCTCAGTTCTTGATATGAACCCAGGCAAGGGGTAGGACGTTCCACGAATGCCTGCAGCTAGGCTTCTCGATTGTCTCCATGTTAATTTGAAGGTGGTAGGGCAGATGCTTTTGTGGTACAGTTTGAGATTAAGAGGGTTACACTACTTAAGAAACTAATGAAAACCTATTGTAAATTGTCAGTGAAGCAGATCAGATTCCAAATGGGCAGGTAGGCAAACAATGAAGCAAAGACACTGCACAGGTGGGGATGGAGGCTGGAGATACAATTGGTGTGTTCCAGCAGCAGACAGGAGGTGTCCACTAAAAAGGGGACCTGCTATTTTACTCCAGAACTTTGCTCCTACTAACCAAGAAGACATTCTCAATTAGAAAATTACAATTTGGTTTCATCACATCCCAACAACTACGGTATAGTTTTCTCTATTCTTTCATTTTCTCCCTCCTCATTCTTTTACTATAAATAAAATAACTCATGTATGTGCACAAGCGAATTGTTTTTTTCCCAAATGACCAATGGTATGTATTGATCAACATCAAATGGAGATGGGATGGGGAAAATACTGCTTCTGTGAAAATACCCCTTTATCCATTAGTGGCTTGCTCATTCAGCTTTTATCTTTATTCTAGAGGCCCGGTGCGTGGATTCATGCACTGGTGGGGTCCCTCAGCCTGGCCTGCACCCTCTCGCAATCTGGGACACCTCGAAGGATGTTGGACTGCCAGTTTCAGCCTGAACCCTGCAGGCCACATTGGGGATCAGGCCGAAACCGGCAGTCCAACATCCCCCGAGGGAAGTAGTAGTGCGTGAAGCGGCAGGTGGCCCGGGAGGAGCCCAAGCCTGAGCCAGGTGCCACGCTGCTCCTGCTCATCTTGCCCTGCTGCACCTGCCACCACCACTCAGTACCACTGCCGTGGAGGCGGGAGAGGCTCGCGCCACCACAGCTGCACTTGCCAGCCATGAGCCCAGCGTCTGGCACCCAATGGTCAGCTGAGCGGCGCTCCTGCTGTGGGAGCGCACTGACCACCAGGGGGCAGCTCCTGCATTGAGCATCTGCCCCCTGGTGGTCAGTGCACATGATAGCGACCGGTCGACCAGTTGTTTGGTAGCTTAGGCTTTTATATATATAGATTCCAGTAAGTTATTTTGCACTCAGAGTTTAACAAAAATAATAATAATAATAAAATCCTTGTGTACTATATTTGATTAGAGAATTTTAATATTTTTCATTTATCATTGTGAATCCCTGGAAAATGTTATAACTTTTTTGTATGTAGCTATTTAATGCAGAACAATCTGTATGTAAATAGGATAAATTACTCTACAAGAAATGAATCCTAGACAGTTTTCCCTTCAAGTCAAGTGTTCCGTTGCTTAAATAAACTTCTTGTTTAAATGAAAAAGAAAAGAAAATGTGAGCTAGCAACTCTTGTAATCTATCTTAACAAGCAGTCATTGAATGTCTAATAATCTAACAATCATCTATATCAGCGGTTCTCAACCTGTGGGTCGCAAACCCCTTTGGGGGTCGAATGACCCTTTCACAGGGGTTGCCTAAGACCATTGGAAAAAACATATATAATTACATATTGTTTTTGTGATTAATCACTATGCTTTAATTATGTTCAATTTGTAA